>NC_081250.1:148199881-149399881 GCF_030490865.1 Poecile atricapillus | reverse complement strand
ACAAGTTTCAGTGTGTTTAAAAATCCTTGAAGAAATGTGTACATTGTTTTCCAGCTATCATGTCCCAACTAGAGTTAGTCTTTCTCATAGCATTGTAGAATCATTAATGTTGGAAATGACCTCAAAAGACCTCCAAAATCATCAACTTAAAATTTTGACCAAATACCACCAATGAAACCACAGCACTGAGTGCCACACTGGGTTCTTTCTTGAACATCTTCTCATCCTGTGGTGACTCCACCACCTCCTTGGGCAGTCCCTTCCAATGCTTGACAACCTTTTCCATAAAGACATTCTTCCTGATGTCCAACCTGAACTTTTCTGCCTTCATCTTTTTTACTTCTTGCAGCAATATTTAGATGTGAACCAGTTAATTAAAAAAAATAAAATAATTCTTCTCTCCAGTCTGCTAAGTTTAAGAAATTTGGTTGCTGAGATACTTTTCTCCCATCAGAGTAATTGGACACAGGTCAGCAGAGTTTATACTGATGGACAGACAGGCAGAGAAGTGGATGGATAGTTTAGCTGCATTAGCCTTGTTTTCCTTCAGGAGTCAGCCTCAGTGCAGCCAAGAGAGAAAAAGTATTTGCAAAATTACAAAGAGGTAGAATTACTCATATTTCCTACTTGAAATTTCCTACTGATATTTACTACTGGAGGAGGCATTTTTGCTATTACTATCTCTTAGACAGTAATGCCAAGTGATCCCTTGTTATCAATCATCTCTGAACTACTTAGAACTCCCCAGATAAATTTCTGTCCTGCGTGCATTACGTGGGAAAGTGATGGGCTGAGGTGAGTTAGCGTCACAGAATCTGCCCTGAGGTGTGATCCAGGACCCACATCAGATGCTTACACCAGGAAAAGCAAAAGCATGTGAGAGAGAAGTTAGAATGTGCACAGGGAATTATTAGGAAAGGAGGGATGAGGCAATTGAAAGCTTTTTGTCTAAGGACAGAGCCATCCAACAGGCTGAGGTGCTGTGCATTTGTTACAGACCACCCAAACAAGAAGCAAAGCTGAATGAACTTTTCCTTAAAGACTGGAAGAAGTCTTCCAGTTGCAGGTTAGCTTATTTCTGAAATACTTTAAGTGAAATTTTTGTATGTGAGTATTGGATGGTTTGATTTGGTACGTGCTGTGTCGGATCTGCTCCCTGAGCAAATGATCCAGCTGGAGGGTTTGAAGTTTGGTGTCAGCCTTGGCTGCAGTTGTCCTGAGATGATGGAACTCAGTATCCTGAGGGAAGTGAAGAGGGCACGTGGCAGGATAATGACTCTGGACTTGAGGAGACTTTGGGGAAGGCAGGATTGGAAAGGATGGCTTTGGTCCCAGTGGAGTTGCTGGGCATCCAGGACCAGCCCCCTGAAAGCCTGAGAGTTACAGCAGTCAACAAAGTTCATCTTTGTCATGAGGAGACTGCTAAATTCCAGTTAGGTACTAGGAAAATTCCTTTTCACAATGAGGGTGCTCAGATACTGGAACAGGTTGTCCAAAAGTGCTGTAAAATTGCTGTCTTTGAAGATGTTAAAAAATTCTGGAAAATGCCTTGAAAGGCCGGGTGCAATTTTAGTATTTTCCATGCTTTGAGCGCAGGGCTGGAGAGTGACTCTGGAATTGCCTTTCAATATAAATTATTCTGTGATTTGTGCAGCTGGGCAGAGGGCTGGGTCAGAAAATGACTTCTGAAAACTAAACTCTCCTTCTTCCATCTTCTGCTATCCCCAGGTTTGATTGCAGCCAGAGAAATTTTCTAATGTACTGTGAATGAGTTGCTATTTCAGTGAAATGAGACTGTAACATTTTGGGGTCATTTTCTTGAAAATATTCTAAACCTGGCCCTAACAGCCTTAAGAAAGTGAGACAGACTTCCAGTGCCACCTTAAATACCATGTTCCATTTTAAACTTTTTTAATAGTTAGACTTGTTTTTCTTACTTCAGCCTTAATATCTGAGATGTATAGGAAGTCTGTCCTATTTGCAATGTTTCCTTACATTTTTTGAATTGTATTTTGTGCCCCTTCCTCAGTTTCTTTGTTTCCCATATTTAAACCTAATTGTCAACATTTCTTTCAAAGCACATTCTCTTTCAGTCATGTTGGTGATTTTGTTCTGCACTACAACTCTGTTTTTCTCAATATGTGGGATCCAATACTGGAGGCAATACTGCAGGTGAGATTTCTCACAGAATGAAATTGTACCTTCCAGGTTTCAGAAATGGTGTTTTCTCTGAGAACTGTTCTTTAATTCTGTTGTCTGATTGATTTTTTTATGCATGTGGTCCACCACAGCTGACTGAATTATTACTCCCAACTTTCATTTATAGTTTTGTTTCTTTCTAGGGTGGTACTTGGAACTTTTCTTCATTTCATCCCAGTGATCTTCATAGGTTCCACTCATTTGTTAGGTCTGTGAACAATGGCATCTTTTCCAAATACATTAAAATTATGAATGTTTTTGCATTTAATCATCGAAGCATCCAGTCAGGATTTTGAAATTATTATCTATCAGACAGAACCTTGAGTCATCTCATTTGCTTGACAGCAAATCACTGATAACTCTTATTGAAATTCACTTTTCTGTGTCTATCCCACTTGTGATGACTTTATCTTGATCATAAATATGAATCATCAGTTATGAGAATATTACATCTTGTGGAACTTCTGTACATCAGTAGAGGTTTCTTTAAATTTTTATGCTACTTCTTTTTGTTTGCAAAAATAACTATTATTTAAGACCCTAAATTACTGCTTATAATTAGTTTTAATATTAAAATACCACAATAATAATCAAGCAGGAAGCTTAAAATATGAATAAGGCAACTGCTGTAAGTAAAATGTGCAATTCATGCAGATTTATTTTTAATTAGTATGATTTTTATTTATGAACATTTGCTGTGTTTTTTGATTATGCACATTCTCTCACCTGCATTTATTTGCAAAGGACATATGTATTGAAAATAATTTATTTTAGGATGCAAGATGTGGAATTCTGTGGGGAGAAAAAACATCAGTAACTTCCAGATAGAAGCCATTTTCTAAAACCTATAGTCTTTTTAAGCAGGAGGTTTTAGGTAACAGACTGTATTCTAATTGTGAGTACTCAGCTACACGAGGCAATCCAGACAGTGTAAAAGACCAAAGTTTTCCCTGGGGAAATAACTGTCATTTAGGTTTTTCATATGAAACAGTTTATATCATATTCAATCTGTTGCTACAGAAATGTGAAATAAGGGTGTCAAATGTGAAAAATTAGGTTTCTAGGTTTGTTTTATTTTTTATTTTTTAAACAACATCTGGTGTTGGTGTGTTTGTTAGCTCTGAGGCCCCCACTGGGGCTGCTTTGATTGTGCAGATGAAAATATCTTGAACTGTTAAATATGAACTGTTGTGCTGGAAGTCAGCTGTTTTAATCCTGGCTGATGCCTGTGTTGTTAATAACAAATATCTAACTTTTTGTTAACAACCAAGATTTAACTTTAGGAAATGAGGGCTGGATCAGCAGTGTGGCTCCTACAGAAGATCAGGTTTGTGATGGCACTGAGACTTCTGCAAAATGTGTGGAGATTTGGTTAAGTAGATAGATTCTGCAAGGTCAAATTTAACCTTGGCAGTCTGTACTCATGTTTATCTGGGCAGTCTTTTTCAATGAATTTTAAATCCTGGATCTTATACTTGTGTCTTTTATCAGCTTTGACTTTGAGCTAAGAATAAAAGGGTATCTTGGTAACCCCTGCTCAACTCCTTTGCTTTCATTGATTTCTAAAGGCTTTGTCTTAGACAAACTCTGGAGTTAAACTATTCTCTCCTGTTCCTTTTATATTTTCTTACTGAATATTTTGGTCACTTTTCATCTCCAAGGCAATGAGTTTGATGCAATGTTCAGTTTCGTATTTGTTCTATAACGAACAATTTTATGTAATTATCTGATAATATAGTCAGGAGACAAAGATCTGTGTTACGGAATTCCATGATCCAGATCCCTCTGTAGGTCCATATGAACATATAATACTTTTATGTGTTTATTCCTTTATGTTCTAACAAGTCCACTTCTTTGGTTGCATCTCAACCTTGCCTTTCCCTCCTTTGCCACCAGACTCCCTTCTGCTGCTTCATTCAATGATCTCATTAAACAAATGCAATTTATTTCCTGAATACATGAGTCAAATAATCTGTGAACAGCCTAACCATTTAAATGCTACATTTTTCTTTCACATAAATTATGAAAATTGAAATTTCTCATCAGTTCTACAGTCCATGGCCATGTATCTAAGATAAACTAATACCATAAGTTTGTTTGGCAAATAAACAAATAAGACACTGAACCTCCAGATTAATATACAAGAACACCCACTGAGTTATTTCTTGTTTATAGAATTTCTTTTGCCATAAGATGACAATAAGCAGTGTGCTAAAAATGAGCTTGGTTCTTGTGATGGAATAAGGAAATTTATTTATCTGAAAATTTGAGCTGTAAAAGCTTAAACTACTTTTGGGATATTAAATAATTTTCTCTGTTAATCAGTTTGTGGATTTTTCTGGTAGGTTTATTTTTTTTGTTGTTTGTTGCTTTTGTGGGTTTTTTTTTTGTTCTTTTTGTGTTGGTTAGTTTTGTTGCCCCCCCTCTTTTTTTGTTTGGGTTTTTTTGTTTTTTAGGGATTTTTGTTTGTTTGTTTGAACATTTTTTAGCTTTTGCAAAGAGCCATTCAGTTTGATTTCTAGCTTTTTCTGAAATGTGAGACCAAAAAATCACCCATAGTATTTCAGAATGGATCAGGCTGGAAGGGACCACAGTGGTGACATCTGGTGCCACCTCCCTGCTCCAGCAGGGCCATCCCAGAGCACAGACACAGGATTGTGTGCAGACAGTTCTGGAATATCTCCAGTGAAGGGATACTCCACAGCCTCTCTGGGCAATCTGGTCACTGCACAGGAAGGAAATTATTGCTCATGTACAGCTGGAATTTCCTGGGCATCAGTTCCTGCCTGTTCCTCTTGTCCCATTGCTGGGCACACCGAGCAGAGCCTGGTCCCTGCTCTGAGCCCTCCCTGCAGACACTGACAGGGATGAGGTCCCTTCTCACTCTCTTTTTAAGGCTGAACAGCCCCAGCTCCCTCAGCCTTTCCCTGCAGGAGAAGTTCTCCAATCCTTCCATCGTATTTTGTTGTCCATCAGTGGCTGTGCTCCAGGAGCTCCATGTCTCTCCTGTCCTGAGGAGCCCTGAATGGACACAGCTCCCCAGATTTGCCTCACTGGCTCCTGTGGTTTTATGTTCCAGAGGGAAGATTCTGCAACTGAATACATGGATCTGCTTTGGTAGTATTTACCAAAGATAAAGATTGGAGAATCACCTGTTTTATACTAATTTTATGGTGTTATTTGAGACATTAAGCTTTCCATGAAGCTCTAAACAGTGAAAATTTGTAATATTCCAGGCACCACTGTGAGTCTGTTGTAAGTAAATTACAGTAAAGTTAGTTTAATGTTACAGTTAATGTCAGACACTCTGTTTTAAAGCATCTTTTAAATACTGCCTTTTTATTAGTGTTTTCTCTCACTTAGAGTCCTTAGATTAAAGATGTGATAACAGAATTATTTATCTGCTGTTTCTGTGAAGTAATTCAAATTATTCTCTACCCTCTAGTGTGTTTTATGGAAATTATTGAGTTGTGCTGGTGTTCTGAGTCTTATTTTTCAGCAGCAACATTTTTCTAAGGTGATATTCTGCTGCCTTCAGTTTTCCAAATAGATGCTTTTCTTTAATGGTGTTTACAGCTTTCAGACTCTTTGGGGTTTTCACAAATAAATTCTTTATTTGTGGCCCCTTTAGAAGAAAAAAAAATAAAAGGTTCTATTTAGGACATTTTTCAGGGCATAATGAGAATATTTTAAAAAATAATGCAAAAGTCCTGTACTTGGTATTGATTTTCCTCTTCAATCTTCTCTGAGCTCTTGAGTCTCAATCACTGTTAGATTTGCTTTTGTTCTGAGCTTTCAAGACTTTTCTTTAAATCTCCTGGAGACCCTGCAAGATTATGTTCTGTGGTAGAAATTAGTTATCTGCAGTGCTTGTTAATTTTCTTTTAACTGACACAGGTGATACACTTCAGCAGTCAGATGATGTGGGTCCCTTTCCAGAGCTTACAGAAAAGGGACTGATCACATTTAGAAGCTGTTGATAAAAGCTCAGGTATTCATTTATTTTTTGATAGATTTTTGAGGACCAGGGTTCCAGTACTTTTGGAGTACTTGGTTGAAATCTTCATGAATCTCTTTAGGAGATTATTCCTTAATTGTGGCAGGACACATGCCTGGATACAAGATAGTGCTGACACCTGCATGTGCTTCCAAGCCCTGTGAATTCAGTGCCTTTCTACAGTCAGGGAATTAGGAAAAAGAAATCCAGTGCTCTTCCTGTTATAAATAAATGTTATCTTGATTGACTCATCACACGAAATTATTATTAATTTGTTTAAATGGATAATACTGTCTTTGCACGACATTGGATATTGCCTATGCTTTCATTTTAGCACTTGATTAACCTGTTTTGAAGTCCTTTTAAAAGAGATTCTTCTGTCCACAACAGTTTATTTCACTGTTCTGCTGTCCTTAGAGTAAGAACAATTTCCTAATTTTTTTTCTTTTCAGTCTGGGCCTGTTTCTGAGCTCATACAGGGTAGAAAGGGAAGCTTGAAGGTTCTGTGCCTGTGGTTCTGGTCTGATGTTTGCCCTTGGTTTGACACTGTCACTGTCCAACATCCCTGTACCCCCATGGGACTGGCAACAAGTCAGCAGTCAGGGCTATCCTAGGGGACATTTCTTCTGTTCTGTTGCCCTGTTAAATTTTGTTCTGTTTTCTATTGCCCTATCAAATTTTAACCTTTTTGTTTTCAGATTGTCCCTAATTTATTGTCCTGAATTCCCATCCCGCACTTACTTAAAGTTTATACATTTTTGCAGCTCCCAGACTTTTTTACACTCATGTTTTATTATGCTTAAAGTACATTTTACATTGGTTTTAACACTCCTCAGTGGAATAAAATTTTAATTTAACAATTAATTAAATAACTGCTGTACTTTTACTGTTGGTCAACTTATGGGTTAATAAACCATATGTAACATTAACCTTTAATGACTCTGTAGATTGCAGTTTTGATTTGCAATAATAAAAGTTGTGCATATCTCATGCCCTTTTCCTCTCTGAAACAAAATTTTCCTTAATTCCAATTTACCCTTCCTTGAAGCGTGAAGGGGAAGCAAGTGTGGAAGGGGTTCTTAATCAGCTGGTCCTGGAGCATCTACAGTTGGCTCCTCTCCAGTGGGGTGAGTAGTGTCAAAATCGATTGATGATCTTTTTTATGGAATCTACTGGCTTGTAATTTTCAGCAGCATGAGAATGATAATGTTTTCATTTACTGACAATCTGTGATAGCAGAGAATTTGATAGGAATTTCATTTTCCTTTAGCTGTTTTATTTAACTGAAGATAAATGGAGAATTGATATCTGTTTTGTTTTACGTACCACTGTTTGGTGATAGTAAATATGAAACCTGACTGTGCACCTTTTCCTGTAATTTTCAGTCCTAGTTTTCTTGTATGAGACGTGGCTGCTACTTAAATTTCTCCTTTTTTTTACAGTGTGTGTTTTTAAAGTAATTTCTCTAAATTTTTTTCATATGAATGGTAATGCCCCTGTGATATATTTCTTATTATGGTCCAGACAATTGCATTACTAATTTTTGAGGTGCAGAAAATGTTTTTACTCTGGGTAGCAGGGAAGAATGACTTGTCTTAATTTTCCATTTAGAATGATGTTCCCACAATGAAAAATTGAATTAATTTAGTTTTGAAGAGTTGTAATAACATGACTTCTGTCTGAGGTTCTCAACAAGGCTTGTTCAGAGGCTTTGGAACATGGGATGTTTTATCCCCAACATTTGAGTTGCAAGTTTCAGATAAAGTCCCCAGGTCATCAGCAAATTGTTGCCAAAGCTTTTGCTTTTAAAGCAAATTGAACTCTATGCCCCATATTTCAATACTTTGATGACCTAATGAGGAGCAACTTTAAGGAACAATGATCCATAACGATTGCCTGTGTTAATTATTTGTGTACTCTTTTAAGTGTTTGGAGTTTTTTTCAAGCATGTTGACCACCCTCAACTCATATGTTAAAACCTGTGAGAACCTTGTTTATAGATGAGAAGATTAAAAATGGTTTAAATTAGTTTGTTGTAAGCCATAATCAGCTTCCTCTAAAATCAAGCTTACCTGGCCTCAATTCTTCAGAGGATTCAAAGATTTGGCAGCATTATTTTTAGGATTGACAAGATTTGGCCATGATTTACTTGAGCCTCACCAATAAAACGAGTGATTTGTGTCAGGAGTGTATTTTGAGCTCAGGCTGGTCACTTCTTAGCTCTGCAGAGTGCCTTTGACCATCAGCAGGTTTGTAACCTGGGCTGTCTGGAGGAAAATCTTTCTTTGGCACTTCTGCATAGGACATCACCTTAAGGATGAAAATCATGTTTTTCTTCTTTCACTGTACCCTTGGTTTGTTTCTTTTAATTCTCCTTATGCCAAATTCCACTGTTTTCTTAGTAAAAGAGGCTTTTTGTATCGTAGAATTGTGCCTGGCATTCCTTCCTGAATAGAGATCTTTGATGCACTGGTTGAAAAGCATGAACATAGCACTGCTTTACAATAAAATCTCCTGTGGAGTTGGTTATTTCTCAGGCTGCTGATTAATTCAGTTAAAGAGTCCCAGTTACTTGAGTTTTCAGCCAAAACTCTGTGATATTCTCTGCTTCATAGCTGCAATATCTTTTGAAGCACAGTCTGTTGACTGATGGTGTTGTATATTTTAATTTTCTACTCTGAGCAAAGCAGGGAAAGGGCAATCCTGTGGGATATTGAATGCTTGGTTTGCCACTACTTATTTATATTTCCTAGTGGAAAGTTCAGTTTTGTATAAACTTAATTTTTTTAAAATTTTTCTTTTAAATTAAATTGCTAATGAATATGATCTATTTTGTATAATACACTAAGTTTGTCCATTTTTGAATGAATTGAAGACAATGGAGACATTTTAGCTTCTTTTAGTTAACCATAATTTTGAATATTCAGCATTGAAATTTTTGGTAGTTTTGTAGCCAGGTAACCCTACCTGCAGCTCCTGCAGTCCCTCCAGACTCTGTACTGTGGCAATACAAGATGACTTTTTCTTTAATATTGTGTGGGATGGAGGAGGAATTAAGATGTTTTTATTATTGTTTGGTAGGTGGGAATAATAAGGAGCTGTTGAAATGTTTGGACAGCCAGGGGATGTGTGTGTCTTGTGCATGCACTTAGACAATGTGACACACTCTTTTGGACTTAAATTCTCTTTCAGTGCCAGAGTATATTTCCTAGTCAATTCTTATAGGCATGGAAATATGTTAAAAGTTTAAACCACTGTAGTATTGTAGTATCAGCTGGATTTTTTAAATTTTAATCATTACACTGTTCATATTTACGACCTGGCTTTGCTTTGAGTTTTTTCTGTATGTTAACAATAACTTGTGTTTGGATATGAAATCTTTGTGACATAGCCTTTGCATAAATTGGCTAAAAATTTGGCTTAGTTTTACACAATAAAATTGATTCTATGGTTATTCAAGGATTTTGTTATATTGATGGTCACATTGAAGGGTTTACTTTATTATAAGTGCTCACAGTGAAACATGAATGAATATTTAACATGGTTTTGATTAAAAAAATGACTGGCTCTTATTCAAATTTGTAGAAGCTGTACTCCAACATTCCTTTTAAAATTGGCATATTTAATTCATATAAGACTTAATATTACGTCTCTAGAATTATGAAATCATATTGAAATAATTTTTCATGTAAATTTGACAATCCTGTCCTTTTTTCATTAAATGCAAGGCAAAGAGTAGAATCAAAAGTTGGTGACATTGAAATTTTGTTATGAGGGTAAGAAGTTACGTTTGAAATTTGTCATAGAGAGGGGAAAAAAGTGATCTGGTGAATACTTTGTTTTGATTTAATATATTTAAATGAGTGGGGAAGAGAAAAGTAAGACATGAGGAATAATAAAAAAGAAAATACGTCAAAGGCTGGAGTGAGAGTTCTTAATGCGTTGTTAAAATTGATTTTAAGATTTAGGACATCTCTGTAAAATGAAGTTGTCTGTTAGGCAGGTGAGTAAATCACGTGTAATTGAAAATCATCTTGCTCAACACCACCAGGTTCAATGTTCTATAAAATTTATGACATATTTTCTTTTTACGGCTGGGCAACAAACCAAATGTAGGCATAGATGTGGTTTTAGGGTGAATACATTAATATCATCAAATCAAGGAAACAGAGCCTGCAAAGTTTGATGAAGAGAACCAAACCTCCTCAAAGACGTGTGCCATGCAAACCCCGTGGTTGGGGTTGGAAATGATCTGATGGAGTCATCTGTAGCTGCTGCCTGTGCAGGAATTTTTCAATTTTTATTTGATTTATGCCACTGACTTTGCAAGCAAGCAAAATCCTGGGACCGAACACTTATCAGTTTTGATGGTGCTTTTCTGCTTCCCATAGCAAAATTATCTTAGGTATAAATGTCTGCATGAGATTTTATTGAACTTGAAGTAGATTGTGTTTGAAAAAGGCTCATTGACCCTGCAACAGGCTGGGCTTGGGATATTCCTGCATTCAGTGAGAAGTTCCTCTGAAACAACATGTTCCTGACACTTTAAGTCCTGCAAACAATTTTCACAACAGAAACTTGTTTTGAATTCACCTACATAAAGCAAAATAAACACAATTTCCTTCACTGAAAAATCTTTTCCTGATCACCCTCATGTGTGTAAGAGGGAAGGTTTATTGGAGAGAATTGGTTTAGGAATTTTGAACTTTAGACACTGAAAAGAGCTAGAGGTTTTTAATATATCAAACAAATGTTTTTCTTTCTCCCTAGAAACTAACTGAATAACTGAATGATCACACATGAACTCTAATATTACTAACAGTAGTATTCCAAGAAACATGCATTTGTCAAGCTTCACCGTGGAAAAAGTCCAGAAATAGCTTTTTGCTTTCATTCACTCTTTTATTTCATTCACTCATTTCATTAATTCTTCCCTTCTTCTT
The DNA here is from genome assembly GCF_030490865.1 of Poecile atricapillus. NCBI lineage: Eukaryota > Metazoa > Chordata > Aves > Passeriformes > Paridae > Poecile > Poecile atricapillus. The sequence continues at coordinate 149,388,742 of NC_081250.1, read as the reverse complement.
TCCCTTAAAAAAATATAAATTTCAGTACAGTTTCAATGTTTTAGTGTACTTGGATGCCTTTTCCCAATGCAGTGTATTTTATTTCCTAGTATGTGATTACAGGAGAACTAAAATCACTGCTGCTGGGTGCTGCTCAGGTCATAAATAAGAAAAGGGATGGGCACTAGACAAAGTCTTGATTATTTACTTCTTGGTAGAAAATGCTATACCCCTTGTTGTGGGCCCACAATAAATTCTGTGCCTATCTTCAGCATGTAGGATTATTGTACTTAGAGAAAACTAAAAAACTCAGAAGAGAAAGTGGTGCTAAATTGCCCCTCAGAGGTAGTTGGAATCAATAGAAGATGTGGATTTTAAAGTCTTGAAGTGTTTTATGAACATATGGTTCATGACAGCTTGTTTGGAAGTTCAGTCTGGTTAAGTTTCACAAAGCACCTTATGGAAGCATTACTTTAAAAATAAATTATCTTAATAATTAACTGTATGTTTTAGAGAGCACCAAATCATAATGAGTTTACAGCTTTATGTTTTGTGGATATTAGCATTAATTACTGAAGCTACACACCAATTTTATTTTGTAGTTTCCAGCCTGACCTTAGACAATAATTAAATCTTTCTTTCCATAATTCATGTTATTAAGAGATTTCAGCAGTGTGATATCACTGCATCCTGAATGCACAAGAAAATATTTTGTTGTGTCTACCAGTGAGTAAATAATGCAGCTCTAAGCTGTGTTTTGGATGTCCCCTGGACAATCTTGTCCCCATGGGCTTAGTTAAAATGAGCCAGATCTCTGCACACAGGACCATTATTCAGAGTTTGGTTTAAGCCAGGGCAGTCCTACAACTGCTTCTCCTCCATATTTGAAATTCCAAGGCTGTCTTGGATGTGTTTTCAAAGACTGAACTTAATGGGGAACTGTAAGGAAGTAGTTGTACTTTCTCTTTTAATAAACAAACCCCTCCTAGGCCCTAGACAGGATAATTTATATTATATAGATTCAGGCTCTGAGATGCAGAGATCAGCAGGGCATGGCCAGGAGAAAAATGGTGAATATTACTGTGTTCATTCACATGAACTAAATATGAACACAAACTAAAATATTCTGCAATTATTTCTATTTTAGCATTATGGTAGTCTGGCCATTGTCATCATTGGAAAGATGAAACCAAGAGCATTAGCCAGGAAATCTCAAGAGTAAGCTGTCTGTAAGGTAGAAAAATCACAGTCTGATTCACAGGACAACCAAAACTGAGAAACAGTCTGGTGATAAATGGACTTTGCAAGGTAAACGACCTTTCTCATCCATTTAGAAAAATCTTCAGGTTTTTCCTTTTTATTTTTAAGATCCAAGAGAGGTGGGAACACTTTCATATCTTAGCAGCTTGTGTGCAGGCTGTTTTGGAGGATATTTTGGCAATGTCAAGCAAGCAACATGCTTTAGTTCCTGGGAAGTGTTGAGGGACTGGGGTAGTACTCAGAAAAATTGGACTAACTTGATGGAACTGGGGCATCTGGCACAGGAATAATGGTCTCTCATGTCAAAACACACTATTGTGTGATGTGTTTTGAAGCAGCTGTTGTTTCTAATTCCTACCCAAGCCTTGGTTACTCAAAACTGAAATTTTTTTCTTTTTGAAGAAAATAAAAACTTTTTTCTTTTTTGAAACCTTATCTGAAACAGAAAAGGTAGTGATTTCAAGGGAAAGATGCTAAGAGTAAAGAGAGTGCCCTGAAGTGAAAATAAATCAACAAAACCTCTTATGGAATGGCCTGAGAGAGGTTGTGTGAGTGCCAGTGGTTGCTTCATATCAGAATTCTGAAGGAACTGGCAGCTGGAGCTTCAGGTCGAGCATTTCTAACGAAGCAATGAGAGGACTGGGATTAAAAATAGGGTAATAAATACTAAGGGAGAGGTCTAAGTACTGGTCTAGGATCATCCACAGATATTCTGGGCAACCTGTTCCACTGTCTCACCACCCTATTGTAAAGAATTGTTTCCTTAAGTCTAAGCTAAACCTGCCCTCTTCAGTTTAAAAGGCTTTCCCCTCATCCTGTCACTGCAGGTCTTGGTCAAAAGCCTCCCTCTGTATTTATGCAATATTTCAATAATCTCAAAAACCAAGTGTCATAAGTGAAACAGATGAAATGTAGTCCAAAAAAGGTGTTTATCTGTTCTGAGACAAGTAACACAGAAATTTGGTACAAGATCAGCTGTCTGAAGTGGTTGGAAATTGTTTAATTAGGTGTTCCTCTGAGCTCCCAGAGTAATTCAGCTGTGAGGAAAGGTTTATGTGACATTTGTCCAAACCTCTAATGAAACTTCTTAACAGAAGAGCTCAAATCAAACAACAGGAAACTGTGAAGTTTCAGAGGTGATCTAGCAATGAAGACTATTAGCAGGTTTGTACTATAAAGATATTACACTGAATAAAATTTGATCAGTTGTCCAAAGTTGAGAAAATCTGATGGGTGAGTTGTGTATTCACTACTTAGAACACCTACAGTCTGCTTGCTTTGAGTTGCAGAATCTCTGAGATGCATTTTTTTAATTAGAAAAATCAAAAGTTGACTGTTCTCCAGGAATCCATCAGAGGACCAGAAGAGCAGAAAAATTGCTGAAGTAAGGAGCAAATATGATTTTCAGCACAATGTTAAGGGTTTTAGAATAACATTACAGTAGAAATACTGGTGGAGATGAAAGTACTGAAAAATGGTGTTTAATCAGATACAAGAAAAGAGAAAAAAGGAACAGGATGTTGTGGAAGAAGGGAAATTAACTCATTCAAGCTTGATCAGGTACATGTGCCTAATAAATTTTCTGTGTGGATTAAGGGACTATGTTCAGTATTTAATTTACAAAACCATTATATCTTTAAGGAAAAAAAAAAAAAAGATCAGCCATGCCTTATTTATTTCTTTATAGGAGTATTCCTTACAACATTTCAGTTAAGCCTGAGAAACACCATAATGATGATAAATTGTCATGCAGTTATGCAAGGTACTTCATTTTCTAGGTATTGTTAGCAGTAAATTGAATAATAGATTAAATGAATATCCAAATTAAAAATGAAAAGCTACTGTAATAATTATGACAATGGGTTACATGTTCAAAAAGAACTGTGTGAAGATAATTGTAAGGAAGAAGATTGAAAAGACAAAAAAGCTGTCTTGTAAGGTAGTTGATGAAAACCTATCAGTGAATCTGCAGGGAAATAGATTTCTATTCCTTTGATGAGCACAGAAAACACCATTTGAATAAAAATGTAGAAAAAAAAATGTTTCAGCTTGTGGACAACTTAAAAAAATGGAAATTAGATCAGAAGATGTATGTATTAACAAGAGAAGGGAGAAAAATGCTTTGATCAGGCAAGATTTTAATTGCCCAACAATTAAATGAATTGTACAGATAAATGTGTAGAGAATGAGAAATGGAAAATATGCTAATGGCAGTGGAGGACTACCCTGAATCTCCTGTGTAGGACAGGTTTTATGTGAGATTGATTTGGGGCAATAAACAGGAGGGGAGGCCTCAGTGCAGAGGCTGACACTTCTCAGTTTTGTTTTATTTCACTGGAAGAAAACAAAGGACATGCTTGGAACTGAAATGTAGGAATGCTGTAAATGAAAGCAGTTGCCTTGCTGGCCATGCTGTGCTTGGGATCAGGCCCTTTATTACCAAGAAAATTTGTCATTTGACTGGACCATGATGTCTTCTCAGTAGAAATGCTCATGTAGTACTACTTCTGCTGTAGTTTGAAGTTTGTACTTAGTCAAGATAAATTGAACATTTCCCTTTTATTTTGTTATACTAAAAGCAAATTTTCCCAAGTATTTCCAAGAGTTCTTCTCCCACCTCATGGGTTTTGACTCATTGGTTAAGGCCAGTGTGACTTTCCATCAGCAGAAGTTCTCCAGATATTTTTTTTAGGGAAGTTGCCTTCATTTTCATTGTTCATTCTGAATCAGTTTTTTACTTAATCAAGGAAGCAGAAGTGAATTAACAACTGCAAAGACCATAAATCCAGCTCAATAAGCCTTGTAATTCTGAAATTAATGGCTTCCAACTGTCAAAACCTCAGGAGTACAGAGACCAGAGCAGATTTGTATGAAGAAACACGTGCTTTGACTGAAGTGCTCTCTTTCATGTCCTCTCCTTTTCAGTCTCTCTCAAATTTGACATCTAGCCATCTGTTTTTTAGCATAAGATATTTTTTCCTCCATTTTGTGATTTTTCTTAGCCTATTGCATCTCCCCATTGTCCCTTCAGTAAAACAATATCAGAACTAGATATTACTTTTGGTTTTTATTTTCTATCCTAGACCTTAGGATTAAGAAACTTAGTCAGTTTAATTAAAATAATAAAACTTAGTTTCATTTGGTTCACTTGAATCATTAATTGATTTGATTTTACAAAAGAAGCCAGTGAAACAGAAAATCTTTCCTGAGCTGTAATTCTGTGTATTTATTCATAATGTATACTCAATAGGGAACTTGGACTTCTTATTTAATGTCTGTTTCCTTACTAGGCAGAAATTCAGGGTCACTTTAATAATATTTCTCATTACCTGTGGATCCATTAGAAAAAATTACAGTAGGAGACACAATTTTTTCCATCTCAGAATATAAAAGGGAAACTGAGCAAATGCATTCTGTAGGATGGCTTTGTATAAAAGGGCTTTTGTCAAATGATACTCAAGTTGGTTTTTATTACTCGTTACATTTTGCATAGTATCATATGAAGTTGTGGCTCAATAATACAAGACACATACAGAGCTGTTACAGAATTTCTATATCAAGGCCAGACACATGAGGTGAAATAAGGAAGAGTCAATTAAAAATGTTAGTAGGATATGGAAAAGGTAAAATGTCTCGGCAGTATTTGGAATTACGCAGAGATGTAATTGCTTGCCTCATGTGAAAACTTCAGGAAAGAAAAAGAGGCAGCAGGAGCAATCCTCAATAATTAAAAGAAGTGTCAAAGGATAATTACATTTATGTGCTTTGATAAAGAGTCAACTGTCAGTTTTCTGAGTGAAATATGGGGTTGAGTTGTTCAAGTCAAAGGAAAAACCCAGGTATTAAAAGCGTTGGAGACCGTAAATCAGAAACTTCAGAGCAGAAGCAGCTGCCACCAGCCTTGAATGGTTCTGATGGGAAGCCTTCCATCAGTGCTCCCAGCTGTGGAAGCATTTAGTAAATTTGTTTTAGCAGGACGTGAAGCCTCAGAGCTGCTTTGGTGCCACTCACGAGCTGCAGACTTCAGCTGGAGACCTGCTGGGGTATAATCAGCAGCCCAGACCTGGGCTGGGGCTTGGCCTTACTCTGAGCTCAGGCTGAGTAAAACACGACTTTGCACCTCTGCATTGGATCACTTGGCACCTTTCTCTGAAATGAGACATATTTATAGCTCCTTCATTGTGCCCAGTAATTGAGGCCCAGGCATAAATCCCCCAAAACAGGAGGTGACCCCACAGGGATGGGTGTCCACACTGTCCTGCCCACTGAGCTCCTTCATGGTGCTTAACTCCCAGCAACTGCATCACCTCTCTTTTCCTATACATGCTTCACTTCCAGGAAGAAAACATCCAGGTTTATCTCACTAACCAAATAGCCAAAAAGTAGTTTGAAGTATGGAAAATAAAAACGAGTGAGAAATGCAATCTCTCTGAGAATGGGATGGAAATAAGGTCAGTGGGCAGCTGTCGGAGTGAACAACCTGAACTTTTGCCTGTTAGAGCCAAAATTACCTCTTCTGTTTTCTTTGCAACTACAATTTCGTATGTATTTTAGCTGGATCAACGAGTGACTTTCTGAACATCTGTTCCTAATGAAGGTATTAATCAGCAATGCGCTCACCATTTGCTAATTATGGACTGTTTTTGTTAAATATTTCGGCTGTGTTTGAAGGAGATGATTTCTGCTCATGGGCACTTAGTAGATTGTGCTTTGTCTGCATATTGCTTTAAATTAATCTCATAACATGAAATATACATCTTCATGTTATTTAATTCAGTAGACTGCAGAAGGTGTCTCAATATAATTTTGTTTGGAGAGCCTTTTGTAAACTTATTGAGCCCTGTCTGAGATCCTTGCTGCAAATAGGAATTTCAAGATTAAATTTATTTGTGACTCATTTCCAGCTCTTTTGTTCTCATGTCAATATTGTTCTTTAGTTTAAATAGCTTTTCTCAGTCTCTGATGTTTGCCTTTTATCACTCTTGCTCTTTCTTTTGTGCATCTTGAGACAGCAGTCAGGACTAACTCTCCCAGTCTCTTTGATAGCAGAGGGTTCTTTTTTTATTTCTCACCCCACAATTATCTCAGTAGCCTTTGTCTGTGTCTGGTGTAAAGTGTGTTTTTTGTTTTCTTAGATCTGCTTGACAAGCTTAGATCTTCAGTAGCATTATTCCTGACATGGATCCTTAATGATCTCCACCTTAAAGTGAATCTGTGCTATCATTTCCAAGGCTCTCTGTTGTCCTTCATCAACCACCAAGTTATAGTGAATATTTAGTATTTCACAGAACATGATGTAAGCTGATGAAACCAGCATTGCCTGTCTCACAAGCAGGAGTTTGAAACAGGCAATGATGGAGTAAATCCAGCTTGTTAAACCTTCTGCCTCATACCAAAGTTTACGAATTAAGACCAATGTGAGAGTTGTTGGTGCCTGGCTACAATACAGTGTTTAACAAGCTGCTTCTGTGTCTCTAGTGTATCTCTCCTAGGGTCTTGAATGTTTAAGATGGATAATAATGTAGTCACTTTGATTAAATGTGGAATAATTAAAACACCAAAATCATTAGAAGTTAATTTTGATTAAATTTCAAGTTTCAGGTACTCAGCACCATGACCAATAGTGCAATAAAGCAGTATCAGCCTTACAGGCTGGAAATTTAACAGTTGCTAGCAACCCCAGATATGCAAGTAAATTTCAAGTTTATGTTAATTTTCATTACACAATAACTGCATTTTTGGGAAGGTTGTAGTGCAGCTATTTGGACTCAGTAATACTCAGAAATCCCTGCAGAACAAATAGATGCTAAACAAAGGTAAAAAACATTCTGGAGTGACACAAGACAAGGAATGACAAAGAGGCAATACAGGATTGTTTGCTTGTGAGGAATTGTTTTGGCTTTGTGGCTGTCACAGTACATGGTTTTGTACCTCTGAGAATGCTGTGCATGAATCAGACAAGTAAAAATGAGCAGAAGGGAGCAGGACTGTGACATGAAGTGATACACATCTGATAGGGGAGGCAGCTCGTAATAGAGGTTGGTGATGATAATCTGGAAGCTGTTCTTCAAAAGGCATGGTGGCAGACAATGAAACTCTTCTGTTATTTTGAGAGAGTAAAAAAAATCCTGCTACTTGTTCATCATGCAGAATTAACCTTCACAAACCCTTCTTTTAGTGTAATAAATCATTTCTTAGGCTGTGTATTGAGTGAAATTACCAACAACTCTGACATATGGTATGGCATCATTCTTAATCCTTCTTGTTCTCCTTTAAAGTGTCTTTTGTATTCCTCTGGTGCTGACAACCTGGTAATAATCCAGTCATTTTACCTAATTTATGTAAAATACCACAGATGGCATTTACCTCTGTCATTCAACTGGAGTTTCAGACTGTGGAGCTGTTTGTTTGCCAAAGTGCCATAATAATCAGCAAACCTTAAGTTAATTTGGGTATTTTGATGGTATGAACTCAGCAGAAAATTGTTACATGTCTAAATTTAAAGGTGAAGGGACCAAAAAACTGCAGAAAACCGAAGATGCCATTTAGCCCAGGAACTACATTGTATTCAGATTTAGTGGCCTGTAGATTCTAAAACCTTGCTCCTTTGGACTTTTGATGCAGGTTGGCTGTGGCATCACTTATCTCACATAGTTTACTCCTCTAATTAAAACCTCACTGCATTCTCTATAGATTGTGGACATTTCTCAATGGCACAAATTCCAAATGTGACCCTTGACTGTTCAGTTATTGTCTTTTTTCCCAGAAGTTCATGCTAAGAGCTTTCATATTTACTCCCAGTATTCCATTAGGTAATACTGTTGGATAGTACTATTTATACATAAGCTTGCAGATATTAAGTTTTTGAACCATTTTTGAGAAGAAGCTTTAAATGGAAATAATATAGTGATGACTCCTGTGCCTTTCCAGAAATGCAAAAATCTAGAGAGGAGGTTGTGTGAAGGGGTTTTCTGAGATAACACTGATGAAACAGGAGATACATGTTCAGCTTCAAATATTTCCAATGCTAAAGTTTCCACTGGCCCTGAGCATTTCACTAGAAATTGAATTTGAGTACGTGGTATGTGGCAATTAATAGCACATTGCAGCTACCTTTATAAGCAGTGATTATCCAGTCTTTAATTTCATTACTTCATATTCTGATGGCAAACTTAATTTATTAAAGTTTGCAAACACTAGAATAAACACAAGTAAATACTTTACTCTGTAAAATTTCACTTGTATGTGATAATGCCTAGGAGAAAAGTCATTGGGGATTCTTTCTGCTTTGAACAGGGATTAAAATGAATCCAACTCATCTTGCTATTCATTAGGTAGCTCACTCATGCTCCATTACAAATAATAAATTATATGATGGGAAGTCTCATCATTGTTAGTGAAATTTGAATATCAGCAAGTGAGTTAATAGATACAAATGAAAAATGAGCTATAAACAACATAAAATGTTCTGAAACTTCTGAAAACTGTATGGTGAAAATCAGGCTTGGATACCTTCTGCTGCCTAAAAATTAAAGTTCCCAAGATCTACCTGGAGAGCTGTTTCTGATTTTTCCATTCCCATACTCCATTCAAACTAGGCTTAATTGCCAAGTCTTGAGAACATCTATTTTCTTCACCCCTGAAAATGGGTGATTTTTGAATGTACAGAATAATTAATTCTGTAAGATCCTTAAGATGTCAAAAATAGCTGCAGACTTATTTCTTTCAGCTCCTGTTAACAGAGAAACCTCATTATGGTGTTTTTATATAATATATAATTATATTTTTATATATGTATAAAAAAAACCCATCATCCAGTCAAGACATTATAAACATATTCACATAAAACCCCAGCTGAGATCCCCTCCTCATTTTTGGGGTTGAATATCTTAGACTTTTGTGGAATCCTGGGAAGTCAGAAGGCTGGTGCTGTCAGTAGAAATACGTTGTTCTTTCTCCTCTGCCCCCATCCTCTTCTTTTCAGTCTCCTATATCTGGAGGTCTCTCACTGAAGAGAAATTATGTTTGTGATTTGGGAGAAGTGTGGATTAAAATATTGTAGGCACTGCTGGATGCCTGAAAGCACCAACGACATGAGGAAATTTATACTTTGCTCTGCTAATTGTTGAAAAATATGAGGCCTTGATTGGTATGCAATTAGAAGTGTAACATTCTGTTAAACATATCACACAGCATATGGCATGTTAGTAGCAAATCCTCTAATTTAAAATGAAAAAAAGCATGCAGTTTTGCATTTCAGCAATTTTTGCAGGCAATCAAAATTTGCCATTTGTCTAAATGTCAGAGGGGGAAAAGCCATCCTTAGTTATTTTGGTAATCTAAATTTGGTTTATGTTTGATAAAATTTCTGTTCTCTAACAGTAAACAAATATAAAAGAGGAAAACCCAGAATACAGTCAAATGTGCCATTGCTTTCAACTACTCAGATCTGTGGCTTTTATTAAAAAAAAATAATTTGAATGACATTATTACATCTGCTTTAATTCAAGCAAATTAAAAGTACTGAAACAAGACCATATTTGCAGAACATCAGGGGAAAAAACAAACAAACCAAAGACCCATGAATGGAATTCATTGATGGGCAATCAGATGGTACACTGTTTTTTCAACTAAAAATATAGAATGGCTCCAAAGGCAGATGTTCCTTCAGAACCTCAGTGGGTTGAAGGCTTAATATTCAGTATATATTTTCTGATCACCTTCTGTCAGGTGGATGTTTTGGGCTAAGATGTTCACACACATATGGCAGTAGCCCATTGGTGAGGTTACTTGTAAGCACTGCTGATTGTTGGCTGCTGTGGCTCATGGAAAGTGGCTCTGTAGTCCAGGCTAAGATGGGAGCAAGTAAACTATACCTGGGAATGCAATAGTTTCCTTTCTCCAGTGAATATGCAAAGTTGCTGCATATCTTCAAATACAATCAGTCTCAGAGAGGTTGAATTTCCTTGATTGACCACCGTTTGTACCAGTGAAGTTTAAAAATCTGTGAATGCTTCAGACACAATTTTGTTAACAGAGTATTTGACAAGCTTGTCTTCTTCTAATATTTGTAGATGGTCAATTTATCTCACATTTGGCAAGTAATATTTATCTTATTCCTCAAAGTTTTGGACTTTGTGGTCAGTCCTTCACTGTTGCCATTTTGGGATAACTTGCCACTTAAAAAAATATGCCTTATTTCTGCTCTAATTACATTTTGTCTCTGGTCATCTTCCCATGGCTGGGTATTTGTGAGCCATCACTAATGGTGTATTTGCCAGTGTATCTCACAGTAGCTCCTAAAGCTGGCTTTGTTAAGTATTTACCCTGACATCGGAAGTGGGATTCCCATTCTGCTGCTCACCTTGTCATCCCTGGCTTTGTCACCCTCCTATTTCTATCCCCAAATGTGACTCCTGCAGCATCCCAGCCCTGGGAGAATCTGTGTCCCTGTCTGAAGCCAGGTAGGAATGGGAATTCTTCTGCTCCAGCAGAGAACTGGTAATTTGTTATGCTCAAGCACTGACATCAGTTCTGTTTTGCCTTCGTGCTCCATTTTGACATTGCATTATACAGTCAATTTGGCATTGAACTGGAGAAAATGAGAATAGTAGGAAGCTGATTCCGCAAACTCTTAATTTTATATCAAAATCAGCCCTCCAAAATGTTGTGTTGAAGGTGGGAGGGGTTCTTTTTCATTCTGTTTTACTCACCAAGTTACACAGTTACTTCATAAACCTTTAAATCGAGTAAATTTAAAATCTGCCTGTGCTACAAAGCCCGAGGTTTGGTATCGGCTGTTCCTGTTGTGTGTTGTAGTCACTAATCCTTTTAATGAAGAGCTTTTAGCAATGAAGAGATTCTATTTATAGTAAAGCCATTAGAGCATAAAGCTCCTCATTGCTATTCTGCAGCATGGAGCTGTAATGTTTGTCAGTGGAGAAAAGCTATTTTTAGGTGCGGCATTGAAAACCAAGGCTGAAAGGTCAAGAATCCTCGGGGGGATATGTTCTGCTACATCAGTGCTATCACACAGCTGCTGTTTACTCTCTTATCATGCCTCAGTAATAAGAAGATATTTTTATTGTGACACCGAAGGTATAAAGCATCAAAAGGATTTTGCGCATGAAATGAATGCTCAGGGAGTGATGTATCCAATCACATTAAATGTTCTGTTTCTTAGGAATAGGATTTTATTTTCCCAAAGACTGTCTCAATACCCATTCTTCAAAAGATTCATTCTAGGAAAGTTAGGGTTTTTGAATTTTTTATTTTTTAATTTTTTACTAAAGGAGATAAGACCTAATGTGAGCAAAAGACAATCTGCTGAAATAGTGAAGGATTTGAGGCACACACTTTTCTGCCTGACATCTACACCAATCATTTTCTTAGCAGTGCAGTGCATGAACGGGAGACATAAAATCAGCGTGGAGTTTGCCAAAGGAAAAAGAGCCTGGACATTTCTGTTGGTAATTTGAGGAGCAGAATTGTGGGTGGTGGGTGATTATATCTGGCACAGGACAGCTTGTAGCACACTGGGTAGGTACTCAGTGAGCACAAAAAGATCATGTGGTCCTATTGAAACAAGATATGATAGATGATATGTGAAAAGGAGAGGGGAAAAAAAAGGGTAATTATAAGAATACAAGTCTGCATATATTAGCTGAGTCTACGGCATGAAGGCTTCAGAGGGTTTTCTAATATCTTTATATAAAAATCAGGGGGAAAAGAGATTAATTGCCACATTGAGAAAATTAGGGTTGTATGATCAAAGGGAAGACAGAGAAGAAGTGGCCTGTTGACAGATGGCTTATAAAAATGAAAAGATTTTTCTGAGGATATGAGTTTGGAGTTTTGTGCTGCTTGGGGAGACACAGGCACTGTAATCATATTTTAATAATAATAAGCTGCTATGTAACCCTTTTTATTCACCAAACATGTAGCACACAAAAAGTATGAATACAATAATACATTCATAGGTACACTTTCTTCTCAGGGTATAATGAAATTAATTGTACTTCTCTGAGAATTTATTCAAGGTCTTGCTGCTGAAAGTTCCTATCTTCTGACACATGGAGTCCATTATCCAATACCTTTTAGAACAGTTTCTTTCATATCAGGAAATTATTTTAATTCTACTCTCTCTGCATACCCAAACCAGTTTTTAACACCATCTTTCCTAAGATTTCTGTATATGCAATATTTGGCTGAATCCATGTGGTTTTTACTGCTAAATTGTTCCCTCTGCCAGGCAGCAGCACAGAGTGGGCACACATTAACCAGCAGCTCCTGTCCTCAGTACATAAATAAACCAAAAAGTTGAAGGATAGTCAAAAAAGAATTGGGGAAACTGAAAGAATCTCAATGCTACAATTATTTTCTTTCATAATTGAATGAGATTTAGGTAAATGGGCATTGGCTGAAGGGAAAGACAAAGGAAGGAGGGTACAGCTTTGTGAAAAGACAAGGCAGTAATGTTACTTCCTCCTATCAAAGCTGCCAGATGTTGCTAAGTCACATTAGCTCTCATCTCTCTTATGTGAAAGAAACTCAGGTGTTTCTGGCTGTGTCACTTCATGGCACAGTAACTCAATTCAACTCACTAAAGCAGCAGGAAAAAACCAAACCAAAACCAAACCAGTAAAAACAAACTAGTAAAAACATTATCTCCTGGTTTTGGGTGGGATGAGGCTGGGAGGTTGAGTCACTGTGTCCTGCACTCCCCGGGGTGGGCACAGAGGAGGGCAGGAGGCAGCTCTGAATTCTGCTTTACCATCATGTGAAACAGGAGCCAGTCAGGGGAACAGGGACTGTAGGTGGAGAGAGGCTCATTTGGACTACAAAATGAAAAAGGAATACAAAAGGAATCAGCAGAGAACATGATAAAAAAATGACATAAACTCATTCATGATCTTAACTGCAGATTAATAAATTATTTGTCTATGGTTTTCACATCTATTACAGGTCCATATGTTTGTAGCTTCACAGCCCAGGTGCTTGTGGGGAAAGAAAATAACTTCTAGGTCACAGACTAGTGACCTAGAATAAAATAAATTATTGTTTATTTTCTGTGAAAATGCATATGACTTTGCTGCTCTAGCTTCTAGAGTATTGTTGTATGTGAGTTTTTCTCCACCACTCTAGTTAATCTTGATGCTTTTCATACTCATTAGTCCCAAGCAATCCCATACTTGCATTCTCACTTGCTTTCTTAGACTATGTCACTCCTGTTAGGGTTTAGACTGGCTGTAATTACTTTAGTGGTTGAGTCTTTGTTGAAATTTGACAATCACTATGACATCCTTTTCTTTTTCCCCATAGTTGCTATTTTCGCAGTTATCTGTTCACATGCCACCCAATTTGCTTTATTACACAAACATTTCTGAGTCAAAGGGGTTTGTCTTTTTAGGTTTTTGTTTTTAGCCTTTGGTGGTTTTGGTTAGTAAGAATAAAGAAAGGTCTTTTGGAGTCCAGTGGGCAAACACTCCTGCTCGGTTGTGCCTTGGCCTGAAACTGAAGACTGGTAAATTTGCTATCCATTGACATTTAAATTTACTGTAAATTTGTAAAATTCAATGCAAGTCAGTTGCTAAAGCACTTTGTAATCATTAAATTCTCCTCTGAATTTCTTCCTTGTGCAGAGATAGGTTAAAAATAATTGCAGAGTAAAGACATTCCAGTGTGTATTGACGTAGAGTCAATGGACACGCAGCAGTTGACAGTTGTCTTTTACTGGTTTCATGCTTTAAATACAGTTTTTTGTGAGAGAGTGGAAATGTCAAAGCTGTGTCTGTAGCGCAGACAAGAATACTTGCCTATAATTACTGTTCTCTGAATGATTTTCTTTTTCTGAGGGAGGTTTTATCTGCTCTCCTTTCTGCTTTATCTGAGACTTGTATACTCTTGTCCTCATTTGTTTGTTAACCAAGGGGAATTTTTATCTTCTTACTGTCATGTTTGGAGATTTATGTGATTGCCTCTAATTTGGAACTTGGCAAACCTTATGAAATATGGAAATGATATAGTTCTGACCTAGTTCTGACCTCATATACCTACGTTGCATCTTGCAGCGATGCTCTTGGCATGTTTGATGGCCCTGCAAGTCCCTTTATTTGCAGTCTGTCATCACAAAATGGATTTGGCTCCTGGTCACTCTATAAAAGGATTAATGATTCCTGACACAGCTGAAGTTCCAGTTTAGGCTTCTCAGTTTAAATCTCGTCGCAACATCTGAGATATCAAGGATTGTTATTAGAGACAGATTGAGTTGTTTTGGGAGGTGTGGGGAGACCAGTGCAAAGCTGTGTGTGTACATCTGAGGATGTCATCTTTTCAGCTGCACTTTTTTGGCTGTTGCAGAGCAGGGTCTGGAGAGTTCAGTTTATCTGCTTGAGTTAATCTGTGACTTCACTTTATTGTATGTACCCAGCCTATGCTGTAGATCCAGTTCAAATTAAAACAAAGTGCAAGGTCTTGGCACTTCACTCCCATCTGAAGCAGCAGCTGTTTGATGGTGGCAATGTTGGGAACACTTTTGCAAATAAGGCTGCAGGCAGTGGTTAACATTTTAATTGTCCTGTCCTTTAAATTTGCTCATTTTGGGAGTCTTGTCAATGCTAATGCTGTCTCCCTCATGCAAAGCCAGGATGACTTGTGATTCCAGTCCTACTTGTTAAGTGGATGTATTTCATTTGCAGCTAATGACTTGCTGCTGGTGGATGTTAACTGTAAGTGCTGATGTGTTTTATTGTCTGTTTAAAGCTCTCATGAATCTCTGGAAGAGTCTTAAGATGCATTTTTGCTGTGGTTTCCTGCTTGTGGTTGGGTGTCATTCAAGATTTGTAAGGAATTAAGAGCTGTATGGTTGCCTTGTCTGACTGCATCTCTTGCTATGTGGCATTTCAGCATTTGGGATCCAATGCAATTCATGTTGACAAAATCTAAATTGGGATACTTAAAGGGTAAAACATTCTGGAAATGAACTTTGTTGTTCCTGCTGTCAATTAAATCAGCAAGTCTCAGTGTAAAATCTTCCTCTTTGTTTAAGATTCTCATTTGTGTGCTTTTGACATGCTGGAAATGCAGATAAGATGTGATAAAAGGTACTGTTACTATTGCCTGCCCACATATGGAATTTGTTTGCTGCATAAATACACCTACAGGCTTGTTCCATACAGAGGCCTAAGTAGCTACATAGAAACATGTACTGGTTTTGTTAATTCACAGAATTCTTCTGTGTTGTGCTCAAGACAAATATAGAGAAATAAGCCAAGATTTCATTAGGGAAAACTATATTTCTGCCAAGTTGTATTTCAGTAAGCCAAAAAAATTCCTTCCAAAACATTCCTCGATGCTTCTGAAGGGAATTCCTGTGACTTCTAACATAATCAATCTGTTCCTAGGTGGTCAAAGTTGAAGATTAAAGGATAATTTTGCCTTTTCACCCAATAACTCTGAGCCTCAGAACTGTAGAGTGAATAATTCAAGTAGTTTAAAAACCCAGAATGTTGGTGTGGTTTGGTTTGGGGGAGCAAAGCCTATGTTGATGTCTAATTTGGACATCATACTTTGCATCTAAGAACAAAGTGAAATATGAGCTAGAAACATGCAACAAGACTCTGAGAAAATAACATCTTTGGTAGGTCAAGTGTCTAACTAGTTCCCAAAAGAAAAAAGTTGCAAAATTCTCCAGCAGAACTGCTGGAACTCCTCTTTCATACTGTGCCTATCTGAAGAAATGTCGTTATCAGTCTCTGCAACTGCATTGCTGACCAAGGCTCCAGTGGAATTTTGATAAAATAAATGAGCAAGTCTGTTAAACTGCAGAAACAGATTCTCTCTTCTCCAGTTTATCTGGTTGCTTTCCTGAACTCCTTTCTCCCACGCCAGCTTTCCAGCTCAGCTTCTTGGAGATGCTCTACATCATCTCTATCATTTTTGGGGGCTTGTGAGGTTCTCCTGAGCTGACAGAGCTCAAGTCTTGCTGTTCCCATTCTCTCAGGATTTGTGGGAAGATGTGGAGGATCTCATCCCTTCTGGCTCCAGATTACAAGTCCTGGAATTGTCAAATGGGTATCTTTCTCTGAGGGCAGGATGAACTTCTGACTTTCTTCTTCTGGCCAAAATTATGTTTATAAGGCTGGAAACTCTCTTGGGAAGTTTTTTTTTTAAATATTTTAAAAATAAAAATATTGAATAACTTGATGTTGGAGAATGGTATAATTCTAGCTTAAAAGTTTGTTACAACTTCTAAATTGTCCAGCTGCACTGGTATGGGAAGACAGTTGTTTTCCCCCTGTTGCTTACCTCTTGTAGATTTATGTTGCTGTTTTTCTGAGAACACTGAGATGTTTTTTATCATCAGTGAACAAATCATATCCCTGTGAGATGCATAATGTGCATATTACATATAGACAGGCTGAGAAAAGATCATTACTATGCCTCAGGCTATGAAATAAGACAGTAATGTAGTGGGAAGCTCAGTCTCACAGCCTCCTAGTTTAACCAGTGAATGACTCATTAAACTGGCTGAAAATGCACTAGGAGTGAATGGTGGTGAATAAAGCTTAGGAAATGACTGGTCAGAACAGGGTGTCATGTTCAGGGTTTTTAATAACCTGGGACTTTCACACCCGTTTTGAGATTAAACTAAAACTATGTGGCTGTATTTTGCTTCTGGCATCATCCCTGATTAATAAGCAAAGCAAATGGTTTTTGCACTGATTTTTCTGTCAGTATCTGTAGTTCAGTTCACAAGACCAGTCCTTTCAGTTGTGGTTTGGCTTTTGGGCAGATCTTATTTTGTTTCTCCATTTGCCTGTCACTGGCTTGGCAATGAGGTGGCATTAGGCTTCTGTCCTTCTGACTGAGAGGACTTCTATCCCCCTCAGCATCACAGCAATATTTATATCCAGAGACCTTCCTGATCTTGGAATTGCAAGAAGGCACCTCTAGGGAGAGGTTTTATTTTTAATTGCAGATAGAGGATGCACAAATCTGTGCTCAGTTTATTCTAAACCCATTATCAAGGCTCAGAGGAGCTTCAGGCAGGATGTCAAATTCCCAGTGTCTTCCTGACCCTGCAACCTGCTGCTTTCCTTCTCCTTCCTCAAGTGTAGTTTGAGGAGGATTTTTTTATTGACCTAAGATGAGGGCTGCTGCAGTCTTTGTGCATCCCCCACTACCCAGGTGTGTCCTGGGCTTTGGCTCTGGTGTTTGTATCTCTGCTGGGTAAGTCAAATTAAGGAGTTGATCTCTCTGGAAACTGTTTTCACCCATCATGGCCAAGTCTTCCTCCAGATTATTTCCTCAATTACTTTGTGTATTTTTAGTACCTAAATTGTTGCAGATTCTCTGTACTGATTTAGCAGACCAGTCTGATTGAGGACAAACCCACTGAGAAATGTCAGTAGTTTTCTGTGGCATCAATGATTGGAAAGATTGGTGGGATAATTGCCTTGATTGCTTTGAGAATTGCAGACTCAGATCCTCTGTTCCCAAAAAGGATCAGGAAACAGATTGCTAAGGACATGGAATTTCCTTCATCCCTATCCCAATACTTCTTTATGTGATCCTTATTAAAACTGTGTGTTGTGATCAATGCCTGTGTCCCTGAGCTTCAGTGTTGCCAACCTCAACACCTTCCAGTGCTGGAGTAATTTATAACCCAGGGTTCTTTCTGTGCACAGGAAATCCCACTGCAGAATATCCTTTGGTCTGTGTACCTTTTCAGCTGGATATTTTGAAATACCAAGCTCTTAAGAGCTGACTGCTCAGTTCTAACCAGAATTTGCAAGTTATCTGAGGGATTCGTTTTCCTCCAGAGTTGTATGACTAAGCACGAGAAGGGAAAACAGATTAATCATCACTGAAAACAAACAAATAATGACTTAATAATCACAAATCTGAGAAAGCAGTATTAATTATTCATAGAGGGTGATTTATCTTAAACATACTGTTAGACTGGCAGCTGAAATAAAGACAGATGTTTCTGCTTTGTCCCAGAGGGTTGGAAATACAGAACTGGAGTTAAATTTGATACCCACATAATGATGTGGGAGGTTATGGAGGTTTGTATAGTTGTTATTTGTGTATGAAGTTTGCTTTGAATCACAGATGGAAACACTTTATTTAGTATCTATACTTATTCTAATTTCCTGGAGTTGTAGAATCATAGAATGGTTTGGGTTGGATGGGACTTTAAAACTCAGCTCATTCCTCTCCCCCTGCCATGGGTAGGGACATCTTCCACTATCCCAGGTTGCTCCAAGCCCCATCCAACCTGGCCTTGGACACTCCCAGGGATGGGACAGCCACAGCTTCTCTGGCCAACCCGTGCTAGTGTCTCCCCACCCTCACAGGGAAGAATTTCTTCCCAATATCTGTTCTAAACCTTCTTCTCTGTGTTGTGTAGAGACTGCACCATAACATCTGTCATTTCACAATCTCGCTGCATATTTTGGAACAGGAATAAAGACAAATTAAAAATGCCATGTATTAGATTCATAGTTTATAATGATAAAATCACTCCTAGTAGTTATATTCCAGTTTTGAAGTGCTTTGCAAACACACCTAAATACCATAAGCCCAGAGTTTCAGAATATAGCATTTAGATTAAAGATGGAGACCCTAAAGTAAAAAGGAGTGAAAAGGAAGGAATAAATTTTGGACAAATCTTGAAGTTTCAACTCTCAGAATATCTGGTTTTGTCTTCCACCTTTATTGTAAATTTATTGTGATGCTTTGGAGAGGTTGGTTTGGTTTAAATTTGTTGAAGGGGTATTGTGAGACAGCTATTGAACTTTTAAAGATGTTGAAAAGCACTAACACCGTGTAGGTGGACTGGAGCTCTGCCATCATGCATTCCAGACCCCACTCAGAGCAGGGCCAGGCCTGTTATTAATAAGAAACCTCAAGTCAGGCTTTGGAAAGGAGTGGTACCATCATTGTTTTGTGATTTCCCAATGCCAACGTGTGCACTAGAGCCAGGTTTGATTCCGTGTTTCCACCCCAACTCTCCCAGTTAATTTCCTCACAAATCTCTGCAGGGGCCTCTTACATGCACTGAAGCTTTTCTTCAGTAGTTACATTATTTATATTTAGAATTTAAGGTGTGAGGAGGGATTTAGGGTTATGGTGAGGAAAGGGAAAACAAGTTGTGAGAGTTGAAATGATTTTCTAGAATGGGAACTCGGAATCTGTTGCCGTAGTTTAAGGTGTTGAAAAGGTGCAAGGCTAACCCAGGAAGCCTTCATGGTAGATAACTATTTTCTCCTCGTGTCATTTCATCTGCTGAAGTATATGGCATCATCTTGGAAGTGTGACAACTTGATCTTTACTTTAAAAAAACCCACAAAATAAGCCTTAATCCAAACCAGCAGGTATTTGCATTCAATGCTTATGCTGCTGATCAGCACATAAACTGAAAATAATCCAGAGTTACTTGAACCCATTGGGCAAATTTGTGATATTTACAGTTGCATATTTGTATTTTTTGTTGCCCCTGAAATTTGGGGTGTGTACTGCTAGAGAGTGTTTTAATCCATGCAGTACATATAATAACTTTTTATGTATTTTAACTCCCATTTTTTTCCTGGGCACCCTGAGAATGCTTTCTATCAAAATCTCCATCTCAGACATTTTAATAATTTTTCTCTAACATTTTGTTTAGAGAGTCAGTTCTTTCCTGGAAGCTTGTTACCAAGCTAACTTCATTATGCTATTATTATTTAAGCTTTCCTTCCATGAAATACCACCAGAACTTCTAAGAACTTAATTTTTTAGAATGGCTGACCTTTCAAGATATTGAAAACACACATATTTTCTTTGGGAAGATGGCTGCATTTTATCTGTCTGGACAGACTGAGAGAACTTCTCCAGCTACTTTTCTGTGCTGATGCCTAAAACAAAATTAGTTATAATTGCCAATGCCTCTTCACACAGCTTAATAATAGAGCCTATGGTAGAGCATCCTAACAGCTGATGGCTGCATTTATCATTCCAAGAGAGAAAAGGCACATGGAATTTTAACAGCCTCAGGCCTTTTCAAAACAGGTGATTTTTAAAATTTTAGTTGTCTGTTGGCAACAGTCATTTGAGCATTAACAATATTTGGATCCCTGACTTAAATGCATTGCTGACTGTTATTCTTAGCTTTTAGCTAGACTCAAGTGCCTGATGTTGTAGGAAAATGGCTTTTTTGGCTCCCAGTTTTGCACATTCTTTTGTATTTTTAATGAAAAAATAATTTTGGAATTACACCCTCCTTGTCCAGGAATATACAGCTTTGTATGTATCGAGTTAAAGCAAAACATGAGACTAAAGGATATTTGATTTCCTTCAAAATAGGATTTTACCACATAATGAATTCTGGGTGAACAATTATTGCCTGTGGTTGTCACACTGTGGCACATGTTCCTACCACCTAAATCAAATTGGCCAAGGTAAATTGTGAGTTTTCAAGGTTTAATGATCTTTGTTCCTTTACCCTGATCATCGTGGTATTCATTCAAGGATGTCCATCTTTTTTGTCTGTGCTTTCACATTTTCCCATAAAAAGTCTTTGGTGCTGTTTCTATTTCTGGACACAGTTTTATGTGTTTGTATTTGTAGTGTTCCCTTTGCATGTTTACGTGTACAGAACATTCACTGAGGCTGTATTTGGGTCAGTTTAGTTTACATGGTTAGTGTGTATTTGTGCAAAAGAAGTTCAGATTTGGAGGGGAAGAAAAGATCGTGGAATCCAGGATACAGAAACTTGGTAATTTAGTTTTTTGAAGAAACAAGTGATATTTTCACCCTGCAACCACTTGCTGAATATTCTATAAATAGACTTTATTCATATCCCTCTAGGAGAAACGTGGCTGCAATTTATGGAAAGCTCATCATGCTTCATGGAAAAGCTGAATGCTGCAGCTTTCACTAAAGCTCACTGGTTCATAAATGTTGCAGTGCTATGAGCAGTATAGAAGTGCCTTTTTTCTTTTTTTCTTTTTTTTTTCTTTTTTTTTTTTTCTCCCTTTCTGGCAGGCAATATGAATTTATTGCTTGAAGATAATTCCTACAAAGTTCAAAGCGGAAAGATGTGAATTCTCAATGAAATTTTGAAAGAATTCGGTGCTGGTTAATCAAAAGATTTTCAGATCAATCTGAGAAGCTGATTGACAAGGAGTGGTTTCAGTGGACTATGCACTTCTGTGGCTTCCACTCTGACCTCTGTGGAGTGTCATGATCCAGTCAAATCACCCATTCTTGATTTGCCTGTCAAGAACTGAAGTTCAGGGAGAAACCTATGCTGGGGCCCAGCTCTGGGGAGCTGCAAACCTCTCAACTTTCATATGTTAACAGTGGTAAAAAAATGGATCAAGAAATTTGATCAATCAAAATGGATCAGAGCTCAGAAAAGAGCTTCGCTGTGGAGTGACTTTTATTGTTAAAAGACAAAATCTGTTAGTCACAACAAATTATATTCTCCCCTTAACCCAGCAAGTGCATCCATCCAGAGCAGAAATCCTGTGACAGTGGGACTGGTGCTTGCAGTGTCCCTGCAGTGTCCTTGGCAAAGCGCTTGATGGATTAGCAAGAGAGTGGTTTCATTACACAGATTATGGGCGACTCATTCTTCATAATAACAGTTGAGTATGGTGCATTGCTATTTACCATCCCAGGCATACCAAATTAGAGCTTGAATATGGTTGTATTAAAGCCATATATTAGAAAAAAAAGAAGAAGAAGAAAAAAAAGAAATAAAGATTCACTGTAGTTTTCACTTGCTGGTTTTGTGAAGCATCTCCAGCCTCAGGACCTTGTGTGGTTACCAAGGATTCTGAGTCATGTTTGGGGAGGGAGCATCTCTGTCAGTTCATATCTTGTGTGTTTAAGTGTAAATGACCCAATATAAAGTAGATGTGGGAGTACAGATGGAATACAGAGAGTATATCCTGGTACTGCTTTAGCTGGGATATAGCCTGCAACAAGTTTCCCTCATTCTCATGACCCAGCTTCCACCTCTGTTCCTTCCCGAGCTGAAAATAAGATATATACTTACTTGTTGCTGTTGCATTTTGGCTTTTCACTACATGGAACAATCTAAACTGTCAGAAATAGGTAAAAAATCCCCAAAGAAATATTGAAACTAATTAATATTTCAAAGGAAGGACTTTTTAAAAAATTACTTTCATTTTTTTAAGAAAGTAATTAGGTATCATGAATATTTTGGTTACTCTGCAATAAGCAAATCCTTAAGGAATGAAAATATACTCTATCTAGCTGCTTTGCAAATGTATAAAATTCACAATGTGTTTGATTAAATCTTCTGTATTGCTTAATTAAGTTTTGCATTGAATTCTACAAACATTTCGTAAAGTGTAATTCATAAATCCTATGAGGTACAACTACCATCTTTGTTAAAGTCTGATGTACGGCTGTGAGAATTCATAAAAATGTTCAAAACTGAATAGGAAGTTAGAAACATGCTAAAGAAGCAGCTCTTTGTATTCCTGGGACCTCGGGCAGTGTTGGGACTTCATATTTTTGGTTAGAATTGTCTGGTATTTGTGTTGTTTCCATATTCTTAAGCATGCCAGAAATATGTGACAAAGCATAAATGGGAAAGCAATGCTGAAGAGGGCAGAAATTTGGAACTTGAGTTCTAAACTGGCAGCAGGCTGCTCAAGGGATTTCTGCTTGATGTGGTTCAGCATTATAAAAATAGAATAATTGGGATAATTTACTGTCTTTTCCTGAAACCATTTTCTTCCCAAACTTCGACCCTGTGGGTGAACAAACTGATGTGGTCCTTTCAGTGCAAACAGTGACAAATAAATTCAGCAAGCTGGCTTGTGAATTCATGTGTGGCACACAGGAAGTGCATAACATTTAGAGGTAAACAAAGTGAGTTTATCTAAATAATGCACACCCTGCAAAGGCTGGTGGTGCAATATTTTCCAATAACCTGATTCTTGAATGATCATCCCCAGGTCACCTGAAGTACCCTTCTTTCCTCTTTGCTGAATTTTATTGTACACCCTTGTGAATTTCAAGATCAGAATGAGAAAAGAGCCATAAGGACATTATTGCTCTTGTTTTTGTTACTGAATTTTTCTCAAAGCAAAGTTCTTTTACTTCAGCAAAATGAAGCTGAACCAAAATTGGTGGCGTTCATCAACCAGTGAACAAGCAGAGATCACTCTTCACCACAGAAAGAATTTTAATGTTTCATTGCAATCCAGAATTCTGTGTTTTCCAGGCCCTATTCTTTCTTCATCTCCCTCTCCCCAGTCCATTTTCTTGGCTGTTGATAATAATGACATTTGTGCTGACCTGTGTTCCTTGAAATTGTTTTGTAGCTCTTTAATTCCATTGTTCCAAATTACACTGAGGTGAAAATTTTTGCTGCTCTCTTCAGTGACAAAGGCTGTTAGAAAAATCAGCTCATCTCAGGATAGGCTTAATCTCAAATCAGCTCAAAGCTAAAAAATCAGCTCCAGAAGGTTTAATGAGGAAAGAATACTGAGTAGAAAAATAGGAAAGTTGCACAGACAGCAATGTATGATGTTACAATTGGAGGGAGAGGAAAATCTGTTGAATTTCCAGTTGTTATAAAATCTGAAATCATATGTAATGCAGGAAAAAATCACAAGTGGTAATTCTACTTTAAGGAGAGGGTAAATAATTATAATAGAAGGTTTAAAATCCCTGACAAAGTAGTAAATAAAATAAAAATCAGTCTGCTTTCACTTCAGATTAAATAAAAAAAGTTAAGAGTGAAAGATATGAACTTGAGACAAATAAAAATTCCATTCTAGATGTTCCTGAAAATCTCTGTAGTTAAGTCAGGTCATTCAGCAGCTTCATTCAATATTTTTATTATAATAAAATCTCCATACTTGATAAAGTCAGGTGTGATAGAAATGCCTTAATAAGATTTGGATTCCCACATGTTGTTTTGCTTGTGGCTTAAAAGCTGCTCTAAATGGGCCAAAAAGAAAAGGAAAGAAATTTTAAGAAGTCATTTATTTTCTCTGGTAAAAGCCCATCACAGCTCTCCTCATGCACTGCCCAGTGCAGCATTTGGAGCAGCTGCTTCTGGTTTTTGTTTTGGTGACACCCTGGAAGCGTCCAAGGCCAGGCTGGATGGGGATTGGAGCAACCTGGGGCAGTGGAAGTGTCCCTGCCATGGCAGAGGGTCGGAATGAGATGATCCATAACATCCCTTCCAAA
Source organism: Poecile atricapillus (assembly GCF_030490865.1). Taxonomy (NCBI): domain Eukaryota; kingdom Metazoa; phylum Chordata; class Aves; order Passeriformes; family Paridae; genus Poecile; species Poecile atricapillus. The sequence goes on along the minus strand of NC_081250.1, from coordinate 149,364,283 downwards.
TTTAGCTTGGAAGCCCCCAGATTTTCCCTTCCTAATGTAGTTTAATGCACAGTACTCCTTTTGAGCCAAAGTGTGTCCAGCAGCAGATCCAGGAGAGCTTGAGTTATGATGCAGATTTCTAAGAGATTTCTTTCTCCTCTGGTGGAGCACAACAGTTGCTTACTTCAACAGAAATGTAAAATTCTGCAGCAGCTGACAACATTGGCCCAGTCTTTTGATCTTTAGGCAGAGGAACATCCAGGACCTTTCAGGCCTGCAAGGAGGATTTTTAACTATACTCATCAGCCTTAATAAAATCCTGCCATAAGAACAATTACCAATTTCAAATTAAAAATTTTAGTTTAAGATTTCCAGACTGAGCCTTTATCTGTGAACTTTGCTTTCAGTTTTCCTGTGATGCAGAAAAGCTTGAAGAGAAGTCTGTGCTTAGGAAGAGAGATGCTTTCTTGACTGTAACCTTTCAAGTTGATTTTAACTTGGTGTGATGCCTGAAGAATACCCTGTATAGCTCATCTCATCTGCTCAGGAACTTAGTGCTAATGATGATAGTGGAAAACAAGCAGTGATCTGATTTTAGTTCAGGAATGTCAGGTTATTCTTGGCATTAGAAGCTGTGGCATTTGCCTGCTGATGAATTATGGAAAATTAGTTTTCATGTATTGACACAGTTTCCCTTTTGGGCCACTCTCAGTTGTGGATTGCAGTTCCATGAGTTAAAAAATGTTTGGAAGAGAAGAATGTGGAAATTTATTAGCTGTATCTCTGTATTTTGGAACAATATTGAGGACTGTATCTATTGGAGTGATTAATTTTCTTTGCTCTTAATTGCAAAAATCCATTTGAATTTAACCAGCTTCTTATTCTAATTTGGAAATGCATCTGTACATGATGGCTAGCACAAGTGCTTTTGAAAATACAAGTCAAATTGATTAACAAGCATTTAATCCCAGGGAGACTTTTTATTTTTCTGAAGACTTTTTTTTTTTTTTTTTTTTTTTTTTCACTCCAGTAATCACTATAAATATTTTAAAAACTGGTGTCTTTAAATGAAATATTATACATGTTTATGTTCATATGGAACTAAACCCAAAAATTTTGCAATGACTTTTTTAAAAAAAATTATGAATTTAAAGTTATGGCTTATTTTGATTATTTTCTAAATAATTTTATTTTCCACTACTTTTGCTTATACATTCCAATTTAGAGTCATTGAGCCTCGTTTCAGAAGAGGAGATTGGCTGTATTTTTCCCTGCTCACTATGTACTTTATATTTAACTTTCCACTAATTCTGGCTGAGAGAGTGGGCACCAATATTTGATGAAGTTCCTTGTGTGGTTACAGGAAAGTAAGAAATGTAAAACTGTATTCAGAAAAGTAATTTTCAGTGAGAACATTTTTTACAAAACAATCATTAAAAACAAAATGTAAATTTTGTTTACAAGGAACTGAGCCAAGTTCCCTTCTGGTTTTTTTATAGTTACATCCCTAATTTTACGTAGTTCCTGCTCTGCCTAAGAAAGCAAGTGAAATAAAGCCGTTTTCTCTATTAAAAAAATACCACAAGATAGACTCAGTTTAGGTTTATTTTACTGGATTTCAGTTGTTTACCCACTCTGGCTGTCAAGCATACCTGGTAGATATTAGTGCAAGACATACCGTGGAAAGTGTATTAAAATCATATTGTTTCATTAAAAAATGCTTCATATTGAGAGAGGTCCTAATGATGCAGCACTTTTCCTTTATTAATTCATTTAATAATTTAATAAACATCATCAATCTAATATTATCAGAGAGCCTTTGGGTCACACGGTGTCCTTGATAAACTAAAAGTATCCAGACCCTGAGACCTTCTGGGGTTCTGTTGATATTTTAGGGGAAAATTCTGACACTCTGTCAAAAATTTCCCAAATTCTGCTACAAGAACTCAGGAGCAGAGCAATAGAGCCTTTATCTGCCAGCTCCTCATTCTACCCCTTATCCTGCAAGGCCAGCCTTTCTCTCATTTCATTGGAAAAATTGCTTTTGCCTTTGTATTTCTTGCAGGAAAATCGACCTTTAGGAAATCTCCCACTACTTCCCTAATTTATAAATCTCTGTCTGACGGTGTAATTCCTTTTACCCTGTGCATAAATGGGACACAGATCTGTAGAGACAGATCCTAAAGGGGACCTGTAATAAAGTCAAAACCAGAAGTAGTCTCACACTCGAGTGAACTCTTCTTTCTTAGGGATGCTCATCCAGGCACCTTCTCCTGGTGCACACTGAGCTGCTCTGACTTGAGCTGTCTTGGGCTTTTTTGTGGGCTCCAGGCAGGCTGTAACTGCAGCAAAGCTATCACAAAAGGTATTTCTTTAGGCTGTGTATTTCATGTTCTCTGTCTGCACCAAATTCTTTCATGACATACCAGGAGAGCTTATCTTCTCTGCACTACTGCTTTCTGTGACCAGACTAAAAATAATTTTCATGCCTATGTTTTTGGGGTTTTTTTTTTGCCCATTCTTCCTCTTTTAGGAACTGAGTTGACAGAATAGAAGTTGAAAGTGGAAATATGCATAGTATGAAATATCAGTTCTTGCTGAAATATTTTACAAATCACACATGAGTGACTGTGTAAGGGATATAAGGGGGGAAAGGGCACAAAAAGGTCCTGCTGTACCATGTTTTGTGTTGCCTGTGGAGTGAAACAGAAGGTGATTAAATACAAACTTCATCTTTCAGCTAACCCTTGCCTCATTTGGCATTCTTTTCTTTTTCCATCAAACTTACCAATTTTGATACATTTATCAAATGAAGTTCTGTGCAGTGGTTTTGTTCAGGGCATTAATCTAGGCACCTGCGTAACTTTAGGAAGCTGGGGTCGACAAAATCACGTTTATTGCATAAAATGCTCAATTTAACATTCAATTTCTCCCACATTTTTAAAGTTAAGCAAAGGACAGCTCTTTCACACTCAGAACATGCTGGTGTTAAACCAACAGGCTCCCTGCTCTCATTTAAAATTGTTTGGAAACATCTTAATATCATTCAGAATCTTAATGGGTGGTAACTTCCTTTGTCACCTGCATCTGCAGCCAAGTCCAGTGTACAGACCCTGGTGTGAGAGTGACCCTGCAATGCCATGGAATTGTGGGATGCTTTGGTTTGGAAAGGACCTTAAACTAAATCTAAATTCTATTTAAAGAAAATTTCTAGTTCATAATTTAGGAAAATTGGTGGTTGTTCCACCAGGAGTTCTGAGGGTTATGTCCTGTCTCACTTCAGCCTTTGCAATTGTATTTGTCCTTGCTTTCTCTGCTAGCTCCTGCAGCAAGCTGTCCTTTTATTTCAGCAGCACGTTGTTACAATTTCACAATTTGCTATGGTAATATTTCATCCAAGACAAGGAATTTAACAGGAAGCTTTCTGGAAAAGAAAAGAAAAAAAAAAAAAGGATTCTCCTCTCTATTATGGTTAGTGATCAGTCCATTCCCTGGTACAAAGCAACCCCTGCTTTAGAGAATTCCAGTGAGATGTGTCCTTGTTTAAGTGTTGTGGAAGTTCACAAAGCCTTCCATCAATTGTTTTTGAGGTACTTTTTAACTTCTTTCAACAATATCTCAGGTAGTGGCTGAAGTTTGTTTTGGTCAGAATGTCAGGTGGAAAATGCTGAATTTTTGAGGTCGTTGTTGATTGTTGCTCATGTGCAGTGCAACGTGGGAAGTAGATCAGAGATGATTTTGTTTTGATATCAAGTAACCATTCTAGCCTATACTCAGGAAATTTTTTTTAAATGCTGGAAACCTTTATAGAACTTTCATATTTTAAACCTTGCTTATGTATTCTGTGTCTTCTTGGCAGTGAAGAAAAATGTAGTGATTATTGTGGCAGAGTTTCCCTTCAGAACTGGAAGTTAACAGCCCCCATGTACAGCTGAAGCTTTGAATTTTGGTCTTGCCAGAAGTATCTTTGATTCACATTCAAGCAATGGTTGCCCACAAGAGCTCTTAGAAATTGATGTCCTGAGTGGGGATTATCCCCATCCACCTGTGTTTTACTGCTATGCCCTGCTCAGAAGGCTTGGCACAAAGTCTGGCATTTCTTCAGCAAACAGTATAGAAAATTCCAACTCTTCAAATGAGAAAAAGTGTTTTTCTTGTTTTCAGGTTTAAAGTTTCACCGCTGTCAGAGGACACATGGATGAATCTTGGTTTTGGATTCATTCTAGTGTTAGGGTCACTAATAATACAACACAGCTACAAAGTTCTCTGTTAATGTCTGCAAAGTCGTTGAAAGCTTTTTAAAAAATCTGAAATTGCGAAAATATTGGTGAAATCAGCGTTAAATTACTGTCCTGTACTGGCTGGCTTCCCTATTCCTGAATTTATGTACCAGAGCTTTGACCTCAGTGACAGATCCTCTGATTTCCATCACACCCTGGCACTTCTTTCAGTGCATCAGGATGGATTCACCCACACTGCAAGGGGCAGCTGCAGAGTTGGGATGGTTCCTCCTGAACACATCAGACTGTGCCTGCAGCACTGCCAATCAAGAGGGGAATAAAGAAAAGGAGACAATAATATGTATTTTAACATATATTTTATCATGCTAATTTTTTCTTTTCTTTTTTTTTTTTTTTAACATTCATTTTTATGAAGCCATAGTAATAAGGTTTTCACTTTGGAATGAGAGTCTGAGAAATCCTTCATAATTACACTGGAAAATGTGGTTTGTTAACATGTGTGTGGCATTTTGTTTTAGGTGCTTACAGTGATGTTACCTGGAGTAAGCATCAGTAGAGGTAAAAACAATGTACTGTAAAGTCAGGGGATGGAAGAGGAATGTGGGAGCTGGTTCAGGCTCTTGCTGTTTCATTTTTGCTAGTTTTAGGAGGCATTGTAAGTGCTTCTGATTCCCAAAGCAAATAGCAAAAATGTTCTTGCTCATAAAATATAAATAAATTATAAATCTTTTTGTACTCATCCCAGTGGATGTTCCATTATATTACGTGTTCATCTATTTTTCATTATTTTTACCTTAAATTTGTCAGTGTTTGCACTCCTAGGAAATGTATGCTCTTGCAAGGGGGAAAAAAAGGAAAAAAGTTTCCAAATGTTGATGGCAATAGAAATGAATGAGATATACATTAATAATAAAAATGGGTTTTATTCATTGGTTTCAGACCACTGATGTATTTTACTGAGGATTCTGGTAACAAAGGGAGTGGATAATTTTGACATTAAGCAGTGTTGCCCTGGGCTCTGATTAAGCTGAGAGATTTGGAGACACAAAGCAGGTGGTTCTTGTATGCATTAATTCAGTCTTTCCTCATCTCCACTGTCAGCTCCTTCTCTTTGGGGCTCTGTCATGAGCTAAGGGGGAAGAAGGTGACTGTGAGTGTCCCTGGTTTTGAAGTAAATGTCAAATGCAGCCACACTTTAAAAAAAAGTGCAGAAAAAAAAAGTCCTATCCATTTATCAGTTTGGGGTGTCAGAGGGAAAGCAGCGAGACTGTATTTGCCTTGGCAGGTTTGCATAGCACAGAAAAAGGGATTATTGCAGATGCCACTGTGTTCTTTGCATCCTAAATTGTCAGAAAGGGACAAGATAAAGAAATCCTGTTTTCTTGAGGAAGCATTCTTAACACTTCTAATAAAGCCCAGATATTTAGGGAAGGCTGAGGGGAGTTTTATTGTGGTGCTCCAGCCTTGCTGACCTGTTGCAAATTGTGTCATTTGTGTGATGGGCTTTGAGAAAACAGTATTTATTTCCTGACTTGAAAATCAGTTTTCCTAAGAACTAGAAGAAGAAAGTATAGGTTCAGCTTGTTTTCTGAAGTATGAATTTTTAACATTATTTTTAGTTATGACAAATTTCAAGAGGTGGTGAAACAGTGCTGGTGGATGCTTTTCCTGGTGATACAATTTTTTTTTTTCTGGGGAAACACAAAAATTCTTCAAATTTTTCAGTTCATTTGATAATCTCAGCTCCTGAAATAAGAGTGCCCTTGTCTGCTCTGCAGGTTTGGAAGTCATCAGTTGTCCAGGATCAACTGGCTTGTGTAGATGAAACAGAGATAAAAAATTACGTTATGTTTAAATCTATTGTGTGTATTGCTTGAAGTGTAATAATGTGTAACACACCCACACAGTGCCAGGTGGAAAAATCCCTCAGTGATTTCCAGGATGCTGAACCAGTGACTCTGAGCTGTCATTTTATTGGTGGGATGAGAGAACACTTAATATGTGGGTTTTATTTTCCAAGTGTTCATTAGCATCATGAATTCCTCTTGGGGAAAAAAGAAAAGGGAAAACATAAAGTGTTGACTTGAGAATATGTCATAACGTGGAAAAAGAGCTGGAGCTGGAAATGTGAAATAGGATGCTGTGGATGCTGTGTTTAATTCTCAGGAAAATATTATTATTAGCTCACTGCTGGATGTTGAGGGAAGGAGTCTCTGGTCTGAAAATGGCACCTCATACCTTGGCAGAAAGGTCAGCATCAATCACCATGGAAGGGAAGTTATCAATCGAAAGTTCTGCAAGGTTTCTTTCCCAGATTCAGGCAGAATATTGGCAAATATGACCTCACTCTGGAACTCTGCTTTTAGGAAAACATACCTGCTTATTGTAGGCTCCTGCTGTAATGAGCAGTTGAAGTATTTTCTTTAGCACTGCTTAAAAAACTGTCCAAATTGTGTTCATTAATTAAAATAAATTAGCTGAGTAAGTTTATTTTGAAGTATTTATCATATTTCATGGCAATAGGGGTCTAAATAAGCAGGATATTGTCATGATGAAATGACAAAGGAAATGCAAATTAGATCTTTAAAAAAATTAAAGAGACATTTGCAGTATAATGCCTTGATAATGTATTCTTTAAAAATGACATCCCAAATGATTGGAAATAATTTAAAATTGATAACTGATTGAAGGCATTAGTTACTTCTAATTTCAGCACAGGAGCGACAGCTGGCTGAAAACCAGCAGAGGAAAAGTTTTAAGTCCCACATTTTATCTTGAGTTTTTCTATTGGTTATAAAGAGGAAGATTCAACTTAGAGTTAATTTTTTTTTTTTTGTGATGTAGATACGCTGATTTTTTAAAATTACACAGGAACGCTTCTTTAATTAAAAATAATATTATATTTCTTTTGCATTTGTGTCCTGAGTGAAGAATGAAACTGAACACAAAAGTTGCTGTGGACAAGATGGGATAAGAAAGTCAGCATGGTTCTGCTATGTAGTTTGATGAGCTGAAATTAAAAAAAGGGAAAAATTTAAAAGAAAAAAAGGAGGAAAAAAAAGGTGGGGGAGAGATGGACCTAAGAGATATTTTTAAGTTTTTATATGAACAAGGGAAGATGGCAACCAGACATTTATATTTTGAGAAGGTTTGACCAGGTTTGAGCAAGGATGGAAGGTGACATTTTGGAGATGCAGGGAGCTTGATATCTTTCTTCCTTTGTTGGCAGGAATGAAGGAGGACACTTGAAAATGGAAGTGTTGGGTGTAATAGCTTAAAGGTATTTTCTTTCTTCTTTCCTTTAGCTTAATTTGAGAACTGGTGAAGTTCCTTACCTCTATACCATTAATTTTTTGAGAAGCCCTTCAGAATCTTATACTTTAAGAACTCTGCCCATTTTGTCAAATTTGATTGAAGTAATAAAACATTTTTAAAAAAAGTTACTGGAAAGGGGCAACTTAATTTAGAGATAGTGTGATTGACTAAACCTTTTTTTTATTTTGAAACCTGATACACTTGAGCAAATCTGAGTCAGATAGACAAAGAGTTTTGCCTTTTCCACTCTGCAAGCATTGTCATCAAACTCAAACTCAGCTGAGTTGCTCCATGTTTTGCCCCAGCCAATCAATTAGCAGAACATTAATCTTTTATAAATGTCATGCTGCTATAAAATCACTTTGTGTCAGTTGATTTTCCTCTGGAACTAATTTATTATGGCACAGGGAGAAGTATTGAAGTGTGCAACATTTTGGATCTGAGCAAGATTTGTTATAGTAGCATTATAACCATATGCTTTAAACCAGATGGGATATAAGTTATTTTCTTTGTGCCTGCTTTCTTTCACCACAAAACTTTTGATGAAAAAAAAATATTATTTATCAAGAAAGTCTTCTCTTCCATCCTGATGAATTTAATCATCACACAAGAGAATCACATCTCTGTCACAGGTCAACCTAAGCAAGTACTGATTGATAAATTTCTTTCTTACTAATGCAAGGAAGGATTGGTGTCTCGCAGTGTTAAACTGTTGTTACTTCTATTTTGCTGAAATTTTTGCTTTGGGTAAAGGAAAGAATTGAGAGCAGAAAGATGTGCAAAGATGGGTCACTGTGGTTATCTATGAATTTTTTTCAAACCTGTCAAGTTTACCTGATAAAATTTAACCTCTGAAATTCTGACTAATGCATTTGCCATTTTGTTGTGTTTACAGGGAAATATACTGATCTTCTTGACATATCACTTGAATATTTGTAACTTCTTACTGTTGTAAGGTGAAGTTTCTAAGAGCTGCCACTGGGCTCCTCAGAACTCTGGAATAAGAGTGGAAAAACCAGAACTGAGGACCAATATTCACTGCTTTTCCCATACTTCCTCTGTCCTTCCCATGCAGTGGGGGAAGCACATGTTGAACAGCTTTCTTGTTCAAAAAAAAAGAGTTCAAAAACTCCTGTTGTGAACATACACTTTCTTAGCACCTCACTAACACTGTATTCACAAACAAAACCCCAAAGTTTCCTTTGCTTTTTGGCGTGAGAATTCCACTGAGTGATCTGTGTTAAAGGAGACCTGTGCTTGTGATGTGAGAGTATAATTCCCATTTCCTCAGTTCTTACAAGTGTGACTTCTAATTTACAAATGCAAGACAAAAATGCTTTTCTTCTCACTTTCATCTGAATTTCTGCAGAAGGGGATTCTTTTTCCATCAGAAAGGAGTCTGCATTTTCTAAAATCTCTCAGCTTTCTAAAGTCCCTGCACTTCTACAATGCTCTGCTCACAGAGTTGATGTGTGTACAAGCAAGTTTTTAAATAGTTCTGCAATAAAATTCACCATTTCTCCTTAATATTCTCATCCTGTTTTTTTCTCTACAGTGAATGTAGAGATGCACTCACCTGGGAAATCCCAATTTTTGAATGTGTCTACCTGTTTGTGCTACTCTGCTTTCTCATTCCCTTTGATTTTCAAAACAACCATCTTAAGGACACTTGGTACTTTTTACTAAGAATCTGATAAAAATGTGGCATTAAAAAGAAATAATATTTCAGAAATACTTTGCAGCTGTCCTGGTGCACATTTGCTTTCAGGTAAGGCAGCTGGTTTTTGCTAGTGTTCGTTCAGGAACATAAATCTGTATATTTTTAAATAATGCTTTGTTTAGTTTTGGTGTATTGTGTTCATTCTTTATGACACCTATGTCAACCTGAGGGTTTGTGAAGGTACACAATAGAAAAAGTGGCCTGCTAAGTGTGCACTCAGCCAGTTTAATCTGCAGCCATTGGCAGACAAGAAACCTTGAGTCACAAAAATACCAATGTTCCTACAAAGTCATTTATTACTGTGTTTCTGAAATAGTCTCATGGCATAGCCACAGTGCTCTGTGCAAAAGGAGGCATAACCCTGGAGTCCATCAAGAGTGAGCATTGTACTCACACTTTAAAGTGGCCAACAACCTATTTGCAATGGCTGGGATGCAAAGAATATGAGATGTTTCATGTTTCTGCTCTTTCAAGCAGCTGAATTTTCTACTTGGAGTTGGGTTTTGGCACTTTGGTGAATTTTGTATGTGTGCTGCTCATCTGATAATAATTCAATATGATGTATTGGTATGTCTGCCTCATCATTTGGAACTGTTACACAGATGAAAATTGTTGTTATCCTTTTGAGATGAGAAAGACCAAAAGCATTAACACTCTCAAACAAGTGAATAAAGTTAATGAACAGGGAATAGTAAGAAAAAAAAAAAAGTGTGGTTTTGCAGGAGGAAGTGGCAATCTCTAAGGAGAGACAAGAACCAGATTATGTATTTTGGGGAGTTTAGTAACATTTTTGATGTTCCTTCTCATAACACTTGAAGCTAAAGACTACTTTATAGATTACTCTTCTGTACAGGAATGCAGAATTCCTTGGAAAACCACCTGTAGAAAAACTATGAGTGGTTTGTTGAGACAGGCAGGATGTGTGGAATGGAGCTCAGCAGAGACTTTCTGATGAGTACTTTCATTACCAACCCTGATGGTGGACTAGAAGACATTAAATTTGCAGGAAAGCTGGGAGAGAAATTGCTTGAATAACTGGACTGAAAAATGTAAGGATTTTTATAGGAACAAGGACAAGCTCCTGAGTTTAGGAGAGAACCCTTTGTTGATTCTCTGGTGTGCCTTTCCAGCAGGGTACACAGAGAATTCAGAGTACAGTCGTGGTTTTGATTAGACATCTGCACAGCGGGATCTGAGAGAATCTTTTTTTGACTTGACAGAAGACCAGGAGGTACATGACAGCCCTCTAATATGTTACTTCTTGTACTGATTTTGGCTGGGATAGTTAATTTTCTTCACAGTGTCTTGTAAGGTGGTTTGTATTAATGATGAAAGCAGTGTTGATAACATCAGGGTGTTTTAGGTACTGCTTACAGAGCATCAAGGCCTTTTCTGCTCCTCCCTCTGCCCTGCCAGTGGAGACTGGGGGTGCTCCAGGAGCTGGGAGGGGACACAGCCAGGACAGCTGACCCCAACTGACCCAAGGGATATTCCCTAAATCGTGTCAGGTCATGTACAACAGTACAATCTGGGGGAAGAAGGAGGAAGGGGTGATGTTTGTCTGCCCAAGTCACTGTCCTGTGGGATGGAGCCTGGCTCTCCTGATCACCTGCCTGCCCATGGGGAGGGGTGAATGAATTCCTTGGCTTGCTTTGCTTGTGTTCACAGCTTTTTCTTTCCCTATTAAACTGTGTTTGTCTCAACCCATGAGTTTTCTCAGTTCTACCCTTCCTGTTGTCCCCACATCCCAGTGAGTGAGCAGCTGTGCAGGGCTGAGTTGCTGGCTGGGGTTAGCCACAACACCTCTGTTGTAAGAGAGGACAAATAGAACAGATTTCTTGTTTTTCTGGTTAAAAAAAAAAAGAAAAAAAAAGAGTTTGAATTAAAGTTATAGGAAAAGTGTTTTTTTATAAAATGTATGTGAAAAAACCCAAACAATCACAAAGTTGAGGGAAGAGGTTTTCTTGGGAGGCCCTGGTGGCTTCACCATGGAAGCCTCTGAGGTCCAACAGCACAGAAATGTCTCAGAAATGATTAGGTGTAGCAAGACACTCATGTGGGAAAAGGAGATGGAGCAGATGTCTTCTCCAGGAGCAAGATCATCTGATTTTCATGACAGCCTCATGAGGTTGCCCTGTGTGGAACACGAGAAATCAATGTGATCACCCATCCTCACCATTTTAATTGGTGGGTGTGTGTTCAGGCATATAAACTTGTCAAGCTATAGCCTCCATTGTTGATGAGTGCATAAATTAGCTCTTTTATTTTTACATTTATGAGACTATAAAGGCTTCCTTCGCATATCAAAACAGAAACTTACACATTTCCTAATGGCTTGTGGGAAGCAAATGAAGCTTGAATTTGGTTCTTTTCATTTTGACAACTGTTATTGATATAAAGTGTAATGAAAGCAGCCTGTTGTTAGGCTATTAGTTGTTTGGTATGCTGTTTCCAGCCCTTAATTTACAAGGATGAAATAATTGACCCTGTGTCCTTACAGGGCTGGCTGGGAATTAGTGGCTGCAGTTATGTTGTATTTAACCAGTAGTGCTGTGCCTGTGAGAATAAATGGACACCTGTCTTTACTAAACACAGAGGATGGGGTGGTTAAATGGTTAAAGATTTTTGGTGCTGGATAATGTTTTGATTGCACAAGTGTGGACTGAAAAAACCTTGTGAATGATGAGCAGCAATAAAGTCAAAGAAAGTGAAGCAGAAAATATACATTAATATAACTGCTACTGAGTTGAGGATCTCGTGGCAAATACAGAATATTTTGCTTTACAGTTCCACAGCCAAGTCCCAAGGTACTTGTGGAACAGCATGATTTTGAGTGTAATAGTTGGAATTATTTTAGTGATACTATTATTTCTTCTGATTGGATCTTATGAACACACAGGTCAAAATAACTTAATAGTTGTCATCACAGATGTGAATGTCCTTTGAAGACAGCTTGAGGATTACTATGAAACATAAGTAAACCTTGCAGAGCTCCCAGGGCATAGCCACAGCATCATAACAAGTTACTGTTTTGTTACTGTTTTGCTGTTGTTGCAATTAAGGTCAGATTTCTATCAATTCAACAAAGTTGAATTTCATGTTAGTTGTATTGCATTTAAATTTAAATTGGCAGAGTGAAGGATATGGCCTGGATAATTTGAGACATCAGAAAAAACACTTCTTACAATAACTTGACTCCTCCCCCTCCTCTATGCATGCATTTTCAAGGTGTTCCCTATCCTACAACTCTGATCTTGTTTGGGTATGCCTAATCAGAATTTCTACACAATTATTTTTAATCATTAATTTGGAGAGTTATATAAAGAGTGGATTTTCGTGTCTAAGAAAGGTGGTGGGCAGCTGCCCACAAAGTGTTTTGCTAAATTCACTATGAAGAAAGCCTAGCACAGTCACTGGGCAAGGAATAATTTAAAATTAAAAGCCTAAAGGTTATCACTTGAAGCATCAAATTGCCTCTTGCCATTCCATGATGCCAACATTATCACACATCTTTCTTTTGTTTCGAGTTGTTGTAAATTATCCACATCCTTGACTAGCAGTTTAATACCAGCCTTTCACATTTGCTCCACAGCTCCCTTGCTCCTAGTGCCTTTCATGATGCCATCTCTGTTTTTATTCTCTCTTGGCCCTAACTCCTCCTCCTTGCCCTTCCACCTCCCCTCAGCTTGCCAGTGAACACTGTATTTCCTTCTTCCTGTGTTGTTCCTGCTGTACCTATTGAGATGTTCAGGTTCACAGCAGAGGGGAAGGAGATGGGCACATCCCATTCCATCATGGGTGCAATATATGCAAATATTGCTGCAATATTTGTCACTCCTGGTTTTCTCTCTCCCTTGCTCCCAGGGACAGTGACCTGTGCCAGGTTATTTTCTGTTTGCTTTCCTGTTAGGAAGCTGTCCTGGGGTCACTTTATGATGCTGGTATCCCCAAGCAAACCCAGACTGGATAAAGCATTAGTAGCTGTCTGCTGGAGCTTCATTTCCCACCTCTTGCCATGCCTCTGCTCTTCCTCTTTCTTACAGAGGTCTCTTAAATCCCTGCCCAGTTTTGCAAACAATTTATTGTTGAAACTGTATTATTGGTATGGTACCGAACACAAAGCCTCTGGGTGGCACCACAACATGAATAATGATAATTATAATGAGTCGAGTCAGCCATTAAATCACTTCACCTTCAAATCTTGGCTATGTATGGAGGCCTTTTTTTATTTCTAGAGCTGACTTCTTCCAAATCTAAAATTCATTACTCAGTGCATTTTTCATCTCCTCAGACGTGCTGGTGCTCAGAGAAAATTGGGCCGCAAAAGGAGACTGAAGAAGCTTTAATTAAAAAGCAAATAGCATTTTTCAGCAGAGAGAAGAGGTGGTGAGATCTCCCCCAGGCTTTTCTTACTATAAAAAGATCCTTCTATTTTTATTTCACTTGCCTTTTAAAAATCCACCTACCTTGTTTATCCATCCCCATTTGGAGTTTACTGATCCAGATGTAAGAGAGGTATTCAAAATTAGCAGCTGTGCTGTGGCAGCCTTAAGGGGTATATGACTTCCTTCTGTAAAAATAAAATTGCAGGCTCTGCACATTACTACCCAGCTGGGGGGAGGACGCTCTAATAGTGTCAGTACCTGTTATATTCAATATTTAATTGACCAGTGTGTAGAGATGGATTACTTCTGGCAATTAATAGAGCAGGTAAAATGTAGGTGGGGAGATTATTTATTTTTAATTTTTTTTTTTCAGAACAGACCATGATGATTGAAGGAGAAAAAGTGAAATGCTGTGATTATCATTTTACTTCAATTTTTACAGTTTCATTTAGGATGGTGTGGGTTATCAACCCTACTGCTGCTATTTTGGGGAGAGTTAGGAAATTCAGCATATGTATCTTTTAAAATGTAAATCCCATTATGGTGTTTAGGATATGGTTTAGTGGTGAACCTGGCAGTGTTATGTTAATAGCTGATCTTAGGGTTCTTTTCCAACCTTCATGATACTCTGATTCTATGAAAAAATAATGTATTTATCACATTCCCACACCTGGCAGAGTTGGCTGAGTTGTGGTACAATTGCTGTGAAAATTTTTTTCTGCAGTTTACGCCCTTGTATTCAAAATCAAAGCAATAAAAGCCTATTAGAATTTATTAGCTATTTGATGACCAATTTGAAATGAGATGTGATCTTTCTTCGTACTTCACAAGAGCATATCTTGTTCTGTTATATTTAGCTGTAATTGGCATCTTTATTGGCAATCTGAAGAAAATGAAATGCTGAGGTGGGTCCTGGGAGTTGATTAGACCCCCTTAATTACTGAATATTTGTACTTCTGGGAGACACTCAACTGTAGCTGTGGTGAAGGGGAACTTTACTCTCCTGCTCCTTTTTATCTTTGCAAAATGCAGCAACAGATGCTGCTGAGCTTTCAGTCCTCCCTCCTCCATGTGAATTAAAACCAAGAATTATTTTCCTGAAGCAATTTTAATTTCCATTTAAATGTTGGACTGTGTATTTCTAGGTGCTTCCTCAGGTGCTGAATGTTTCCCTGTACTGGAACGTGTCATCCATCCCATGGGTGTGGTTTTGAGTTCTCAGAGATAAATCCTGCTTTTACTTCAGTTCTTAAGAATTTGATTTTTGGGTGACAACAAGGATTTCACCTTTAATGTAATATGTTAAGATGGCCCTGCCATGAGTTCATGTAATGAAAGTTTCCTGGATTTAGAGAAAAAGCTATCTTTAGTACTTTTTTAAATTAAAATTTAAAATTATTACAGTCTTATGCTGTTTTCTCTAAAATGATGGTTTATGAAATTCCTGAATGACATATAAACATTGACTCCAAAGCAACTTCAAGCTGTAACTTGATTATTCTGAAAACTACACTCCTTTTCAAATAATGTTTGGGATTTTGAGGATTTCTTCATTAACAGGCACAGTTAGCTTGCTGTGGAAAGCTCCGCTCTCTCTGTAAATGTTTAAAATGTCTCTGTGCACACTCTCTCTTGAGAGAAGATTTGACTTTTTAAATGTGCCTCTACAGCTGTTTTGAGATGGAGAATTTGCACTTTCCAACATTTTCCAAGCTGCAGGGACGTTCCTTACAAATGTCCCTTTTTGAATAGCATGAACTCAAATCAATCAATCAATCAATCAATCATTCTTTTCTTTTACATCAGGGCTTTTCTTCACCCATGTACCTGAGCTTGGTCCTTATGATCAGAATATGCAGTTAGAGAAAACCTCACCTGGAGATGATTTTACAGCCTATTTTTTTGTTTAAATTTTATTTTTGTTTTAGCTCATTACTTTTGATAATCAAATAAAAGAGACCTTCCCCTTTTTATTAGGATGTGGATGTTTGGAGTCAATCCTTCCAAGCAGTCTCTTCTTAGCTGGTTGTTTTGCATTTGTGAGACCATAAACCCATGAGAGTTGAAATGGGCATTTAACCTCCTGCCACCCAATATATGCATAAAACTTTAAGACTTGTGGTTTAAAATCTTTTGGCAGTATAAAAACTCTTGAAGTCATCGATTTTGTTATAGACCTGTAGGTGCTTTTTAAGTCTTCTGAGAGACATTATCTTTTTCTTGTCTGGTGCACTGGAGTGCCTCTTTCTCAAGTCCTTTAGTACATAATTCTTAGAGTTACAATGAAAATTGGATCTTGATTGATGTTCTCATATTGAAGACTGCTGATAAAATGAATTCTGAAATTGTATGATAAAGAGTGTTGAAACAAGTAACTGTTCAAGTTGGAAACTACTCAGAATTGTTGTAGTAATGGTTAATATATGCTTCAAAAATGTCTTTTTTCTTATCCATGTTATAAGATAATCAACCTTATTATAAAAATAAACTTGTACTGGATGTGTTGAACAATAGAGTGATTTATGTGATTAGAAATAAGTTTTCTGTGTTACTAGATGGAGATATTTCTAATTCATCTCTTAAACTTATTGGAATTTTTTCATAGTGGTTTTGGACACACAAACACAATGTCAGCTTGAATCATCAGATGGAGGTTTTAGCTTTGCCTCTGATGTTCCTCATTTTCATTTTACTGTCATATAAATTATTTTCTCTTGGCTTTCAAATTTTTTTCTCATCTTGTTTGGAACAGACTATTCTATATATACTTTGATTTTTTCATAGTCCCTTTGTTTCTAGATTTTTAGGCAGTGTCCATCACTTTTGTTACATCAAGCTTCTTGCCTTTTTTCCCTGCCTAACCATCTGCCCTTGTCCTTATTTCATCTCTAACCAGGCCCATGCCCACTCTTCTTGTAAAATTCAGATCTCCTCAGAATATGTATTTCCATTATGATGCTGACAAAACTGTAGACAAACTATAACCGTGCATTTTATAGGCATTTTATTATTTTAAAAGCATTTACTAAAAAGGGAATGTAATCACAGTGCCTGTTTTATTTATACATGTACCATTTTTTCTCAAAGTCTCATCTGGTTTTAAATGCCTAAATTTGCATATTGATTACAAAGAGAAAAAAGAAAAGAAAATAATGGAATTTGAGCGTTCTCCAAGTAACTGTCTTTTAATTGTCATCTTTCTGAAATAGTTGCCTACAAATTACCTACAGATTGTTCAAATGCCTAAACTCAACTGTAACAGTAGGAATCATCCCCAAAATCTCCTTAGAATACTGCTGGCAAACCTATTAGACAGCAGTAGTACTCTAAGATCTGGGAAATGATACGTTAAAATCATCCTCTGTAATTTAAATATTATTAAAGGAAAAGAGGAGAAAAGTTAAAGTGTCAGCAGAAGTTAGCGATGTGTAAGGTATCCATGTTATTAAATATGTATCACAGGTTTAAAATTTTCTTGGAAGTCGTCATAATGCAAGTACCAAGCAGCAGAATTTTATATCAGTACTTAAAAAAATCATTTTTTCCTTGTTGGGAACAGTGATCTCAGCCTCTCAGAACTTCAGCTCTTACACTTGGAGACTCATAACAGCATTTCTTCCCAGTGATGAATGGCCACTTAGATTTTCTTTTTGGTTAAAATTACTTTTGTGTAAAATACTGTAGATTTTAAATTGGGAGAGGAGACTATTTATCCAGCCCTTGCTATCTGTTGTATATCTCCTTTAATATTGCTTGGAAAAATGATCACCTTTACACAGAAACAGATTGTAAACATTAGACAATCCGGTATTGTAAACCACATTTCTGCCCTTAAATATTCTCTTGGGAAAGAAGTGACCGCCTGAAGTTCCCCAGGAGCAGGAAAATATATCTGTGATATCAGAGAGTCAGTAAATTTAACAGGAAAGTGAAAGGGTTTCACAGCACTGGAGTACTTAAACAGGGAGGAACAGTGAGGTAATTACTCAGTACATCAAAATCAGACTGTCCTTTGCAGACAGAAGAAGGGAGGAGGAGGATGGGGTTGTGTAATGTGTCCTTTCAACTTCCCAGCTAAGCTGTATTTCCCTTGGGACACTGCAGTTCTCCTTCTGGGAGGCTGGGTCTTTCAGCAGGTGTTTGTTCACCTGCCCACAGGAGCAGCCCTGCAGGAGGAGGACACAGATTCATTTCTTCTGATGGCACAAGTTGTCTTCTAATCCCAGCTGGTGGCTCAGAAGGGGGTGTAAGGAGCAGGGACAATGCCCCACCATCATTTCCCATAAATACATGGCCAGGAATTACACTCCCAGCTTCTGGGAACAACACGTTCAGGGCTCTCATCTGCAGCTACAATGAGTTAATAGCTGCTAATGGTGTGATGCTACAGAAGTGAGATTGATGTCTCTGTGGGCTTCATGGCCCCTACAGCATTTGGTGGTGGTAAAGCCCCACAGCTCATCTGTGCTGTCTGAAATACATTTTTGAGGGTTTAGCTTTACATTTGTCACTTGATAACTTTATTCGTGTCCCAGTTGTGTAATGTGGAACTGTGGAAGAATTAGTCCCTTTTCATCTTTATTTTATAATTCCTGATTTTGCACATCTGTATCAGATCCTGTTTTACCAGCTATAGAATCAAAATGCTTGTTTTTGTCTCATGTTGAAAGTGCTGTGGGTTTTTGTGGGGGCTTTATTTGGTTTTGGTTTTTTTTGTTGGTTTGGATTTTTTTTTTTCATATCTTTTGGAATTTTCTTGTTGGGTTTTCCTGCTCTCTTTGTTGTTGTCTCTCATAATAATTCTTTCATGCTGTGTGCTGAGCAATCCCATTTGCTGTGGCTCTCACAGAGCTGTTGGCTACGTAGCTGAGATTGCTTCACAGAGTGGTGATGAGGAAGAAGCTGTCAGTGCCTACCTTATACTTCAGAGCTGTCTGCTTCCCTTTGCATTCCTGCTGGTCTTTCATCACCCCATCCCTCAGGTGGTTTATCCAGGTGGGTTGACCTTGGCTGGACATCAGGTACCCACAAAGCCACTTTGTCACTGCTCTCCTGAGCTGGACAGGGAGACAAAATATAATGACAGGCTCATGAGGTGAGAAAAGGGCAGGGAGTGATCACTCACCAGTTATTATCATGGGCAAAACAGGCTTGACTGGGGGGAAAAATGTAATTTATTACCAATCAAATCAGAGTAGTACAATGAGAAATAAAAACTGAATCTTAAAACACCTTCCCCCATCCCTCCCTTCTTCTTGGGCTTAAGTTCACTCTCATATCCTTTATCTCCTCCCCTCCAGCAGTGCAGTTGGGTCTCCCATTTTATTTCCCCATCACCTGGGTGCCTGGTGCAAGGCTGCAGTAAACTTTTGATTTTGATTATTCCAAATGATTTTCTGTTGCCAGCAAACTTCATCCCTGTGCTAGTCAATCATTTTCCAGATCATGTGTTAATCTTTTCAAATCCACAGGTCCCCTGTGTGTTTCCCTGCTGTGGAAAACTGATAAGTGAGCTATAATTTTAGAAAACAATTGATTTTTTTCCTGCAGTATCCAAACATGTCTCCTCTTGAAGTTTTCCTGTGAACTGCATGTGAAGAATTTGGTGGTCTTTGGACTCCTGCATGTGGCTCTCAGCACCATCAAGTTACAATTGGGCAGGGGCTTGAGCAGGTGTTGAAGGGACCTCCCTTCACCTGCTCTGTGCCTTGTTTGATTTGGAGGGAGTCTCATGACTGCCTTGGCTGGGAGAGATCCAGCCCCTCTTTTGGGATTAGATGGACATTTAAGGATGAATCACCATCAGCCTCAAAGTGTTGCTCACAAATGAAAAGTCCCTTTTTTTTTAATTTTTTTTATTTTTTTTATTTTTAAGGAAAATTTATGAAGCCAAGCAATGATTTTTTGCTGCAGCCATTACTGTGTTGTGATTCTTTGGACAGAAAAATAGCAAGCAAATAACTATTGATCATCTGATAGTCCCCATATTTAGATGCACATAAGTACAATGTCCCTTTGTTGGTTTGCTCTACGTCCCTAGTCTGGCCATCAAAATGAAGTAATGTTTACATTTTTCAGTTTTATGGTGCTTTTTTTCAAAGGCAGAACTGTTTGATCAAGGCTGCTGTATTTAATATCCTTTGCTGTATTTTCTTCAATTGTATGATAGTGTATGCTGCCATGGTGGAATAAAACTCTAGACAGCGTAATGTATCAAAAGTTTATATGGAAATAGTTTTCAGTAGTATTCCAGTGATAGATTTTAATGGCCATCATGTGAGCTGTTTACCAGATGCACTGACATATTTAGATTGCAGGTTTTCTTTTGGTTTTGTTGTTCTGCTTTTTTTTTTTTTTTTTTTTTTTTTTTTTTTTTTTTTTTTAAAGCCTAATTCTGTCAATCTAAGGAAAGTTTCTACAGAAATTATGGCAGGGGTTGGAATGAGATAGTCTTGAAAGTCCCTTCCAACCCAAACCATTCTGTGATTCTGTAATAAATTAAGGTATTCTTGGAACTAGATATGGGGCAGGCAAGCAATAAATCAGCACCTTATTTGTAAGCTAAGCTATTTTTTACATGGCAGATACTTAACCATGTGTGGTTAAATTCAAGGAATCTTACACGAGATATGAAGCTTAGCTGGATGCAGTGACTTTTCTTTAATTTGGTACTTTTTATGCAGGTGTAAGAAGAACCCTTGGAGACTCTGCTTATTAGTGTTGGGGGTTGAATTTATATCTTCTTGGAAGCAGCTAAAAGGAAAAATAATAAAAATGAGTGCATGAAATATTTTATGCAAAAAAAAAAAATCAGTGTTAATGGTAATTAGAACAAAATCCACCTGGGTTTTGTAGACTGGTACATTTATTAGGGTTTTGGTACAGAGGAAACTCCACTGTGGAAATGCATATATTGAAGTTGATTAAGTTGGTATAACATTGTATCTAAAGCTTGAGAGCTCTCCTACAATGTGAAATGGCATGGAATGTTCCAGGGCTGTACGTTAAAATTGTTCAAGGAATCTGGCAGGAGTCTCACGTGGTGACACTTCTGGCAGATCCCAACTGCTTCTGGTCATGTTTGCATTGAGGATGCATTCTGTGAGCTGCTTCTGTGTACTTGCTGCTTTAAATCACATTTAATTTTGGTTTGCTGCTGTATTTGGTTATTCTTCCCAATGCTGGAGGTTAGGATCTAAGAGAATGTAGAAGCTTGGCAGGGTTCTGGACTGATGAGCTGTAAAGATGATTTTTCAGAAGACAGTTTTGAATTAGGGTAGGTTTTATTCCCCAATTGCTTCTTCCCCTTGTATTTATGCTAGTTCAGTCCTTTCTCTTCTGTAAATTGTGGTCTCTCAGCTCTGAAGGGCTTTTGAAAGAAGGGTTTAGGCTGGATTTGAAGGGGAAAAGCTTCAGTGGTATTTCTGAACTCCACTAGGAAAAACTTAAAGAGTACACAAAATCATGTAAACTGGTTTCAAAGACTGAATAGAGAGGGCAAGCATGGTGTATTTTTTAGATATACATTAAAATCACAATATGTCTTGTCAAAGAGGTGCAGAGATAAATTAGTGCAGTGACAAAGTGACACTGTAATGTTTGTCACTTTATAATAAGTGATTGAAAATTTTATAGTTTTTAGATCTTTTCATTACCCTATGGAGTAAAACTTGTGAACTACATGCTCTGCTGCAGATCAGGCAGATGTGTTGCTGTGGATGTGACTCCTGGTAGAGATGAAGTTTTTTTCCCAGTCCTATTAGCAGTTATTTTCCAGCAGTTTCAGTCTCCTGTTTACTGTTACCTGTTAGTTGAGTTGGCAGCTCCTCTTTCCCAGGGCCCAATGCAGTTATTATGTGGCTGCAGAATTAATTCTAAAATTGCTTTCAAATGCTTTCAGTTATTTTTTCCTTCTTTCCTTTTTTTTTTTCTTCTCACCAGTGTTGCAGAGCAGTGGTTAACAAACCTCATTGCAGAACCCTGGAAGTGGTTCTGTACTGAGAACAGCAGCAAGGAGGCAAGGGGGAATGGCTTCCCTTGGATATACCTATTAGCACAAATTGGAATCACAGCTTGGAGTGATTTCCACACTTCTGGGGGAGGTCACTTGATTCTAGGTACTGCAGGATCATCCCTGCCGTGAACAGTATGACAGAAAAGCGTGTGCTTCTCTAGAAAGTAATATTCTAAAAGCCCTTTCTCCAGCTCCAAATTGTGTGCAAAGTGAATGAGGAAGGAGGGCAAGACAAGAATGAGTGGGATGCTACTGTCTACTAATTTTATTTTCTTTACCTTCCTTCAAAACACAAAACCTGAGTATTGAGTTGTGCAGTAGCATTCTGCAATTATTTTCAATAAGCATTTGTTCATAAAGGGTATCCACAGCAGTTTCTCAGTGCTAGGTGTTGGGTTCTTGGGGTGGGAGATCCTGGCTAATCAAAGGGAGATGATGCAAGATTATCTTCTCTAAAATCCTGCTAAAACATGACTGTGATTAGATCCTTTGGTTGCATTGCTGTAATGCACAGATAAGTGTTTAAAAACGAATTTAAAATCATAAAAGCCAGCATTTTGAAATCTGTAGTTAGCTCGGTGCCTGGGTAAATAAATAATTGAAAGCCTAAACAAATAAACAGCTTTCAATGAAGCTAAATCCCAGTGCCTTCCATTGACTCAGTAATGATTGTGTCTAAGTTCAACTCCATGCCATTACAGGTGACTTAGACTCCTCAATTCATTAAATTCCAAGTCTCAGAGAAGACTCAATGCTTAATAATGCATTTGCATGGCTGGATGAAATTAGTTTTCACTTGCATTTTATTTTTCTTCCCCTAATAAATTCAGAAATTAGTAACCGTGGCGTATCCAGAGACCCTCAGGAGAAGATATCCCGAAGAACAGAGCTTTATAGCATGGGGTGTGCTCATTTAATTTCTGGCTTATAGTGTATTCAGCAGTGATTTTCTCAGAATTTTCTGGGACTTCACAGCCAGACTTCAGGTAAAGAAAAGATAAATTTTTGAATTAGAAGTATGTAAAGTCTGGAGGGAGGGATTTTTATGAATTTTATTAGGATGACTGTGCATTTAGACACAGGTATTAGAGCCAGTGCTTGCAGAAACTTGCTAAATTTGCCAAGAAGCATTAGCAATTAACGTTGTTAATTAACAAGAAACTCTGTTAAAATTAGTTTGAGTTGGGGGGGGAGATGAAGAGTGAATTGTAATTAGAAAAAGAAATCTCAGCTGCTGTTTAGAGGATTGGTGGGGAAGTTCTCGGGTCTGGCTCTTGGGAGAGGCTCTGCATTGCGGCTGTGCCTGGTTCATTCATTACATCCTCTGTTTTCTAGGAAAGAGCTCTTTGGGGTTATGTATCACCATTTCCTGGCATTATTGACTACCCTAATCAAATTTAACTTCTGCAGGCTAACACACTAATAAAAAAAAGTACAGGGTTTTTTTTTTTTTGTTTTTCCAGAACTTCTCAGAAAGGTGAGGCTCTGAGTGTTTCTTGAGCATTTAATGTTCAACAAATTATGGTGATTTTCTCCAGTTAAGGTTTTGGATCCTGCTGAGTAGAATTTGCTCAAAGAAAAATACCGCCTTTCCCAGCTTCTATTACCCTGCATGCTGTTACTAAGCAGAGAGGAAAAATCAAGGCATTTATCTTGGCAAATTGAAATGAGTTTCAAACTAGAAATATGTGAAAGTTGCTAATGAAGTAGTCAATGTCTTACACATATAATTTTATTTTCCCAGTGAAAAATGAACTACAATTAATTCAATAGATTCTTGAATAGGCCTGATGTGAGCTCAGGGAATTTTCAGGTCCTTCTCGTATATATTTATTTAAAAAAAACCTAAAAAAATTGGGCATATGGATTAGGATGTGTGGAGCAGGCTTGAATCTCAGATTCACTGTGGCACAATGAAGCACATGATCAATAGTCTACATTACAAATGTTTTAGTGGCCTGCTCCCATAGTGGTATGAGGGAGATATAATTTATCCTGTCAAGAATTATTCTTTCTTGGCTAGTGTAATTAAACATTTCATAGGTAGTGAAACTACCTTGGTGTCTCCTAAACACCATAGATCTTATTGCTTATTGCTCTGGTTGCATTTAAGAAAGGTTAAAAGAGACAATATTTTTACTCTTTTAAAAAAAGATTGGCTTTTTAGTTTAACATAACATTTATTTGACTTTTTAATACAGTTGATGCATTCTGAAAAGGTCTGTATGTACAAGCAATTCTATTTAAGGATTATTAGAAATGCCATTAATAGCAAGCCTAGTAGCTTCTGCTTCCCATTCTCCTTTAGAAATCATGATCCTTTGTTTTTGCTGACATAATTGCCTCCTTATGAGCCAGTTCTAACAAGGCAGAATTAAGAGTTCACATTATAAATGAGTAGCCAGAACAGATGGACTGAGAAAATAGTCAGGTTCCATGCAAATATCAATAAAGGTGATTAGGAAAGCAATAAAAACATTTGGCTCTTATGTTTCTTTGTATTAATAATGTTAATAAAACTTGCCTAACTGGAAAAGGCATGAGGCCAGTTGGAGGTCTGGAATGTGAGATGTTCTGCTCCTGCATATTGCAAAGCCAAGTTATGGGTTGTGAGAAAATGTCACTGCCCTGAGCAGTGTCACACTGCCAGGCCCAGTTCTAAAATTCATCATTTTTTTGTTTATCTTGAGGGCTGAAAACACCTCATTTCATTCAGTGAATCAGATACTGAGCTGAGGAGATTAACTTTGATTGAAACACTGCTGTGACTGGGTAAAGTGGGATTGGGGCCATTTTTGCCTGGGTTTCAGTTTTCTGGTTTGTGAACCTCCACCTGCAGATTCCCCAGGCTAAAAACCTTCCTACCCTGCCCCTCTCCTTACTCTTCTGGTGGTACCAGCCTTGTGCAGTGCTTTGCTTGGGCTGTTCCGTGGTGATGCTGGGGCACTGCTGCATTTCTCTGCACCATGTGGCTCTGCTCACTGGGTCTCTTTGTCCTGCAGCCATCAAGAACCAGAGAGGAGAGCAGCAGAACCTCTGGCTGCCCAGAGATGGGGAGCAGCTGCAATGTATCAGATGCACTGCACATGTCTGCATGTTCCCCTACAGGATTGTTTTGGAGAGAGATTTCATTGTGCATTACATAGCATTTGCATGTCCCCCCACAGGTCTCTGGACTCAGGGCAATATCAGCACACACTTTGGGGTGTTGTTTCCTGGGTTATGTGGAATTGCTGCCCGTGGAGCTGATGTGCAAGTGCACTGGGAGTTGAATTTCTGGACACCCAAACTGACTCAGTAACTCAGTAACTTGCCTCTCAGCTATCTGGAAAAATGCCTTGGAATTTGTGTGAACATCTTTTCCTAGCAGAGGTATCTGGGAAAACCTCATCAGCCCTTATCTAAATCAGAAACTTGAGGCTTCCTCCCCCTTTTCCTCATATGCTCAGTGCTGCTAAGAGTCACAGCAATGTGGACATGTCTTTTTTGTGGGGATACTAAGTGTATGCGTAAAATGCTGTATTTGCCCTGAAAACAAAAGTGATTTCCCAGTCAGGAAAAGCACTTTATGAGAAGGCATTCAATGACTTGTTTTATAATTTCTCATTTACTAATGAATAAACACTTGGAAAAAAGTAATTTTTCACTTAAAATTCAGTTGTAAATCTAGGAAATGTTCATTGCTCTAAGTGAGTCCTTAGGCAGAGTAAAGCGATACACTAAGATCTTTGATGTCAATGGGCTTTTTATTGAATGCTTTAGGTTTGTCTTCCTGGAAGAAAATCTCTTGTGACTGTCCCTGACTTGAATATGTATTTCTAGCTCTAAATGTGGAGTCTTGTGATGAATTCAGAATTATTTTTTGGAAAAATAATACTGAGGTCCATTTCCATCTCTTGTTACTTTTGAGTCACTTTGAAGTACTGTGCTTTCAGTTATTTTACCTTCCACTTAATAACATTTTTTTCTCAATAGTAAACCTTGGCTGTAGCCTGGCTTTCCTTAGTTTTGCTGTAACCATGAGAATTTCTAGCCAGAGCCCACTCTCCTTTTTGCAGGCTGCTCTGGGAGGACAAGAGAGCTTTCTCAGCTGGAACCAAAGCCTCATGCATTTCACTTAGCTTTTGATCGATTCTGTTGCTGCTCGCTGTTGGTGCTGTATTGAAATGGTATTTTTATTGTTGTAAGCTCCTATGTGCTGTGGTGGTTGGCAATCTAGAAATGTGTTAAATAATATTGATTTCCCCCCCCCCCCCCACTTGGCAAGCATCTCGTTCCACTCTATCTCTAATACTATTTTAAGTATCATTTACTGGTTTTATTTTCTTTCTTATTTATGACTGAGCATCTCACAGAGCAAGGGGCTACCACAGTGCCTGGAGAGAAGTCTGAGAGAGAGGGCACTTAGAAGAATATACCTTCCAATTCTGCTAACTGCCTTCATATACCAAGATGAGTTTACATATTATATTCCTATGACATCATTCAGTAGCTGGTGTGTGTCAGAAAAATAAAAATTACTTTGCTTTTCACTGCAGTGCATATAACCTGTCAGGTAGTCACCCGAAAAGACAAATACACTTCCAGAAAACATCCAGGTGATGAAGATGAGGTTCCTGAAACTAATTTTCATTGCAGCTATTAAGGGAGCACAATAGCCTTCTCAGCTATGGTGACTGTCTTTTTCTGTTGAGGCTTGTCTTGAAGTGATAGTGGGAGGTCAGTTTTAAATCAAAAAGAGGTTAATATGTTCTTTTATTGTCGCCATTTATTTATTCCACTTTTGCTCTGTACAGATTTGCAAAACTCTGTGTTTTTTCTGCCCATGTTCCTGAACATGTGAAATGTTTCTTTAATAAATAGTGCTTCTATCCCAAATTTCACACAGCTGTTGAAGCATTTCATGTTGGAGCTTCAGACCTCAGGTCAGGCTTTTTACAATGTCTTCTCTAAACCTCTGTGGGTGTGAGGGGAACGGGAGTGAATGTTTTTCCTGAAAAAAAAAAAAAAAATCTTTAAGATTCTGAACAAAAATTTTCAGAGTTGACTTCCTAAGTATTGAAAAATACTAGCAGTTCTTTTTCCATTTGAAAAGCTTGTATCTTATTGTCTGGGAAGGATAGGGCAGCCACAGCTTCTCTGGGCCAATGGTGCCAAGGCCTCACCATCCTCACAGCAAAGAATTTCTGCTTAATACCTTATCTAACCCTGCCCTCTTTCAGTCTGAGGCCACTTCCCCTTGCCCTGTTGCTCCAGACCCTTGTCCCAAGTCTCTCTCCAGTTTTTGGAGCCCCTTTGGACCCTGGAAGGGGCTCTGAGGTCTCCCTGGAGCTTCTCTTCCCCAGGTGAACATTCCCAGCTCTCCCAGCCTGGCTCCATAGGGAATGTGCTCCAGCCCTGTGTTCATTTTCATGTAAGTGGCGTTTTTTTTCCCCCATAAGTCAGCTGAAGTGTTAAAAATTCATCTCAGTCTTCTGAGATGTAATAAATCAGGCATTTGAAATGAAATATCTCTTCTCAGTAGACACCACATTTCATCTTACTGAGGCCTAATATTATCTGTGGTTGAATGTGAAGGCACCGCTCGGAGAAGCTGCTAGCATCACATCTGTGTAAGTTCCATTCCAACTACACTGACACCACAATGTGAATCTCACTCCCTTTTACTGATGTAAACAGAGCATTTTTCTCAGCTCCCTTATGCAGCTCATTTACAATTTTAACCAAGGCATGTTGGGGGAGTTAAATTTTGGAGATAATGTTTGTGCAGAGTGTTATTTTTGTCTGAAACTACAGCTGTATGCACGACAATTTACACATGAATGTAAGACATGAATCCTAATTAACTTCTAGTGCAAACTGAACACAGTGCAGGGTACAGCACTGGGGCAGTGAGCAAAGGGGAGAGGCAAAGCATATGGTGACATTATGATAATAAAATTCTGTGACAAAAGTCTGCTTCCAGTATCCATTTGACTTTCACTGTCCTGTGTTTCTAAACCAGACCTGCCTCTTGGAGATACCAAAACCAACCAGTGTCTGGATGAGTCTTTGCCGTAGAATCTGTTTGATAAGCTAATTCTCCTCAGTCAATTGATTCCTGACCTGACTCCCATTCTTGTTTCAAATGGTTTTCTTAATAGCTGAGCTAACTACAGTTGCCAGCAATTGATACTTATTAAACTTTTTTTTTTAAACATACCCCAGTATTTTCCCACCATCTGCTTTTAAACTGCCCATTTGTGGGGATTCTTTGCATAAATATTTTGTGGTTCATTTGATTCTCTGCATAATTAATTAATTGCTTCTCACTTAGTTTTCTGCATAACTAATCTACTGCCACATAATTAACAAACTCTTTAATTCCTTATTAATTATTTGCTGTTCTTTTGAATATATGAATTAATTGACTTTAAATTTGCCACTGTGGTGATTTGACATCTAGCTAATTGTTTTGATTAATCAATTAATTAGCTGCTTAATCTCTGCTTAAGCGTACAACCCCATGACTGCCTTGCAAATGTTCTAGCACCCTTCCCTGCTCTCTTCTCATTCAGTGCTATCATCTCATCCACATCTGGGTGCTCCAATTATTGTCCAGACACATAGACCTTTTTAGTTTATGTGTATCCCTCTGATAAAGCCATCTCTATAGCCCCAGTGATGTTCTTTATGTTGGGTTTTCCTCCAAATGTGATTTCTTTCCATGTTGCACATGGAAATGTATGCACTGGAGCCTTCAGAGAGATTTGACTCCGCTTGGTTATGCCAAAAAGGGGAGAATCAGGAAAAAAGACATTAAGACATTGAGTTATGAAGATCCATGAAGTAAATGTGATAGAAGAGCAGACTCTGAGAATTTTTGCTGCACACTGGATGAGGATGTTTACGATTCAATATAACTGCTGAAGAAATTTTTGGTAAATTGATGTGGCTGATAAAGTTCCCAAAACTTTATATTTATGTATAGCTCTTTCACTAGACCTCATTGAGGCTGTTTTTCTCTGGTTCTTTATAGTAGAAAGGAACCTTTTCCTTCACACTTTATTTATGTGCTAATCTTGGACTTAAAATTTCACATCTGGTTGCTGTAGAAACTACTGTTCTCTGTGAGAACAGGACCTTTAAAAGAGGTGTTGCCTAAGCAAGTAGTTTGATGTTATACATCATGAACAAGCCAACAAAAAACACACCTGATGATGAAAACTCCTTCAAAGTTGAATGTTTTATTTAAGTTTTCCACAAGGTGTCAGCTGTTCTTTGAAGGTATTAAATTGTAGCTTCCTACACAAGTGGAAGAGTGGGAAGGGAAATGGTTTTATCAGATATGAAATGTGAGATTTTGGAGGTATGATCATGAGCATTAAATTTATCATCAAGAGAATAACCAGGTGAGAATCCAAACAGGTTGGACTTTTTCTTTTGTTTGATGGCCACTGTCCAAATTTATTGCCTGATGTTGAGCTATAGACCTAATAGTGGGAGGAGTTGCCAGAAATAAAATACTTCTGAAGCACATGAAAATGTCTTAAAAGTTACCAAAGAGATATCAAATGCATGTGTTGGGTTATGCTGTTATAATATGTGTGCAAAAATTTGCCATGTGCATGGTATCTATGCTATGGTATGTTCTAAAGGCATTTTTCAGTATGATTTGGTACCTACTGAATATTAGACAGTGGAAGGTTGGAGGTGGATGAGCAGTTCCCAGGAGTTTCTGTCCTGGTGCTTCTTCTCCTCCTGCAAAATCATCAGCTTTGGTAGCTCCATCTCCATTCCTTGGGGCTGGAAACACCAACTGCACATGGACAAACCTATCTGCAGCTGACTAAATTTAGATGTCTTGCTCTTGAGCTGGATCCTACCCCCAGGCAGGATTTTGATTAAGCACTTTGGCAGGAAGGCACCAGCTGGTCCATGAAAAGTCACCTTTAGCAGTGGTCTCCATGCCCAAACGTGTGTGACTCTCTCCTCTGCTTGAAAACACTGGAAAAAAAGCAGAAATTGTTAATATTTCAGGGGAGTGGATGGAAGAGTCTGTTTATCTTTTTTTTTTATCTCCAATTTCTCTGAAACTGATTATTGTGAAATGAAACACTTGGCAATGTGCACAACCTTGTGTTTTTGCTGGAATTGGAGAGGTGAAGAATTTAAAGTAATTTGCTTTTCTTTATTTACTTTAGGCAATTTGACTTGAGGCTTTTTCAGGACTATTTTGCAACATATTGAGTTGAATTCATAAAGAATCTGAAACAAATGGATTCCCTGCACATGTAGTGAATAACAATGAAAAACTACGGTTGAGAATGTTTTTATTCCATATTCTGATGCTATGTTAGTGTGTGATACAGAGAGCATGCTGCCAAGAATGGATCATCTCTTAGTCCTGTGTGTATCCTATGAATATAAAAAGTTAGATAACTCAGTGGGCCCAAGCTCTAACAATTTTCATGCTGCAGATTTCCCTTTGCAAAAAAAAAACAAACCCAAAAACCAAGAAACAACAACTTTGAGAAGAGGTGCAGTCTGAATAGAAAATGAGCTTTAAAAAAAAAATTGCAGGAGAGATGTCATAATGTGAGAGAAAAATGTAAGGCAGTGATATAGGTGGAAGTAATTAAAATTTTTATCATCTCTGTGTGTACACACATTTACACTTACCGTCAGCATTTCTTATTAGAGAAAAAAATATGTCAACAGCTCAGTGGTCTACAGGTATTATTAGAGAAGGTGAAATAGCTGAGCCTGCAGGAATGTAATTCCCATTCAACTCTGTCTCATTGCAGTTTTATGTCAGTATAAATTCACTGATTCAGTGAAATTCAGCCCACACCTCGATTTCTGTGTTTAACTAAAGCTGTGCAAGCAGAAGGCTGAACATTTCTCAGTTTCCTTTTTATTTACTGGTGATAGAGTATTATTCTAGGGTGGTACAGAAGATAATATGGTTATTCCTTTTATTTTTTTAATAACCAGAGCTTCTTCTTTGACTTCCTGTATGTTTAGTAGCTCACTCTCAAATTTAAGATTACTTTCATAATAGTGTATTTGTTTTGAATTTTAGTATTCCTTAGTCTAATCTTCTAAATTTAGAAGAAAAAGCATAAAAAAAGCTTATAATTACTCACTTGTTTAAACATCTGTCACAATTTTGAGATGTTGCTATTGATTCCATCAGCAGAGTTGAGAAACAGCACTTCTAAAACAGAAAATCTAAACCAGTGGCTTCTCATGTACACAAACATGTTGAATACTGACTGATTTCTTGTTTCCCCCCCATGTTTACCTCTCTGTCTTCCTACTAGAAGCAAAGGTTTGTGAAAATACTTGAAATTGAAAACATGCATTTCTCATTTGGCAGGATTTGGTATTTTTATGTGTGATTGAGTGGTTGCAATTGACAAAAAGGGTGGAGGCAGGATACCAGAAACCACTGATCTGTCAAGGGCCCGTGCTGCACTCAGCTTCAGCAGTCTGCTTTTTAATCATTATATGATTATTAATGTTTGAAAACTGTAAGAGGGGATGCAGTGTTCATAATGGAAGTATATCAGCCTCAGAATCAGATTGGTGTTGCTTTAGCAAAAGTTTGGAAAAGTAAGTGCTAAGTGAAACTTGGCTTTCTTTGCTGTTTGTTCTTCAATTAGGAATTTATTTAGAATTTCACTTTATTTGAAAATAAAATATTGGAGAAGCTCAGTGCTTAGCAACCTAATACTTTAATTACCCAACATTAAATTTTGCTTGATTACAGAATAATACATAGAACTGTTTGACATGTAAATACAACATTACCAGAAGCTTACTTTTAAATCAAAAAATCCAAAGAAAAAAGCAGGTACTGAGACATTTAATAATGCTCAGACATTTAAAAACCTGTCTTGAAAGACAATGGTAAACTTTCATGGAATATTTAGAAATAATTTAGCTGTTATTATTCAATTTATGTAAGAAGCCAAATAGATATTTTTTTATATCTGAGTACATGCTGCAATACTTTCAGAAAAAATAACAAAAGTCTGTCTTTGAATTTTTATTAAAGTAGCCCAGTGTTGTTTTACAGGTTTCCAGAAATGATGGAGTTGCCTGTACAGGCAATCCAACTGCATCACCTTTGCCCTGCTGCACTTGGGCATTCAAATCAGGTAAAACTTAAGAAAAAAAAGTCTCTGTTGAAACACTGAGCTTTGTCTTAGAGAGTTTCTTTTGCCCAGCTCTTGTGTGGAGCATCAACTACCAAAATAAATATTTGCCTTTTCACTGTGCTTAGAGATTACCTGTTCCTCATGATTCATTTGTATGGCAGAGGAAGTGATTGATTTTCAAAACAAATAGTGCCCAGAGAAGCTGTGGCTGCCCCATCCCTAGAAATGTCCAAGGCCAAGCTGAGCAGGGCTTGGAGCAACCTGGGACAGGGGAAGAGGTCCCTGCCCATGGGAGGTCCCTTCTGACCCAAACCATTTTATCATTCTAAGAAAAATACTGGAGCTCTCTCTTAATGGTAATGTTTTGGTAGCCTTGTGGTTCAAACATTCCAAAGTACAGCAGTTCTTCTATGTAAATGGGAAGCTGGAGTAGACTTCTCCCATGTTGCTTCTGTAGGAGATGTAATATTGGGTTAGATTAAAAAGATTCCTGAGTTACACTTGGTTCTGACTTGAGCTTCAAGAAATGGAGAAATCTGTTTCTGTTTAATCCTCCTTTCCCACTGTCAGGTGGGAAAGCAGAATGAAACTGGTCCTTTATGCCCTGTCAACCCTAACTCTGAGTTCCCTCATTTTCATCAGCTTCTTTATAGCCAAGAGGCTCCAGAAGGGAGCCAGAGCAGTGCTGGGTAAATGAAGCCCCACATCGGTGGTGTTCTGAGAACTTGGCTTGAGAGGAAGGAATAAAACACAAAGCAAAACCACCACAGTGAGCAGCACTCAAGTTCTGCTCCTTCACTCTTCGGAAGTGGCTGCCTCAGACACGGAGTGGGGGCTGTGCTTGCCTGTGTTAGACCTCATCACTGTGACCCTCTCTTCTGTCCTCATTCTTTCCTAGAAATAACAGATTTCTCCAGGAAAAGAGTCTGTCAAGGAATTAAGGAAAAGGTGAGGGTAATGACATACAATACAAGGCCTTAGGGAGGATTTTTTTAACAGGGAAAATGAAAAAAGATCACTTAGGAAAGAGGAAGAACATGGGGATTTTAGAGTTGTTTTCCCAACTTGACCATGTGTTGCATGTTACCATTCAGAAATTGATTTGCTTCTTAAATAGTCATATTCAAAGCATGCTGCTAAATTTTAAATTCTCCTTGGTGGTAACATCTGTCTCTCTGATTATTGTCCTATTAGCTGAAAAATTGGAGTTTGAGCCCTCACTGGATGGATGCAGCTAAATATCAGTAGCTTTTCCCCTGTCTGAGGCTCCTTTTCATTTCAGCTGCATCCTGGGCTGCCAGATGCTTTGATCTGAACTGCTTCATCCTTAAATATTTGAGTGTAGCACCCTGCCCCAAAGTCAGTGAGTGCTAACTTGTTTCTGAGATTGCTGCATACAGAAAAGGACACAGATTTTACTTTTCTGCACATAAATAATATTTGGCAGAACTATCAGCCTGAAACTTGTTGGGTTTGACATTGTCCATTAGGATGACCAAATTGATTCTTTCCTCTTTTTCAAGATTTAAGGTCTTTTCATGAGACTTCTTCCATCCTTGAGCCATTTCTTGAACTGTGATGATTTTAAATGAAAAAGACACAGCAAAACTGCTGCTTTGCCAGTTCACTTATAAATATTCAGTCTGCTTTTTGTAGCTGTTATGTACAGTAGGACTAAAGTAAAGTACAAGAATTTAATGATAAGAGCTGTTCCTTTGCTTTGACTCATTTTACTACCAATTTCCACTTTTTTTTTACTCTCCTTCCGATAGATATCCTGGTTTTGGTCCCCAAAATATCTTCTAAGCTTCAGTTGCCCAGTATTTTCTTTATATATAAGCTGACATTGCTGGTTGCTCTCCTGCTTGGTTTTGCATTTTAGTAACAGCCTGTCTTAGTAACTTCTACTTTTCTACGGCGTTTTGTTCTATAATTGTGCTCCAGCAGAGTTGCAGAACATGAATGTCTTTATTTTAAGCTGTTAATTAGCAGTGGAAGCAGGAATGTGTAGTAAGCTTTACAAATTTAACATCTAATTTTAAAATGGTGAAGTTATGTTTCAAGTTCAGCAGAAAATAGAAAAAGGAGCAGTAGAAAGTTTTCATTTTTGCCCTTTCTTCAGAAACCACATGCTGAGGTACAGGGAAGTGTCTAAGGATAAATGGGGGAAGGGGAAAACAAAGAACTCCAATGCCTCATCAGGCTGGAATGTAACAACCTTAGAGATGTTCCAAAGACTGTTTTAAAAGTTCCTTCAAATAATGGCTTAAGATCTGCTGAGAACAAGCACAGCCACATCTCTGTCAGCTTGCATTTGAGTGACAAATGACAATACAGAGGATCTTGAAGCATTTAATAGTCTCAGTTGTGCTTGCATGTTAGCACTTTTTAATTTTTTTCCTAAAAGTCAGTGAGTTGTTTTTTGTTTCCATCTCTGATGCTGACCCCCCTGATTGTTCCTTAGTTGGCTTTGTCAAGCTGTGTAATATTTGAAAATGACTGCTGTAATTAAGGCTTCTGTTATTACTATATTTAGCTGTTATTACTATATTTATCCTTTGCCTTGATAGGAAGGACCTGAGCTGAACCATCATATTCTTATTTTTCTCATTTTTCATGTATGCATTTTCATCCCATATACCAGACTTCATGGCTTTCATACACCCATTTAACATGAGTAAGTTTGATAACACACAACAAACCAGAAGGAAAAGGATGGTGATAAAAATCCCTCCAGCACTGTGAGGCAGGGAACATTCACAAAACCTTATTGCTTTCTGCAGTCAAATAATGAAGAGATTCTTTATACCAGCCTTTTCTAAAATAGCTTCTACTTTGATTTCAAATTTCATCAAATACTAACTTTTTTTGGATCAGTTTCAAATTCTGATGGCTTTAAAAAAAACGTTAATTTTGTTCATGTTTTAGCAGGTTCATGTTTTTGCTTCTGCGCTTCTCCTGCTTGCAGTGTAGTACATTGGAACTTTGTTTGTGTTCAAGACCTCTTGATTTTCCTGCAATTTCATAAAGCTAAATAAAAGGACAGTTTTAATAAGCTGGGTACATTGTCATTACATTATGAGTAGTGCTTTATGCAGGTTTTTTCCATATCAATACGAAAACAATGTTCTGGGCTTAGGGTGCTCATGGCAACAAGTTATGATAAAAGCACCCAAAAAAGGAGAGACTCAGGAGCTGCTCTTTCATTTGGTGATGCAGTTTTATTTATCTCTCTCTGCTTTGTTTTTGCTGGTGGCCATTTGCTGTTCTGAGCAGTTTTGAGAGCTGTTTCTTGTAACATTTAAAAAAAAAATAAATTCTTAATCCTGTATTTTAAATGATTTTTTAAGTCAAAATGGTGTTTGCACCAGGACATAAAGATTTTGCACAGCATGGTACATGGCTGTCAGGTACCTGTGGGGTGAGGAACCAAAAAGCCCTTCCTTTACAATAGGATGTTGTGTTACCAGACTGTGTCTTCTCAACACTGGAGAAAAAGCAGTTCTGGTGGATCACTCAGAGCTCTTTCAGTGGTACAAAAGGCCACACTCAGACAGCACTTGTGCTTTGGAGATGGAGAAGGAGTTCTCATCTGTGTTCTTTTGCTGATGCTGTGATTGAATCATTCTAGGAGAGCGAGGTGAATCAGCCCATGGTACAACACCACTGTGGCCAACCTGGGCACTGATAACAAGGTTAAAGCTGCTCTTGGGGCTCAGACAGGCTGAGGGAGTTGGGAATGTCCATCCTGGGGATAAGAAGGCTCTGGGCAGATCTTAGAGCCCCTTCCAGTGCATAAAGGGGCTCCAAGAGAACTGGAGAGGGACTTTGGACAAGTGTGTGAAGTGTTAGGGCAAGGGGGAATGGCTTCAAATGACAGAGGGGAGGATTAGATTGGATATTGGAAAGAAATTTTTCCTTTTGAGAGTGGGGAGGCCCTGGCACAATCTGCTCAGAGAAACTGTGGATACCTCATCCCTGGAAGTATCCAAGGCCAGGTTGGATGGAGCTCTGAGCAATGTGGGATAGTGGAAGGTGGCCCTGCCCATCACAATGGGGTGGAATGAGGTGATCTTTAAGGTCACTTCCAACCCAAACCACTCTATTTATTATTGTTATTACTATTACTATTATTATTATTATTATTATTATTATTATTATTATTATTATTATTATTATTATTATTATATTTTTGTTTATATATTGGATTCCTGTCACTTTTGGGATGGTGGCATTGACCTAAAGTATGAAATGAGTTGGTGGCAGTCCAGTGTTGACCAGGAGGTTTCATAAGACCACAAGTGAGTGCTTTGCTCTGCTGGCTGGAGGAGCAGGTGTTTTTTCCATGGGAACCAAGCTCCCTGCCTCTGTGTAACTCTCTTTGCTCATACAAATCCTATAAATATATCCTGAAGAGTCAGTTTAACAACCTGAATGTGCATCTTGTATGCCATCTAGCAAAAATCAGATCTAATGATTTAAATTTTGGTATTTTTGGTACTTCACTACTGAATAGCATTTTTGTCTTCAAAATATTTTTGAGACTCTGTGTAGCTCATGTGCACAGTTTTTGGGATGCAGCTGCTGGGAAAATACTAAGCCAAAACTGAAAAAGTACATAGAGTTTGCACCAACATTAGTACTCAAAAAGTGTCCCTTTATTACTCTGTTTTCCACAAGGAAGAGAGGGAACAAGATTTACTTTCAAGTGATTGGATGGGTATTTTTGGTACATATAAACCATAGCTCCTTTGAGAGCTATGTGATTACCCAAATGGTAAAGAAAGTTGGAAATTCTGTTAAACTCTCAGCAGGTGGGTGTGCAGTGCCCAAG
Organism: Poecile atricapillus; assembly: GCF_030490865.1. NCBI lineage: Eukaryota > Metazoa > Chordata > Aves > Passeriformes > Paridae > Poecile > Poecile atricapillus. Next base: position 149,327,650 of record NC_081250.1, on the reverse strand, counting down.
AAAAGTAAATCACCTTGAAATCACAGAGTTAAGCAAGAACAGCCAGCACACTGCTGTCATGGGCTGTGCTCTCAGAAATGGGGAACAAAATGATAGCTCTCCTTGGTTCAAAGCTGAGCCTCAAACTCCAAATGTTTCAAGGATTTTGTATGATTTTGTGTATCTTTTATGTGCAAGGTAGTTAGGATGCTTTATGTTTGTAACAGCCTTCAATATTCAGCTCCTAAATTAGAAAGTGGTTATAACCTTATGAAATGCCACAAACTCACATTCTTGTCCCAAAAATTGAAGTGGACAGCATGAGGAAAGAGAGTGAAATAGGTTGAATTTATAATGTGGGTTAGCAATGTTTGCTTGGTCCTAGCTTGGAAAGACAGGAACACTTGATTCTGTTGTTGAGGCTGGTCTGAGCACTTTAGGATGAAGAGGATTCTCCTCCAAATTTTGAAATCACACAGGAATCCCCCATAGGTCACTGTCTAAATTTACAGAGCAATAAAAGACTAAATAACACTGCTGAAGAGGCCAGCAATTTTTTTCTACTTCTTCTCTTAAAACATTGAATTGTTTCCATATTAATATATTTCAGAACCTGAAGATTTTTTTTTCCTTTTTTGTGTGTAGAGTGTGACTCAAGGGTTCTTCTTGTAGCTGTTGTGGGGTGCACCCACCCAGCTATCAGCTACTGTATGGAGTGAAGAAAAAGTGGTGTTTATACATGCATAATGTTAATGGTAAAAACAATCATAGAAAGATCAGATAATCCAATGAGAAAAAAAAAAAGTATGAAGTTCTTTGTCTGTTCCTTAAAGATGGTTCTGTATGGAAGATCTGGCAAGATGAGCTTTGGTATGTCTCTTGGTTCCTCAGGGCTCCATCCTTTGCTCAGTATATATAGTATAGATATTGTAGATAGCAGGAAAAGGCTGATTTTGGTTGTTTCAATAGCAGGGAAATATTTCTGTCTTACCTAAACCTAGAAATTGAAATTGCTTTTTCTCGTTTTCTGGATTTAACTCTCTCAACGGTGTCTCTTTGCTGTTCAAAACTTCATCCTTTTTAGGAAAATATGTGGGTCCTCCCAGGAGTGGCAATGCAGGAAAAACTCCTTCCACTGATGGTGCAGGGTGTCTCTGGAAACTGTGCTCTGGAGAGACTGTTCCTCTTCCTTGACATACAGGGAGGCTCAACTCCTGGCACAGATCCTCAGGTGCATAATCATTCACATCTAATGATTTCACTTGAGGATGTGCTTCATCTAACAAACTCAAACTGAAATGCATTTTATCCCAGAATTAAAACTTAAAGGAGCAAAAAGTCTCAAAGCCAGCAAACCAGCCTTCTGAGAGAAGTTAACTCTGCTCATTTTACAGCAAGCAGCAAGTTCCCCAGTGCTGAAATTTGCTTGCCTAAGGTCAAAGTGAATTGACAACAGATCTCAGACCAAGACCTAGAAACAGCATTTCAAGGCTCTAATTACAGGCTGGAAAGGGAATAGTTGTCTTAAGCTGTTTTATTGCATTGCATCGTTGAACTGAATATAGTCAAGAAAAATCAATATTTTCCATAGACTTCTGGAGTTGGCCTTGTGGGTGGATGGGGACAGGCTGCTTTATTTAATGAAGCTGATAGCATGAAGTAAATGCTGTCACAGAGTTTGTCACCACATATTGGAAGGAAAGCAATGATTTCTAAAGAGGCTGCTATTTGCACATTTATTGATCTCTTGGTGGAGCCGTAGCTACCGGTCTTTTTGTAATGCCAGATTATTTTATCAGTGACACATCATGTGTTTCCTCCTCAGTCCATTTATATTCCCCTTAGGCACTGGCAGAGCATGGCAAAGCAGCCTCAGTTTTTTGGCAGAAGGTGGCATTTTCTATTGGAGTTGGAACATTCACTCTCTATTTTCGCCATGCTAAAAATTTCTAATAATTAGAATTTCTATAAAAATAATTAAGAGCTGATGTAAGTCTGCTTATAAAGAGCCAGTGGGTTCTGACTGCAGGCTCTAAGGTTGTTATTTTATGTGCTGTATCTTTCCAACATAAAAATAGGAGAATCTCAATCTACTGTTTAGTGAAGCAAACACTTCTCAGGCACTCAGAGGCTCCCAATAAGTCACAAAAGGCTAAATAAGAGAATATACATCATTGTTCTTGACAGCCATAAAAGACAATTTATGATGAGTTTTGGCTCATGAATTTAAACACCAGTGGAATTAAGAAAGCTTCTTACAGTGCTAAGAGAATGATGATTGCCAGTTGCAAATGACAGGGCTTTTTAGATCTCCTTGCTGTGTGATGCGAAGTCACTTAGAGAAAGATTGACTTGATGGTGTATTTTAATATTGTTAAACAGCTGCATGTACAGTATAATGAGTCCCTAACCTTGTTTGATCAAAGTGAATCAAGCAAACTTGTTAAAGTCCTTAAAGTCTCATAATTTATGAAGTTTAAAAAATATTTTAAAAATAGAGTCTAATTGAGGTACATATTGCCATTTCTGTTTCTTCATGCTCCACAAAGCCAATTAATTCTCTGAGCAAACCAAATTTGTGACAAGGAGGAATTGAGCACAGCTCAAGGGTACTCATATCTTTGAAGGTTTATTTTTGTATGGGATGCAGGAAAGAAACTTTTGAGCCAGCGAAATTCCAAGAGTGTCTAGGTGGCACCAAATGCCATTGATGTCTGAGCTCAGGGAGATGGATGGGATGGGGACACTGTTTCAAATGGGTATTCAAGAGGTTGGGTGAGCTGGTGGAGGTCATTTGGAGGTGTGAGCTGACCATGCAGATGCTGATGTTTGTAAGATCATCTATTGCAGCAAAATCAGTTTTTTATCTGGAGTAGGCAAGCACAGAGTTTTCATGTGTGCCATCTCCATTAAGGGGGCTTGGAGAGATGCAAATCTTCTTTTCTTAGAGTGCTTCCAGCTGCCACTGCACTGCTAGAGGGAAAAGGAGGCTTATCTAGGGAGATCCTGATCCAGATGGCTGGTGCAATTTTATGGCCCAGATTAGAGTGGTGCAAAAGGTTACATTATCAGCAAGAACTTGCTGCTTACAGAAAAGTATTTTAGCTTATCTTTAATATTAATGATGTCCAGATACTTAGATCAATCCTTATAACTCAGAGAAGATAAATAAAAAATTTCAGCAGTGGCTTATTAGTGGCATGTGGCATCATCTTAATCCTTTCCCTCCTTGGAGAATGAATGTTTAAAAAACAAAAGTCCCATAAAACATTAAGCTTGCACTCTGGTAATTATCTAATAAATATTTGTTTTCAGCTCCTCTGTGCCTGCTACTTGCAGATGTTTGCATCTAAACCACGAAAGCTGTCTATTTACAGCTCACAGGTTAATTTTTTTCCTACCTGGCACAAAGATACTGATCCTTGTGAGCAGAATAAAACAACCAGTTGCCTCTTTACCCTCTGGTGCTCTTTAATCAGTTTACCAACCTGTTTTCCAGCCAGGGTTTTCTTAGTACTACCAGTCTGATACTCTGAAGGTAGATACCTTGTTTTGCTGGTGTATCTGTAAAATGCCTTGAGCACAAAGTTGCTATCTGAGATCTGCAAACTAAAATTGATCTGCTTTAGGCTTTGCATAATTTCCATGTCTGGGCTGACCTGAATGGTGTTGTCCAAGAGTTTCCTGAAAATGTCAAGAGCCAGAGGGGAGGTCTCAGTGAAATTGAAGTTCAGAGTAACTGAATTTTCAAGTCCCCAAGCCCTGTAAATAAAAGAGAAAAATTGGTAATAAAAAAGAGAATTAATAGGATAGTCTTTCACACAATTTATATAGCTTTCAAAAACTGTTGCATTGTTGTGTTTAAAAGTGCTGGTCTGCAGCACTTTCACACTAGGAAGATAAGATTAAAAACTTGAAGGGGCAGCTCTGGGAATTAGCAGCCAGAAGAGCTGATGGATTTGAAATGAAATAAAAGCTGCTATTGGGGAAAATTTATTTTGAAGCTAAAATAGTGTGTCTGCCAATAAAGTATCTAACAGACTCAAATGTTTACCTTAATACTGATGTCACATTTCCATTTTGTAGGCAAGTACTTCTTTTCAGCTACTGTTGTCATTATGGAAATCAGCTGAATGAATCTCTGCCATGTAATCCATTATGGAGTAAATTGGAATCTGAGGCAAAGTTACTGTTGGGCAGATGTGAAGTCCTCTTTGGTTGTGTGTGTGAAGTTGTGTTATTGCAGCTCTCTGGAATACACAGCACTGGGATGGGAAAAAAACCAACCAGGAGTTAGAATAGTCTTTTAATTAGAAGGAAGAAAAATGAACAGGCACTGATGCATCTCCCCAGCATCTGTCTTTATTAAAGATTTCTTTTTCAGGGAAGCTATTTATTTTAAACTTCTAGAATTTATAATGAAATACGTCTTTGCAGGGAGTTTTATTTAAGGGAAATAGGGCACAGGTTCTAGTATCACAGGTGGTATTTTCACCCTTTGTGGCTTTATTTGTACTTGATTTCTATGTCTCTATGAACTCCTCTCCCTCTTTCTCTCAAATGTATCCATGTTCTCATTTATTTTCTGAAAATGGCTGAATTTGTAGGCCCATTCATAGAAGTGTGGCCTTATTCACAGTTTTACTGTGCACTTCATGCATTGAGGATGAGATTGGGTAAATTGCTTCTGCTATAAGGTACTATTGGAGCATTCCACGTTCCTACAGCTTTCCAGTTTTTCCCAGAAACCTTCCCTTTTGAATATTTTTTCCCTTTGCAAAAAAAATCCCAATTTTGGTACTTTATTTTGAGCATTCCCTGCATGAAAACTTATTCAAAAGGGGTCAGTATTACTGCAGTAAGGACAGGACTGATAATTATTTTTAAATGAATTTGTGTCTCTTCACTGGAAGCTTTCTTTTTTGCCTACAGTTTGCTGTAGGGAGTTTTTGCTATGGATTTCCATCTCCCGATATTGTTGAGGTGTCTGTCTTATGTTTTTCTTCCCTTACGAGAGCTTTAGAAAATTCTCTGGGCAAACAAATTGATTGTTACACTGCAATGTGGGAAGATTCTGTGTTGCATTTGTTTGAAAATGTTATTGCTCCTGGAGCTTCATGTTAAACTAGAAAACTTCTGTAGTCCCTGCTCTGTTTTCTGCTCCATTTGCATATTTTTTCCCCGACTCTACAGTAGTGCTAAAAGGAAGTTAATGAACAAAACATGAGAGTGCTGCAGGAATTAACAGTACTGTAAGTAGGAAATGCATATTCTTAGAAAAAGTTTGGTGTCAGCAGAATCCAGGATCACAGGATGAATTATTTCTTTTCTTTTTATCTGTTCCCAGGCTATTTATCTACAGTATTTAGTACAAAAGGAAACAGAATAAAGTTTCTACCAGAATTTCTAGGAAAAAAAAAAAAGAAAAAGAGAAGTTTTATTTTTTCCTATTTAGAAACAAAGTGAAGAAAAAGCATGTAAAGCAAGTTGGGCATAGCAATTTAAAAAAGTTTACCTGTTTTTTTCTAGGACATAGCTGCTATGCTGTTCACTGGTAATCAGCCTAGTCAGATCATATTGAATTCTTAATATTAGAAAGAAGTATTTGTAGGTGTGTTTTGCATCCAACAGTTCCATAAGGTACAGTGGATGATAAAAAATACATGCTTTGCAAAAGTCTGTGTATCTGAGCATGGATTCCACCCACTGACATGTTCCAACCCAGAAATCATCTGCATTTTGAGGCACGGGCTACAGAGATGATCAGGAGATCATAGAGAACCTCCACTGTGAATTCAGGCTGAGAGAGCTGGGGCTGTTCATCCTGGAGAAGAAAAGGCTCCAGGGAGATCTCAGAGCCCTTTCCAGAGCCTAAAGGGGCTTAAGGAGAGCTGAGAGGGACTTTGGACAAGGTTCTGGAGTGACAGGTAAAGAGGAATGGCTTCAGACTGAAAGAGGAGAGATTGAGGTCAGATATTAAGGAGAAATACTTTACTGAGAGGGTGGTGAGGTCCTGGCACAGGTTGCCCAGAGAAGCTGTGGCTACCCCATCCCTGCAAGTGTCCAAGGCCAGGAGCAACCTGGGATAGTGGAAGATGTCCCTACCCATGGCTGGGGGATGGAACTCAATGATCTTGAAGAATCTTTCCAAACCCAAACCATTCTTTGATTTTTCCTGAGCTGCAGCAATTCACACAGAAACACAACACACCACAGAAACAGAAGGTCCCGTTGACCACAGCTGGTGTTTGGAATGCGCACTGAAATCACCAAATAGACACAGCATATGCTGGAGGAGGGAAATCACCCTCTCTCCCACCTTTCAAACACCTCCCCAGCACTGCAGATGCATCACCAAATGGAGCCTTCACATCAGTGCCAAAAATTAAGGACTGAGTACAGCTTGTTGGTACTTCTTAGAAACGATCCTCAGTGCTCTCTACAGAAGCATGAAATGAATGTTTTAAATGTGGGACAAGCCTAGAGACCCAAGGTGCCAGGGAAGGAGCCAAAGAGATTTCATATCTGCCTCTATGAAACATCTTCTTTCTCTGCTCTGTTGGGGTTTATCACCTTTGTTAATTGGACAGTAAGACAGAGCTAATTAAGAGTTGTGTCTCTGTCTTTGCTGTGCTTTGGTGTTGTTCCCATAAGTAGTGATGCTGAGGACTGTTTTGGTTCTTTGTCTTTGCCAGCTGAGGAGAAGCACCATAGCTGCACACCACCAATCATAGAATCACAGAATCATTTAGGTTGGAAAAGACCCTTGAGATCATTGAGTCCAACTGTAAAATTGCCATATTGCTTATGTATTCTCCTACACAAGCTGGTGTTTTTCAAAACATGGTGTTCACATGGATAGTTAAAACCATTTAAAATATCCTTTCTTCATGCAAGTTTTCAGTCATTTCTGTGTATCAGCTAATCCTAAATAAGGCAATTTGTAGATGGCAACATCCCTCCATTTCTACGGGCTATTTACTGGTTTTTTGGTAATAATTTACATTTTATTTCTGGCTTGGTGTTTGTTTGGGTTGGTTTTTTTTAGTTGAAATATTGATCTTAATGTGTTGGCTTTGCCTGAATGATTTTCAAGTATGGAAGGCAGCAAATTCCATAAATATGACACTACTGTGTTAATCATAAGGACTCTACTGGTAGTCCAATCCACAGCATTGCATTTTTTAGGTGTACAAATAGATTAATGTAAATCAATTTTACCAATATTGTAGTGCTGAATAATGAATGGTAAAATCTTTTGTATCATGAAGTTGCCCAGGGATTTGAACAAAACTCACCCAAAACTCAACCCCATGCAGTTCTGGTCCTGAATTCATGTAGAAATTATGGTCAGTATAGTGCCTGACAGTATTTTGGGACTTGCTGGATGCTCAGCACTTCAGACTATCAGGCAATTTATCTAATGCTTAAAAATTAAACCAAAGCCTTTTCATTTTTCATTTGAATTTATATTTTGAAAATTATATTTATTTTTTTTACTGTACTAAAGTCAGGAACCTAAAACAAGACAACTGAAAGGTCCTTAAATGTCCAGAGCAGTGGGACTTTCTCAGAATTTATCCAGGGACCTCTTCACATGAGCCACAATTCAGGAATGACTGAATGAAGTAAGCAGGCCCAGGCTTTGTTTTAACTCCTCTGGGGACACAGGAGAGCTCCCAACAGAAAATGAAGGTATCTTTTTGGCATGGACCTCTAACTATCCTTTACATGTTGCATCCAAGCTTTGAAATTCATCATGTCACTATAGTTTATGCTCTGGCTCTTATTATAAAAGCAGAACTTCTACGTGTGAAGGGAAGGGCAGAATTTGTTTTATAGTTTATGCAATCAGTTTGAAGTGTTTAAAGTGCTTCAGAATCTGCTTCCAGTAAAAGTTCATAAAAAATGTAAGAATTTTGGCATTAATTTCTTTGTCAATGGCCTGAGAAGATGGTAAAGAAGCATTCTCATCAGATGGTATGTACCTCTGGAGGGGCAAGAGGACAAATCAAATGTGTTATACTGGGAAAAAAACAATAAAAAAACAACCAACAACAACAACAACAACAAAACCGTCTAAAGGTGTGGAACAAGACTTTGAAGTCAACAAAGTTTAACCAGGAGATAAATGTAGAATGAAGCAGGACTGGTATGTACAGGGTCATAGAATATCCTGAGTTGGAAGGGACCCACAAGGACCATTGAGTCCAACTCCTGGCCCTGCACAGGACACCCCAAGTGTCACACCATGTGCCCAGGAGTGCTGTCCAGATGCTTCTATCAGTCCTTGTGCTGTGACCACTGCCCTGGGAACCCTGTTCAGTGCTCAAACATCCTCTGGGTGAAGAACCTTTTCCTAACATCCAGCCTAAACATCCCCTCACACATTTTCTTGCTAAACATATTTTCATAGTTAAAAACCGGGACCAGTGGTGTGATACCTTTCTGAATTCCTGTGATTAAATAAGAGAATTATGCAAGCACAGGTGAAGTGTTTCATCTCAGCATGTTACTCTCAAAGCAGTGATGTCCCATGTTTGTAAAATACTACCCTGATTCCTGGAAATTCTCCAAACAGGAGTGGATGCTTCAGAAAGGATGTTGTTAAGGACTTGGGAACTTCTTCAGCAAAGGTATAACAAAAGAACTGATAGGAGGAGGACAAAGTTCATTTCATGGGACATCTCACTTTGCTGTAGCTAGGATGGAAGGGTTGACCATGTTTAAAATATTTCATACTTCCCAGAGTGAGATGAAAAAGTAGATGTCATCTTGACACACACAGGCAATGCGTGTACACAAGTTAAATGGTACATGCAGTACTTGTGCTTCTGTCGTGCAGTGCCGTTGTATTCTTAGTATTCATTTTTATAGTGCAACAAGAAAAAATGTATTTGGATTCAGAGTAAATCAAGCCCTACTTAGCAAAGAATGTTCTTCTGAGTCTGGGCATTCTGGGTAGCAGATTTAAATATTTGTGGTACAGGAAAAAAATTGTGTGCTTTAGGCTGTCAGCTGTGCTCTGCCCTTCCACCCTTCCTGCTGTGAATATATTCTATATCTGAAACCCCAGATACCAGTCTGACTCCCTAGAAATTATTCTCATCTCCTGAAATTTTCAGCCCTTGTTATCTGAAGGAACTGGCAGTCACGATCAGAAGATGATTCCTGTGCTTAGATTCTGTACATTAGTTTTGAGTCATTTGTTATTTCTGCTGTCTGGTGGCAGAAATAATTAGAATATTTGGCAATTGCTGCTATCACTGGTGGATTTTCTGACAATGTACCTGGTACATAGTGTTGTCTAGCTCTAAATTGACTATCTTCTCATTCCCACTTGTCTTCTGTTAGATATTTTCCTTGCTTTTCTCTGCTTTCATCCCCTGTTTACTCTGTAGATCTTCTTCCAACTGAAATTTGGATGTTTCACCCCTGAAGCCCTGAAGAGATTGCAAAGAGATTGCCAAAACGATGAGAAGTGTGAATTGAGATGGGAGACTTTGATGTGAACCTCAGGTGTGCTGGGACCTGGGCACTAGAGGCAGTTCTCAGTCATCTCTCTCTGTGGTTGAGAACCTGGATTAATCTAACTTCACTTTCTGGCTATTTTTTTTTCCCCCCTGTATTCATATGAAGTTGTTTTGGTAGTTGGGGTTTTCTGTCAGCAGAAGAGCAGAGTTCAGAGTCCCCTGAGGTGTGTCAGAGGTGTAGGCTGAGAATGAGCAGGTGTAGGAGCTCTGGGGATTCTGCTGCCCAGCAAACTCTGCAAGACAAGTCCTGCTAAGAAGAAACTGGGGTTTTGTTTAATTGTAGCAGCAGGTAGCACAGAATGTAGTGGGTAATCAATCCCTCCAGGGTGATCTCCCATGCATGTCGAAAGTTTCAACATTCATGAACTCTGAGCAAACCATGGGAGAGTTGAGCACTAAATCTTCATAAAAATCAAATGCAGGCCTAGCATTTGCAAAGAGAAACTACCAGGCCAGAAAGGCAGCAGGGGGAATATTTCACTGCAGACACGAGTCCTATGATATCATAAAGCACCCTGAATTATCTGATGTGCTGTGATCTAGCACTGGACCAGGCTGCCCAGAGAAGCTGCGGCTGCCCCATCCCTGGAAGAGTCCAAGGCCAGGCTGGACAGGGTTTGGAGCAACCTGGGATAGTGGAAGGTGTCCCTGCCCATGGCAGGGGGTTGGAATGAGGTATCTTGAAGGTCCCTTCCATCCCAAACCATTCTAAGGTCTGTGAGTCCATGATCTCCCTGACTGACACAGCACAATAATCTGTTATGGACCAGAAAATTCTTGGTGATGAGAACAGATTTGTTCAGAGAAGCAGGTGAGTGGCTTGGCTTGGATTGGCAGAGCTGGGCTCCAAAAATGAACTTGCTGTGCTAGGCAATTCTATTAAAATAGCCTTTGGGGGGGGGGTTTTGGTTGTTTTTCCTTTTCTTCCCTCTTTTTGTTTAGCTTTTTTTTTTTTTTTTTTTGGAAAGCTTTCATTGGCTTTAAAAGAAAACTAAGTCTACAGCAGATATATATTCTGAAAATGCACAAGGGAAATAAAGTGCCTGTCATGGGGAGAAAAGAGAGAAGCATTTTCCCTTCCTTGATACAGTAAAAACTCAAAAAATCTACCTATGGATTTTGTTTTTAATCTAACCTTGATAATGTTGGATTTGAAGAACTGGATGAACTGTGCATCAAGCTAATGCTGACAAAAATCCCCCAGATCAATACTTAAAATGCTTTGCTTATTTAGTAGAAATGTCTTAATTGAGACATTCAAGGAATAAAACAAAATTAACTACTCCCTCTCCAAATATTTGAAAGGTGCACATTTTTTCTGACTGGAGCGATTTATGTGAGAAGGAATTTCATTTAATATCAAGTCTTTAGGCAATCATCTCAGCTGAGAGCAGAATCCCATTCTTGCACATCTGTACTATGAATTCAGTTGTTATTCCATGCATTTATTGGTATGTTTTGACTGATCCCTCTGGAATTAGGCTTTTGCTTATCTTTGTTCACTCTCCCTACGTTTTAAACTCTCAGGTAGCCAACCCCAAATTTAAAAGCAGTGGAGGAGACCTCAAATGTCATTTAAAGATCTATCAGTTTTACAAAAAATTGAAGAAAAGGACCCCAAATACTATTGAACTTGGGAAGAATTGGGAGAATTTGTCTGGTTTGTGTGAATGTGGTGCTTAGGGACATGGTTTAGTGGTGAACCTGGAACTGCCAGGCTGATGTTTGGACTCGGTGATCCTAGAGATCTTTTCCAACCTTCATAACTTTGTGTTTGGCAGCAACTATTTGTAGGTCCAAATGACCTACCAGTGCTTAACTTCTTTTACTTAATAAAGGTGACCTTGTGATGGAGAGGATGGAGAGGCAGAGCACACATCCTTTGGCATTTCTCCTGTTTTTAGCAGCGTGGATGCATTATTTTGTGTCTTAAGGCAAGCTCTGAACAAAAGGTGTAGGGAATAGCAGCTGTCTGGTGTGGACACCTGAAGTGCATCAAGAACTCCTGCACAAGGCCCAGGCTGTGCTTTACTTTCTTCTCCAACTACTGTTTTTAAAACCAGTTCACTGCTGGTTCTTTACTGGATGATATTTTTGTTTATACTGCTCAACACAAAGACTGGTTATTGCTGTGGGTAAATGCTGAGCAAAATGATTCCCTTGGGATTGATCAGCAGTATCCAATAGTGAAGTATCTCTCTGAAGTGTGTCTAAGTACTTTCTATACCCCCCTAAAAACAGAACAAAACACATTCTAAAGCCTACTTTAAAACTTGGGTATGTGCCAAGAGCTGTTTTGCTTGTTCCTGTCCTTCAGTGGAGGCTGAATTAGTTGGCTTTGCTTTTTGATTCTCCTTTGTGCAATAAAGGATTCTGCACTCGAGTTTGTTGGGGAAAGGGGCCCTCATCCTTTACAAACCAGTACAGAGTGATTGACGAGGCTCCAAAGACATCAGAAAGGCGTTTTATTAGCAGGAAGGTGAGATGAACAAATGATTTGTTGTGATGGACATCGAGTACAGAGTAACAAAAGATACCTGTGTTTTTTTGCCAGGACAGTTACGTTTTATTCTTTACTAAATTTTACTCTTAAAAATAAAAAATAAAAAAAAAAATCATCAGTTGTTCAGAATTTTGGTAAATAATTCAAGCTTCTGCTGAGATGACAGTAAGCTGTACAGGGCTGGTGATGCACATTAATTTCTTGGCTGGTGTAATGAGGCATAGAGTTGTCATGCAGGGTCACTCTGGGCATAGGAAATGGTGCCAGTCGGAAGTGATAACTTGCATTCTGTCCTGCCCAGGTGGAAAAGCAAAGATTTGGCTGTACCAGCCCAGGCTGTAGCCAAGAGCTCATCATGCATGCAGGAACTTGAAAGATCAGATGGTGCCTTATGCGAGTGGCAGGGGAGCAGAGATTAGTCAGGAACAGATATAGTTCGTATGCCAGCGTGTTTTATGTTTCCATTCTTTATTCTTTACTTCATAATTCAAATCCATTGGTATCTATAATGCCATCTTATTTCTTCAGCTTACTTGGCTGCATTTTAGCCATCGTTGGTAGTGCAGTCCTTTCACTGCTGTGCTCTTGACACGAGCCGAGGATGCATCATTTAGCATGATCCTGTCTTTTGCTTTGTTCAGTGAAATGACGACAGTAGGATGATGTATGTTGTGCTAAATATATCCTCAGGGTTTAAAAATGGCATTTGGTTGGACATATGGGGCAGTGCTGTACGACATCAAAAGTCATGCTTAAAAAGATCACGCTTCTCCATAAGAATCATGCATTTCTGGCAGTTCTCAAGGTGTGTTACAGACCCAGTTATTTTTGTCTCTGATGTGAATTTCACAACCTGCTTCCTTGGGACCTGACCTGAACTGTCATATGTGGTAAAACAGTGTTCAAGCCTGTATGTCAAATACTGGAGGACGTTAATATAATCAACAAGAGGTCTTTTTAGTTTTAAAAGCAAGTCAGAGTATTTACTTAATACCTGTTTAAAAACTTGGTCATCTGTTAATTGACAGACCATAAACATAGGCTGTGATTTTTAGAAGTACTTTGTTTTCTTTGCTTGATTGGCCGTATGACTTTGAGCTGTCATTGAAAGGCTTCTTTGCTGGAATCAGTGAGTTAGTGAGATTCAGTGCAATATGCTTTGGGTTAGAATTTTTCCATTACTCAGTTATCATAAAAAATGGAAGGAATTATTCTTGGCACTTTTCATAGTAGAGTGGAAAGAATAACTGTTATTTCAGAGGCATCCTGCATTATTGATGGCTAATCACAAATAGCTATTTTGAATTTAGGAATAAATTCATAAGGCAAAAAAACCCAACAAACCCTGTAAATCCATTTGCCAATAGAATCCAGACTTAGACTTTTGAAAAGATGCTTCATGTTTCTTCTCATGGGCTGCACACAGCTGGCACCTGGCTGTTCACCTGTTCAATTGATTTTGCATCAAATTCATGTGTTTTTTATCAATGTCATTTTAGTATGTGCTTGTGAGCGAATTGCTTATTGACTGCTGTATAAGAACATTAAATGCAGTTTAGAGGTGCAGAATCAATCCTCACACGCTTGTTCAGCCACACTGGGACACAACAGATTGGCAACATGTGCAAAGTTATTTGGAAATACTGTTTTGGCTTCTATCTGAGCTACTGGACAATGATGAAAAGGGATGGGAAAGAAAATAATTTTTTTGGAGGGGGCAGCCCAGAATCCTTCATCCCATAGGGCTTAGAAGAAAGCCTGTTATCCCTGGGGAAACAACATGGCACACTGGAATTGCAAGGTCACTGAGCTGAAGGCCAGCACTCACATGGTTCCAGCTGGGGAAGACAAAGACACAATGAAAGCAAGGAAAGGAGGGAAAGAATGGCTTTCATTCTCAAAAAGAGCCTTGCTTTTCAGCCTGGTTTCCTTTGCAATGGCAAGAATCACTTACTGCAGAGGTTTGGGGAAGGTATTCTGCTGTTTTAGTGTAGTTCATATGAGGAGTTCAGCTCGGGAAGAAGCAATTGCAGGAATGAGTGGCAAGTAGAAATAAGGTGTTCTGAGCCTGGCAACCTGGCCAGGCTTCATTACCCTGCTTGAAGCTACATTTGAGAGCTCCAAAGTTCAGCAGTGAAAAGGCATCTGGTGGCTACCAGGTGAGTGAGATCTAGTGAGTCATACTGATTTGTTTTCACTCAATGATGTTTCCTGGAAAAAGGTGCCTGTGCCAAACTGATTGTCCAAAACACAATGAAGTTACGCATGTTTCTCTGTCCTTGCCTTTCTCCTGTGATGGTACTCACTTTCTAAGTACTTGTATAAGGATTTTGCCCATTTTAAATGCTTCTTGAAGCAAAAGAAGAGGTTTTGCTATCATACATGGGGGACTTTTAATTCCTGTGCAGAAAACAGGTCAAAAATTTAATTTAGTTGCTTTGTCCTTTATTCACATAGAAGAATGCAAAGAAGGGGAATAGTGCAAACACAGTCAAGTTTATTCACATCTAACAGCAGACTGAAACTATAGTCTGGTGATGAATTTAGAAATCATTTAGTCAAACTTTTTCCTGATGGATTTTCCTGCGATTTGTTATGCTTTAGGGCTGGGGGAAGAGGAAGCAGGAAAGCTTTAGCATATAGACTAAACTGAATTTGTGAGTGCTTAAAAATGGGAAAAAAAGTTCTCTGTCAGCCTTTTTGTGGGAAGTTAAAGAAGCCCCAGGCATGTTGAGCAAGCTGTTGAGCTTACGTAGTAATGAATAATACATGTGTACCAGTGGAGAGATCTCACTGCTGATTATTTAAGTGAATATTTTCATGGCCAAACTACTTGTGAAATATGCAGAGGATTTATTATTAGCAGAAGTGATAAAGAGAAGATTGGACAGAGCTGTTGAATGAGCAGGAGTGATTAGTTACAGGAGTGGTTAACCACACCAGTTGCATGACTTTTTGGAAGACTGGTCATGTGTGTTTGAAAGCAAAATTGTTATCATGAGCCATAATGTAGAGATTCTTCAACATACCTGGCTTGGGAGATCTTACCTGGAAGGTAATGCAGAGCATCACAGACATTTTCATTGTCTTTTGCCTTTTTTCATGAGTAATTGGTACAGTTTTGTCCCAAAGATGTAACAGTGGGAGAAGTGTGTTGTTCCTGCTAGAGATTTTTCATGCTGGAGGCAATGGGAGAGGCAGACTCCCACATTTTAGGAGTATCCAAGAAAGACAGAACCAGTTCTTTACCCTGGACTGTTTCTTCAGGAAGGCTGACACTTGCATTTCACTCAGAGAAACATCAGGACTGTGGCTTTCAGTGAAACAAAACTGCTTCCCTGCTGTTTGAAAGGATTTTGCTCTCAGTCAGTGGTAGGATGTAAATATGCACCTGTCACCTCCACACATTCCCCAGCTGAGCTCAGTGCCCCCTCTGGAGCTTCCCTGGATCTGTGGAATCCATGCAGCAGCAGCAGCTCATCAGCCCAGGTGTCCTTCACACATTCAGGTGTGTGACTCCATCCAGTCTGAAATTAGATGATGAGAGGAAATACTCTAATGTGGATCTGTTTATAGTTGCCTTCAAGTATTACATCAAACAACAGCACTGTGCCGAGTCTTCTATTTTTCACTTGTTTGGAATTTTTTTAAAATTAAATGTGGATAGTGAGATAGTCATCAAAACCAATTATTTTAATATGCTGGGGGTATGATTTTGTTGTAGTTTACTTGCTGTATCTCTTTTTAACTCACTTAAGTCTTAGAGAAAAGCCAGCAAATGCATTTAAGGTTCCTTATTTAAGAATTTTACTGTAGTATATATTAATGATGGAAGCTGTGGGTGCAGTAGCTGGGCAGTCTGAATTCCACTTCTTCCACACAGCAGAGCAAGCATCCCCCAAATCCAGCTCAAGGGGAGTAACATCAGCTTTTTTCACACATGCATTTTGTTTTGGGCCTTTCTTGTTATGTTAAGGTGCCCTTGTCTGTTATTTCACCCAGTGTATTTCTAGTGCCCAGCCATTGGATGCAGGACGCAAAAGACATTGGGGAATTCAGGTTGTTGGAAAGATTTGTGGCAGCGTCCTTCAGCTGCCCATAAATGTTCTTAATTGACTTTCTTGACACTCTTTGTACCCTTCTGATACCGTGTGGACTGAAATCATGGTAGTGAACAACCTTACTGTGTATTTGGCTGTATCGAACACTTCACAAGTGGGTTCCAGATAATAGATAACAAGAGCTTTGGCTTCACTTAAAAGGGTGATTTTCGTTTCCTAAACCTCTGTTGACCAGACTGTACTCCATGAAAATCCTGTACCAAACCTAATTTGCTTGCAACTCACTTCAGTTTGTGGGCCTTGGCCCTCAGCTTTTGTGTTTCAGTTCTGCTTTTGGTTCCAGAGAGCTTCAGAGATTTTGAAGCTCATTTATAAGTTTGCTTGATCCTCAAAGTGTTTGCATCAGACATTGTCATATTCCAGTGTCAGAAAACTTAATCTTGTAGATATTTTTAGTTAAATGGTGATGTTACTGTTGGGAATTCATTCTAATACACACTGTACTGTGATTTTTCTGAAACTCTTTACAAGTATAACACAAAATTCTTTCTAAAATTGCATCTTGAAAATGTGGCAGTGACCAGGAGCTGGAAGTTCAGTTCTTGACAGAGATGTGGCACTTTGGCACTCATTGTCTCTGTTCATCATTGCATATTATTCACAGCAAAATAAATGCCACATTGGTTTACCATGGTTCTGGCTATCTCTGGCTTCTTTGAGTTCCCTTCTTCTGTACATCAAAAGCAATGTACAAATAAGCACAATTTATAAATAGAATGAAGCAGAGATAATTGGTGGGACTAGGGGAAGAGTTTTCAGCATTCTTATGGCTTGGTTCATTGGTGACAACTAGATTTAAGTTCAAGAAAAAATAATTTTAACAAGAATCTTTGCAATTTCTTCCCATTGCTGCCTGTCCCAGGAAATGTCTTCATACTTCAGAGCTTTCAAGTGCTCATTTGTTGTCTTGATTTTGAGTGAATTAATGGAATTTACCCTGTAGTTTTATTGAGCAGATATATTGCTCTTCTGTTTTATTTATGTTATATGAAAGAATTAAGGAAGGATAAAGCTTTGCAGCCTTTTTGGGAGCAGAGATTGTTAGAAGCACAAATATGCCTAGAATTATGTCATAATAATAGTTTATTAAAAAGAACATGTCAGTTGAAATGGAACCAAGACATGACTAGATATTGATTTTTGCTTGGTGTGCTTGCACATTATTTAGAGTAGCAAGTTTGTGGTTTGTTTCTTTGTGGTTTTTTTTTGTTCTATTGGAGTCCTCTAACAGGACAGTCATAAGCAGAAAATCGTTTTCAGAAATATACCATAGAGAGATGGAGACACCACAATTAACTCAATGTGTAAAACAGGTTTAAATGAGACTGACCAAAAAGGATGGGTTTAAATCAGCCTGCTGATAAGATTTAGGCATCAACATGGGACAGAAGGTATTTTTGGGAACAGCAACAATAGAGCCTGAGGATCTGTTTGGTTAATCCCCTCTGTGGTTATAACTATTGCTTTGTCCTCCTGACCTTCAAGATTACATTGTTTAGAGCAGCCTTTTGTATGGGGCTGGAAGAAGCTTTTTCTTTGGGTATTTATAAAATGCTGGTATGTTCATATAATTTCAGCTTCCCCTGAGCTGCAGACACTCTGGTGGCCCCATGGTGGTCGTGAGTCCCATCTCCCAGTCAGAGAGAGGTGCTGCCAGCAGTGGGTCAGGTCAGATGTCACTTGTCTGTCAGGGGGCTTAGTCCCCTCAGAAGCTGCTGCACCTTGATCTCCACCCTTCCAATTACCCATCCCTGACTCTCCAGTGGAGCTGTTGGATGATCTGTTCAGCTGCTGAGTTTAACCACAGCCTGTGTGAGGCCAGCTGCACCCTCTGAGTGTGAGCGTTTCTGGACACACAGTTTGTACCAGGCACTGAGTAATAAACATCAAGTGCCTCACTGCCAAGATTGGAGCACTAGAGAGGAATTGATGCAGCTGAGAGAGAACCAGATCATTTGAAATAACAAGCCATGCCCTGTGCTGTAAAAAAAAAAACCTGAGAAAATAAATCTAAAGCTTATCCTTGCAAAAGATTGACTCCCACCTCATTAGAAAGCCTGATTAATTGGGTACTGCCATGCAGCAGCCAATGGCTATTACAGTCACATGAAGCAAATTCAACTTTTTTGCCCAAAACTCTGTGTTCTTTTGTTCTGTTTTTGCTGTCTAGCCCAGTTTTTCTCACTCTGTGTAATCATTCACACTAAATCTTCTGAGAAAAATGTCTTCATCCCACAAAAAGACCTGGATGACAGGAGGCAGTTGACAGTTTTAGAATTTACATAACAGAAAAAGGATTATATAGAATAATAAAATCATGGAAAATCTCAAGTTAGAAGCGATCCATAGGGTTCATCAAGTCCAAGTCCTGCTCCTTTCAGAGCTACCTAAAACTAAACCATATGGCTTGTCTTAAAACCTCATCCAGACACTCCCTGAACTCTGCCAGGCTTGTGGCCACTTCCAGATACAACTCCAGTCATCAGCTATAACAGTAAAGAGGGGAAGAAAGTGACCTCAGTGCCCTCACAGCAGACTGTGATGGCTCCAAGAGGAGATGCAGAAACCTTGTATATAAGATATCGTGACAATGGGTTATGGAGGCAGGTTTTTACACAGAGCAATATTTTCCAAAACAGTGGCCATCTGACAGCTGAGTTATGAGAAAGCAGCTGGGTTTTGTCAGGGTAACATACTCCAGGTCTACTGGAAGATGTTCTTTTATATGAGGTGAACTTTCCTTTTGGCTGTTGGCAGATTGCACTAATTTGCAGTTACCCTGGAAAGGAGGAAAACCTGTCTCTTCCTGCTGTGTAGCAAGTTCTCAGCATCCTGTTGATATGGAAGAAGTCAGTTTTGGAATCTGCTTTCCCTCCCTGGTTATCCAGGGGCTGACTGGGCTGCTTGTAAGGTCATAGCTGCAGTCTTGTGAAAGCTTGCTGCAGGTTGTGGTTAGAGAAATCAATTTTCTCTATCAATAGGTAACAAAGTGAAATACCTCTTCCAAAAGCCCTCTGTGATCTGTAATCATCCTGCTTGTCTGTGTCTGGGTTTTGCTATGCTGGAAGTAGGAGGCAACACTTGAGGTTTTAATTTTGTGCTATCAGGAGAGTGGAGTCCGAATTGACGTGTCCAAAATAAAAAGTTATGATGAACTTGCAGCCACTGGACAGATACTGAGCAGAAGAAATTGTTAGCATTTCCAGATTATATTTAGAATCTGAAGAAACTAAATCCAGGATGAAGAATTACAGCAAACCTTTCAGATGGAACGCTGCAACAGGCCCTTTTTGAAGAGATAAAGAAACTGTATTTCTGATAAGGTTTGCATGCAGAGGTCTAGAGTCTTCATGCCATTGCAAATAAAAACTCAGTTTATATGTAAAGAACACTTCCATATGTCAGAAAACTGAGAGAGCAAAACATTTTCATAGCCATTCATAGTCATAATGCGTTCAAAGAACTCTATGTACATTTGTAAATTGTCTTGAAGCTGGAGAAAATTAATCTGTGCAGCTCCTGACCGTGCCTGACGCATTGGACAGACGTCAGGGTTTTCCACTGACTTAATTTCTCCCTGTCTGCACTCTTGATGTTTTCATTTCCTTTAAAGTAAAAAGTATGTCTGAATTTCCCAACTTTCTAGTACTTGGAGTTTATTTGGTGTATCTCTACAGAGTTTAAAATTACAGAAATTTCCAAAATGTGCTTTCAGGCTTCACTTTGTCACAGCTTTTATTTGCAGGCATGTAGCATATTATGGTGCATCCTGGTGGTACTATAAAGTTCGACTTTGAGCAAACACTAGGCTTTTATTTGTAAACATCTCATTTAAACAGCAACAGTCAGAGTGAAAAAAATTTGAGTACCACTTGAAATTTCGCTGGAACATTATGAAAAATGGATGAGACTCGAGAAAATAAGAGGTATTGACAATTACCTCTTTGTCAGATCTTCCCCAGAAAATCTCCTTACTTTGCATGCTTTTCAAGGGAAGAATATTTTTTTCCCTTGTCCTTAGTCCATATCATTTCATCTTGGCTTGTTGTGTACCGGCTCATAGAATTTCAGTTATTGTTCAATAGCTTTTGTCTAGAGCTCGTTATCTGTAATTGAATGTATGCACCAAGCTGAATATGTTTATTTGTAACTTGATAATTAAGCTGCTGCAGATGCTTATTCTGGGAGGAGAGGAGACAGGCAGCCTCTTATCCCAGAAATGCTGCTCTGGCTTGGGATGGGAGAACCAGGATGTGTTTGAAGGTAATCAAAGTTCACCTCCCAGCATGTGCAACCACTGTTCATATCTCCCAGGGGGATACCTGTTTTGTTTATTAACATTTATTAATTTTTCTTGTCTCCAGAGTAAGTGAACACTGAAGAAAAGGAGCTTCATTGTTCTTTTTGTAGATTATGCTGGCCCAGATGTTCCTGAAGACCAATGTCCTAAGGTTGTTTAAGACTGATCCTGCCCAGCTTTGGTCTGCAGCTTCCTCATGAGGGGAAGAGGAGGGGCAGGCACTGATCTCTTCTCTGTGGTGACAGTGACAGGACCTGAGAGAATGGCTGGAACTGTGTCAGGGGGAAGGTTTAGGGTGAGTGTTAGAAAAATGTTCTTCACCCAGAGAGGAGTTGGGCACTACCCAGGGCAGTGGTCACAGCCCCAAGCCTGACAGAGCTCAAAAACTGTTTGGACAACACTCTTGGTCACATGGTGGGATTGTTGGGGTGTCCTATGCAGGACCAGGATTTGGACTTGATGATCCTTGTGGATCCCTTCCAACTCAGGATGTTCTATATTTTTATATTTCTATGAATTTTTACTATTGTAACTCCTGATTTTAATCTACCCTGCAGGGTAAGGAGTGCTGATTTCACAAGTTCTTAGGCAAAAAGGGTAGGATATGTGAGGTCACCTCGCCATTGTGCTGGTACTGAACTATGTGAAGCTTCTATTTAAAAAAAGAAAAAAAAAAAAAGACAGAGAGAAAGTTTAATGGGAATGTCTTGCATTTTGGTAGTTCATGGTGATGAAAATGAGAGCACACTGACGTCTGGTAGCCATGGTTGCTAACATTTCAGGAACTACAAAAGCAGGGATGAAAGTAAAAGTATTTTTTTTTTTTCTTCCCAGTTCCTCTGAGGTTTTTTACTAAATCAGACATATAGTGCCACCTTAATTTTTACTAAATATATCTTAGTTTGCTAATGCTTTCTGGGAGCAGACCTGAGATGGCATTGTAGAGCATAACTGCTTTGTTTTTGCTCTAGTTATCCTTATGCATTTTTTAAAGTTGAGCATGTTGGGTTGAGTTTTTATTTTCTGTCAAGTGTAAGAGCCACTGCTACATTAAGACCCATTAATCATGTTTTAAAAATAAGTGTGGATTCTGAGAGGAAAATCACTACATTCACTGATTGACTTTTTGGGTAACAAAATAGAGAAAATAAATTGCCTTGGGAAGAGGTAACATGCTGCAAGGTCCTGATCACTGGCCATGTTCTTGGGAGGTAATAAAGGGCAGATTTAATATCTGTGCCTACGTTGTCCTGAGGCCAGTAGGACCAGAGGTTCTATGAACCTGAAGAAAAAGGTGCTGTGACTCCTCAGAGCACTGTGGTGCATGAGAGATGGGCCCTTCTGCTGCTGAGTTTGAAGCCATCCTTACACACAGTGTGCAGAATAATCTGAACACACAGAGAAAAATCCAAGGAAGAAATTTCTATCACTTGGTTTACCAAGAATTCAGTCTTAGGAGTATCCTTGCAAATAGTAAAACAAAGCAGAGATGAGTATTTTAAGATGGGAATGTGATCACTGAAATCTGGCTGCTGTTTGCCAGGCTGTGCTGGAATTGTTGATCTGGGAGCCTGCAACTGTTTATTTTAAGCTAAAATGGGCCCTGATACATTGACATAGAAGATTCTGAACACTGCACCTGTGTTTTGCACCTGTGTGCAGAACATCTGACAGTAAGTTTTGGTTTCAGGCTGAGCTCCTACCAGACTTCTCATTAGCCAGATAAAAACTGGTTTTGGATCTGGACTGTCATTGTCCATGAGTTTATTTCACAGGAGTATAAAAATGCAACATGTCAGAAAGGAGGAGATGTTGTGACAATGAGCAATGGTTGTAGAGCACATCTCGGAAACTGGATGGATTTTTTTGCCTATAATTTATGGGGTGTGTATGTATAAATATGTCCATGAACAAAGTTGCACCACATTTTATACCCTAAGGCAGGGTTTATTACCTAGCTTTGGTTTATTTCCTGCTTGGCTCTGGGCAGCTCGAGGTGCTGGGGACACTGAGAGCTGTGGAAGGTTTTCTACACACCTCTGTCACCTCCTGGGTGCTGTAGCTGTCTGTGATGATGGCCTTGGGCCTCCAGGTTTTGATGGCAGGACTGCTTTCTGCCTATTTTCTTTAATAACTGTGGTTTGGAGTTGTTATCTTTGTGTTTTGAGCTCAGGGATGATTGTTTTCAATGTTGCCAGCCTCTCTTGGTATTTATTTTAGTTTTCAAGAAAAAATGTAGCCAAAAGTCATTCTGAGTTAGAGCATCTTTATGGATAAAAAATGCAAATGGCAATTGTATGGGGCTGCAGATGGATTTGGGGCTTAATCTCTTCATTAGAGACTCAAAAAAGAGGCATTAATGTTAAATTGTTGCATTTATAATCCCTTAGAACCAGTGTTATATTTTGAAATAAAGTGGAATATAAGGAAGAAATAAATAGCCTCTAAATTCACTTTCTCCCCTCAGAGCTATGTAACTTGAGTCTCTGCCTGGCACTGTGTTTGAAAGACCATTAAAATCATCTGCTCGATATGCTACTCTGAAAGCCTTTTTGATTCTGAAAGGCTGTGCTAATGCAGAGACATGAGTTTAATATATAAAATTATTAAAACTTCTGAATATGTGGAATCTTTGAGTACAGCAGGATTTTACCATGAGTGACCATTGCACCATGCTGCTATAAATTATTCAAGTCCCTAGGAAGATGTTTTCTCCACAGCGATTTACCACCCTCAGTTCATCCTATAAAGTCATTGCTTCCTTTCCATAGAATAATTTCTCAAAGATGACAATTTCTGGAAATCATCTCCCCCACCCTCTGCCTGTACAAGTGCACCAGTCCTAATATATATATTTGTATATAACAAAAAATACTGTGCCCATTTAAATAATATGGATAAGACATCTCTTTATTTTCTCACACCTGCATTTCCTCAATGCTAATCTTTCCTAGAACTTCTCAGTGAAACATTTTTCAACAAGTGTCTCTGTATCTTATTTCTTTCTTTGGTGGTTTTTATGTTGCTCATGTTTTAGAATAGTTTTGAATGTTGCATCTCAGCTTAACCTGAAAGTCTGTGGTGTTGCTGTATTCTTTTGTGTTTGGAAGAGGAAAACAGTTAGGATTTATTTGTGGGTGGGAGGGAGTTAGGAGTTAGCCTGTGGTGGATTTAGTTTTCCTGTTTGAATGCAGTGAAAATAATTCACTGAGGGATTGCTGAATGCACAGGAGAAGATAAAAAAATAATTAAACCCTTTGAATATTTTCTCTCTTTTCACAAGGAAGCTGTCTTAGAGGCAGAGATAAGATGACAAAGTCTTTAAAAGCATCCCACCCAAACACAGCGGCATGTAAGCTGAGAGACAAGAGTGGAAATGTGTGTGGAGATCTTTATTGTCTCTCTAAATGCATTTATACACATGTATGTGTGCATTTGAAGTTGTATAACTTTTATGTCCAGTTCCCAGTCGGGTTCTTTATGTCACACACCATTAGTTAAGGGCCAACATGCACAGTAAATTACATATGGTGAACTCTGATGCTGTGGTAACAAATCAGTGAAACAATCATATTTAACATCATTATTACCTTAGATTAAAAAAATCCAACACCATTCCTGAACAGCATTGTCTGTGCACTGTGTTTTCTTCTACTGTTAACTTAGTAAGACACTGCAGCAAAAGGGTGAGAAAGCTGCCTTTGGGCTGGAATTTAGGGTTAGGAAGACTTGTTCTGTGCTCCTTTCCATTTGAAGGGGAAGGAGAACGTGCCAAGGCTGCAGCCTTTCAGCCTGGGAACTCTGACCAATGCCCACAGTACACAAAGGAAATCAGCTGAGATGGCTTCTAAAGGAGATGTTTTGTGTTTATGAGTCTGCAAACTCAAATTATCAGACAAAATGCTTGACCAGTTGGCTCCATAGGCATCTCATAGCCAAATATTTGTACAAAACCTGGTGGGGGTGTGTGTGTGTTAATTTTATTTTCCCTTCTGCCCAAACAAATATTCTAGTTTTGTATTCTTTCTTACTAGCAGGGCTAAAATCTGTTGCCCAGAATTTCCCTGCTCTCTGTACTGGGGTAAGCAATTGAAATAGGATTTCTTTCCACATCTCTGCTTAAGGTAGGCTGTTGCAAACAGGAACTCTGGTAGCAATGGAGCCCATTTTTTGGTTTATTGGTGAATTATAATGTGAGTTGGAGCTATTTGATCATTCTTGGATGGACATTTTTTTCTTGAATACTTGACCCATGATTTCCATGGTGACTGTTGGTGATAAAACAGCACCACCAAAAAAATCCCAATGCAACAACTACAAACTTGACCCTATGTGAGCCATTTTGCTCATAAGTTATGCAAAGGACATTTGGTGTCTCTTTGTGTGGATATGGGGAGAGAGCAGAATGAGGTGCCCTTTTTCATCTGAGTGTTTGAATGGATGTTGCAGTCTGGGATGAGACTGAAAAGAATTTTCAAATGGGAGGGAAGAGCAACTTCCAAATCCTCTAATCAAAGTTGGGGTTCCTTCTGAATTCCTGGCAAATTACTGATGGCTAAGTTTGGATGGCTTTGATAGTTTTGTACATATCAGAGTTTAGAGTGCATTTTCCAGTCCTTTTGGAGCAACTGTCTGGGTTTCTCTTCTTGCTTGAAATGCAAATGTTAAGATGTATTTGTTGCCAACTGACAGAAAGTAAGAAAAATTATTTTAGAAGAAAGAAATCAAGCGAGCAAGCATAGCCATTCATTATTTAAATGACAGTGTTTCATGGCAATTTTGTCTTGAAATAACCTTCTGGGTTTGCAAATTGTGCAGCACTATTTTTCAGTAGCCAAAACTCTTTGTCACACACTCAAAACCGCTTTGTGATACATGCATTGCTATCTCAGTAATGGAAAGGTAGGAGCAGATAATTGGCAAATAGTATTAACCAGCACTGTGTTCCAGGGAGGGCAGTGAATCAGTTTTTTGCTTTGGCAAATGCATGTTAGTGTCCAAGCAATTTGGCAAGCCTTTAGATTTAATTTGAGAAAATAAGTGGAAGAGGATTTTTTTTGTGTGCCCCCAAGAGTTGTCTTTCCCATCCTGCCCTTCCACCCAGAAATGGGGAATTGAGAGGTTTTTCCCCACCAGTGCAAACTTTGCTTCTTGACTCTGGCTCCTTCATTAGGATGACTGCAAGATGGATATTCTCAGTGAGGGTCAGTCCCTGAGCTGAAGCCATGGGATGTGCCAATTTTTGAGGCTGCCAAGGTATTTCAGAAGATAAGTAAGAAATGGCCATGTTGTACATTCAGTATTTTTTTTCTTTGCCATCTGCCTGAAAGAAATACCTTTGAGGAGATTCAGATTAGGGAAGAAATTGCAGTAATTGTTTCTAGATGCCTTATTCTGTGCAGAATCAGTTGCTTTAAAGCCATGGTCTTTCATAACTACTGGATTAGAGACATTTGGCTTTTTTTTTTCCCTTTGTTTTTATTAACTCACCAATAATTCATGGGTATCCTTAACACAAAAAGAGAAGATCCAAGTTAGGTCTAATTTTCCATTACAAGATGATCAAAGAGCCAGTGATACACATAAAATCTGTTGGTTCTCCCTGAGCTACTTGTACTAGAAGAGAGTTAATACCTGAAAATTGTTGCAACAAACCTCCATGCAGTCACCTAAACACTGCTTTTGCTTGAGTCTTGGGGCAGAATGTCTGACTTTGAAAGCCACTTTTAGATAACAAAATAATTGCCTTGGGACTCCAGTCATCTCCCCGTTGCAGATGGATTTCTCCTGCTGTACCCAGAGGAAGCTGATGTTTTGCTCCTATCTGGGCTGTTTTGTGATCTGGCTGATATTTTGCCGCGGTGTTTTGGCTCACAGCAAGGTGCCAGGTGTGTTATTAGAGCACTCTCCCCGACAGTAATCGCTGTGTCTGCTCTGATAGGGATGAGCCCCACAAAAGCTCTCATAAAAAGCTCTCATAAACACTGGGTGAGAATAAAGGGCTCCCGGCGAGGGCTTGTTGAAAAAGTGTGTTGTGGTTTTTATGTACTGTATTTCAGACTCTCAGTTCAGGAGTGGTTTACAGGAATTAATTTTATTTTATATCTGATATTAAGGAAAAAAAATTGCCACTGGTTATTATTTCTTTAAGTAGGCTTTTATTTTGATAATTGAAGTTTGGAGGGGAGGACAAAGCTGTGGTACACCTGTGTAAGAGCCCTCAGTTATCTATGATGACTGTAATGATGGTGTGCATTGCCACAGGCCTTACTCATCCGTGTTCCCTATCAAATCAACCTTGTTTTAATGGCTTATCATAGACATTTAGTAGAAGAACTTTCTGTTGAGGAGCAGGAATTGAAGCTGTTGCTCTCGTGTCTCCTGGGTTCAGGGTGTTGGGAGCTGCCCCTTGGTGTGCAGTTCTGGAGGAGCACTACAGTGTTTATCCACAGAAAGTGGTAATCGGTGTTTGTACTGCACATTCATGTCTGGAGCACAGCAATGCTGTATATAGGATTCAAGAAGTATACTACTAATAATAAAATTTAGCTACCATGCCTGTTTTGTTTTGTGAGAGTGGTATTCAGAAGTACAAATAAAGAAGTGAGCACACAGAAGGAAGGGGCTGTCAGGCAGAGCCCACACTGGCACAGTTTGTACCCAGCCCCTAAAATCATGGCTGTGGCATTCCTGGGGCCTCTAGTATGGTCATCATTCAAAAAATCCAATAATCTTCCTTGGTCACTATATCTGTCTTATTAAATCAGTGTTTCATGACTGTACACAACAAAAGTCTGTTGTTGTCCACAGACAAGTGGGCTGTGTTTTAGAGACCTAAAAAGGGAAATTAAATTCATGAATTAGTGATGGTACCCAATTTTATGTTGTCTTTTATTTTTTTGTCCTGATGCCGAGATTAAAATCTTACTCAGATGCATCAGAAAACACCTGGTGTTGCAGCTCAACTAAGTGCATATTTAATGTTCCACAACAACATGTGACTAAGGCAGGCAATGAAAAAAAAATTAGTCTGTTATTGACAAAGATTGTACAGAAAAAAAACAACATTTCCTTCATGCCGCAGGAAGGAAAAGGCATCAGCAAGGATGATGAAGACTTTCTTAATAAGGTTTTGTTTTTAAATATTCCTTTTCAGACCTCTTAATAAAATGAATGCACAGATCACTGTTGAATGAGGTTATGTTCTCATCCATTTAATAATGATGCAGTTGTAGTTTTTTTTTCTCCCTTCTCTTTAAATATTTAGTACTTGGCCAACTTTGCCTGGGTTTAAGTGAGTTTGTTATTTATTTTTTTTTTAAATAAGCTTTCAATTTGTGTAATCTGAATGGAGCTTTATCTCACAAAAGTCTAAACATCATTTTTTTCTAGTCATCTTGTGACTTAAGTGTCTATGTACTGCAGAGGCCACGTGGACAGGAGCCTTTTTAGGACAGCATTTTGAAAATTGAATTTAAAGAGAGCATTTGGTTTAATTTGCTGGGTCAATTAGTTTAAATGGGTAATAATCTTGTATTTTTCCTGGTGAGACCTTGGACAGAGAGTACATTTGGGCATCATTTTTGATGCTGCAGAATATAGCACTTGTGCTAATAAATGCTGGTAAACTGATAGGTTTATGTATTTTTACTCAGAATGACTGATTTTTGGCTTATGTATTATTTGTGATTGATTACAGGTTGCCTATTCATTTTCATTCTGGCTGGGCTATGGAAAGAGAAATTACTCTTTCTCTTTACTTCCTTACTCCTGTCTGTTCTCAGCCGCCTCCCCAAGAGATCAGCTCCAATCTCGGCACTGTGTGACAGTTAGCAGTTGTGACAGGCTAGCCTATTTTTGGAAGTCTGTCCCCACTCTTTCCCTGCTGGAAAAGAAAAGCAAGTTATCTTTAAAAATTAATCCATTTGGAAGAGGAGGAGAGAGCTTTAGGCGGCACTCAGCGCTCGGTGCCCGGGCTGCAGTTCTGCTGCTGATGTGTTCAGCTCGTGTCACGGGCTGGGAGAGGTTTGCACTTGGCCTGGCACGGATCACCTGCCCTCCAGCTCCACAAAATCCCTTCTGTTCCACATGGAAGAGGCAGCAGACTGAAGTACAGCATGGAGCTGCATGGATGTTGTCCAGTCATGTCTTATATTTCACACATTCCTGAGCTGCTTCTGCAAACCCAGAAATACTACTGCTTGTCTCCAAGGAACAGAAAGAGAAGTTCAGAATTTGGCAGTTAGGGTGGAAAGACTTTTTTTTTTTTTTTTTTTTTAAATCTTTTATTTTGACCCTCCTTTAGGCTTGCAGACTCTACAACTAGTAGAGTACATGTGCTAGATTGTATTTGCAGTTGGATAACATCCACAGCACTGCTCCATGGGAAGAGTAACTGCTGTGTGCTCAGTGATTACACCTCTTATTTTGACGTGGTCTCCTTATAATCAAACTGCTACATCTCAGTGCATTGCAAACTCATCCCAAATCAGAATCTCCAGTCCTGGAGCTTTGTCAAGATTATCAAATAAAAAATATCAAGCAAATGTTTTCTGGTAGGGAAAGGTATGGCAGCAGAATTACCTTGTCAGTGGATGGTTTATTTTGTATCGAGAAAGCAAGAACTTAAAGTACATGAAACTATGACTAAAATAGCTTTTATGTTCTCCTTCTATATTGTCTGTGTCCCTAAAGCTGAGGATCACACTGGGCAGCCGATGTTAGGGCTGATCTCCTAAAGCACTATTATTTTGTTTTCTCATAGGTGGTTATTATTGGAACTTTAAAAATAGCCTCTGCTGTCTGTCTAATCTATTCATTTAATCTTGTTCTCTATGCTTCACTTTTTTTCCCTTGTATATGTGAATACCTCTGTGCCCACACTTGGTGCTCCTGTCATCGCTATAGAATATCAGAACACCTTTCCCTGGAAAGTCAGTGCTGAGTCATCTTCAGAAGGTGCTCCTGCTCCCCACATCAGCTTGGTATGCAAGGAATTAAGTATTCAAAATACCATTTATGTATGGGCCACAAAAGGAGTGGGAGGACTTGACCCTTCAGGGCTGGTGCTGTATTTTCAAGGTCTGTGGAAATTGTGTTGTTCAAGGCTCCTGAACCACAAGGCACAGATTTAATATGTTAGTGAGCTCATGAGACAGAAGCCATAAAAATCTATAAAATAAATTACCTCTGGAGGCAGGACTGTGATACCTGATCACAGTGCTCTGTTTACATGGATACCATCCAGCCTTGGGGTCCCCAAAATGCTGGTGCAGGCCCAGAGGAGGCCACAAAGTTCATGAGAGGGGGTTGGATCACCTCTGCTATGAGACAGGCTGAGTTGGGTCTGTTCAGTCTGAAGAAGAAAAGGCTCCAGGGAGACTTTGGAGTCCCCTTCCAGTCCCTAAAGGGGCTCCAAGAGAGCTGGAGAGGGACTTTGGACAAGGGCATGGAGTGATGGGGCAAGGGAGAATGGCTTTAAACCGAAAGAGGGTAGACAGTTTTCAGTCAAGAGATGATTGGATATCAGGAAGAAATTCTTTGCTGTGAGGGTGATGAGGCACTGACTCAAGCCTCCCAGGCAAGCTGTGGCTGCCCCATCCCTGGAAGAGCTCAGGGCCAGGCTGGATGGGGCTTTGGGCAACCTGGTCAAGTGGAAGGTGGCCCTGCCCATGGCAGGGGGTTGGAACTCGATGATTTTGCAGGTTCCTTCCAACCTAAGCCATTCTGTGTTTCTGTGGTTTCCTGAGTGTGGCTTTCCCTCTGTCCCCTTTAAAGGGGACAAAGTAAACATAAAAATAACACTCTGTGTAGGTAAATTAACATTCTATGGCTCCTTTTGTCCTTCCTCTACACCAGCTAAAGCTCAAAATGTACATCAGCTTGTTTGGGTGGAACGGGTTAAATTGAAAAATGAGGCAGTGCATTAACTTACAGCTACAGCAAAGCACATATTGATTCCTCCCAAAGAAATATATCCATATTTTACACTTTTTAATCCTCCAGGTTTAGAAGTTTCCTGAGGAATATAGCTCATCTGATTATATTCTTACCAAAAGGCTTTTCTTTTATTATTGTGTTACATAAAATTCCCACTCCTGTCTCATCTCTGCTTTCATTGCCAGAAAGAGAAATCCCTGAGTGTGCAGGTAGACACCCCACATTTACACTGTTTCCTGTCAGCCAGTGGAATTCACATACACACTGAACAAATTCAGACTGTCACAACCAGCGAAAAAAGCTCCATGTGTCTGTATATCCCTGGTGTGGACTCTACACAGGTATTTCCGTGGATATTGGGGAAATTTTATCATAACAAAAGTTTCCATGCCCATGGCACGAACCTTTAAGGTCTCTTCCAACCCAAACCTTTCAATGTTCATGTAGAACAGAAAAGTTTCATTGTGGAAGACAGAGAAATGGGAGAAGAGAAAGAGTTCTCAGGATCAGTTCTGGTACATATATCTATGTATGATTGTATTACGTGTTGTTTTACAAGGTACATCAGTAAGGGGAAGCTTTCTTTGGGTTTAAATTCCTTCTGCATGGTTTAGTGCATGGAGGAAAAACATTTCCTTAATTCTACCCCTCATATCATTTCTAGAAGATTAAGCACAATTAGGCCTGTAAATTGATGATCATTTTTTTGTATCCATCACTGATAGGATGCAGCATTTTAAAATACTTATTTAAAGTACATGTGAACTAGCAAAGTAATGAATGGACTGTGCTTCTGGACTTTGTCTTTTCATATGCTAAGTAGTAATAGTTAATCAGCATTGGTATGTGGTGCAACATCAGATCATCAGACCAAAAACATCCATCTGCCTCTCTTGAAGTGAATCATCATTGTAGCATCCTTGCTCAGTGTCTTCTGTAGAAGAAAAATGAAGCAAGCATCTTTTAGCCTACAGAGTGTTTGCCTGCCTACTGTAAATGAATATTTGTGAGGAGGGGGAAAAGAAGAGAAGCAATACAGGTCTGTATTTGTATAAGGCTGGAGAATCTGTGACATTTTCTCTGCAGCCTTTCTATCAATCCATCAGAAACAGCTTTTTCACACATTGGCTTGCATGGACATGTGGGGAAATCTCTGTTTCTCGAAGTTTTGCACTGCTCTGAATTTGTATATTTAGTGATAAACTCCAGTAATCTAATATTTCTCAGGTTTTGTTTGTTTATTTGTTGTTTGGGCTTTTTTTTTTTTTCTTTTTAATATGAATTAATTTAATGTAATTGCATGTATTTCAGTTGATAACTTCATGTTCACAGTGATCAGAAAATAATTTCTTCCTTTTTGGCTGTAACTGTAGATTTTATCTCTTTATCTGCTTTTCTCCAAATATTTCCAGACAGACTGGTCTAAATTTCCTAAATCAGTTGTATAGTATAAGGTATCATTATAAATTTCAAGGTGTTCTATGTTTGGACACGCAGGGCAAGTCCTGGGAAGTTGCTCTGATCTATTTGCATGTTTAAACTATTTCCTTGACTTAAAAAAGTCATTGTTCCTGCAAAAGTTGAGGGCTTTTCCTACAGCTCTCTAGCTGCTTTGAGAATGAGTGGTACTTATATCTTCTTTTTTTTTCTGTGATCAGAGTAATTATTACATTTTGTAAACAATTATTTAAGACAGATAATTAAAATAGTTTTGTCTCTGTATTAGATGATGGCTAATTAAACCTATCCACTGCAAGAAGTTGCAACAACTGCTGCATGTTGACTGTCTAATAGCTGTAACGAAAATGTAGCCAAATTTTGACCTTTTTTATTCCATTGGAGGATCTTCCTGCTTTGTCTAGTCTGATTTGAGTGCCCAGCAGCATTTATTGGCAGCTTGGATGGAGTTTCCAGAGACTGTCCTGGGTTGTTAATGCTGTAGAAGTGATCAAATTATACATGAGACATTTGTAAAAAGCCAGAAGAAACTTACCCACATGGTGACTATGCAGAGCAGTATTTTGTGTGTTGTTAAGATGCTGAAAAGATGTTTTGTATCCCCACCTGGAGCACAGTGTCCAGCTCGAGGGCCTCCATCATGAAAAGGACATTGACCTGTTGTAGCAAGTCCAGAGGAGGCCACGAGGATGCTCAGAGGGCTGGAGCACCTCTGCTGTGAGGAGAAACTCAGAGAGTTGGGGCTCAGCCTGGAGGAGGCTCTGAGGACACCTCAGGACGCCTTCCAAAGGAGCAAAAAGAGACCTGGAGAGGGACTTTGGACAAGAGCATGGAGTGATAGGACAAAGGGAATGGCTTCAAACTGTCAGAGGGCAGGTTTAGACTGGATATTAGGAAGAAATTCTTTCCTGTGGGGGTGCTGAGGCCCTGGCACAGGTTGCCCAGGGGAGCTGTGGATGCTCCATCACTGAGAGTGTTCAAAGCCAGGCTGGACGGTGCTTGGAGCAACCTGGGATAGTGGAAGGTGTCCCTGCCCATGGCAGAGGTTGGAACTCAATGATTGTGAAGGTCCCTTCCAACCCAAACCATTCTATGATTCTATGAAATTATGATTCTATGAATTGTGACTTGGCCACAGAAGACCACAGTCAGCTTGATTAATTAACAGAAAAAGTCATTTGAGGAGTCTCCTGACCAACTCACACAACCTTCTAGAGGAAGGTTTGGAAATGTTGGAGAACAAGGAGGCAAACCACTTACGTAAGGATGCAAGTTGGAGTTGATCATTTTGAGATCCATGGAAATAGATGTGTAATGTGCCTCTGCACTCAGCTGAGGATGTGTGACTGTCACTTGGAGCAAGCGAGAAAGCCTCCCCAAGGCATCTGGCAGAAGTTGTCTGGTTCCTCCTCTCCCTCCCACCTCCTCTGGTCTCCAGCAGTGTCTCCCATTGGAGTTCCTTCAGGGTATTTTGCCATTACAACTGCAGGTCTGTCCTCAATCATTTCCACTACTTGGAGCCTGAACCAGGGAGTTCAAGGTGCATTTGAAAACACAGAGGAAATCTCGGTTTTGCCAGCCTGAGATTGATTCTCCCTGTGGCCAAAACTTTTCCTGTAGCCATCCGTGTTCATCTTGTTTTATTGTTAAATACCAATCTTGTTCTTTTTTCGTTTACTGTAATCTCATTTAGATATAAGGCATTGCCTGTGTATTTTTTTTCCTAATTCTACCGTTTCAGTCACTTTTTAAGGGCAATTTGCGTATTATTGCAAGTTACGGGTGTCACTGAAACTCCAAATCATTCCAAGTACTTCCATGTGGCCACCTTGGCTTCAGCACTTAGTAAATCTGGAGAGGAAGGGGTTTAGGTGGATTTTCTTCTTTCCATGTGAACATCAATAATTGTCCTTATCTCTATAACTTTAGCATCATCATTCTTTGCTCTGACAATTATCTGATTACAAAAAAAGTTTTTCTTCATAGATTTGGTCATTATACTTCTTTCTTTTTGATTACCAGCATGCAAAGCAGATCAGTGTCAAGCAGCTTCCATAATATTTTTAATAATACAGAC
Source organism: Poecile atricapillus (assembly GCF_030490865.1). Taxonomy (NCBI): domain Eukaryota; kingdom Metazoa; phylum Chordata; class Aves; order Passeriformes; family Paridae; genus Poecile; species Poecile atricapillus. The sequence continues at coordinate 149,293,740 of NC_081250.1, read as the reverse complement.
TAAATCAATATTAGGTGTAATGGAACAAGAATACATCCATTAATACTGTGAATTATGGTAGTGTCTCTGATATTTAGTGTTTCTGTATTCCAGCCCTTCAGAAGGCTGGGATGATGTTGACTGACAAAAATTGTATTAAAGAGATGGTTCATGCAATGTGTTTTTGCCTGGGATTCCAGGTAAAGAGTCCTGTTTGTTTGTGTTATGTTTTTACAGAGTAAACCAGGGTGTTTTATGCTCCAATCTAAAGCCCACTATGAAGGCAGATAATTTTTATTTATCTTGAACCTATATGGAATCCCCCATATCATCCTGCTCCTTGATTAAAACACTTCAATATTTACATTTCCAACAAACACATGAAAAGAGGAGTGAAAGCACTGATTTCTAATAGCCAAATATCTCAATGACAACATGCTTTGTTCTCCTGCCCTACAGACTAATAGTACTGAAATCTAAAATCACATTATCACACTTGCATATTAATGTGCAGAGAGATGACTGTGTTTATGTCAGCTGGAGTTATCAGATAATATTAACAACAACAACAACAACAACAATAATAATAATAACAATAATAATAATAATAATAATAATAATAATAAAATCAACCTGACTTTTCCCAGTTTTACCTAGAAAGGAGTTATCTAGAATGGAGCTTTATGCCATGCCTCAAAGCTTGTTCATGGCTCTGTTTTCTATGTAGTTTTTTTGCTGAGTTGTGTGGCAAAGTGTTTTTTCTGCTTTTATTCCTTGGGACTTGGGAAGGCAATTCACCAAAGACAGCCAACTAATGCCTGTGCATCATCATCATCATCATCATCATCATCATCATCATCATCAGGCTTTATAACCTTCCTGAAAGGGCTGTGCTGGATTGTTGGAAAAACGCTCTTTTGTTCCCTTTGATGCAGTTACCTGTACTGCATCCATTATAACATCTCATTTTAATAAACACTGTTGGTGTTTTTGCCATATTTCCAAGAAAAAATATATATGTAAGGAAATACAGGAGCTAGTTAAGTGAATAATCCATTAACATGATAGATTTCTTTTAACAAAGGCAAAGCTGTTTGGGATGTGAGGGCATGACCAGCAATTCCTCAGCTTTCAGATCCTGAGTATCTGAGTAATGGATTACTTATCCCCAAAGTATTTGGAGATAATTTGGATATTTGCAGATCCCTTAGGGGCATTAAGAACTGTAGGGATGTATCAATTAACTGGTGTTGATGGCACTGGTGGGGTCTTTGCTATTGGTGATGCTCCACGAGGAGATGATAACACAGGTTCAGTTTTGGATCAGTTTTAGATCCTGGGTTGATCTGGAGGAGAGCAGAACTGATGTGCTAAACATGGCAGCAAGGATTCCTAGCATGGACAGCCATAAGGCTGTTAGTCTAGGAATACTTTCCCAAGCAGAGTCTGCTTCTCATCTCCAGTGTCCTTCATGCCATGTACTTTTATTAGATATTCAGGTAGCATGGCAAAGGATATCCCAACCCTGCTAATTTGTTCTCTGATCTTTCAAACCCTTTCTTACATCCTTATGTTTATTCATGGGGATTGTTCATTTGACTAGACTCGTTGCAGAATAGGAGATGCATAAATAGTGCATTTTGAGCGTGTTATGCAAAGTTAAGGGAGATAAGGGAAAGTGTGTCTGTGTCACTGCAGACTCATTTATTTCAGGGTGTACTGTACAGAACATACCAGCATGTTCTACAACACAATTTATCCTTGTGCTGCTGGTGGTGCAGAGGAGTGAATAATATACACTGTTGTAACATAATAAATCATATTAATATCGAATAAAATAGCATAAGGATCTTGTTATAGATACTGTGGCTGCAATATAACCTAGGAAAATATTGGAAGAAGTAGCATTTATTACTAAATGTAATTTTTATGCTGCTTTGAAAGTGACAAACATTTGACATGTTCAGTTAATAGGTTTAATTAAAATTCAAGATTCATTATGGAGATGAGTAACTGTCCTTCATTACCTTTGTAGGAACAAAAGATACATTTCAAGAAAGAAAATATTATTAACCCAGTAACATGTATCAGAAGAATTGCAAATACTCCCTTACAGGAGCACAGATCATGAATATTAAATTCTGCCTCCCCCAGCAAAGAGGGAATGAGATTCAAAGCAAATTTGGTTTGCAGAACTTCTGGAATTCAAAAAAGTGATTTAAAATAACTGTAAATGCACTTGTCAAAGAGGTGAACTTCAGACAGATCAGAGAAGATTAGAACAGGGGAAGGTGTTGGAGTCTTGCTGTAAATTTCAACATATTATTGAAGAGTAACTCAGGTGTAAAACATTGAATGTGGGATTAGTTACCTGGGTTTAAGTTTTTGAATATTCATCCTATAGTAATGTAAAAAACTTGTAAGAGGGTATTAGACAACTATCCCAATTCTTCCACTCTTTCCAAGAAAATGGCAACACCAGCTGATGCATTGTAATACGTTATATTTATAGGTCAATTTAGCAGCTTTTCCTATTAAGTCTTGTCAGGCTCTGTGATTTATATGATATTTATTCAACATGCCTGTAGCAGATATGACTGGCTAAGTTGAAATATGTAATGTGTTAACCTCTGAGTTGAGCTAATGATAAAGTTGAATTAGGCTAATAACAATTTAAAACAGACATATGTTTCCTTTCAATTTTGTAGACTTTCAATCTTAGATCTGTTTTAGCCTTGTATAAAAATATAAAATTTTCTTTCTCTGTAAGTACAGTGTGTTGTTCTGAAGGGTCACCTCCAGGCCTCCAAATTACAAGTAGAAGAAAAAGGGTTTTGTTTTTATTATGTTCTGAAATTCCAGTTTTTTAAAAGTTGTCTTCTTCTTTCGTTTCCTGTGTCAGTCATCGATATTCAGCTAACGTTTCTAATCAATTGCCAGATCTCACAGCTGGTTGAAAATGACCAGCAGAGTTTTTTCATCTCTGCAGCCTTTTCTGTTGGATCCTTTGAATTAGCTCAAAACAAGCTTCGAGCACCACAACTCTCACACCCTTTTATGGGTTTGATGTGAAAACAAAGCAGTGCTGTACTGGGCATACGGAGAGACTCTTGAAACTTTTCTGATGAGAGAAGAGGGCACATTGGCCAGGATTCAGCTCATTCCTATCAAACCTGGCAAGCAGATTCAGCTTTCCAAAGCTGCCCTCACTTGGGTGACATCTTGGGTGGTTGGTGTGTCCAGTCTTGTGTGTGCTGCAGTCAGACTGTTTTAAATCTTAAATACTATTGAGCACCCTTTTACAAAATGGAGTACTCAGTTTTGCTCGTAAGTGACAGAATTCAATTTTTAGGAGCGATATTGGTGTCAGTATTGTACCTTGAAGGACACTGTTTAATGTCTGATCCTTACTATTCCTTTTCTCCCACTTGTGTGTTCCATCAGTTTGGATACAAGTTCCAAGGGTAAACCACATTCAAGGGGTTCATTTAGACCTTGCTTCATTCATGGCTTCAAAATATGTCTCAAAATTGTCCTTTCTATTCTACAGGTCGAGAAATTCTCTTTGCAATTAGGAGGTCCCGACTGGTGACTCCTTCAACTGCTGTATGAATATCCAGGTGTAGAAGTCAAGCTTTTTTAGGTCACTGAATAAGCAGTAGTGACTAGAAAATGCAGAAAAGTTAGAAGAATATCCCTTACTCTTTTTTTCTTTCCAATAACTTATTTATGTACAAAATTTTCACTGTCTTGATTAACAGCAATATGTTTTTATGCCCAGTAGTTCTGCAGGCAGATTTTTATATGTAAGTCTAGACTGAACACATTTGGCAGAGCCCAGTGGTCATGAAGATTGGCTGTGATGTCTGGTATAGAGGGCTTAGAACAGAATTAAGTTCCCACCAAAAAAAAATTGCCTCTGTTAGGTGATTTATCCAAAGCCTGGAGGAAATTCTAAAATCACACTTTTGTGCTGTGTAAATGGAGTTTGTCAAAATGTTTCTGTCGAGGGGATGTGGGTTTTTTGTGTGGACAAGGTTCCTGCTTGGGTGCCTTACCAGAGAGCTCTGCTTTGCCATAGGCAGTGCTGTAACTCCAGATCTTTGCTATCACAGCAGAGGTACCAATCTAGGGTGAATTTAGGTTGCTTTTCAGCACATGGCTCAGGGATAAGATTGGAAGAGACCAGGACAATCTTTAGAGTGAAGTGTATCAGTCCTGTATCCAAATGTGTTTGTGGCTCACATGAGAATGTCCTGTAGTGTTAAGCAGTGAGTACAGCACATTTCTTGGGTAAGGCACTGCCTGGTGGCATGTGGCAGATTTTAGTAAAATGCAGATTGTCTGCAGCAAAAATAAAAGCAAAAACTAAATACCATAGTTGGACACAGCTATGCTGCCAGTTGATCTTGTGTGTCATTGTCCTCACTTCTTTCTGATGTACATCCTTTATGTCAGAGGCTAATGGTCACTCTGTGCTCTATCTCATCAGGCCATCTCAAATGGTTTCCCATTTTGTGATTTGGAAGTAGCTCAGTTATTCCTTACTGGGAAACAAAATCGAAAATCTGATGGATTTACTCTCTTATTTTAGGCCAAAAAAAGCCCTCTCAGTTGTTTTCTTGAGAAACAGTTCCTACATTTGCATCATGGCAAGACACCAGGTTAAGAAAAAGTCTGCTGCCACTCTCTAAAAGATCACATCATTGGCTTCACTGAGACCTTCCCAACCCAATGGTGAAAATGTCCTTACAGAGGATTCATTTCTTTCTGGAAGCCTGGTAGAACCTGCTTTCTCCATGCCTTTCAATATGAGGCCAATCTTCAACTCAAGGGATCATTACCAATGCTCTGTTTTACTTTAGGATGTGAGGAAGAGCTTTAGATGCCTGTGGTAGCCAGCCATGGTAGCCGGTCCAACCCAAAAGGATTACCTCTCCTAGGAAGCTTACTCACACCAAAGAAATTATTTATTCCTAAAGTTTAGATGCCCAGCTGTTGTTGGAAGCTGTCACCTGGTGCTGGAAGTTTAGCAGGAGAATATACAAAAAAAGAAAAATATGCTCTTCATCTGCAGATATATTTAACATAATTGTGCATTATGGGGAAGAAATAGAAAACTTCCATGTTTTTCAGTGTAGATTATTTGAGGCTGAACAGGAGAGATTGCAAGGTCACATGGTTAGAGGTAAATGTTTGTGTGGGAGGACAAATGATAGCTTTTATGCACTGTTTTACTGTTGATACTTTTTGTGTTAGGTAACAAACGCATTCAAACCCTGAGCACGTTCGGATGATTTCCGAAGTGCCTTAAAACACAGAGCAGGGCTGCATTCAGTCTTTGGCAGTGCAGAGTCTGGGAAGTTGGCTACTCTGAGAGATGGAACTCAGGTCTGCTTTTAGCTCTGCAGATTTCTTAGAAAACAGAAAGTTTTCAGAAAGGGAAGAAGCTCATCCCTTCTACACACGAAGATTTTGTAGTTTAGAAGCAAGTAAAAATAAGCATTGGTCAGTGCATTTCTGTCCCTCCAAAGGGGGTCAGCAGAGGTCTCTTTCATATTTATTTCCCATTTTTCTTTGGAAAACACTTGAAGAACTGGTGTATTGTGTATTTTTCTTAGTAAGATTTCTTATACTTTACTGGGGAGGTTTGAACCCCAAAGAGTCAGAGCATGTCACCCTTGAAACTCTTATTTAGTAGGAGAAGATCACAATTTCTCGTATTTGGGCAGAGAAGTGAAGGCATATTGAAAAATAACTGGGGTTTCATTTATTTTCAGGACAGAGTGATCTGAATTTTTCAGACCTGAGATGCACTTTTGCCCCTTTTGTTCTCTGTCTGGTGCCTAGCTGTAAATAAACCCTTTCCTGCATTTTACTGCTGAACTTCTCAGTAGCATCTCCTGTGTCTGGGCTTGTGGGATGTCACATATCAAAAAGTCTCACCCTGACCCTCCTGTGTTTCCATCCAGCAGGTGTAAGGCCTTCATACAAATCAAAAACAGGTTCCCATAAATTACCCTGAAAAGCAACATTTTCTTAGAGCACTTGAAGTTTTCTCTTCAGCTTCTTGGGATGTAGAAAACACCAAAACACCAAAAGCTGTTTTATGAGACCTGAGGCACTCCCCAACCCATATCCCTCCTCTGACAGTGGGCAGTAGCATTAAGGCTCTTTTTAGGGAACGAAATATCAAATCTAAAGCAACACTTTACCCAGTGAGTGCCCTTCTAGTTTTGGAAAACTGCATCCTGGGCACTTTTTGAGCCAGAGGTTGGATCCACAGCTTTGTGTTTATTAGGTCATGCTGAACTTTCTCAGATGGATTTATCTAATTAGTCTTTGAAACCACTTGTACTTCTCAGTGTCTGTATCACAGGGAGTGATTTTTTATGCATATTTTAAAGCAGCCTAAAGGAGTTCCTATGATTACCTGTAGTTGTGTGCTTTTTTGTTTACCATAAATCCTTTTCAAAGTGCATAAATCCAATTAGTATAGCTTTTATTCTATCTGCTGGCATTTTAGTAAGCATTTCTGCATCAACATTTTTATCAACAGATTTATATAACAAGCTGGTTTTCCAGTTCCTGTGTACAACTCTCCTTAGTCGTGGGAGAAGGAAATGTTTTTGCTTGCTAGATTTTATAAAAGAAACTTACTAATAAATGTTTTAAGCTCTTTTAAAGCATGAAAAATTCAGATATGAACTCATGTATAACTGGATTATCCAGCCTTATCCTCTCACCTTCTTGTTTTTACTGAAGCTGGTGTCAATCCATAGCAGAGTTGGTTGTCTTTTATGTGAAGATGTATCTTTTCCACATAATCCTTTATAAAACATGTCCAAAAACTTCTACTGTTTGTCCTGAAATAGTTATCAGATATTTCCTGCTATTCTTAATTAACTGAGTGGCCTCATTGTTCCTTTTTTCCCTTAAACTTAGCATCCTACTCTTTTCTTTACCTTTTCTTTTGCTCTTTCTCCCTCCCTTGCTTTCTTTGTAAAGTTTTAGATCTCCTTGTGCTTAAATTCCAGGGATAATGAGGTTTTTGTCAGATTGCATTCAGTGCCTGGGTTTTAGCATTGGAAGATTTATCAATTAAGGATGCTTTTCATCATATCCATGCTGGTAGCCAGTTCTGGGTTTTATGTATTTCTTCTTTATCCTTTTCTTCCAGCTCTGAGAAATCTTTCATAATTTTAAGGGGCTGAATCTCTAAGCGTATATCTTGTTTTTTATTTCCAGCCTCTTCACCCTAAATTGGTGGGTGATCTTCTATCTACAGTGTTCAGTGTAGCCAGAAGGGAATAATGGGCTCACTTTAATATTTAATGGGATATCTCCTCTGGAAGCTTTATAACACAAAGCTTTTCTTCTTCTCCATGTTCTCTGTAGGGCACCTTATTTTTAATTTTTTTATTTTTTTTAAAAATAATCTTTATTTTACTGGTCTTGTCTTAGGTGTAGCTTGTAAAATGCATTTATCTCTAGCTTAGAGCCTGTACTTGCAGTGCCTCTTTGATTCAATTTTGGAGATTGGATTTCTGATCTCAGCTCATCAGGAGCCTATCTCCTTGTAAAGGCTCTTTTTTGTCTCCTCTACATTTTCTGTTTCCCACTTGAGCAGCCTTCTTTGCCAAATCCCACATGGTATCCAGAACTGAGAACCATCCTGGGAATTTCTGTTGTGAAATAGCCCTGGTAATGCCTCCCTTCCATGGAGGATCTGCTTCACAACCAGAGGAGTGCAGGTAGGGAGTGGACAGGGACTGGTATTTTTGGAAAATTTTGACTCCTCTCCCTTCAAACTCTGGCATCAAGCAGTGGCACTCCAGGCTCCTGGTCTCTTTAGCATTCCTCTTCCTTTTTATATTTTTAATGATTTAAAGGCAAATTCCAAAATTTAAAAAAAATCTATCTGGATGCAACTAACAGGCAGTTGTAAAAGATGAATACCAGAGAGTGTGTGTCTTACAGATTTTAAAGTACCTGAACTTGCTTTTAAATTGCCAATCCATGCTGCCAATGTTCCTTAATATCATAATATGTATCCTTATAAACCCCAAAGGAAATTGTAAAACTTATACAGGTAATGATTTCTGCACAGGAGGAAAGTATAGTTTTAAGAAGCCAAAATTTGTTCTTGTTATAAAGCACTGGTTTTAAGATTATAACATGTGTTTCAAATTTTTATATTTGTTTATATACAATTTGTCTGGAAATTGTTGAGCTTTTCCTGTAATGAAAAGTCTTTTAATGGAAAACCTTGCAGTAGTAGATACTCTTCAGCTCCATTTGTGGAAAAAGAGAAACAATAAGAACAAAAGTGAGGAGAAAAAAAGGTTGTGGGTTTGGTGGCTTCAAGAAGGAGCAAAGGGCCACGAGAAGGAATAAAACCCAAGGTACAAAGCAAGGATCAAGAGCCAAGAAAATGCACGTGCTGTTTTTAGAGGTGACACGTTGGGTGGAGGGGATGGCTCTGTACAGTAATAGCTTGGGAGGAAGGGAAGGATATTTCCAGACTATCAGCCTAGGAAGGTAATTTTAACAGCAGAGGTGAGAACTTACATGGGCAAACATTTTGTGGGTGGGAGAGTGAAATGAGAGGGAAATCGAACAAGTGCTCAGAGAGGAGGTGAAAGTTTACCCAAACTTATAATCACACTATCACCCCATCCCACGGCAGAGAATGAGGCTTTTCAGTCACATCCAATACTATTTCCACCAGCAGGTTTTGATTTTTTACCAAAGTAAGTGTATGCTGTTCTTTCAGCTGGAGGGGAGTGACATATGGTGTTGTTTAATAATTGAATTTATTTTAGAGCATCGTGTAACATAATTGCCCTGGAAGTACTGTGCACATTGCAGAGCTGGCTCTGAGAATGGAGAGCAGCACTCGTGTCGTGCCTGCAACTGCTGGGGTGGTGGAGCAGAGCTGTGAACATCAACAAGTCAGATAAGTGATCTCCAGCAATGGGAGTGATTCTGGAGCCGCTGAAATCTGGGGAGGTGAGAGATTTCTCCTGGCTCTGGCTCTGTTTTTCTTGTCAGCTGGTTGTGACCATTTGCCAGTCACGATGAGTCCAAGTTAAGGCACCTGATTGTCACTGGCTATGAATGCAGTAAAGAAATACCCAAGGACTTGCAATTCTTGACTCCTTTTGGTCCATTAGTACTTTCATTGGTGAAAATAGATAGGGGAAAAAATTGGTATTTACTCTGCTTACCCTTCCTGCATCTACAAATTTTTCAGAGTGTGCTTTTGCTTAGGCTTCTTTTGCCCTGGCATCCTGCTTTTAACAGGCCTGGCGTTACTTATTAATATATTTTTATAAATTTTTATTCCGCCTCTTTATATGAATGTGAGCCAGAAGCAGCAGGATTGATATTCTGCCTTGGTTAGATATAAATTTTTTATCATATTAGTAATTTTCATTGTCATATTGGTTTTCTCTTCCAGTACACGGTATTCAGATGTTTATTTTCCTTTTGATCTGGAATAAATTATTATTTAATAAATGCAAATAGTTGCATAAAAACAACATTATGACTGAAGGGAAAGAAAACTAAGAAATAATTAATATAGAGGTAAAAATTCTGGGTATTTTTTTCCTCCTGTTCCCACAGGGTTCCAAAATAGACATTCCCATTTTAGATTCTGCTTTGGTATTTTGCCATGCAGGAAATTTCCCTGTGGAAGTGACCGCAATATGGCTCTTCCTCACACTACTCTGAAGCAAGCAAAGATGTTACTCAGTTTGTCAAACAGTTTCCCACCCTCTTGGATTTGGGCTTTATTTATTATAGCATAGTATATAATCTATTGTATTTTGTTACCAATTATTAATGCTATTAACTGCAGCAAATAACTTCATTTGTAGCCTTCTACATGGTGCTCATAGGTCCTTAAAAAGGTAAATCAGCTCATTTAGGGATCATAGTGGAGGAAGTTGTGTTGCTTTTACTGTTGAACTTTGGGTCTTTAGAGCCTCCATTAGTTTTCCTGGCACTCCTGGTTGCTAGTTCTTCTCATTTAGAGGGAAATTCCAAACTGTCTTTCAAACAGTTAAATCATTATTTCTAGACAATGATTCAGCTCTGCAGTGTGTTTTTCCAGTTCTGAATTTTACCTAGAATTGCACTTACTTTGGGGGAAAACCAGTCCTTTTGCTGAGCCCTCTCAGGAAGGTGTTTTTACCAGCAGATGTTTCAGGAAGCAAAGCCAGAAAATCAAAGGCATCAGTCCATTTTGAGCCATTAACCTTGTGCCACAGTGGCTTATTTTAGCTTTTTGCTGATACAAGAGGCAAATAAGAGAACCAGAGTAGCTGGCCCCTGCTGAGGTATCACCCCTTCCATCCCTGCCTTACATTTCCTTCAGGAGAAAATGAGAAAGACAATATGGAATATGGTGCCTATATATGTAAAGATCTCTCCAGCAGTTCTTCTAGTTCTGCAATCACAAATCATACAATTTGTCAGCCTTAAAGGGAATGACAGGAGCTGTGAGGATGTACTGTTTTGGGGAGGAAGGGAGTTTAATCCTGTGTCTGTGTGACTTGCCATGGCTCTTACCTGCCTGGCCAGGCTTTATTTCTTTATACAAATTTAGTGTTTGAGGCCATTAGAGCTCCTTTAGAAAGCTAACATCTCCAGCATCGTTCAGGAGAGATTCATCTGTGACCCCTGGAAAGGGAAGACCATAAACTTTATCTCCAGGAAACCTGTGGGGGAGATTCGTGTCCAACCTGAAGGGACTGGAGTTTCAGTAGGAGAAAGAAATGAAATTATATGTCCTAGGAAGTACAAGAGGTCAGAGAAGAAAAAGATATAATGTTACCTGTTGGTGGTAATGTCTGTGAATCAGGGACAAACTCCCTGAGGAAACATTCATAAATCTGAGCAACTTCCCTGTTGAATTTATTTTAAGCCAAACTGCTGGGTTGGTGTTTGGCTTCTCTACCATGAACATCAGCAAAGTCACTTCACTTGGTACATATTAACCTGAAATCTCAGATTATCTTTGCAGAAATGATGAATGCTCCTGCCTGACATTTTCCCACTGATCTGCATGGCTCCATGAAATCCATAAAAGGGGGAAGACCACGCCTGTAATTTCTTTCTTCCTGCCCTGCCTAGAGTTTACATGGAGGGTTAACATCACATTTTACTGTTTGATGAAGGTATATTATGACATCCTACTATTTCCCTTTCCATTTCTAGCCAATAGCAAAAAAAAACTAAAAAACCCATCAGAAATCAAACCACCATTTGGCATCAGAGATGCAAAGAAGGGTTGTTGGAAGAAAGGCTTTGGAAATGAACAAAAAATTAACAAGTCTATTCCATTCAAAGCAGGTTTTGTGATGTGAGTAGTTAAGGAGAAAGTAAATACCAACTTTGCATTCCTTAGAGAGACTCTTCGTTTGTTTGTATAAACATCCAAGAAAAATTATATGTATTTTTAAAAATTATCTCAGGTGATATTTGGTGAAAGGAAGATGTATTCAAACAAAATCAGTAAGGAGAAGATTCATGTTACCCTGTGTAGCTGTCCATAACTTATCCTGCTGTATGAGGCTGCCTTTGATACTGGAAGTGAAGAAAGAGGCAAGATTTGAGTTGCTTGGCCTGTGGTGTTGTCTGGGTCAGGATGTCTGTGTTCTCCATCAGCCTTGAGGGGAGCAGAGGGAGGTGTAAAACTGGTGAAACCCAGCTACATTTGCTCAGCTAAGTTCTGCCTTAATTAGTTCCTGTATTAAGGAACTAAGTTTGGGTTTTTTCCCCCAGCTCTGTGAGTTGCGGAATACAGCACTGGAAGAACTCCAGCCATGCAGCGCGCTTTAGGATGGCGTGGTGATGAAATCTTTACACTTATTAAGAAGTCAAGCAAGGTTTGCACTAAATACCCATCCAAATGTTGCTTTACATCCTGCTAACAGCCACTGGCGTGTGTTCCCTCCCAGGGCAGTACTGGTGTATAAATATTTAAATGTTGAAGGGAATGTGGAATCACTGTGCATATAAACTATAAATGAGATGAGATTGGTAATACCAAAAGGTGATACCATTTGAAGAACTTTACTTAAATAGTTGTTTTGTGTACTAAAGTAATTTTGGGAATGTTTATTGTCTCAGATAAAATTCCACTGTGGAATTTGCTTCTGGGAAACCTGGAACACTCTGTAATATTCCTAAATGTGTCTGAGGGCAGGATTTAAGCGGCACACAAAGTGCTAAACACTGAAATATGAGCAAGCCCTTGATTCATTGAGTAGGAAGAGCAGAACACACATTATGTTCACAAAGTTATTAAAACTGCAGCATGCAGCATTTAAAGGATGTTTGAAGGATGCAGGTTAATTTCACTGGATCAGACCCAAACCAGATGGGACGTTTAATACACAAAATTGAGAGGAGGAACAGCTTCAGAGTATGTCTTGAAATCTGACAGCTCAACTACAGTAGTTTGCTCTGGAATATTAAAACACTCATTTGTTTTCTGAAAATGTGAAAGTAAATGAAACTGGCTGCTAAACTGTACTTGTTTGTTTGCTTTTCTCTGTTCCCTTGATCTTTGGAGGTGTTGGAGTTGAGCAACTTCCTTTATTATAATGTATTTTAAATTGTAGCCCAGAAATCAGGTGCTACTCAGATAAAGAGAGATCATTTTCAAAACAGATGAGATCTCCTGAGCTGAAGCCTCTGTTGACAACTCTGTAGGGTTCTGTCTAGGGCATTGCAAAAGGTAGCTGTAATGCGTTATACTGAATGTCTGTAAATTCAGTAACAATTTTCCTTTGCTTCCCCTGCAAAACCTACATTCTATTGTTGCAGCTTTACTCTTCAGTGATGTGGACCACGAATTTTTCTGTGATGCAAAGGAATGTAATTTAAAGCCAAAGGAAAAAGGAAAAATCTGTATGTTAGGTCTTCTTGTAAGAAAAGTTGTGGTTGTCCCATCACTGCAGGGTCTTTGTCAATATTGAAGAAAAAAACACGGGAAAATATGGACCAATCCTTTTCTGTTTCATGGGTTTGAATTCCTTAGTGTATTTCCTACCCCAGAATGAAATATTCAGCTGAAACTGCCTTGGCCTCATAACTTTCTTCTCTTGTTTCCAGTTGACTGCTTAGCCTGGAACTCCTTTACTCCTCTCATTAGGCTTGAATGTCTTTCCTGACACATTTGACTGCCAGACAATTCAGATAAAATATCACCTGAAATTATACATGCAGAAACTTAGAAAAAACCCCAAACATAAAATCAACAACCCTAGCCCCCTTTATTCTATGTATTTAGAACTGATTAAGCTCATTAGCACCTTCTAAATGGACAATATTCAAGCTGCCCTTCCATGGGATTCTCCACATTCTGTGGAAATTCTGTGGGAGGGATTCTTGCACATGTTGAGTGAGGAGCTGTATGATTTAACAGAGCTTTTTTCTCCTTAGTTCCCAAGATTTTTTTTTTTACTCATGAGTTGGCATGTGTCTGAGTTTTAGTAGACTTAAAATTGCTCTCCTTTAAAGGTTCATTTGGTCAACAGCCCCTGCAATGTACACCAGCTGTAAAGTGTTCATAGTGACTAATGGCCTCCTTCCAGCAACCTAAAATAGTGCTGCTTTTTCTGTCCATGTCTATGAATCCTGGTGAGGATTTTGGAAAGCCAGCCACTAGACAGAGATATAAATTGTTCCTATTCAACAATGAAAATCCCATTGATATCTTCAAGTTAGACTGTATTTCCATGTGTCTGTGTCTGATGTATGGGAATAGTTTTCTAATATTTAGAAATAGTTTTAGAGCTAATATGAAGATATTTTTTCTTTAAAAAAGAGGAAAAAATTGGGAGAAACCTAAAATAAAGTATCTTTTTTGAAAGCATTAGTAAGTGCTAAAGTGGGAAAGCAAATTAGAAAATGCTATGGAAAGGGAAACATTGCTTATTTATTTTCCCAAACTCCTAATCACTTAATTATTATTTCTTATTTGTACAAGCATGGAACCTATAAATCCTGCTAATCCTGCTGAATTACTGGTGCACTGCAAGCAAAAAGACAAAAAAAGGAGATTGTGTCCAGAAATAACCATCTGTGTGAAAGATGAAAGGAAATTGCTGAATGAGCTGGGGAGGACACAAGAAAAGCAGGAGATGCTGTGGCTCACCACGATAGGCAGTCATCTCTAACATGTCAACAGCACCACCCTTGTGAAGCCAAGGAAATGCTTCAAGGAGGGAGTAAAGCAGCATAATTCTTCCAAGAGCCAATGGGCAGCATGAGCAACAGATTGAAGGAAAAAGCTTGATTTAAACTCAAACAGTGTTCTTAGACGACTGCTAGAGGTGAGCACAGCCTCCTAGTGCAGAACAAGAGAGGAAAAGACACAGGAGGACAGACTGCAGGAGAGGCTGAGAGCAACAAAATGTGGCAGGCATTACATTTCCATACTTATGTGGTGGGATGAAGTCAGAATTCGTTAAAGCCTTTTTATAGGTACAGTAGCAACACCATATGGAGTATTTCTGTCTGGCTGTAGCCACATGATAGTCTCTGAGGAATGCCATGTGCATTCAGTATGAAGTCTGTGACACTGGAACTCTAGATGTGTGTGGAAGGGATGTACACACAGAATTAAATTTATCTAGCACACAAGCAGTTATTTCCTGGAGGAGGTGTGTAGTGGGTCGAACTTAACCAGCTGCCAGCTGTCCCCCCAGCCACTGAATTGCTCCTCTACCTCAACAGGATAGGAGTAAGAGATAAAGCTCATGAGGTGAAATAAGAATGGGAGATCACTCACCAGTTACCATTACAGCAAAGTTTATTCAGTGACAGCAAGCAGGCCACATTGCCATGTCTCATTAACAGATCTCTGCAGCTCCAAAAAAGTACTTGTGTTTCATGTGCTGCTCCTTAACAAAATGTATTAAGCCCAGCTGTGACCAAATATCTGCTTTCCAAATGCCCATTCCAGAGAAGTGAGAAGCCCAAGAAGGCTTTCTTTACTGTCCTGGCTCTGGCTGTGTTAGGTGTGGTAAATCCCATCGATGAATTAATTTCTAACAGTGTGGAGGAGCAGCCTTGGGTGAAAATGCCCAGTCTGAATTTAATATCTCTAAATAGACAGAATCCCACCTGCCTAAACAGCTATAAACTCAGGAATGCAAATAACCCAGAACATGGGTGGTAGTTGTGTTGCTGGTGTTGTTGATAAATATCAAAATACTCCAGTTCTACCAAACCAAGCAGTGTTTGCAGCTCTTCATCACGTGAAGTCCAATTCAAAGCAGAAGATATAATAAGAACACTGATGCAATCTCAGTGCAGATTGCAGATCTGGGGCTGAAACCATTTCCATTTTCAGTTCAGCTAATTGGTTTCCAATTGGCTCTTTCATTTCACTGCACCCAAATGCTAATTTTCAAATCTGGGAGCAATTAATTCTATAAAATAGAAATATTTACACTTAGCTTGTTGATTACCTTAAGCATTTTTCTGGTATCAGTGAATTTAGAGCTGCTTATGAGATTGATAACTAGAGTTACTTAATTTACATGACTCCTGCAAAATGTAAACTTAAAAGGTTCCAATTGGTTCCTACTGTACTGTTGTAGTCATGTTGTAAGCTCATCACTTGAAATTACCATTAAGGCAGGACAAATACTTTGATGTCAGAAATGTTTTAGATTTGAAAGAAATTTACATCAAGGAATGATGCAGGTTTTGCAGACTGTCTACACCCATATGGTGTGTCACATGTGCCTCAGTTGCATGTGTTTGATGTGTGTCTTTTAACTAGCTACCCCTTGCCAGCCCAGAATAAGAATTATTTATCATTTTTTTATGACAGACTGTGGACATTTTTTTTTCTTAGGTGGTTGCATGCAGAGGAAGACTTGTTATTTCTTAGAGATTTACCTCATTGTCCATGTTTTCAGTTTGCCAGGCTGAGGTTGTCTGCGCCCATCCCTTCATTGAGCTGGCCCTGTTCCTTACAAAGAAACCTTTGAGAAAATGTTAACCAGCAAGATTTAATTGTTAAAGGCAGCACACATCATGTACAGTGCATTAAATTCAGTCTTTTTCTAGTTATCTTATGTAACAGCATTATGGAAATCTGGATAAAACCTGAATATGGTAATCCAAATATATATATCTATATATATCCATTTTATATATACTCTTTGCACATTTTCAGTTGTAGGTTATTTTTATGTTTCCTTTTTTGTCAAGTAATACTTTTATAATAAAGATTTTAAAATGTTATGTTAAAGCTATATGGGTTCCTAACACGTGAGCAGATGTTGATGTACTTACATCTTTAGACCATCATAGTCACATCTAGCTTGTTGATATAAAGAAAAATAGCAATAGTTTTTAAAAATTGAATGAGATTCAGAAATGCTCAGATGACTAGAAAAATGTGTTAAAAGGATTGGGAGGGAGCTCAGTGTATTTTGTTGTAAGAAGACAAGGATCTGGGCTGTTGATTACAATCTGTGCATATCTTTTTCAAGGAATGGATTTGGAAAATTGGAGAAAAAACCTGGTGGTGACAAAGAAATATTCCACCACACTGGAGTCTGAAGCTGGACTTCAGACTTGAACCAGGCTGAATTTCTGGACAGAGAGAAGAACTCGGTAATCACAGGGGCATTCACATGAAGAGTTTGGATTTACCAGTGCTCAGCACCTGATGTTTTTCTAGAAGTTATTCCTATGTGAACACAGATAAATTGGAGGATTCTGGTGGCATGTGTTGTAGAGGTCACGCTGGAAGTTCTGAGAAAATCTGTTTTCTCCCTGAGTTGGGGCCATGTGGGTGTTAGAGATGGTGCAACCTGTGGAAGTGACAGTGTGATCTCTGGATGAGCTCAGCCCTCCTTGGTGTCAGGTCTCCTCAGGGCTCTGATTGCTTTCTGAGTTCCTGAATTATTTGGTAATACTCCTTATGCCCCAAGTCCTTTATGTGTAGTAGGCAGACTGGCAAGAACAGTCACTGCTCCATCATAAGAAAAAGTTGAAGTTCATTTGTTCTCCTCATTACTCAATAATGCTGGAGGGAAATTATTGTAGCCAGCATACCTAGGTAATGATTTTTCAAAGTGGCAAGCTTTTCTGCTTCACTCTCAGGCACATGATTCATCCCATTGCATGACTTAGATTGAAAATAAGAATGCTACAGTTTGCATTTTTTTTCCCAGTGCAAGCTTAATGCCACAGGCTGAGCTCTCCAGGGAAGGTTAAAGAGGTCCATGCTTACTGATGGCAAGAATTGTGCCTGTTATATGTCAGGACCTTTTGTACAGATTTGGTTTATTTGTTCTGTTTTATTTTCTTTATAAATTGAGATCTCCTATACAAGTCTGCAGTGATCAAAGAGAAGGATGTAGGATTTCTTTAGATTTTTTTCTTTCAGCCCTCACTGGAGGTAGTATAACATTGGAATAATGTTACAAAGGGTCAGACTCTTGGTTGGTTATTGATTCCATGCTACCAGTGAACCTGCTCTCCTTAAAAAAAAATTGTTACTCTGCATTTTATAGTTGCTGGAAACAATTCAGAGAATGGGATGAATGAAGCTGGAATATTAAATACTTAGAAGGAAGTGGTGGTGATTTGAGTCACAGGTTGTTTTTGTTGCAAGTGGACAACCTGTAAGAATTGTCCCTTTTGAATGGTAAAAGCTTAAGGATCCTTCCTGGTAGCCAGTATGTGCATGATTATTTTTAATGTGAATAAAAGTGACTTTATAGACTTGAGGACCAGTACCTCTGTTTCACATATTGCATCTCTCTTTTGCAGACAGAAACTTGTAGCAGTGGCACACACATGTAAATATATCCATATTTGTGAGTTCCTGAAAATGTAGTTTGAAATACTTTGGTATATGGATGTATTATAGAGATATTGCTACTTAAAATGAAATTATATAGGAAAATTATTACTGACCAGTGAATCATAATAAAATACACATTTACTGATCTGTACTAATCAGTAGAACACAAAATACTGTGTTTTCTGTGCCTTGAGTCATCCATTCTAAGATACCACTCTCAGATACCACTATGTTACAAAGTCCAATATGGACTTTTAATACACATACCCTTCAAAAAAATTTATAGCAGTATTTCTACTTACAAATCCCACATCTGGGCTAACTGTGATCAGTTTGCTACCATGGAGTTTTAAACAAGAAATACCAACTGCACTCCAGGGACAAAGGGTTGACAAGTTACTGGAAAAGGGAAAATAATCTCATTGTAGAGATACAGAGAAAAATAAAGTTTGGGTTTTAGCATCTTCTTCTTTATTTCAATTCCTAGTTGATTTCAGCAGTTCTTATCCTTTCAAAATTTTTTTTATATATGTAAATATATATTTCTCTTATAGTCTGAGTTGAATGGTGAACCCAACAGTAGGAGCTAATAATCATGTATATGAGAGGATATATACTGAAATTGAAATTGATCTTTCTGGAGGAAAAATACTATAACTGGTTTTGTATTCTTAGATCTGGGCTTGGAAGTGCTAAGGCATACTGATCAGCATGGGCTTATTGCATTATTTCAACAGTGGAGATAATTAAATGAATGATGACTAAAAGAGGACATTTATATGACATTCAATTATTTAACGATGTAAACTGTCAAAGTTTTTTATTCCGAGACTCTAAAAGCTGAATTTGGAAGCCAACCTAGTGAAGTCATTGGAATTGAATTTTTCATTAGCTTTAATGACTTTTTTCAATGGTTATTGTATGGGTCTTCTGCAAAATGCAGTAATTAAAGTACTGGTGGTAATTAGAACTTACAGAAAATAAGTGAAACTGAATTTGAGAATAAGGTGTGTCTTTCTGCCACAGGACTAGAGCAAAGGCAGGTCTGCATGTTCTATTTTCAGTTATCTTGCTTTCCTTTCTCTTTTGGAAGCAACTGGAAAATAATTTCTCAGAAGTTATCTTTTCCTTCCACCACATTATATTCAGGGTTCTTTTGAGGGGGTTTTTGCTAGTAAAATTTGAGTTTCTGTTACCAGAAGTGTGTTTTTATGCTCTTTCTAAGCCTTGGACATTCTGTATAAACACTTCCTGCACACAGCCCCAAACATTTTGACCATTAATAGTTGTGTGAAAAAGAGCAGATGTCCATTTTCTCCTCGAGCCTTCATCACTCTTCAGCCTTGCTTGTTAAGGGTATAAATATCAGAACATGGCATAAAGCACCTCACCTCGAGGAGATTGGTGTGTACCCTTTGATTCCACAGTCTTTGGTGATTCAGGTTAATTGATGATCTTCAGCATCTGTTTGATTTTGATCCCAAATGATGGAAAGGAAAGGAAAGGAAAAAGGAAAGGAAAAAGGAAAGGAAAAAGGAAAAAGGAAAAAGGAAAGGAAAGGAAAGGAAAGGAAAGGAAAGGAAAGGAAAGGAAAGGAAAGGAAAGGAAAGGAAAGGAAAGGAAAGGAAAGGAAAGGAAAGGAAAGGAAAGGAAAGGAAAGGAAAGGAAAGGAAAGGAAAGGAAAGGAAAGGAAAGGAAAGGAAAGGAAAGGAAAGGAAAGGAAAGGAAAGGAAAGGAAAGGAAAGGAAAGGAAAGGAAAGGAAAGGAAAGGAAAGGAAAGGACTCTTCAATATTCATAGCTGTTACCAATTGGTAAGACTTTATCTAGTGTTCCCTTTCAAGGGTTAACTGTGAAGTGAAAAGGTATCTAACATGATTGTTGTATAGACTAAGGAAAGCTAAAGGCAGTGGAGAATTTTTGTTTGTTTTCTTTCTAGCATCTTGAAAAACAGATGAGTTTGTCTTGTTTGTTTCATTAATATGCAAAAATTATAAATGTCTTAACTTTGGGTGAGTTCCTCAGGTAATACAGTTATTGTTCTGGTTTTGTCCTGGGTTTTGAATCACCTGTTCAAGTCACAGGCCCTTGTTGACAAATCAAAATCCCAAAATGTGAAGCAGAATTGTAATTTTTTGGATATCACCCTTATTTTTGCTCATGTTCTTAAAAAGCACTTTTGTCTCAGGAAAAGGTAAACTAATAATTAGTATTTCAGGTTTTAATTTTTTTTTAATACTGTTTAGCTTCATTAATCAGTACAAACTCTTTCCTGGTTAAGCCTGTTTTGAGTTTATAGCAAAAAGCGGATTTAAAGCTTGCAGATGTTCAAGTTTTGGAAGCAGGCCAGACTAGAGCTACAAACTTGATTTTCTAGCCTTTAAGGGTAAAGAGATTTGAGAGTTTTTACCAAGAATACTTCATTAACAAATCGGGTTTCTCTTCAGAGAAAGCTGCCAATTAAAAAACTCCCCGGGATACTTATTTATGCATTTTTGTTCTAAAAGGCAGAAGCCACATTCCTGTTGAAATTAAGGGGATCTGCCCTTCATCAGCGTGTGACATTATGGCTGGGAGGAGCTTTTTCCCCAGCCAGTGTGTCACCAACACCCAGGAGCCCAGCTCTGAAGATCTGACTCAGAGTCTACCTCGGGCAAGAGTAAATGGAGACCTTGCCTGAGGAATGACTATTTCATATAAGAATTCCTGGAATATAATGTGATTTGTAGTAAATGAAGGAAATTTGATTCCTCATGAAGTGCTGACACTCAATTCCTGTTGGCTCGTCCAGGGAGAATTTATTTCTTCCTGTCTGATCTTGTCTGCAGACCCATAAAAATCCTGTTTTGTGCCACTGGCATGCTGAGGGGGTGATTGCCAGCTTCTCCCTGCTCTTTGGGAAGGAATGCCCTGGTGCAGAGGAACCTTCATTAAAACACTTTCTGCTGACCTGAGTGGTGTTTCAGAAAATGGAGAAACTTTTGGGAAATAGGGAAAGTTACTTTTATTTAAGACATGGTACTCACTTTCTATTTCATTGGTGTTTTATGAAGAAACTTTCAAAAAAGTTTAGTACCATTTTCCAGCCTCTGTTGGAAAATTCAGGGTTTTTTAAATGCTAGGTTTTTTGGGACCAAGGCAGAAGAATTAAGGGTTTGTTGCTCAGTTTTTGTCTCTCCCCTTTCCACTGTACCAGATAATGAAGCTCTTTTGTTTCCTTCTGGAGTACCTGGTGCAGAGGCAGTGCTGGTCTAGATGAGTCTTGTGTGCAATTCAGCATCTGATTTCCACAAACACGAACTTCCATGAAATTACATTACTGATGTTTCATGTGCTGAAGCCACAGATTCCTTCTGACAGAGGATGTAAAGATGAGTGAAATTTCAGGTTTCTGAGACATAATTGTGAGAAAATTGTTACATCTTCCCATCTTGAGAGAAAGGATTTTAAAGAACCAGCTGAAAGCTCCAGTTGAGATGGTTTTATCTGGATAATAATGGGTTCAAAGCTACCTTTCAACCTAGAGTACTTTTAATTATTTTTTTTTTTCTAAATGAATTGCTATCAGGAGGGGGAAAGAGAGTGTAAGTGGCCTTGTGGATGATTTTCCTAGTGGAGAATGCCTTGAGCAAGCTGCCTTTGTCTGAGCTGTGAACTTTGCCCACCACTAAGAGGGAAACAAGTGATTGCCAAGACAAAACTCAAGCCAGCCAGGGCAAGAAAAGGGCGAGAAGTGTCTCTAAGTATGCTTTCCCAACTCCCCCCCATGGAGTCACTGACATCTGTACTCAAAAGGATGGATAACAAGACAGTTTTGTGAAAATCTGCTGAAAGTTATTTGTGTAGAAAAAAAAAAATAAGATGTTATCCTGAATCCCTTCTCTTACTGTGCCCGTAGTTGAAAGAGTTTTTTGGCCACCAAATTCTCAGATAAAAAAGCTTGAGATTTAATTGGGATCTCGGTTCTTTGGGATGATTTTCTCCTGTGTAAGTACAAACTGTCAAAAGTCAATGTTTGAAGTTCATGATATCTGAAAATTCTGTTTTCACTTGATATTTGGAGCTATCTTTGAGGAAAGGTATCATTGTATACCATTTTAAATGTACAGGTTTAGACCTGTAGGTTCTTCATTTGCAAGGTAAATTCTTTCCACAGTTATGGTTGTGTTTAATCTGTATGCTAAATTACTGTGCTTGCTTTCAGACTGTTCCTTAGAAAGATTGTTTTGGTTTTCTGAGAGAATGATGATCGAATTTATAACTGTGTTCTCTATAGCAACATCAATTATTCCAATAAAGGCCAAATAAAAAGAGCTATTTACTTGTTTTCTCAGACAAAGACTTGCTGGGACTTTCAAGTAGCTCAGACGTCTGGCTCACAGCAAGCCTCTGTAACACAATGAGTTCTCATGCTGCCTTCACATATGTGCCCACACTCATCATTAGGGAGGTCCATGAAAAGGCAGTTGTTGATGCCCTAGAGACCAGCTTGCTATCGTGCTTTCTGTAGGCTGCTTCCCCACAGAATGCAGTTGGATCCAATGCAGCTCAAAATAGGAGTCAGCAGTGTTGAAAATGGCTTTGCTGTTTCATCGAGCGAGTGTCGCTTTAGCAGGAACGTGTCTTTGGTCTGCTGGACCAAAATAAATTTGTTGCTGTTGAATGTGAAAAGCCAGGGAGCTTCCTGCTGTTTATTTTACAGGAGCAGAGATTGTTGTCTTGCTGTTGGAGTTTATAGTGTGCTCACACAGAACAGAGAGACACGGAGGGAAGTGTTTTTAAAGGATGGAGGAATGTTCATTTCTGCTGATAGGCAACAATTCTGTTCTGTATGAAAAATGGGGAAAAGGCCTCATCCCATGCATGTGCCAAGTGACTGCTTAAGGCTAAAGGGTAAGACAAGATCACCTCGCTGATTCACTTGGGTTCTGCTAAGTTATAACTTTTGCTCCGTTTATTGCACAGCCGATGATTGTTTGGCATAAAACTTATACAAGTGAAATTTCCCAGATGTCCTTTTTAAAAAATGCAAGGAGAATTAGAATTAACATAGGATTTTGTTAAGTTTCTTTATTTTTATAAGAAACTTCATTTTCATTAAGTCTCACACTCTGACCATGATTTCCTTTGGCCTAAAACAAGGGAAATGATCTCCACAATTTAATATTTTCCTTTGTTTAAAATTTTGAGTAGGAACAAGTTTTATACTCTTTTTTTTCTTTATCTGTACCACTCAAAGAGCTCCATAAAGAGGCAGGTGGAGGCTGAGGTATCATATTGTACCAATAGCTTTAGATCTGCTCTGGAACCTGCTGAGGGATGATGTTTATGGAACTCCTTTTTCAGTCATGCATTCTTTAGTTCTGGTAAAAGATCTTAATCCAGAGTATCTTTTAAAGAAACAGAATTTGTTTTTCTCTGTCTTCACTATTGTCTGGAAGTAGGGGGTGAAAAGTTAGAGCAAATAGTATAATGGTCCAAAAGGGGTGGCCTGAGTCTTTTCGATATTTAATGATATAAATGAGATAAAGTTTGCAAGAAGAGGTCATCTCTCTCCAAACCCTTCATTCTCATTAATATGCATTTCTGTTCCCTCTTCTATAGAAAAAATAATCATGAACTGAAGTGACTGTTCCCTTTGAGCTTTGTCACCTCAGGCTTTACAGTGTTATTTCGTTTTGGTTCTCATTTAAGAAACTACTCAAGTACTGTTTCTGAGAGAGGTTTGGAATGTTAATTAGGTCCAAGAGGTCCATACTGAGGCCATCAAATTAATTTTCCTTCTGTCCTATGTAGATACGAAACAGCTTCCTGAATTGAAAAGGCTGTTACATTATATGCAAACCATTGTGCACCTCTCAATGTTTATAATACTTATCTGCCCCAAAGAAATACTTCTGTTCATTCAGGGTGATTGAAACACCTACTTGACAGAGGAAGCCAGCCTTTTCTTTTTGCTTCTGACTTGTGGCAAAGGTCTAATTAAAGTTAAACTGAAGTAAAAAATACGTTTGTATTTAAACCATAAGGCTTTTACAAGGGCTTCAGAATTCTTGGACATTAAAAGCATAATGAGTAGGGTCCAGCATAAAAATGACATCTAAAATACTTTACAAAGCTGAATGTTAGCAGACAGGAGGAGAATTCATGTCCTGGGTTTGTTTGAAGGAGAGGGGACGTTATATCATTGGTCTTTGTACATTTGTACCCAAGAGAGATGGGTGTGACATTACTGCTACTAGAAGATATTATGACAGTCTTGCATTTGGGTCCAAAAATAATTAAAATTGTGATGAAAAACCTGAGGAAAGCATTGTCCATGGAAGCCAAAAAAGGTACATAAGTTGTGCAAATCAATGAAATTATGAGTTTCAACCATTATTGCAGATTTCCTTGTAAAGGAACTTTGGACCTTGGGGCTGTTTTGCATTTTATGAGATAGGGAGGGTTAGAATTATCTTGGGACTCCTTTGGTTCACTTCTCTGCAGTGCCTTTGGCTCTGAGCTGCCTCAGATGTTCGATCATTCGTGTGCACCAGCTTGTGCCTCACATCTTTTTCTTCCTCACAAACAACTCATCAGTACCTCAAATACCCACCTAGGAAACCTAATTCATTTGTAAAAGTAATGTCAGTTGGGAAGGACACATTTAAAATCTTCCTAGAAATTAACTGTCCCTGTCCCTGATTTGGTATTTACTAAGGGGAGATAAGCAGTAATTGCTTGATGACACTCGGGGCTCTTACAGTTTAATTAATGAATGACTGTAGGTGCACTGAGAACCTCTGATGAAAGATACCCAAGACATAGAAAATATAGTTGTTTTAATGTCTTATTGCCAGGACCTTTTCTTCAAATGACGATCTCTGGGGTAATATAATTGTCATGATAGTCAATTAAAAGTCCATGTGCCTCCTCTGTAATTTTTTCTTCTTTTCCAATTGTCACCTCAGGAAGAAATTATTCTAGTTACATTTTTCACAGCCAAGCAGTAAACTTTATGTTCAGCTTAAAGGAAACTAGTAAAGGACTACAGTAAGAAAGTACAGTTTTATGTGTGATGTTGGGAAATATAGCATAATTGGGATTTCTCTCAGAGCAAAAACAAAGGTGCTAATCTGTAACACAAAATGAAGAGCAAAGTTTCAGCTTCTGATATTTTGAATGAGAAGGGGATTAAATAAAGCACTTTACTGAGCTGTGTACTAAGGAAGATGGGTTATCAGTGATAGGAGATGTAAATATGAGCTTCTCACTGAGGCCTTTTTGGGACTTGAAAGAGCCATTGAACTGTGACTTGATTTCTTCCTCAGCAAAATTAGGAACTGACATTTTGGTTCAGAATGTTGTGATAAACATAGGTGAATAAATTTGAATAGATTTTCAAATAAGTTTGCCAGTAAGCTGAATTTCACCATCCAGGTACTTGCAGTTGTTATTAGTATTACATAAATTTTATTTCATGTGTTTTCCTTTAATCACTCAAAACTAAGCCACTGATTTAATGTCTTTGAAGTTCTACTTAGGGACATACTGGGGTTTTTTTAAGTGCTATTCTTGCCTTTTACCCAACCTGGAAATGAAACTCGAGATAATTTTAGTAAGGAGTTAATATAAAAGGGATCTTTATTTGAAGGCCTCCAGAGGCAGTTATGGAAAGATGTCCAAAAAAGCCCACCCTCCCCAAGGATGAGTACATTTTTACAGGATTTTAGCAAATTATCATAATTGATAAAAAGCACCAGTTAGAAGGACAAGTGGTGATGCAATTCTCCAGATTGGAGAGGGTCAAGCCCCTTCTCTGGACCCCCCTTCAGCACTAGTTGTACTTTCTCCATGAGAATGTATCTCGAAGAGTTGTTCTCTGCCTTGGTTCCCAGGAAGAACCAAGACAGCACTGGGGTCTTGTTCTTCCTGGGGCTTGGAACTCTGGAATTTGTTTTGTCTTTCTGCTTAAGGAAGGACCATAGAAAAATTCTGGGAGGACTAGCCATTAATAGAATAGACTACAGAGCTACAAATATATGTGTGAAGAATACAGAGAACATATTAAAGAAAAAGCGGCAAAATACAAATGGCATCAGTATATGCCCTACTATTCAGCAACATAAATCACAATTCCTTTCCCCCAAAAGTTAGAACCATGTTTACCAAGTTTACCAGGTAGAACCATGGTAAAATCAGTGATACATTCATATTTTGATTTCATTTGTGTCTGTTCCCCACAACCTTTGATGTTAATTCAGAAGACAAATTTGTACAGTTTCTTTTGGGGGATTCAGGGCTATAAGGCCTGGTTTTCCCCACAGCAGGTGGATTTTCATTTATCTGTTCCATTTAATTCGTGATTCTTATAAACCTGATCCCTAAAGGTATGCAGCAGTCAAGAATGCACCATTCCTTATTGCTTTCCTTTCCCAGTGGTAAAGTAGCCAAATACATCTTCACTAAAAGTTGTGTTTATATAATAAAAACCCAAGGAAAAGTTAAACATCGCTGCAGAGAGACTTGACATAGCTTGAGGTGTCTGCCAGGGGAGTGACCATGGATGGAGAGATTTCTTTAGTTTTGTAAGTGCTGTGATGTTGGAAGTCTGAGATGAAAAATCTTTGTGTCATGAGCCCAGTCAGCATTTGGGAGGGGAATGCACCCATCATTGGCACTGTGATTTAAAAGCATAAAGTGTATTTATTTATTGGTGTAAATCCAATAAATTATTCCAGAAGTTTGTGAGGTTTTTTGCATCTTTTAAATGTGAAAACTTATGGTTTTCCTTGTGGCAGGGGTTAAGAAATATCTCAGTGAACTACAGAGTAATAGATGCTCTACTTAAAAATTATGACCCATATCGTAATGAATATACGGCAAAAAGTCCCGCAGCAATAAAAAGACATGGCCAAATCCATGGCAAAAAAGAAAAAAAGAAAATATGGCCAATAATATATCAAAACCAGTACATGAATTATCAAAACTAGAGCATAAAAACTGAGCTGGCTCTAATGTAAGTAAATGGGGTATTTGAGGTAATAGCAAGGACTTAGGTAGATGAATGGTCCAAGGTAGAGCTGGGCTGTGCTGCCACATCCATCTGTGTCCGTGCTGCCTCCAGGGATTTGTATTTCCACATTTTGCTGATGATACTCAAAAAGAGTACAGTCAATAAAGGCTTTAGCATATTATTTTCTGTGTGTTAGTTTTGATTAGAAGGAAAAGAGAATTCTCTTTGATCCCTGTGTCTTCTGAGAGAAATTGACAGCCTGTGGATTCTTGCTGTATGTATTAAAATAACAGGAACGTGCCAAGAAAGGGCTTTGGAACTGGCAATGGGATGAAGCATTGCCCTGACTCTGTAGAAAGCATGTCCAGAGTGGAAAAAAGAGCAAGCACAGCACTAATTATCCATTTGAAGGGTTTTAATCTCCAGAGAAATTGCTGCGTGGCAAATATGAAGTTTTTAGTGTAAATTGGACTATCAAAATTAAGGCATTTGAGCCTTCTAAAATAATGTCTTTGTTAAAATGGAAGGTAAAGAGATGCCTGAAACACATGTGAGGAGATTGTGTGGAAGATCTTTGTGTGTTCAAGATTTTAAGGGAAGTACATGATGAGGTAATAGGAGTATTTGGCACTTGAGCAAGTTCACATACGTGATGCATGGTTAAATCATGAAAGGATCCTTATGATATGTCAGTGAATGAAGATTAATTCTTGATAAATTCACACTCTGTGGCTTAAAAATGCATGCTTTGATCTTTGGGAAATCATGTAGCTCTCTGTTAATAAATTAATGGCAGACCATGATTTTATCTTGGATGTGTTTCATAGCCAGTGTCTCCTTATTTGAGCTGTGTGTGTTGAAAGGCCATAAAAACCTACTTGGCTTCAATTGAAAACTGAAAAAAAAAAGGAGAAAAAGATAAATATATTAATAAACATACCCCAAGGCAACAATCTAGTATGTTCATAGCTATGAATAAAAATGCATTTAATGATAATGCTCTTTTTTTTCCTATCTTGTTTTTGTTGTCCTGGATACTCTCAAATATACTTTCTGGGTTGAATTAATGTCTTCAAGTGGTATATCTGCTTCAATGTGTTAAAAATGTGAGATGGAGTCAGGGTGAAACCTTACTAGGACCATCTCCAGTGCAATTCTCACATCTTTTATTCTGAAATTTAGGAAAAAAAAATGCAGAAATACCAGATTGTAGCAGAAAGGTTTGGCTTTTTATTTTTCACTGTTCCTTTGGCAAATGAAGGAAGATACCATCATCCTCCAGTGCTTTTTCTGCAGCATTTATTTTTCAGTTGCCGAGAAGCAGTGTATGCTTGTCATTTGGGGAAATGTGTAGTCCAATGCCTTGAAGACCTTGTGTAGTTTGATTATTTTTAAATTTACTGCTCCATAGTCAACTCCCTGGGCATTCTCCTTTGCCCTGTCCTCCAGGGCTGCTTCACATCACTTTCAGGTCTTGAACCTTGAGATGTTTAAGCCAGTATTCTCAGACAATATCTCCAGCATTCTTGACAGGCAGAAGAAATGTAAGAGCTGAAATACAGTCCAACAAGGAGCTTACAGCTGCAGATGCTCACAGCTTTCAGCACTGCTGCCAGTGGTTACCTGGCTCATGCCCTTAGAGCATGAATTCTCCCTGTAAAACCTTTGAGGAATCACACCTTCATCACGTGTGGTTTGTGCTCTCACAGGTAATGGAAATGTTTTCAGGGCTCAGCTTGAATAAAACAAAATGCAGCACAAATTGGAACAAATCCTGTCTGGAAGATTAAAAAATTTTCCAACTCAACCAGCTCAGATCACTCATGTGTTTCTCTGCTAACCTGGAGGAGCATTTGTTTAATATTTTTCTTGAATGACTTTCTCAAATTCCCCCTACAAATGCTCTTTTAGGGGGAGGGTATTGAGTCCTTCAGAGAGCATGTGGCTTCTGAAGGATTTAGTTAGAAATCCTGTTGCTAGGAAGCCTGTAAAGAGAAATGTGGTATGAAAAACATGAATGCATACAGTAGTCCTCAAATAGCCCTTGTATCCATCTGTCACGTGTCAACATTTGTTTATGGAAATATCATTTGCCAGATGTCAGTCTAGTTCATTCAAAACTTCACAAGTTTGCTGTAAAATTGTTTTCTTCTGCCATACAGATGACTCCCAAGTACCTCTATTGCAAATAATAAGCTTTGACCTCAAGCAAAGCATTTTATTGTTGAATTGCTGTACTTCTCCTTTAGCTGTCTCTGCCTTTGTTCAGTTATATGTGTAATTTATTCTTCATTTCTTTTTTTTCTGCTACAGATTTCATAATTGCAATTAAATCATTACACTGGGACAGGGCAAAGATTAATTTGATTTTAATTCATTTTTTAATTGCAGTTTTCTCCAAAGCTTGAGTTACATTTCTTTGTGTATTTAGATTTGCTACACTGGTCTAACATAAATATTAACGCACTTAAAGCTGCATATTACCTTTAATCTTAGAAAAATCCTCTCTTTGGTTTGGAAGACATTTCATCTCTGTTCACCGTGAAATTGCCACAAATGAGCAATGGATTTAGGTAGTTAATTCCATGTGCATGGTATTGAATCATTATTCTTGAAGGCATTTATGAATTATCCTTTGAATAAGAATCTAGTTTTAAAATAAATTTGTGGATTTAATGTTATCTCAGAGACACATCTGAATTTTTCATGTTCTATATCTAGACTATGTTTGTCTAGACAAGGGCTTTTTGCTGTCCCTTTTGGTTACAGGAAAAGGTTAAATGTTTGCACTGGAAGCAAAAACAGACTGAAGGAATCACAGCTGTCACCAAGTTTTTCCACTGTCCAAGTGTGCTTTGCAACTCAAAATCCATTTTGGAATACAAGTTTACAGCAGAATCTCCATCTTTGTTGCCAGGCACCACATGATAAATAAAATGGATTTATCCTGGTATTGGCACATGGATAAATTGATAATATGTGCCCATGTTGGTGCTGCTTCTCAAAAAACTTCACAGTGTGAGGTTCCACAAGCCCTGTTCTCATGGGAAAGATGTCCTTAGTGTAAATTGCTTTCTTTCCTGGAAAGCTGGTTGGGTCAGGATGGATGATAAGGGCAAGAGGAAAAAGGATTATACAAGTTTTAATAGAGCAGAACTTGACTTCTAAATATGTCTGAAGAATTAAAACAGCAAAATGCTAGTCAGTTATGATAAAAGCCTTTTTAAATTTCTATGATCTTGGTAGTTTATTCACTGTAAATATTTTGGGAAATGGTGGTCTTTACCTCTTACACAAACCTGAGGACCATCAGGAGCATGGACCTTCTTATCCTCACATTGGACTCATGCAGTTGTTAGTAAGAATGAGAATTCCAGTTAATGGCTGTTTGTTCCAGGAGCAGGCACAGGTGGTGTTTAATGTCACCTGCCAGGGTTTGCAGGGTTGCTCCAATGAGATCATCTTGAAGGAGCAGAGAGCATCTGTCAGCCCTCAGTCACGGAACAAGGCACCCACTGCTGTGTCACATCACGATCCCAACCTGCCTTCTCTGGGTTTACTTTGTGCTCAGCAGCAACACTTCAGGAAGATTTGTGAGGATTTCAGGTGCCTCTTGATGAGGAGCGATGCTCCAAAGGCCAGAGGGTGCGGTGGTGGCCAGTGGCTCCACCTGGAGCAGATGATGGCAAAGCACCCAGGAGTGGGTCCAGAGGCACTGCTCAGCATCACACACAGCCCAGGAAATCCACAGCCTGGAGACAGCTCCAGGGCCAAGCTGGGAAGCCCAGGGGTCAGGTCCAGGTCTGGATGGAGGAGACAGGAGACCAGATGGAGATGCAGCTGCTCTGCAACTACAGCTTGAAATCAGCTCCACCATTTTTACTGATTTCACCCATTTCACCACCTTCCTTTTCTTCTAAGAACAGCATTTTCCAGCTTCCCAGCAATGCCATGCCCCTGTCTACTGCTGGTGTTTGCCAAGGGTGTAGGGGACAGTGGAGCATCAAAGATAACAGCAATAACCAGAAAGACTTCCAGGAACTTTTCAAAGACTTGCAGGAACTTCAGGCAGGTTGTAATGGTTTTACCACATAATTTAGCAATTCTGAAGTATCTGAGAATTGCATGTATTCCCCAGCAATTCAGGAGCCATTAATTAAGGTGTCACTCAAGTTGATTTTTCGTGCTTGTACAGTGTCACCTAAACACTGGCCCTGCCTATGATGTGTCCGGCTTGGTGACAGTGATGGAGCTTTCTGATGTTGTTGGGAATTTGTCTGTACTAAGCTTTTCTGTAAGTACCACTGTAATTCCCATAAGTTTCCTGGATTTTATGTGCTGTTCTGGGTACTGGCAGCTTAAGTGCTTTTATGGGTAGTTTGTGCTGCCACTATGACATTACAGCATTTGGAAAGATTTTGGTGAATCTCTGCCCGGTACTGTGCCCTTCCTTTACAGAAAAGCTTTTATTGATGGAGATTAAGTAATAATGAAGGAATCTACAAATTCCATGTTTATTTAAAATAGGGATATATTTATTTATTTATTGAACAGGTAATCAGTCAGAAATATGAAGGTATTATCTCAATGAACTCACTTCCCAGACAAGGTTTCCTTCCACCACACAGTAATAACATTGCAGAGCTGACTCTCCAGCACATCTCACTGCAACCTTGTCAGTGTTTTAATAAGGCAACTGGGAATTGCTGTGTTTTCACACTGCATTTAGTGCCATTTTACACTTAGGCTTTGTAAAAGAGACGTGAAAGAGGTAAGGATTAAGTGTTAGTACAACTGTAAGGCAGCACTTGTACAGCAAGTGCTGGTAACATGCCCAGTTCTTGCTGCTGAGCCTATTTTAAATTTGTTCATGTTCATAGTATCTGGTCGTGAACAATGAGTTGTTGTTTCATATTCCCCATTAACAATAAAACGAGAACTTTGCCTGAAGTTTTTGTGCATGAACTCTGGGGTCTGATTTTCAGGTGTTGACCTAAAACAGTGTCATAAAGATGAATTTAAATTATTTTGGGAAGTACAGTTTGTGTCTGCTTGTTTGATTCCTTATGCTGAAATGATTTTTTACCTTTCTTTTTCTGGTGGTTTCTTTTCCATTCTACTGGATGAGGATTTGTCTCTCAATGAAGTGTTCAGGGTTTGATGTATACATGAAAAGTTGTCTTCTCCAAAATCCATGTAGTACATATTATTTGATATATGCCTTGAGCCCTCTGTGCAGTCATCTGTATTCATTCTGGAAAGTTGACAGAAAGATTCCTAGTAGGAATTGGGTGATAAATCAGGATTGCACTTTAACTAAGGTAATTGCAATCCTGAATTTGCTCAAGTGTTTAACTTCCCATACTACTTTATTGTAAACTTTGAGGTGATCTGAATGTTGGGTTTTCAGCTACCAAGATGAATGGAAATACTTACTATGTAGGTGGCTGGCTATAGGGTTTTATCACTTCTCTAAAATAGAAACAATATTCCTTTTCATTTTTGTGGAGACTTTTGCCTGAGGATGTTAATGCAGCTTTATAACATTCTTGGGAAGGAGAGGAACGTTATTAAATCTAGTCTGCCAGCAGAGTAGAGTTAGTCACACTCTAGCAGAGAGCGTGTACCCCAGTGGGAAGCATATTTTCCCAGTCTCTGGAGTTTAGAGCTTATATTGGACAAAGTCTTGGTGGCAAATGCATATTTATTTGCACATAAATAAGTGCTTTGCAGCATTCATTCTGTCTTGTCAATATGGTTCATCACTTCAGCGGTAACTGCTTGCAGATTATTGGGATCAATCTGGGACTAATGTAAATAAGCCTGTGTCATCCTAACAGCAGTTCTCCCCATTTAATACCATGATTAAATCTGACTTAAATCAGGGGATGTCTTTTGTGTGGGATAAATAGCAATAAAGCAGCACAACATTTACAGGACCCTTTGAAACTCTGAGAAACCCCGTAAGAGCTTGTTCAGGAATCAAAGTTCAAGGCAGAGGAATACACAGGCTCTGTTATGATGTTTTAAAAGCCACAACATGGGTTTAACTTAGTTAATTATGAAATAGTGATTAGCATCCTCTTCTGATGTTATCCGGCTGATGCCATGGGTAGCTCCCTTTCAGAAATGTATTTTTTTCTCACTTTGAAACACATTTCCCCCCACTTCTTGCTCTTCCTCACCTATCTTTTTTTTAATTTTATTTGACACTTAGCTATTAGAAAGTTTGTTGATTAGAAACTGAGATGATTAGAAACTTCCTTGGTACATGTGTCCTGTTAAACTCCTTTTCCCAGTGGTCTTGACCTCATTCTTCCTTTGGAATATGTAAGTCAAATTTGATGAAGATTTTGATAGAAAATATCAAGGCATCTTGGCTTTTCCTTGTGGTCTAGTAGCTATTACTGTAACTATTTTCAGGTGAAGCACATAATGAACACAACCTATTTAAGGCATTTACTGAAGGCATTGAAGGAAAAGCACCTGGAAATGTATTCTGTCCATAATTCCTGGAACTTCTTCAGTTGACTGAGAGTACATGAGGAATTAAATGATCTTACATAAGACAAGGGCTCAGAAAGGGGGTGAAGCACATGATGGGAAAGGTGGTGTTGGAGGCAAGATGGGTTCAGCAGTATCAGGAACAAATCCTGTGCTTCAAAAGGCTTGGCTGTGTGCTTCCTCCATAAGGCCAACTGAAAAAAAGCCTCTTTCACCTTTGTCATTTTCTCTGCTTTCTAGGAAATTCCAACAAACTGTACCAACCTTAGAAATGCCTTGTTTGCAGGCAGGATTTTTTTAAATGGATGTATTTGTCAGTTGACAGAAAAAAAAAAATCTAAATAGCAAACATGAATTCTACGTGCTTGCCTGAGGAATCAGTGCCCCCTTTGATTTTCACAGTGTGTTTTCAATTATTTCTGACTCAGTCTGAGAGAGCTGGGGTTGTTCAGCCTGGAGAGGGAAAGGATCTTGGGGTACCTTAGAGCCCCTTGCAGTGCCTAAAGGGGCTACAGGGGAGCTGGAGAGGGACTTTGGACAAGGGATGGAGTGACAGGGCAAGGGGGAACATCTCCACAGTGACAGAGGACAGGGTTAGCTGGGATATTGGGAATAAATTCATTACCCAAAAGGTGGTGAGGCTCTGGCACAGGTTGCTCAGAAGTGTCCAAGGCCAGGTTGGACAGGGCTTGGAGCAAGCTGGGATGGTGGATGTGTCCCTGCCCATGGCAGGGGAATGAGATGATCTTTAAGATCTCTTCCAACCCAAAGCATTCTGTGATTCCTTGATATGTGCTGAGAGAAGAAGGAAAGCACTTTTCTAGAGGAATCAAAATGATTCCGTATTTTGTTTGCAGACGAAGAGTATCATGTGTAAGTGTAATGGATCTGTCAGCTGCAAGTGATGTCTATGAGAAAGAGAGATCAAAGATATAACCTCCCTAAAATAGACCTCTTTATGTAATCATTATAAAGTATTACCACAGGCAAGATAAATAGAGGCTCATCATGGTGATAGAAAGTTGAGTTCAAGCCTTATAAGAGAAGTATTTTGCTATTAGTGTTGTTCATGTATTTTAATTATTTATAAATATACTATCAAGAACAAGACAGGGTCTTTATATAAAAAAAACTTAGAAAGCTGATATATTTTTCCCTTTTTTTTCTTTAAGGTTTTGACCAACAAAATGTTTTATTTGGGCTATCTGATAGCAGTTCAAAGCAGGAAGAAAATGAAAATAATATGAGAGGTTTGAGTATTTGACTTAAGTAAAAGGAAGCAACAACTTAATTAGTTTATAGCATGAAGCATCATTTCAATTGCTTTTTCTAGGGAAATAAATGGACTTTTAGATGGTGTTTTATGAGCAGCTTTATAAATCCCTTGTAAAGTTTCAGTAGAGGTGGAGAAAGCTGATCTTGGAAACATTTTTGCAGCAACCTCAACTTGGATGTGTAGAAGCAAAGATTTAGTGTTGTTTATAAATGTTTCTAGGGCTAAGTCTAAAAAGAGAAAACAGCTAGTAGAGGTTTAAATTCACCTTGTATTCAATAGAGAAATGTTCAGAGGGAGGTGCAGCAATGAGAGGCACCTCTGCTGGGTCCTGCTCCCCTTCCTCAAACCAAGGACTTGAACAGTTGTTCTTTTTTCTCTTCTTCACAGTAGTAATTTAATTATTATTTGGCCAAGCTGCACTTACTGCAGTATCTTTCATACTAATTTAGGCACTTCAGCTCTTGAATGATTAATGTTGACTGTGCTCAGAAATCTCATTGAACCTTTCCAGCCCTGAGATGTGCTGAAGTGTATGAACTGGTTTTGATGTGAGGTCCTCTGTGACAAATAGGAATAACTAATTTGGGCTAATGTATGTATTCCATAAAGCAGCCAGTGACCTTGCTGTCTTGGCCAGTTTAAGGCTGTGTTTGAGTTACTGTCTGTTGGCTCTCTGGGGGCTCTGGGGTTGCTGCTTTCAAGGGCTTTCTCTCCTCCCAAACATCTTTCTGATATTACTCCCCCTCACGTACAATCCTTGCTGTAACTCTAATTCTGATCACTTTGTATTCATACCTGTACTTTAACCTTTCCCATCTTGACAGTATTGGCAATGCTCACTCCAGTGACATGTATGAAACATTTCATTTTAACTAAACCCAGGTGCAGCATTTGCCTCAAAGATCTAACATTTATTAATAAACTCACTGACATCTACCATTACCACTCTGTATCTGTCCTTTGATCAATTCCTGTTTATAAATAAAAAACATAATTAATGTTTCATTTCAAGCCCAGTAACTCACAGTGGGGAGAGTGCTTTCTTGGAGTTCAGACAGGCAGTCAGATGTACCACGTCCTCTCCATTCACTAATTTGTGTAGGCTGATGAAAAATTGCTTTCCACATGAAATTAAATATCCTAGGAGAGAAGATGTTTTGAAAGCTGTGTGGCAAGAAATGTTCATACAGTAATTAATATTCAGTGCAGAAGAGAAGTTGGCTGTTAATTTTCACAAGTGTTTTATGATGGCAGGAGTACTTTAATACAGAAAGCACTTCATAGGTACAGAAAATAACTATTATCTGTGAACAACAATAGAAGCTATACATCAAGCTGTTGATGTAGCAATCCCATTTTTGAGATTTAGTGAGGCTTGCTTTTAATTTTAGTCTCTACCAAGCCTTCCTGACGTATCACTGCAATGTGTCTCAGTCTGTTACAGTGCTGAACTGAGTACACTCTCCCCTCTATCAATAAACATGCCCCATTGCTGTGTTGTCTGTGAGTACAAAACTCAAAAGCAATATTTAGGCAATAAACTTTCATAAAATTTGGTTGTTGGCTCCTACATTCTTTTCTGTTTTCTCATTGACAGTAGATGTAAAATGAAATCAGAACATAAAATTTGTCCTGGCAGTGCTTGCCAGTGGTTCCTGACACTCACTTTTCCCAGGCCAGGCTCCTCTGGGTCTTCTGACCAAAGCTGAACACACCTGGGGTCAAGCATCTTTGAAAATGGTTGGCAAGGGACAAAATGGCTCTTACCTCCTCTGAAGATAAAAATGATCATCTCTACCACATGTTCTTTATTAATTGGAAAAATGACCCATTCCTTTGGTAGAGGAAGGAAAGTTTATAAAGTCTTACTGACCATTGGATTTACTTTGGAGAAATAGCTTTAAAAGATATGTATGAATTTACCTTTTGATTTTACTGCATCTAAAATACTAATCAGCTAGTTGGTGTCAATGTGGGGTGTTTTCATGTGTCAAATTTGCATTTGGGGGTTTATTTATTTAATTTTTTAATGAGACACAGTTAACAAATGGCTACAGTAAAGGCAGAGGACTGTGAGCTGCTCTGTCTGCTTAAACTTGCTTTAATTGCAGTGCCCAGCAAACAATTCAGGCCTTAATTTTTAGTGGAGGAGACAAATATTGGACTTTATTTAAATGGCAAGTCAGTTGCCGAGGGGGAGCAGAAATCCACTAAAAAAATTATAAAATATTAAAAAGAGAAACCACATTCCAATGAGTATTTGTGCTGCTCTTCTACACACAATCATGTGATCTACCCTGGGTCAGGACCTTGTCATCAGAATTTGATTTAAGTTATGGTTCTGATCTCTATAGCAGAGGTGAGGTCAAACCATCCTGTGCCTGGTGGGAACCCTTAGGTCATAGAGCATCCCAGAAATGAGTTGTGAGTGTGATGGGTTATGTTGTGCATCCCCGTTAGACCAGCATTTCTCAGAATGGGGCAAAGAGCCTGGCAGAGTAAATGAAAATAAGTACATTGCTCAGGGAGGAGAATTTGTGGTTGGAAATGTTTAGAAACCACTGCTGCAAACTGTCATGACTTTGCATCTTTGTCTTCAAATAGATGCTTGCAAGGGCCACAATTAAAAGATAATCCAGTTCTTCTAACAACTTTATACCTTCTGGGTGCTGTGGTGGCTCATCACTCTTGTGTTGGTGAAATTGGTCTCGTCCCAACATTGATCCTGGTGTTCTCTTCCAGTTTCCTTTCTAAATGCACTGGAGGAATCCTGTGATGGATTACTGCTTGTTGGGCTGTGTCTCAGTCATTAAACCTGGCAGCAGTGAAGGCTGGGCATCTCCACAGGTCTGAGAAGACTGGGGTGGAATTTCTGCTCAGTCTCCTGTAAATTTGTCTTAAGCTGCTTGGGGTGGTGCCTCAGGTGTGGGTCACACTGGATCAGCCCAACACAACTGGCCAGAAGAGGACATTATTCCATTTGTGTTTTGACTTATTGCAGTGCTTTTCCTGAGTCTCTGTTGGACAAGATAGAAAGGTGGAAAGAGCTGGCCCTATCAAACACTAAAGCTGGGGAGTTCCCCTGTGAAAAACTAATTTTAAAAGAAGTCCATTTTAATCCAACTAAAGATGAGTTTTTTAAAAAGAAATACATTGATGGGGAAAGCAGAAAAAAGACACAAATTTTTGATATGATTTGCATTTTCTTCAGTGGAGCAACAAGAAAAAAATTTGGCCTTTAAAATGTGCAGAAGAAAACAAAATTTGCCCATGCTAAAGAAACATGCAGTGGCACACAGAGTTAAATAAGGATTTATTTTCCTGGATGAGTTCCCAGTCCTGCTGCTGGTCATGTGCCTGCATGTGCAGAGTGCTCTGTGTAAGGTGGTGCCATCTGGGGGGTTTTGGTTCACAAAAACGTTACCAGTGTCCTGAGGAGTGGAGGACCAATGGACATCCAGCTCTGTGTGTCTGGAGAGTGGATATTAATGTAAGGAATTAAATTTGGAGTTCTATCAGTTTTTGAGATCTGAACTTTTGAGACTCTTAAACAAAACCTGGCCTATTCCAGCACCTCCGTGGAAAGCTGGCTTTTTCTTTGTATTTATTTTTAATCTACTCTTGAGATCTAGCAATGGGATTTCCACCATTTCCTCATCTGGTGGTTTTGGATGCTCATCTGTTATTTCCAAGATGTTTGCCAGAATCTGAAACAGTACTCAGAACTGTCCTTTTCTTCCTTAACTGAAGTTATAGCTGCAAATTTCAAAGGTGATCATGAAGATTCTGGAAAAAAAAAATACTAAAAAGAAAGAGTATTTTTAGAACAGCTGTGCTGCAGCCTTCCTGTGAAAGAGGAGAATGAGGAAACATCAGTATTTTATTTCAAGTAATGAGAGTATCCCTCTAAATGATGGATAAAATATCAATTTTTTAACTTGATTAATGGCTGTTATTTTAGTATTCATAAAACATGGAAATATTTGCATTTCTCTTGTAATTTTTGGGCTGAACAGCATTTTACAATGGCCAAATTATAGCAAAGGTTTTTTTTTTCTGTTGTGTCTTGAGAGAAATAAAACCATATTAGAAAGGCTGCAGATATTGTTAATTCTTCCTAGCCAAGAACTAAAGCATTCAGCCTCATAGCTAGAGGGATGAACTGGGCTGCAAAATGTGGATACAGACCTGTGCTGTAAAACACTTTGAAACCAGCACTGTGTCCTATTTTGCAAAGCAGTTTTTAGCCCTGTTCAAGCCTGGCCAGAGAAATCCCAACACCACCTGGCAGGTGAGGGGCACATTTTGAAACATGGCAACAGGACAGTTGTAAATCCTGCTATTCAGAGCCCTCTAAATGCACCAGAATGCTGCTCAATGTGCACTAGGAAAAGAGGTCGAGTCTTGTCTGTACTCTGGGGAGGTGATATTTGATGGAATTACATCTGTGCTTCCTCATGTTATTTATATCCAAAGATATTGCGTTCTGATACAATCTCTGTGTTATCTCTGGTACATACAGTCTCCCTCAGGCTTCTTGTGAAAATGAGGCATTTATGATTTCCCTGGAAAATTAGATTTTACCTA
This sequence comes from Poecile atricapillus, assembly GCF_030490865.1. Lineage (NCBI taxonomy): Eukaryota > Metazoa > Chordata > Aves > Passeriformes > Paridae > Poecile > Poecile atricapillus. Next base: position 149,254,550 of record NC_081250.1, on the reverse strand, counting down.
AATACATCCATACTGATTACAAAAAGCACTGCAAAAATCTTCATGTTTAGGGTTGCATGAATATTTCCATCCTAATTCTTTGACTGTGACATTAAACCTTTCTGAATTTTTCCTCTGAGGAGAACTTTTCCCCATCCTGATATGTGCCTGAAGACTAATGCATGGCTTTTCAACTTTGAGTAAAACTTGTTTGTCTATTTTTGAACAGAATGGGAAACAGAAACAGTATTTTTCTGGTTATTAAATAAGCACAAGTAAATAGATCTCGCAGCTCAGGTTATATCTTTGGTTGTATGGAGCAGCATGAGCCACAGCTTGAATACATATAGAGGCTTTAATAATTTATAATTATTTTTAAGGGAACATTAAGGGATAACTTAACCTTTAAAAGGTTAAACAGAATTTGTATTATTTGAGTCTGGACCAGATGATCCAACTGTGGTCCCTTCCAACCTTACCCATTCTGTGATTCTCTGATTCTGTGATAGTCTTTTTTTTTGCTTTAGACTTTGTTGTTCCTTTAAAGAAAGTTTTCTAACTAGAAAACACATGGATCTTTCTAAAGAGAAAACACATAGGGTTTTTAACTATTATTTCAAAAGTGACTGCATGTGAAAAAAAAAAAACCCAACAAAGCAAAACAAACGACTTCTGGGTAGAAATTCAGCAGTTTAGTGACTACTTTTTATCAAAAAATGGCACCATATGAAATGTAGGCCACCACATGATCTCAAAGAGAGTAGTTTGTATAAAAGCAACCCAATCTCTTAATTTCTGTTGAGACTGTTCAGCCTCTTTTGTCTGTATCAAAGTACCACCTCAGGGGAGCACCGAGAGGGGTTTGGTCCAGGAATTGCTTTTGCTAAAAGCAATAACAATAAATGGCAACAGTTTTGTTGTGGAAAAGAACTGGGGCAGAACTTGGAAAATAACTGTCCTTAGCTCAGTGCAGGTGATATTTTCAGCAGGAAACCTTTTGGGTTTGATCACTGGCAGGAAGCTCAGAATTGACAAAATGCTTGGAAGTTACAGGATTTGTCTGAATTTGCATTGCTTCACTCTGTAGGAAAGGCTCCAGACAGGAGATCTCTCTGTCTCGACAGAAGGAGCAAAAAGTGTATTTGGCCAGACAAGATGACTGCTACTGAAAAGAAGCATCCATGGCAATTTGCTGTTCCTCATATTTGTTGAAAAGCAAGGGAATGAATTCTTACTTCTCTTGTAAGTCACCAGCAGTGCATGAAGTCATAAAGAGGGGGGTATTTTGAGTTTTGGCAGCTGTGAATGGAGAAGGAAATTGTTTTCCAGATTTATATTATCTGTCATGGTTCCACCTTTCCATTTTTTCTTATTTAGCTCTTGTGAAGAAGGACAGCCTTTAAAAATTAATAAGTGCAGTAATGAGAAATGCAACAGTGGATGGGAAGGGAGGGGAGATTAGTTTAAAGGGAGACTTGGCAATCATACAGAAACATCCTTAAGCAAAAAAATTAGAATTTTTTATGAAAACCAGACCACTGCATCTAAAACCACTTGAAACAGAATATAGAACCCAAGCACTAAAAGTTAATTTTAATTTTTAATGATAGCATTTCTGAAATTTACCGAGCAAACTTAAGCAAAGCACTTGCTTTTCAACAGCAGTATCTGCTTCATCCTCAGTATGTACTTGAAAACTTCTCTGTGCCTGCTAAGAGAGAGATGCAGCAACGCTTGTTGCTGACTTCCAGCTGTCCCACCCAATGTCACCAGAGCATCTTTGAGCTCCGTGAAGGAGTTCTAACTTCCTAAAAAAAATTAGCACCTTCCAATTTCATATGTTAAATCAACTCAAGAGCTAAGGGGAAAAAGAGCATTGGAGATGTATGTTAGTAAAGCAGAGGTATGGCACACCAGCTTCTGTGAAATTCAGTAGATTTGCATGCATAACTAGAAATATGTCTAGCAAAGCATCTTAGCACAAGTGTTTTCTAGCATTCTGCATATTAAAAGTAGAGCCTGGTTGCAAATTCTTATATGAAAATGATCACCAGGCTAATTGGGTAGGGGGGGAAAATACATAATCACAGAATCACAGAATGGGTGAGGTGTGAAGGGACCACAGTGACCGGTTTATCTTTTCACATTCACACCTCAGGGTTATCTTTTCCATTGGCTTCAGGTCTCCCCATGAATACAGGTGCACACCTATTCCTTCATGGGGTCCAAAATTATTCCTTAGTGAGAAGCAAGCTACTACCCATTACTGTATATCTGTTGTTTCATGGAAATAACTAAGCTGGATGTGCTGATAATTCACACACTCCTCTGTCGTGCTGGTTATACCAAATTAAATATGCTTTTGGACATTAATTAACTTCTCTGGGGTAGTTTTGCCTATTTTGAACACTTTAGTGGACACCATATAGAGGTAGTGAACCAGCAGCGTTAGAGATTAAGAATTTGACACTGCTTTGGAAGCAGTACAGTTTATTCTTTCACTGCAACACTATGTCATTGGTGTGCCTGGGCAGAGTTTTATTCTGTAGAATTTGTCACTGTGGAAGTAGGCAAAGACTGCAGATTTTACTCCTTAGATTTGTGATTTAGTTACTGCAGAGCAAAGGGAAAACCTGCCTGAAGCCTGTAATGGAAGCCTTTGCTCCTCTGAAGTGCATCAGCTTGTATTACTTTGGAAACTTGTCCCATTATTGTTAATGGAACCTGTTCTTAAAATCTGTTTCCCCAAATGCTCGACAGAAACAAAGCATCACACAACAAGATTTATAATTATAGAGAGATGTCTCTTCTCCTTTTCATACTTTGTAGTTTATTTGTGATTTCTCTGTTATACAGAAACATATGGAAGAGAATAAATAGAAAAAATCAAGTCATGGGGGAAAGGCAGAGAGGGATTATGAGACACAGCCAAAAGAGAAAAAGTGTTGTTTCCACGTATGTCACTTCCATCATTACAATACATCAAGTCAGTTTATAATCTGTCTTCTTGTTTATGAGAGTGTCTCAGTCTCGGCCAGAAGATGATGGACTGAAACACGGACTCCAGAGCTGACAGCACTGACAACCTCCCTGCTACAGCCAGCACAGCCCAGCTGCCTTTTTGGGTCTTGTCCCAAGTGGTGAGCGAGACACACCGAGTGGAGCAGTCTGTGGTTGTTGTAACAATGTACAGGGGGTTTTATTCTGCTTCCAGGGACAGGATATTCCAGTGTTTCAGGCTTTCAGTTGGACTCTCAGACCAGCTTTGCTTTCTGAAGACCTTGCAGAGATTTATAGTGAAGGCCATAGACTGAAAGAAATGGGAGGAGAAGGAAGATGAAGTATTTTTGTAGCCAAGAATTGAAACACCTGCCCAGTACTGAGTTTCCCTGGCAAGACAAGCCTGGTCAGTGCAAGGCTCTGGGAAATTAAAATAGCTCCTCATGGCTAGCAGGGATTTATAGCCCTTCATCAGTTCTGTTTGAGCTCATAAATATCCTTGAAATACTTTTGAGATACATATCTTGCATAAAATGGTGAAAATATTTAGAAAAATTTGAGCTTGTTCATTTAATTACTGTGTGTTGCTGAAGGACAGTGAGAACAGAGAGAATTTAGACAGGAAGAGCTGAAGCACAGAAGCAAGTTGAATTTTTTCAGATCTCTCTGGTGCAACACAGAAACTCTTGTAATATTGATCCCTTGCTTTGTATTAGTTTAAGTGGTAGAAATGCCCCTTCTGAAAATTTATGAAAGTACTTGAGAAATATCAAGACTTAGCTGTAGGATTATTGTTCCTATTGATTATAATTTAAAGTGAGTCATCTGCTTTCCTTTCTGTTAAGGCATGGGATATCTTCATTTTGTGTACAGATCCACTTCTCAGCTTGCAGCTGATGAAATGTGTACCCTTTGCCTTAAGAATAAAGGCAGCACGAAACACTGTGCATTAGCTGCCAAAATAGCTTCTGCACTGTTGTGTTTAGGACTTGCTTTGTAGAAAATTGTTTCTTTTCACTGTAATTTTGCTGTTACAAAGAGGCAAGATAGTGGCACATTGTGCCAGAGCAGGGCAGTCCATTAGAAATTTCTCTCTTTGATCAGAGAAAAAGCATAACTAATTGCACCTTATCTTGTCACCCAGTGGATTGAGGCACTTCAGGTTGCAGTGGCCTCTGTCCTTTTGTGATGTGGTGTGGCCTGATATTGATCCTTTCACTTCTAATTGAGCAAAACTCCTTCATTAGCAACCTGTAAAATGGAAGTGATAATTGTTACCCAGCCAGGAGCAGTGTTATGAACTCTAATTAGTGAATGTTTTGGTGCTCATGGGGGAAAATAAAAAAATAAAAAAAAAAAAGAAGTACAAATGCTGCATTGATTTTTCTCTTTTAAGACTGTATTAATTCTGCTGTTGTGGAATTATTCTCAGGGCTTTCATGTACTAGATGGGCCATCTAAGCGGGCTTTGCATTCCTAAAATACTGTGGGTCTCAAACAATATTAAGTACAAAGGCTTTTTCTCACAAATGTAAGGAAAATAGCACTTCAGAGCCCTTCTCTGCCTTTCAATAGGATGTTCTAAAGGGAAACTATTTTAAATAGAGATGCAAAACAAATCATAGCACTTCAGTAACAGCCTCTTCTTGTTGCTGTTTAAGGATGTAACTTTGCATTTGGGAGTTTTCTTGGAAGTTTGCAAGGTACTCAAGTAAAGTGTGTCCAAGACAGACAATGTTTCCTGCCTTTTTGATAAGTTAGGTGATTCTATCTCAGTTCTGTCTTTATTCTTTCTGACTTTGGTTTGCTTTCTTTTTTTAAAAGTTTCTGTCTTTGTCAGTACTTCAACAGTTCCAGGTAAATTAGATTTACCACAACAAGCCTTCCAGCAGACTGCATGGACTCTTCTTCCAAGTGGTTTTCTCCTTATAAATATGCTTATTAAAGTACTGTTACACAAAGTATGGGTAAACTTCACAAAAAAACACTAAACTACAAGTTGTGTGCTGCTGGTAAAACATCTCTGAGCTTGGTGTTCTTGGGGTAGTTGTGCTCTGGTCAGAAGTGGTGTAGCCCCACCTCTGCTCTGCTTCATGCTGAACTCTGTTAAAAATATTCTCCTTAAGGAGTGCTTTTTCCAGACTGTCATGGATTGGGAACAATAAAAATAACCCAACATATTGCCAGTGAAGTTATAGCCCTGATAATATGAATAGCTGAAATAGAAGAATCAGTGGAAATGCATTGCAGCACAGTCTAAGATTCCTGCACAGAGACAGGTAAGAGGCTGGCCAGTGGTCTTGGCCTGATTTGGCAGATAATTTTAGCAGACTGTGAAGTGTGTGGTCACTTCCTGCAGCAGCATGACTGAGATTTCAGAATTGTGGCTCTAGTTTCTGTTGTGAGTTAACTGTAAGGAAAGGTAATTGAGACAAGTGACCTCTTTGCCATCTCTCTGTCCATCCTCTTTCCTCACTCCAGTTGAAGAAATGCATGTGGGATTTGTTTCTGTTGCTGTAGCCTGACATCCAGCACATGACAGTGAGAGAGGCAGTGCCTGAGAAAAGCCTGGCTAAACCAAAGCCTGGTGTTCCCTTTAATGAAGGGCAGGTTTCAGGTGAGGCTGCAGCTCTGTGCTCTTCCCATGCAGCACCCCTTTCCATCTTGTGTATATAAAATAATGGATGGGCTGCTTTCTATTTGCTGTTGGTTTGATAATCTAATCATGTAGTGGCAGAAGACTTTTCTTCCACATCTTTACATTTAAGAACAGGTTGGCTTTGGGATTTCATTCATGTTGTCCATTATTTTGTCTGCCTGTGCACTGAAGCGTAAGAGCATCTCCCCTGTACCTTCTCTTACTGAAATGAAAAACTTGCAAGGACATCTTGAAGTTTAGCAAGGTGATTATAGTTTGAATTTAATTGTTATACAGGCCATAATATAGTTATTATTTAATTATATAATTACCTTGCATTAACTTCAGAAACCATTAAGGAAAAAGAAGCGTGTTTAAATATTTGACCATAATTTTGACAGACTAATCCTTGCCTGGAGCAAGGGCTTCTCTTAGCTGTTCTGTCATTCTAAGATTATGCAAGCTCCTCCTTATTTTTAATTTTTCCCTTGATTAATTCTACTTTGTTTATGAATTTGTTATTTGCGGCTGACTCCCCAGGATGCTAATTGCTACTGTAAACTACAGATACTGCTGAGCTAATGTATTCTCAAAATATCAGGAAAAGATATACAATTAAAAAATGAACCACTGATTTGTAATTTTCAATTATTTCTAAAATATGTCATAAAAATACCTTATTCTTTGTTTTTGGTTTGTATTTTCTTTTTTATCTGAGAGAACATCCATCTCTTCTCTATTTATATCTATGAAAGATGAGAATGGAACTGGTAAAAGAGGAGGATTTTTTTGGTGCTTGGTCTTGTATTTGGTATGTTTTATTTTATAATCACTAATGTATGATCTCACATATTCCAGGAAAAATTTAGAGGTTATCTTGAGTATAATATTTAGGAGTTGGGTCCTGGACAAAATCGTAATTTCATTGAAAGGAATAGAAAAAAATATTGACATAAAACTTACAAATTCTTTGCATTTTCTTTTCATTGCTTTTTCCTGCTGAAGAAAAAGTGAGACGATCAGCAGAGTGCAGATCAGCTCCAAAAAATAGAAGTGAAGGTGCCAGTCCTTTCACAGGGAGAGTTATTTTGTTGGGCAGTGCAGTGATCTGGATGAGGATCACAAAATTTTGTGTTGCTACATTGATCTTGCACAGCAAGTCTGACAGCCAGAGAAGTTCCCCTTGCAGAGGTTGGCTTTTGGTGGAGGTCTCTGTGTGGACACCCAGATGTGTTGAGAAACTTTCAAATGGCCTGAGGCAAATCAGTTTAATCACTTGGACCCCAATTTTTTACCTTATCAAATGCAGGTATGTGTTTCTCAACTATTGTAAGATCACTTGGGAAGCTCCCCTTCCCTGCCAAAAGTCAGAGAAATTTTTATAGTTGCTGTTTTTCACTATTTCTAATAGGTTTTAAGTGGCATCTCCTTTTCCTGCTTCAGGATGGATTTTGCCTCCCTTCTCCTCCTTTCCCCAAAATATGACTTGTCTTTTATCCCACCCTCAAACAGAGCCATATCTTCATCCTCTGGGCAACACTGAGATTTTATTTCCTTCTTTCTTGTGGCTGGACAGTGGATTGCCCTGTGGCAGTGAGAGGTGCTCTGTAGTAACCTGTCCCCTTCTTCATCTTCATTAAATACCTTAATTAGCATGTCTTTGCCTTAGGGCTGCCTTTTCTTACTGGAAGAAACTATTGAAGAAATTACTGGCAATACTTTCTATGTCAGAATATGTCAAATGTTTAGACACACTTGTCTTCAATATTTGACTCTTTTCTTTATATGAACATTGGAGATCTCACTGACAGCTCCCTGGCAGGAGGTTGTAGCCAGGTTGGGATCAGCCTCTTCTCCCAGGCAACCAGCAACAGGACAAGAGGAAATGACCTCAAGCTGTACCAGGGGGGATTCAGATTGGAAATTGGGAAGAATTTGTTCACAGAAAGGTTTGTCAGGCATGGAAGGTTCTGCCCAGGGAGGTGGTGCCATCCCTGTCCCTGGAGCTGTTCGAGGAGCAACTGGACGTGGCACTCAGTACTGTGGTTTAGTTGACATGGTTGTGTTTGGTCAAAAGTTGGACTCGATGATCTTGGAGGTCTTTTTCAACCTTAATGGTTCTGTGATTCTATTGATTAAAGAAAAAAACGAAAAGGATGCTCAGACCAAGTGCAGTGTCCTCCTCCCACCAAGGCTCTGGCTTTTACACCCACACCTTGAGTGTGGTGAGATCAACAAGCAAGCAGCTGCAGTTAAAAGCACGGTGTTACTTCCTAACAGGGAACACATAAATCAGCTGTAAAATAGATTTTGATCCTTACAGGAATTGCTCAGATGGCCCTGACTCTTCCCAGTGGAGTTTATAGGGTTTAATAATCAGGGCAACAAAATATTTGCCAGCGGGAGCAGACAGTCCTGTCGTGATAGCATCTGTCAACTGCAGGAATTTCATTTACAGCCCCAAAGAGCTGTGCTGGGACACCTCTTATCAGTGAATTGCTGAAGCAAAGGTGCTAATAGCTCATTATACTGCAAACAGGTGGTTCAGACTCTTGCTGTTGTAGCTTGAGAGCCTGCAGAAATGGGATGATTCACTAGGCAGGCACTGCTGTCCATTCCAGACTCTTTGTGGTTTCTCCATGTATCTAAGCAAAATGCTGTTTGTGATGTTTGTCCAGGAGTTAGGGCTGTACACTGTGTTTTCATGCTGTGTTTGGGCTGAGACTTTGAATTTTCATTTGGAAATATTAGCATCCTGTAATATCCTGAGGATGAAGCAATTAACTTAATAGATGCTTCTGTCTTATTGTGTGGTCCAGAGCGTGCTACTTGCCATCCCTTTCACAGTGTTGCCTTCTGTAAAATGAAATATTTACCACCAGACTCCTGCCGAGTGCTCAAAATTGTGTAAAAGTATTGTATTGCATATTAATGCAGCATAATAATGATAGTATTTGAGTATTCAGAGATTAGAGGCTGACTTAGTGCAGAAGGAAAAAGAATCCTTACTCCATTATCTTTATTTAATCTTGCAAATGGGAAGTCTGTGTGGCTTAATATTCATCTCTCTACCTCTTATCTGTATTTTTGTTCAACTTGGGTCTAAATAGGCTGATTTTTAGACCCTTGATTGCTGATACTTCATTTTTCTGATAACTGGGTTCTTATGGCTGTTGTCCTCCTCTCTGACACCACGCAATATTTTGAACTTCAAGCCTAATAAAGAAATATGAAGTTTGCCAGTACTGAAATCAAAGCAAACGTTAAATCAGGATATGCCCAGTAACTATTTAACTTGATTAGCATTTTGACTGCATTGGAAACCTGAAAAGTGCTTGATAGATGCAATATAAAGCTTTGCAGTGGCAGCAAAAGATATTACTTGTTTAATGTCAGCACTAAATAATGTAATACTGTTGTCAAATGTCAATTTTCATTGCTGTTTTCAGTGCAGCTTGATTTCTGGAAAATTCACCCATCACAGTTTCAAAAATTGTTTCAGCTTTTCCTTGAAAAAGTAATCTGTAGAGGAAGCATTCTGAAGAAAGGCTCCCTCACTCCAGACACCAAGTTTTGAATTTCTTAGACTTCATTTATTAAGGTCAACAGGGAGGGAATAAATCTCAAGGTTTCAGGTTTTATGTTATAATTCTGAAAATCGTGTGATCTGAGACTGTTCCATAGGAAAGAACTGCAGCTCTCTGCTTTGCATCATTAATGAAGTATCAGACTTCTCATATAAGTAATATCCTGTCTTAATTAGAAGTATTTAACCAAATATTTAAATCAGAGGGGAAAAATAACATCCTGATTTAATTAGAAAGCAGTTAAGAATCACTTCAAGTCTGAGAGGTGAGGGAAGTATTAGAAGATATGGATGGACTCCTTAGGAACATCAGCTGCTTGGGAGTGACTAAAAAAAGAGGTTCATAGAATTATTTGGGTTGGAAGAGACCGTAAAGATCATCCAGTTCCACCACCCCACCCAACCTTCCACTATCCCAGGTTGCTCCAAGCCCCATCCAACTTGGCCTTGGACACTTCCAGGGATCCAGAGGCAGCCACAGCTTCTCTGGGCAGCCTGTGCCAGGGTCTCAGCACCCTCACAGTGAATAGTTTCTGTTCTCACTACCAAAAACCTCTGCCTTTGTATGGACACATCAAGTACCTAAAATTGATTTTGTTTGAAATTAAACCCTAGCACTGTCTCTTCGGGTGGCAGCTTTCCTTAAATATGTTTGTGTCGGTTGTTTGTGTACATAGACTACAAATATTTCTTCAGCATATTTTATGCTGACATAATTTAATGGCTTTCTTTCAAAGTACAAGTGAGTATTAGCCTACTAAATTGCATTACTGCTTGGGAATTCCCTTTGGTAGTTTTTCTTAGTCTTTAAAATTACCACAGTAGTCTAAAGCTGCATTTTGGTTAAAAACAGCCTTTATTCTCTAAAGTGGGGCACAGGATTCTCAGCTGTAATGTGACCATATCAGCTTCTGCAGCTGAAAGGAAAATTTCAGTTTCTTTATTCAAAAAAGTTTCAAGGTGAAGCTATGATTTGGGTGGCTATAAATCTCAGCAGTGAGGTTCTCAGTTGGCTTTTCTTTGATTCATCATCAAAACATGTTGGTTATGAGATACCCCAAAGCCAGTTTGCTGCTGGAGCCAGTGTGTGGCTCTGTGATTTCTGAAAATGCTGCTGAAAGAGGGTTAGGCCAGGAAAGGTAACATTGAATGGCAAAGTTAAGTCCCTCAGGAGTCAGGAAAATTAAGATTTCTTGTATTGCTCTGAATCTTGATGGACATTGAAGCTTTTCATAGGCCCCAGTTAATGGCCTGGCTCAAAATACAGATGTGGGACCTACCATGGCTCCATGTTAATTTTTATTATTTTACATATGAACACATTTTGGTTGAGGTCTCCTTACTTTTCTTTCATTGTCTTAGATCTGGAATCTATGGGGAAAAGCACATTTATGTGAAGCTGTCAGGACTCCTGGACTTCCTTTCCTGAGACTGATGATGTGTGGGGAAGCACCTGAGGGAGGTTTGGAGGTGCCTGACAGCTGTTCTTCTTTATTCCCACTCCTGCCACTGCTGAGACCTTGTGACCAATGTCCTTTTCCCTTCTGGAATGGACACACTACAGCTGTGGTCCTTAAGAGAGGATGATAAAGCTTTTTGGAGCTTTTTTCTTCCCTGCATACATATATACATACACAGTTGTTCTTTGATTTGTTCTGTGAAAGGATTTTTTGCCCCTGCTAATTGTTCTTATCCCTCCCAAAGTTTTCTTGACAAATTCCCTTCTGCCTGAGCTTGTGGAAAAGAGAGGAGGAGGAAAGCAAGCAAGCTCAGGATTCCTGCTGACTTGCGTGGCAACAGTGATCTCCTTCCAGTTCAAAATTTATCAATTTTGTGGCTGTGTGAATCAATTTGTCTGCTGCATGCTGTCAACTTATTATTAAGAAAGTGAAAATGAGTGCTAGATAATCACTCAGAACAGCTTGGAGCAGCCTTGGTAGTCACAGAAATAAAATTATGGAAGAACTGTTTTCTTGATAGAATGCCTTGAGGTGCACTATTGGGCCAATTGACCACATCATGAACTTGCTTGCAATCAGTGCTAGGATATTTTTCTCCAATTTTGAATGAAGACTTGTGTGAATTTAAGAGAATTTCAGGAGAATGTGTTGATTTACATCTCTGATCAGCTTAGGGTTCAATGTTAGGCTACACATTTGAAGCAAAAAGTACAAACACAAGAGCTGCTGGGGCCAGAAGAGGATCCAAGGCTCTCAACAACTTTTTCAACTTTAAAACTCTTAATGGAAAATAACTCCTTACTTTATAACTGAAATAGTTATAGTTTCCATCAATGTCTGCAAGGAATATAAACATAACAAAGGATGCAACATAGGCATTACAGAGACATAAACATATGGATGCAAGAAGATTAGTAATTTTGGAGATTCACGTGGGAAAATGTTTTAGAGCTGCTGTTACCAGGACATTACCATTCTTGATTCAAAAATGTATTTTTAGGGGGTGCCAGAATGTTTCCCACTTATCCCAAGATAGTACATTAAAATTCATTTTGTAACTTTCATTATCTCTGGAAAAAATTCTGTGAAATCCTGTGGCTTAGGAATGGAGACTTGGTGGATCCCTACAAAATCTCTTGTAGGGATGCTGACTATTCACATTCAGGTGGTTCAGACTTTTTGTTAATAAATGGGAAAACTTGGAAGGCAAATTAATGAGAATGACACAGCAGACGCAAATCAACCTTTTGCAGCATATAGAAAGCAACCAGAAAAAAACCTCAATATTTTCTACACCATGAAGTTATGCAGTGTGTGGATTCTATGCTTCCTTTAAAATATAGTTGTGATTATAATAAAGAGTCTCTGACCATCCTGGTCTAGTGGAAAGTGTCCCTGCCCATGAAAGGATGGTTGGAACGGGATGATCTGTGAGGTTCCTTCCAACCCAAACCATTCTGTGATCTGTAATATAAACGGTACAGAGAAATTGTTCATTGTGCTGGTAATTCACCAGAAATTGACAGAAAACATCTAGAGAGGTATCAACGACAATAAGTGCAATATTTTCAAAGATTGGGTAATGAGAAATGAGAGGAACTTGAAATAAAACTGGAAGCAGGAAAAAATTTGTAATTACTTCTCAACTAGGAATATATTAGTTTTGGTTAAAAAGGATCTTATTACCAGACAGAAACTGCATATTATCCTCTTTTTCCCTATTTTTTATATAGATAAAAAAGGATGTTTAACATTTAAATTCTAGAAATATGGAATTGTTCCATATCTTGACACTACAGGAGCTTGTTCAGCCAGTGCCAGCCATGCAGCATCATAAATGGGGACACAGAGGTGTCCTCTTACTTTATCAATGGCTTGTACCAATATCTTCAAGAGAACATCCCACTGAGACTGGTGCAGACATCTTGTGCTTGAATCTGCATCTTTTCTAGGCAATTAAAAACACTGTTCTGCAAATGCAGTGTAAAATGTTGTCTCTGCTAGTAGGTGCTGAGTGTATGTGGGGTATTGGGTAGAGCTTACTGTGATAATCAGTTAAAGAAATCTGTGAACCCTTCAGATTGAAGCCAGTTTATCAGTTTGGTTAAGGCTTCTTTACTAGCTTAAAGTCCACGTGGTTTTCCCTGTTTTGTTCATGTTTGATGCTACAAAGAGCTTTAGAAAACAGCTCTGCTAACCAAAACCAAAGCATAACATTAGAAAGAATAAAACAATTGGTAAGATCATTGAGACTATCAGACAAACGTCCTGTTTGCTGATGTATTGGAAATAACCAAAAAGAGCTCCAAAATGCTGCAAAGATAAATCCAGTGTTTGGGTTTTTTTTACTAGAAGAGGTTGAAAGTACAACAGGCATATGATTAAAAAGTGATGGACATGAAGCTCTCTAATACCTTCATGGCTGGCATGTAGCATATGAGATTAAATTTCAGTGGTGAAGAGCAGATAGAAAAACATTTAACTGTCTCTCCATGTTGATATCTGGTTGCAGAGACTATCCTTAAGCACCTGAAAAAAAGGAGGTTGGTTATAATATAGTGATGGTTTGGAAAACCTAATTTTTTCTGTTTCATCTGAATGAGTCACAGTGGTTGAAACTACGCTTGGTTTGCTTTAAGTATTAAATACTTAGAAATAATTAATACTTGACAAAGCCTGTAGCTTGCATTACACTGAGCTGATAAATTGATTTATAGTTTAGAGAATTTTGGTACAAAATTGTATTAAATTGAAAGTTCTTTTTACCTCCCAGTATGGTCCTGTTTCTGCTGTGCTAACTATGCCAGACTAGTTTGGAAGTTCAATTCCTGGACTCCTTTCAGCTAATTTTTCTTTTGACAGTTTCAGAATTTTATGTGCATCTTTAGGAATTAATGAATATGCTTTGGCTGTATTTGAAATGTTGTTTAGGACAGTGAATGAAAATGTGCTGAAACTGAAGTGCCCTTAAATTTTTAATTATTCCTCAGTGGTTTAAATAAACCTGTATATTTAGCTGGTACTTTAACATTGTTTTGAATACAAGTCCTTTCCTGAATTTTTAATTTTAAGATTTGACTTTTTACAGTGTGTTTATGTCTGTTTGTTTTTTGTTTGGCTGACAGCACTCTCCTAAATTAGGGAGGAACTTTTATCTCTGTTGTGCAGCCGAGAAGCAAGGGGAGAGAATTCATGGCATGCCCCAAGGTGTGCAAGAACACTGTGGCAGAGCAGAAAAGAAGCCTGGGTCCCCTAAGTCCTTGACTAGGGCAATGTGACTAAATCTTGCAGTTGTGAACTGCCTTCTTGATTTGTTTCCTTTCATGCAGCCTTTCAGTCCCACTTGGACCGAGGAGTGAGAGCTCATTTTAGGTATGGACATTTCCTCTGACTCTGATTAGGGCCAGAGAGAAACTGTTGAGCAAGTATGAACAATTGCAGCCATCACTTGCAACTACTTCTTGTCTCAATGCTGGGAAAAAAATGAGCCAGAGCTGACTAGTACTGCCTTTTATTAAGCTTTATAATTCCCATTGAACTCAATGTCTGAGTTCCCTGGGCTAGCATTTGTTATCCCAACTCTGGGCTAAACCATCCTTCTTCTCCAATTATACCACTTGGCATCAGTGGTTTTTATAAATCTTCTTCTTCAAAAAATTTTTTCCCCATGGAAAAGATTGGGATATTGAATGACTACCTTTCTATAAGCTAATCTAATAATGCAATGATTTTCAGACTCCTAGGTACAAAACGAGAGAAAAGCCTCTTTAGACTTCCTGCTTAATAAGATTTTCAGTGTTTTTTATTATCCACAAACTCAGTTTCATTCCTAGCTTGGAATACGTTCACTTCACAGTCAGAATTCTTAAATTAATGCCTGGTTCTTTTTCCAGCAGTTTTTCATCTCTTTTAATTGGCCTCTCTTGTCATATTTTACTCCTGCACTTCAGCGCCGGCCGGCCACTGCAGCCAGAGCTCATCTGTTAACATCCACTGATCTCACCTTTCTCTCCCTCAGCCCTTCCCATTCCATCCCACCAGCTCTGCTCTCTGCTGCCAGTACAAAACTTCCAGGGCTCATCCTAGTCTTCCTCACGTTCACAGTTATCTGAGCAAGAAATGGTTTATTTAATTCAGTCTACCTTGTTTAGGTGAAAACATCTTAATAAAGGTGAGCAAGGTCCAGCAGTGTCTTCTTTCAAATAAAGCTCTGATCTTTTTGCATCTTTTAGGATGTCAAATGTTGAAATTACAAGTTTAAGAGCAACATTAAATTCTGTAATATTCATCTTCTGTGTCCTGTGAGATTTATCTACAGAAAAAATGTCATGTATGTAGCCATAATTTTCAGTTATGTAATTAAAATGACATAACTTGCTGACACACATTTTTACTATGTAACTTCTCCTCTGTAAAAACATATTTTTTAAAACCAGTTCCTAATTACATCAATAATGGCCAACACACACCTACTCCACTTTTCCTCATGTAGGTGGTTGTTTGTGCTTTCCAGCAGAAAGACTGTGGTCTGTTTACTTCTAATTTTTGTATTTTCTCCTTTTTAAAATAATGCTGTAGACTTTACTCCTGTTTATCTTACCTTATACTGACTTAACTTCATTGACTTCAAGAGTCTTCATTTATGTAGGAGGTAGATTGTGCACATTTGGCTGATTCTCTAGGTGTCTGGGCTTAACAACACTTTATTTGCAGAATTTCTCAAAGCAATGGAAAATAAAGACGTTCAAGAGCATGCTCTTGGCTACAGAGATGCAAATCTAAAAATGTTCTGATTTCACAATGAATGGTCCTGGAAGAAAGGAAAGAACTTTAGTGGGGTCAAGGACACTCCTCAATACCAATGGCCAAGAAAAATTTCCACCTGTGATTCCTTTCTAAATATTTTCTTAATATTTTTTATGCAGCCTTTTCTAGTTTTATTCTCCACGTGGAACTGAAGTAGATTAAGCAAGATCCCTGCAAGTGCAGTTGGAAAGCACTGGAGTGTTGGTAACAGGAAAGATAAACCAGAGCACTTTGTCACTCTCTGGTTTTAATACCAAACAGAAAACAAACCTGCAAGTAGTGCAAAATGCTTAGACAGAAGGATGTAAAAGTGAACTGCTGATGGGACAGCTGGGAGCTGATGGGTTGGGTTCAGAGGGTAGATTCTGTGCTGGGTGTCCCTGAGGAGCTGGAAGATGCCTCACCTGGAATGGCACTGGTCCTAATAGGGGACCTTAACTGTCCCAAAAACTGCTGGAAGGACATCACAGCAGCACAAAAGTCATTCAAGAGGTTCCTGGAGTACATTGGAGCCAGCTTCCAGACACAGGTGATTGAGGAGCTGGTGGGTGGGCACAGTCTGACTGGGCCTGACCCTTTGAACAAAGAAGAACTGGTCAGAACTGTGAAAGTCAAGGGAAGCCTTGGTTGCAGTGACCATGGGATGGTGGAGTTCAGGATCCTGAGGAGATGAGAAAAATGGTAGTTTCACTGCCCTGGATTTTAGTAGAGCAGTTTTTGACAGTTTCCCATAAGATCCACACAGACAAGCTGGACTCCAGAGCTAGGCCGTGACGTGGACTGGGATGTAGGGTCTGGCAATCTCCAGTTCACACAAGAAAGCTTCAGAAAGCTTCATGGTCCTGTCCTTCCCATGTGTGTTCTTGGGAACTGCTCACTGTCCAAGAAGAAATTTGGAGAAAGTTTTCTGTGTTAACTTATTCACCCTTGCCCACTGCTGAGTTGCTCCCAGAAATTCTTCAGAGTTGCACAGGGAACTATAACTTCACACAACGTGATTTTATGTGGAGAAGGAAAATGAAGGAAACATCTGTTAGTGAAATCTGTTGGTCCACAGACCAGCTTGAACTGAGAATCACTGGCTGTAGTCATTTAAATGACATAAAACAATATAGGAGACACAACACACAAATGGAATTAGAGGCTGCACCTCAAGTTCCACTTGGCAGGAGCAGCAGAAATGCCTTCAGGCCCATGTTCTGCTCACAAGAGCTGCAGACTGGCTTTGGCTTCTGCCTCTTGCATTATACAAAGATTAACATGCTGCTTTTGACATCTGAGGGATGGCATCTTTGTGTTGTAGCACCAGTTCAGATATTCCCATTCCTGCTTCCACATCCCCTCTGTCTTCAGACTGCTCTGCCTGGCTTCCTTTAGCTCGCATTTGTTTTCTGATGCTGCCTTCTTTCTTAGTTGGTAATGAATATTTTTATGCTCTTCTATTTGTTGTGAGGACGTCTGGATGAGCCCCTTGCCATTCCATTCTTACACTGCCATACAAGCAAACCATCCATTATTCCCCGTTTCCAGGTTTTGTCTCTGCTCCACAGGCATTGTTGAATTGAGATAGCTTTCTGGGAAAACCAGGCTGCCAAATGAGTAAATATGTGAGAGGGTGAACAGTCAATCTGTTTTATGAAAAGCTCTGAGTCAAAGAAGATGGAAAAACTCCTAGTTCTTGCAGACCTCTGACTGGATCTTTCCTCCCTTTTACATTCAATACAAGTTAATATGGACTTGATGTCTCTTTATAAAGCATTGTATTTAAGAAGATCTTTGGAAATTATCTCCTTTTCTGTAGAGAGCTCTTTGTTAATGGCTATTTTGACCCAATAAAATTAGATCCATGTCAGACACTCCCTGCTTCTCCAAAAACAACTCAGATATAATCTATTTTATATCTATGATATCTAGAAAAGCTATAATTTATATTTGTGTTTTAGGCTTATTGCTTTGTCTCTGTCTGCTCTGCTGCCATGGTCATCTTTATGTGTTACCCCAGACTCCTGCTCTCCCCCATTGCTCACCTCCAGAAGGTGACTAAGGAGCAGGAACATATGCAAAACCATGAGGGACTGAATCTCAGTCTCAGGGGAAGGGCTCGTTCCCCATAGTCCCTGATTTGAGAAACCGTCCTGCTCTTGTCATTCCCTGCTTGTGTCCCTTCATTAATTGCTGGACCTGCAGTTTGAATTCACCCTTCACATCCTTCATTCCTGATCCTCCCACCCAGGCTTCCCAGATTTGTCCTTCAGAGTTGCTGAATGCACTTTTTGGCAGATTCTTTCTGCAGTTCTGACAAGAAACTTTGTTATATCCCATCCTAAGCCCCAGCTTATTGCTGCCGTTCCCTTCTTTCCCACTAACCACTGCAAATGGATCTCCTTGACTCCATGGGCTTTATAAACATCTTCAGTGAGAAGGTGCCATTCACTCTGATCTCCTCCTTGTTCTGGGAGCTTATCTGGCCCTCCTTGCTAATACATTGTGCTCAGAAGCTTAGGTTTGGTTGTAGAAGGGCCCTGATTTTCATAAGAAGAGGGCAGGATAGGAGCAATCCTCCTGTTCCCTGCCTAATTTCAATTTCTGCTCCAGCTTCCAGCCCTTAGTTTTAGTAACAGGGTTCCCCACTATAGAGTCCTTTTATTGCTCTTAATTCACTCTCCATAGAGATACTCACTAATCAAGTAATTTTTGCAGTCTTTCTGGTAGACTAACAGATTAGGCTTTTAAAGTCTGTTACTGAAAATGGACCAACGTTCTGGGGTTTTTTCCCCCCTTCTCTTCTGCCTCCCTACTGTCCTGCATTGTGTTTTGACATCAGAACAGCATTGTGGTTATAGGTATAATATTACCAATGACAAATGCAAAAGTAAATTATTTATTTCTGCTTATTGCCTGTTTATGTATTTCACAATTTTTTAATGCAGTGTGGCATTAGAAGGAAAAGTTACCTATTTGATAAAAAGATAAAATGGTTTGGATTGGATGGGACCTTAAGGATCATCTCATTCCACTGCTCTGGCATGGGCAGGGACACCTTCCACTACACAAGGTTTCACCAAGCCCCATCCAACCTGGCCTGGAACACTTCCAAGGATGGGGCAACACCATCCTATAATGTAAGGGAGTACTATACCCAATACTTACAAAAGCTCTATGAATTCTTCTCTTTTAGGGAGGCACATTAGGAAGGCTCCATGACTTCTGGTGAATTTAAATCCCTGATCTGCTGTTGCTGAAATATTTTATTATATTTATATAATATTATATTTTATTATATTTTACATAATATTTTATATTATATTTTATATAATATTTATTATATTACATATAGTTCAAATGCATTCTTATACATATAAAATATCAAGGGTTCACTTCAACGTGGAAAGATCAGCTCTTCAAATACTGGCTCATGTGGAGAGCATCAGTTATGAACTTCTTGTTAGAAAAAATTAAAAGCAAATCTTGTCCCTTCTTGGCTGTGTCACACACTGGCACAAAGTCACCTCCTGAATGAGTAGCCTGTTCCACGTGTTTGGTCTCCTAAGGCAACAGCATTGCAGAAAAGGATTTCAGTGGTGGAGTGATAGTTTGAAATAAACCAACCCGCAAAGTATTTCATAAAAAGAATCTTAGATGGAAAATCAAATTATTTCAGTTCTGTATTCTACTATTACAAGAACAAAAAAATCTAATTAAAGTGGGAACACAGGAAGTAATGGGCAATGGCTTGGCACTGATCTGTTAAAAGTGCTGAGAGTGTAGTGCTGAACATTCTTCCCAAGGAATTCCAAAAGGAAATCGGACAAAAGGCTTGGAGAGAAGCAGTTTTTTGCAGTCTTGAAGAGGGGATATCCTCACTTGGGTCACTCAGTGCTTCCTGGGACACCTCCAGGATTTATGTTATCCAGAAGTTGCACTTAAACAGACTTTTGATTCCAGTACATATGAGTAGAACGGGGACATTTCCATATAATAATCCAGGTTCTGTGCTGTGTTTGCCTCTTATGATCCTGATACAAATATCAGGTCCCTTTAATGAGAACTGTACAAAACCTGGAATAATCCTATGTAGAAACTTGGAACAATCCCTGCAATACGCTGAAAAACGTGTCTAGAGCCTGACCACAGCTCTCTGCCAGAGTGAAGAGAGAAAATGAGTCTTTCACACACTTGTGGCTGGTATTTGAGGAAGGTAAAGGTTCACCAGTTCTAGCAAAGATGACAGAATGGAAGCTTGACTTGTGAACTTGTGTGTGAAGCTACAAAGTTCAGTGTTTTGCCCCCTCTCAGATCTGCACATCTTTTTACAGCATCATTTAATGATGAGATACAGCAGGAGTGTCATATGAACCTGCCCTGCCTTTTGTATTTGTTTTTTTTTGATTAATGTGACTTCTCATAAAGAAGTAATTTTTGGTAATCCAGATGGATGATGGGTCTCAATATCAATACTGCCCCAAGCAGTGACTTTGGAATTTTGAGAAGGTGATTTTCTTTCTTAGAACGTCAAAATAGCACATAACTTTTCTTATATTAAATTGAATTGTTAGAATAACCAATTAATCTGTTGATCCAAAATCATAAACCAATGAGTGTGAGAATAAGCTGGGGTGTTACTTCACAGGAAAAGAATAGATGCTGTGAGAAATTCAGAGTTAACTATAAACTATTTCCTACATAGGACCTCACTGGGACTGATTTAAACATTCCTAGGTGCAACTAAATGCATATCAAAGTAAAAACAGAGACTAAGACATGCTCATCCACTTTCCTCTTAGTTTCCTAACTTCTAGTTTACCAGGAGGAGAGGAAAAGTAGATTACTTGCTCCATAAATTTTCTGTCAGAATTTCTATGAATTAGGGCTAAAAGTGAATAATGACTCTTTCTCCAGCTTTCCCCTCTCTTGTCTCATACATATACATTCACACTCAGAAATAGCATACTCTTTATGCAAAGGTTCCTCTCTTTTCAAATAAAACCAAAACATTTTTTTAACATGTCATATGCCGTGGATAACTTGATTACCTCATGCTCCTAAATTCAGCTGTTAATTATTTATTTGGAAGTGTTGGGTAGGCTGCCACAATTAGCCTTGACATATTAAATAAATAGTTTTTTACGGTAATTGGGGGTTGATGCCATGCTGCTTAGAATAGGCTCCAGTATTTCTTTCCTGTCTTGGAGCTAGCTGCAATTTTTAATTTCATGAAACACTTTAGGAGACCATAAGAAAAAATAATCACATTACAAGTGAGAAGTGTTGAGTAAATTTCTTTTACAAAAAACACACCAGTTATAAATTTAGCCCTTAATTGATGGCATTACGAAGGGCTGAGATGGAAAACAAACAGTGGGAAACCCAATAATCTGTAACGTCAGGAGTCTGCATGGTCTGCTTGCCAGGCTGTGCACAGGCTCTTGAAGATGTAGAGGCTTCCAGTGGCAAGACAAAATAATCTTCCAATACTCTGTGCCTGTGGTGGAAAGGTGTCCAGCTGAGGGAGCAAGTAGGCGATGCCCTTTTGGTTCTAATTTACTTTTATCATCTTGGCCAAAGGGTTTTCCTGTCCCAGCAGGGCAGGGCATTGGCTCTCCAGGTTTTCTTCCTGCCAGGCTGAACTCTTTCCATGGGCAAGCTGGCCTCTCTGTTTTATCCTGTCTGTTGTTTGCATCCAGCTCTAGGAAGGCAACTTGGGCTTCTTAAATCCCAGTCGAGTGGATGAAAGAAAACCCCCAGATGTGGCTGCCCTGGGATGTGCAGGGAAAAAGATCTGGCTCTGCAATGTCTTCAGACTGACTGGAAAATGTCCAAGCTGAAGGATTCCTTCTCACCTTGCTCTGGGTGTCCTGGCAGAACAAGGGAGTGGCAGGATCTGGATTTATATAGCAAATCTCTCCACCCAGGAGCTCATTTGGAATTCCTTATGCTGTGCCTCTCCTCCCATTACCGTGCAGGGAGTCTTTACTCTGAAGGATGCACAGGGAGGATAAAAAGGGTACTTTGGGAGCTTTACTGTATCTCAGGCTTTTGTACCTCCACTAGACTAAACCATTATTGATATATTTTTGTTGACATGTTTTTCAGGGAGCTTCAGCCCTCCTGTTCTTCCCATTTTCCCTGGGTTACATCACCTTCCTTTAAGTATGAATCTGTAACAAGGTAATTGTCCATGATGGTGGGCCCTTTCAGGACATGTTTGGGTCCTGATAATCCAGCCCATAATCCATATGGTTCTGGATTACTCATCATTTTGAAGAACAGTTTTGTCTTTGTAAGTTCTCCAAGCTCTCCATCTCTTTGGGACTTCTGGTTATTCTGTGTGGACATTACTTGGACAATTGGCCTCAAGCGTCTGAAAAATTTTGAGATCTTGTTAAAAGTCCCAGAACAATCCTTTTTATACTGAAAGTCTGTAAGCTGTAGAGAGTTGATGATATTTCTGCTCTTTTCTGCTTGTAGGAAGATGCATTTCAAAGGCAGCCTTGAGGGAAACAGTGATCTCTGCTCCCCAGTGCTGGAGGTTTGATGGGTGCACATTTACAAATGATGGACTTTGTGCAAGGAGATCTGTGTCTCAGCATGCTCAGAGACCTGCTTATTACCATCCCTCAGTAGCTGACATTAAAGAAGCATTTTTAGCCCTGTCTTTCTCTCCTTACTACTCAGAATTCTGTTTCATTTTGCAAAATATGTAGTAATTTCTCTGTACAGCTAAAGCCTCTGACCGTGCTGTTTTTAAATCCAGTATAACTGTATTCTGAGAGGCTGAGGGACGGACTTTTTTTCCTGATAACTCTACAATTCCTCTGCAATGCTGTCTGTTAAACTTCTAGTCTTCATCAGGACCTTCTTCAAGAAACAGTAGCCAAAAGCATATTTTATAGAGAGCAGCTAGATTTTGGGGTGGTGTTTTGTGGATGGGTGAGGGGAACTGCATGATAGAATACCTAATATAATATAAAATAGAGGAACAATATAGATACACAAATTAACTTCCTGGATTTCCAGAAGGCTTACAGGGTTTTTTGGGGTTTTTTTTTTCATTGTCCTGAAGAGGTAAGAAGTTTTGAAGGAGAACATATGGAAATGTGAGTGATGGGGAGGAACTGTGATAGTATTTGCTCCTTTTTCTACCCTTTTGCAGGGATAGTGTCTGACCTGGAAGGATTCCTCCTGTAAATCCCTGCTACATCAGTGATTTATGACAGCATTTCTATTGCTTAGTCAGTGGAGGGAACAAGAATAATCTGTTTTTTTTCTCTTCAGAACTTCCCAGTCAATTATTATGACTTCTTACATTGGGTTGTTTCTCATTCTCTGCTCCCTTCACATACTTAACTGCCCTTTTCAAGGGGATGAAGTTCTTTTGAGAGAAACTTGTGAACTGACTGACAGACTGTTGTCTAACACTGAAGGAGATAAGGCTTTTTAGCATTTATCTTTCCTTTAGGCATCTGTATAAATTCAGACAGTGGTGTTTGATGTCATGATTGGTTGAATTTTAATGGAAGTTTGAATTGAATTTTAATAAGACTTCTATAGTGACAAATAAAGACAATTACATAGTTCAGGAAGCTGAAGTCATCTCTTCATTCACCCTGGGGATGAACTAGCTTCTGCCTGGTGCTTTGGGAATTTGTTCCCTTCCTAAATAAATCAGTTTTGTACTTCCTTGTTTCTCTCTTGGAATACTCTCCTGTATCTAAGCGAACTTTGTTAAAACACATGGTGGAAAAGTGTCTAACACACATTACTTGTGTGTAATCCCGTGCTAGCAGTAATTATGGGCTATAGTGCAAGTCTTAGAGAACATATTTTGAGTTTGGGGTTTTGTTTCGGGTTTTTTTTTTGGTGCTATTGTACAGCTCCCAGTAGTGTCTATTGCAGTAGACATGGCATGCAGAGAAGATACAGTGAATTTATCATCTAAACACCAGAAAGGAGACTCCAGCTGTTGACAGTAAAGAGAACAGGGAGATGACAAAGATGAGCATAATCTGCTCTTTTGAATACACACGGCCTGGCATGGGCACTTGGGTGAGACATCCATGAAACTACTGCTGTGAACAGGGACAGCTGTCACAGCAAAGGTTTGCAAGACTGTTTAGTTTAAATGCAAGGAGGAACTGGAATATGAATGAAAAGATGATACAGTCTGTCTCCAGTGTCTCACATCTATTATCTTTCCACTTTTCTGTAAACACTTGAGAATGGATTTTCCAGTGGGCAAATTAAAACCCTGCTGTGACATCTCGTGCTCCTGACAAACTCCTGTCTCCCTGTGTGATGATTTGGTGCTGTCACTGAGGGGATAATTTTGGATTGTGTGGAATTTATGGCATAAACACAGGCTTCTTTGATGTCGGTCTGCTTTTGCTAGAATGTGACTGTATTGGTTTGCTTTAAGAGCATGTCTGAGAGGAAAGTAATCAAAAACTGATAGCAGCAAAAATTAATGAAGTCAGAAGAAAATGCTGTGCCTGTGACTACCCGAAGGGAAAGACACAAACTGAAATGCAGCATGTTAATGAGGACTGCGGCAATCTTCCTTATTCATTTCTAAGCTGGGCTCTGCAAACTTTTGTGCATCCTGGCATTCTGGACATAACTCCAGTAATTTAAATGAGTTTTTGGGTATCTCCAGGTAGAAAGATTATAAAACTATCTCTTCTTTTTTCTCTCACTTTTTTTTTTTTTTTTTTTAATGGTACCATTTTGGGGTAAGAAAGGAAAATTTTTTACTGTAAATTATAGGAGATTGTTTTGCATGTACAACTAGATCCTCCAGTGTGTTGCATTTCCCCTGGTAAACCAAATGTTAATCTGTAAGTCACAAATTATAAAAACAAGTGAGAATTTTTCTTTCTTCAGGTCTGCTGTAATATTAGATCTCCTTTTTCTGATAGAGGATTGGGTCCTTTGGGGAGAGGAGAGGTCATTAAAAACGGATGAGGGATTTGTAAAATCTCTGGTTTCACTTTTCTGGCCTCATGGTGCATTCATGTGGCAGTCAGTGTTTGATGGGGAGGATTGCCAAAGTAAAGCTGACACTCAGCAATGGGGTAGGGTCTGCTTGTGCTTCCACCCTCTGCACAATGAACAGAAATGATGAGCAACTGCACCCCAAAAAAATCCCTTTGATTGCTCAATAGCATAGCCAATTTTTTTCAGAATGGCTTTGCACATACTGAAATACATCTTGTGAGATGAAAGCCTGATTTGCTGTAGGAACACATTGTTTTCCAGAGGCTCAGTCTCATGGATCACTTTTATGGCTTTCCATTTCTGTCCTTCCTCCGTAGTCTAAACAATGAGTTGTTCTAGCCACAGGCAGTTTGTGCTGCTTCCTCAGGGCCTCCATTCTGGGCATTGCTTTTTACAGGGTTTTATGCTGCTCTAAAAATGAAGATGAAATAAACTGTCCAGATGGGACTTTAAAGATATGGACTGTGGAGATGTTCCATCCACACACACCGTGAGTGGTTTCTGATAGTCCTGCAGCATTGTAAGGGAATAGCACTTTTCTGTGCTTCCTTTAACAGAATCACAGAATGGTTTGGGTTGGAAGGGACATAAAAGCTCATCTCATTCTAGTCCCTTGCCAGGGACAGGGACACCTTCCACTAGACCAGGTTGTTCAAAGCCCCATCCAAGCTGGCCCTTGAACATCTGCTGAGGTGCTGCTGGAGGGGTGTGTGTGAAATAGTTTTATGATTCTTCACACAGAACTGCGTGGAAACATCTCAACATTTTCATACTGGAGTTGTTTGACAGTGAATTTAATTTGGTTATTTAAAAGTCCAAGTCATTGTATTGTCAGTACAAAATCTCCAAATACCCAACTCTGCTCTTACAATCTCTGTGCACATCTAAGGTTTAAATGTAGTCTTCAAATGTCACCTTTCTGACTAATAAAAATTTAAAATCTTATGATTGTCATAGAGTTGTATCCTATATTTCTCAGTAGCCAGGTTGCAAAATGCAAGGGAGCCACGGTGCACTCCAAGAGGACCCTGGTTTGGGTTTTGGGGAACCAGAATTCTGGAGCACAGCACCTGTGTCCATCAGTCATGACATAGTTGAAGATACAAATCCAAACTCTAAGCCCATAGATAAGATAATTCATTTTTTGGGTGCAGGATGACCTTCAAAATATGTCAAAATATAATACAGCAGTAAATCTAGTAATCTAGTAAAAGAACATGTCTGTCCCAGAGAGAAAACTTGAGCCTTATGTTTTGCTAGAAACCTAAATTCTCTAACTCTTCAAAAGCCATTTAATTTACATTAGATAATTTCTTAATCCAAGCAAATGTCTCTTTGTACCAGCAGTATATTCTCCTAAGTGCTAAAAGTTTTGCTTTTACTTGCCAGCACATCAGTACAAGGATAATAGCAAAAAATGTCGATTTAATTAATTGTGTGTCAGAGCATATGTTGAAAACCCTAAAATAAATCTGTAGTCTAAGTTCAGACTATTGCAAATTGTAATTTATACTACTGAAAGTATAAAATCATGTAGGTGAGGAGTTCTGTAATTTGAAAGCCGAAGATATTTTTATTTTCAAAAGGATATATAGGTTCAGTGACAATGCTGGCATAAAGATGTTAAAATATATAGAATGGGTATTTTGCTCAAGGAAACAATGCATCTCATGGATTTTAATGTCTTTTGATGAATTATCCTCAGTATTTATAAATACTTTAGCAGTAACTCATAAATAACGTAATATTAATTGAATAACTTAGTAAATTACTTTTTCAGTGATTATCCCTGTATCTCTGTTCAATTACTTGATGAGATGTCCTGGGCAGTTCCTGTCAGAAACTTCATTCTTCTACCCCTTATTCCAGCGCTGATTTAGAGGAGAGTGAAATAATCTTTTACAAGTTTATTTTACAGTCTGGTCAAAGGGTTGAGAGCTAAAGCTTAAATTAATAATGTCCAAGTGAATGAAGGCATTAGGTGGAATATAAAGCTTTACTTGATAGACATATCTAAAAAAGGGAAATGAAGCATTGTTTTAAGCACAAAAGCTTTCCAGTAAGATCCAGGGAGTCAAGGCTGATCACTGAATGATCACCAGGTGTGTAGCAGCATGAGCAAGAGGAGAATTTGCTTTTTGCAGCAGCACTGCCTCACCTCTTGGGCACTTTCCAGAGAAACACGGGTTTGTATCAGCAAATTGGCTGGGAACTGCCTGGGGCACTGCACTGGGTTTAGGCTGAGCTTGGATTAGAGGAGCCACATTGCCAGAAATGCCATCTTGGAGGGGAATTGCAGAGGTCCTGGGCTTCATGACTCTGGTTTGCTTCATGGGCTTGGTGTCCCCAGACTCCAGAGTGGAGAGAAATTGGAGAAATGTACTGTCCTGCTCTTTCTAAGTATCCATATTATGAGTGCAGAAGGTGGCAAATTCTCCCTCTTTGCTTTTCTGCTTCTCTTCCCTGGCTGTCCTGATAATTTGTGGGAATGAATTATTTTTAAAGTTATCTTTTAAAAAAAAGTAATTTTTAGCTTGACATCCTTCCTGTCAAGCACCCTTGAGCAGAAGGGACCACACAAGGCAGTTGCTGCTGCTGAACAGATCAGAAGAGATGAAAGTGGAGAGTTAGAAATATTTTCTCTTGATGACCGTGGGGTTTTGCATTGTTGTTTCTCCCAACATTTTATTTTTAAAATAAACTTTCTGACTCAAGCAGTGTTCTAATGTCAAAGCCTGATTTCTGTCCCCTTAAAATGCCCTTAAAATAGTAACCAGTGTTCTGCTTGCCTGTTAATCTTAGCCAGGGTTTTCTTCCAAAGAAAAGATACATATGAAATGCAGTCTATCTGAATACAGGTAATTTGGTGTCTTTTGCAGAAAATGTAGCACAAAATTTTTAGACAAAAGAGACTTTCAAGTTTTCAGTGTCCCACGGAAGAGGAGGAACTGGGGGAACCATTGTTAGGTGACAAAAGCTTTACCAAATTCTCACTGCAGGAAAAATTAGGGTAAGAAAGAAAATATCTTTTATAAGTTCTTGAAAAAGTTGTTTTTCTGTTCATTATAGGTGAATGGGATTGGTGTGTTATTTCATAGTGATACTGGAAGATGTTCCCAACCAAGCATCTCATTTAATGCTTGATCAGGGAGCCTCTCCTCCTGCATTCTGGAATCCCTAATTAAATGTCAGGCTGTGTACAAAGACTTTAGGGGATTGGCCACTATTGGTTTATTTTAAAATTGTGGGTTTGGTTGTATTAATAATGATATTCTCATTGACAGTATGTACAGCAGTCAATAACACCCTCACTTGTTTAGTTTTCTTTTACTGTATAGGAACCACTTTCCTGACACACTGATAAAAAGTATTCTATAAATATCTCTGGCCTTTGGAAATAAGAGTCCCTTTTTTTGCACTTTATACATCCTCAAAGTATTTACTGAAGCAGAAGTGCCTCCATTTCAGAGTGTTGTTGCACGTTTCTCTCCCCATTTAACAAGATATTAAAAAGATATCCTTCAGGGCAAGCAGTGAAATGTAATGGCAGAAAGGTCACCCAAGGAGCATGAAGATGGCCTTTGAAGAGCAATTTCTGCAGGAAATAAGGAAGAGAAAAAATTGCTTTCTAAAGTTTCATTCCAGGAATAACAGGTTTTCTTCACTTCCCTGCTTTCCCCCTTTCTTTTGAACCCAGCATTGCCAGTTTTCCCCCTGCATGACTAGCAACTTCCCTGTTTAAAATTTTTAGGATACTTTTCTTAATATTCTGAATATGTTGTAGGGGGTCCAGAGTGCTACAGATAAAAGTTGTACCTAGTACATCTAATTTTGGGTTGTGCTTCAAAGGCATGTTTTAGCTTGTGGAAAAGTTAATAGGCCTATGTTTTCTTAAAATGTTGTTATTTTTTATAGCTTTGATATAAACTTTCCTGCCTGATCATATTAGTAAGAGGATGAATCTTTCTGACTCTGAAATAAAGGAGTGCTGGCAAGGTCTGTGTGTGTAACTAGGGTCAGCTAGAGTTTTAAGATTGAGGGTGGCTAGTTTGTCTTCACAGATCCTTTCTCCTGAGTAATGAATATTTGTTCCATGGTGTTGGTAAGCCTTCAGTTTAAATGGAAGTCATCACACTTCTTTGTGTATGAGTACAGGAAAGAAAATAGTGCACAGGAGAAGGAGCTGCACCATGCTTTTGGCCTTTTTTAATTGCTTCAGTTCACCCAAGCAATTTACAGACATTATTGGTGCTACAGTATCATTTCTTGAGAGCTGCATGTCTAGTTCTAGTCTGAAAGTTTTAGAGGAAGTAATTTAAAATGTTCATGTTATCCTTTTTCTAAATTTCTAGTTCACTTAGATATTGCTGTTATGGCAATGAGTTATCTGAAATGCCTTTCCACAAATAAAAAAACCCAAAGAGTTTCCCTTGTTTGAATTTAGGTTAGCTATTAGAAAAAGGTTCTTGTTTGTCACCCAGAGGGTGGTTGGGCACTGGCTCCCCAGGGAAGTGGTCACAGCACCAAGCCTGACAGAGCTCAGGGAGTGTTTGAATAACACTCTCAGATGCTCAGGTGGGATTGTATTGGGGTGCCCTGTGCAGAGTCACTTGAAACTCAGAATATTCTGGGATTCTGTGAAGTTTTACACCCTTGGACTCCTTAATAAAATGATAAAGGGTGAGGAAAAGAGAGGAATGCAATACCCCAACTAATTAATCACTTAACAAAGTAAATCAATAAGGGAACCAAAGCTGTTTTGAGGTACCTAACAGATTAGTCAATAGAGCAATGACATTTCTCTCTGAGTCATGAATTAAAATTAGTAAAGGAGTTCTGATAGATTAACCAGAAAATTTCAATTTCATTTTTATGCTTTCCATTTTCTTTCAATTTTCTGCTACCTGTATAGAAATACCTTTCCTTGGGGTGTTCTGTTATTACAAAGAATCGGTGTTTGTTTCCTTCCTACTGTTTCCAGACTGCCTCTTTAGAAGTTATTTACTAGAGATCCCATGTGGAAGGCCTGTATATATTGTGCTTTATAGAATACAGCAATTCCAGTTCCTAAATTTGGATCAAAACCAATAGACATTTAGATACACCTCTTTGCTAAGGATGTATCTTCCATAAAAATGAAACATGATCCATGATCCCAGCATGAAAAGTTTTGCAAAGAAATTGCAAAGAAATGAAAAATTAAGAGCAGGAAACTCTTAGTTCTGGTGCTGCTTCCTTAATTCCAAGTTTTGGGAATGGATGCTAAAAGGCACTTAAACTGTAGGTGTTTCATTTTGCTTTGTTGGGTTTTTATTTTATTTGTTTATTAAAAAAAAAAATTCCCTCAAGACTTTGTATTTTATACATCATGTTAATGCCCTGGGAACTTCTTAAAAGCCCAGAACAAAGTAAGTGTTGATATACTGGTATATGAGTGACTTTTATTATGAATAAAAAGTAATTTTACTTTTGCTAGCCAACTACTGTTTCAGTCAGTATTCATAGGAGAAAGGGCACAGATACTCAAAGAGCTGCTTTTCTTTTTTTACTGCCCTGATCACCGGAGCTCAGTCCTTACCCATACTCTCTCAGGGACTATTTCTACCATAATTTTGCATTCCTCTTGAATTAATCTAACTCCTTATAGTCTAAATTCAAGAATTTTTTTTAATAATTTTGCTAGGTGTAAATTCTTTGTTAAACCTTTGTTAAGGTCATTAGGATACAAGTGTTATTGAAGCAAAATACTAAAGTAGGATACTGTCCCAAGAACATTTTTTCTTTCCATGCTTTATTGCTCTTAGAGTAAATTTGTCTCTTTTGTCAAAAGGTTGTTGTCTTAGCAAAATGTGCAGATGCTTAATTACTTACAATTAAAAGTATGAGATAGGAAGTTTTCAGCACAGTTAGAGCTGTTGTTCCCCAGCCCAGCCTGTAGTGAAATTACTCTCTGGACTAACCAGGTAACACCACTGTGCAGGTTTGTGTCTTTGTGCTGTTCTTCAGAAAGCCTGTTGTTAACTGTGAGTTCTGGAATCTGACACCATGACCTAGAAAACACCCTGTTCTTTGATCTCCAATTTTTAAACTTAAAAAGCAGGAGTGTTTTTCTGACACTGTTTGGCTGCTGAAGTTGTGCTGCTGCACGATGAGCTCCCCGTGTGCAGCAGGGTGCATAGCAGGGGTGCTGGTTTTCAAAATGATCTAAGCATGACACAACGAAATAGAGACACAGCTGCTGTTGTGAAGAACATAATAATTATCTCTGTGCTTGCTATTGCCCTCTGGATTTTATTTCTTCATTCCTTCAGAGGGAAAACTAGGAACTGAGTCACAACAGACCCACAGTTTTTAGTCAGGCTGAGATCCCCTGGTGGTGTGGGAGCTGAAGGTGCTCTTTCTCTTAACACCAGAAGAAACAAGGGGGTCACTTCAAGTCTAATGAGCAGTAGGTTTTGGCTTTCTTTCTGTCTCTCCATTTCTGGAGTCCTTAAAGATGTGGGTAAGTTCTGCCAAGTCTAAGTTGTACCTTTACTTGTCTCTTCTTGAAAAGCACTGGTGGAACCCTGACTCCCTTGCCTGCCTTTTTCCTGCAGTAGCCATCATAAAAAAAACCAGAAGTGCAGGAATAGAAGTCTAGATATTGAGCATCATATAAAATTTTTGTTTGAAAGGGCCTTCTGGAAGCTAGCTGCTCAAAGGAGCTCTAACATCTAAGATTAGGTCATATTGCTTGGATAGCACCAGCACATTTCTTTCCCATATCTCTGATCAAGATTTCCTTCATAAAAACTTTTAACCATTGCCCTTTCCTTCTCTGCACCTCTGAGAAAATCTTACCCTGTCTTCTGTGTAAGCTCCCCTTTTTGTCAGGACATTGATGGTGAGAATCCCCTGAGCCTCCTCTCCCAGTTTGTTGAATTTTTCCACATCCATTGTGTGCTCCAGCCCCCAGCCACATGAGTTCATTCCACTTTGTCAACATCTCTTTTGTACTGGGGGCATTCCAAAACTGGACACTGTATCCCAGGTGAAGCAGCTGAGTAGAGAACTTGCAGACTGGGCTCTCAGGGCAGCAATCCAATGTGCATTTAGCTGCCTGGACATCTGTCCTGAGATTGTTCCTTCCCAAATGCAGGACTGGCCTTGTGCAGTTTCTGGAAGCCGATTCTTCCAGCTTCTGAATGTCCCTATGAACAACAAAATCCTCCAGCACCTTGACAGCTTCTCCTTCCCAGCTTGGGGTCATCTGCAAACTTGCTGAGAGCACATTGCATCTGATCAGTCAAGTGTAGATGGGAAATGGTATCAGCTGTGGTGCTGACCCCCAAGAAACATCCCTTGGAACCCTGTAAAAGTTCTTGCTCAGAAACACCACTCTGGTTATGCTCAGTTTCTTTCTATGCGAGGTAAAGGAAAATAACTACAGGAAACAGAGGCTCTTTTTCACTTGAAATGAGAAAGTCCAATTCTTAATGTCAGATGGGTGCTTTTTGAGTGAGAATTTTCTTTGCTGAGTATTATGGCAATGTAGTAGAGTGGAATTATTACATAAAAAGCAGAAAAGGATCGTCTTGTAATTTTTTTGTATGCAATGTGATAGTCAATTTTGTTCTAATTGGTTCACTATTACTTCTCATCTATTTCAGTTCAGCTGCAAAAAGTCAAAAGTACTGCTGCAGTTATTCTTAACAAAATGCCCTTTCAAAAACCAGCTTAAAGCTTCATAGAGCCACTGGTATGGAACTGCCAGAGCTGGTCCTGCTCTGTATTGTAGTGATGTGTCCTCATGCCTGTGGAAGATGAACACACTGAGCCTCAGATGAGTTTCACTGACAGGAGGTTGCGTGTGCTTGGTTGAAGGATTTGGGGAGAAAGGAGGGGGAGGTTTTCAGCATGTGGCTGTGGAGAAAACTACCTCATCACATCCTTAGTCCCCTGTGATTCTTTTCACTTAGATCAATTTAATAACCTGACAGATACAAATTTCTTTACTGTCAGTGTGGCACAGCCAATATGAGAGTGAAGGATCAAGCGGAGCTTGGTTGTGTCTCTGGACTCCTCGGCGCAGGGATGAGGATGGAATACTTGTGGGAAAAGGTCACTGGCTGATCTTTCAGTGCACCAGGCTGGGCTTGCAGGCTGAACAACATGAAATATCTTGTTTTGATTTGTAAACTGAGCAAGCAGAGAATGAGACCCGTTGGGGGAATAGCTCTGAGACCACAGAATGCCATGGCTGTGCGTGGCTTTCATACACAAAGACAGTGCTTCTCCCTTTCCTTTATAAATGTCCTCAAATAGACCAAGACAATTTATTCTCCTTCTTAATGACTCCCTAGGCAGCTGATTTTTGCTGTGTGGTGGGGATTACAGCTAGAGGAAATCCTCTTCCCCTTGCACATCCCCATGAGCAGTATTTTCCTTTTCTGGGAAAGCATTTGTGCCCGGTCTGTCCACTGACACACCCAGGACCAGCTCGAGGGCTGACTTGGCCACCTCTGTTTCTGTGGATGCTGCTGAGTGGTCAGCCTGCAAGCTCAGCATTTGGCTTTTTAATTTTTATTGTTTGAATGCAATCACAGGTGCTGAATGACTGCTTCTGAGGAGTGCAAGAAGATGCTGTTAGCTTTAGCCTGGGTTGGTTAATCATTGATGGACAGGCGATAGCTCCTGGCCCATCTCCTCCTTCCCTCCCCTTGCTTTCATTCCCTTTCTTCCCCACATGAAACTCAATTAATATGACACATTATTTCTAGACAAAACCTGGTCTTAAAATATGCAAAATAAAGTTCTCAGTTTTATTTCTTCAATCACCTTGGCAGGGGGTATTTTTAGTCCAATTTCCACATGAATATTGTATCATAAAAGGGCTGATTAAAATGAGGTAGTATGACAGGGTTGGCTCGTAGTGAATGGATATGTTATTTATCCTGTTGAAAGGACATTACTGTAACCTTGCCTCCAATCCTACAGAGTGGTTCCCCGTAAGCTGTGTGTCATCTAACCTTTCCTGAAATTTATTCCTAACAATTGACATGTAGATTATCAATGCAGCAGAATTTTTTTGTATTCTTTTCAGATGGGGAGTGGCAAGTAACCAGCCTTTCAAACAAAATTCAAAGGTGTCCATTGATAAAACTGGAGATACATAATTTTGTTTTAATTTTGGATTTCAGTAGAGGAGCAAAAGAAAAGCATTGAAAGAATTTAGTAGTCAACAACAACAAAAAAAAGTAAGCTTTTTGTTCTCTTTTCAAAGGATATTTGCCTTCACTTTGAGTAAAGTGTTTCATTTCCAAAGCAGATGCCTACTATAGTGTGAGCCTATTATTTTAGGAAAAAATTACAGTCTTATCTTTTGTACTGAAGATTTACAATTAACCCCTGAAAAAGTTTCCTGAGTTAACAGTAACATCGCTTTACTGAAATATTTTTCAGCAGCAGACCTTGAAGCAGTAAACAGAGAACCCCCAAGGGCATCCTTGGCACTTGACAGGTGGTGAAAACAAAGCTCACAGTGAGCCACCAGTTTGCCCAGCACAGCAGTGGCACAGCCCTGCCCCAAATGCAGGGTTTCAGGATTCTGCTGTGCCACTGGGTGCTCTACAGCGCCGTGGGCATCGTGCACTGAGGCACGAGGAGGTCAGCAATTGCTCATCTCCTGTTCAAGAAACATCAAGGAAATACTGGAATTACAAACTGTGTGTGAAATCTCTATGCCAAAAACTGGTACCAGAGTTCTTGGCCAGTGTAGCTTTCTCCTTTAAGAAATCCTGCTTCTCTCCTCTCTCTCCTTTTCACAGATCTGAAGATTTTTTTTCAGACTGATCTGAAGGACAATTGCTGTGGTCATTCTGTTCCTAAATATCACAGATGCTATGACTTAACTTCTTCATTTCTGCACTGGACCCACTGGATTCTGGTTGATGGGCCACAGTATTTTCAGACAAATACCATATTTTGCTTTGAATTTTCCACATCCTTTAAAATTCAGCCATCCCTATGATTCATCTTTAATTTCCCATTCTAATTCCTGTAGGTTTAGCCTCTGCCAGTGGATGTCATGCTGGTTTTGCTAGAGTGGAGCACCTTTTCAATGTCAACTAAATGAAAGCAGACTCTAATATCAGTTCCCTGAGCAGACATGGTGACCCAGGTGATGGTTCTTTTTTTTTTTCCATTCTGTCTTTCAGTTTGTTCCCAACAGGTGAAGACTAGTTGAGAAAAAACATTCTCTGTAATCAGGGCTAAAGGGCTTTGAGAAAGGTCCCAATGTAGTATTTCTTCCCTCAAACCTGTGCCTTTTTTCCCTGCTGGTTGAGAATTGAAAAAAAGGCCAAAGGATATTTGCAGTTCAAATGATAAACAGATCCATGGACATTGTGCACTTTTGTTATCAGCTGCTCTCGTGTTAATGATTGATGTAACTAAGGCTGTGCCTTGTTTCTTTAGCTTGGCTGTAAGTTAGGATTGCTGTAGGTAGAGCTAGGGACACATGGGTTAAGGAAAGGGGATTTCTGTCTGGCAATACAGGCAGGAAGCTGTTTTTTAGCTTTATTTCCTAAGGAAATTATTATCTGCAATGCTGTCTGTATGCCAGTCCCCAGTAATTTTTCAAGTTAGTGATTGATTTCAACAGTATTTGAAACAGGACAGAAATCTCAAAAAGTAATTATGTTCTACAAGTTGGCACAGGTGAAGTTCTCAGTGGGACAGAGATGGTTTCTTGTACCCTTGACAGGGTCACAAGAGGCTGGGTGGGAGCCAGGGAGAGGACATGGGACAGTAATCATAAGCTTTTGAGGGAAATTGGGCATTTTTTATTCTTCTGCTTGCAGGAAAATGTATTCTCTGTGTGTACATGGGAGGGCATTGTGCAAGGGCAGAGCTGCTTCTGCACTGGGACACAATTTACTGCAAATTTCTCACTTTCTGTCCTTTCATTCTCTTTTTGTGAAGGAGAAAGTGTTTGTGGGAGAGGATTCATCTGACTCAAGGTCTGCAGCCAGTGAAGCCAGAGCATGCTTGGGCTGACTGTGGCTGAGGCTCCTGGTCAGGCAGTAATTTGCTGCTACTTTTGGCACAAATATTTTTTCTCATTTGGTCCAACACACAGGGAAGGGAAGTAGGTGCTGAAGAGATGGTTAGGACAAGCTGTTTGTATCTGGTCTTAAATAGAAAACAGTTTCTCCATCCTTGATTTCATTCTCACTTTATTTGAGCTATATTAAGTGAATGCTATGCACAATCTATTTTCAGAAAGTGGTAATTACATTAGATTTTCTTCTTCTGGTATTCTTTCATTTTGTAATGTATTCAAATGCTGCTAAGATATTGTCCAGACAAGATGACGATAGAATCTGATCATCTGTTACTGTTTACTAATGAAAGCAAAATTGGAAGATTATGTAGCAACTTTGAAAAGGGTACTTTGACAGTTTTTATTTTATTTGACTTGTTCTAGTCTATTATTTAACAAACCACCTCTTTATTGCTTAAAGAAGTGATTGCAGTATTTCACAAGGAACTAATTTGTCTTCAATTTCAATTCACTTGTGCAGTGTTCTTCTGATAGCTTTGTGCTCTGCTTCTCATGCTAAATCCTGTTAAAGCAGTTGCTGGATGAAGTGAATTAATGAAATTTGGCATTCCAGCCCCTTTCACTGCCTGAAAATACAGTGCCCAACACAGCCTGGGTCAAGCACGAGTGTTACCACTTCCACACAGGCTGATGGTAAAACTGGCCACTCCTGAGCCTGCAAAACCTTCATCAAATACCCTTTATTTATATGCATAGATAGCCCTTTTAAAGACACTGCATCAAGCAAATACTAGAACATCTTTTCCAGTACCAAACTGGTATTGCTCTGGCAGTGGCCAAAGCTAAATATTTGTACCAGAAGACAAACATAGATCAGCAATTGTAAATACTGTAAACAGTGGTGGAACATTGCTGATGGTTTTTGATCAGAGGCAACCATCAGTTTGCTCTCTGGTGCTATAAATTATTCTGACATTTCAAATCTACTGAGTGATATGGTGAAAACTGTATTAATACACATGAAAATCAGCCCTGGTTTGAAACTCTTGGCAGGGATTTCTGCAGGTTAATTGAATTAGAGTCTGTGTGTGCTGCTTCATCCTATCAATTTTTATCTTTTAGTTTTATTGATAGATCATTTGCTTGTGTAGTCAGGAGAAAATGAGAGTCTAACCAGCTTTCTCATTCTTTTTCTGCTGTTCAATCATCAGTGCTTTTCATTTCTTGTCTATAAGGAATTTGATGAAAATGTTTTCTACATTCCTGTAAATACAACCAGGCAACTTTCATTTAGGCTGCAAAGGTTTGTTAGGTCTAGCTTCAGCCTTCCTACTGTATATCTGGGTGAAAATAAAATATTCTTGTTTTCTTTACACTTAAGGCTATATATATATGAAAATGTATGATTTGCAGAGATAAGAAAGTTTGGAATTTTATAGTTGTGAATTGAATGTGTAGCAAATGACTTCTATTTGCTACACAAGCTGCCAAAGGAACTTTTTTAGAGGATAGGAATGGAAGGTAGAGGGGTAACAGTGCCAGTGTGTCCTGTCCTTGTCAGTGCAGGGCAGCTCTTGAAAAGGATTCTCCTCTATATATCCCCAAGTCTTCACTGAATGAAAAGCAGCCCTGAACAGAAGTTGGCAGTCAGTGGAACATGGGGAAAGTTGAGTGGGGGTCTTTCTTCTATGCTTCTTCCTTCTGATTGTTTTTGCACTTCCCCAGTGAAGTGAGAGGAGTTGCTGCCTCCTGGCTCCTCCTGGCACCAAGAGCCTGGCACGTGCCAGGAGGGACCTGCTGCAGGGACAGAGCAGGCTGGGGCTGTGACTGGGGTGGTACAGCTGGCACAGCCTGACGTGGGTGTCCTGAGGGAGCTCAGTGGGGACAGAAACCTCCCATGGAGCACAAGGGCAGAACTCACTCAATGGCCATTTTCAGCACAAATACAGCCCATGAAAGTGGGGCCTCATGATTCTTCTGCCTATTGGTGTTTGAAGCAGGTGGTGTCAGGAAAGTTACCACAGGGGTGACTGGTTTGTAGCCAAGTGTTCATAGCAATGCTGCTTTTTGATCCTTCCATCTTGGCTCCTTCTACCACTGGGAAGCAGAATTCACCAAGCATTGGATTGCTGACCTGTGATAGGGATGTGAGCTGGGGGTAGATCTCTATGAGACAGGGTGGTTTTACCTACTGAAGATTTATTGTTGCAATCTCAATCCTGCCCAGTGCACGGGGAGCTGCAGGTCCAGCCCCAGTCTCCACTCTTGAGAATCAGCCCTTGGCCCACAAGCTTCTGGAATTTTTCACAGGTTGCCAAGAGAGATGGTGGATGCTCCATCCCTGGAAAAATTCAAGATCAGGTTGGATGGGACTGTGAGCAACCTGATCTAGTAGATGTCCCTGATCATTGCAGGAGGTTTGGACTGGGTAACCTTTAATGGTCTCTTCTAGCCCAAACAGTTCTACAATTGTTAAACTGGCTTGGAAATGTTTATCACCAAGGATTTTATACTCAATGACCTGTTTCACTTACCTGAAAGACAAGCCCATTGCAGGGGTATTTAGCAACCTGCTTGTTTTTATTTCTGCTATTACTGTCTTAATGTTTCTCTTAGCTGTCAGATCTCAGGCTCTTTTTGCCAAAACCAGAAGTATGTTCAGTTCTGTGCTGTGGTCTGGGAGATTCATAGCTTGGTGTGTTTGACCAGACAATATTTGTTCCCTCCCCTCAATGCCCATCTCTATACTCATGGCACGTCCATTTTGTACTCACAGGCTGATTCAAGTTGAATACAGAGATGAGGTTGCCCTGCCCTGGTCTGAAGGTGAGCCTGGGAAGGGAGAGTCATGCTCAAAGTTATCCTCAGCTTCCCAGCCCACCTGCTGCTCAAGGAATGCAGGGGATGTGTACAAACAGTGTGTGAACTGTTGTGATGCTGTTACAGTGCTCAGGAGCAGTTCTCATAGAATGGTGAAAGGCACTTTCAATAAAACCCCAACCATTTACCACACGCTTTTTTTGAGGAGCTGGGTTGCCACTGGGGTAATCACTCTAATGGAACTGGAAAGGTGTCATGCTGCAGTTGTTTTCATATTTGTGTGGCCTCTCTTTATTACTTTACTTTTACTGGGTCCACTATTGTATTTCCCAGTTGGAGCTAAACACTCCTGAGCCCTGGGGATTTTTTGCAATTATTGTCACTGACAGAGCAAACAGGAGTGAGGAATCTGAGCCGTTGCTATAGAGGCTGTATATGACACAATGCCTGTGAAGCACTGGGCATAATAACCATAACATG
Organism: Poecile atricapillus; assembly: GCF_030490865.1. Classification (NCBI taxonomy): domain Eukaryota; kingdom Metazoa; phylum Chordata; class Aves; order Passeriformes; family Paridae; genus Poecile; species Poecile atricapillus. The sequence goes on along the minus strand of NC_081250.1, from coordinate 149,215,743 downwards.
AAAAATGAGCTATTGATTCTCTGCCCACTTCCAGGGAATGAAAAATTTCCTCCCAGTCTGTAATCCAGTGCACTGAGAACATTGTCCTCCTGAGCGCTTGTCCATGGAGCTCTGACTCCATTCTGTGGGCACCGTTTAGTTTAGGCTAATGAAAAAGTGAGTGTATTTGAGGAAGAAGCTGCTCACAGACTTATTTAGTGTCTGTGCAGTGTAATCTGTGCTATGATTCCGTGGCACTTAGGCCTGTGAGAGGCTGTTTGGACTTTGGGTGGTTACCAGTCCTGCCTTGCATCTCAGGGAGCAGCCAGGGCTGAATCATGGAAAGCATCAAGGGGCAATTTGGCATCCTTACTCATTCCAAGCACTGTTTCAACCCCTGTATAAATATCCTGCTTGATGTGAGCAAAGATGTCACAGTTTTGGTGATTTTGGCCTAATCACACCGGAAATGTTCCAGAAAGATCAGCAACCAACTTTCTGTCTTATGCAGAGACAGTTTGAATAGTGATTTATCCATCCATCCGTCCATCCATCCATCCATCCATCCATCCATCCATCCATCCATCCATCCATCCATCCATCCATCCATCCTCCAACCAACCATCCTCACGAGCTAAAATGAAGCTGTTTTCTTTGATGTGATCTACTGTTTAGTCATTATTGAAATTTTCCTTTTGGTTCTCATTGTTGGGATTTTCAGCACTGCCCGGTGCAGGTTGGCTCCAATCTCTTCTGTGTGTGGTGGCCTGGGAGATGGTGACCCTGCCACAAGGATTGACACCAGTTTTGCTTCCCATGACATCCCTCTCATTGGCTTTAAATCCCAGTTTACAGGGCAAATAGTGCACACAAAGCAATATTAATTCTTTGTGGGCAGCTGAAAGAGAAGCACCATGTACATACCAGCGAAACTTGGCTGCTTGTCTTGCCGGCACCGGTGCCAGCATTTTCTTTGGTTGGCTCCATGCAGATCTGGGACCCTGTGTTTCATTTGGAATTTTGCTTGGGACTCAACCCAAGGTTGGGAGATGATGCTGCCAAGTTTTCTTTGGTTTTGTGTCAAGAGTGACTATGGATTGAAGCTGGAATTGAACCAGGCATGTGACCTAACTCTTCTACTGTCTCCTACATTGAGGAAAGCCAGTCCTGACTAGCCAAAATGGAGTCAGACAGAGGTGTTATGGGTTCCTAGTGTAAGATCAAAGTGGCATCCATAGAGGTTTCTGCTCTCCCATTTTCTCTCAGTCTCACAAAAGAAATTTTGTGGAACAAACCTTCAAGTGAAGGTTATGAATGTTCTTTTTTCCCCTCTCCATTTCTGAAACAGTGGGTTAGAAGATGACTCTTCCCTTTTTGAGTGTGTAGTTGAAAGAAAGGCATGTGAAAACAGCAAGTGCAGCTCAGTGGTTGAATTCCAGGTGCCTGGAACTGCTTAATCTCTGCAGTCTTGGGGAGAGGTCCCCAAAAGCAGAAGCTTTGAAAGCTTTGAAATATTTTTCTGGGCACTGAGCAAAAGGCTGTCACCTGAGGGTGATATATAAGAAGCCAAGTAAATTGTTTGATGCATCAGCATTTCTGTTGATACAAATAATTAATGAGAAAATTGATTTTTGGACTAAATTCCTTCTATCAAGGAGAGAGATTTTCTCACTAAAGGTATCTTGCTCTGTATTTAGGTATTTCTGCACTATTTGTCACATACCAAAAAAGACATTGGGAAAGAGGATTGGGATGGCATTTTTAAGCCTGTTTTCAACAAAATCCATAGCATGAAATTCACGATGTGAGCATGGCTCTGTGTAACCCCACAAACAGGGAGGGGCAGGCAAAAGACCTCTCTGTATTTGCAAACAGGTTTTTTTGTGCCTCGCTGTTGCCTCCCTTAGATCTTTACCCCTTCACTGGCTCATGTGTGAGTGCTGCTGTGCTGAACATCTCTGCCTTGACACTGGATCCAGAACCAGAAAACCCCTTCCATGGTGTTCTGCTGAGCTTTGCCTTGGCACAGAGGGTAGACCATGGGCATGGCCCATTAGGTTTAGTGTTCCCTCCTGGAGCTCCTGTTGTTTGTGGTCATGCAAAACACCTCTGCTGTTGACAGGAATTAATTTTCCCAAACTGGGAAGAACCAAGAGAGATGCTTTAGGGTATATTTTTGTTTGGGATGGAGATATAACTTCCACCTATTCATAACCAACATGTTTTATATTCAGTGTTTGGATGCAGAATAATAAACAGGCAGAGGGGGAAAAAGACACCTCAAACTCTGTTTTCAAATGTATAGAGAAATCAGTGCATTTTGTGTCATTTCAGCTCTCATTTCATAGCAGTGTGTGTTTCTGAGCTCAGTGCTGAATCAATCTATTTGCTTTCCATCTTGGGCTGCCTTTCAAGCAATTCCTGACCGATGCTGATCAGCCTGGAGAGATGTGATATGTGACCTACCCCCTCGACTTGCAGCAAATCAGGCTCCACACAGTCTATTTATAGAAGTCTGGTTTCTGTGTTAGGCTCCTGGAATTCTGCGTTTGCTTCATCTGGAGTACAACAAAAATCTTTTGATTAATTTTAGAGGCAAAGCTCCTTGGAATAAAATTTGCTTTAATAATGGAAGTGCATTAAAAATTTATATGAGAAGCGGGAATTTATGTCTCTCTGGGAGCTGAGATTTAAATACAATCTTACCTGAAACAGACTTTCAAGATGTAATAAATGCCAGATTCTCACTGGACATTTGAGCCCTCTTGAGGTCTCCATTCCCATCCTGTTTAAAAGCCTCTCTGGTAGAAGCTGGTTTCCCCCTCACAGCTTTTCCCTGTTCTCTAGCATAACTAAACACATTCCCTCTTGCTGAAGGTAAAACCTCTTCCCTCTCCTGTTACCAAATTTCTGACCACTTCTCCTGCTGAGCTCTGCTGAGTCTCAGAGTGTGGGCCAAACCCAAAGCTGTGTTGGTGCTGAAACTCCAGCAGCGCTGCCTGGGATGGAGTGATGCCCTCTCAGACTCTTTTGAACATCAGCACAGCTCAGAGGAACCTCTGGTATTTTGCTTTACAAGCTGCTTGTGCCTGGTTACCCAATCTGGACTAGAGCTGCTGGTCCCCAAGCCAGGTTTTTGGGTATGTTTCTCTTTTTAGCAGTTAGATATTTACATTTGCATTCTCTCACTGAAGATTTGTGTATTACTATTTTGTCCTCCTCTTCAGTGAATTGCATTTTAGTGATTTTTGGGCTTTTATCAAAATCCTGTTGAATTTTATTGTTCTCTCCAAATCATCAGTAGCACCTTCTAAGTTGAATTAGTTTACCTTTATTTTTTTAGATTATTTTTCCCCTCCTCCTTGAACTTAAATTCTCAATGGAAATTTTGACTAGATCTTAGGGCTCACCCTCATGGGTTTCATCCCTTTGAAATATTTTTGGAAAAATAAACACTACATTTTCAGTGATCTCTCTCTGGAGCCAGATTTTCCATTATCTTTAAATCACATGCATCACACACAGATTCAGATCACAAATGGAAAGACAGACAGTGAAGTGCCAGGGCACAGGCTGTCACTGTTGTTCTTCCATCACATCTGAAAGCAGGAAACTCTCTGATTATCAATAATTATTGTCTAAGTCAGGTCAGTTTTGTAACCCTGCCTCTGCCAGACTTTTGTGTTCAGAGTGAGGATTTAAAAGCAGGTAACCTATAAAAATGTTATATCTGTGACAATATATCTGTGACAATATGAAACAGGCACCCTGAGGTAGTAGGTATTTTTGAATTTGGGTTTAAGATAATGAAAGAAGAGATGATGTCATTTAATTCCAGGGTCTGAACACAAGGCTGAGAATCCTGAGCCTTAAAACTGCACCTGGCACAGTGACTAGGCATTGCAAAAGGGAAATTGTGTTTTATATGACTTTGTCTTTTTTTTAAAAAAAAGGGATGTGTGTGGGCAAAATTCACTAATTTACCACTCTGAAGGCACAACATTTTTTAAACTTACTTGTGCCCACACAAATTGAAATGGAAACTATTATTTTAACATTAATCATTACCTGTTTTTTTCTAACAACACAAGGTACTCTTTCTCAATGAGTGCTGGGCCTAAATCAGATCTCAGTCTTACAAATCAATCTTATTTTTTTTTCTGACTATCTTTTATTCCAGTTTGTTTCTTGCCTTCTACAACCCTTCCAAAAGTCTATTTAGTTTTTGTGTTCTGCTTAATATACTCTCCCAATATTCAATTTGTCAGAGGTTAAGAACATTCTGATTGAAGTTTCCATCAGTTCAGAAATAGTATCAAAGGCAAAAATTACAAACTGGGGAAATCTAGGGTATTTTTAAATTTAAAAGGCTAATTTAGGCTAAATGGAAAATGGGTGTGAACAACTGCCCCAGCATTTTCACAATAGCCAGCCAGATGCTGTCTGAAAAAGAAATAGCCTTAATATCCTCATTTCTTTTTATGCTAAAACATTGGCAGGTATCGATATAGGAAGCAAACTAACTTATTTGCACTAAATTGGGCAGTTCACACTGCACAAAAGGCTTTCAGCTGCAGTTGCATAAAACATGGTACAGAGGCCCCTGGATCCTGGAAAGCAATGTTTGAAATTGCCTCACAACCACAGGTTTGGCAAATTACTGTTTTCCTGTAAATATCACCCACTTCTGAGTTGGTTTTCACTGAGATTTTTCTGTCCAGCTCCTCTCATTTCCAGGGGTCAGAGTGGAATAATTGCATCTGAAATTTGAGAGCACAGGACTTGGAGTAAGGAGTGTGGTACTCTGCTCTGAACAGCCTCTCGGGCAGCTCATTTGAGGTACAGAGGAACAAAAATAACAAACCACCAACACAAAAAAAACCAACAACCAACCCAAACCAAACCCAGAAAACAAACCCCCAAAAAACCAGCACAGAAAAATGGTTTGAATATTGAGAGGAATTTGGGTTTTGCCATGGTCGTGATGATTTGCATGGGAGGAGAAAATTTAAGATTGTTAAGGTTGGTTAAGATTGTTCTCTTGAAAATGCTGGAGATTTAAATCCTCCGTAGAGATGATTGTCATGACAGCAAAGAGGCTCCACTGAAAGGTTTTCTATGAAGTAAGAAACCTTTGGGTACCCAGACTGCCTTTTTCTAATGTATTTTTAGCACTGATCATTATCTGTTAAGAACAGGAGTGAAACACTGGGTAGGATATGCCAATTTGTTTTTATTTTATACTTTATGAATATACCCTTTGCATGGCTAAAGCTTCCTGCTTAGCTCAGTTAAAGCCCTCTCCAAGGATCAGTCTTTCTTCCACCTCTGACGGTGCTGTAGTCAGTAGTCATCTCATTTAGGGCTTTTTTTCCCCATAATATATCCATCCTGAAATACTCATCCTGTTGCTAAGAGCACAGTCTATTATCAAATTCAGTATCTAGACAAGCAGACACAGTGAATGACTGGCTTGATTCAGCTCTGTTAATTCATTAACTACACAGATGTACAGCTGTTGCACAAATATATTATTATTGGAGGTAACACCAGAATTAAGTTTGCAAAAAGCCATCCCACAGTACTTGAAGGCTCAATCAATCTATGGAATGAATAGATTCCATCAATAGATATTTGAGGTCACATTCTGGAATTCTTAATATCAAGAAAATTCACTCTGGTGAACTTCTGGGAAGTTCAGTCACTTTCTGATATCAGGGTTTTGATCCAATCCCATTTCACAAAGAAAATGATCTTGGATTTAGTTGGCTAGCACAAGTCACACTAAGGATGATGAGGATTAATTGTCTTTGTGCATGAGCTTTGTTGATCTGCCAAATGCCTTTGCAAGATGCATCACATAAGACCAAAACAAACCCAAACCCCCAAAAAAACCACAAAAAACACAAAAAAAGAAAAAAAACCCTCAAAAAACAATAAAAAAAAAAGAGAAAGGAGAAAAGAGCCCACTATGTGGTTTTTGAGTTTCTCTTTTGTAGCATGATTTATTGGTCTCTCAGTTTTGTTTCAGGCCCCAGCTTGGATGACAGTAGCTTACAGTGAGCCCACATAGGCTGTCTTGACAGAGACGCATGTGGGATCTGTAATGCAGCAAGCTGGAAGGAAAGGTGGCTGAGAGTTCAGGGAAAAAAAGGCAGCCTTTTTTTCTTTCCTTCTCTTTTCTAGTTTCTTTCTCTTCTTCCTTTTATTTTTAAAGGAGGTTGTACCTAACACCGCACATTTGCTAAACCATGTGTTTTCCCTAGGCCATTGAAAGTTTATATCTGCTTGTCCTCATTATATTTTGGCATTGCTTGCTACTTACACAGAAATATAACTTCATGTCACTGATTTCCCTTTAATGACCAATAAGCCATGAATCAGCAGCAAGATAAACAAATTCCAAGAGTATTTCATGCACTGATATTTATCTTTACAGTGGATATGAAACAAGATGAATTACAGAAACCCCATCTACACTTGTGACACCTACATATTTCTCAACTGTTCTTATGCCCATGCTACCTGAAAATGGATTTGGCATTAGAAATGTGCCTTTGAAATACTGATAACAATAAAAAGGCAGCCCACTGAATTACTGTTAAGGCTGTGACTGTAGGAGTTTGTACATAATTAGCTCACTTGTGGACTATAGGTATAGATACTAATCTCCTTTAATTTGAAATGCCTGAAAGTCCAGGCTCTGCCCACTATCAGTGGAGTGAGATGTAAAGTCCCAGGCCAATTCTTCCCATCCTACAAGAGCTGCCCAGGATAGATGGAGTGGAAATACATTAGGAAGTGTGTTTATCCCCATGAACTTGGAGAGGATCTTGCTTTTGCATGGCTGCAGTTTGAGGAGATGAATCCTATTGATGGGAATGGTTGGATTAGTTTATATGGGTTTTATGTGGAAAACTTTGCAACGGCACTTGTTTTATGGGACAGGTCTGAGGAAAATGTGCATTGTACCTTACCAAAGAACCCTCCTATGTGGAAGTGCACACAGAGATTCAGTAGAAATGAACAACAAATCAACTGTTTTTGTCACAGCCCACTAAGTGTCACTCAACTACAATATTACCAGGCTGAAGACATTAGGGATATATGTTTCAGTCTTCCAGAAATTCAAATGTGGGCTTCAGGCAGAAAAAGAAGCAAGAAAAACCTGGTGCCTATGCCCATGGGCCATGCTAAATTACTGTGTAGGTGGAGTTCCTTCAGGATATCCCATCCTCCCATCTTCCAGAGAAAGTTGAAAAATCCCAAAGTATGGGAGGCACAGTCTGTGCTCCAGCATCGCTCTACATTAAAAATAGCAACAGCTGTCTCACATGATGCTCTCCTGGCCCTCATCTTCCTGGTTTTCATTAAAATGCAGAATTTGTTACTGCTAAGTGTGACACCCCTTTGAGGAGAGGCTGTGGTTACTCTGTGTGGCTTGCTCTTCCTTCTTGATATTCCCATCATGGCTTTGTATGGGATGAATAAGTTGTGGGGACAATTCAACAGGAATTGTTTGAAGCAAAGAGAAGATTATGATTTTCCACGGCAAATGAAAGTCTTGGCATTGTCAGACAATAATTCATCCTGGGTTCTTCTGACAGATTGGCTCGATGATGGCTGATGAGGGCTCTGTAGCCACAGTGGCAGTGAATCTTTCAGAATCATTGCAAATGAGTTCAAATCCAAATAAAGCAATAGAGACTTTTTCTATTTTTTTTTTTTTTTTAATTTTTTTTTTCAGTGAAACCTCTGTGACTGATGCCACAGACTGGTTTGGCATGACTAAAAATTCACTCTGTCCATTTTCATTCAATAGCTCCTATTCAGCCTCACAATGTCCCTTTAATGAAACCATTTAGGAAAATGATTCTATTTTGCAGTAATACTGGCAGGCCAGGGAAGTTCATGCTTGTAAAGCAAACAAGCTCATAGACTGACCAAATCACTTCTGCAGTACACTCCTTGAGAAGGCATTTATCACTAAGTGTTTGTTAGCACAGAGAGAACCCAGGCTGTTTCTAAACCTTTGCAAATCTAATACTGACAAGGCTTATCCTAGAATATCTTTTTAGGAGGTAAACTCAGGAGCTAATAAGAGGCCAGGGTATTGTTAGCAGAGAGAAGAAAATAAAATACATGCTGAAAAGAGAAAATAAGATTAAAGTTAATAGTTCTGCTGTAGGGGCCCCTGTAGGCAATCTGGAGAAAGAGAATAAGGTTTGTAATATTCTACTCTTTCTCTCATAGCTTAGAGAAATCTTCATGTGCAAAATATTTTTAATCTCGTTTTCTATTCTGAGATTCTGTTTCACAAAGTCATTTTTATGCATCCCAGTATAAACACTGCAGCAGATTTAAGAGGGATTTTGTATCTGTCAAAATTAAGTGCATCAGTCTGTATGCAACGCTGGGAAATGTTGGGAGGCAATCATAGTGGAAAACAAACATACAAAAAAGGCAAACATCAAATAAGGAATAGTTCTATTTCTCAGATAAGTGACTTTATTCCCAAGGCTGAGTAGTGACGAAGAGAGAGGTTATTCAGTGGTTATCACAGACAATGGATGATTGGGGCTTTGGGGTTCTTTTTCTTTGCTGACTCATTTTCTGGCCTTTAATGAGTCAAACTCTGTGTCATTGTAGTCTGCAAAAATGGGTGTAATAAGGATGTGTGTCCCAGAAGGATTCTGAGTCTTAATTGACGTGGGTAAAATATTCTGATAGTTTTGTTTGAAGATACAAAAATGAAAATAGCATCTCTAAGGGAAGCACCAGTGTTTTCCATGTGAACACTTCTGCATGGAGCCACACCCTTGTGGACCTAAATCTTTTGGATTTTCTTTGCTTTCCCTCAGTTTTTATACTGCATGGATTATGTAGAAAGCTGAATGGTTCCACTACTGCATTCAGCAATTCCACTCTAATCAGACATTTATCTCTTCCCATGTTTCTCTTTCATTCTCAAGCAGGAACACTTTTTTATTGAAATTTAGGGTTTATCCTGAGCTTTCTCCTTGACAGTTCCTGTAACTCTGCTTTTGTATATGTTGCTTGTTAAGTCCCTTTCATATGAAAGTCTGCGACAAAATTCCATTGATTTTCAGTAGGGCAGGATCAAATTCAGTATTAAGAAAACTCCATTTCCTGCTAATAATCTATTTTGGTCTGCAGACAATTTGCAGAGTTGTCTTTAAAACAGATGTCTAAATCTGATCGTCTGCTTGTTTTGTTCTCTCTAAATAACCTGCAAAAAATTGCATTTATAAGGCTCAGTCTTGCAGATTTTTATCAACACTGCTGCTGCTCATTCAAAGGTGACCTTTTTTTATAAATCAGGATTTCTTCTTAGAATGAAGGCTGGCAGAATCAAGTACTAAAATTCTCACAGCCATTTGTATTTCAGACCAAATTTCATTTCAGTCACCTGACTGTGTTTGCTTTGACTGCAAGGAAGCCTGGCAAATAGAAGGTAGATGAATTAATAGTCAACTCAACTAAATCAGGAAATTTTGAAGAGAGACTAAAGGGAAAAAAAAGTCTTAGGCAAATAGAGGGGATGGCTTGAATGAGAGAGCATTTCTGTCCTGTTGGAGGGCATTTGGATTCCATGGTCAGTAATGCTCTGTGCAGCACCAAACCCATTCTAAGACATAGTCTGTAAATTGTATTAAATAGAATATAAACAGGATCTACAAATTATTTACAAATAGGGATTGCATAATTTAAATCAAGGGAAGCATTAAGAAGGAGGGGTAGACACTGTAAAGCAGAGACATGGTTATGGTGCAAGTTCCAGGAAGGAAACACTGGAGTGGTGAGTGTTTCTTGGAGCATCCTTGGTGAGATGTTGACAGGTTCAGGGCTGGGCAAACACAAATCATGGGAGAAAAACTGGCAGAGATCTGGGGCCATATTCAGACTGTTTTTCTACAGGAGCCTATCTTTAGCATCTGAATTTGGGAAAGTGATCAGTGATTCAGGCCACCTACAATCCAGCACTGCCAGACCAGGCTGGCTGTGCTGTCAGTGCAGAAGAGCAGTCGTGACACCTAAATTAGCTACTGGGAGCAGATTATTCTGAATAAAGCCGTGAATTTAGGAATGAAGTTCTTGTACAGTGTAACAAAAGAAGGTTGTTGAAACAGCTGGAGACCCAAAAGGATGGAAGTGTGCACATTGCTTGGCTCTGATTTCCTAATTTAATAGTTGTAAAGGAACATGAAAATCTGGTTAACTTCAAGGTAAAATTTAGGAGAAAAAAACATAAGGAGAAAATAGGAAGTAATAGTGCTTTCCCCTGTGCCCATGCATATTTTTGGGCAAGGATTGAGTCATGCACAATGGGAAAATCCTAAGTGTTCAATCAGGAACTGTAAAGCAGAAGTGAAATGAACTGCAGAAAAAAAGGCCTTGGATTGCAAACAGGATTTTGTTTAGCTGATAATGGTGAAGCCAATGAACATATTTAGCAGAATTCACTTATTCACTGTTGCTCTTTATCTTTTTTCATATGGTTGCTTGTTGTCAAGGTGCATTTTGCATTGCTTTGCTTTTTTTAGTCGTATGTTGGTTTTAATTCATTGTCACGCTGTAAAATTTTAGCACTAATAATAATTACAGACACGTTTTAATTGTCCCATGTGGATCGTTATGCTCACTCATCCTTGTTTGGGTTATTTCCCCATTCTTTAGTTGGTGTGTTGTGCTTAGAGTTGTGTTCAATAATGTCTAATGAATTTCATGGGTGAATAAAAAAAACTTGTGCAAATAGGATACAAAGGATAGAGAAAATGGGGATGCTTGAGCTCAGAAGCGTAGGAAAAGCTAAGAAACCAGAATAAAACGTGCATTACACAATTCTCTTGCATATCTCTGACAAAGATGATTTTAGCCTCTTGATTAAAAAAAAAAAAAGTAAAAAAAGAAAAAATTTGGAAGTTTGTGGGTGGTTTTCTAATGGCTCAGTGGATTTTAGCTGACTAATACTCTGAGTCTTAAAGAATATGAGCAAAGTACTGTTGTTATCTGTGTTGCAGTTTAACTGTGTAGCACTCACTCACTCCCCACTCCCCAGAGGGGTGGGGAGGAGAATAGGGAAAGGTAAGATCGATGGGTTGAGATAAAAGCAGTTTAATAACTGAAATTAAGTAAAATAGGATAATAAAAATAGCAATCCCACCAAAAAAACCCCAAAAATGGGAATAATTAGAACAATGAAAATGAGAGGAATAAGACACAGAAAAGTGATGCACAATACAGAGTCCCAAATCCAGGGGGAAACCTCACCAGATATTTTTTTGTAGTGGGACCCTGATGTGAAGCAGATGAATGCTGTCAGTCCCTCAAAACCACGTTGGCTCAGATGGGCACAAAAAGGCCTGCTTGGTTTTGAATGGTTCAGCATAATGAAACTTCTGATTTTCCCCTCTGTAAATGGAAGGATTAAGGTGGGTCAGAAAGCTCTGGACATGTTCAGCTGTAGGTGGGGAATTTGTGACAGTAGAGATCTGCCTCTGGGGTATGCCTGTGGACAGATGGTGTCCATGCAAGCCTTGACCATCACTCAGAAATTGGCCTGAACTTCTTTCCAAAAGAGGAAATTAATGAGTGGCATTCACAGTGCTGCTGCTCTCACTTGCCAGGCAGAAGCCGACCTGTCAAATAATGAAATAAAAGAAAGATAAAACAGCTCTCTCTCATTTAGGGTTGTTTTCAAGACAGAGGTTACTATTGAGAAACCCAAAGGACTTTTGGTATTTATTTTACATGGGAGATTTGAGGAGGTTTTGCTGAAAGGTGGTGGTAAATAAAAGACATTTTATGATGGAGTCAGAGCTCAAAAGACTTACTGGAGTCCTGTCTGTCTTCCTTCCCATAGCAATTGGGCCAGCAGCTCTGCCTGCGAGTGTATAATGGACAGCTAATCTCTTCCAAGCAAGCCAAAATTCTCTTTTCTCAGCCCAGCTGAGGTAATGGCTGGTATTTCAGGCATCGTTCATGCACTGTGTGGGTGCACATTGTGTTAATCATTTAGTGTGGAAATGACCGGTTAAAAATATGAAGCATTGAGTGTTCCAGCTTCTGTCCTCAACAACTTCCCAACATGGGCAGCTAGATCTGTCCCACTGGACTCACTGCCTGACAGTGCTGCTATTTGTGATGCACAGAAACATCTTTCACTTGACATTTTTATTTGCTAACTTTGATCTCAGCTTTAGCATTTTGGAGAGCCTGACATTGTAACTTTTTTCTCCACTCAGTCATTACCTGAGGAGAAATAACACCAGGAGGTCATAACATGCTGTTCCATCTGCTCTGTCCTGCCCTATATCCTCATCTGGATTTGCAAATTGGGTCATGGAAATAAATGTTACATGGGAGCCAGAACATAGGAATTACAATAGCAGGTCAGAGCAGTTGTCTGGCCTGTCTGGGATCCTGTCTGGCAAGTTGGCACCGTAGGTCTCAGAAAAGTGAGTGTTCTGTGCATGTGTTGGGAAGATGAATGGTGGCTCTGTGCCTTCATACATCTGTGTTCTGGACATCCTGAAATGGACAGGAATTATCACAGGCACTGGCTCCTGGAACCATTTTGTGGGAGCAAAACAAAAACTAAATGTGTGATCATTCCATCTGGAAAAAAAGAGAAAGTGTGTTTGCATTTCTGATTTTCTTTTCTCCTTCAGTCTCCCCAAATGTCTTTTGAATTTGTTTACCAATTTTTTATACAATTTGATAGAGAGGTAGAGAGTTCAGTGACAATGAAATTCCTACAAATTTGTGAAATCTGGAGTAGAGGAGACACTTGAGAGAATGAGGGAAAGGCACTAATGAGCAGGTTGAAGTTTGGGAAAAAATTTTTGCAGGCATGACAAAGCCCATGTCATAGAAGGTGAAAATGTCCCTTGGAAGGGGCTGCTGGAAGTCCTGCAGTCCAAAGTGTGTCACGTCAGCTTTGCCTGTAACGAGTCTCAAATACCTCTAAGGCTGGAGATTTGACCTAGGAGCAGAGATTTGGTCCCTTGATGACCATTTCCAGCACTTCACTACTCTGCAAGTGAAGAATCATTTCCTGATATCCAGTCTGAACCTCCAAACTGCGGTCTTCTGCCCATGACTGAGAAGCACTTGTCTCCATCATCTTTACAACTCCCCTTGGAATAGTGGTAGGCTGAGATTATAGTCCCCCTTGGCCTCCTCTTCACAAAAGAAGCTGATGTTGAATCAAGCAACCATAAGAAAAAGAAGTTGTAGGTAACCTTTGGAATTAGTTTTTCTTTTATAAATGTGAAAGGCAGAAGGATGAGAATAAGATATTAACTTACTGCAAAAATGAATAAATACAGCACTGCAATGCATTGATTTCTACTTTTTCCTGTAGTCCTAGAAGAGTAACAAACACTGCTACAAAAACAACTACAAATGCTTTCTTTCTGGACAAGTGGTGTCAGCATTACAGAACAGAAGTCAGTCATCTGCCAACATTGTCTGCTCCATGGGAAGTTCAGATACTCTTCTCTCTAGTGCAGTTTCAAATCAGCACCTCATTTGCAGAGTTTATGTAATGCCTCATTGATCTACCATAGTGGCCCCTTAATGTTTGGAAGTTTGAGTTTCGGTATATGGGTTTTAAATAATTGCAACATTGCAAACTTAATTGTTTTGCTGTTCCCCCCATCACTTTTAAAAAATCATTAAAGTATTTCCATTTTATTTTTGACACGGAGATTTGTAACAGCTGTTGGTTGCACAGGAAAATAAAGGCACCAAGAAAAATGGATAGTGTCAAAGCAGTGTAGAAATTTGCAGTGTTTCTGATTAAATGTCAATTTTCACTGTCTGGGCCAGCGATGGGATAGGATTTAGCAGCTATATTCCACAGCAAGCTAAGAAGGTTCCACTTGATGGCTTTTGTATTGTTTATCCGTGAAGTTGTATTCTTCCCCCTGTTTCCAAAAAAAAAAGGGATGCTTTCAGCAGTAAATTCAGGAGGCAAGTGCAGCTCACAGCCAACAGATGAACAGTTTCTGGGCTTTCCTTTGAGGTCTCCCAGGAATCTCTAGGGCTGTCAGAGGTGTCTTGGGAACTCTTCAAGGATTTTCATGGTTCTGGCTTTGGTTGGGAAAGGATAACTTCCAGCAGCCTCTAATACCTGCTTCTAGCCATTCATGATCAGAGTGTGGTTTGAGTTTCTTTTTTCCAGCTGACTCCTGGTTGGGCAAAATCAAGCACCCTTTCAGCAGGTGCCATGGAGAAAAAAAGCACAGCTCCTAGATGCAGCAGCTGGTTCAGAAGTGCAGAGAGAGAGAGAGAGTGACTGGTTCTTCTCCAAGATCCTGAAGATACAAAAATTCTGAGCTCCCAGCTGTACTGAGGGGTGTGCTGGGAGTCTGTGCTAATCAGTGGGAAATGAAGATTTCCATGGTGGCAAACTCAGTGTGACTTCTGGCCTCTGGAGGAAGGCTCCTGCTCCACCTGCAGCTCCAGAAGAGCCTCTGGGTGTGGATGAGGGGCTCAGAGCTCTGTCCAGTGAAGCATCTGAGCCAGAGAAGGGTGGCTGGTAGCAGCAGGTGACTCCCTTCACGGGGATTTTAACCCCCATCTCTCAGTCTGACCAGTCTTGGGATGTTTTCTGCTGACCAGGGGCTCAGTTCTAGGGTGTTGTAGACTGGCTGCTGAGGCCTGCCCAGCCTCTAGACAATTGTCCACCTCCAAGTGGGCACCAGAGATCCAGTCAAGGAAACCTGGAGCATAGCAGGTATTTCCAGATGGTTTCACAGGCTATGGTTGAGCATACGCAGCCCAGATTTTTGTCTACTGTTTTCTCCTTTAATGGGGAGGACCAGAGAAGGAGTGGACAGATTCTGTAGTTCAGCAGCTGTTGTCAGCAGTGAGGATCTGGCTTCCATGATGATGGTACCTTCTTTGGGACTCAAAGATGGCTACAGAGAGACAGGACATGCATGGCCAAGTGGGCAAAAAGTAGGAACAAGAATGACAGGGGAGGGCAGTGAGGACCCATAGCAGGGTTTGCACTTTGCATGAGAGTGGAGGGAGAATTGATGGAACTCTGCCTTGAGATGGATGATGCTGGGTCACTCTCAGAGAGCAGAGCAATGCAGCTGGTGCAGTGGGGAACATTTACCACAGACTGACAGTGAAGGAAGGAGGAGATGAGACCTTCTTTAGACAGCAGGAAGACACCACCCCAGAGAAGGGGATTTGATTCATGTGCATAAATATCTGATGGGAGGATGCAGAGACAGAGCCAGGTTCTCAGTGGTATCCAGTGAAAGGACAAGAGGTGATGGGCACACATTGAAATTCAGGAAATGCCATTTAAACATAATAAACATTTTTTAAAATGAGGGTGTCTGAAAGCTGGCACTGGCTGCCCAGAGAGGTTGTGGACTTTTCATCCTTGCAGTTACTCAAACCTGAGCAAACTGCTCTGGCTGGCCCAGCTTTGAGCACTGGATGGACTGGATGATGCTCAGAGGTCACAGACCAGTGCAAGTCTCAGTGACTCCACAGCTCTGTGAAAAAACACATTTCTTCTTTTCCTTTACATCAGTGAAGAAGCATAGCCATGAGGAACAAGGTACTTGATTTCTGGGGATGTGCTTGGAGTTTCCATGAAGAGACAACAATTGGGAAGGATTTGGAGCACAACTTTTCCAGGGCATGTTTCCTTAGAGCAAAATGTAAATTTTCATGAGTGAAATAATCTACCTTGAATCACTTAATTATTGCCAGTAAAAGAAACCACAAGGCCAACCTGCAAATTACAGGGATGAAAAACTAAGTGCAGGTGTAGACTTCACTGAAGCTTTGTTGAAACTCTGTTGGTATTCCAAGTGTATGTTTAAGAATGTCAAATGAATAAATAACAGCTAGTGGATCTATGTACTGTTTTTAACCGCAATTACTGGTACACTGCAATCTGCTTTCTGAAAGTATTGGAAATCTTCCAGAGACAGAATAGGCCACAGCATTTTGGTACAGTTGGTAGAGATGAATGGGATGCCCTTGCAGGTGGAGGAAGGAAAATAAGAAGAGAATGACCAAGCAGATGCTGGATGGTAAATATCTGGATTTCAGCTCAAACTGAACAAAGGAAAAGACTTCACAGGCTCATAGTCAGAAAATAGCTGGTTTTATTCTTAAGCCAATATTTTGAAAAGATCTTTAACATCTCTTCTGAAAAGAGCAGCATAAAATGAGTAATAAATTCATGTATTTCAGTAGCAAATTGTATTCAATGTAGGTCATTTTCTAAGTGCTCAATTCCAGTCATTCATACACTGTATTCAATTAAACGTATTTTAGGACAGATAGGTTTAACACCTGTGGGAATGTTTTAAGGACCATTCAAAGAACACAGAAAAATAAGCTGTTTGGTTAAATCAGAAATGGTAGCAAAGAGAAAGTCAGTGTCATGGTAAACTTGGCTAACTGAAGAAAAGCATTTTTTGGACTGAAGGCAGCTGTGGAAAGAAAAGTTTGAAAATTCAACCAAGTTACCAGCAGACAGTCAGAAGCATGTTGGGTGTTAGATGAGGTGGCCAGAGACCTGAGCAGAACAGCTGTAATAAACAGAAGTGTTGGCCAAGCCCTGCAGAGCTGCCTTGCATACAAACAGGATCAGTTCTTTCCTGCTGTTCTGGGGAGGAGGTCCAGGATGTGCCTCTGGGGTGCAGGATCACCAGTGATGGAGTGATAAGAAATTGTGTGCTGGGTTTTGGCAGGTGCCAGTTTGCAGCAAAGCTACAGCCACTCACCCAGTGAAGGCCTGGGCTGTTCCCTGTTCTTGCACAGAGTGCAAATGCCTCAAGTGTGAATGGGGGCTCATCCCCACAGCCTCTCTCCTACCTCTGGGATCACCAGCTGCAACATCTGGCCAAGGTTGATGTGATGACGAGCAAGGTTTCCTTTTTACCTTGCTTACTTTTCATTGTCCCATTACTGTGTTACTGACAGAGACTGACCACTTTCCCTCTGGAGCCTGCCTCTTTGGAAGATCATTTCAGGGTCTCCACTCTCGCACCCTCTGTGTTATTTCTCTTCACCTTGGCATCAAAATTTCACTTCTTTCTCCTTTTCTTCCTGTCAGCTTCATTTCATTAAGTCTGCTTCATGCAGGGCTGTATTTCCTTGTCTCTACTTTGATGATTCCTAGAAAATCCATTATTATTTATCGTTGTGTTGCTTTGAAAGTTAGCTGTGAAAGCAGATACACTATAGCATTTACAAGACATAGAAAATAATATCCTAAATCTATGCCAGACAGCTCTACTGCAGCTCACCCTTCCCAGCTGAAGGGGAGAGAAGAGTTGTCAATGTAGCTAATGCCAGTGTGGGAAAAAGAAAGTGACTTCAAAGGAGCGATGAGTCTGTTGGTTGCTATGCTAAAAGGGAATAAACTACAATTTAAAAGGGAATAAACTATAAATTAAATAAAAACAAACCTCAAAAGGTAACATTCTTCTGCAGAAAATGGAATTAAATTATTTTTTCCTAGCTTTTTCTATGCTTTTGTGAAGTTTGGGGCAATTATTTCTTATGTGTGTTGAAAATGAATTTGTTGTTAGAGGCAGCATCAGAGTGGATGGGGCTGAGGAGTTTGGGGGTCTTATTCCCACCAATGGATTTGGTGGTTGTGCAACTGTAAGCAAATTGTTTCCCCTCTCTGTACCTGTTTCTCATTATCAGGTAGGGCTAATGATCCTAAAGCTTTTTCAGTCTGATTGGAGATCCAAGCTATGAAATGTACATATCTTGCTGCTATTACACAGCAGAATATTTTGAACGCTTCTTTTAAAATTTAGGAAAGGACACATCTATGTATATCCAAAGTCAGCATGAAGCATTGCAGCTGGAATATTAAGACCTAAGAATCCAAATAAACAGGAGTTGGTGCCCACTCCACATTTTTATGCTTTATGTGGCTGGTTGTTCATATGTAGAAGAGGATATTTCTTCTATTTCCCACCATCCTCTTTTGACTGTGTAGATCTTTTTAAATTGCCAAGAATAGAAAGAGTACATAAATGGATGTATTTCTAAACCACCTTCCTCTCCTTTACAGAATGTAAAATGAGGTTATTTCTGCAATGCTATAAAACATGTGTAGTTGCAGTGGCTTTGAGAGGCTTCAGCACCATAAGCTTTACAGTTAGTTTAAGGGATGTGGTTCCGTTACTAGGACACCACAGGATCTACCAAAAAAGAATGAAAAATAGTCCTTTTCTTCCTTTATTTCTCCAAGGCATTGTATTTTTATTACAGTACAGAATGATGTGATCTGATTACTTCAAAGGCAATCTAACTTTGAGCTCCTTGTGTCTGTAACCACTTGGTCATCACATGTTGGTCTCTCTGAAGGTCTTGGGTAATGATGTTTCCATCAGAATTTCTATTCATGGGTTAAGTATTTTAGGGAATTCATTCAGCTCTGCTGCAGAGACAGCATTGATAATCTGGTTTCCCTTTCTGCCTTGCTGTTTGCCTTCTGAGATAGCTGTATTTTGAGTGAAGCTGTGTCTAAACAAAGAGCTTGGTCACTGTAAATATGCAGGAAGAATGAGTTCTGCAAACAAGGCAGACTTTGCGTTGTGACCTCTTTTTCTGACATGAGCCATGGGGAGAGATACAGATGAGTAAAAGTAATAGACTTCTCAGTACATTGACTTTCTGGAGGGGCTGTAGGTCAACCTGTCTAAACCTCTGATCTCTTGAAAAAGATGACTAAGGAAGAATATTTCAGATGTTTGGGTTGGGGTGATTCTCAGCATTGAACTCAGTGTGTAAATCTCAGTTTAAGCACTCTGTTGGTATTCAGTGCAGATTTGCTAAGAGCTGTCTTCTGAAAAATGGTTGAAGATCTCAGTCCTTTTTATCCACCTGACATCTGCACCTACTTTATTTGCTGTTTTAGCAGAGAGAATAAGACTTCTTTGTACACAAACACTCCCTTTTGAGAGCTGAGCTTTAAATCCAAATTCAGGTCATGCTTCTAGGGCTAATAGTGGTCACATTCTTTCCTGTGATGTTAGAGGCATTCAAAGCCAAAACTCATTTATAGTTTGAAAACCTACAAATACTTCTGCCTTAGAATATGTTTTCATCTTTACATAGCATCTGTCAAAACACAAAAGTCTCTTACACTGTTGTCCAATGTGCAAGCTGAAGATTCAGGACAGAGCAGTGCAATCCCACATTGGGATGTTTTTTTGCCCAGATATGCAGTAATATTAATTTTTATTTTTATTTTTTAATTTTTTTTATCCCTTATGTCTATTTATTAAGCAGTAAAATAAATATGAAAAAAGAGAGAATATTTCTAATGGTACCTGTAAAGAAGTGAGGCTTGATAGGATTCTCTCTTCAAAAGTTAAACTAAAAGTTTGAATTCTTAACTGAAACCATGTGATAGACCATTATTATTTGTGAAATAATTACTGAAAAGGGACAGAGGTAGGAGATAGGTAGTCTGGTCATGCTAAAGAATTGTTTTCAGTTGTGCCATAAATCTGTGTGAAAGCAAAGAAGTTGTAGAGTTGCCTCTAAGTTGGATTACAGGTGTTTGAGACTGGGCTGGACATGGAGCTTGGGAGAGAAACCTGGTACTGGAAATGGGATTGCTCAGTACAGGGAACACAGAGGGCATCTGAATAAAAATTCTCGATACAGAGGACAGTATTTTACAGAGATTATTATTTATAGGAATTTGGATTGAGAAGGAAAAACATCGTGCTTTACATGAAAGCGGCTGTACCTCCTCAGACAAATTTCAGACCCTGCCTAAAATGCCTGAAAATTATAGAGCTGCTGAGGAAAAAGAAATCTGTGCAAATTCTAAGATCAGATTAGAAACTTTTGAGTCATACTAGGAACCATACTAAAAAAAAACCTCTGCTGTTACTGTGCCAAAATGAATTCATCTCAATGGTGAAAGACAGAACTGGCATCTTTGGTCAATATTTAACAAGGATTATTGAAAAGAGAAATCTCTCTGCTGTCACTCAGACCACTGTATTATCAGAAGAAATTTGTGGTAGAATTCAAAAAGCAAAAATTAACCAAAATACAACTCTTCTGTAGAAAAGCAATTTAACATTTAATAAAAAAAGTAACTTCTCTTGAGGCGGTGTATCTGCAGCATATCAAGTCTGCCATATAATTTTAAATTTTATAACTCTCATTATTAGAAAATGTCAAGATAATCAAAATATAGGGGAAAATACAGCTGCTACAGTAAATGAATGCTATGAAAGTACTGAGATTGTGTCATGCTGTAACCACATAGCAATCCTGACTTTTAAAACACTCTTGTCACACGGTGTTTTGCTTATACATTGCTTGAAGATAGTGAGGGTTTGGGTATGATTTCACAGTTTATCTTAAGAATGAGTTGTTAAATTTACATTTTATATTTGATACACGGCTCTGATAATGAACCTGTGCTGCAGAGAAAGTGTCAAAAAGTTTAATTTCTTTTGTGCTCAAACCCTCCTTATAAATCTGCGTGGGTAATAAAATTATAATCACATATTCATGCCTCTTTGCAAAATAAGTGTAATGATACTTTGTATTCCCTCGGCGCCAGCTCTCTCAGGTTCTTCAGGCACTTTATAAACATTAATTAAGGCTCGCACCTCTGCGTTGCGTGAGCGCTGCACCGCTCGCCTGCATTGTTTTGGAAAGTGTCTGCCATATTTTGATTACTCCAGAGCCACCTTGTATCTCAGACTCCAACACCACCTGTTAACATTGTACTCCTCGGTAAACTGAGGCACGGCAGTTAAGCTGATGTGATAAAATTCCTGCAGATCAGTAATTAAGGTTGGGGCTGCACTTAAGAGCATCTTGCTTTCCAGTTCCCCGTTGTAACCACCAGATTAACTCCTGTGGGGACTTCAAAGTATATTCAATGATTCAGGTTGGTTTCTGTGTTGGAAGAGATTTAATTCGTGCCACTAATGGGTGTAGGATTGTCAGTGCATTGTCACCTGGTCTCTCTTGAGGGCAAGCATGTGGCAGTAGGACAGCCATGAACTGAACTCTGTCACCATAAAGGCTCTTTTCTTTTAATAAGCTGTGATAGGCAGCTGTCTGCAAGCATAACCTGTTTTGTTATGCTAAGTCTGTAGCTCATTTATGACTAAATGGACTCTTTTTCTGTTACAACGTGCTACTTTTTCGTCGTTTTCCAGTAAAAAATACCCTATACCTTCTCATGGAATCATCTCTTCTCTGCTGTCTTGCTCAAGGCTGTTTTATTAATTCCTGTCCAACTTCCATTTCCTGTCATTTTATGCTGCTTTTCCAGCTGAAAGAAGACAGTGGTCATATCATGTCGTAATTATTTTCTTTAGTAATTGCCACGAAGATGCTGAGTGTTTCCTAATTAGATCAGGCAGTGTTCATGGTGAAACCTCAGAGGTGCTGTCTGAGGACACGAGTTTCCTTCAGATCTTGGTAATTGAGTTGTACAGCCCATGCTTGTGCATCCCGAGTCTCTCCCTGCAACTCCTGAGGCACATCAGGGGATATTTTAAGAGAAAGAGAAAAAAAGCTTAATATGAGAAGTAATGGGTTTTTTTTTCCCCTCCCTATTCTTTACATAAGCCACGGTGTTGAAATCTCCTTTGTACCTCTGTAACTTTGTACCTCATCACAGGCTCATTTTGCAAGTAGAAGACTGGAGCTATACTGCTGTATAGGTGAGGATCATCTAAAAAAAAAATTGAAGATGGATTGGTTTTGGGGGCAGATGGATAAAACTTATCCAGAGATTGAAAAACCATTTGCAAATGTACCATTATTTTGATGTGAAATAACTCTACAGAATGTTCCAAATAGTGCCTTATTTTGCTGCTGGAAAGCTGTAAAATTGTAGATCATTGCACTGTAGATGAGATGTTAATACAGGGGAATTTGTGAGCAATATAGAATGGCTGGATACATTCAGTGTGCTGCTTGCTTTCATTTTTATTAGTCAAAATGAGCAGGGTAGTCAGCATTTGAGAGCCCTAACAGCTAGGATGTTCCACCCTCAGGATTAGTGTTCATGGCAAATATTGGAAGCAATGGGAGAAATGGGAAAATTGCCCTTTATCTAACACATGGTAGGGGGGAATATTGCCTTAGCTCTGCTAATTCGAGTTAGGAGCACCTCCCTTCCAACTTTTTGTTCAATGGATAGGGATGGGATATTTATCTGGAGGTAGGAATTGGGGTGCCTGTCCAGGAATAAACTCCCAGGCACTTGGAGGCTGTGATCTGATCCTCCCTTTGGCCACTGATGTGCATTTCCCATGCCAGTCCAGCACAGTGGCTGCTGGGGCAGGATTAAATAATTCTCTGCACTGTGCAAGCATCATTACAAAACAGATTAGGAGGGAGGATTAGAAAGCTTGCTTTATCTAGCTTGAAGCTGAGGTAAGCCAAAGGGTTTCTACCACCCTTCAACTCTGTTGCTCCCTTGAAAATTGTAATTTTAATTGTAGATTCTTGGTGGTTCTTAGGGCTGTGCTGTTCAGGGCCAGGAGCTGAACTCTGTGATCCTTGTGGGTATCTTCCAACTCGGGATATTCTATGTTCTTCTAAAAACAGTTGCAGCTTCTTGGCTTCATGTCTTCCATGTAAAACCTGCAGCAACAGTGCCCAGGCCTTTTTTGGGAGAAAAGGACACATTTTTCCAGCACAATATTTCCCTGAGCTTTCCCCATTCTGTGATGGTCAGACCATGCACATCTTGGCTTATGACTTTTATTGTGTTTTCAACTTTACATGGCTAAAAATTAATTTGATCCTTAAAACAGTGTAAAAAATTGGAAGTATCAGTTAAAAAAGGATTGTGAAGTGTGTGTGGTCTTTTTGTGTTGGCAGGTAATATGCTGGAGAAAAGGAAGCCATAGGTTAGTCAGGAAAAGAAGATAAGTTAGTTTTACGTTAATAGCTGTGCTTAATAACTGTTATTATTATTATTATAGCAGATGATATTTTTCTGCTAGGTTGATAAAAAAATCAAAGTCTGGTCTTCTAAGTCTGGAGTGATACTTGGGTACCTTTTTCATACCTGTTATTAAACCCTTTATTTGATGAGCTCCTTAGTGTAAGTGCCTTGATGTAGCATCTAAAAATTACTTGAATCCTGAGGCACAGGCAGAACACAGTTATTTTGCTAAGGAGGAGGATAAAAAGGGAACCATCCCCTGGAAAACAGGTAAGAAGACAGGAGAAAGGCATGAGCCATCTGTTTCTCCCTTACCAGTCCTTGTGATCTAACATTTAATGATAGAAAATGCTGCAGGAGGACACCAAGGCAAAGTGGCTTTTCCTTTATCCAGCAGGTGATGGACAGCATTGCTGCCATTTCCAGGGCTCAGTGGATTCACTCTGCTCACCAAAATCTCAGCCTGTGTGCAACATAATAATGGAGAGAAGCTGGTGCACACTGCTCCAGGACAGGGCAAGCAGCACAGCTCTGCTTTGGTCTGCTGGCAGTGGCTCAGTCATCTTTCTCTCTTAAGAAAGAACAGGAAGAAATTCAAGGAAAATTCTCCTTCTCACAGACAGAAGTCACTGTGATATATAGGATGGCAGAGCTGAGGTGTATTAGCAGGGCTTTCTTTTTTGGCCATTCTCCACATACCATTAACATAAATAATAAAAAAACCCTCAACCTGATTCAACCTGGCTTTCCAGCAGAAAAAAAGATAAATATTTGCAAGATTCCAAAATATATTGTCATATAACAGAGTTGTATGGATTCTTCCCATTGCTTTGTGGTCTTTTTGCCATTCTCACCTGGTTTTGCCAGATATTCTCCCCAAAGTCTGTAAGGTCATACACATATTTGAGACTTTTAAATCCTCACTTTGATATGAAATAGAAATCACTTAACTAGTAATTAATAACCAAAAAAGTAGTATTTTTTCCTGCAGTATGTGGCAACAGTGAGTGCAGCTTCTTAAACACAGCCCATGACTCAGGAGGCTGTTTGCAAAATCCAAATCAAAAGAGTTGTTATTGATATACAAATTATGCTGGTCAGACCTGGTTTAAGAGTTTATTGCAAGACTAATTGGCCCTAGATTAAAATTCTGAAAAATCTTAATTGATCCCTTTGACTTTCCAAAGATTGGTGAGTGTCCAAAATAGTGTTTGGGGCATATGGTTCCAGCTACAGTCTGCCAGACATATCTTGAGAAAAAATAACTTTTTTAAAAAGACATTCTGGACTCTGCAGGCTTTTATCATCATGAATAAAAGCTTTTTTCATTTATTCATGATCTATCAGATCTCTTTCCCTGAAGTTTCCAGGTAGAAGTTGTCGTATTTTTTGCTGTCTACACTACTTTTTCTGTACAAACCAGAGTATTGTTATTGAAGTACTTGCTGTTTGTAGTGCCTAAAATCCAAAACTGCAAAGCAATGACCTCTGAAATGAGATGCCAAAGAAACACAAAGCAAAACACAGAATCACAGAATAGTTTGAGTTGTAAAGGACCTTAAAGATCCCCTCATCCCAATCCCCTGACATTGGCAGGGACACCTTCCACTGTTCCAGGTTACTCAGAGCTCCATCCCTGGCCTTGAGCACTTCCAGGAATGGAGCAGCCACAGTTTTTATGGACAGCCTGTGCCAGGGCCTCACCACCCTCACAGTAAAGGATTTCTTCCTATATCTCATGTAAACCTCGTCTCCTTCAGTGTGAAGCCATCCCCCCTTGTCCTGTCGCTCCATGGCCTTGGAGAAAGTCTCCATTTTTCTTTTATGGTCCTTTCAGGTACTGAAAGGCCAAAATTGGTCACCCCAAAGCCTTCTCTTTTCCAGGCTGAACAATCCCAATTCTCTCAGCCTTTCCTCATAGCAGAGGTGCTCCATCCCTCCCACAACCTGGTGGCTCATTCCAACAGGATCCTTCCTGTGCTGGGAACCCCCGAGCTCGAGGTGGGATCTCACAAGAGCAAAGGGCAGAGTCACCTCAGTGGAGAAAACGGGGACACCTGAACACAGCCTGGCTTCCTGGTGCCTGGCAAGCAGCATGAAAATATCCTCACTGAAATCATTACACACGGCAGCAAATGTCCCTCATGCAACAGGCCTGAAGAGGCTGCTAATGAAATAAATGAAGGTAATTTAGCAAAGAGATGAGACACTTTGGTTTTCCCTCTGTGGTTAGCAATGACTGGTTTTTTTTTCCTGCTTTGTTTAAGTTGCTAAGGAACCTTATTTGCTCTTGAATCTATTTTTAATTGGCCCCAAAATTAAGAGTTTTGTTACATGAAAATGCTTTCTTGAGTCTAGATATGTGAATCAATGTCATTCAAAGGAACAGAGTTCATTCAGGACTGAGATGACTGATGTTTTCAAAGCAATTTTTCAGTCCTTCAGAAATATGTTTTAAAGTAAATGTAGACTGTAACACCCTGAAGCCTGCTAGATATTTTGGAAATTGACTGGGATTTATTAGTTTAAAAAATTTAGGAGCAACTTTACTGTTCTTCCCTGAAGGTCCTATGTTGGAAAAAAGTGAAATTCCTTGTATCTTGAGCTAATCCAGGTAAAACCACAAAGAAAACAAAATCCAAACCCAAACCAAACTTAGGTGAGACTGCTGGTGATCACAGTCAAGGTACATGGTCTGACTTTGGGAATATGTATTTAAGGTTATTATTCCCTTTAAAATAACTTTCACAAGAATAACAGGTTTGAGATATTGATGTATTGCTGTTTCATTAAGACCATCTGTCTTCTGATGTCCTGAAATGGTATTTCTTGTAGCACAGTTTCTATCAGAGCTGTGGAATTATTAAAAATCTAATTTAATATTTTTTTAAATTTTTTATTTATTTTTTTTTTTTTTGCCAGGCAGAGCTGCTTGGCATCAACACTGTTGGTAAACAAACACAATCAAATATTCTTCCAGTACATTCCCATGTGTGTTTGTTGAAACTGCAGCTGAAATGAGGTTGGATGCAGCAGTTGTACCTGACTGCAAACAGGCACAGCAATATTTCCCACTCAGCTTGGAGAAAACAAGGCTTGACAGGCAACTTAAGTCCTGTCCAAGGTCCTCCCACTGGAGAGAAGTTTGCTGTAAGACAAAGTGCATAATTTTTTTTAAGAAATTAATTTGGTTTCTGAGAAATAAATTAACACACCTTCAGGTGCTGCTGTGTAGCATTTTGAGATATTGTATAAAGGCCAAGATATTCTAAATTAAAGAAGATATGCAAGATTCTTCTTGACCTTTTGTCTTAGATCACATTTAATACTGATTAATTTAAGGTATCCTGTATTCAGGGATGCATTCGGTAATCTAATAGTCCTCCTCCATTTTTAACTGCTCTAATTGTATTTATCTTAAAATTATCTGGCATTCATTGGCTTTTCTGACAATTTTAATTTATTCTAGTGTATTTTTCTAATGTCTTCCTTTGCCAGAGGGTAGAGTAGGATAGAAATATTAGGATACCAATACCATGTGAGAGTGGAATTACTTTGAAGCCAGAATATAGGCTATAACTAAGAGTAATGGGGTAAAATTAGGATGGGAACATTTAGACCGAGGCTGAAGGAGCCTTGACATTAAGATCTATTGAATTGTGGAGGTATTTCCTACAGGATATGGTGGAAGTCTCTTCATTTTTAAGTTGAAACTAGACTGGATAATTTAGAAGATCTACTGTACATGGAGAAATCGTAGTGTTCTTACAGTTGGAGATTACCTGTCTTTTCAATCTCAGATTTGGCTATTTCTCCTCCTTTGCTTTATGGAGCTAATTCAGTGGGACTGGAAATAATTTACAGAGAAGAGAGTTTGCTGTTTGTGTAGAGGACTACCTGAGAAAGTTGTGCTGCAAAAGACATCTGTAGCTTTTTCCAGTAGACCCAAGAAGCACCAGAGTTCTGATTTTTCTCCATTTCTACCTACTGGGGAGAGCAGTGCTATGCCTGTTCTCTGCCTTGCTCCCTAAAGAACTAATAAGACCAGTTGTTTCCATTGTTAACAAAATTTTCTGAGACAAAATATGCAGAATGCAGAATAAGATATTTCTTTGCATGGCTGTGTTGACAGCAGTTATATGATAAAATTGAATTTTGATTCTTCATTTGAAATATGTGCCTTTCTGTAGAGCTGGGTTTGATAACAGATATTTTAGAAGTTGGAGAGCATATGAGACCAATTGGTGGCAGGACAGAGTGTGAGGAAAACCAAGGCCATGGTCATGGATGGAGATGGGGGCACAGCATTATGGACCAAAACAATTCTATGATTCTGAGTAGCAACTGTGACTTTTTTTTTTTGCAGTGAGGCATAGGCACTCAGGGCCAGGATCCAAAGACAGGGTCATATGACAAAAATGATGGGCCAGGACATAAAGCCAGGCTATTTTGCCACTTTTGAGTCTTTTTCTTTGAGCCTGTTAACAGTTTCATGTCGTGATCACTGCTTGTTGGTATATTAGATATGTGATACCAGCTTTCAGTAGGGATTCATTCATTCCTGAGGCATCCTTTGGGTGCTGCCAATTTAACAGACTCATGACAGCAATGCAGTGAAGATAAAGGAGAGAAATGTAAGAGAAAGCAACCAGACAAGTAAACAAATTTTTAGCCTTTGGAGAAGAAAGGAATTTTTATCTCTGCCTAACCTGAGTGATCTTTCTGAATAATAACTCTTTCAGAAGTATTAGGGCACACTTCATATAATCACTGTTACCTTCATTGCTCCAGGTCTCTTTCTGCAAGGCAGCAGAGAAGCTGGAAAAACTGAAATCATAATACTGGCTCTACTTCTTAGTGAAACTACCTGCAGATAGACTTTGGCTGTTTTATTAATTAACAGCTGTATTTTTCTCTCCTGGAAATCTCAGCAGAAAGGCCATTCCTGTGACTGTCCAGGACAAATTGCTCAGCTGCCATAGCCAAAGGTGGCAGGTGGTTTTCCAGGGCTCTCAGTACAGCCTGTGTCATATTTTTGTTCTACCCAGGACTTGGTCAGTGGGCAGTCAGGGAAATGGTGTTTGCTGGCTTTGATGGCATTGCATGCCACAGCCAAGCAATAAAGAGCCACACTTGCAAATGATCCAAGAGAACATTACAGTCCAAAGTTCCAGACAATGCATATTCTCATTACAGGATTCAAGCATTTAGGACCATTTTGATAAATCTAGGCAAGGTAGATTGCTGCTCAGTGTTATTAACAGGCAAATCACATCACAGAGCAAAGATTTGTGTAAATATTTCAGGAGACTGCAAGAAAATTATTGTCACGCTGTTCTCAGAAGGATTTTCCAAAGTGATTCTGCCACGGTTGCTTTCAAATATTTAGATATATTGCTGGGGTTATTGTGAGACCGTGAATTCACAATGCATGAGTAAATATGTGCATGAAATACTCCTGCATTTGCAGGGGAAAGGCTGACTGAGCAAATGAAGCCCTTTTTCTATCTTGGTATCAGGTAGAAATATTCCAGATATTACCAGACCTTGTACCTACAGGCATAGAAAAGCTGTTACTGGAAGAGGAAGGAGTCCTTCTGGACAGGTATAATTTGGAAGAAAATGATATATTTAGTGAGCTATGGACAGGGATGGGCAAGGAATTTATGACATCTCCCAAGGTCTGAAATGTAAAGTGATGCTCAAATGTGTGGTCAAAGGGCAAAGGAAGTTGCTGTGGTTAAATGTGCATGATGTAGCTGTTGTCTACAGATAGCTCCCAGCTGTTAATCAATTATTAACTATTATTAATAGTTAATCATTAGATATCTTAAAAATGAACCTAATATCTGGAATGAGTGATTACCTGTATTTCCCTATAAGCCTAGTGGATGTATACATGGATAATTATACCTATCATGAGTTCAGCAAGGTCCTAATACCAATTTTCAATAAACGCAAATGGCCCGAATGCTAAAGCCATAAATGGTTACAGTTGTGTATATTAATTACAGAATCTTATCATAAAGCTGGAAGACTTTTCCTTTCTAGACCACGGGCAGGACAGATATTATCCCCCCAGACTCCTATCAGAAAGTATCCCCACGTATTTTTGACCAGGTTATTTACTATTTACTCACAGAAGACATAATTACCAGTTATATTTTGTTAACCAAACTGTAGCTAACATTTTATGAACCATGGGTATGTTTGTAGGTTGAAAGGATGTTTTCTTCTCATGAATTTTTTTCCTCGTTCCCACTTCTCTGAACTTTTTTAATCATGTTTTCTCATTAGCAGAATATACTTGATTAACTCACTTGTTTAATGAGGTGCTTTGGGATGTTAAAGACAGCAATCCATTCTGCTGAATGACTTTGAGATGTTAAAAATTAAATAAAGCTTCTAAATACCAACAGACCTCTTGCTGGTCTTTACTGGTAGTTTTTCTTTGATGTGAGAATATTCAGTTCCTGTTAGTACCACACCTTCAAGAAAAATTAAGTTTAAGATTGTTGTTAATAACAAGTGTTGGCACATAGTGTCAGAAACTGGTTTCTTTTCTCAGAATTTATTATTTCTTAAATATTAGTTTAAGAGTAGCTCAAGCTTGCCTGATTTTCAAGCAATTAACAATTTTGTTAGTCTTTTATAGAGAGAAGGTAGTGATATTTATTTATATTAGATCTCAAAGAAAAGTGTCAGAGGAAATAAGCCTTTGGTCATACACAGCATTTTTTTCCTTGAGGCTTCCATGGGCTGGAAGGTAAAAATGGAGCCCAGCTACAAATAGAATTGGGAAAACAAGAGGGTGAATGCTACAGTTGAATTTTGTGTCATTCAGGTAATTAAAGATAACTGGAATTGATCTTTCCTGTCAAACACAGTTCTCCTCTATTTTTCTGTAATTTTTTGGTGCTTTGTTTTGTGAGTTTGTTGTTCTGTATTTATGAAGGAAACCTAGAAGTAGAGTTACTTTATTGCATTTTATGGTGATAATAGTCTTGGCTCAGCGTTTTTAAGACAGGGAACAAGTTCTCTTTTTCCTGAAAGGTCATGTGTTTGGAGTTCAGTGAGCACAACATCTGGATATCACTTCAACAGCTGGCAAACTTGTTGGGGAGCATCTGCCTCCTATTACAGCTACTTTTCATTGAGGCAGATTGAATGTGGCATCTGAAAGGGCTCATTGCATACATGGAGAGTTCTCTGGTCATTACAGGAAAAAGTGATTATTTATGGGCACAGATTTTGATGGTTTTCATGTAGGGCCTGGTGAACTGTAGGTGCTGTCAGAGGCAAATTCAAGAGACCTTAAAAATGGTTAGAAACAATGTGGACAAAGAGGAAAAGAGGGAAGTAAATTTATAAAAACCTTACATTTGTAGGTATTTACTACTGAGCTTCTAAAATGCTTGAACTGAACTTTGTAGTTTTGAATGAAATGCTTCATTTAACAGATTATTCTACTCTGATGCATGTTTAAGTCTGATGCAATTTTTAAAACCCTTTCAAAGTCAAACCTCTCATGAAGGTCATTAATTCTTTACCAGTGTTTTTCCTTTCATTTTGATCAGGGATACTCTATTGATCAATTAGATAACTAAATCTGATGTAATCTCACCATGTTTCTACAATATTAGCATGGAATTCTGGGCTCTTATCATTAGATATGATTCAGTGATACCTTTATGGAAGAAGTAATAACTTGGATTTGGCCAATGATTTTCCAAAATTATCATCTTATGCCATTATTTCTGAAGAAAGAATTTTAAGCAATTCTTACTGAGTGGGCACAACCAAAAATGCCTTTAGAGGAAAGGTCTATGAATGGTTTCCTAGTAGGTGGTTATGTAGCTGTGGATAGGAGGCTGAAAGCACCTGCACGCTTCCTGCATTCCAGCAGTAACTCTGAGACTTTGGGTAAGGACATTTTTCCAACTCATGGTAACATCCTTGCCCATCCTCATTTGTTCTGGGAATTCCATTTCTATTTGGAGAGTGAAGAAAGAGTTCTCTAGATGTGCACAAAGACACACCAGCAGGAGGATCTGCTGAGCCTGGTACCAGCACTTAGTCCCTTGGAGTTTGTAGGCTCGTGTTGTGTTTGATCAGTGAATCTCAAGGGAATTGAGATTTCCAGTGAAGTTTCCTAAAGCTCTCAGAATGTGAAGAACTTCTGTGAATCCCAACTGCGAGTTGTTTTCTTCCTACTCCCATCCTGACATTTGACATCCATTTTAAAACTTAAAGCCAGGAAGCACAGTTTGCATTCTCTGAGTGAGCTCAGTTGTATCCCTGGCTTACAAGAGGGACTGGAATATCTATTCAGGACCTCTGTGGAAAAATAGTTCCATTCTATTGTCACTTGCTAATGCTTCCTTGTAGCTGTTTATCCAGTTGTTCTGCTGTGGTCTTGCCATCAAGCATGCTAATGCCATTAATGGAAATGGATGAGAGAACTTCATTTGTTCCAAAGAGTTTTCCAGGAGAGGGCAGCCATAGTTAATTCTGGGTCAGTTCATGCAATACAATGTGAATATAGATTACTGGCAGCGTTTGTCTGCGGCGCTCTATTGCCCAGCATGGTTTCTGTGCTTGGTTCTCTTAATTTGTTCTTTTGTTTGGATTGCAAGTGCGTAAAAGATGGACTTTTTCACAAATTAATGCTGGAAAAGACAGCCACATAATAGAGTGGTTAACTCCCAGTGCCGTGTATGTGCTGAAATCGCAAATGCTCTTGGGAACAGTTTCCATTATATGTCACTGTTTGCTTTATATACTTTCCAAGCAACTCATGAGCTTCTCTCCACTCTCTTACTTCAAAGATATTTTTGGAAAAGCATATCCTAAACTGTTGCTAGAGACCTGAAAAATTCTGGAAAAAAACTTCCCTGGCACTGAAAACATCTACTTCATTTGTTTAGAAAGGATCAGGACAAAATGATCCCCTCTCCTTTTCTCTTTGCATAATGAGGATGCATAGAAAGCCTCTGTTGGTTTGGATGTAAAGAAGATAAGTTAGCACTGAGAGGCATGTCCCACATGCACAGTTTGGAGCTGTGCTTATGCAAACAGCAGCACTGATGTAGATGGCATCAGGAGGCTTCATTCAGTACTGCCCTCCCAGGGACACAGCTTTGGCACAACTTCTGGGGCTGGGGTGGCAACCAGGATCCGTGGAAGTGCATTCAGGATTTGTATTAGGACTGCAAGGAAAATTTCCTTTTGGTATGATATGGGTAACTTCCTTTCTTAGATCAGTTCAGACCATTAAAAGTTATTTTTCTTTTTTTTTTTTTTTTTTTTTTTTTTTTCCCTAATTTTAAACCCCTCAACTCTATTTTCCAGCATGGCTAAGTAAAAACCATTTGCCAGACCCATTAGGTAATGTAAATCCATGGATTTTTATAAAGCTAAAAATCTGGTCTCAGCAGGTGATAGGGCTTGGGAGGATTTTCTGTTCCTGTTTTGCAGGTTCAAACATGATGCAGTTCTTTACACTTCACATGTAAATTCACCGAACGATAGGTTCTGACAGGTAGACTGAAGAAGCCATAAAGCCTTTCCATACACTGAATTTTGAAGACTTTCACCTTTAGTTTTTTCACCTTTCTCAACTTCCTATAATTTACAATCTCATTTCATTTCCCAGGCATTCTACTAATGTGTATCAAACATACCCAAATAATCTCAAAATACATAAACCGTGGAAAGATTGTGCCAGAGAGGCCTTGTCAGACATGAAGGGCCCTTTGCCTGACATGGAGGATGAGGAATTAATAGTTTCTCATCTGTTTCTATGTCCATGTGTCTCTATGGTGGAACAGCCACCATACTGTGTCTGCAGATGACCTGATAGCTCTGGTTGGCCTGTGCACAGAGCCTTGGGAAAATAATTCTTAAAAAAGTGACTTAATCAGCTGCTGCACATAATTGTGTGTGTCTTTTAAAGCCAGAGATAAAAGGACAGAATTTGACACCTGCTCACTGCTCATTTTCCCAGCAGCTCTCCAGGCTGGAGCACGGTTGCGGGGTTTGAGCGAGGTTTTGCCTCCCGGGTTGTCAGTGAAAAGGAGAGGGGTTTGCAGGAATGCTTTGCAAATTGACAAATGAAGCCCAAGGCATGGCTCATAGTCTTGGGTAGGGAGTGGATTTAATTTTTGACTCTGTCTAGCTGAACTCAGCATTTCTTTTCTTTTCCCCACAATGTCATTTTTGCAGTTTTATTTAAACACAAAGTTTTCATCCTCTGTGCACTCTGTTTGTGCTGATATTTGAGGTTTCCCTCAAAATGCAGTGATGGGAAAGAAAGGATTTCTAGGCTCTTACATTAAGCCTTTTCTCAGAGAATTCTCCTTTAAACAGCATTATTTTTATTTCAATTTACTTTTCCTTGTGTTTGGGTTTTCTTTTATCCCCTCTACACTCTTCCTGCATGTCCTATAAATCCTCAGGCTTTACCTTTGGTTTAGTGTAAGAGTTATTCCCATAAGAAGCTGGTACCTCAATGAGCCAGCATGGGGATTTTGAAAACTTACAATTAAGACGTTTTTTCTCTATCTTCTGGAAGTCACCTTCCCCTCTTAGTTCTTTTTGGTAGCTTATTAGTTCATTTCTGCTTAGTGAAAACTCCTCACTTCTCTCCCTAGGACAGGTTAACTCCTTCCTAAAATGTCTCAGTGTCCCCATGTGGAAAGCTGGTACAGTGCTCACTTCCTTGCCCCACCAGATTTGAGAGTTGAGATACATAAATAAATAAATTTTTAATTTAATTAGGGATAGGTTTGGGTTTGCTTTTTGTTTTTTTTTCTTTTATTTAATTGTTTCTGATTCTCTAGCAGTGCCATCTTCAAATCCCAGGAAAATAGGTCTGTGTAGTTCTAGGTGCCATACAAATTGTTCTGCTAAGCTCTTAGGAACATGAGTATTTTGGTCCCTAATAGATTATAGTCTTTATCCCTGAGTGCTTGTAGTCTGTCATTTTACGTCTATATAAATATATAGATATATACACAAACATATAAATATATGTATGTCTGTGCTGTATGCTATAAAGATACATATGGTATATGTAAGAAAAAGGGTGAGCAGGGAGGAGGAATGGGAAAAATAATAGAGTAATGAGAGAGAAGTAGTTTTGAACACAGGTTGTAGCCAACAGGTAGCAGTGAGCACAATTTGCCACCTCTGCAGCAATCACCAGGTTTCTGTGGTTATTTCTGTGGGTTTCAGCTGGCACAGGAAAAGATGGGTCATTCTGTGGGAATTTAGCCTGGGCTGAGCTTTACCTCTGTATCTGGAAAGATGGGAATGAGGTCCATGCAGGGTGTCTTGTGGACATAGCCTGGTCATGGATGGGATGATATTTGGTGCAAGGGCTTCAGGAGAATAGAAAGTTTGGAGGTGTCAAAAGCAGAGATGAAGTGACTTTAATTTTTAAGGCATATAATCCAGTTTGATCTCAGAGGAGGGTTTGGCAGTGTAGGCAGAGCAAAAAGGTCAGTTTTGGAGAAGTTTTCTAGAAAGTGGCATCAGGATTTAATCACAGGCTGGAGGTATGAGTCATGAGAGGATATCAAGTCAATGTGAAAGCTGAGATTGGCAGGAAGCAGTCTGATTTTATTTCTGAAATTAAGACAGGTTCGAGGAGAAAAGGATTTCATGAAAAATTCAGGAGCTAGGTTTTGAGCATGTTCAGTTTTTGAGGCAGTAAATTATTAACAGAAATATTTCCAAGAAAGGCCAAAAGTAGTTTGATTTGATGACTCTAGGTTTAAGGACTCCTTGTTTTCTGTAAGCTTGTTTGTTATTTGAGTGTTTGTATCCAATCTAGCAAGGAAAAATATGGATTAGTGTCACAGAGGGCAACTGGAAACTTCCATCTACATATATCTATTACTGTAGTTCTTTTGTGCATTCAAATTGGATTTTGAGACACATCATGATATAGAAGCAGGATGCACTCAGAATAAAGAAGTCATAGGAGGGTTTGAGAGTTTCCAGCTTGCATCTGCCTGGATTATTGTCTCATGCCTTAATACAAAAGTGGGTTTATCATACATGGGGAAAATGGGAAAAAATTAACACAGTCCATTGGCAAGTGAAACAACTGAGAGTCATCAGACTCAAATAAGCTGTGAGTGAGATTTAAAGAAACTTCATGAAGAATTTGTTCGTTTTAGGGGGCACCTCTGCTTCTGAGCACCCCCAGTGTGTGGACATCAGGCACGGGTAGTGTGGTAACCACAGAGAGTGCAGCAATGGCAGCGTCTGTGCCTGGCCTGGGTTGATGCCCCTCATTTAGCTCAGCTCATTGCATTTCAGTCGTGGCTGGGCTAAAGGAGGCCCCTGAGGCTCAGTGTCCTACTGCTGGTGTTTACACAGCCACTGAAATGTGGTAAATCATCTACCTGCCTGTTAATAGGGGGTTATACATTATCTCGTACCAGGCTGTGGCTGCTCCAGACACAAAAACTCTAATGGCCTGGACATCTCATGCAGTGTTTCGTGGTTCTTTTTTAAGACAAGTATGGAAAATGAGTCACAGACCCACAGTTTTTCTTCAAATAAGCAGTATAACTTTTTTTGCTTACTTAAAGAGCCTTGCATCAGTGCCTCTGTACATCTGGGTGTGAGGATATACTGCTGTCTCATCTCTCTTCTCATCTGCATTTGAGTTCCTTCTGCTTCAGACAGTCCCTCACACATCTCTTCATACAGGCCTCAAAAAAGACAAGTGTACTGCACATAGGATTAGTTTAACTAGCAGTTTAAAAAAATAACAAAATAACTCCCTGATAGGTACGATCTCTGTAAGAGTCCAGAGCATCACTGTGTGCCTGTTGAATGGGTAATGCAGAAAATACTGATTCCACTTGAAATGGTAGAAAATAAAATTTAAAAAAAAATATTAAAAAATTCCATTTCCATATTGCCATATTCCGTGAGATTTTGGGTAAGAAAGCTGTGTGACTGAACTCACATATTTGACTTTGCATGCACACAATTGAGCACAGGAGCCCAGTTTTGTGTCTCTGCTGTTAGATAGGCATTACTTCTCTTGGAGCAGTTGTAGTTCATTGCCATCTCGATAGCAAATGTGCCACAATTCACTGCTCTTATCACTGATTTCTAGAGCAGGTAACACTCCCTGGAGGTCTGCAATACAGTGTCTAGACTAAACCTGTTCTGAGGCTGAAGACATGCTCCCAAAACAGCTCAAAATGCTATAGGCTTCTTTTTTACCATGAACTTTTGCAGCCACAAGTCAGACACTCTGACAAAGTTGGCATGAGGCTTTTCAAAATCTTTTCTGTGGAGAGGGAGGTTTGTCCAACATCCATCACTGCAGAATGACAAGAAAAAAGGAGAAAATTTAAAGTCTCATTAAGCAACCAGTGAGGAAAGAGATGATTTGCTTTCAATAAACTGTAGGTTAAATCATGTCATGGTGTAATTTTTAGGTCTGTGCTGTTCAGAGACAGAAGTTGGACTCAATGATCCATGTGTGTTCCCTTCTCATTCAGGGTGTTCTATGATTCAGTTCAGTTTCTGCAGAGGTTTTGCACAAAGCTGCCAATATACCAAAACCAGTGTTATATGATACATCCTAATACGTTTTAGTTTTGTTTAAATGTAATATAGGCCTTTTATCCTTTGTTTTTTTTTCCTCACAGGGCTGGATAAGAATGCTCTGAAAGTAGTCCTGACACAGACAAGCTATAGAAATAAAGTTTTCAATAACTTAAAATAACATACAAATCCCAGGCTTGTGAAATTTCACACACAAGACACACACTGTATGCCAGCCTGACCTCCTGCCTGTGTAGCAGATAATGAAAAGAAATTTTGTCAAACCTGCTTGTGATGAGCAGATAAAAAAGGCTTGGCCCACATTCATAAATGAGACTACGTAAGCAAGCTGGGGCCATATCATGGAATGTTTTAAAATAAGTCAAAAGGAATTCAGGCTTACTGGAAAACACAGAGCTTTGAGCATCTTAAAATTTTAAGGATCTCCCTTTGCTCATTTAGATTAGGACTGGACACAAGCACTATAAACTCTGAAGTGATTTTCACTTGGTAGAAAGTTGGGCAAAGCACCAAATCACAGGTTATCTTGGCTGCCAGAGGATGAGACAAGCAGGTGCCATCCTTGTGCCAGCAATTTCTTAGGGAAGGAGAAATGTCTGTCATAAAAGGCATGTGTGAAGTAAAATAACTCCCACCAAAACCAGGGAGGTTAAACTGAACTGACACATTTCTGAAATAAATCTGTGGTTAATGTGCATTCAGGTTTAAGATCCCAAGCAGAAGCTGGAGGCAGTCAAACCCCAGAGCACGAGTCGTGTTCGTGCTTCCCTCCTCAGCCAGCACGGCCCTATTACTTGGAGTTAATGGGAGAAGGTTGTACCACATTTGGATGTTCATAGCCAAGATCAAGTAGTGCTAAAACTGAATGCTGGTCACATGTCTTGGAGTTTAAAATTGGACATAAACACTGCACTGATTTGGAGGAAGAAATCTTACTCAGGGCAAGTAACAAGGTTGAGGAATCCTTTTGCAAGCGAGTCCCATGGGATGCTGCAGCATCCTCAGCCCATTGCCATCACAGAGTTAAGAACAGACACAAACTGGGAACAATCTGGCAAGAACAATAATGGGACCAGTTGGGATCTGTCATCAGCATACTGGGCACTGCAAAAGAGTGATTAAATAGGAAGACATGGACAATTATCAAAGACTAATTGCTTATTGTTGCTAGAACTATATTTTAAATGTGTTTTTCTTTTTAATTGCTTTTGGAGTGAATGAAGTATCCTTAATTTAATTCTAAAATGTTTGGGAATGGGAAATCTGCCAGGAATGGGGCAGCTCAGAGGTCTTGTGAAAGCAATTGCCTCTTTCACCAGCCTATATTCATGTGCAGTTATCCCATCCTCTGCCAAATTTCCTGTTTTCTGGTTCATGCCCCCATGTTGGCTCAAGGTCTCTGGGTTGTTGGTGCTTGCAGGAAGCTGCAATAGTTTGTTCATATCCTTTTTCTGTATTTTTCATTCATCACTGTCCAAGGGCCTTGACCCAAAGAGCAGCTGAACTCTTCAGGCCCACAGTGGGTTTGGAGCAGCAGGCTCTGAGTGTAAGGGCAGTTTTTAGGACAGGACTAGCAGTGGTTGACAAAGTGAGATATCTGTGTAGCTTGAACCTGTTATAACGCAAATATCTGTATACCTCTGTGCTCTGGTACTACTGACTGCAGGGAAATTCAGCAGGGGCTGAATTTGCCTCGCTATTGTGTCAGTATAACAATGAATGAATATGAGGATGCTATTCCAAATTAAGATGTTCAGGTTTGGTGCAAAGAGCAGGTCCAAATCACAGACAGAAGGTTTAATGCAAGTAGCTAGGAGGGTCTTGTGTTATTAAATAACCATTCAGCATTTTCCTGATGAAAGTGACAGAGAACACAGTTTTTATATTCATAGAATTATCTTTTGTATGGATGTATTCAGCTCTGAAAGTACTGCAGGACCTCATCATGGACAAATGAATGCAATGAAATCTGTCTCTCTGCATGCAAATAATTTGCAGGAACAGTTTGAAAAATGAAAGGAAACTGGTCAACATTAGGGAGAACAAGTGCAAAGAGGGGAGAGAGAAACAGTGTTTAGGTGCATACTTTAGAGGAGACAGGAAAATCCAGGGATCCTGTTGTCTCAGTAGAATGCCCCATGTCACCTGCTCCTCTAAGCTGCCCTAAAAACCAGGCTGATAAATCTGTTGCTGACTTGACACAGAGCATGAGGGGAAGGATGGGAAACTTGCTTGTGTGGAGACAGGCAGGATCTGCTCTGTGCAGAGAGTTTGTAGTACAGATTTTTTCCTCCTTTCTGATCTTTTCTTGCACCTGGATAAAATGTAAGATCAGAAATAGAGAGAATTGATTAAACCTACTTCCAAATAAATTATTTTTTTAAAAATTCCCTTTTCATTGTTAAGTTCCTTGCAAAGCCCTAAACAAATACTCTTTCAAAAAAGGTAAAGGGGAAAATAAAGAAATATAGAAAAGTGTTCCAGACAGCATGGCTGGAGCTTTCTGTGTTCTTTTAAGGCCATTAGAAGGAAAGCTGACCTGGGAAAACATTTTAATCAGCATTTTAGATTTTTTTGAACACAGAAAAAACTGAATCATTCCATGAGACCTTCATTGCAGTAATTCTAGCATGGGCTCTGGGTCTTTAGCTTTTCTCCATCGAAGTACCTGATGGACATTATCCAGAGATGTCAGTGATGCTACTGCTCCTTTCCCCTCCCCAGGCCAAGGCTCTCCTGTTTCACAGACCCAGATGAGTAAACTTATTATTTTTTAATTAACAATTGCAATGGTTGATTGACAGAGTACCCTAACTATAACAGCATAGCTAGGCAAGACTTGATTTTCTGGTTTTAAAGATCTCTTTTACCTTTTATGTGAGTGGTATTTACTTATCTGGGCATCGCACACCTTGAGTTTTGTTGGCCAACTTGTTTGAGCAATTCCTCTGTGAGGAAGTCCTGGGTCAAGTTCCCAGCTGCAGAGGATGGCAGAGGCCAGTATGTGTACACCAGCTGGGGATTCAACATCCATTTTAAAGAGAAATATCCAATGGAAATTTCTCCATCCAC
Organism: Poecile atricapillus; assembly: GCF_030490865.1. Lineage (NCBI taxonomy): Eukaryota > Metazoa > Chordata > Aves > Passeriformes > Paridae > Poecile > Poecile atricapillus. The sequence continues at coordinate 149,176,130 of NC_081250.1, read as the reverse complement.
CCCCTGTAAAGATGAGCAAAACCACCCTGCCTTTCTCTGCAGCATGTTTTTCAAAATCAGTTCAATCAAAAAAATATCACAAATAAGTGAGGAGAGAAAACATTGCTGGAATATGCATTTCCAGTGGGATTAATGTATTTATGTGGATTTCCAAAATTAAACTTTGACAGTGGCAAAGAAGGACTTGGGTGTGAAAAAGTAATTAGCCATGACTCAGGACACTTGATATACAGGGGGACCAAGAGTTGTAAGTTCTTGCATGGGAACTTGAGAAAGTGGCAAGAACAACTTACTATGTGTTAATATGAGCAGAGTAAATAACACAAAATGTTATTAATGGTTGGTATTCATTTCCAAGCAGCTCCTTTGGTTGATGTGCACAGAAGTGCACCTGGGAGGTGATGGTAAATGATGTTTTTCTTGTGGGATAGTCATTATCTTCCTGTTAGTAACATTCATTCCCCTTTCTTGAAAGTTCTGAGGTCCTGAAAGAAAGACATTAGAAGAATATTGATGTATTATTTTCACATAATGGTCTGTCATAGACTTCCTTTGGTGTCAGTAAGCATCACCCATCAGCTGGGCCATGAAATAGTTTTTCCATCTTAAAGATTAATTCATGGAGATCCTAAAAGGCTTGGCAAAGGCTGTCAATGAAAAAGCAAGGCTTTCCAATCACTCTTCTCAGTGGTTGTAGCAGCATCATCCTCTGGCTTCCAAAATGTGTTGGATAATATTTTCTCCCTTGATACAATAATCACTTAGGGAAGATTCTAGAGGGAAGAGAACAGCCCCGTGCCTGTTCATTAATGTGTGGTAGTGACAAAGTCTTTCCTTTTTTTCCATGGCTGTCAGGCATTGCAGGGAAATGTTGGCACCCAAGGATGCCAACATAGTGAACATTGTAGGTAAACGAACAGGAAAAGGGGTGGGGAGTACAGCATTCTGTTGGCTTATTGCATTACTTCAAAAATGATTTAACTTTTAATTAGAAGGAGATTGTGAGATTGATAGGTATTTATGCTTTTTTTTTTCCCCTTCTGTCATCCAGATTTTATGCTGCCACTTTTAAAATGCAATTTATATATGCAGTTGGAATTAAACTTGGTCCTTCTAATTTTCTGAAGTGCTGTTTCTCTCGAATCTCAGTCTTTGTAGGATGGAGATGCAGCCACGACTGATTTCTGCGCTAGAGACTGCATCTTCTGATTCAGAGCTCCTGTACTCTGAAGCCAATAATGATTCACTCTCACAGCAGTGGTGTGAGCAGTCTCAGCTTTTATATGCCATCTGTGTGAGTGAGCTGAATCTGCAGAAACGGGACCCTGTGCACATGGCTTCTCCTCTGCTCATGGATGAAAATATTAAAGCAAATCCGTATGGTCCATGAGATGTTTTCTGTGTCAGGAAGGGAGTAAAGCTGCCTGTCAAACCAAGCTGTTCTCTCTGATGAAAGGGGGCTGTTTTTAAACACTCCTTTCCATAGTATTTTGCACGCCAGCCATGTGTGCTTTCTCATCTGACATCTCACTGAGATCCTTGGCTCCGGTACTGCAGGAGGGAAGTGTGCTCTGGGAAGGAAGGAAATTATCTCTCAGTATGTACACAAACATGTGTGCACACACACACACACACTCTTAAATCAATCTAAATGAATTTAATTCTTTATTTTATTTTTTTTTTAGGGATGCAAAAAAAAAAAAAATCAATCTAGTTGATCCAGACTTAATTGCTTCCCTTTTGTTTGGATTTTCTATTTTCTCATGAAGATATTTGAAATAAATGCTCTGAGCTATTATTAGATACAAAGGTAGAGATAGAGGGCAAAGGGTTCATTTATAATTCCTCCAGCAGACCATTGAAGCTAAAATGCAACTGATGAGCAGCATGAAAATACAGATTCATCCACTAAGCTTAGGGAGTATTTCCAAAGATTTTTTCTGGTCTGGGGATCTAACCCTTTGTGCAGCTGTAAAACTCACTGGATGGAGGAAGCAAAAAAAAAAGTGGGATTTTTTTTTAAATTTTCTTTTTAGTTAATTAAAGAGTCACCTTGCAGAGAGAAGCTTGAAAACACAAACTGGTTTGAAGTAATGAATTGATATAAATGCACTGCTTTTGAAGGAAGCAACTGGACTTCAGCTCTGTGCCAAGAGACTGGGAAGCATAAAGGTTATCCACAGACACATGTTCTTTGTGTTTTGAGAAATTCAAGTCACTTAGTCCCTGATAATGGGATACCATTATAACCACAACCTCCATGATCTCAGGGCAATACTGCAAGAAGCAAATGGATTATGTTGGGCAGGACAGCCCGTGGCCATAGAGTGTGCTGTTGCAGAAGAAATCCAAAGATTGCCAACAAGGTTTTCTAGCCCTTCCCTAAAATGCAGTGGTGTTAATCACTTCCCTTCAGAGAATCACAGAGATGGGCAGGGACCTCTGGAAATCATGTGGTCCTGTCCCTGTTCAAGCAGGGCCACCTAAAGCCACTTGCCATGGGCCATGTGCAGATGGCTTTTGGGTATCTCCAGGAATGGAGGCTCCACAATGTCCCTGGGCATCCTGTGCCAGCACTGGCTCACCTTTACAGTAAAGAAAGCATTTTCTGATGGTCAGAGGGAAGCTCCTGTGTTGCAGTGTGTGCACATTTCTTCTGATCCTGCCACTGGGCAGCACTGAATCAAAGAGTCAGGCTCTGTCCCCTTTGCACCCTCCTTCCAGGTGTTCATCTACATTGCTGAGATCCCCTGGAGCCTTCCCCAGCCTGAGCAATCCCAGCTCTCACATCCTGTCCTCACGGAGAGATGCACAATCCCTTAATCCTCTTCATGACCCTGCATTGGAGTCTCTCCTGTGTGCCCATGTCTCTCTTGTAATGAGGAGCCCAGAACTGGATACAGCACTCCATTCTCACTCCTCAACAGTGTTCTCATTGTCAAAAAAAAAAATAAAATTTTGGAACAGGGGCTGTTCCAACTGGGACACCAGCACTGGTTTTGGATAGCTTCAGCTTGAACACTGAAGGGTTTTTTGTGCTCTTTTTGCCAAACCTCTTGTATCTGATGCTGCTGCATTTGGGCAGCTTTGGTCAAGCAGAGGTTTTCATCTGGATGCCACAGCTTTTCTGGCCTGATCTCTGGAATAAATGTTCCTTTCTGAACTTTTTTCTTCTCTGGAAATAGCTTTAGTTTATTTTTTATCCAGTGGCTGTGTTGAGGCTTGTTCAGTTTGCCAGGCTAAAGAGCATCACAAGAACATGCATCATTTTGTACTTATTGTTTAAGGCAACAAAACAAAACTAAGTTAAAATAAATTACTTTGGTGTTTTGTTTTGTTTTTTTTTTTTTCTGTGAAAACTCCTGAAGCATAAAAATAGTGTCTTTCCTTGAAGAGGGGATATTACTAATGTAAATCCTATGCAGAGGAATAATATGATGTATGTCAAAAGGCAAGCAACCGAGGAGGAGCTGGAGTGATGGAAATGCCTCACGGGCATATGAAATTGTGGGGATAGGTATTCACACAAAGGATGCTTTCTTACATGTGCCCAGGGCTTTCTCTTATCTCTGAACATGAACCCAAAGTGAAATAGAAATGTTCCTGTATTAATAGTGCATTGGAGATAACCCTCATCTGAAAAATACAGTAATACTGCACAACTGGGAGCCCTTTCAGAGCAGGGAATTGGACTGGCAATTTCATAGTGTGTTGGTAATGAAACATTTTGGTTCTGTATAAGCAAATGGGCAAGGTTAATGGACACATTACTCCGGCTGTCATTGTCCCAGCAGTAACCAATTTAGAGGCTTTATATTTTCTGCTGTCCCAGAAAGGGAAAGAAAAGTAGAAAATTAAAAATAGAAATCCCAGAGTGATTTAAAGTGCAAAGAGTGAACAAGCTTGTAGTACTCTAGTATAATTTTAAAATCCCTCTTTTCCTAATAATCTGCATTATATTATATGTATTACATTGCAAATTCTGCCAATGTCTGTTCTGGTCCAAATGCTCACCTCCATACAGAAGGATTTATTCTGGCTGTAACACATGAACATGGGCCTCCAGCCCTGGATCTCTTTAGCTGCTGTTTGTATTGATGGTTCCTGTTTGTATTTCCCTTCACCTCACACTGTTGATTTGTAGCACCATGAGAAATGGTCTGTGGCTTTGGCCTTCAAGGGAGGAGTTTAAAAAATATCTTCTGGTGCCTGTGTATAGATCATAATTGGGTTTTTTTTCATAGCTCAACAGCTGTGGACAGATATCAGGCCCTCATGAGCTGGTTTTTCTCAAGAAGGTACCCTGCACAATGGCACAACACTGGGTTTTCTTTCCCAAAATTAATTGTCCCACACTCCCGGTTTCATTGAGGTTGTTTTTTTTTCTTGTTGAGTCTCCTGTCAGGATTAATGCCATTTCTGAAGCAGGTGTCCAGCCTAATGAGGACTTGTTTCTTTGATTTGCAGACATCCTGGTTGATGGCAAGGTCTGTGACTGCGACGTGGTGGTGACGTGCCAGGTGGGGGACCCTGTCCCCTTGCAGGTGAAGTTGACCAACTGGAGCAAGCACAGCGTGGGGCCCTTTGCTCTGACCATGATGCCCTACCAGGATTACCAGAATGGGGTGCACAACTACGACCTGCAGGATGCCATCACCTTTGTGGGCTCCAACACCTTCTACATCGATACCGTGAGTTGTTTTATCACAAGTATCAGCATTTTGAATGATGTGCATTTGAAAGGGGCTTCATTACTCTATTGTGCATTTTAAAGCAGATTAATTTTTGGAAAGCCCCGTGATTATGGTAGCTGTTGCTAACAGTGGTGTTGTGTTTATCAGGAATGGTCTCTCTGAAATTGTTTAAGACTGCAATTTCCTACCATGTAAACCACTAGAAAAATTATCAGAGACAGGAACTTCTGGTCACCCCAGCTCTGGCTGAATGTGAAGGGGTAACCCTAGATTGAATGTTCAATACCATATTGAATGTTCAATACCAGTCCCCTGAGTCACCCAGCCCAGCCTGCAGTAATAGATTTTAAATAACTTTTCTTTAGTCCATAAGAAACATTCCCCAGGCTGAGCCAAGGAACTCAGCAAATCAGTTTTAGTCAGGTCCTGAGGAAATGCAACTGACTGCAAAAAGAAAATGCTAAGCATTAATGGGCAATGTGATGAGGTGGTTCATTTCCTGCATGCATAGCATGCTTTTATAAAACCATACAGAAATGCTTAAAAAGAAGAAAAACAAAACAAAACAACCTTTTAAAAAAATTTGAGATTATGACTTTTCTCTAAGTTTCTCTGAAAAATTCAAGTCTAGGAGCTTTTCACTTCTAAGGTAAGACACTGAAAATACAGATAATGCTACTCTCTCCCACATCCTTCCCTCTGAAAAATACAGTGACAAAATACCTGGAATGAAAATTTTCAGGCAGTGCTGCAGAATGAAATGAGCAGCATTTCTGATAACTCCTGAAATAAACATGAAGAAGGGGGTGAGTATTTGGGATAGTGCTTAGGACCTTTTTTTTAGGTCAGCTCTTCAGATTGGTAATAAAATATATCTGTCAAAATTAAATATATAAGTGAACCTTAGCTTGAAAGAAATTAAAGGTTAACCACAGAGATAGTCACCATGCATATTTTTCAATTACGCATCACGGGAGAAAGTATTTCTAAAAGCTAATGAGCATGAAATATACCATCACCTTGAATTTTAATGGGGGCTAACTTCATTCTTATAGCTGAATAATTTAAATATGTCAACAGAAATCATCCAGGGATGGCTTTCTTTGACTCTGATTCTGACAATGCGGAGTTTTTAATCAGAGTGGTGGTGTTTGGATGCCCAGCTGCCAAAGGGCCTGACCCTCCAGGCTAATGAGGGAAAAGGGAGATGTCAGTGTGATGTATTCCTACCTTCTGATTGAGTCTCCTACGGGGCAAAAAGTCAGGAGGTCACATCCCTGATGCCTGCCCAGGTGGCCTTCTCATACGTTACGGTCCCTGCTTTTGCCCCATTGCTCAGTATTTTGACATTTCTCCTGTAAACACAGTCCCCAGGAAGTTAAAAATAGAATTGTTTTCTGCTGCTTGTCCTCCTTTCCATACAAAAAGGTGAAATGAATAAAATGTTGATTCTCAGACAAGAAGTGTTACATTTCACAATGTGTACAGTTGACACTACACAGGCTCCTAGGGAAAGTGCTTGGTCATGTTTCTTTGGGACGTAGAGCCCTGACTGTGGAAGAAAATCCTTTATGTCTTCCAGAGGCCCTTTCTTCCCTCATAATAACTAATTTAGGAATAGAAAGTAGATTTCAGAAAGTTCCACTTGTTTGGGGGGGACAATGGGAAAGCCCTGATTTGTGCATTTGATGCTTCAGGGAAGAACCACCATGTTCAGAATTGTGCTTATGCTCTGAGTTTGGCCAAAAGTCAGACAGACACTGGTTAAAAAACCAAAGAAGCTCGTGGCTGGGTGGGATGAAAGACAACCAGAATTTCTCCTTTTTGTAAACAAAAGTTGAAATACTGGACCAGATTCCCTGCTGGTTTTCAACTCAGTGCTGCTGTGTGGAAGCTGTTAAAAATGTCCCCATCATTTTTTTAACCTGAGGTCATGGGCATTTGACTATTTTTCTTGTTTAGTGGAGGTGGCTTGAGGTGCTGCCCTTTTCCAGGTGCTTGTGAAAGATGCTCCCCTCTTCCCCCAGCAGGCCCATCAGGACAGACACTGTGAGCACTTGTTTTCATACAAAGTTCCCCAGTTTAGCAAAAACTACATTGGTCAGCAGTTGAAGTTAATTGGGCTGACTTCACACTGACACTAGCACAGGGATGCTGACATGATTAATTGCAGGGCTGAGCTGGGTGGGAGGAAGGATGAAGAATCAAGTCTGGTTTGGTGTACCACTGGTGCGTGGTCAAGAGTGAGTGGGAGCATCAGGTATTACAGCAAGGGCAGATACTCCTCACACCCTGGAAATTCACTCTGTTGTCATGCAGAAACTTCATTATTGGTACAAGAAAAACCCAACAGATCCCTCTGCCTTCCTAAATCTTAGTTTCATGTTAAGTCTCATGCTCAAAAATTCAGCATTGTTTTTGATTCCAGACTAAAAAGTCTCAAAGCCGTTTCTGCTGCTACCTGGAAGACAGGGAATATATACAGGAATTTTCAGGATGCACATGCTGCTTTGCAGTGTGAATATAAACCTTTGAAAGGGTAAAAGTCACACAATTTTGTATTTCCCTTTCTTGTGGCCTGAAGTCCAAGTTAGAAGATTTATCTTGGAAGTAATGTAATGATGCTTATTCACCTCTTTGTGCTTTTACCTCAGCTCAATGCAGCAGCTTGGGTTTGTGTCACAAGTTTCTGCTGGGATATGCTACTTCAAAAAGCAAAGTCTTTTCTGGAAATTTATAAAGTATATTGAGTTATTTCCATGCATTTTAAATTATGTAAAATCTGTATTTTTAAGCAAAACTTCTAATTTGGCTACCCTTACTTTTCTCTGTATTTGACAGAAAAAGTGATTTTCTCCATTATGACTTAAATATTTGACATTTTTTGTTCAGTGGGTGATTTTGAAGCACAAGTTAACATGGTGGAACCTACCCATTAAAATACAGTGGATTTATTTATTTTTTTTTCCTTGCTTCACAATATAAAGTGTATCTTTTGCCCTATTATCAAATTTTTTTAGTTCTTATCAATGTCGAATATTTAGGTGATCAGACAGTTGCTTTTGGCCAAATTAAAAGCAAAAATATTGTTTTTTATGGAGAATCCTGTAACTTCCAGCATTTCATCCTCCCTTGCTGTCCCTGCTTGTGCCATTACTTAATTCTCAAGCAGGATTTTTCCTGTGTGTGTTATCACGCACAAGCTCAAGCGATTGGTAGTGAGAGATGAGGAGAAATTCATTAGTAGATGGTCATTTTGAATGAGCTCAGAAGCCATGGTGAACATTTGCTCACTCCTGGCAGGTCCTCTGTGGCCCATCTGGAACAAATTATTTTTCTTGGCACTGTTTTATTCACACTGTAAACTCTTTGGGGCAGCGAGCAGTAGCTGGCACCAGCCCTAATCTCCAACTGAGCTCCCTAAGTACTACAGCAGTATAAATAAGTAGTAATTAGTTCTAAGCAATCGCAGTCCCACATGGTAGCCTAAATCAGGGAAGGATTAGGATGGAGCTAGAAACTTAATTTTTCTTCTATCTTGGTGGAACAAAGGAGTAATGTGGTCTTTTTTCCCTTCATTTTCGATCATTATTTTCTGAGGTACAAGCTGCTCATCTTTGTTTCCATGAATGGTGGAATTTTAACAAAACCTGTTTTAACTCTGCCCTGGCTCAGGAATGTCAGCATCCTGATGAATGATTCAACACACATACAGGCACATATCTGGGCAGGGGCACTACCAGAGCTGTGTGCTGCTGGACTGAAGGACAACACGAATTTGGTCTGGGTCAGGCACGAGTTGTGCTCCTCACAGTTTATCGGGGTCACACACTGCAGTCAGTGGGGTGGTGTCTCCTGCCGGCTACGGAGGTGACCACCTGGACAAGCCCCTCTGAGTGGCTGAGCAAGTCATCAGAGCTTATGCAGTTTAGGGAACATTTTGCCTCATTCTGCATTTGGTCAGGTGAATCTTTGTGTTGAACAGCTGGCTTAGATGTGGTCATCCACTTTGCAGACATTTGGGTGGATGCAGTTCCAGACTGAGACCACCTGAATGAGGAGGTGTCACCAGGGGTGCTGGCCCACTAAGCTCCCATCAGTCAGTGGAGGTGTGTTGTGCAGCAGATAGAACCTGGCTTATTAACACAGGGCTCAGATTCAGTTGCCTAAAAGTAGAAGTTTGCTGTCATACAGGTGCTGTGGGTATCCCACCAGCCACCAGGTGCTGCCAGAAATCCTGTAAGAAAGACATCCTGGGCATCTTCCCAGTCCTCTGCAGGTGTCTCAGTGCCTTAGGCCATCCCATTACCCGTGTTTAGGCAACTCTATTCTGGCTCTGCAGGCTGCCTAGGGAGACCATTCTGTGTTTGCTCCACTGTCTGCATTGACTACATATCCTCCTTTTGTAGTAGGAGCTTGCATGCCTTGGGCTCCTAAATGTAGGTTTAACCTCTAAATTAGTCCTGTGCCTGGTGTAGCAGCTGGGCTGGATGTGACCCTCTGCTGACCTGGCTGCTGCATCTGAATGTCTGATCTTTTGGGAATGTTTGTAGGCAGCCCCACTGGAGATGCAGCCTTACTTTCCAAAGTTGGTTCCTGTTTTGAAGGAAACATCTTGAAACTTCTGCAGAGCCACCTGCACTTAAGCAAAGCAAAGGTTTCAAGCTCATTCTGCTTCCGTTTCTCCTCCAAACCACAAGTGTTGACAGAGTGGTGGCAGTACAACAGATGTGGGTAGAGCCCAAGCCATGAATGTGGTGTCTGGTGTTGATGCTGATGAGTCTGAAGCCACCTTCTTGCTTGCCAAGAGCTCTGAGCTGTGCTGTTACAGATATTCCTTCATGGTGCAGTGAGATTAGGAAATATGGACCAGGAGCTTGAAAAAGCTAAGGGGCCTGAGGAGGCTTTGTTTGCTGTTTGCCTGCACCCACTGCTGGCGTTGGTGCCTGCCTCACCCTCCTCTGGATGGAAGTCCACATCAGCTCCAGTGAGGCAGAAATCAGGCAGGCAGCCCTGGGAGAAAGAAAAGGGACGTGGCTTGATGTTGTTCTGCGTGTCCAGACGCGGTGCCAGAGGGCAAGAACTTGTACCCAGCCACGAGGGGAGATGCCAAGGACAGGGTCAGGGGAACAGCTGTGGCTGCTCTGATCATTCACGTGGATGACACGATGCTGATACAAGTTTGCTGTAGGTCAGCAAAAGTGCTCAGCACCAAAACCAAAAGGAGCCTGGGCTCTCCAGCTCTGAGGATGTGGCTGTGACCAGCCAGGCCCTTGTGCAGGAGCTGCAGTTTAGAGTCATAGAAGCACAGAATGGTTTGGGTTGGAAGGGAACTTCAAGCTCATCTCATTCCAAGCCCCCTGCCATGGGCAGGGACACCTTCCCCTATCCCAGGTTGCCCCAAGCCACACCCAGCCTGGCCTTGAACACTTTCAGGGATGGGACATTCATAGATGCCCTAGGCAACCTGTTCCAGGGCCTCACCACCCTCACAGTAAAGAATTTTTTCCGTATACGTGAATTTCTCCTCTTTCAATTTGATCCCCATATCACTATTTGATCCCTATCACTAATCCTGATTGAGAGTCTTTTCCAGATTCTCTGTAGCTCCTTCAAATACTGGAAAGTGCTGTGAGGTCTCCACTCAACCTTCTCTTCTCCAGGCTGAACAACCCCAACTTCCTCAACCTGTCTTCATAGAAAAGCTGCTCCGGTACCTTTAACAACTTGGTGGCTCCTCTCTGGACTTCTTCCAGTTTAGGGAGGTCCAACAGAGCAGACTGATAACACAGGGGATTATACAGCATGCATGTCTCCTGGCTAAAGAACCCAGCAATGAAAGTCCAAACTAAAACTACAACAGGAGAAAATGGAAACAGCTCATTCCCTTCACTTCTGAAAGCTACAGGGAATCTGCCTCATGGAAGGTGGTGGCTGGAATTTTTCAGCTCTCTTGAATAAGCTTGAGCTCCCTGCACCCCTGAAACCTTCTGCTCATCATTTGCCTTCCCCTCTTCCCCACCATGGCCTTCCCATCATCCCTGTTCAGGGCTTCCCAAGCACTGGCAAATTGTCCTTCAGCAAAGGAGCACTTTCCCAGTTCACACCCCATTGTTCATGTCCCAGTTCACCACATGATGAATTTTTTTCTAGTAGGGAACAGCCCTGATCACGTCTCAGAGCCTCAGCCTTTATTGGGACTTTTCTGCTGGGATGAAGCTGCTTTTTCACAATTTTTGTAGAAATTCCGTCCAGTGGAATGGCTTTGTGTTGATTTGGTGCTTAGCATTTGCTGTAACTTTAACTCAGTTCTAGGCATCCTGAAACTGGATTTAACATCTTGTGGAAGCAGATACTAATTCAAACGTTATCACATGCTGAACAGTGGTGGGAGTGTTAAAGTTAGAAATTACTGAAGTGTCTTGCTGAAATGATGGACTGAGATATATTATTTGTTGTGAAGATATGGATTGTAGATGGATTTGTGATGAAGGAAGATACATGAATGTAGAAACAGTGTGAACTCTGTATATTTAATTTGGACAAGTAAAATCAGGATGGCTACTGTTTCTTGGAAGTTTCTTGCTAAACTTCATTATTTCAATGATAGTGACTTAATCCTGATTAGAATTTGCAGTCAGATTGTGTCTCAGTAATAAGTGAGAATTAACTTAGTTGTAGCTAAGCTGTTAAATGGTGTTTAACCTTGTATTTAACATTAATTCAGAGATATGATTTATGAGATGTTGGTAAATGCAGTCTAAGGAGAGATTTAGGGTGATGTCTACCTTAAACATATTCTGTTTTGGAATCAGTGACTCCTAAAGGTTCATGTCTTGAGCTGTGGCACAGATTTACTGCATGAGTGAATAACAGGATTAATTTTTTATTGTAACAGTTTTACTAGAATGGGGATGAGATGTTTACTCCTTTTTGTATGAGAGCATTATTAAGATGTGAATCTGGAGTGCTCTGAGACCCTTTTAAGGAGCTAATGAATTGCAAACTGCAATTAATTTGCCTCGTTGGTGATTTATATGTACTGACTTTTGCGTTCTCTTCACCAGGTAAAGCCAACCAAAGACTCTGTGTACTTTGGATCACTTCTCTTCCTCTACACGGGTGATTTCTACCTGAATATCAAATTCCATGAAGACAACTGCAGCAGGGAGCTGCCTCTGTCCTGGCTCTGCCTTCCCAGTGTCCACATCCGTGCTACAGAGCCCGTGACCCCAACTAAGCTGTAAATGCTCTGTGTGCTGCTTGATTAACCACAGCACACAGCAGTGCTTGGCACATCCTCTGCTTGACCCCAGCTTGTTTCTGTCCAACCCCAGGACACAGTCTCTACTTTGGAGGAACAGCTGAACACTTTCTGAGTTGGCTGATAGTCATTTGGACAGCTGCTTTAGCTAATTACAGTGTGGGGGGGGGAGAAGAGAGATTGTAACTATGCTGAAGTTTTCCTCTGATTCCAGAAAGCCTTCGAAACTATATGCATTATATATACTTCATTGTACTCCATTGATATCAGTGGCTTGAAAGAGTCTTGAGGGCTGAATTTTGCTATGTGCTTGAAGGTCTTAAATCCTATTTGAATAATCCTGTTTGATCATTTTTCAGTAAGATTTGTATATCTGTATGAAATTCCTCCTGGTTTATGCTGGACCCATGGCATGTTCCCTTGGGGTGTAGATCTCTGATATTTTGTTTTGGCTTGCTCTTGTTCATTTGTTTGCTGAGAATTTGGTGTCTTTGGTAGCAAATGGCAGTAGTGGTGCTTTTTAGTGTGTTACTGAAAGTAAGAATAGCCTCCATTTATTCTCTCCCTCCCCTGAGCCCAGTGCCACTTGCTCCTGGTATAAAGTCACTGACTTTAGTCTGGCAGATCTATGAACTAGGAAGGAGACAAGGTGAGGAAGAGCAAAAGAGTTTTGTCCTTGAGAGAATAAATAAGCCAACTTTTGGTCTGCCTAAGGCTTGCCTGTGAATTTAGGCTTTCACAGTTCTGTTTTACACAGTCATAGTCACTTGAAACATTTGCAGACTTGAAGATCCACCAGAATTAATCAGAAGATCATTAATATAACTTTTTGTGTGTTTTTGCAAACTGTTTTCGTTAGATTTTTCATACTAATATGCTGCTTTTTAAATGTGTCTATATTTTTCTCTTTTTTTTTGGTTTTCTTTAAAGTTTGGGGTTTTATTTAAGTTTAATTACTAGGCACTTAAGGCCATGGAATTCCTGAGTGTGAAAGTAGTTGTTGAATGTACTGATAATTTAGCCTATTTTTCAGAATAATGTTTTTGTATAGTGAGACATGTTTTTACCCCATGTAAAGCAGGGAAATGTCTTAGCTGTGTGATTAATACATTATTTCATGGACCATATGTTTAAAAACCTATCTCAGTCTTTTCTTAAAAACATAGTTAAATTTGGTGGCTGAATGTTTTGGGGGTGGATACACCAAGATGTGGCAGGGACACTCCAGTTAGCTCTACATGATTTAAATCTACATGCACAAGCCCTTTGCAGATTCTTTGTTTCTTTAGAATTCATGCAAACACAGGCCCCCACTGAATGCCTGGCCTGACCCTTCCTGCTCAGTTCTGGCTCTCTGCATCGTGCCCAGGGGTGCTTTTAGATGTGACTGGTGTTTTCCATAGGAAAGACAGTGCTCAAAATGCCATTCATTGCATGTTTGCAAATGACTGTTCATCCTAAATATATTCCTAACCTGAGGGAACTACAGATGTAGCATGATAGCTGTAATTCCAGTGTATGCAGGGTATTAGCTCTAAAAAAACTGTGTTGTGGCAATGTTATCAATGTTTGTGCTTGAGCTGTGGCTCTGTACTCAGCCTTGAAAGTGGAAGGTTTCTGTCTTGACCTGATGAAAATCTGAGCCCTGCTGAAGATTTATTTGCAGTGATTCACTGCTCTGTCAGGTGCCAGTGAGGTCCAGTAACAAAACTCTTCCTTAGACTGGCACAGTGGCCCTGGGCCTGAGACACCCCTGCAAAGAGGGTCCAACAGAGATGACTTGGGCCTGTTTTTCTGTGTTGGTGGAGCTTGGCTGACCAGATTGTGCCATGAGGCTGAATTCTCTGCCCCTGGATAGAGAATACGCAGAAAAAATAAGATCCAAGGAGAGCAGGAACTAAACCAGTAAATCTTCTCTGTAAATGCTTGGTTTTCACATGAGTGTCTGTACTATGTTGCACAACACTGTTGCAGCAAAATCCAAATTGGGTTTTATTCACTGTTCCCAGAAAATTCTAGGAATACAACTAAGGCTTTGTAAGGACCACATTGTATTTGAAATAAAAATATTGTAAAGTAGATGCTGTTGCAGTCAGGATGCTTCAATTTACCCAGCTAAGAGACTATTCACTAATTAATTTTTGACAGTGTTGTCTGAGATGAGAGGGTCTTGTTCTGTGGAGCCTGTCCTGGGATGCAACATTCCTGTGCCTTTTACTTATAAAGGATCCTGATCTACAGCCCACTGAAGATGTTAGAATCAGAACACGTTTTATTATAACAAAGGCAGGCTGCATATTTTCTAGGTATCCAATATGCCATTATAAATCTGTCATATGTGCACATAAATACAAGTTCTTATGTGTGAGCTGACCCTTAAGGGTCTGTCTGTTCATTATATAGTAGACTAGTCTGTCCCTTGTCAACTTGGATGCTTAGCTGCTTTTGGCTTTTATGATATCTTCCCCAATTTTTCTCACACTTCTACTTGTCTTGGTGAGAGAGATGAAACACAATAAGTTCTTCCTTCTGGGGATCATTTTTAATTTGTCCAGAAGGAAGATATTTAAGTGTTAGTGCAATTCAGAGAAAGGTTGAGGGAAAGGTGCTTAAAATCACTGGGGTTGCTGTCAGGATTGGTCCTTGTACTGCTTGAAAGAAGGATGATACTTGTCTTCCCTGCTTTCCTTTCTTGATAACGAAAATTTCTTTTTCTTTCTCTGAAATACCCAGCAATTACTTTGAACATAATGAGCTGAACTGTTCATTGTAAATCTGATACGAACCAGTGGTTGCAATAAATTATTCCTAATTTAAATGGCCATTGATGAGAGCAGATGTTGATCCCATCTATGAATGACTGGAGAAGCATAAGTTATGTAACTTCAACTGAATAAATACTTGTGTCTTGTTATTTACACCTCTGTCAGTCTCTTCAGTCTGTAGTTCTTGGTTATGTTCTTGTGTGTTTTTACTGATAATAATGAATTTCTCTTGATACTGTATTGTGTCTCTGGAAGAATGTGTTGGACCCTAGAACTGAAATTTCAGCTTCATTCAAACTTTCTCTTCCTAGATGAACTTGGAGGTTGTGAACCCTGTCTGCTCTGTAGTGTGGCTCCTGTGCCAGTGCCTATTCACTGTCAGCTGAGGAGAGAGAGAGGAACTCACATGAAAGGCAACAAATGGACAGAAGTTGTGTCCAGGGAGGCTTAGGTTGGATATTAGGAAAAGCTTCTTCACCCTGAGGGTGGTTTGGTTCTGGAACAGGCTCCCCAGGGAAGGGGTCATAGCCCAGATCCTGACAGAGCTCAAGAAGTGCTTGGACAATGCTCTCAGGCCCATGGGGATGGTCCTGTGAAGGGGTGGGAGTCAGATTTGCTGGTTATTTTGGATCTCTTCCAACTTGGCTTGATCTGTGACTCTGTGAAATGCCTCTGTGAAATGCCTCTGTGTCCCAATATTGATGTTGAGGATGGTGAGGCCCTGGCACAGGTTGCCCAGAGAAGTGATGGCTGCCCCATCCCTGGAAACATTCAGGGTTGGGTTGGACAACCCCCTTCAGGGCTCTGAACAATGTGATCCAGCTGAGGACATCCCTGCTCATTGCTGGAGGACTGGAACTTGACCTGAAAATGTTCCTTGTGGCCCAACGCATTCCATGATTCTATCACCCTTTCCATCCTTTAAAGAAGCAGCTCAAAGGCTGGAAGGACCATCTTGGAAGACTGACTGCAAGCACTTAAAAACCATTTTGACTGAGTTCCTCAGTCTTGCAGCTCCTGTGTTTGCATTTCCAATCTAGAAGCTCTTAAGGCTTCCTTAGTGAGGGCCAGCTGCACGCTCCTTCCTTGAGTCCTCTGGCTCCTTTCCTGGGTGTGGGCACTTTGTTTGTCCCTGGAACGGGGCTGTGCATCCATCCTGCTCACACAACACACCCCAGAGCACCAGCAGAGCACAGAGCTCACTCTACACCCTCAGAGCAGTGCTGGCTGCCAGCTCCCCGGGATGGAACCAAGCCTTCTGCAGCTTTGGGTGTGCAGCTCAGCTGTGTGGGCACAGGGGGGATTTGAAGGCTTTCTTACAGAGCTTTGCAAACACTTGTGCTCTTTTCTTAATATAGAAGACATAAAAGATCTGGATAAAACTTTTGTGCCAAGTGTTCCATGATAGCTGTTTCCTTCTGGGGTTAGGTCAGGGTTGTTGTGCACCTTGGGTTGCTCAGCATCTTGTTAGCTCTTAGCTTCTCATCTTGCTCTTTCTTACCTCATCCTTCCCACTGACTTCCACTCACTGCACTTTGGGTCCCAACAGGAAGCATCAACTTGTCCCTTTCTTTTTTTCCCCTCCTCTGCATCTCTGTTAGAGCCCTCCTCACACTTTGTTCATGTTGGGGAAAAAATTGCTTCAAACCCAATTTCAGCTGCTAAACTGGATTTAACTCTCATATATCCTCTCCTTAAAGCATCTTGAACTATTTCAGTTGAACAGGATCTTGTCTGTTTTGTTACAATCTGATGTTTCTTGTTGGAAGGATACTTTAGGCCACTGCATTCACAATGCATCAATTCCATAACACCAGTGGGACTTTGTGTAGGTGACATGTCATTGAACATACATTGCTCACTTCCTGGCCCTGTGTTCCTGATTTAGCACAATTTTCAAGTCTGTGCCTAATGTTAAACACATCAATAAAAAAAACATTAATAGGCCCTCTTTTGACAGCTAATTCAGTCACACATCTCCCTGGGTAATTTGCTAACCCTGTGCCTAGATGTGCAATCTTCATCTGAACCTGTATATTTATCATGGAGGCCCACATGCCATTGTGTTGCATGGGCTGTCACCACTGGCTCCCTGGAATGCTGGCACAGGGAGAAGGCATCTCACCAAAATCTGGCACTGCATTTATACAAGTCTAGGAGTGCAGAAGATCCTTCCAGGTCAAGATATGCTCAGTGTGTGGCTGTACCAAGCACAGAAATGCACCCTAGAGGGGTAAGTCAGATGCACAGACTTGCCTGGGCAGCCACCTTGTCCCCAGCACTGTGCACCAGGCAAAGCAGTGCCCGGCCACCTCCTGCTTCCAGTTGATTTTCCAAGTGTTTCTCTCCCAAGGGCTGGTGCCTGCACATCCTCCCAGCCTCCCCATCTTCACAGCCACAGGAAAACTCCTCAGGAGTTCTCAGAGAACACTTGGCATAAGGGAAGGCATATGTTAACAACGAGGCAGCGCAGCACCATTTCTGTGGTGGATCCTCTGTGGAGAAGAATTTGTTACGGCCCAGCGTTCTCTGATGCCGTGGCTGGAGAAGGGCAATTTCAACCCCTCTTCAGCCTGGATTCAGCTTGAACAAAACAATGTAGACAATGCCAGAGAGAAATCAGGCCAGTTTTTGAAACAGTGGAACAATAGCATCTTGTTAATGACTATGAGGATGTCATCACTAATCTGTGTCAGAAACGGGGCTCTTCTCCTCTCCAAAGCCTGCCCATGTTCTTACAAGCTGGTCCAGGCCAGTGGCTGAAGTGATGCCATGGTCTTATTCAGGCATCTGCCTTCCACCTTCTTTCCCAACAGCTCAGATCCAGAGCAGAGATGCCATCCCCTCCCCATTCCTTTGCCTGATTCACCTCTTTGTGTGGCCACACAAGGCTGAACCCATGCAATGGGTTTGGGTTGAAAAGGGGAAAGAAAAGGCAGGGGAGTGTTTTCCTTTAGTGTGTGCACATGTGAGTGAGTTATGATGTGAAGCTGCATCATCACACAGAAGCCTGTGAGGCTGCAGCATCCCAGACCAGAACTTTTGGGGCGGAACAGGGGTAAATGAGCAGTAGGAGTAAGGGAGGGAAAAAATGCAGAGGGAGATGGTACAGGGCTACAAACAGAGACACCTCCACAAGGTGCCTGAAGCTGAGATGAATCAAGGTGAAACAGGTTATGTAACTGCCACAACATTAAAAATAGGTTATGCTGTATATTAAGATTTCATTTATAAATTGTTTATAAAGCATTCATAAATGTTAGATGTGGTAAGCACGTTATGCACACAAATACTTTGTGTTCCAGCATTATCGATGGCCGTGTCCATGGCAGCTGCAGGTATTATGGATGGTTAAATCACAGCTCTGGAGACCAGCAGTTCAATAGCAATACACAATAAATGATTCATCAATCACCTCAACATGTATCAAGGAATTATGTGCTCTTTCTAAATGGAACCTTAATATGAAGTGTGACCTTAGGAACTGTGAAACAAGGAACTTTTGCTCCTTTCATCCTTTTTTTGTTCCTTAAAAACCCCAAACCAAATCAACAAAACACCAACACCTGCCCTCCCCCACACCCCCCAACTCTCAATTCACCAGTTTAATAATGATTGTGTTTTTCCTCACCTCTGGCTTGGGAAAGGCCACAGGCTCCTGAGAATTAAAAGGATTTATGGAACACATACAGTATTTGGATGTGCTCCCCTCTGCTGCAAATGTGTTTAGTGTGTTTTGGGGGTATGGACTCCAGGGATGCAGAAGGATGTCACCCCAGCAGGATGACATCTTGCCAGCCATGGTGTCTGCAGATCCCTGGAGAAAGCACAAGTGCAAAAGTAATGTGAATGTAAATTAAGTAGAAAGAAGAAGAGAAGAGCCATGAAATAAGGCTTGAACACGATAATTTAATTTATTAAAATGAACCCTACATCCAGCTCTGGGCATTTGCTTACATGGAAGATGTCACCAGAGAGGATGCCACTATTGCAGACCCCCAGCACAAGGCAGACCAGGTAAGAATTGTCCTTCCCTAGCATAGAATCCTCCATAATCCTGGAGGAGGACATAAAGCCTGCCCATCCCATCCCATCCCATCCCATCCCATCCCATCCCATCCCATCCCATCCCATCCCATCCCATCCCATCCCATCCCATCCCATCCCATCCCATCCCATCTCTCATTCCTGTGCAGAGCTGAGTCTCTCAAGACTCTTTTCACAAGTGGAAGAAAAAGAAGATGCTCCTGTCTTTCCACTCTTGGCTGAAGTCCTGGCCAGGGCTGTGTCTTTACAAGTCCCTTGAGGAGGGCACTGCAGGGACCTGGCCTGGGTCTGTAGTATTTGAATTGTGTATCAATATTAGCCACTTAAGTGTGCTCAGAACAAAGCCCATGGATAATGTGCATTTAAATGTCACACAAAAATAAGACAAAATAGGTACAAATGCTTTGGAATATTATTTTCAGCACAAGTATTGGGGAAATCTACTAGATTTTCCCTTTTGTGTAGCTCTCCAGATGTCGCTGCTGCTGGTTTCAATATAAAATCACATCCTCTGAAGCTTGTCTGTGCTGGGAGCTCAGGGTCACACAAGCTCTGTTGAGAGAAACAACAGGAGGGATCAGTGATGTTGTTAACACAAACTTCTTTATTAAAAAACACTGGATATGAACAGGACCCACACGACCTGTGCTTCCCAAAAAATCCACAGGGCAAGGGGGCTCTGTAAAGAAACACCCACCCTGCATCAGAAAAGTTTCCAAACTGAAATACCTGGTTTTTACCAGTGGCTATAAAGAGAAGCCAGGGTGATGAGTTGAGATGCAGAAATCCACTTATTGAACCAGTGCATTCAGATGAGATAAATCAGAACCACAGAAGGATCCCATCCAGCCTGGCCTTCAACATTTCCAGGGCTAGAGCATCCACAGCTTCTCTGGGCAACCTGTGCCAAGGCCTCACCACCCCCACAGTAAAGAATTTTTTCCTAATGAGCAATCTAAACCTATTTTCTGTCAGTTTAAATCCATTCCCTCTTGTCCTATAAATCCCCATGTTCTGTCCCATCAAACATGGATGAAGTTAGCAAATGTGTTTAAAAGTTTCAAAGGACCCAGGGACACACCTCTGAACCCCAGCTCTGAGCACAGGAGACTCATTTCTTTGGAGATCAGACAGAGCAAACCCCTTTCCCTCCCCATCCAGGATGCAGTTCCATTGGGTTCAGGTTTGTACATGGAATCTTCAGCCTCTGTGGTACAAACATGAGGACTGCGGTGCATTCCCAGTACTTTTCCTTTTCACTACACACACCATGAGTCAGGTGCAGGGTGACCTTCTGGGCGAGCAGGGCACCAGGCAGCCTGTCAGCAAGGAGCCACATGATGAGGAAATACAGCTCTCCTGGGGAGCACCCATGTGAAACGTCCAGGGGAAGAGAGAAACCTGCTGCAGCTTTATCTCAGCTTTGCGCAAACCTGCCCTGATGAAACCTTCAGCTGAGAGGCTTTTTGAGCTGTTCCCGAATGAGCATGGTCATATTTTCCCCTCTCTCTCTGTTCCCTGCACCCCTGGCTGCACTGTAGATAAGGCAGCAGTGTTTTGGCAGCTGGGAGGTGATGCTCTATCTGTTTGCACATGCAGGACACTGATGGAAACGTGCCAACCATCACCATCACAGGGGTCAGTTTGCCTCTGCTCGTCGTGCTGGGGACATTGGCTGGTTGTTTTGGTGGCAATGCAAAGAGCAGCAATGCTGGGCACAGACCACAGACCAGGCAGATACCTGCTTTCAATACCAAAAAAGCCCCTGCACCAGTGTTGCTCACTGCTTTCTTGCTCAGTTCCAATCCTCTTTCTCTCCTAACTTCTTTAGGTTTTAATTTCAGGGTATTTTTTTTTTTTTGGACATCAGATTTATTTCATAGCCCCTCACTGTTCTCAGTGTCACTTTTCAGCAAGTAGACAGTACCATTTTTCCTGTTCATTCAAACCCTGGGTTTCTGGGTTTGGAATGCTCAGAGAGTCCTGAGTCCTGTGCCATGGATGGTCTTCCCTCTCTGTGTTCCAGTGCATCTCATGGCTTGTCCACCTCCTGCCTTGCTCTGCTGCCTGCCTGATTTCAAGGTTAGCACTGAGAGAACAGTAGGACTCCTGTCTGTTGGGGCTCCCCTTCATACCTGCTACATTTGGTTTGAAGGAACGCTCCTGTCCTCTCTTCCCTCATCTACCACTCCTGGCTCCCCACCACCACATGGGTAAGACTGGTTCTGGTGGTGAGAGGAGGCAGGAGGAGAGGAGATTTAGTATCACCTCGCTATCTCCTGCAAAACCTGTGTTTTGTTGCTTAGTGACAACACCTTTGTACTCTGTCCCAGTGCTACCTGTGAAATGCTGAATGTGAAGTGCTGCTGTGCAGCAAGAAGTTAAACTTTGCTAAATGCCACATCTCACTCAGGGCTGGTGATGGGGTTCCCAGCTCCTCTTCCATAAATGCCACATCTCACTCAGGGCTGGTGATGGGGTTCCCAGCTCCTCTTCCATAAATGCCACATCTCACTCAGGGCTGGTGATGGGGTTCCCAGCTCCTCTTCCAAACACTTAAGGGCACATCAGGCAGATGGGCACAGCCACCCCCCAGCTCCATGGCACCAAAGCAGGGGTGGCTCTGCCATATCCAGAATTTGTGTCCAGGGGAGGGTGGGATGAGGCCTGGGGGCAGATTTTTGCTGTCTAGAAGGACAGAATTCCTCAGACCAACCCACAGACCTCAGGAGTGTAAGACAACAGTCTCAGACGTGTAGAAATGGCTTTGCTTACTTTGACCCAAAGTTTATTTTTATTCCACAGTCTTTCCCAGGAGGAAACACTTCAGCAGCTCTTTTTCTCACTTCCACCTGAAGATAAAAAGACAACTCCTAACTGTTTTAAAGCCTCTGTCTTGTGGCTACTGTAATTCACATTAAGAGAGGAGGCTCTGGAGCTGCAGGCAGTGACAGCCAGGGTGTGTAACAACCCCAATGGCACAAGCAAGAGAGCACATTGACCAGCCACCCTCAGCTTGTGCTCCTGGAACACCCTGTGCTCCTGGGTCCAAAAACAGCAATGGGGAAGGGAAGGGAAGGGAAGGGAAGGGAAGGGAAGGGAAGGGAAGGGAAGGGAAGGGAAGGGAAGGGAAGGGAAGGGAAGGGAAGGGAAGGGAAGGGAAGGGAAGGGAAGGGAAGGGAAGGGAAGGGAAGGGAAGGGAAGGGAAGGGAAGGGAAGGGAAGGGAAGGGAAGGGAAGGGAAGGGAAGGGAAGGGAAGGGAAGGGAAGGGAAGGGAAGGGAAGGGAAGGGAAGGGAAGGGAAGGGAAGGGAAGGGAAGGGAAGGGAAGGGAAGGGAAGGGAAGGGAAGGGAAGGGAAGGGAAGGGAAGGGAAGGTGCGGGAAGGGAAGGTGCGGGAAGGGAAGGTGCGGGAAGGGAAGGTGCGGGAAGGGAAGGTGCGGGAAGGGAAGGTGCGGGAAGGGAAGGTGCGGGAAGGGAAGGGAAGGTGCGGGAAGGGAAGGGAAGGGAAGGGAAGGGAAGGGAACGGAAGGGAAGGGAAGGGAAGGGAAGGGAAGGGAAGGGAAGGGAAGGGAAGGGAAGGGAAGGGAAGGGAAGGGAAGGGAAGGGAAGGGAAGGGAAGGGAAGGGAAGGGAAGGGAAGGGAAGGGAAGGGAAGGGAAGGGAAGGGAAGGTGCGGGAAGGGAAGGGAAGGGAAGGTGCGGGAAGGGAAGGTGCGGGAAGGGAAGGTGCGGGAAGGGAAGGTGCGGGAAGGGAAGGGAAGGGAAGGTGCGGGAAGGGAAGGGAAGGTGCGGGAAGGGAAGGGAAGGGAAGGTGCGGGAAGGGAAGGGAAGGGAAGGGAAGGGAAGGGAAGGGAAGGGAAGGGAAGGGAAGGGAAGGGAAGGGAAGGGAAGGGAAGGGAAGGGAAGGGAAGGGAAGGGAAGGGAAGGGAAGGGAAGGGAAGGGAAGGGAAGGGAAGGGAAGGGAAGGGAAGGGAAGGGAAGGTGCGGGAAGGGAAGGGAAGGGAAGGGAAGGGAAGGGAAGGGAAGGGAAGGGAAGGGAAGGGAAGGGAAGGGAAGGGAAGGGAAGGTGCGGGAAGGGAAGGTGCGGGAAGGGAAGGGAAGGGAAGGGAAGGGAAGGGAAGGGAAGGGAAGGGAAGGGAAGGGAAGGGAAGGGAAGGGAAGGGAAGGGAAGGGAAGGGAAGGGAAGGGAAGGGAAGGGAAGGGAAGGGAAGGGAAGGGAAGGGAAGGGAAGGGAAGGGAAGGGAAGGGAAGGGAAGGGAAGGGAAGGGAAGGGAAGGGAAGGGAAGGGAAGGGAAGGGAAGGGAAGGGAAGGGAAGGGAAGGGAAGGGAAGGGAAGGGAAGGGAAGGGAAGGGAAGGTGCGGGAAGGGAAGGTGCGGGAAGGGAAGGGAAGGGAAGGGAAGGGAAGGGAAGGTGCGGGAAGGGAAGGTGCGGGAAGGGAAGGGAAGGGAAGGGAAGGGAAGGGAAGGGAAGGGAAGGGAAGGGAAGGGAAGGGAAGGGAAGGGAAGGGAAGGGAAGGGAAGGGAAGGGAAGGGAAGGGAAGGGAAGGGAAGGGAAGGGAAGGGAAGGGAAGGGAAGGGAAGGGAAGGGAAGGGAAGGGAAGGGAAGGGAAGGGAAGGGAAGGGAAGGGAAGGGAAGGTGCGGGAAGGGAAGGGAAGGTGCGGGAAGGTGCGGGAAGGGAAGGGAAGGGAAGGGAAGGGAAGGGAAGGGAAGGGAAGGGAAGGGAAGGGAAGGGAAGGGAAGGGAAGGGAAGGGAAGGGAAGGGAAGGGAAGGGAAGGGAAGGGAAGGGAAGGGAAGGGAAGGGAAGGGAAGGGAAGGGAAGGGAAGGGAAGGGAAGCGAATTCAGTTGGAAGGGACCTAAAATGGTTATCCAACTGCCTGACCACTTCAGGGCTGAACAAAAATTAAAGCATGTTACTAAGGTCATTATCCAAATGACTCTTAAGCACTGACAAGCTTGGGGAGCTGACCAGTTCTCTAGGAAGCTTCTTCTAGTGTTTGACCTGACCTCTCAGTAAAGAAACATCACCCTGAAGAAAAGCTGATGCATTGTGAATTAGGAACAATCAATGACTCAGAATTGGACCAAAAGAGTGGCAAAACTCCCCATCTGTATCAGAGAGAAGAGCTTAGGGATGAAAGCCTGGTTCAATCAAAATGAAGTGATTGCTGTATGAAAATGTGTATTTCATGGGCTACCTGTGACTGACAATGCACCAAATATATTTTGGACAGTCTGCCTTGCTAGTAAACCCTGCCTAATCTATTCAGGGGCCTGGAGTGGCTGCAGCAGCCTTGTCTACACCAAAATAATATTCCATTTCTGTCTTGTTTGATATTGTTTCACACAACACAGCACGGTCTCAGCTGAAAACTGCATTGCTGTTCTTAGAACAAAAGATCTCTCTCTTTTTAGGTGAAGTATCCATTTGCATTAGGAATGCCCAGGGGATATGGGTACAAGAACATGCTTTATCCACAGGCAAGGTTGAGCAGGGCTCTTGGTAAGCCTCAGCTCCTCTGTCTCAGAAAAAAAAAACCAAAAAAAACCCCAAAACCAAAAAAAAACCAAGACAGGGCTGTAGCAACACTGTTGGACAGTATTTTTATCTGCCATGCTGGGCAGCAAACCTGCACCTGCAATGGTGCACAGGAGGGCTGTAACAGCAAGAACATACCTCTGGAATGGATTTAGAGATAATAAGAAATCATCTTAATGCGACTGTTGAATGTACAAGGGACCTGGTAATAGTTACCACAGGTACACTTTCATTAACTCCCTTTAATTTAAAAGCTCAGTGTTTGCAGGAATCTTTTACTGGAAAGAAAAAGTGAAATCAGATGAAAAATAATCCTTCTGAGAATCAGTGCTGCTGTTTCCCCTAGGAGCTGCACAGCACAGCCTGAAATCAGCAGCACTGATCCCTCCAGCCAGATCCTGCAGCCTGGGCCACAGGAGCACTGCCAGCCCTGCAGTGCCATCCCAGTGTCACCATTTCCCCCTTATCTCTACAGCAGGGACACCTGAGTACAAACAGGGCTTGGGTGGGACCTTTCCAGTGAGCAAAACACAAATGACAGCACCCACCATGTCACCAGAGCCACACCTTTTCCCCATGTTCCAGGTGAGACTGGGCACAGTCCAGGCTTGCAACAATGATGTTCCTCTACCCAGGAATAACCCACGTTCATACTCATTGGAGAAAAAAAAATATTAAAAGGTGATTTAATACCCAAATCTAGTATAGTTCTGCAACAAAATATCTAAGCTATATAATCAGGATGCAACTCCTGAAAGTTAATAAACTATTTGATCTACCCAATGCTTTATCTGCTCAAATCAATAAACACACCGTGACAATTAGGGATTTCAAAACAAATGCCTGGAGCTGAAACTTGTGATGGCTGAGTCCAGGGGAGACAGAGCATTGCTTCAACACAGGGATGCCCCATTCCCTCCTCCACTCCCCACCCTCCACCCTGCAAAGGTTTACACCAGAGGCTGTCAGGGAAGGAGGAGCAGAGCTGACCCAGATACCTGCTGGCTGACTTTTCAACATCTTGCTGAGATCTTCTCCTAGTTGTTCTGTGAGCTATTCAGCTGTGTGAAAGCCTTCATACAGATTCAGGTGTTTCAGGGGACAAGTGTTGGGAAGGCTGTAGGAAATTTTGGTGTGGTGATGGAGTATTCCCGTGGCTGCAACAGGAAATGCCTTTATTGGCAAAAGCAGGATGAGGGGTGGGGACACAGAAAGGAAAAATAGTTGGATTCAGGAAAGGTTTATTAAAGGAAAATAACCCAACCATTAGATGCTATCTGCATTATGAATCACATGTATTTCCAGCTCACTTTCAACAGAGTTCCACACTCCACAAGGAATGTGGTATTTCAGTGAGATGACCTTTGGGCACAGCTGGGGGGTTTGGGGCTAAATGTGCCAAAATTGCTTTACTTTACCATGTCCCCTTAGCTTGCCCTTGAGACTTCTGTCAGAGGGGAGTTATGAGAACCCACAGCTGTGGGGTTAATTTAAAGTTTTTATTAATGATCAAATGATGATCAGATGGAAAATAATTGGTGATCGAGTGAAAATCAATTAGTGATTAAGCAGTAATTGAATGTTAGTGAAACAATGATTTAATAATGAGTTGACAATGATTTGACAAATATTTAATGGTGATTTTGGTGGTGATTTTAATGATAGTTTAGACAGTGATTTGACAATGATTTCAAAAGTGATTTCAAAAGTGATTAAACACCCTACTTCCCTTCAAATAGTTAACCTAGAGCTGGATATATGGGTATACAATGTACTTGTAAGCCCAATGAGAAATACTGTTTATCTCTTTCTAGATATCAGGTGTTGGGTAAGGGGTCTCTCAGCCTCAAGGAGTAACCCTGAGAAATGTCTCTGCCCAAGGGGTAGATCAGTGCTGTGCAGCCCACTGCCATGCAGGAGCTAGGGCATCCCTGGGAGGATTTCTGTGCTATGGATTAAGGTGGAGGCACAAGAAGTGTGCTTGGTGTCTTATTTATTTTTCTTTTTTCTTTTATTGACTTACAGGGTGCAATTCAAAATAACCTGCAAGAAGCTTTGGCTACACTGCAGGCAGTTAACAAAAGGATATGTCTGGGTTTTGTTATCTTTCAAACTCTTCATGTTTCCCCCCAGCATTCCCACAGGCTGGAAGGACACACAGAAAGCTGGTGTCTTTTCCCACCCCACCACAGAAGTTTGTAGATACTTCCAGCTGGGCCCACCTGCAAAAACCAAAGGGTCCAGGGCTGGGAGTTTTTATGGGATAAACCAGGAATGCAAAAGTACTCCACAGGGGAAGAAAATATGTGTCTATGAGTGTCTTTGGGTGTTCTCTCTGTAGTGCATCCAGGGCATCTTCTTGCCCTTGGTTGACCTTCACATCACCACAAGCTTGAGGAGAAGCTCGCATGGATTGTGGAATAGGAAATATGGGTCAAGGGACTTCTCTGCATAAGAAAGAGCTGAGATCTCTTACTCCTGCAGGAAAGAAGTTGGAATGAAATTGAATGGCCACTATCCATTGTTGTGTACCAGTTTACAGGTAATATCCCGGCAAGAGTAAGGGTTTAACAACAATAAAACTGATTGACTGACTGATTGACAACTAAAGCAAATTTTTATGCTAAAAATTGTGTCTGAAGCAAGAACTTTGCAAAGAAAGCTGGGTCACAATTGTGAACCTCACAATGAGGCATGAAAAAGTGGTCAACACAGTTAGCCTGGTCTTTAGTTCATGTACTGGGGCCTTCCCAGGGCTACTCCAGTCATGGCAGCCTGAAGCACATTGCTCTCTCCTCTCCAGCACTTGTGTTGTTTTCTTATCTCTCACTTCTGACTCGTTCACAGTGCAGTTCAGCCCTGCCTTGCCACCTGAGGTGGTGATATCCTCTTTGCAGTTGGCTTCCAGGACCCTCTGGGTGCACAGGAGCAGAAGGAGCCCTGTGTGGAGAGCTGGCAAAGGCCAAGCTGCAACAGGAACCCAGACAGGCTTGACTCCAGCACCTGAACAATGAGTGGACATTCACCTGAGAGCCTCTGGCCTGCAGGCTGAGCATGAGAACAGACATCTCAGTGGAAAGCAGTGCTGAAAATGCTCCTATCTTAGTGAAACTCATCCCACCATAGGCTGTGACTCCCACAAAGCATCCCAGCATGTGAAGTGACTGCTCCTCCAAGCCCTTCTCCCACAACCTCTGCTGCTTTGCCCCAGGCTCAGCAGGAGCCTCAGAGCTGTGTGCAAATTAAGGTGGAATTAAATCCCCCTTCTCTTGCAAGGGGCTCTGTAGGGAGCAGCCACCCCAAGGATCTGGATTTCACGCCTCTACACCCAAACTTTCACCATCCCTCTCCTGGCCTCAGGTGCATATGGAAACCCTCCCTGTCCCCTGGTGCATCTGGCAGGTCTGGCTGTGTTTCTGCAGCCAAGGAGAGCTGACAGCATGTGAAAGGGCCGGGCAGGGCTGCATCTCTCTAAATACTGATTTTTGCAGCAGAGGCACCAGCGCTGCCAGAAATTCCTGCAGGATTCAGACCCATTGAAGGATCACAAGCAATGCAAAGTGTCACTGGGTCCTTCTGTGAAAGCTGGAGGGAGCCTGTCCCCATTCAAGGAGCAGCTGGCACATGGAATTTGTCTGAGCAAGCTGTAAAGGATCTCTCAGCCCTGCAGGGTCTGTGCAGAGCGGCTGGCACGGCTGCCTCAGCAGTGAGTCACACCTGTACTCCACTTTCCAACACAAGGCATTACATGCAAATGTTCTGGGGCGTTTTTGGCAAGCAGCTTCATACTGGTACCCCCTTTGCCTCTCCCCTTAGCTACAGCACCTTGTGTAACTGAGAAATATGGCATATTTATCCCATTCCTCAGGCTGTCTCTATGCTCTTTCACTGTACCTTGGAAACCAAATTTCTATTCTTGCCAACAAATCACTTTCAGATGAATGGGGGAGTGTTTGGTAGCTTGGATTTCTTTTAAATTTTTTTAAGGGTTTTTTTTTTGTTGTTTTTTTTTCAATCTAAGTAAAGACTTTAGGATCTATTTTTAAAGATTATATCCCCCCCTCCACCCACTGTGCTGCAACAACTGAACACTTTGGCTTGATGAGAATATTAGTAAAGCAGTCACAATCTGTAGGGTGCACTTCTTAAAACTACATTGCATAATGGGAAAAGCATAACACAACAAAATGTGGTGGGGGCTGGGGTTTTCTGTAGTATGGGAAATGAAAAGTCTTGTCTTCAGCCAGGATTGATCACCAACCAGTTCACAATAACCCACCCCCTGACCTTTCCTGCTTTTGTCTCCCAGATATAAATCTATTGATTTTAGAACTATTCTAGAGCATGGTTAATGCAATGTTTTGTAGGAAATGTACCTGCTTAAACAATCTCTTTTTCCTCCTTGATATATTTTGGTATTTAAGGAAACCAATAATAGCAATGATACGTTCTGTAAAATTATCTGAAAAGTGAGGTTTAACCATTAGAGTCTGGGGGAATTGCATTAGCTTTAATAAAATCCTATAGGACTTCAATGAGAGTAATAACTTTAAAATGTTTTTATTAGCAGCATTGCCAATACCTGTTCTGAGATCTGCAGTGTTAACAAATTAGACGTGATAAAAAAATTCCATTTGATTCAGATGAAAGCTACTGTGTTCAAGGGAAAACAGCAGTTTCCAGGTTTTATTGGAAGTCCTTGGGAATTAGCCACCCACATGGGGTGTAATGAGTGATTAATGCTGGTCATGTGCTATTTATCCCTTAAAATGTAATCATGAGCTGATTATTTTGTGATTTGATTAAGAAGCTGCATGGACTTAGAATCAAAGGAAAACACATGGAAGAAGAGTTGAAAGACAAAGGTTGCCGCTAGGTAAGGATGTTCTTGGGACCTTGGTATAAACCAAATATCTCTGATTAAGATTCAGCTTTTGCAGTGCTTTAGGCTGCTGTGCATTGCATCTACCTAACTGGGCTAAGTTGATGAGGGTAGATGAGTGAATTTGGCCTTATTCTGCAGGTCTTAGTGCAGCTAAAAGCAATAATATTTCACTTCAGGTCTCTGGAACACATGGGGGAGAAGAAGAAAAGGTGAAGACTTGATATAATGTTTAAATTTTGGAAAAGTGTTCATTGTGAGCTGAGCTCCCCTCTTTGAATAGCCACTCTTAGGGGGTGCCTTTGCCAACCAACAGGAAACTTTGGATGATGATGATGATAGTAGTAATAATAATAATAATAATAATAATAATAATAATAATAATAATAATAATAATAATAATAATAATAATAATAGTGTGCAGTGGTTCTGTGCTATGGCATATAATGAAGGACATTGAAAGACAGGCACATGTGACTATCCCTGCCACTAAGATGGGGTAACAACCACAGCACCACCAAGTCCTGGGATGGGTGTTTTCTAGGCCACTTCTTGTTTCTGATATCCTAAACTAATCTGTGCTGGCCTACAAGAGGGTTGAAGTTATCTTTTTGGGATAAGGTGAAAAAAAAAGAAAGTTTTTTGTCTTTTTTAACAACTTTCTTCTTTCTTGAGTAATTTTTTTTTTTTGGTAGGTTTTTCTTTTGAAGGCCTAAGATGTGACCATGAAAACTGAGATGCCTTCTCCAGGAGGTGTTGGATATCAAAGTCTAGGAAGAGTCTTGTGAGAAGCAGAAGGTGGTTTTGAATGAGCCACAGAGGATCCACGAGGTGTGTCAGGTGCAAATCTGCTGGCCTTCTGCTGGTAATTGCAGGGAGAAGAAGAGGTGCCCATGTCTGTCTACGAATACAAAACACTTGATGTGAGAATAGATGCTTATCCTAATTAACTGAGAGAAAGCAAATTCAATTTGTCTGGAAAATATGTGCATGTTGAATTCGGTTTGCTTTATAATGGTTTGAGTTTAACCCTGTTAAAGCACTGTGATCCAGGACATAATGCCTGGAAGTAAATGGGAGTCTTCACCAGTAAGGCGTCTGTCTACATCTGAGAAAAAAAACAGGAAGAAATGTAGAATAAAAGATGAGGCAAAGAATTCCCAACTTTTCTGTGTGGCAACCACTTTTAAAACAGAACAAGTGTCAAGTTTAAAAGATGGTCAATGTTTAGAGCTCTGCAGACAGTAAATAGTCTTTAGCCCCTTTTGATTTTGCATGCACTAAGATGACATCAAACTTGATATGTTTGGCCTCTGGCTGGAGGACAGGAGAGGGGGGTTGATAGGCCTTGCAAGTAGCTGGCATTTTAGCATGAGATCTTAAAAGAACGTGAACTTATTCACACAAAAATCAACCCTGTATTGAATCCTGTAATTCATACTTTCTCTAAAAGCTCTTTGGTTCAGAGGAAGTTCTTTTGTTGCTTTCTAATTTGTTTCTTCTGGAAGTGGTTTCTCTTGGCCTCCTAAGCATTGGTGAAGATTTTCTTTCTGAGCAAATGTCTCCATCTGTTTTTTCCAT
The DNA here is from genome assembly GCF_030490865.1 of Poecile atricapillus. Classification (NCBI taxonomy): domain Eukaryota; kingdom Metazoa; phylum Chordata; class Aves; order Passeriformes; family Paridae; genus Poecile; species Poecile atricapillus. The sequence continues at coordinate 149,145,360 of NC_081250.1, read as the reverse complement.
CTTGAATCCCTTCCCCATCACCACTCCCTTGCTTTCTTTTGTGGTTCCTCCTACTTACCACTACTTGCCACTTTTTGGATGCCTTTCCCTGCTATGGCAGACACACAACACCAGCTAAGGACTCGGCAACGCTTCCCTCCTGGAGCTCTCTTTTTGTGGCCCACACTCCTTGCCCCCAGGCCCTCCCCAAAAACACTCTCCCAGCCTTCTCCTGCCTCCCCTCAGGTCCTGTGTGCAGTTTTGGGCACCACAATATAAGAAAGATACAAAACCATTAGAGAGTGTCCAAAGGAGGGTAATGAAGATGATGAAGGGCCTTGAGGGGAAGCTGAGGACGCTTGGTCTGTTCAGTCCGGAGGAGACTGAGGGGACACCTGACTGCAGTTACAGCTTCCTTGTGAGGGGAAGAGGAGGGACAGATGATTTCTTCACTGTGGTGACCAGTGACAACACTCAAGGACACAGCTGGGACTGTGTCAGGGGTGGTTTAGGCTGGATATGTGAAAATCCAGAGTATGGTTGGACCACTGGGTCCATGGGGCAGTGGTCACAGCACCAAGTCTGACAGAGCTCAAGGAGTGTTTGGACAATGCTCTCAGGCACATGGTGGGGTTTTTGGGACTGTCCTTTGTAAAGCCAGTAGTTGGACTTGATGTTCCTGGCCATCCCACTGGCATGCTTTCTTGTCCTCCATTTTCCATTGTTTTTAACTCGAGCCATACAGAAATCCATTCTCTTTTCACAGTATGTCCAATCACTGACTTCCCTGCATCCTATAGATGCTATTAACATTTTCCATCTGGAAGTATTTTTAGGTGCTCCACCCTCAGTCTGCTCCTCCTGGTTCACAGCTGCTTCTTGAACAGAATATATCACGCTACACAGCTGGCTGTGAGGGATGATGCAGGACTTTCTGTCTGCTCTCTGTTGGGTCTAAAGCAGCACTGTTTTCCCACCACTGAGACCCACAACACAGGTGCCACATTTGAGTTTGGCCACCCCTCCCCTCAGACCCTGCCTTTGCCAAATGACCAGGCAACCACACTGCTGCACTGTTTGCAGTTCCAGCTTTATCTGACAGGCTTTTTTTACTGAAGATTTTGAGGTAAGAGAGAGTCTGTCTCTTTTGATTAGTGGTGGGAAATGCCTAGAAGAGTTTTGCATGTCATTAAAATAATAGAAGGCAGACTTTATTTTCCCTGGAACCCAAAGTAAAGGACAGCTTGCAAGAAATATCTCAGGAGATGGCCAGCACAGCATCCAAAGAAGAAATTAGTTAACTACCTCAGATTAGAGCTGCACTTCATGTAAGGTGGTGTGAGTCCGCTTAAAGTCAAAGGCAAAGCTCAGATTCAAACCAGCTGAGTCTCTGTCCCCCAAGAAATGTCATGCAAGCTTTAGGTGAGATTGGTTTTGCACTAAACAAGAGAGACCCAGGGTCTCTTTTCTTTGTACTTTTTTTTTTGTCCCTTTTTTTTTTTTTAAATAATAATAATAACATAGGGAAAAAGGCTGCTAACAGTGTCACAGAGCACTCTCATAACAGGGACAGAACACAGCACAGGCTCAGTTACAGCTGGGGTGGGGATTTTTAGGCAATTATTGCATCTTGTGTGAGATCAAGAGGCTTGTGGAGCATTGCATGGCCCAGCATGGGACCTGGGGAAGGTTCTGTGGGGAGCAGGACGTACTGATGCTGTGCTCACTTTGGCTCAGAGAGAACATGCCAGCAGCAGGATTTTCAGCTGTTTGTCCCTTTGAGACTGCCCCGTGTCACAGGTGCCGCTGTGATGTGCATTAGTGAGCTGCAGTCAGGGATCCAGGAGTGTGCTGGGATGGGTCAAATAAATCCAAAATTGTTACTGAGAACCAGAGAGGGTCTTACTAGTACTGACTCCTAAATAACAAGGCAGGAGTGAGAGATAAAAAAACAGAGAATCTCGTTTATTGTTGCTTAAGAGAGAGGAAGACATGTTCAACATGGACAAATTTGCTTTTTTTTTTCATTTTTCTTTTTTTTCTAAGGCTGGAGAAGCTGTTTCAAACCTATTTCCCGCAGAACTGCAAGATGCTGGAGCGGAGGAGACGGCTGTAATTTCCAGGAAACCCAACTAAAGAATTATTATCGACAAGGCTCTGCTGGCAGACCATTAAAAAACCCAGCAGCCATTTTTTCACTGCTGATATTGTGTGAGATAATGGAGTCAGTGGCTGCACAGACAACGCCTTCCTCATTACTCTGACACCATGGTCAATAGATTCAAAGAAGCAGCTGATGGAGGTGGGACCAGAGGGTCTGCAGGGACTGACTGAGGCACAGGCAAAGCCTGCCTGGAAACTTCTGCCAGCAGATCTGTTTGGGCAGCCAGAGACCAAATGGTCTCCATGGCAGGAGTGAGTGGTGGGGGGTGCAGTTCTGGTATAAAAGTGACCCTGGGTCTCTCTCTGATAAGATGATAGAGCTGCCTCTTTCCTCTTTTGAGAAACCAGTTTCTAAACTATGAATTGTCTTATCCCCTCTAAATGATAGCTGAAACTCTTTGTAGCTCTTCTTGTTACTTTAGCAAACGAAATTCTGTGAATTTTCACATGATGGCTGAAATTTATTTGTTTTTAAGCATAATTTGTTAAGGAAACCAAGGCCTCTTTTAATTTTCTAGAAGCAAACTCCAGTAAGAGACTGATAGAGGATGTTCCTGTGTAAGAACAAGGTTCCTGAGTGACCAGGGGAAGAAATACAAAACCTGTGATCTGTGACCCTAACCCATCTCTGACCACACAGATTTGATACTGCACCAACTGAAATTATTGAAAACCCCCATTACTTTCCATTGGGTTAGGTTAAATCCCTAAGGAGGATGGTTTGGAGGTAGAAGCTTTGTCCTTTCCCTTTCAAGTCTCATTAGGATTCTGTGAAAAGGAGTCTGATATGGGCATTTCTCTTCCAAGCCACAGGACTGGAGACAGTTCAGAACAATAGTGACTGGATCAGTTGCCCTCTCCTGTGTGATCAGAGGGACCCAAGACATGGACAGATAGTCCCAGCCACACCCTCCTCTCCAGAGCCTTTGTTCTAGGCTCAGGGGTGCAATGAAGATGTGGCTGGCCATGCATGGTAAATTATCCTCTCATCCTGTAGGTGATCCAATTAAGCCAAATTTGAAGAGAACCAGAGAACTTCATGCTCTGCCTTGCTGTGCATGAAGTCAGCAACTTAATAATGGGCATTGATCTCTAGGGCTGTCAGTCTGTCTAGGGCTGCATGGAAGAGTTTTCAGATTTTTTTTCTCATCACATCATTAGGTTTCATACTGCAAGCAATAAACTCTGTAGCCTGCAGCTGTGAAAACACTAATTTGAAAGCTATTCTCTTTTATATTTTTGAGAAGTTTCAGCTCTATTTTTTGATATATATTTGTATTTTTCTCCAAAAAACTTCCACTAGTTCTTTCAGTTTATTTTTCCCTTTTTCTGATTTTCTGAACTTTCCTATCAATTAGACTATCTTTTTTGCTCCTTCCTTTTATTCTCCTTCCCTCTTCTCTCCTTTCCCTCCCTTTTGTTGCTAGAGCAACAAAAACCTTCAGAGCAGAGGGGATTTACACAGTAAAGGCTGTAAACACACGGTGACACTAAAGTTTTGCCTGTTATTTATGAATATAATATGAACTCTTCTGGATGTCAACCATCTATTTTGGGTGTGTTAATCTGTCTTCCTCCTCTCTAGGACTGTGATTCCCCAGATCTGTTGGCTTCATTCTACATCTTCAGCCTTGTAAGATCAAAAGAATAGCCCTTGGCTAGGACTGAGTGACATTATCTAGGAAAGGAACTGTCACCCTTCAATGGCAGCTGCAAGAGTATCTCTCTCCTCTTTCTGTTGTATTTCTTCATTCACTCTGTGTTTACTCTCCAGAGATCTCTGCTTTATTGGTCCCTACAGCTCCTGAGTCCTGTAGTAGTTAGTAAACCAAAATTTTCCAGGATAGTTCTCCACCTAAAGTATCAGAGGGACATCAGTACAAAAGCTGGCCCTGGGCATGGATGTTTTGAAGGCAACAATCATTTGAAACCTCGAGACAATTTTATCAATCTGTGTCTTTTGCATTAGTGAAAGAAGATGCAACACCTGCCCTTCTGATGTTGTGGGAGGTTATGGTTAAACATGCTGGCAATATTGCACCAAGTGAGAAAAAGCCATATTTCTGTCTGAGTTAAACACAGGCTTGGAAAATAATAACAGGAGTTAAAGTGTGACTAAGCACTTCCAAGGGCTGTTATGCTTGACACTGAATGCAGCTGGTCATGCCCTTAAAGTCCTTTTTAATATGATTACTGTGTTGCTCATTATTCAGAGGTCTGGAAAAAGCAAAAATTGTGATGTTCTTACAAAGGTAAGTGGCTACTCAGATATGTCCTTATTCTTCCTGCACCAGGACCCCTGAAGAGCCCTCTCTGTCATGGCCAGGTAGGACCCATGGGGTTTAATTTAGGATTCTTTCTCACTGAGTATTTTATAATGAACCATGGCTCATCCAAGTCCTTAGGTTTGTGCCTAATTACATCTGAAGTCAGAAGCTGATGTTTCTGTGTGTTACAGAGGACACACTGGTGCCATAGGCACTGCAGAGCAGCAGCTGGGGGACTTCCAACACCAATCCCGAGTGGCATTGTGTGGTCACTGCTGCCCAGGACAGGACACAGTCCACAGGAAGCGGTGCTGGATCTGCCCCTGCAATTAATGATCAACAAAAAAAATCTCTCTCCTGTCTGAGCCGATGCTGGGCTAGAGAATGAGCCATACAGGAAACTTGACTTTAATTTCCTTTTCAATCCCCATGTTCAAATCTCCATGACTGTGATTCATTACTGCAAAATGACTCTGTTCTCCCTTCATATGTTGTAACCAGATTAATACAACCATTTCACATATATTGGCGATGATGGCCAGTGCTTAGCACACCTGGGACTGAATTAAAAGCTGCTGGGGCTGAGAGCATGAGTCACAGACACAGGCTGAGCTCAGGAGCCAACCTTTGTAGCTGTGGCTGAGAAACAGCTCCTGTGGATGCAGGAGGTGTGAGGCCCCTGCACAGAGCTGGCTGGTACCCTCAGCATCACCCCACTTTCACATTGCAAACAGGAGTTTCTGGCTCCACACTGGCACATGCATGGGACTGAGAGCCCGATGTGGGGATGCTGGGGCTGGGAATTGTGACTCCTCCCCTTCTCTGCCAGGCTTTCTGGAAAGGATAAATACATTTGAGAGTAGATGCATGGAAATGTTTGAAGGAGTATCTTTAGTTGCCCATAGTAATTTGTGAAGGTTTGTCTCCACCTGAATTCATCTCCCAGTGCAAGTGCTGCTGTGGGTAGCACCAGGGAGATGGTGAGAATTAGATCTGTGTGAAAACACAAACCACAGAATCATAGTATGTGCTGAGTTGGAAGGGACCCACAAAGATCATTGAGTCCAAATCCTGGTCCTGAAGAGGACAACTCCAAAAACTGCACCAAGTGCATGAAACTGAATTTGATTTGGAAGAGTAAAAGAGCTGAGAAACAAAGTTTGTCATGATTGTCTGAGATTAATTTAAGCAATTAAGAGAAGTTTATTTCACCTACCCTGGATAAAGCCAGAAGTACCCTCCTAAACTGGGGCTCCTGTGAGTTAAAGTGATAGTTGTATTAATGTTTTTTCTGTTCTGTGGCATAGGCCCAACATTATTTGCAAACCACAAGCAGCAGAAATCACTGTGAATTTTTAAATTAATTGTCTCCTCTTTATTTTTTTTTTTAAATTGATTAGGCTGCTTTTGTATACAATGAATTCAGGTTCATTTTCAGCTTGTATAATGGGAGCTTAAGCTATCACTGACTTCTTTGAATCTGCAGAAATGAGAATAAAACATGACCCTTCATGTCCTCAATGGCTCAAACTGAATTGAAATAGATGATTATTTAAGGTTCAGAGCAGGTTAGATATCTCCTGTGTTTTACTGTCAAGTTTCTCTCTCTTTTTCCATCTCTTCTGTATTTTTTCTTCCTCTACACTCTGGCCAAACCCAGGGGGATTAAAAAAAAAAAAAAAAAAAAAAAAAGGACATGCCAAAAATAAAACAAAAAATCTTGGATTATATAGGTTCTTATCCAAAACAGGGTGAGTGTACCAGAAATTCAGCAGGAAAATATATTCTCAGAGGCCAAGTGATCTGGATAGTCAACAAAGCTTAGGAATTACTTAGTGACTAATGTTTATTGTCACTATGGATTTTGTTTGTTTGTTTAAAGCTGAAGTGTTTGATGCAGCCTGGACCAGGCTTGTGTTTGTTAATAAGCAGATAAAATTTTCAACAGAGAAATGCTGAAAAAAAATCACTGCTGTGGTGTGGCCCTATCCATCTATGATGGATACAGCCTAGAGATCTGAACCTGCTGTGGAATGTTACCATTCCAGCACAATTATTAGCTTTATAACCATTTTTCTTGTTGTCACTGGGAGCCTCTGGTATTTGGGATCAATCTGTAACAACTTCTAGAATCTGCTCTTTGCATTCCAGTTGTTTCTACTGGCTCTTTCTAATTCCTCTGTGTAGAACTGGTGTTGAAAACATTTTAGTCCAGACTCAGCCATCACAGACCAAGACACAGCCTTTTTTTGCAATAAAAGGCTGGAGCATTTTCTACTGTTGCATTTAACTAGAAGTCAGTCTCTCTGGGTTTTTTTGTGGCAGAAAATCAATGCCATAATAGCTATTCCTTTTTGGCAAGAGACTGATAGCATTGGCCAGCACCCAGAATAATGCAAGCTGGAGATATAGAGCTCTGCCAATGTACCTTAAATCTCCTGACCTTCAGCATCTCAAGATTTCCAGCCCTGAGAGGAGAGCTTTTGGGAGAAGAGATTGATAATTCTGCCTGGCTGCAAGACAGTGTCCAAGACAGAACTCCAGTGGGGAACTGAAAACCTCCTCTGTGTTGCTGCTCCCTTCACAGTAAGGTAAATAATGGCTGATGCCACAGAAGCCAAGGGAACTGACTACTGAAACTAGGGCTAAAGACAGCAAAATCAGTCCTCCCAGGCACGTCCTGGCTCCAGGACTGGCTGAGCTGGGTTTGCTCACAGATGTCTGTTGGATGCCAATGAGGATGTGCTTGGGGTGACTGTTCTGCCCCACAGATCAGCCTGGTTTGTGGGAGGCACTCCTGTGGATGCTGATGTGCCATTCCCCTGTGGGCCACCCATTTTGGGTCAGGCTGGCTCCCAGCACTGGGGGCTCTCTGGCCCTTGCAGGCTGTCACAAGACTGCAGCTGCAGTTCAGCGTTTCTTGGCTTCTGGGAGTGCCACTTGTGCTGATGTTACCCTGATTAACCTGCAGGGCTGCTGATGTGCCAAGGTAAACTCTCCCCGCTCCTCAGACTTTAACATTTCCCTTCTTGCTGAACGGGAGGGTTTGGTTCACTACTCAGAGCACGGCTCTGGGAGCCAAAAGTGCTGACATCTCAGGCTGCCTTGAGCAATGACTTTACCACATGACCTTGTCCCAGATGCTCTGCCTTTATTTTCCCTCCTGTAGAAATGGGTTTGTGAACTCTCAGGGATCCACCTTTGCAGGACTGTTTGCTAACATGCAGAGCAGTAAATTTTCCCTTTTACTGCTGGCTTGGCTTGCTTCATGATCTAGAGTGGGCTGCTGGATGTAATGATGCAAAACAAACGTTGCCCCAGGCTGATCCCCTAATATAATTCCACCATGAAATGCGGCTTCTGAAGAGATATCAAACACAAGGATTCTTATACATGGTTATATCTTTTCAATCCTTCCAGATTTAAGCTTGCAGTCCTGTTGTCTACAAATGGCTGCTGCTCTAATCCTTCATGTATTACTTAATCTGAGAGAATTCCTTCCAGGGGTTATTTTGTTGCTCATCTGTACAATTTTTTTCTTTAGAGTGAATAAACCCACCCTGCCCACATGCAAACAGACTGAAGAGGAGTGAAGAGGTACTGTTATTTCACAGGTCTAAGATCAAGTGCATCCATTATTACTGTGGAACATGATCTTCTGCATAGTCAAACTGTTGAATTTTGCCAAGAGATTTTTGTATGCTTGTGTATTTTTATATAAATAATATTTATTTAACTTGTTTTTCTTTTCTAAAAAAAACCCCAGCATCAAGCAACATCTCTTCAGACACAAGTGTCAGGAAAAGAGGAGAAGCAAGAGTTAAGCTAAACTGGAAAGTGACAGCGTACCAGATGCATTGACACTAATGTGCCTCTTTAGAGTTCATGCCTAAAGGCTTTGTGTACAATGATAAATATATTTGTTTTGGTTGCTAGAGGTGCCCTTAAATTATTAAAAGACAAAACAGAAAAGGGACTTTTCATTTTCTAGTACCATTAACTTGTTTCACTGGCCATGAGAGACAAAAAAAGGGTTCAGTATTGAAATATCAAGGCTCAGGGAGCCCTAAATTCAGTTATAATTTTCAACCTTTTGTTGTATTTCATGTTCCTATCTGTCTAGGCCCTGTTAACAGTGTTGCTTAATCATAAACCCCACAACCTTTGGCTGCTGAAAAAGTCTTTTCATAATAAAAGAGGGAAAATAGGGCATTTTCAATATTTCTTTCTATTGATTTTGTGTATGGGAGAGAAGAGAAAGGGAAAGAAAAAAATACACCATTGTGATAATATAATAATGCAGTACCAGTATAATTTTAGCTAAAAGAAAAATGTTAAAGGGGAAAAACTTCTGGCTCCATGAAGTTCTTTGACATAGTCAAGGACATATTTAGGGCTAAACTTTTTTAAGTGGAGAATCACCTCCATCACATGTTACTTTTTTATCTATTCAGGCTGCATTTTAGCTGTGGTTGCCTGTTCATTTAACCTGTTGCTCCCTCCATAGTTTTCCACATCACAGAGCTCTTTAAAAAGGCAAGACCTCATATAGAGCTTGTGGAGCCCCATAATTATGTTGGGTTTTTTTCCTCAAATTGAAAAGAAACACTTGGTTTCATGCTGCAGATCCTCTTGGCAATCCTCTGGGTACACTGGACTTGTGGCTCAGCTCAGCCAGGTAGTGGTCAGTGTCTGAATGTGTCTGTCAGCCCTGTATGTCCTGCACCTCTGTCCACTTCCACTCAGGTACAGATTAAATGTTGGTAAGTAGGTATCAAGCTTTGGGACTCTCAGTTCTGAAAAGAGTAGCTTTTTGGGAAAAAAAAATTAAAAAAAATTAAAAAAAGTTGTTATATTCAATAATTTCATGATGGAAGACATCACAAGGTACAACGTCATGAGACACATAAAACACATAACAGCTTCCCAGGCTCAGCCAGTAACTGTCTCAAGGTCCTTGGCTGTTTCATTCAGCAACATCCTTGCCAAAAAAAAGGACAGTATTCCACACCGAGACATGCCCTTCTGGAGGAAAAGCAAGTAAATCAGATGCATCTGCTCTCATGACTTCTGTGCAATGAAGAGGGATGAATCTGTGCAAAGAAACGCCACGCAGAGTGACACACAGGACTCAGTATCCCTGCAGTCCTGCGTATTCTGATGCCAACCTCTGCCTCCCCATCCTGGAATAAGAAGCTCTTTCAGGGCTAAATAAAACTAAAGATAGTGGTTCCCTAGTGGTTCAATTTATAAGTAAAGTCTCCCACAAGCTTTCAAGAAGCTGGCTTTTCCACAGAAAAATCTGTTTATTTTTTAAAACTATGTTCTTTCAGACAAAGGAAGGTTCTTATGAGATAACCTATGGTGATCTTTATCCCATTAAATACATAATAAAAACATCTTCCTTGTTAGTGGTTTGCTCAGCATACAGTGTTTTTAAATACCAAGTCCCATTCATTTCACATGCAGTGGAACAACAATTTAAAGGTGCTGTGAAAGAAAACCTGGGCAATCAAACATTATACACTTGGATGCAATTAGAGCAGCAAATGATTGTGTACAGTAAATCTTTGTTTAACCTAAGCCATTCAATCACCTTCTGAACCCTTTCCAGTATCTTATTATTAACCTCTTGTCTATGGAAAAGCCCCTCTCAAAATGAAGGAGCAAATGAGAGCAGTTTTAATGTGAGGCTTTAAATCTTAACTGGGCCTTTATTCAGGAACAAGAACAGTCAGAGCTCACAGTTCAGCCCATTAGGCTTCCCAACACTGTCACTTCTGAATGACCCCTCTTTTTGAAAGTTTTGCCAGATTTTCATACAACAGTGGAATAGCTGTAACTGCCTTGTCTGAAATATTCTATCTGCCCATTTATGAGATATTTCTTTCTGCAGTTTTTTTGGTTTTGTTTTTTTAATTATTATTTTGTTGGTTGTTTTGAGGTTGTTGTTTTTTAATATTATTTCTTTCCCCCAAAAACTCTCCCTTAATTTTAGCAAAAAATATTTGTCTGCAAGATACAAGAAAGAAATGGAAAAACTGCTTATTTTTCCCAGTTCCCTGGGATTCGTTGGGAGGTGGAGCATCCAGATGTTCCACGGCAGACATGACGTCCCCCTTGTGCCAGAAATGTGCTTTCTGCTACTCCTATTAAAATTCATCCCCATTAATTTTAATTATTAGCTGCTGAAATGTGTTTGAACATCCTCAGGAGGGATGTGTTGGAGTCTGCCTGCTACGATGCCACCCACCCTGAGCGTGCTCCTCTCTCGCACTGGCTGTACAACTCCCCAAAACACATGTGGCTAAATATGTTAATCTGCATTTCAGCCATTCCATCCCCACCTGAGCAAGCCCCACGTCCTCTAAAGAACTGAACTGCCCCATATGGTCAGTGGAGATTAGGACATGATAAATTTCACTATCCTTGGTGAAATGATCATCTTTGGTCAGAGCTATGGTGAACCCCAAGCTCTCCATGGGAGGGTTAAACACTTGGGTGCAAAACATCTACACTGTAAACAGGTAAAATTATGGAAGTGAATTTTGTCTGAAGTAACTGATTAGTCCAGTTCTGGAGGGACTGAGCAGGAATGTGTCCTGGGAATCTGTCACGATGAAGTATTCAGAGGGAGAAAGTTCTTGCCTGAACATTTCTTTAGTGTAATTTCTGGAATTTTTGACACTGTTTAGTCCCAAATTAACTCAAGCTACTAGGGACTTCAGGCCAATTTCAACTTTTCTAATGGAATAAGCAAAAGAAGACAGAAACTGCAAACCTACAAAAGCATCAAGCTAGCCAGATGCACTGAAGTGCCAGTGGAAAATTTTTATTGTGCAAGGATTAAGAGAAAAATGTACAACACTATATAAACTGAAACTTTTAAACAAGGACTCATATTTCTGTGACAGAAAAAAAAAATTCTGTGATAGACAAAAATTCTCTCTCTCAAAAAAAGAAAGGTTTTTTTAAAAAAAAAGCTAAGAGTTAAAATATTTTGAGAATACTCATGGAAATCTTTTCTTGGGGGAAATATAAGGCTTGGACTCACATAGACTCAGGTGGAATTGGCTGCTGTTAAAATAGATGTCTAAATGGAATATGACAACCAAATTCAAGTATCAGTTTATATTGTGACACTGGACTTCTTAGGTTCAAAATCTGCTGATGTTCTGAACTGATAGGCTTGTTAAATTAACTTGGATGTGCCTTATTTACAGCAGGCAAGCCTGCAGCTAGTCATTCTCTGCATATGCACTGCTCTCCCTACCCCATCTGCTTTCATGATGGGCATTACCCAGTGCTCAAAAGGCTGAAATGGCACTCCAGAGGTAATTGATGAAGCACCAATAGAGCCTCAAGACTCTACATTATCCTTCCTCCCAAGCCTGCCAAAATAAATTTACTTCCTTCCCCAATTTCTGTGTCAGCTCCAGAAAGAGGTAAGCATGACGATGATCCTCTCTTCTCCAACAGGCAGGAAAAGCAAGAACTCCTAAATGCTGTTTCTTTAGTGGTGGGCATACTCCTGCCCTCTCAGCACAAGAAATAACTGTTATTGGATATTCCAACCCAAAATCCAATGAAAGAGCAAAGGACAGTCAATCCACAGAGATATTTCCTAAAGATCTGCTAAGGACAACAATAAAAAATGGGCAGTTCTGTGAATTTGTGAGAGACTGGGGACCAGCAAATTCCCCGGTCTCCTGGCACATGGCTTGTGCTCCCCTGTTCTCTTGGTTTTCATCTGCCTGCATTTCAGTGCTGGGGGAGCTGGGCTCTCAATGAGCAGCATCTGCAGAGTAGTGAGAGCCTGGGAGAAGAGAGCTCTGCTGACAGACAGTGGTGCTGACCAAAGTGGTAACCTCTGCTGCAGCCTCTGTGAACTGCTCATCCAGAAACTTCTCAGCTGTTTGTTAGTGACTGCACTCGAGAACATGACAATCCCTGGTGTTGCTGGAGAGTCTGTTTACTGCTACAACCCCTAATGGGATGCAGCATGTCTCTGCTGCGTGTTCCACCAGCCCTGACTGTAGAAGGGAGGAGGGGAGCCAAGGGGAAGGAAGGGCTTTGCTCCTGATTCCTTTTTCCATTAGGGCTGATGGGAGGGAAGCAGTCTTAAGTTGTGAATGAATACTGGGCTTTGTCAGTCCCTTCAATATCTCCAGTTTGCCCTAAAAAAACATATGAAAAGGCTTGACTTAGGATTCAGTAGCACTGACCAGTTGTAGGCATTTCCAGCAGCCTCAACAAGTTCATCGGTAGCTTTATAATGTTTGTCGTTCGAATATTGCTGCTCATAATGATGCAAACAATCATCATGGCTTTGAGAGTTTGTGCAGGGTGTCAAGGAAGGAAGGGAAAATATCTGCTCATGCATTTTATTTTCATCCATGGCATTGTAAGCTTGGAAGCTTGAGGAAGAATCAAGACTGAAATGAACTGCTGCAGATGGCGAAAGATCTCATTTATTGATCACGAGTGAAGGATGTGTCACAGACTTCTGATCTCAGGTTCACAGGTAGAGGTGAAGATTATTCATTTTTAAAGCTGAAAAAAATATACTGAGGGGTTTCAGGGGAAGAAAAGTAATAGTTTTGACGTGGTTTCTACACTGGAAGACTTTGCAACCTGATTTAATTATGATTCTCAGTGAGCAGAGTGAAGAATAGGAGGAGGGTCGAAGTGCTCAGAATTTGTGGTGAGTTAGTTTGGTGTTTGTGTGTGTCTGTGTGTTTGTGCTACTCCTTCCTTTCCATCCATGAAACAGGCATCCAAAACAAATAAATTTGGCTAACCCAGGCTATACTCTTCATGCCTTTTGAAAAGGGAAGACAGTGCTGTCCATGTCCAGAACAAGATATTTCATTTGAAAGTAAAAATAACTGGGTTCGTCCATCCACAAGGAAAAGAAATTACCTTAAAATGTATCCTCTGTCAGCCTAGAGAGAGTTTGTTCCTCTGCCATTTGATCTTTCCTGTAGCACTTTCTACAGTTTATCTCACTTTCACACTATAAACTTTTCTTCATTACTTCATTTTCCCTCTGATTTCCCTATATCTCCTTTAACATTTTTTTATTTTTTTTTTCCCCAGCAGCAACATCCTTTTCTAACTCCTCTCACATGTTTTTCAGAGTTCACAAGACTCCACAGTCCTCACACCACCATGTTCTCACTGGTCTTTTTTGACAGGGATTTTTTGCATGTCAGTATAAAACCATCAGGAGATGGCAATGACCTTTCAGGTGTAAGCAGGTGTGTCTTCTTGGGAAATGTAATTCAGAGCTAAACTGCCAGCATAGCAATAAAATAATAACCAACCCAACCTGGATATCTGACATCCACACAGTACAGTGTCTCTGTAGACTGTTCTCACAGATTACCATTTGTGGCTCAAGTGCTTGAGGTTGTTCAGTTCTTTTTGTTCAGTTTAATCTAAAATGAGATAAATTTCAGGTGCAATTCCATTCTGTGCAGGGAAGTGCAGCAAGTGTGACTGAGAAATTCACTTCCAAGTGAATTTTCCAACTGATCTCCACTACAACTCTAATGTGGACAAATCCAGTATTTCCATCTTAACTACTCTAGTAGAAAGGTGATAGTCCTCAGTTATTTTATTATAAAAGGCATTGTAAAATGTGTTATGGGTCACTTCTGAAGGTTTCAAGGAACTGTAATGGCCAGAGTACGTCTTTCAAAGCTATAAAACAGGTTCTTGGCAATACACCAGGAAAGCATCTCTACTGTTTTCAAATTCAGGTGCCTAGTGGACTGATGTCTCCCACTTAGAGAAGTTTCTTGTGATTGCTCACATTTTTATGAGGCTTTATACAGTTCAGCTCAAGAGACACTCCAAACTTTTCAAACCTGCAGCCAGATAAACTTCCAGATATGGGCTGCTCATCCCAGTTGCTTGGGTTTTAGGGCAGAAGCAGCCAAACAGAGCAACCAAGGAAATTTTCCATGTTCTCAGCCTCCCTTTAGCTACCTACCCTTATTCTGGTGGGGGAACATAACCCAGTGGTCCTCCTCTGTCTCTCATCTTGGTAAGCCTTGTGAACAGGCTAAAGACCAGGATCCAGAAGTAAACTGGGGGCTAAGTTATCTTCTGATGGCTCATCAACCCACCACTGACCTATGTGCAAAAAGGAATTTTTGGAGCAAAAGTAAGAAATTAAGTTAATATCTATACAGCAGGGCAGAGAAACACCTTAGAAGCAATGATGCTGTAATGGCAGATATTTTACTTTTTGTTTTATTAGTTTTCTAATGGCTTATTGCTGTTTGTCCAAAGTTTGTGCTAGTCTGTTTAAACTCTTAAAGAGTATCACAGTAATTCTGCACTGATCTGTTGTTGGTGGGTGGCTAAATGTAATTCCAATAAGTTTTTCCAGGCCAATGATATTGATATATTTTTTGGAAAAAAATTCTGAATATTTTTTTCTGCAGTCAAAACATCTCTCTCAGAAGATTTGCAGAGATGCCACCCTAAGAATGAGGAAAAGCTTGACCTGACCAGCTTGGCTTTATCCTAGAATGTGCCATACCAGTGAGGAGAAGGGTTTCTCTCTAGCTGGGTGGGACATTGCAGCTCTGAAGGAAGTCACTGCATCACTTCTTTTCCCTACCATTTCAAGTAGGCAGAAAAGATCTGCATAATTACAAAGCCTCACAGCCACCAGTGTACCCATAGGGTTATTTTACAACCTAGGAAGTCCAGTTAGGCAGAAGATATTCCTTTGATTTCTGACCCTGAGGTAGTCAGCTCACAAATTAATGTTTGCATTGGCAGCTTCAATATGTGCCTTTTGCATCTGAAGGCTGTGGGTAGCAGAGAGTGACAAGAAGACATCAGACTAAGATGTGTAAAACATAAAGAAATTATGTCTATTTTCTGTGTCTCAAGTGAGAAGGCATTTCACTATGAGTGTTATACTGTGGCTCTTTAAATGCTTTATTATTTGCAGACATGACTTGGGAATTATTGAAAGCAAGATTTCTGGGTGACAGGAGTGGGCGAGGAGAGGTAAACAGTGAAGAACAATGCAGTCAGACACAGAAGGTCTTAGATCATTTAAGTAATTGGGCAAAAAGGTGACAAATCCAGTTCAGTGCAGATAAATGTAGAATAATGACTCTTGGAACAAAATAAATAAAGACAGAAAATGTTGAGCAAGAGACTGCATCACCTTACTGACTAGCAAAGAGATTTGGAGAGCTAATGGAGGAAAATTTCCCTAATGATTGGGATATAACTTCTCCTGAATGGGGTGGAATTCAATGGAATAAGAAAAAGGTCAAGAATTTAATTTTTCATAGACATAGAGCTCTCTTAGGTTATCTTGTCCATCCTCTTGCATCAGCTGAGAGACAATTCTTTCTGCAAAGAACCCTATTATGTTGAATTATGAGGACTGTCAAGGTGATTTATAGGAGAGATTTAGTTAGTGTGAACATTTTTGCTAGCCAACACAAAATCCAGAATGTTTTGAATGAGATTCTGACCTCCCTGACACAGATGTAAATAAAACCACCTGTAAAATCTTCAGCAGAATCTCTCATGCTCTATAGAAGTAAATATACACTTATTCTTGCAACTGGAATTTTACTGCAGTCTTTGCAATTCTGGGATTTTTAGCTACAGCTGAGACAATGCAGAATCCAGTGGAGATGAGTTTTCCTCAAGGGAAATTCATCAGACCTGTGAAGCCCAAGCTGATTTAAGGCTGTTGATTGGAATCCTCCTTCACCTCTTTCATGGCTGCTGCTGGTGATTCAGTTCAGATGTTGATCTGAATAAAAGATTATCTGCTCGCTCAGCAGACTCACTGTCTTCAGAAGGCACTATTGGAAAGTGAAAAGAGTTGGAGTTGACTCCTGCAGTAAGTGTATAAACATGGAAGGCAAGCTTCCAAGCCCAAAATTATGAGTTTAAAATCCCATGCTCAACTCACACTGGTAACACACACATCTATCAGTAATTACAGCAGTGTTTTCCAGGTTCTGCACCAAAGTTCATCTGGGATCCTGATCTGGTTTTGATCTTCCTCCAAGAGCTTATCACACACTTTACATTTAACAGGCACAGAGGCACTGAGAGGAACCCAGACCTCCCCCTTCCTCATGAAACCAGAGCAGACCAATCCTCCTGTGCTTTTACACTGCAGGCCAGTGAAGATTGTGCCCCCTCTTCTTTTGACAGTAGGGGTGAAGACTTCTCCTTCTGAAGCTTGTAATTACAGCCAGAACACAAAGGGTAAGATACATCTTGCTTTGAGGGAAACACTGATCCCAGTGCCTCTGTTAAAGAGCATGGCATCTGTGAGAGCTACAGCTTTGCTCTAAAATGGAAAGAGCCTCCTGTCCATGGCTTTTGGATGATGGACTATGTTGAATTTTCAGGGAGGGTTCAAGACTTCCAGTTCTGAGAAGACAGAAGAACCCCCCCACTGTCCTGTGCTGGGTGAAGAACCAATGAAAACAGGGAATTGATGCTGGCTGCTGGATCTGGGATCCTGCAAACCAGGCAGGTAGTTTGTTGCCTAAATCCTTCCATGAAAAATCCTGAGATTCACAAGTGACCTTAGTACAAAAACTAATACGGCAATCTAATCAGAGCACTGTCATTTTGTTAATTCAGCCTTTGAGAAACTTACCTCTAGGTAAGAAATAGCTGTAATATCCTTTTTTCATGTCAATGAGGTGCATATTCATCTGCACCATCTGCCTCTGCCAGTTCTTATTTCCAAACCTTGCTGAGGCACCAGAAATTGCTTATGCTGTTAAACACCAGCAATTTAAGATGCTAGCACTCTACAGGAATTTGATGTTAATTAAAAGTTTGATTCTGTAACCTCTAGGGGTTTTTTTTGTCTTCTTTTTGCATCAG
The DNA here is from genome assembly GCF_030490865.1 of Poecile atricapillus. NCBI lineage: Eukaryota > Metazoa > Chordata > Aves > Passeriformes > Paridae > Poecile > Poecile atricapillus. The sequence goes on along the minus strand of NC_081250.1, from coordinate 149,128,057 downwards.
TCTGGGCTGCACTTCTGAGACGTAAAGCTGAGGCTGGGTGAGGTAGAAATAAGCAGTGCAGAGTGGGGTGTAAACAGGAAGGCTGTGCTACACACATCACACTGTAGTGGGCCCAAATCAGCTTTCTTTGTATCAACAGGTCCATTTCTACAGTGATTTTCAAAGAGAGGGACATGCAAATTGGAAAAGAGAAGATGTGGAAATGTGGCAATCCTTTGATCCTCTTCAAGATTTCCCATTACAAAGGTATTTGTGGTTTTATATCACTGTCTGTGAAACATATCCACGCACAAACAGCATGTATACAGAGCCCTTCCCCATCTCCCAGGGGCAGGATAGTGATAAATGCATTAAACTTTCTGTTTCTGATACCTTGGCCTTGAGAGCTGTTGTGACCCACCCCTGAAGGCAAGGGCAAAGCAGGTTCTTGTTAATAGGTCCCTTGAGGTGGATTAGAGTGAAACAACACTGAGTGATTGGTGCTTGTAAATATGTGTGTGTGTGTGTATATATATATAAATATATATATATATGTAGGGTTTATTTTAGAACAATTTGGTTGCAATGAAAATCAATTATGTAGCCATTTTGGTTATTATTACCTATAGTGATATAGCAATATAAAAACATAAAAAATGTCTTAAGAAAATGTGTAAGGAAAAGAAAGAGTAGAAGGATCTCACTGCCCATGGCCCTCACAACGAGATTTGGTTGCTGCAGTTTCAGTGCCTGTTGGTCAAAGTGACAGTCACAGTCTCAGTCTGTCAGGGGTGGAATAAAAGCAAGGGAACACTGAAGTTCCATGGGTTATAAACACTCAGGTTCAGGTAGGAAGGCCCAGGTACCCCCCCTCAGGCAGGGAGTTTCAACTGGATGATGTAATTCTGTGGATCAGGGAACATTTGTGAGCCTTTGATGGTCCATGGCAGCTCCCAAGGTGCCACAGCTGCCTCTCAAGTCAGCTGAGTTTGAGTCAATGGTGCCCCATCAGAAGGGAGGAAAACCTTGAGGCTACGTTTGACTTGTCCCAGAGGGAAGTTTGAAGTTTTCACAGCTGAGCCATTCTTGTAAGGACTTTGGAGTGATAAAAAGCATCACCCGATGGATCTGCCTCTTATCAGCCTCTTTCCTTACCTTGTTCAACACCCAGCTGCAGCCTGAGGCGGGGCTGTGTCCTCCCCTCAGCACCTGGCTGGGTATTTTGCACATCATTAGCTACCCCCTAATTGATCCATCAGCATTCCAGTCTTTCTCAGGAGCCTCCAAAGCACTTGGGAGAGATTTTTGAGACTTAATTCCTTTTTTTTTTTTAAGACATGTGCTCTTTCAGTAAAATGTGATGTTCATGGGGAGGCAGTAGACTCATCTGAAACCACATGCAACTCTGATGTTTTTGGAAAAATAATTTTCTTTCTGATGAGTTACTGACTTTCTGGGGCAATGCCAACAAAATTCTATTTTATTATTCTCATTTTCTTGCCAAGCTGGGGTTACTGTCAGTGTCTACTAATGCTGCTAATAAGCCTCTGCAACAATTTTTTTTCCTTCTGAGGCCTTATTTGCAAGGCCTTTGAAAAGTGTGACATCACACTGATTTTTCAACATATAACTGAAATGTTTTTTGGTGCCCTTTGATCTGCTGTAACTTCCAAATGCCTTTATATTTTTATCAAATGGATGCCAGTGTTCAGCTACATGATTATCAGGTAGTCATTTAACCTTTTTGACACACCAAAATGTCAAATGCTTCACAATGCCTTTTCGAATAAAAAAGGCTACAGAAGTTTCTTCTGAATTCTGATGCGTCTTAATAACTCTGAGTTTCCGTTGTTTTAAATACTATATATGGCTTTAAAATGAAATCCTACCCTGCTTAGTACTAGTCATAGAATCATATAACCACTGAATTGTTTGGGTTTGCAGGGACCTCAATGATCATCCATTTCCTACCCCCCTGCCATATGACACCTTCCACTATTCCAGGCTGCTCAGAGCCCCATCCAGCCCGGCCTTGAACACTTCCAGGGATGGGGCACCCACAGCTTTTTTGGGCAACCTGTGCCAGGGCCTCACCATCCTTTGGGTAAAGAATTTCTTCCTCAAATCTTATCTAAACCTACTGTCTTTCAGTTTGAAGCCATTCCCCCTTGTCCTGTCACTGCATGCTCCTGTAAAAAGTCCCTTTCCATCTTTTCTGCTGGCTCCCTTCATGTATGGGAAGCCTGAAATTAGGTTACCCTGAAGCCTTCTCTGTTCCAGAACAGAGATTGTTCCAGAACAACCCCAACTCACCCAGTCTTTCCTCACAGCAGAGCTGCTCCATCCCTCTGATCATCCTGGTGGCCTCCTCGGGACTCCAACATGTCCATGTCCTGACATGGGGCATGAACAGATTATGAACCTTGGGTTTCTATGTGTATAGGAAATTATCTGATGAACAAAATGGAGCAATTCTCCATGAGACTGTTGTTATTTTTCACCTTGTCCATCAATGAACCCTTTCTACAGTGCTGCAGATAATGCCCCCTTTTCAGAGACCAGGTCCCAACACAAATATAATCTCCAGTGCTTGGTGGTATTCACAGACACATCAAGACCTCATCCCACCAGCTCAGACCCTGGATTAATGCCAGTTGAGAAAGAAAATCCATGCCAGAAGTACACAATAAGATTCTTCATAAAAAAAAATAAAATTAAAAAAAAATCTGATATGTCTCTGTGGGATGATATACTCTGCTGAGGGAGCAGGATCAAAAGGGATTTGAATACACAGGGATACACAAGATAGCAATTCCTGTAAGATGGATGTGTGTCATGTGGCATATTTTACTGAAAACAAAAAATGAATCTCCAACAAGTAATTAGTGGGGCAGTTCTGTAGAGGAAAAATGGTGTCCTTTCACTTTGAATTTTTTCAGTCAAGAGTGGCTATCTTTTTAGAAAGTATTGCTTATTTCAAAGAGGAAGGAGAAATTCAATGCAGCGTTTTCTGGCTGGAAATGATGATAGTTGGTTACAGTAGTCCCCTCTCAACCTTAAAATCCTGGGTGAGGTCCTGGTTTCACTATAACAAATGGGAACGAGATTTTACCACATCGAGTGATGCCTTGTACATCCAGAAGATATATACACACATATCTGTATTTTAGATTGAACCAAAATTTGAAACACAGTTAATTTGGTTTTTATGACTCAGTGCAGGGAGAAGTCCAGAATCAGCTGTAAGAGACAAGTACAACCGGTGTTTGATGGAAGTTGTCTGCTATCATCCCAGATGGATAAAAATAGAAGTTGCTGAAATGCTGGAGCTGAGTCAGAAGGCCAGAGGATACCATCCACAGGACTTAATTCTCAATCTTGATAACAGGCTCAGAACAGGACTCCAAGAAGAGCTGTTGTAGAGGAGGACCAATGTGGGCTGATTTTTGAAAAAAAAAATGGGCTGAGATAAGCTGCACCTCTGCTTTTAGTGTCAAAGCAAACCTCAGTCTGGGACTGTGGTAGGACATATTATTATGCACAGGCATATTTACAGTCATGGAAATTGCTGAAGGCTTGAAGGAGAGTGAACAAAATGTGCTATAAATGTAGTCTGTGTATGTGTGTGTATATATATATATAATTTGGTTTGTATTGACTATATGATATTTTAAACACCTGAACATTAAATGAATGTACATGGGGCATTCGGGCTTTTGGCACCTGTCTTAGAGGAGAGTGCATCCAGTGAAAAGGGAAGTAGATAGGAGGTAAATTCAGCAAAGGAGACCTGAATTCTCCTACAAGCTTTGTTGAGACAACCTGACCTATGGAAATACCTTGGACAAAGTCAGTGCAAGTCTGCACCCATCATCTTTGCAATCAATAAAACGGGGACAGAGCAGCACACTCAGTGAATGCAGTGAACTCCACTGTGACCAAAACCTTGATGTCAGAGTTAGGAGGCTCAGAAGGGATTTATGGTGCATGGCCTTAAGGATGAACAAAGGACACACTACTCACTCCAAAAGAGGATTAGAACTTTCTCGTGCCTTTTACTTCTCCAGCAGGACATTGCCATTGGTGAAGCCTCTGATTAAGAAGCAGTACTTGAGAGATAACAAATTTTCAGTGATTACCATGGGAACCACAAATGATTTCATAAGGGTGGAGAAATTATAAAAAGTTCTAATTGAGAGAGAGGATGAGGCTTAAAACAGTTTCCATGGAAACCAGAGGTGGCATCCAAAAAAAGTGTGTGTACTAATCTGATAGTCTGATTGGCAGGTAATTGGTGCAGTGCTGGAGTGGAGAAGCCTTGGGATGTGAGATGAAATGTCCATCACACAAATAGATAAAATACACAGCCTTCTGAAGAAGAGCTGGAGTTTCAAACTCTTTCCCTCCCAATAGAATACACTCATCACTCAATGGTGATTCATTTCCATTCTTGTCTCTGTACTGAGTGTATTTTTTTTTTTAAATTACAGTACGAAAAAGCTCAATAAAGCTGATGGATAGAGCTGCTTCCTCAGCTTACCCAAAGAGCAGAAGTCATGAAGATGCATTTATGAACAGCAGACATGACCTCCAGTCTGTTTCTCTTCTCAGGAAGAAGAGAAAAGTCAACACAGACTTCCAGCATCCAGTAAGCTCTCTGAATAGCTGGATGGGATGCTTGCCTGTGTTTTCCAGGACTTCAGTTTCTTCTGACTGACTGGCTAATATCCAGCTAAGCTCATTTTACAGAATTCAGAATTTCTGCAATACTTTTTCTTGTCAGATCCCAGTGGAAATTCCAAGGACACAAAGTTCGATATCACCTGTGAAGGAACTTACAGGAATACATTAAACCAGATAACTGTGTATTTATATCTACCAGAAATATTTGCTTTTAGGGAGAGTGGAAAAATCTTCTCAAGAGTTTTGTGGAAGACATAGGATGAGCAAATCCAATCTTTGCTCTCTTTCACAGCCCAAGTACATTATGATATCTTTCAGTTTGATTCCTGAAGAAGGAAAAAATTACTCCTGTCAATAAATTAGATAAATAACAGGCCTTTGGCCTGCTGCAAGTTGCTGAAGTCCTCAGCAAATTCTTTGCCAGTTCAGTGGTTTGGCAGACACAGATCTTTTATTCCAGTATTCTCTGAGCTCACTAAATTCATTTCTCCATTCATCAGATGCAGACAGAAAACCCCACATTTAGAAATATTTTGTGGATCTGAGGTCTTTGAAAGAAGATAAGCCTTTCAGTTGAAATATCTAGAAGACTGGTCTGCCATCTCCGTGACACTGAGGTTCATGGCTCCCCAGTCATATCCATAATCATGATTTAAATGAACTATTGAAAAATTATTAGGAGAAAAATCATCCTTTCACTTACAAAATATGCATTTAGAGAACTTTGCCCATTTCCTGATCACAGAACTACCAGTGCCAGCATGGTCTAAGCTGGAGCCATCTGCAAAATGGCCACACCTCCCATGGTCAGTGGCAAATTTGTATCCCTGATGGCTGCCATGTCATAACCTGTATACTCCAGCATTAACTGGATATGAAGAAGAGTAGACAAAGATAATCAAGGAGATCAGGAAGAATTCTTGTTCCACTTTTGATCTGCCAGTTTAGATGAATTCTGGGTCAAGCAATACTGTGTTTTGTATATAGGACTAAGGTTAGGTGAGTTTTATACATAACACACTTCTGCAAAACTTTGAAATGTCTGCCTGGATAATAAGCTTAAGATGTAACCTTTCAAGGATTCTGTCTTTATAGTGTGATAAAAAAAAATTGTTTGCCATAGACTGAAGGGCTCAGAGATGCTATGAAGAGATATGTGACTTGCATTCAAAGAAGGCTCAAAATTAACCACATTAATAGTTTTCTCATAACTGAAGGGGCTCTCAGGTGGTCACCTTGCTTTGTGGTTCAGTGAATCCATCACTGCTGATACCACATCTTTTTAACAGTATTTCACAAAACAAAACAGGGCAGTGAGCTAAACAGAGCAGATGAAGAAAATAACAGAAGATGTAGCTCAGTGCAAGAGCATCCAGATCTCCATTCTGCTCACTCAGCCTGGGTAGCCTTACTGATGATTTTTTTTCCTCTCAAAAATTCTACATTTTTGAATTTTCACATATGTTTTCATTCCCACTGCTGCCATTGGGCAGGGAGACAGAAACAAACCTGACCCCTTTATACTTCTGGTTGGTTGCTTGCACATCTGCTCTTTTTCTGATTCTTTCATGGATGGTGTTGGTCTGTGCCCTCTGTGTTATGTACCATGCAAAATTCTGGCAACTGAAACATTAATCCATATTTCATTTATTTAATTTAGTTTCATTTCATTTCAGGTTTTGCAAGTGCACTTCTCAGAAATGCATGTCCATGTGGTAGATGGTGTGTAATTACCTGATTTATACACATGTTCAATAGAAAGAAATAATGTAAGTTTCTGGTTCACACAGATGAACATTTCTCCGTGTGTTTTGCAGGTGGTGCTTCATCTTTTCCATTTTAACATACCAGTAAGTTTTAAGCCCCTCTGGAAACCCTCACTTTATTTTTTTATGCAAAGAGAATATTCCACTAACTACAGCTATATCAGAATTCTGTAGATGCAAAAAGTCAGCAATCCCCCACCATTGTGGACAGAAGACAGAATTTACCACCTTCAGTAGCTAAAGAGGACTTGCAGAAAAGCTGGAGAGGGATTTTTGACAAGGGCTTGCAGTGATAGGACAAGGGGGAATGGCTTTAAACTAAAAGAGGGTTGGTTTAGATTAGGAAGAAATTCTTTACTGTGAGGGTGGTGAGGCCCTGGCACAGGCTGCCCAGAGAAGCTGTGGCTGCCCCAAATCTGGAAATGTCCAAGGCCAGGTTGGGTGGGACTCTGAGAAACTTGGGATAGTGAAAGGTGTCCTTGCCCATGGCAGGGGGGTTGGCACTGGTTAATCTTTAACATCCTTTCCCATCCAAACCACTCAATGATTATGGGGGATCAACATGCAGGAGTAACCACTGCATGTTGGTTTAATTTCAGGATGAGGCCATCTAAGTGAAGGAAAGTTTGAAGGGCTTAGACAAAAAGATGCAGAAATGTTTGAGCATGTGCAGAGCAGTTGGTTATTTCACTTAGAAGCAATGTTTTGAGAGTAGAAGAATACTTTTCAGGAAAACATAAGAGTGATGCTGCACAGGGGTCAAAAATTCAAATCAGGTGTTGGAAAAAGGAGTTGACATCATAAAAGAGAACTTAATTTTGCCGGTGTGACCCTACATTTCTCACATCCTGATGACAGTATGGAATTGTGTCCCATCTATCCCAAAAAGGTGCAATAGGACTGAATTTCACAGAAAGGGTGACAGAGCAAGGGATAACTGTGTGAGGGATGATTAAAAGACTAAGAATCTTCTTCCTCAAAAGTGAACAGCAGAGGAGGAATTTTAAAGAGGACTTTTAAAACCTGAGTGGTATGGAGAAAATTATAGTTTACTTCATGTTCTCTTTCACTATCAGAACTAGGGGATAATAATGAAACTACCAGGCTACAGGTTCAGAGCAAACAAGAGGATACTCTCCCTTGTGTAATGTATAATTACGCTGTGAAATTTCTTCCCATGGGATGCTGTTATAAGTTTATGTGGGTTCAAAAAATGATTAGGCAAATTCATAGAAGAAAATATGCTAAGGACTATTAAATACATACACATTTACACATACACATACACATAAATGCCTGTCTGAGGAATTCCTGGATGCAAAGTCACAGAAGATGAGCAAATGTCAGCACATGCTGACTCAGTTCTTTCTATTTCTCAAGAATCCTCTTCTGGCCAATGTCTGGGATGTCATAATGTGCAGAAGAAAATTTGTGTCTCACCTGAAAAAGCTGCAGCCTCCTGAAAAGAAGTGGACTTGTGCAGGGATCTAGCTGTGAGAGAGACAGGCTGAACATGGAATGTGGAGCAGAAAGTGCTAACACTGGATAATAATGATCCACTGGTGAGAAATGCAGTTCAGGACTACCAGATCAGCTCTTAGAAAACTGCTTACTTCTGCCTGAGGTGGAAATCATAAAAACTGCACTGCAAGTCCTTCTGAGTTCTTGGTAGAATTGTGAATACACAGGCCAATAGATTAATGCTTTGCTGCAATTTTTGGAGCTTAGCTAAAGGCATGTTCAAAGAGCCTGATTTTCAGGTTGTGAGTAGTCTCATCCCTGTTCAATAATGTCACAAAGCTCAGGAATTACCAGGATCCTGTGAAGAAATTCTGTTGAAAGCAGTTCACATTCAGATGTTTGTCTGATCCATATATCCAATGAAGAAATTTTATTGTCTTCTTTTTCAACTGTGTTTTCAGTTCTCCTTTAAATCACAGTGCAACCTATGTGTCCCAGAGTAAAACTTCATTTTTGGCCAACATTAGAATCATAGAATCAAGTTTTGGAGGAAGGCAGAGTGAGGCAAAGTCCTCATGTAACCATGGCTTACATAGAACAGGTGCTTTTAAAATGCAAATCCAAGCTTGTTTATAGGTTTTGTTTGAACTTAGTTGTTATTTAGGCCTTAATGACCTAATGATGCCTTTATAAATATTTGTGCAGACTTAAGCTAATAGCAAAGAATTTAGCTTATTTTTTTTTTAAATAAAAAGACAAACGTGTCCACAATCAAAGCCACAATAAATCAAACTTTAAATTAAACCATGCCAGTTCTATTTGCCAACATGCCAGCAGTTACTTGAGAATGAAGTCAAAGTGCATGTGCTTGAAGATTGCTTACAGTGATCTGCTTGCAGAGTTTGCAAATACAATGATTTCCTCATTTGTTGAGTGACAGCTAACACAGCAGCCTGGCTAATATACATCAGCCTTCCTTCCTCCAAGCTCTGAGGTAGGGGAACATTAATGAAGGATATAGAACATTCACTTTTGGGAAAGTAAATTGCCATCAATAATTTCTGTGATAAATGTTACTTTTCTCCTTTTATTTTCTTTTCTACAGAAATGGTCCATTAATAGGTTATGGCTGAAATTATGTGGTGAAGCTGAACAATTTCTGCCACTGTGTCTATCAGGAACTCTTTTCTATAAATGTATGATTGACTGAGGTCAGGCAGCTTTGCCTACACACATATGTTATGTGTATTGTTTCTTTTCCATCATTGGTTGGCAGGAAATCTAAGAGTAAAGTCTTCTGGAAAAAACAGCTCTGAAACCAAAATCCAAGCCTGTCTACTGATTGATTCAATTATATTTTGCTGTCTAAGCTTTTTGAAGTGCATTACATGTTGCCTTCCAAAAGACATCATTCACAAGGAACCCGGTAACACTTCATCTCAGAGGCTGAAGAAAATCATGAGCTCAAGTATAGAAGCCTTCAGATCCATCTTCCATGCCATTTAAAATGGGTAGTATTGCTCTTTGCCTAAGTGCTCTGGACAATATACTTTTATTATAAATATATTTTACTATTAAGGAGTACTGTAGATTAGGAAGTATCTCTGGAGGCCTCTAGTTCAGCCTCCTGTTCTATGAAAGATTTATTTCATATCTGGGTCAGTTTGCTTGAGGGTTCCCTCTGACAGAGTTTAAGGTATCTAAGAATGCTTGCCTGGACAACCCATTACAATGCTTAGCTGGAACATGGTGAAAAATTCTTCCATGAAAATAGCAGAATTTTTCCTTCCTTCAACCTGTGTCTGATGCTTCTTATCATTTCACTCTGCACCCCTGAAAGGAATCTGTCTCTAACATTTCTATAAGCACACACCAGGAGTTACTGAAGTCCTTGGCCTCAATAAAGGCGAATATTAAATATTGGAAGCAATACCTGTCTGGATTAAATTATGTCAGAATGAGAGCTACTTATAAAATTAATCATTGGAATATTATCCTAGCTTCCATTGGCAAAATTCATCATCACAGATGTCATTGTGATAGGACACATGAAAACATAAACGTAAAGAGAGTAAAAATACATATTTAATGCATGGTATGGTTTCTATGTCTCTAAAGCTTCTTGCAGCAAAGTTCTCCTCTCCAAAATACCCTCACCCCAATGCCACTACTGTGTGTGCATGCAATCCTCACAAAAACTCTCTCAAATATCCTTGACTTTCTGCAATTTCCAATACTTCCACAGCATTAAAAGGTTCCCATATAGACCATCACAGACAAGCACAAACCCACCCTGTCCCACTGAAACTGCAGTGCCTCTGTTCTGTGGGAAGCAAATCTTCTCCACAGGCCATAGCACAGACAATGTGATAGCAGGATCATTTCAGAGTGGTTTACAGTAGCCCCTGCAACGCTTGCAATTGCCAAGGAGGATTTTTCAGATGAGATTAGCATAGACTTTGGGGATATACAGTTACAGAGTTATGGGCTTTAATGGTGCCAGTGGTGCAGAGCACTCTGCCTGCTGGCTGATGCTGGAGCCCTGAGGGACAGGGTTTGCTAATGCTGCTGTAGGGCACTGGGGTGGTTGTTTTCCATCCTCCTGAAGGCAGCTGAACACCAAGTTTAGCTGTCCAAGGGACTTCTCAGCCCTCTGTCACAGCTCCCCTTTCCCACGCTGGGAACAGCAAGACCTCAGTATGGTCATTAATATTCAGACTTGTTGGTGTAAAATTAGTTTTACCTTTTATGGGGCACAGTCAGAAAAGGACACAGAATGCCTCAGAAAGCACACTCAGTTCAGTTATTACTATCAGTACTGAGATGTTAATTTCTGAAAAAAACAAGAATATACCAGTATCAAGTGATTCATTTCTGTATAGGCAAAGATTAAAAAACCCTGTTAAATACCAAAGCCTTTATTCTCCTGTGTGTGCTAACCTAGCCCTTCAAGGAAATTTTTGGCACATGTGTGTCACTAATCAGACCCATTCTCATTAGAGTACAGCTGTTTTAGCATCTTTCTGTAACCCTCATGGATCTCTCCAAGGCACTGAGTCAGTAAGTGATTTTAAATGAACTGCTCTATCCAGATCATGCATTAGGGGTCTGTGATGGGTCTCACAGGGAAAAGGTCACAGGCAGAGCAGTCCTGGGTGCTGGCCCTTCATGGACAGTGGGATCTCTATTATTGACCTTGAATCTCTTAACCAACACTGTGAGCAGACAAAGGGCCACCTCATGGACCAGGAGGGCATGAAGGTAGCTTAAAGCAATCTTGGATCATAGCAGCTGTTGTCATGACTTCAGGCATCTGGAACAGGAGCCAAGACAAATTGTGTGATGTTGTTGAATGGAGGCACTGGAATACTTGTCCCCAGATACTAAACTGAAGCAACCAGTGTAAAGCATTCTTTACTGGCTCAGTGGTGACAAATTATTTCAGTTAGGTTCAGAGCTAACTGGTGTCTATTCCACATATGTTAAGTGCTAGACACCTTCATTGCACTGTATGCTGATGTTAAATTATACTAAAAGAGAGGTTCTGTTAACAATCTGGCCATTGACTTTAATGAAATGGCTAATTTGATCATTTTAATTATGAGTTGAGGCAAAGCAAGAGCATAAATGTTAAAATATCATTTCATGCCAGTAGAAAGTTGACATTTACCTTAACTAAGGACTAGATTGCTGAGAATGAAGGAGAAAGATAATGAGCAAATGCAAAGGAAAATAGGAATGAAAAGGTGAGACAATCTGAAAGCTGACAAGACACTAGAAGGACATGACCTGGAGCTAGAGAGGGCTGGAAAAACCTCCAGGCTGGAGAACATGAGATGCTTAGTGAAAAGATTCCATGTGCTTCTTTAGTCAGGAAGACTCTCAGTGCTGAAAAATGGAGCCTCTGTTTCCTGCAGTTCTGAAACAAAGCACTGGATATCATACACACAACAACATCTCTTCTGAATGGAATTATTTCTGCATTTCTAAAGCTAAATTTGATCAAATTCTTACAGGAAGAGAAGCAGGCACACAGACTTTTTTTTGTTGGTTTGTTTGTTTGTTTTGTTTTTGTTTGTTTGTTTAAATAAGTAAAGACATACTTTCATTGTGGCAGGCTAACAGCTACAACAGGCTCCCAACAATGTTAGCACAGAACAAGTTTCTAAGAGAGAAAGAAAAATGGGATTACACAATCCCTTCGATACCAGAAGCAGGGGAAAACACTGCAATTGCAAACCATTGTGGCACCAAAGTAGCTCATCCTCCATAGGCTGAGTTCTTTGTCTGCTTTAGCCCTTTGTGAGATGTGTGGACTTGATATAAATCATCTAAATTCCCTAAGTGAACTTGTGACATAGAAATTTTAACACTGGTCTCACTGAGGGCCAAAATATTGGTGCCCAAATTTGGAAGGGGTATCAGTCACTCCGTTTGGTTCTCATTAAGAACTTGGATGGACATGGGGCTGTGAGAAACCTGGCTAGGCTTGAAGGTGGAAGAATTTCTGCTTTATGTACCTTACAGCAGAGCCAGATTTTCCTATATAATTGTTTTTTCTTTTAATTTTTTTTTGTTTTGTTTTTTGTTTTTTGTTTCTATTAAGAAGTAAATTGATTGCAGTGAGTTATGTCAACACCTTCAACCAGAAGCTGAGAGGTGCATGTCACCATAAGAGCTGGGACTGGGTGCTGCCATTCCCTAGCAATACCTAACGTGGGTCTGGGGAAGTTGCTGTTAATCAGCACCCTCACCAGGAGATCCTGAATGGTATCTGGTGGGAGTTCAGAGCTGGAGGAATGTTTCTTCATCAGAAATTTCTCATGAGAATGTGTTTCCTTACAAAAGAAATTCCCCGTTTCTAATAAATTTAATAGCAATATTGCAAAAGGAGAATACTTACCTCACATTAAAAATTTTTGTTCTTTCGAATCCAGCAGAGAGAAATTCCCCAAAATCTTACAGTCTAGAGGACTGCTTTGATCTTCCATTAAAAATATACAATATCTGACAGTTTCAGTGGTTTATCGTCTGCATAATTGGATGCAATGAACAGATTGGGTCAAATTCCCAGCAGGTGTAAATGACATTGTTGGCAGCCTTGAAGCTGCATTTTCTCCAGTTTCTGTCAGCTAAAGATTTTGGTTTGGCTTTGAGTTTATCATGTAGTGGTTTGAAATCTTGTTTGTGACTGGGGAACAGTCTCAGGGAGATCTGGTCCCCAGAAGTGCTGGACCGGCACTTGAGGGAGCAGATTTGGCCTTTGTGCCTGCACTGCTTTTGATTGAGATTTCTGATCTGCACAGGTTTCCTGTGGGCACCAGGTCAATGCTGTAATTTCTCTAAGATGCAGTTTCCTGTCTGTAAGATGAGGGTAGTAATTCAGCACTGAATTTCTCCTCAGTCAAGCCATGCAAGGAGAAATGGAGAAATCCATTAAGGCAAGGCATTTGGGTAATAGGGTAATGGTGACTGTGAGCATCATGAATACCTGGATCTAGTCCTGCAGAGATGCACTCTATATATTTATATGGAGATAAGAGCCATGCTTTTCTATCTGTTACTGAACCATTTGACATTCTGTGTTAAAAAAGCACAACTCAGGGAAATAAATATCCTAATTGCAGCTCCACAGAAGAATCGTGTCGAAATAAAGAATGGAAAATTGAAAAGTGCTGTTTTAACTTCTGTTGTCATTTCTTCTGCCAAGCTATGTGAAGGTTTTGAAAAATAAAAGTGCTATTTTGTGGCTCCTGCTCTCCCCCTGTAATCATCCCCTCTCTTCTCTAAAGCATCATGACAGTGTGTCAGTTAACAGTGATCTTACATAGAATTAAATTCTCCCTCTCTCCTCAGATCCCCTAGATTCAGCTCCAGGTCAGGCCTGGAGCTCCTACCCTATTCCTTAACTGCAGAAGTTGTGCTAGGATGGATTTAATGACATATTCATAATAGATGCTTTGGGCTAAATCCTAAATGTCTTTTCATTCATTCTCAGTCTCTGCTCCTGCAAACTGCCAGTGAAACCAGTCATTTCCACCAAACACAGGTGTCGCTGCCCGAATCGGCCTCTTTTGCCTCGGCTAGCTGTGGCCGATGTCAGCGGCAGGAGTGGGGAACCAGGCAAGCACTGCGAGGCTCAACCTGGAACCTCCAGAGCTCCTCTGCGCTCTGGCGTTGAGGCTTACAGGGCGACACAGGTTGTGACGAAGGGAGAAAGAGTGCTCAAACTCCTCCGATTTCCCAGGAACAAGTTTATTCCAACAGGTGCGGGGCTGGGATCACAGGGGAGAGGTCTGAGCCGAGACCCTGGGCACCCCCATGCGCCAGGTTTTAAGGACCGTGGGCGGCTCGTATGGTGACCAATGGGACAACAGCAACGGAGGGGTTAAGGGTGGGGATTACAATATGCAGGACCAATGGTAGGGACCCGGGGGGGGGGAAAGCAACTGTACAATCAATAGGGCGTCGAGGAAGGGATGATAGGCAGGGAAAGAACTGGAACAAAAGGTGGGGGTTCACATAGATTGACAGGGCTTAGGGGCAGGATTAGGGTGTTGGATGGGGAACAATCTGGAAAAATGGGAAGGGTTTACCATGATGGGCACCTGGGGACAAACCATTCTTTATGACCGGGGAGCAACTGGGGTAAACTACCTCTGAACTTAATAAAACCAAGCAATATGGGCGGCAACATCTCCCCCTTTCCTTTTAAGAAACAGAGGAAGGCGTGGGGTCTAGGGGAGCAGAGGGTACAGCAAACCATTCAGGAGTGGGAGAGGGAAGAGGAGGAGGAGGGGAAAGAGGGTTTACATCAACATAGTTAACTTGCCGTGGGGGGAATAACAAAGAAAGGATAAATTGAATTAACCACTTCCGCAATACCGCGAATGTACCTAATAAAATTCACAAAAACAATCTATAATATGGTTCTTATAACAGAAGAGAGCCATCCGGAGACACCCCATCCTGTAGGAGCACGGTGGCTAGTGCGACGTTCGGGGTGGTCATCCTTCTGATGGCTCTCTAAAATTAAAGGAAAACAAATACTTCAGTTAACATAAAGGGAGAGCAAAAAATCAATAGAGAAAAGGGGTTCGAGACATTCCTCCTCCTCGTCGTCCTCGGGGGTTACTGGGGCGGCCTGCACGGACGCAGCGACATCCTCTTGCTCATCTGGTGGCCTGGTAGGATGTTTTGGGACATAAGGTTTCACCCACTTTTGTGGGATCCACCTTAGTCCCTGGGGCGAGGAGACGCAAGCGTAACCTCGCCCCCAGGTCACCAGATCGAATGGACCCATGATCTTTTGGGTCTCTGGGTCTCGGACCAGCACTGGAGGGCGATGTTGGAGCTCGTAGTTGCTGGTGGAGTTAAAGTGCAGTGCCACTGGAGGATTGGGATTAGTATCAGTACAGTTCAGAAAATTGATAGTAAACAGCGCCTTTGATAGCCTATCCTGAGGGGCGCAACCTTTCATTGAATCCCATTGACGTTTTAGGACGCGTTTGAGCGATTGGTGGGCTCGCTCTACAATCGCTTGGCCGGTGGGGGAGTGTGGGATGCCTCTCTTATGTGTCACTCCCCAACTCTGCAGGAATTCTTCCAGTTTCCTGGAAATGTATGCTGGGCCATTATCTGTCTTTAGCTCTTTGGGGACCCCCAGCACAGAGAAAGCCTGCAAGAGGTGTTTGCAGACATGCTCGGCTTTCTCTCCTGTGTGGGCAGAAGCAAAGACTGCCCCTGAGAACGTGTCTGTGGATACATGTACGAACTTCAGCCCGCCAAATTCGGGAATGTGAGTTATATCCATCTGCCACACCTCACAGCTCCCCAGGCCTCGAGGGTTCACCCCCGCCCCTAGAGAGGGCATGACAGTGGTCTGGCAATGGGGGCATGTGGCCACAATGGCTCTGGCCTGATCCCGCCGCAGGTGGAATTGGCGGACCAGGCCAGCCACATTCTGATGGAACATTTGGTGGCTCAGCTTAGCTTGTTGGAACCGATCGGGGAGCTGAGCCATGGAAACAGGGGCAGCGAGGGAATCAGCCATCTGGTTTCCCTCGGCTACTGGGCCGGGGAGATCTGTGTGCGACCTTACATGCATCACGAAAAATGGTTGCTTCCTGTGGGAAACAGTATATATTAATTTTGAAAGCAACTCGAACAATTTTGGGTTAGAGACCTCCTTCAGGGCAGCGTGTTCTGCTCTGGCAACCACCCCTGCAACATAGGCCGAATCAGTGACTAAATTGAAAGGTTCAGAGAACCTCTCAAAGGCCCTGACGACTGCATCCAACTCAGCAACCTGTGGAGATCCCTCCACATATTGAACATCTGCTTCCCACTGCTGAGTCTCAGGATTTCTCCAAGTCACCACAGACTTGTGAGATGCCCCGGATGCGTCAGTGAACACAGTCAGGGCTTTGAGGGGCTTCCTGCTCCGTACTTCTTTTGGAATTGGTTCGAATTTGGAATTGAAAAATTTGTGGGCAGGGGCATGAACAGAGACCTGGCCCTCAAAACTATCTAAAGCAATCTGGAGTGTCTCATTTTCCCGAAGTAACTGATTAAACATCTCTTTTGTCAGCTTATTTGGGGACTCTTTGTCCCGAGACAAGCTGACTGGTACCCGAATGCATGCAAAGTCGCACCCAGCCATCTCCCGAAGCCTGGCCCGAGCTCTCCCGATGAGCTGAGCCATCAGCTCCTGTGGCCGGGTGACACTTTTGGACCTTTGATGGCTCAAGAAAACCCACTCTATGATTAAGAGGGGATCCTTTGAGCCCTGGTCCCACTGAAAAATCAGCCCACTGAGGTGTGGCATTCTCCCGAGCACAATAAACTCAAAAGGCAGGGTCGGTTCGTACCGATGCGCCTGTCTTTCAACAAGGGCCTCTTCTACTTTCTCCAGGGCTTTCCTCGCTTCTGGGGTCAGGGTCCTGGGAGAACTCAGCTCTTTCTCCCCCTTCAAAAGTGTGAAGAGGGGGGCTAGGTCTTCAGTGGAAAGGCCCAGCCAAGGCCTGACCCAGTTTAAGGTCCCACACAGCGAGTGAAGGTCTGACAAGGTTTTCGGATTGCTGTTTATTGCCAATTTTTGAGGCACAACGGTCCTCTCAGCAATCCGCAGACCCAGATACTTCCAGGGTGGCATCCGTTGAACTTTATCCTCCTGGAGTTGAAAGCCTGCAGATGTTAAAGCCTTAACCACTCGGTCAAGTGATCGGGTGAGTAGATCGTCATGGGGGGCGCACACTAGGACATCATCCATATAGTGATGGATGATGACCTCCCCCATCTCTTTGCGCACGGGAGACAGCAATGAGGAGACATACCACTGGCAGATGGTGGGTGAATTCTTCATGCCTTGTGGCAACACCCGCCAGTGGAATCTCCTCATTGGGGCTTCTCGGTTGAGGGTGGGCACCGAGAAGGCAAACCGTGGGGCGTCATCAGGGTGCAAGGGAATTTGAAAGAAGCAGTCTTTTATATCAATTACGGCCAGATTCCAATTTCGGGGGAGCATCGTTGGAGTAGGCATCCCTGGTTGGAGGGGTCCCATGTCAACAATGATTTTATTGATGGCACGAAGGTCGTGAAGGAGCCGCCACTTGTCTTTCCCCGGCTTCCGGATAACAAATACCGGGGAGTTCCAAGGGCTGGTAGTCTCTACAATATTACCTTTTAATAATTGCTCCTCCACGAGCTCGTTGAGCGCTCTTAATTTGTCTTTTCGAAGCGGCCACTGATCAATCCAGATTGCTTCATCAGTGGTCCAATCAAGTTTTTGGAAGGGGCGCTCCACAGTGGCCGCTATTAAAAATCCCGAGGGGTTTTCGGGATTTCAATCTTTACCCCCCATTGTGACATAAGGTCTCTCCCCCACAAGGGAACCTGGAAATCCGCAATGAATGGGCGTAAATTTGCTAATTGCCCATCCGGCCCCATAATTTGCACTACGCTCCTTGATACTTGCGCTAATTGAGTACCCCCTATACCCTGAATTTTCCCTGCCACAGGTTGCAGCTCCCAATGTGACGGCCATCTCCTCTGGGGGATGATCGTCACATCTGCCCCCGTATCAAGCAGACCCTTCAGATGGACAGATTCCGCACCCTGCTTGATGCTGCAATCGATGATGGGTTTGTCCTCACCCACTATTTCTGTCCAGTAGACGCCTGGTGCGTGGTCGTCCACTGGGACTCCCTCCGGGACAGGAATATATTGGGCTATGATTTGCCCCTTTGGGAGAAAATATGGTGGGTGAATGCAGCGCGCTAAGAGGAGGAGATCTTCCGGACCCTCTGGGAAGGTGATCGGGGAGATCTCAATCTCTGGGGGTGTGTGTTTAGTGTCCCCGATGGCGATGTACTTACAGTCACATCCAGTGTTTTTCTTGCCTCCCTCCAGTGGATCCACAGCAACTACTGTCCAGTGCTGGGTTTGAAAGAGGATGTCCTTGGTGGTGGTTAGATGTCGCGTCCGGTTGGGTGTCCAAGCCTGATGTGAAAAGCCCCCCTCCCCCGCAAGACCTGCCCCATTTATCGATTCGCGCGGGGCAGGCTCGCGCAGCTCCCCTAGTTTTTTTTTATTATTGTATTGTTTGCCCTCGCCCCCGCACTGCTCCCTTGGCTAGGATGCCCTGCCGGGCAGTCCCTAGCTAGATGTCCAGGTTGCCTGCAGCGGAAACACAGTGGTTGACGCGCTGGTGATGGTGGAAACTGCATCACTGCTGCCGTAGGCGCTCGTCTCAACTGTTGCGGTGGGATGGCTCTGGACATCCCCATCATCGGCACCTTCCTGGAGCAGGCTTCGATGAGGATGTCTAGTGTCGGGGTTGGGTAGAGAGGCAAACTGAAAATTATCTGTTTACAAATGTCATTGGCATTGGCTTTTGCCACTTCTAATACAAGCTGTTCTTGTAGATTTGCCTCTTCTACTTGCTTCTCTGCCTGGGCTTGCAATCTATTGATAAACTTATTAAAAGGTTCATTAGGGAGCTGGAAAATACTCATTAAATTTATCTGGGGTCCCTCCTCAGGTAATGTATTGAAAACCTTTTCTGCGGCCTCCATGATTTTAATCAGGACAGGCCGGGGTAATACCCTGGCCTGCTCCTCTGGCTTGTCCCAATTTCCCTCACCGCACAAGTGATCTAAAGTCAGAGGGACTCCATCTATACATCTATCAATACTGTGCAAGAGGCTTGGAAGGATGGTCTCTAATGATCTCTTCCACCCCTGTTTCCACAACCTGAAGTCAGCTGTGGAAAGGAGGCAGGAAAACAGCTCCTTCAGATCACTGGGCACCATTTCGTTCGCAGAAAAGGTAGCTTTTAATAGACCTTTAAAATATTCACTACCTCTCCCAAACTCCTTCTGTGCCTTGCACAGCTCTCTCTTAGTCTGGAAGGAGAGGGCTTCCCATTCCCGGGACCGCCCCCCCCTTCCACTAGAAGTCACCGGTGCGGCAAGGGGGATTTCTACCTGTTCCGGGTTCTGGCTTCCAGGCTTACCACCTCCAGCTCCCAAAGCATGGGAACCGGGTGTGGTACCGTGGGAACCGGAAGAAAGGGCGTGGGAACCAGGAGCCGGAGGGGGCGGGACTGGAGGACCGACTGAGGAGGAGGGCAAGGGGGAGGAGCGGCAATCAGAAAAGGCGGGGTTTAGGTGCATGACTTCAGAGGGGCCCGCCCCTGAGGAGGAGGAGGTTTTCGAGGGGAACTGGGTGGAGTTAGGGTAGGGAGAAGGGGTGGAGCTAGGGAGGAAAGGGTTGTTCCTGGGGGTCTGAAAGGGATTATGGGGAGAAGAGGCACAAGGGAAGGTCCCAGCCATGTGGTCCCCGCCATTTTGTGCCCTCCGGGAGCCCTCTTGAGGGTTAGGAGAGGGGTAGGGGAACACAGGGGAACACTGGAAACTGGGGGAAACTGAGGCACGGGGGTCTGAGGGTGAAAACTGGGGACTTGCAACTTGGGAAATGTTTAGCTGAGGGTTTGTAACTGGGGAGACGGGGGAATCGAAAAGTGCTCTGGTAACTTGGCCAGGGCTACCAGGGCAGGGGTTCTGGGAGAGACGTGGGGGGCCAGGGGTCCTGTTACCCTTGGGGGAACCCTGAACAGGACAATTTGCCCTGCAGGTCGCTCCGCAGGTCTCCCTCAACTCGGGATCAGGGGGAGAGGAACACGGGGATGGGGAAACTGGGGAAACCGGGGCAGTCTGTGGCAGCTGCTCCTGCAAATTTTTTTCTTTTATTACGGCAGACTGAATTAAGATAAACAATGTTACAAATTTGTCAGCCGATGTATCTCCTTCATTTACTAACTCTGTTAACTTTATTCCGACTTCATTCCAAAACTCTACGGTGTTTGCTCTGTCTGGGGTGAAGTTGGGGAAATGCAGGAACAGCCATCTCACAAACTGTTTCACCCTCCCACGAGAAAACCGTCTACTCTCTCCTTCAAGGGTAGTCACAACTTGGTAGAAAACTCTTTTTTGCTGTGCTGACAGACGTGCGCCCATCTTTTTAACCCCAGCACAGCAATTCCCACCACCCCCTGCAGCTAAAGGCACACGTAACAAAGTACGGGTCTGAACCGGGCTACCCCACACTCCCTCCCCGAGGGATTCTCAACACACAGCAGGGGGAGCTGCACACCAACACACAGCAGGGGGAGCTGCACACACTTGCACACCCCCTCGTCCCCCACGTGGGGCTACTCACCCAATTCCAGACCGGTGCTGCAGGAGACGTCCACAAACCCCGAGGCGATCGTCGGCACGTCGACGGTTGCCACCTCGATCCCCAGGAGCAGCACTCGACAAAAATGAGTTTGCTCTACCGGGGTAGCTGCCGCTCACAGTCTTTTGTAAAATCCACACAAGTGCGTAGATTCACCGACTTCTCCGGGGGTCTCCACGTCTCACGAGAGGCCCCGCGTTGAGCGTCATCTGTCGCTGCCCGAATCGGCCTCTTTTGCCTCGGCTAGCTGTGGCCGATGTCAGCGGCAGGAGTGGGGAACCAGGCAAGCACTGCGAGGCTCAACCTGGAACCTCCAGAGCTCCTCTGCGCTCTGGCGTTGAGGCTTACAGGGCGACACAGGTTGTGACGAAGGGAGAAAGAGTGCTCAAACTCCTCCGATTTCCCAGGAACAAGTTTATTCCAACAGGTGCGGGGCTGGGATCACAGGGGAGAGGTCTGAGCCGAGACCCTGGGCACCCCCATGCGCCAGGTTTTAAGGACCGTGGGCGGCTCGTATGGTGACCAATGGGACAACAGCAACGGAGGGGTTAAGGGTGGGGATTACAATATGCAGGACCAATGGTAGGGACCCGGGGGGGGGGAAAGCAACTGTACAATCAATAGGGCGTCGAGGAAGGGATGATAGGCAGGGAAAGAACTGGAACAAAAGGTGGGGGTTCACATAGATTGACAGGGCTTAGGGGCAGGATTAGGGTGTTGGATGGGGAACAATCTGGAAAAATGGGAAGGGTTTACCATGATGGGCACCTGGGGACAAACCATTCTTTATGACCGGGGAGCAGCTGGGGTAAACTACCTCTGAACTTAATAAAACCAAGCAATATGGGCGGCAACACACAGGCTTTGATTTACTAGACTTCAAGACACACAGAGAATCAAGCCCTGAGTAAGTCTCTGAGGTTCTGCTTCCCATATGTGAAGAAGCTGTAGCCCAGAGGAGTGCAAAGATCTTTCCCATCTATACCACCACCTTGCAGCAGGGACATGGACCTCTGCTGGCACCCACAAAGGTCATCCTGAGCTGTTGTCTTGTGTCATGACAGAAGTGATTTTTCCTGAAGATTTGTGCGAGCTGGTGGCATCAGGGGTCAGCAGGCAAACTGAATCCAGGAAAGTGAGAAGCATGGAAAGAAGCACGGAGTCAGGAGAGGAAGAGCAAGATAAACAGAGTACGAAGGCCAGAGTAACTGCGAGGTGGGAGTAGAAGTTGAACGATGGCGGAGGATGTGATAACAGATGAGGCTGCTATAAGAAGCTTCAACTATTAGTAGTGTATCAGTCTTCTGTTTTACTTAGCAGTGTGCTGGAAAGTGTGATGAATTCAATCTTGTGTAGCTTGTGGAGGGACGGTGCTGTGTACGTTTGAAATGCAGAAGGTGCCGTGATCTGGAGCGTACCTCAGCCCCTGTTTTATCTTGCACACCTGACACTTGCTGCAGTAGGAAGTGGAGTGCAGTTTATTTCACAATATATGAAAAACATTCAATCATGTGCCCTGCTGTTCATACAGTTGCTAAGAGGATGAGATTGATAGTAAGTGGTCTTATGAAGCTATCAAGCAGCTTCATATTCAGAGCTCAGATTTCTGCCTTTTCAGTCTGCTCAAAAAAGGCCTTTGCAAGACTTTCCAATCTGCCCAATGTAGCCTTTTCAATCTGCCAGAAATTATTTAACCTTGCCAAGGCATGATCTTCAGAGAAAACCAAAAAGTCCCAGGCCCCTCCTACCCCATCTTCTTTTCCTGACCCAGCAGGCCAGAAATGTAATTTGCCATTGTCTCATAGACTTTTGACCTGCAACTCTTGTGGGTTATTTAATGTGACCTTAAAGCAGGGGAGAGCCCAGCAGTGCCCTGAGCACACTGGAGAATCAGGGCCAGCACCAGTCACGCTGCTTGGCCACCACTAACCACAAGCTTTTCACTGGCCAAGCAACATTGCCCCGGGGTGTGAGGAGGTGTGAACAGTCACTGTCTAGCTAAGCTGGCACCAAGCCCTAAAAGCAGTGTGGTTATCCAGCATAAGCTGCCTGCTGCAGTCAGACAGCTTGCTTTGCTGGTGGGGAAAAGCTACTAAGCTTTATGCAAAGCTCTGCTTTGCAGGCAGACGTCTGCAGACACTTGCAAAGATGCTTTTTCACTATAGTTCATCAGTAGAGAAATGAATCCACTGCACACATAAAATTAATCTCAGGGAATGTCTGTTTAAACAGCAAGTTTCCCTGCTAAACTGTCTTTTTAGGAAGAATGGTTGGAAGGTGTTTTAGGGTTAATGCCCATCAGATATTGGTACCCACAAGGGTTCTTCAGCTGCACTAAGGCAGACTGGGAACAGAAAATTGAGGAGCTGGTGGAGATCTGGCTCTTTTTTTTTCTTCTCACATATCTTCTCTTGACAGGCAAGCACAGGCAAAAGTCTCTGCAGTGTGATGTCCATGCAAGAAAAAAGCCTTAGCAAGAGATGTGCTCAGGAATCTTCAAGGCACACAGTTCAGGACAGAGTTTGGGTCTGAGGATCCACTTTATTATGCCAGTACCATGCCAGTGATAACTTCACTGGACATAATGTGCCTTTCCCAAAGATCCCTTGGGTTTGGAACATTGCATGACAGACTGCCTGTCCCCCTGAGGAAAATAAAATGCGGGTGCTATCTGTTCCCTCCTCTACTTTGTTGCCTTCAAGAAAAAATGCCAAGAGGATTCATCCAGAGTCTCCAGACAGCTGGAAAAGCTGCAGACACAGCTGAAGTGGACATTGATAAACATCTTCAGAGTTCTGACCACAATTTTTTTCTGCCCAGTGTCAAATGACTGATTGCACCATCTCCTTCCTAGCCCCACATCCTCAGCATCAAATTTCTCTGTTCACTCGCTTCCTCAGTCTCCAACATCTTCTTTCCAGCCTGCTTTTCCCCCCATCTAGGTTAGATCTCCTGTGTGATGACCTCTGTTGTCATTCTTTTCACTCTATTTGCGCATTCTGCCTTATCACTGATCTTTTTTGTCTTACACATCTATACGGTGAGCAATCAGTGGCAGCCATCCTTTTTCTTGACTGGTCCTTCAGGGTGGACTTACAGAGCCTGGCTGGCAGTTGAGCATCTCTAAACTTTCTAGTAAGCACAGTTTTTAAACTTCCACTTCAGTGACTTAAATGTGTTACACAGAATCCCAGAATCCCAGAATGGGTCAGGCCGGAAGGGACCACAGTGGGGTCACTGAGTCCAACCTTCCTGCTCCAGCAGGGCCATCCCAGAGCACAGGCACAGGATTGTGTCCAGAGAGTTCTGGAATACCCTGAGGGAGACCCCACACCCTCTCTGGGCAATCTGCTCAGTGCTCTGTCACTGCCCAGGGAAGAACTTCTTGCTCATGTCCAGGAACTTCCTGGGCATCAGTTCCTGCCCATTCCTCTTGTCCCATTGCTGGGGACACCGAGCAGAGCCTGGTCCCTGCTCTGAACCCTCCTTGCAGACATTGACAGACAGGGATGAGGTCCCATCTCAGTTGTATCTTCTCGAGGCTGAACAGCCCCAGCTCCCTCAGCCTTTCCTCGTAAGAGAGATGCTCCAGTCCTTTAATCGTATTTTGTTGTCCTGCAGTGGCCCAGATCCAGGAGCTCCATGTCTGTCTCGTCCTGAGTAGCCCAGAACTGGACACAGCACTCTGAATGTGTCTTACCAGGGCTGACTAGAGTGGCAGGATCACCTCCCTTGACCTGCTGGGAATGCTCTTCCTGATGCACCCCAGGATACCATTTGCCTTCTTGGCCACAAGGGCCCTGCTGGCTCAGGGACAGCCTGCTGTCCACCAGGACCCCCAGGTCCTTCTCTGCAGAGTGGCTTTCCATCAGATCAGCCCCCAGCCTGTGCTGGTGCCTGGATTATTTCTCCTCAGGTGCAGGATGCTTTTACCTCTGCTGAATTTCACACAGCTCTGCCCTGCCCATCTCTCCTACCTGCTGAGGTCCTTCTGCATGGCTGCACAGCTCTCTGGGCTATTGGCCACTGCTCCCAGCTTTGTGTCATCAGCAAACTCACTGAGGAGGCACCTGCCCTTTATCCAAGTAATTTAGGACTAAGTTAAAGAATACCAGGCCCAGTATTGAACCCTGGGGGTATTGTGGATTGTCAAGAAAAACCCTGGGTCTCAGGATGATGAGATGTGACACATGAAGATATAAAGGCATCAGTACCATGCTAAGTTGTCAACTTTGGTAGCCAAGAGACACAAAGCCACAGACATTCTTGCTGTGTTGTGAGCAGCCACAGGGAAGAAATGCTGTACCAAAGCCCTGCTCTGCAATAATCAGGATATAGCAATCTGCATTTGGTTCATGCTCTGCCACTAATTCATTTGTTGGGCTTGTAACCATATAACAATGCTGTGCTTCAGAGCAACCATCTGCAAACTGAGTGTAGTACTTACTGAATCACAGGCATGTTGTGAGGCTTCATCAATCAGTTGTGGTTTTAAAAGGAATCTCAACTCCTGGCCCAAAAGTGTAAATCATCGTAATTTATATCCTTGTTAGAATTTTTTTATACTGGACTTTTTTTTTTTTTTTTTGCTTTTCTCATAACAAATGTATACCAGGTCAATTCTCAGTGGGTTATTCCTGATTTAAATGTGTGTAAGAGAGCTGAGAAGCAAATCTCTCATCTTCAGACAGAGGAAGGCTCTTAATAATGTAGCCATTTACACACCCTTGAAAATAGAAGCTGTTTAAGCGCTTTGTTTGACTTCAACAGCAGGAAAATGTGTACCTCACTTTGCTCAGCATGAATCCTTTTTAAAGCATATTGTATGTTTACAAGCTGTCTTGAGCACTGAAATTGATTTTAGATCTGGGCAGTTATTAAAAGTTCACTTGCCTTCCCTCCTCCAGTTTCAGACCAAGTGATAATATGAGGTGGTGGCAAATTGTCTCCATGAGCTTGTACTGCCTTTGCCCTGACTGTGAGTTGCTCAGGAAAGGTTTCCACTGCAGTAAACATCCTGCCTGATCTCTACCAGTAACACTATAATCTTCCTTTCAAAGAAACAGTTTAGCTTTGTGTAATATACAGGTTGGAATTTATTTTGGAAAATATCTGTATGAGACCCTGGCACAGCTAAATGTAATCGAATTAGCTGAGGTTTAAGCTGCTGTCTTACTTCCATTTCAACACAGTCAGATACAGGAATAACAATGTTCAGCACCAGCTTTTTAATTGCTACTCAGTCCAACCAGTGTCTGAATTTGCAGAGATAAAGCTGATGCTTCCAGCATGTCTGTGGAGATGAGGGAAGAAGCTTTTCTTCCACTTGTTCTACAACAGATTGGCTTGGTTGGCCTTAAGGCATCCTAGGTAGAGTTCAAAGTAGCACCCACAACTGGAGTATTCAGGGATTATGTTGGAATGTTCAGGCCATGGACCACTGAGGCAGCTTGGTAAGATCTGTAAGTGGAGGCAGTGGGGACACTGCACCAGGTGCCATCAAGGCTTGTGTCAGACCTAGGCTAAGGCTGCAGCTGAGTACCCCACCTTCCACAGGCTTTCTCTGCAGCTTTGGTGAAACTCTCAGCTCCCTACCTGAAAAATGGTATATGCAAGAGGAAAATGTTGGTTGGGAAAAGTGTTTTCATTGCTGGGAGGCGGTCAGGCCATAAATGATGGGAGTAGAGGCCAGAAAAAAATATGTTAGAACAAAATACACTGTGAAAATTATGGAGGTAACTTGAGGCTGAATGTATTAATGTGTCCTCAAATATGAAAAAAAAAGTAAAAAATAGAAGGAGGTGTGGAAGGCCCCCCCTCAATCTCTTCCAAATAAAAAGGATGAGTATACATCAACCAATTTTTCCAGGGAGATAAAAGCTGGATCCTGACACTCAAGCAATCAAAAGAGAGAAGTAAGATAAACCAGAACATTTCATTCAGCATTATTCAAAAAATTCTACGCAATTTTTTTCTGGGCAGAAAAGGGCAATTCCACAGCAAATATACATGACAGCTTCTATTTTGCCTTTACTGTGGCATTCCATTAGTAACAGTTGCAGCTTATTGCACTAGCCAGCAAGTCCCCTCAGCAACTGCTTTCCTTCTTCAGTGGTGATTTTAATGAAATGCACATTTTCCACCAATTCATTCAGAAATTGTTGCACCAAAATACAGTACCCGTTGCTGCAGGAAGATGTCTCTCCCAGAGCTCTGCATCTTTGCAGCTCAGTTACCTCTGGTGACAATGGTGAGGGCTGTACCTGTTCAGGGATCTTCCTTTCTACCTTGCCAGGGTTTTCCTCAAAGACTTATTCTTAATCAGGGCAGGTTTGGTATGGGAATTATTCATTTAAAATATGCATTAAATATCACATTGAGGCATCAGCTGCAGTAAATGCAGAAGTGACAGTCACACTGTGAGCATTTGGTAATCTACAAATAGACCTGGAAGTCACAGTGGCTCAGGAAACAGACGGAGTCGATTCAGTAACAAATGCATCCATATCCAACACCTTTGCTGCATTAATTTCTCCAAGCAGCTCGCTCCTCTATAGTGAGCCTACAAGACGTGCATACATTACCGTCAGTGACTGATGCTGTCCCCGTGGCTGCTCATGTTTAATGAAAGCTTTGTGCCTATATATAAATTCTCTGCTTGAGTGAAATATCTTCCAAATCCCTCACAGCAGTTCTGGAAGAGACCTTTGGCTTGTACACTGAGAAGTGAACTCACCCTTTCTGCCACGCACAGGCTCTGCAGAATAAAAATGATACATGAGGATAAAAATAGAACAGAAGAGACTATTTAGGTTGGACCAGATGCTCACATTCCTGCCACCTAGGTGGATTTAATATTAGTGAATTCCCTGTGAAAAGAAAACGAGTGTGGGAAAAATACGAAGCGTAGGTCTGATCCTGTTCTTTTTTTTTCTCCCACGTGTGAAGTTGCTTCACACAAGCACCCTCTCCCTAAGTCAATGAGACTCTTCGTGCATGTTTTCTGTCACTGCTGATTACTTTCAAGGGGACTGTCATGTTGCAGGCACAAGGGGATGGAGGCAAGAATTAAAGCACCAGTCCCCTGTTCTACCTGCTTCTGCACAAACAATACCTGACGAAAGGAACGCTGTTGAATCATGTGAGTCCTGCCCGAGCGTATCCAACAGAGGTTGCACTCCTTTGAACATCAATGGGAAGAAGGTACAAAGAATAAAATGAGAGCTGCACAGGGAAGGTTCCCTCCTCCATCATTTTCCCGAGCTACTGCTCTAAGGACACAGGTGCATTCACCCAGTAACCCGAACTCAGCTTCCTCTTGCACTCAGTCGACTGAGTCCATGGTCCACAAACACTTCAGTGACTGTGCAAATGCACACAGCTGGTGGAAGCAAAGGACATGAAGAGAGCCTGTGAAACTAAAGGGAAGTCTGACTCCTTACAATCCAGTCACTAATACTTGTCATCATCATCTTTGTGTTCCTGATAACAGCCTGATCCAAAGGCCACCAGAACTGATAGATAAGGCTATGGCAGGCTTTGAGTCAGGCATTGCATTTTTTACTGAGACACTTCTCAGTTCTTAAAATTGCAACATTTACTTCTCTGCTGCAGCTGCATTTTAAAGGACAGACTTCATTCATGGGCAGATCATTTAATGAATGAATTTTGCAGATTGCAGGGAAGAATTTTTATGGGGGACCTCTGGTGATTCTTAGTGACTGAAATTGCAGTCTTATGTATTGCCAGTCTCACTAGATCTTGGAATCACTACAGATCTGCAGCCCTCCTGTCATGTGAACAGCATGGCAACAACTACTCATTGTGTGTAACCATCTTCCATTAATTGTCACTTAAAAGAACATCCACAGCAAAATTCAACACAGTGACTCTTTTATAGTAGTAATTCAAATAAGTCCCCCAAAGGGCCAAAGACATTTTATAGGGCAAAGTGAGCCAGGGCTACACCTCTGCCTTGCTCACCTGTACACATGGACCCCTTCCTCTTACGTAGTATAAATGGGAGAGGCACATGGAGGTGTCATTTTATGGCCCTGCACTGGGAAGAGTGACAAAAAATAGGGCTACCTTCTTGAACTTCAAAGTCTTTACCAAGCCCTGATGGCATGGACAAATTGCAGTGTGTTCTCTGATCCAGCCCAGGGCTTGGGGACCACTGAAGGAAGCTTGGTCAAAACAGATAAAAAGAAGTGCTCTTCCTGCTCTGAATAACAGATCCATTAATCCATTCATCTTCAGGAAGGATGAGAATTTTTTATAGAATCACAGAATCATAGAATGGTTTGGGTTGGAAGGTGACCTTGAAGATCATCTCATTCCAACCCTCTTGGCATGGGCAGGGACATCTTCAATGAGACCAGGTTGCTCAGAACCCCATCCAACCTGCCCTTAGCTTGAATTTTTGCTGAGGAGGCAAAAAATTTCAGCTGGGTTCAGTAAGAGGGAGGACAAGTGTTTGGGAGAAAGATCTGTCATGAGTCACTGGGTAGAGCAACTAACTGAGAACTCAGAAAATTCACTGATTTAAGATCATCTGAGGTTGGAGAATATTTAAGGAGATGAAAAAGAGCTGCACATATTTGTTCCATTTGCATTTCTCCCTTGCGCCTGTACAGCCTCTGTGGATGAGGGGCTTCTGGGCTCAGTGAACCTTGGCCTGAATCAGAACTGTTCTGGTCAACTTCATTCCACCATTTTCAGAGAAAGAAAATGGTTTCTTAATAACCCCGTGTTGAAAAACAAACAGGTTAGGTCTTCTTTGTAGTACTGATCATGTTTTTCAGTTATTTTTCTTTTTTTGGGGGCTTTTTTCCTTTTCTAGTTTGTTGTGACTCCTGTGGTTCACCTGGAAGATGACTTACAGACTGGCAGCTCTCATCCCCTTCTTGCACAGAGAGAAACATTTGATTTCTCTCAAGGAGAACCTCTGTCAGGTCCAAAGGATGGACCGGAGAACAAATCACAGTCCAGGTGCCTTGCTGCTGCCTCTTGCCTTTGTTGCAGAGTGAGCTCAAGGTAAAACAGGAGAGCTGCTGCGACAGAACAGCACTCACATTCTCTAATCTAAAACATGGGAAATTTCAAATTCTGCTTGGCTTTTTGTGGAGACAGTCAGAGCAGCTTTGGGTTAGCAGAGCTGTCAGCAGCCAGGGCACCCACTGCACATCTCAGAGCTGTCTTCAGCCTGTGTTCTTCCCCACAAGTTTGACTTAACCCAAGAGGAGCTAAGTTATGTGTTGTCCCTTTGAGTTAACTTTCCTTTTGGTGACTAAACATAGTTTGCTCCTTTGGTAGCTCCATCTACAGCAGAATAATTTTTTTTTTTTTAAATCTTATGGAGAAAACTATTGTCCAGGAATTTTTAGTCACTTCTGACTATATTAAAGAAAAGCTCTTCACTCACCACTTACCCCCCTCCAATATTTTCCTGCCAGAGATATTTTCTAGATTCTTCATCTTTACAGTCTCCTTTTCTTTTTGTCTGCTGTACACCCCAGGTCCAAATCCAGTCTGCAAATGAACTTTCTGTTCCTGGGTGTGTCTGTGCCTCTCTGTTGGCTGAAGCTTGCCACTTCAGCAGAGCCTGTAAGCTGAGCCATAGACCATCCTGCCCAACATCAATCCTTCTCCCCTCTGTTGTAGATAGAAGGGTTGAAGGACACTCCCCTTTGCAAGATATTTTCTCTGTGGCTCAAATATTTATATGGTGTTTAGTCTGGATGAGAAAAGACTGTTCCTCAGAGTGGGAGGTACTTCCTTTGTAACAGGGTCATCAAAAAAGAAGAAAACCACAGATTCTTATGGAACTAAATAGATGTTTAAAAAAATGGACTGTTACTTTTCTCTAAGCAATGCTGAAATGTTTGTGAGTACACAGAACAGCATGTATTTTCTGTTCCAAAACCCCAGTAAGATGTTAATATTCAGATATTTCTGCAGAAAGCACCACACCAATCAGCATCTACTCACTGTCTCCTGACCAAAGCAAGACTGAGCTCATGGCCATGCCTGTGCCCCCACAATGTCACACTGCTCTGTGCCCTAAGTCCACAGGGCCCTCATCCCTTCCCAGCTGCCCACAGCCCCCACTTTGGCCTCAAGTTAACCATTGCTTTCAGCTAAAGGTTAATTACTCCAGGGGACATTTCCATCCAAGCTGTTGCCCGCAGGTTGCAGTCCTTGCCTGAGTCCTATTTTTAGACCATCTCCTTCCTTGCTATTGATCCCAGTCACCCTCTGTTAATTAGATACACACAACACACACAGCATTTGCAACTCATTTATCAATTCTGTTCAGCACCTCCCTCCCCTGAGATGTAATTTGGAGCCCTCCTTGAATCATGCTATTGATCTTTCCCAGCAACTTTGCTATAGGATTCTCTGTGTTGCAAACTATTTATAGATTCCTCTTCTCCTGCTGTCCCTTGAGGAATCAGAAATGGGCAAAGGTAATCAGACTTCTATTTTTAAGGAGTTGATCGAAACCAGATATTTCCTCTTTTCTCCACCTTTCCCCTCCTTCCCTCTGTTGCTGATCTGTACACGCTTCTTTGGGCAGGTGAGACCTTGCTCCATGTGGTGTTGTAACAATTCTGGTAACTCTCAGGTGATGTGATTCAGAATTTGCCCTGGGTGAACTCTTGTTTGCTGAGAGTTTCTTCCTCCTCCCTGCATCCACGAGTTTCCCAAAGGGCCTTGTGACCAGTTTCATCCACTCAGCTTGGACTGCACCTTTCAGAGGGTTTTGGTCTTGGAGATTGACTCCTGATCTAATCCACCTACAAGGCCCTGAGTTCCCTTTGCCCCCTCATATGTCAGGAAGGCTATCCAAAGGCTTTAGACAATGTATAGGCAGGAGTGAGAGACAGAGTTGCTTTTGCAGATGGAGAGTTACAGTAATGAGTCCTGAGGTCCTGGGATTTGAGTAAAACCTAAACCAAGGGAATGTAACCTGAGGCTCAGAGAAATCAGGACTAGCTCAGGCTTCACTCAGAAAGGCTGGAAGACCCAGCTCTAATGCAGGAGGATGCCTACAATTATGGGCAAAGCAACACCAGGAGGGACAGCCTAGTCTCAGGGAGTACATAAAAGCAGCCTCAGGCTCCTGTAGTCTCACCTGCTGCTGGAAACCTGATGGTGAATGAGAGGCAGGACGTGGTTAGAGTACCTGAGCGATTGCAGCCTCCACAGGGTGGTGGCTCAGGAGCCATGGGGATGGGGAATGACCCTGTGGAGCCAAGCTGGCTCCTCTGAACCATTGGGAATATTTTGCTGAGAGTATGTAGGTTGTATGTAATGAGCATGGAATCACATAATAGTTTCAGATGGAAGGAGCGTTAAAGATCATCCAGTTCCACCCCCGTGACATGGGTCTGAGTGCATGCCTGTGCTTGGGGGGATATCCTGAGGCTGGGGAAGGAGCTCTGCTGTGTGGAGGGCCGTGGCATGGGCAGGTTTTGGAGTGTGTGATGCTGTGGAGCATTTGGCTGGGCACCTGAGGGAGTTTTGATGTGTGGGGCTGTGGTATGTGTGGTGTGTTGAGGTCAGTGCGTGTGGGGTGCTGAGTGGAACCACGATGTGCGGATCTGTGAGGGCACGGAGTGTCAGCACAAGACGTGGAGGTGTGGTGAGGGGCTGTGGTGTGCGTGACTGTGGGCTGTGCTGCTTGGGGCGTGTAGGGCTGTGCAGGTGTGTGCATGGGGGCCCCGGAGTGCGGCGCTCAGGGTGTGTAGAGCTGCGTGCATGCGTGTGCAACGCGGGGTGCGTAGGGCGACGGTGTGTGAAGCTCGGGGTGCGCAGGGCTGTGCCTGTGTGTGCCGGTAGCGGTCTGTGGAGGGGCGGCGGTGCGCGGAGCCGCGGTGCGGTGGAGCTCTGCGTGGGGCGGCGGAGCCGCTGTTCCCCGGGGCGGCGGAGGTGGCACAAACCTGTCCCGGCCGCTACGCGCGGCTCCGCTCGAGGGTGGGAACGGCTCCGGGCTGACCCCGCGGGGACGGCACAAGCCCGCCCCGCCGCCGCCCGGCCCCGCTCGGCGGCCGGGGCGGGGCCGAGCCCGGGGAGGGGGGCGGGAGCCGCAGCAGCGCCGGGGGAGCTCCGCGGCCGCTCCCTGCCGGGGCGGCGCCGAGGGGGTTAAGTCGCTCCCCGCTGCGGGCCGGGGCGGGCTCCGCATCCCGCCTCCCGCATCCCGCATCCCGCCTCCCGCTCCGG
Organism: Poecile atricapillus; assembly: GCF_030490865.1. Taxonomy (NCBI): domain Eukaryota; kingdom Metazoa; phylum Chordata; class Aves; order Passeriformes; family Paridae; genus Poecile; species Poecile atricapillus. Next base: position 149,095,205 of record NC_081250.1, on the reverse strand, counting down.
AGCGGGCACGGGCACGGGCACGGGCACACACACACACACACACACACACACACACACACACACACGCCTGCACACACACGCTCTCGCACACACACGCGCAGGCGATGGCTGCGGGGCGCGGGCTCGCTTCTCCCCGAGATGATGTCAAGAGCCCGGGAGAAGGAGGAGGAGGACGGTTGCTCTTTTTCTTAACGGCTTTGTTCTAAAACCATCCTAAATAAAGCAGCCCCCGCCCCGACCGCTGGGGCAGCAGCCGTGAAAGTACCCTTTCATTTTTCCCTCCTTTTCGCCTCTTTTTTTTTTTTTTTTTTTTTAATTTTATTTTTTTATTTTTTATTTTTGGTCTTATTTTCCTTCTCGCCTCCGTCTTTGTGTCCGCCTGGGGCCGAGCTGCCCTCACGCGCTCCCCGGGGAAGCCGCCGGCGATTCTCCGCTCCTCCCGGCAGCCCGCGGCCGGAGCCAGCGCCCGCCACCGTCCCGCCCCGCCGCTGCCCCGGGCAGGTGCTCGGTCCGCGGCTGCCGCCGCCGCCTCCCCGCCCGCCGGTCGGGGCGGCTCCGCTCCGCTCCTCCCGCTCGCGGGGCTCGGTCTCCCCGCCGCCAGGGCCACGCCGCCGGCCCGGTGCCCCCGCCTCCCGCCGGAGCGGCGGCGCGGCCCGGCGCGCCCGGGGATGCTGCCCCCGGCCCCGCGCCCGCCGCCTGACACCGCCGCCGCCGCCCTCGCCGCGCCGGACGCCGCTCCGCTGCCCACGCCGCGGCCACCTGCAGCAGCAGCAGCAGCAGCAGCAGCAGAGGCAGCAGCTGCCCGGCTCCCCGCTGCCCTTCGCGCACCGCGGCGAAAGGAATAGAGCGCCCAGCCCGTCCCGACCCTCCCGGCCGGCGCTCCCGCAGGCATCGGGGCCGGGGCGGGTCGGGTCCCCGACGGCCGGAGCCCGGGAGCCCTCCGCCCCTCGTCCCGCTCCTCCTCCGCGGATGGGCGCGCTGCCGTCGCCCGGCTCCCCCCGGCCCCGCCGCTCCGCCTGAAGAAACTTGGGACGGCGGCGGCCTCCGCCTCCCCCCGCGCCCCGCCCGGGCTGCGGGCGACCCTTCCCCGCGCCGCCGCGCCAACTCCGCGGGGGGACCCGCCCGCCGCAGGACTCCGTGCCGGGGCCGTCGGCCCCTCGGCGGGGACCCCCTGCCCCTGGCCTCGGTGCTGGGGAGGAGCGGGGGGTGCCCTGGATGGCCCTGCGCACTGGGACGGCTTGGTTTGGGCAGGTCCTGCGCAGAGTTTCCCGGCTTCAGGGCACCTGGTCCCGGCGCTCCAGCAGCCTCCTGTGCCTCTCTTCTTCCCAGGAGCCCGAGCAGGCGGGCGGGGAGCGACCGCCGCCGCAGCACAAGCTGCCCCGGAGCAGCGGCAGCGGCGGCGGGCGCCGCCGGCCCCCCCGGCAGCTGCTCCCCTGTTGTAGCTGCTGCGGCCTGTCGGAACCCCGGGCGGCCAGGGGGGGACATGGTCCCCTCACTCGCCCCTTGCTGGCGGCCATGAAGAGGCAGAACGTGCGGACCCTGTCCCTCATCATCTGCACGTTCACCTACCTGCTGGTCGGGGCTGCCGTCTTTGATGCCCTGGAGTCCGACAACGAGATGCGGGAGGAGGAGAAACTCAAAGCCGAGGAGATCCGGCTCAAAGGAAAGTACAACATCACCAGCGAGGACTACCGGCAGCTGGAGTTGGTGATCATGCAGTCGGAGCCGCACCGTGCCGGAGTCCAGTGGAAATTCGCCGGCTCCTTCTACTTTGCCATCACGGTCATCACGACCATCGGTGAGTGACTCCCCTTTGGTGAGGCCCTGTGGGGCCAGGGCTGGGGCTGGGGCAAAAGCTTCTCGGGCTGGAAAGAAACGAGAGGGGCAGGGAGGCTGTGGCTTGCTAAGGTGTCTGTGCTGGGTGAGTCTTTTTACTTCCTTCCCGTGTTACGTAATTTAATGCTCTCCTTGGGCACTTGTTGGACTTGACAGTGTCCCACTTCTATTCTCCTGGAGATGGATCCTCTGTCTCTTGTGTGGGACTGGAGAAGAGTGGGGCTGGTCTAGCTAGGGGCATTGGCACTTGCCAGGTGGATACCATGGTGCTGTGGCTTGGATGGAGAAGAGGGGGGAAGAGAGAAGAGGCAGAGTGACACTCCTGGGGTTCCCCTCAGGAGGAAAGCCCTTTTGTCGAACTCCTTCTTCCACCTTAAGAGACACAGGGAAAACTTACGCAAAAAGCAGCTGGAGAATGAAAATGATGAGGGCATGAGAACTGGATCAGCTGGGAAAGCCCTTAATGTAGCCAGGCATGGACAGACCTGCTTTTGCAAACTTTGTTTTGGTGTTGGCAAGGGCAGTGGTGGTGGTTCCTATAGCTGTGATCAAGCCCTGGGGACTAACAATGTGTTCCTGGAGTTTTTATTGCAACTGGAGTGTCTGCTGTGACAACAGGTCACAGTCTGCATTTCCCCTTTGTGGGCACATGGTCTGACAGGCAAAATGATGCCCGCTGTCACATCCATGCTGCCCAGCTTGCCAAATGTGCTGCTTCTCAGGACAGTCAAGGGACAGTCAGTGGACACAGGCACAGGCTGTCATTTTGTACTTCCCTGATTCCCACAGCATTTGTCACAAAGTTTGCTTCTCTGCCATAAAAATAAATACCACGGTGATTAGAGGCTGCGGAGTGCACACAGAACTGTGCTACAACTCTGGCTTTGGCTGGATGAGCAGGTTTGCTCATGCTGATTTTGTTCTTTAAGGTGGGTTTACTAAGGCAGTTGATAACGTTTTTCTCCCAGAAGTTTAATATCTGTGGAGGTCTGAAAAGACCCCTCTAACTCAGTGGCTGTTTAACAGTGCGTTATACGTAACAGGACATGAAGGTAGCTCTCTTATTAATACAGAAGGACTTGGTCTTTTTGCCATGTAGGGATTGTTACAAGACATTTTCACACTGCCACCTGAAGATACTGAGTTTTCTGCAGAACATGCTGTCCACTGCCCTTTGAAAAGTGTCTGATTATGTTTGTATTTGACTGTATTCTACCTGGGGCAGTAAAAATTTCCTTTGAAAAACCATCTCACAGTATTAAGCCTATTTGCCCTTACAAAGATAAGATATTTAAGGGTTAATTTCCTCCACCTTTCTGTTATTAGATACATTAATGCAAATGCATATATTAACATATTATAGAATATAAAGTAGAATGCAACTTTGGCTGATGATTTGTATTTCCCGCTGGTTTCCCGTTCCTTACAATGTCAGAACTCTCTTTCCTCCTTTGACCACTGAGTCCCTTCCTCAGCCTGTCTCTTGCCCTTATTTGTGCTAAATAAATACTGCTCTGTCGTGCTCCTCTGTGTGACAACAAGCCTTCCACACACACACCTGTGTACTCGCAGTGCCCTGTACTCCTGCCTAGGAGCTGTCTGCAATACTTGCTGTGTTCTTAAGCTCTGTTGGTGATGGGTAGAAAGGGCTGTTTGTACAGTAGTTTGCTGTTTTGATGGTATTTTACCCATAAAGAAGTACAACTTGCATGGGAAATTGTAGCATATTCTCCTTCATAGGGATGGGATTTGTTTAGGAAGCTTGGAGTACCTCAGCATGCATGGATAGGATGCATTTCTGTAGGCTGAGGTGCTTTGGAATGTATGAATTGTTTAAATTTAAAAATGTGTATAATGACAGGGAACCACTGGGAGGAAGAGTGATAATAAAGAATGATGCAGAAAGTTACAGACATTCTGTAACAATTGTTCATTTGGGAAGCTGTGCTCTGGGAGGATATCTGATCCGTCTTTCAAAAGTTTATTAATAGTTGCTCTCTACATCTTGCCAAATGCACTTCTATTTTTTGTTCCATCTCTTCAGTACTAAAGTGGCTTCATGATGTTATCTGATCTACTGCTAGTCTGTAAAAGTAAGCATGGAAGATTTTTCTTTAATTTCTTATTTATCCTAAACTAATTTGTCTCACGGATGGAAAAAAAAAAAAAACAACCCACCTTACTTTCTTTAAGTTCTTAGAAAAATAAGAATTCTTATCTCTGTTTCTTTTACAGGGAAGTGGTCTAAAATGTTCATATTAATCATTCATGCTAGTTATTTTTTTTCAAATCTGTGTGTATGCTCTCATATATGTCTTTCTCCCTCTAAAACCTTCTGGACAGACTTCCAGAAGCACAAACAGTGGGGTGTGCATTGGTGAACCTGCTGTACTCAGTAGGTACTTCTGCAAAAGTGTGTCTTAAATATCATCGCAGGCTGACCTTTAAAAGAGAATGAACAAACACCTTGCCCAATCTGGAAGGGTACCCCTATCTCCACAAAACTTCCCTCCAGACAACAGTGATAGGAATTGGCGGACCACAAAGTCGAGCAATATGCATATGGTTGCAGACTAATTTATGTCTAACTTAATTGTACTCCGTGATATTGCCATGCTAGCAACATGTCTGGAGCGATTACCTCTTCGCTGTGCTGATTTCAACTACTGTGGCTTTAATTTAATCAAAAGCGTTTATGGCTGGCCATGGCCCATCAGTAGCCAGGAAGAGGCCAGTGCTTCTCTTCCAGTGCCAGGGGACAGGTACAACAGTGTCCCCGGACCATGGAACAGGTGTCCCATTGCCCCTGAGATGTGGGGCTGAAGGGACACCTCTGGCAGCTCTGGTGCAGAAAGGACAACACCTCCAGCAATGCCACCAGTCCGCCGTGTTGAAGGGACACCGCTGGCAGTGACCCCAGTACGTGATACTGAAGGGACAGCTCCGGCAGTGTCCCCAGTCCGTAGTGCTGAAGGGACAGCTCCGGCAGTGTCCCCAGTCCGTGGTTCTGAAGGGACAGCTCCGGCAGTGTCCCCAGTCCGTGGTGCTGAAGGGACAGCTCCGGCAGTGTCCCCAGTCCGTGGTGCTGGAGGGACAGCTCCGACAGTGTCCCCAGTCCGTGGTTCTGAAGGGACAGCTCTAGCAGTGTCTCCACTCCATCGTGCTGGAGGGACAGCTCCGGCAGTGTCCCCAGTCCATGGTGCTGAAGGGACAGCTCCGGCAGTGTCACCAGTCCGTGGTGCTGAAGGGACAGCTCCGGCAGTGTCACCAGTCCGTAGTGCTGAAGGGACAGCTCCGGCAGTGTCACCAGTCCGTAGTGCTGAAGGGACAGCTCCGGCAGAGCCCTCGGGCTGTGGTGCTGATGGTTCGGCTCCCGTGCATCTCCGCAGCTCCGGACTCCTCAGGCAAGCTCTGCAGCTTGTTGCTTCCCATTGAAACATTGAATCATTAAAGATCTGTTTGGAAGGTACCAAGAAAACCTGAAACTCTCAGGTTTCTCTTTGCCTGTGTGAGGCGAAGTGCTGAGATTTGGTGAAGTCCTTCGTTTCCTCTAATCTATGGTATTTGGCTTTTATTGGCAGGTGGTTGGGGACTGTTGCTCACTTGTCGCACTGAGTACTAAACAAAAAAGTGAGGGCTAATCAAGTATATGGAAACAGGTTTTGTGGTTTTTTTACCTGGGGCAAAACATATTTTTCTACTCCCCAGGTGCAATGTTCTTGTTCTTTCTTTCCTATTTTTTTTTTTTTTTAAGTGACACAGAAATGGAAAGGTTGACAACAGCAGGTGCTACAACACTCCATGAGTCTGCTCTTAAAATCAATTAACAGAAAATCCTCTCCCCCTCCCCTTCCTCCCCCCTAGCTTCTACAAAGTTTTGGTTACGTTTGAATGGTGTAAAAGTTTTTAGGTGATCAAAAGGAGCTAATTAGCTTTTCTTGGCTCTCACCAGGTGCAGTGTTCATTTCAGGATTGTTCTTGTTTCAGAGTGAGATAGTATGAATTCCTATTCCTTTCCACTTACTCAGTCAAAATGATGAAAAACAGTGGTTTAATGAAGTTCTTTATCCAGCTATTTGTCTTTTATAAGATACACTCTAGAATATGCCACAGAGTTCATCTAAAGGCTTGATACTATGAATGAAAACACCAGCTTCCAAAAATAAAGGGTTATTTCTAGGATTCCTAGCAAGTTTTAATGCCCTTTTCTACAGGTCTATAAGAGTCATTAAGCTGCTTCTGTTTAAGCAGGTGTCAACACTGTCAAAATGTGTTATTGGTATGGATATCACTTTATCATTTAGGCCTTAAAGGGTGATAGTCATACTTCATTTAACACCACCAAACTCTAGTAAACACTGAATATTTCTGGAGGCTTATGCAGAATGTAAGAACTGAAAGCTGTTTGTGTCACCCTAAAATGAACTGAAACAACAAACAGATTGAGAATTGTTATTTATTTATTTTTTCCTAAGAAGTGACTGTAAGAGGAGCATAATTAAGGCAGTTTGTGCTGCGAATTATGAGTCTGTTTTTCTAGCTTTTAGGCCTTTGTTTTCAGTTTTGAACCTACTACAAGCAGTGAGTGAACTATTCAGATAAAACACTTTATTAAAGAATGTCGTGCAATACCTGTAATGGTGAATGGAATATCCACCTATTGACAGCTGGTTGGCTGCTGAGCAGCCAAACACTCAGGAGCTGTCTGCATCCAGATGAGGACATTTCATACTTCTGGCAGATGGTGTCCTGACAGGGAGTTTGAACCTGCATTAATGAACTAAGCAAACACATGCTTAAATCCATTTTGGGATAGTGGTTGAGTCTCCGTGTTCTTTCTCTGCATCATTTTACCCTTCTGTAAAATGGGTGTAAAAACATCAACTTGGTAGTACAGTGATGTACTTTGATTTTTGTCTAATAATTTGGGTTAGAAAAAGACCAGTGTTCTCACAAGTGAATTATTTTGTCTGTTGCTCCTCCTTGAAGACAAGCCTCTGGTGTTTTGTGTCTGCTCTTGGTTTTTGATGGATGATAATATTTAGAGCCAGTCTATTGAAAAGGTTTGAGTAGGGAATTGTGGCAGATGGACAGTGTGTGATGGAAAGAAAGAAAGAAAGGAAAGGAAAGGAAGAAAACTAGACATGTAAGGGAAGATATTAAGAGTAAAGACAAAAATGTTTTGGTCAATTAAGTGCAGCATTCATGACTTGCCAGGACCATGAAGGTCATATCTTGTTGAAAAACCAAACAAGCACAGAGTATATTAAGCAAATCAATTATTAATAAACTCAGGTGAATGCAGAGAGCAAGATTTTCTGGTGATACAAATGCTTGCAGATACACTGAAGTAACAAATCTCTTCATTCATGCCATCTGAAGTTTTAGTGGAGAATACTGGATGATGAGGACCTGAATATCTGCTGGTGGTATCTTCCAAGGAAGGAGGTCTCCTACAGTGAGCCCCATGAAGATGGGCTGTGTGTAGGATTTTTCTTCCCTGCAAAACTAGAATAATCTGCAAGATTGTTTCACACAATATTCCTTATCTGATGAAAATTTAAAAAAAACAAAACAAAACCAAAGCTAGAATAGTGTTCTGCCAACAGAGGAGACTTTGAGGCTACTTTGTTCATGTTTGTGGAAAAAGTTCTTGAGTTCTTGAGAACTGGTTTTACAATGATACCTCAGATTCCTGCCAGAGGGATTTTAGCAAAAGCTTTTTAAAAATCACTGGTAAACAAGTAAAAATTACAGTTCAGAATGATGTTGACCTGCAGCTTCCCACAGTATGGTTTATTGGCAGTGCAAACTTAATAGTAAGAGTTGGAAAACAGTTTTGGGAAAATATTGAGAAACCTCTGGCCACTGAGCTAGGTGGAGTTGTGTGCATATTTCCTCACTGTAACAATGCTGGAGAAATTAGTGTCTTGTTTTTTAGGATTTGGTGCTCTTTCACTTCCTACTAACTATTCATAACTTCTTTCTTTACTTGAAGCAAGTGAGATTTAAAGTAACCATGAAGAAAGCTCTTCCCTGCCATCAGGATGGTTGTGTGCATGTAGAGACTGCCTAAGGAGACTGCTTTAATATGAGATTAGACAAAAATCTCCCAGGAATGAGTAAGCTGCAGCTGCTTTTGCCTTTGGGAAGGAAGATGGACTGGCTGACCTCTTGAAGTCTTTATCAGCTTTATGTTCTATGATTTTCTGAATCTTCTTTTTTTCCTTACTTCCTGAGACCTAGTAGTTCTTGGGTTAACTTGTTTTTCTTGAGCAAAAGAAGCAAACAACCCAAAAATATTTGAAATTCTATTTTCTCTACTTTATGGTCTTTGCTTATTGATTATTCTTCTAGCCAGTAAACCCATTTATGTACCCTTGAAAGTGTCAGAATTGAAATATCTGTGTCTGTGAAAGGCATTAACCATGGTCAAGGTTAGAATCTAGAGGTCTTGGTGAGTATTTTGGGAAAGAAGTTAGCTGAAGGAGAAGGTGATCCTGCTGATACGAGTAGAAGTTCACAGGGCAAAACTGAGAGTGAAAGGTGTTTGTGACTAAGAATAAGGAAAGAAATTTAGCTGTTCACAATGGAGTTATGCCTGCTTCAAATAAAAATAATAAAAACATTTTGCTTTTTCTTGGGACAACTTCACAACTATGAGTCTTGACCAAAGGAAAACTGATTAATGGAGAGCTTCCCTGTTGGACACCATGAGTTTTGGGACAGATGCTGCTGATCTGGCACAAATGACAGCTGAGAATGCTGTTGTGTTTCCTCAAATGCCATCTGAGCTGAGGTGCTCAGTTCCTTCAGTGTCGGAGCATATTCCCCCATAAATGCTGAAATCCTTTCTCATGGTTTTGAGCCGGAGTTGCACAGCACTTTATTTTCAGAATGCTGTACTGACATTAGGTGATTCATCTTCACAACACCTCTGTGTAAAAATTATCCTCAATTTAGAGACAAGAAGAGAAAATGACTTTCTGAAGATTCAGTTTGGGAGCTATTTCTAATTGCTAAACTGCTCACTTCTTTCTCTTTTGGATGACATGTCATGAGTTTACAACCAGATTGAACAGTGGAGACGAACCAAAGGCAGAGATCCATAAGGAGTTCAAGGTGATACTGGCAAACTCCTCCAGCCTAGGTCTTCTGACATGCAGTAATAGCAGAACCTGGAGCTTTATTTCATGAAGGTTCATGTGCTATTCTGGCTAATTATCTCTGTTGTTACTATGTCTTCTGCCAAAGGCCCTTTAGGCTATCAGGTATCCACTTGCCATGGATTTTACTTAAGATCCTTGGCTAGATGTAGTTAGAGGCCACATGAAATATCCCCTTTCTCTCTAACAGATGCTAGCAAGGACACTTACTGGTGATGCAGAACTAATGAGTCCTTGAAGCCTGCATGTCGAACTAAGAGGTTACTGTGGACTTGCAGCAGATGTTTGCTGTGTGTAGCAGGCCTATTCTCATCTTTTTGCATAATTTTGAATGAAGCCATGGACTCTTTCAGAAATTTCACCTATGAACATTGCTGCAATGCTAATTAGTTATAATTTATTACTTTCTCAGGATTTTAGTCCATGGAATCTGCTGGTTTTAGGTAGATTACCATATTACCCATACCCCACAGGTGTCTGTGACTTGATTAGCTACAACTAAAATTTATATTGCTGATGTTTTAATCACACTAATTCTTTTGATTATAGTGAGCTGTCTATGGACACCTCCCCTATAAAAGAATATTTGGAAAAAAAAACCCAAATAAAACCCCAAAAACTCCAAACCCAGAAATAAAGACTTGATCCAAAGTTCATTATAAGTAACAGGGAAAATATTTTGAGCCACAGGAGTTTTGTATCAGGCCATTATTTGACAAGAATTCTCCAATGCAAAGAGCTATATTCTATAGCAAACTAACTAATGGAAATATCTTTAAAAGCAGTTTATTTATTTATTTATTTTTAATAATGAAGTTGTCTTTGACATTTATACTGATTTTTATCTTTTTAATTGATAGTGAAAAGCTAAACTACATGCCTACTTCATACCTCAAACTTGAGCAAAGAGAAATCTTGAGGAAGAATATTGATGTTTTTATTATATTTTTTGGTGGTATGTGGTTCTTTTCTTGCTGTTTGTTTGTTTTCTTTACTTTCATGACTTCTAGACAGTTAACAACTTCTTCTGATCTATCATCTTCTGATCCACTGAGGTGCTTTTTTTTTCTTAAGTGTAAGGTGCACTTACTTTTTATTCTGTTTCACGGGAAGAATCCCAGAAGTTTCTTAGCAGTTTTTTTTCTTTTTAAGGAGTTCAGTGACTTTTTTTTTATTAATACCTGGCTAATTGCCACCAGAGGCTTAGGCAGTTACCAGTTGGTTAAAGGGTTCAATATCCTCTTTAACTACTTTCATTATGGAGGTGATTAGGGCATGCCAGTGAAAGGAATCTCTCAATTAAGGGCTCAGGTATTTGTTACTTATTAGGATGATTAGGAGGGAGCAGACTGCTTTGTCCTTTCAATTCCCTGCACCAGCAGGAGAAAGAGCTTCCGAGAAAAGCAGGCAAGTAGTGGGGTTAAAAAGTATCTGATAGGAAGCTGATCGTCTCCTTGCTCTCCCATCCTTCCTTCTCAGGCAGAAAAATTTCACTGAGAGCTTGAGGGCACAGATTGATGAATGAAACCTGCTGCAGCTCTCTCTAATTGTGTAGTGTAGGAGATTAGCTCTAAGGAAATGCTCATAGACTCCCAATTTAGGGGTATCCTTGGTATGTTGAAGGGAAGATAGAAATAAGAGATCCACTCCCAAGGCAATTGGCAATGTCAGCAATTTCAGATGAATGCTGCCATGAACTCATTACAGGGGTGTTTTGGGTGGAGATAGAATATTCTATTCCTTCTACCCTCTTTTCTTTTGATGTCATCTGCAGAGGATGTCCTCCTCCTATGTTTAAACCAACACAGGCTATGGGAACCGTGTCAGAAATTAAATGTTGTAACAAACCTAAGCCATTTGATTCTGAGTTTTGATTTGTCACTCTGCTGCATTTCACACCCATATGGAACTTCTCAGAACCAGACACAATAGGAAAAGGTGTAAAATATTCCTGTTTCAAAGGTACATATCTCCCTCACTTGAACTTATGAACAATTGCTGTTAGTAGTTTGAACTGTTATGGTGAAACAAGACTTACTTCACTCAGTGCAAACAGTGTTTGCAGCAGTACTAATTTCTAAAAATCTGCAGTTTGGTGCTTAATTTAACTTTGTTCTGGATACATATAAAATATTGTACTGCAATAAAATGAACTCCAGCACCAGGAAGGATGTGGGGTCCTGACCACAAGGCTTTGCATGCAGTCTGTGTCATGTAAGATACTGTATCAAGACTATTTTAAAACAGTTCATAAAATAAAGATAATTGAACTCTCCATTACAATCTTGCATCAGGAAAACATCTTATACTTGCAGAAGTGACTTGAAGTCTCAATGCTTGCTCACATTTTTTCTGTCCTTTGGGGACTTCTTGAGCTTCCAGAGTAAACCACGAGTTTTAGAAGAGTTCCTTGCAGGATAAAGCATATTGTATTTTCTGCTGAGGACTAGAAACACTTGAAGGATGCTCTTTCAGCATTTCAGCATTATTCTGGATCATCACATACTAGGCTTTCAAAAAGCCTGGATTGCCCCAGACTGCCAAAGAGGAGAAAACCCTGTATTTTGGGATGTGGTAGTCTGGAGACCAACATTTGGAGAATGAAAGTCTCTTCCAACATTTAAAATTATCTACCCATCATCACTTTATGTCCTCTATGAAAGTTCCTGATCTACTGTTTGTTTGCTTCTGGACACCAAATATGTCTTAGGTTTTTGGTTTGGGGGGGGGGGGGGGGTGTCTTTTTTCTTTTTCTTTTTCTTTTTCTTTTTCTTTTTCTTTTTCTTTTTCTTTTTCTTTTTCTTTTTCTTTTTCTTTTTCTTTTTCTTTTTCTTTTTCTTTTTCTTTTTCTTTTTCTTTTTCTTTTTCTTTCAGTATTAGGTGTGTTAGAAATGACATAGGGATGGTTCTAGGCAGCTGATAGTTAAAACAGCAACACTGGATCTGTGCCATTGAAAGCTCCTGAAAATCCCAGTGATTTGACCTGAACTCTTCAGCTGGCCTTTCTACTGACACATTGAGAATTCACTGCTCTTTCCAATATCTTTCTTCTGGAGTTTCTCTCCCCTTTTGCTGTTCTGTGTGGGAATGGAGATCCCAAGGACAGAAAGGAGGTGGTTGCTGTTCAGTCTATACTGGTGCCCTATCAGCTTTTTCATTAATTTCTGGTATTTTTCTCTGACAAATAAATGATCATCCAGTCTTCTGACAAGAAAGGCTTAGGCTCTTAAAACACATCCTGCCTAATAGTAAAAGGCCTGTTATTTAAAGGGCACTTTTCAAAACAATTAGTACTTTAGTAGCAATGTGTTTGCCTTAATGAGTGCACTCTGGCAGTCAGAGGAAAGAGCATAAGCTGATACCTAGAGATGTAAGCTAACATAGGCAAATTAGCAGCGCTACAAGTCAGTTACTGAATGTACTGCACATCCGAGAGGTTTATTTTAATGAGTGAAAAGCACTAGGTATGATTCAGAATGGCTTAATTTTTGTTTTCTCCCCAGATATCCACCCTCTTTTATATCTCCCATCAGAAGGCCTCGTACCACTCCTGAACTTGTGATAGTTTATGCTGTATGGGTTGCATTCAGGTCTGGTTTGACTTGCTGGACTGGCACCAGAGACAATTTTTCATAAAATCTCAGACTTGCTTCCTTGCTGTTTCTGTCTGATGTTTGAAATCAGTCTCTTTATGATGTAGGTATGCTGCTGGCATTTTGGTATAACATACATTTCTTTTTAAAGGTTTCAGGAGGTTTTTCTTTTCCCAAGATGGATCACAGAAAAGGCTGGTGGTATCGAAGAGGAAGAGGCAGGGGATGAAAGCTTGGTTCTGAGTATCCAGCAATAGCTGTCATGGTGAAAGCTGCTGTCTCTTGGGCATGTGTGGTCCTGATTTGGATAACTAGATGGAACCTGACTGCAGGTTGGGTGATGAGGAGTTAAAAACAATTTCCATAGCCTCTTTGACAATAATCCAGCCTGTGGAGCATTTCATATCTGATCAAAACTCCAGGTCTGTTCCTGAAGACCTTGAGTGTGGCACAGTGAATAAAAAGTGTTAAACAACAGCAAGGAAGCATTAGAGTGGCCACAGAGAAAAAAAAGCCCTTTCTAGCAGTGATACTTGTGAAACACAGAAATGTGTTGGCAGGGGAGGGGTGTGGGCTCTTCTTTGCTAGGTCTTGCAGAACAGGATGGACAAGCATCTGTCAGGAATGACCCATGTGTTCTGTCCTGCCTTGCGGCAAGGTATGGGCTGGCCTCCTCAATCCTGTATTTTCAATGGTTCCCTACACACACAGGCTGTTTGAAGTTTGCCTTGGATCTTGCTTGGGATCTATGTAAGTTTATCTTGTCCTTTTTTTTCTTTTTTTCCCTGAAGGATTACCAGTCTCCAGCTGAATATCAGGATAAGAATCAAACCTCTTCTCTAAGCAGCAACTATTCAGTGTTAGCAGTGTCACCAGCTTTTTATGGCTGCTGTTTGAACAACCCTACCAGTGGCTGTTGCAGGGAAAAACAAACATGCTGCCTATCTTGAAAAAGGGGACAGGAGAGAACATGGGCAGTTAATGCTCAGTCAACCTAAATTTGATCTTCAGAAAGATATTTGACCAAGCTGTTAATCAGTGTGAAAGTACCTAAGGGATAACAAGGGACAAGCTGGAACAACCCCAGATTTTCTTGAGTAATGCACGCTGGTCTTCTCTGGATTGTTTTTATTCCAGCAGATAACTGATGGAGGGGGAATCAGTTGGTTGTGACATTTATTACATATGTGGCATGATGATAGCATCGAGTTCTTATAATTGCAGTAGAAAATCCTAGGCTGGGTTGAACTGCAAGGTGGGTGTAAAATCTGGATGGGCACACACTGTGAACTGAGGTTGGACAGTGATTTGGCTTATCACATGTGTGAAAAATATATACACTGTGCAGGTGTAAATGGGGAAGAAAAAACCCCACAGATCTGCTAAATCTGCCACCAGATAATTTCACAATAGGATAAAAAAGTGCAGAAATATTTATCATTGGTTTTCTTTCAGATTGGATGGGTATAACATGCAGTCATACAGGGGTCTGTCCTGTGGCTGGTACTATTCAAGTTTCCCACTAATGGCTTGTCTGGTAGAACAGAGAGTACACACATTAATTGTGAGGGGTGGCTAGCACTATGAGGGCAGGAGCAGAATACAAAATGATTTTGTTAGATTGGAGAAATGGTCTGGAATCAATATGATGAAATTCAATAAAGTCAAGTGCGCAGAATTACACTGAAGAAGAAAATATCACAGACACGTATAAAAAAATGATATAAACTGACTAGATGTAAGTACTACAACATCATGCTGATAAAGTGGTAAGGCTTCAGCCTGGAAACTGAGTGCAGTTTTGGGTAGGCAGTGTTTTGAGGAAGGATGAGAAAAATCAAAATACTGAAAGAAAAATTAACCTGTGTTCAATATGAAGTGGGCAGAGATTGTTTAGCCTATATGAAATATATGGGGGGCAGGGAATAATGACATCTTCAAATATGGAAAAGGTTATTGTAAAGAGGACATTGATAAGTTTTTTCTGCATACATACCCATATGTAGGTTGATCATCAGTTGTGAAAACAGTCATAACACGATCTGTAAGGAACCTCCAGAGTGCCAGTAGCGGGATATTTGTGTGAAGTGGTTAAACAATTGTCCAAATTCAGTTCTGAATGGGCTCGGTTACTTTTTGAGGACCCTCCAGCCATGTGTTCCTAGGAATGGGTGGCTGAGAGCTGCTCTACAGCATCTGCCTGCTGAGTTGAGTAACCCCTAAGTGATGGACTGAGGACTTGAACACCCTGCAATGTGTCAAATGGTTTATTGAGGTTTTACCCCCCCCTCAGCTTCTGGGATTATGCACTCACTGGATGTTTCTAAATGCTGTGCTGAATGTACAGCAATGTTTGCTGTCTGACAGTGGACTTTGTGATGGTCAAGGCTGAATTTGGCTTTAAGAGAGCTGTTCTGCTAGGACAGGCACCAATATTCATCTTACAGCCCCTGCTCACTTGGCATTTGGGTTGCATATTCTGTAATGCTGAAACAAAGAGGTTCTTCCTCTTTCCCTAAACCCCATGCATACAAACCAGCAATTTCCAAAGCACAATCATCCAATCTGTTACCTTGGCAGACACCAACTCCTTTCTACTTTGGAGGAAGGAAATCTATCCCATAATACACCTGTGCAATATATGGCAATGGCGATTCTGTTGCTAACCCCTGCAGCAATCAGTTTATGCCCTCAAGCATGAGATTTGATTATCCTTGTCATTATCTAAGCTACAAATGTTATTAGCAGCCATAAAATTGTCCATTAAAGTGAGAGGAATTACTTGCCTGCACCAGGGGGAGAAGAGATAATTTACCACACAGATTTAAGCCCAAATACTTTTTTTTTTTTTTCCCCCAGAAGAACCCTCTAATCCTTTGTACAGACTTCATTTTTGCATTTCAGAATCCGTTTCCCCCTCCATGGCCTTCAAGTCTTCATAAGAATGACATAGATACCTGCTGTTGAAATAACCTCAGAGATCATGACCATGTATTTCTTCTATGTTCCATAGCTTGAAATGAATGCTTCCCTAATTCTGGAAGTGCAGATGCCCAAACTTTTGTTGGGTTCCATATTTTCTAGACTTCAGTGTTGGTCTGAACTTCATTTACACAGAAGCAATTCTGGATGCCTTGGACTGACTGTGCATCACTGGCTGGGTGTAGGATCAGTTGATTTGCTCCTAGAAGGGGCATTTTCGTAGGTTTGCTTGATCCTACAATACTAGGTTTTTTTGAGAAGAAAATCTGATGTATCACAGGGGCCAAGAAAAGATGCTCTGTCTGAGTGGGAGAGATCCAGGGTAGTGTCTGAAAAATTTCTTTGTCTTCCCTGGGACTGTCTGATTCATCCCCTTCCCACCACCCTGTTAATTCCTGTTCATATATCAGTTCACCGTAAAGCTGATTTTTTATTCCCATGTGGTATTGTGTTCCCACCCCCTTCCAACAACAGGGAGTAGGAGCAAACACCCACAGCTTTCCCAACAGACAAAAATGGTGGATCCTGACAGACTGGAACAGATTCCAATCACAGTTTTTCTCTGTAAATCCTGCAAAACTTGGTTGTTTTGGTGTATTTGTTGACTTTAAACTAAGATAAATGTGTGCAGAATGTGGTCTGGAGAGCCTGTATTTTGAAGGAAGCATCTCCTCCTACTCACCCAACAAATTAACACACACATGGTGTAGCATCGATATTAGCTCCTGTAGCAAATGGAAAATATGTCAGTAGCCCGAAAGGAATAGAAAATGTTCTCAAACAGGGCTTAAAAAAGTAAACAAACATCGTATAACTAACAAAATCAATACAGTTCCATATTAGCCATTACAGATATCTCTGTCTTTGTCTACATCATACTGTGCACATTTCAGTGCTGTGGAAAATGTAGAATCCAGGGAACCTAATTTCAGAACTTGGAGATGGTGCATTGAATGCAAGGCATTTGATAGAAGGTCTGGAAGAGATTTATTTTAAATAACAGAAGACATTTTCCCCTGGAACCCCCCAAAAGAGCATTAACTGAGTCAAAGAAATGTAAATATATATACAAAACTAATATATGTTAATTGATGTTACAACATTAATAGGAAAAACTCCTTGAAAACTCCTTTTTTTTTTGTCATCACTAACTTAAAGAAATCCCTTTGTGAGAACTAATGTTAGGTTCAGGATGTCAAAGAGGAGGGGACAGCCTTTCAGCTTTCTGCATTATAAAAGCTTTGTCTTCCTTAGTTGCTCTTCTGCTTGGAGGGAATCTGAGAGAGAGAAATATCCTGATGCTTTCCAGCCTTTGCCTCATGGCCTTCGTTTTCTCTTCATGTCTTCCAACACAATCAGTAATATTCAAGTTATTTTTGTGGGTTTTCCTACTGAAATCCTTCAAGCCAAGCTTCTCTTGGCTGCTGTAAGTATTCCCTTTTCTCCTCTTCTCTTGAGAACCTGGTAATCTTATTTATCCAGGTGGCAAGAGTCGAGGCTGCAGACTAAGCAGGTGGTTGATGCTCTTCCAGCTTCCTAACCAGAAGAGCACATCTCAGTAGAAGTTGTGTGAAATTTAACAGGAGGAAATGCTCCTGTAACCCAGTGTCATTCTTTGATTGCCTGTCCAATCCATTTAATATTGAAGGAACATCCTCTGTCTTTTGGATGGTGACTTTTGCTTCCATTCACAGTGCAGAGCTCTTTGCCAAGGAGAGGCTGGCAAGATTTCCTGCACAGGACATTGATAGAGACTTTGAAGAAGAGGAAGAAGCTGGAAACAACAATTAGGACAAAATGGACCAGTGCTTGGAATCCTACATTCAGGTGATTTCCTGAACGAGAAATGTTTGGTTTTGGTGGTCTTTGGTCTTCTGGAGTTTTAGTGCCATGCAGCAGCAAAGCTGTGCATGCTCACTGAGTGTGCTGGAGAGCCACAGGAGCTCTGCCTCCCTGTGTTTGGTTTTCCATTAAAAAGATAATATTACTTGAAATACAGATTGATTGATTGATAGATGGATAGATAATTTATTTTCTTTTAATGTGATGTGCTCCTACCCTTTACCAAGTGTCCAGAGGTCCTCTGGGAGGTCCACAGACTTTCATTCTGAAGGGGACACAGAAGGTTCTTGTCCCTCCTTGCCTTCTATTCCACCTCCCTGCAGTGCTTGATGTCGATCTCACTGCTCAGAGTGCCTGCAGCATGCACGAGACCCAGGGGCCTGGGTTTCTTGTCTCTTTAATGGCATTCTGTGAGCTTGTGTTCAGAGAGAGAGACAGAAAGATCAAAGGCTGTGCAAGTGCGCTGTGCTTGATTTTGCTTACACCAATACAAATCGATTGACTTCACTGAGTTATGAGGGATTTACAGCTAGGGGAGAACAGATTCTGACCTAATGGCTCCGAAAGAGGCTTTTCTTGGATGAGCAATGTAATTAGAGCACTGGAACAGACAGATTTTGTGACTCATCTGTGGGTCTGCAGTCTTTTCTTTGCTTCTAGTAGGGTGTTCACTAATGTCACCACACTTTCATTTCACCCGTGGGCTGATCTAATGAAGGACCAACCTTTGCTTGAACAGAGATCTCTGTTCAGCTGCAAAGCATCCTCCAATCTTCATGTCACTGTGGAGACTTCAAGCTCAGGACCAGACACTGGGGTAGTGGAAAATTCCCACTCTCTTCCTTTGTTGTGCTGAAGCAGAGGATTAAAATAACTAGAAAAAACAAAGCAGGGGAAAAGGAGAATGGACTGATGACTGAGTCCACTTACCAATCTGAAATATGTGTCCCAGCAAGGGGCAAAATCATGTGCCAAGATCAACCTGCTCTATATATCCAGCTGGACAACAGTACATGCATTTTGAAATCAATAAAGCTGCTTTTCACAGCTGGATGGAGGTCTGGGGATGAAGTATTTTTGTCAGAAGATGTCACTTCATTGAGACTGCAACTCATTCATTTGGGAAAATTTCTTGAGAATGCTTCCTAAGTTTGGGGATGAGGAGGTAGTCATGGCTAGTGTACGAGGGACTTGGCATGTATTTGGGAAGACTGGAGCTGAGAACAGTCACAAGGCTCAGGCCTCCAGGTGTCTGGGGGCTATTTAGGGCACAAGGGCCTGGCAGAGAGCTGACAGCACTCAGGATATGGAGGTGGTGCAGTTTTGGCTGCTGGTTCTCCTTTGGTCCCAGTGCAACAGGAACTGGAGTCAGGGGCCAGCTGTTGCATTTTGGCTGGTGGCCATGACCGTGACAACAATAATGGCAGGGTGTGTCAGGGCAGAAGCTGTCACCCTGCTGTGTGTACAGTGCCACCCCTTTGTCACCCACTGCTCGTTTCAGCTGAGCTCAGGCTGTGAGAGCCCTTCAACACAGTAGTTTTAGGAAAGGATAGGGAGGCATTGATGCAGTGGACTGGAGTTTAGCATGGGATGGGAGGTGTGAGACAGTGACACCAAGCCTGATGGTTCCTTCAAAAGACTGGGGGCCACTGACATGGGGAACTCAGTGGAGGTGCCCACTTTACTTGCAACCTTGTCCTTTGTGTCTGTGTGCTCCCTTCTGAAGCCTTCCAGGTACCAGAGTGCATCTGCACTCCAAAATCACAACCTACTGCAGCCATTCCTCTGCTAGATTCAGCCCTCTGAAGTGGATTGCTGCTGCTGTGGTTCACATTCAGAACAGACTTTTTCCACCTGGGAAGAAGGTGAATTTCTATGTGCTGAATCATGTGCCTCACCACTTGGCAGTGACAATAGCACAGCTATATGTGCAATTGGATTTGATGTCAGTTTTCTTCTGATTTGCCACTCATTGAAACTGAGAGCCAGTCATGATGATTGGTCTTGTCCTTGGATTCAAGCCCTGCTGCACTGGGCTCCGTACCAGCACAAAATTCAGAGTAATTTCAAAAAAGTGTCTAGAAGACCACAGAACTAAAGCTCCATTTTCAAAAGTAGCTTTTGCGCTTAGGAGGCTGCTTTCCAAGCCAAGGAACTTCATACCTGCCAAATATTGGGTTAGAAAACAGGTTGGTTGGAGTGTGAAGTCATTGAAGAACATGAAAAAAATATGCCTTTCAGGACAGTTTATAAAAAAAAAAAAGTACAGGTGCCTGGTAACTCCAAATCCTTTGGTAATCTTCTTCTTCAGCTGTCACACAAACATCCCTTGGAAGATTTTTCTCTCCTTTTACACCCAGGGAAGAAAGTCACCATGTGGAGTATTAATGAAAGTTACCGTCTCTTGTACATAGACATTAAAGCTGCTCTTTCTGCCTGCTGACTCGTGAGGTACCAACTCATCAAGTTGATTTTCACTTGATGAATACCTGTAAAACACAGGAGTAAGTCTGTGCTTGAGAGAAATTTCTGTTGCTTTGAGACAGGTCACAAATGAGTGTAACAAGTAGTAGGATGAAGGGAGAGGAAAATAATAACAGTTATATTCTGCTCATTGCACTTAGTTGCCACCATCACTGATCAGATGAAGAATTTATCTCAAGAAAGATACTGGGCTCGTGGGTTAGTTCAGGGACATGTTTGCATCCAAGATGCTATAAGGAAAAATGCCTGGAGATGGGTTTTGAAGAAGCCAAAAAATTGTAGTCACAGCTGGCACAAATGGCATTGCAGATGGGGAAGTGGGTGATGAGAAAAGAGAACTGGGAAAGATGGGACAGGGTGTGTGGTCATGAACAGCTTAAAGATGTGGGAAAAGGAGAAATCAGTAGAGAGGAAAGGGCAAAGTTCTTGAGGTTTCGTGCTGCTCAGAATAGAAGTCTTGGCCTTGGTTTGCTTTAAAGTTTTTTCTGAGATATCCCCTCTGAATGGAGTAGCCTGCACGTATAGAACATCCCAGCTTATGCTAGTGCAGTTTAGAACAGTCACAACTTGATTGACCTTCCCTGGGATGCTGGTGGTAATTGCACTTGGCTGAGGGCTTTCTTTATGCCTTGTATGATTGTCGGGATCTGGATGCAGGATACACTGTCCATTCTGAAAGTATGAAGCTACATATTTTATTTTTCAAGCCTCCAGAGCTACACACTACCATAAGTCCCTAGGCTATTTGCACTGCACAGTGTCTGTATTATGGTCTCATACCATAATATAATACATATATATATATATAATGGGGTATATATAATATACACCATAGCATAAGAGGCTCACACAGCTCACAAACTTCCAATACAGGCAGGATTAAAGCATCCCAGCACTGTTTTGCCTGAACCTACAGGTTTTGTGTGCTCTCTGCACTGGTTTTAGCATCAGTCTCATTAGTAGCACGGCTCTTTTTAATGATTACCAACACTTCAGCAAACTTTGGCGTTAAAACTGATCAAAGACTCATAAAACTCTTTGTGCTGTTCTGACCTGTAGAGGTATTTGGCTGTGGGAACAGTTGTACCTCAGCAGGATTAGATAATGTAGAAATGCTAGACCTATGTCATTAAAGCCATCGATCAATAATCTGCAATCCTAATTTTCCAGCCTCAGAGGTTTCTTGAGGACTTCAGCTGAATTTGTGGAGACCTTCCAGCTCTGGGTGTTTGGAAACAGACCTCTAAGGAGGGGAGCTGCTGCTGCAGTGTGTGGCAAACATGCTGATGCTTCTGTCTTCAGCCTGGGGCAGGGCCATGCAAACCTTTCTGGAGCTGTTCTCTAGGTTAAACCACACTCAGGGAGCACTAAATATTGTCACTATTTCTTGTGTGACTGGAGAGAGCTGAATTACCTTGGGGAAGAAGGAACCGGCCAAATCCGCTCTGGTGGCCGCACCGCCCCGGAGAAGAATTTTGATTGTGAGCAGCACAACTCCGAGGTGCCTGTGATGTTCATCTGCCATCGGTGCAATGCTGAGGCAGACGTGCCACTTCCTCCCCAGATTGTGCATTTTGAGCACGTTTCAGTAGTGCTGTAAGTTAACATTTTTTTTTTCTCTTCCTCTACAGTGCCAGTCATTGCCTTTTCTTCATTTTAGTGATTAATTGCTCTAAATACTCCTGCTCCTGGACTGCAGGAGTACAATTTCTGTGCTGTATTTCATCTGAACTTGCTATGCAAGTATAGGCGAACTTGGGGGAGTGCACACACCCACGTCTAGCTAGGTAGAGATGGTTGCCAAAAGGACACCAAGTAAGGGAACAGTTAGTTCTTAAACAAGGGTATAATCTAATAAAAGAAAAAAAAAAAGAAAATTACATACTGGAATCTTCAGTGCCTTTCCCCTCCCCCCAGTTTCAAAATTTACAGCTAGTACAACCCCTGACTAGAGCAGTGATTTAAATATATATAGGCATCTGTGCTTCTAAGAAAAGGAAGTGTGTCTGTTTGGGGAGCTGTGTGGAATGAGTTGGTGGATCTCAGTCCAACTTCTGGCAGACAGGTTTTCACATCGCTCAAAGTCACCCTCTTGCCCATCCCCCCTCCAGGGCTTGTGCCAAGGGATCTTTATCTATTCCTCATATGATCCCACCTGCCTCAGCATCTTCTGCAGAGATGGAGAGTTCCTCATGCTCCCCTGTGTGCCTTCTGGGCTGGGGCACTGTCAGCCCTGCACATGGAGGGTAGGTTTGGCTGTGCTCTTGATTCTCCCCAGTGTAGCTGCTCCTTTGCATCTCCCTCCACGTGATCCCCATGTGTTAGACACTTTTAGCCATCCACATGACTGGTTTTGCCTGGCATGTGGCATCATCTTCTCATCGTGCTGAAAAGAGGCCAGCTAGAAGGCACAGCAGTGTCTCCTGACAGGACCATGCCATGGCTGCTCACTTGCATGTGCTGACACACACCTCTCCTGGGGCTGCTCTGCCAAATGTGTCAGGACCCTGGAATTCATCTGGGGTGTTGTAGCACAGTGCTTCTTCACCTTTTCTATACCTGGCTCTATTTTGTTACAGGCAAAAATCTTCAGGGCTTGCAACAAATTGAGCAGCTCAAAAATAGATGGTTAATTTGTACTGCCTGGACTTTACAGTTTCCTTTTCGGCTCCTGGGTGGAAAATCCATGGCTTGCTGCTGGCCCCCTTCACCTGTTTTTAGGATGTACATTGCCAGGATCCTCAATCTGGTCCTGTTTATGTGCTGCTTTCCAAACCTCTCTGTGTGGGTTATTTACAAAGCTTTTGCTGTACCTGTGTGTATTCAGCTACTTTAAGGATCCTCTTCACCCCCTGAAAAGCACAACAGCCCTTTCTGATGGCAGCCACATTCTTCAGGCTGAGTGCTTTTACCTTGACTCAAGAACTTAAAGAGGAAATGTTAATTGCTTTGGTGGTGTTTTTGTTGAAAAAGGCACACCAGGCTGACTAGCTTGGAAAGATGAATCCTGTTGCTGATAAGGGAGAAAACAATCTCTGTGAGTCTGTGAAAAGTCTGCAGTGCCCAGGGCAAACTCAACAGTGGAATGGAAATATCTTCCTTGTTGCTTTTGTCTGGAGATGGCAGAGCTGACTGGCATCTCAGGGCTGCGTTGCTTCTGCAGTGATTTGTCACAAGCTCTGGGCTGCCTCGGTTTGCTGCTGCCTGTGCTGCTTTTCCCTGTCATGGCACATGGCCAGCTGCAATGGAAATGTGAAGGGAAAAGGGAAAAGAGACTCTTTAGGGAACACATCAGTTACAGGACTCATCAAGGACACGGGCAAGGTGTGTGCTGGCTCTTCTCCTAGACTTGGAGATGCTTTGGGTGGAACAGCACAATCAAATTCAATATTCATTTAGCCCTGGGGGTTGAGTAGGTCTGGGACAGGTGACACAACTCTCTGGGAGCCTGGGTCCAGAACCGGGGTGTAATACCCCAGGAAAATGAGGGTGTCCCAAAAAGTTCCCTTTCCCAGCTCCCATCTGCCATAAAGACAAATGAACATGTCCTTGCAGTTGCTGGTTTGGGTTGTAGGTGATGTGTCTCCATGTTGGGGCTGGCTCTCTTTGGTGCTCAAGTAAGCTTACCTACACTCTTCTGGTGCCTCTGCTGTTTCATTTCTTTTTCCTTGAATTTTCATGAATTTTTGAGCTCTTGCAGTCACAGCAGCTGAAGTTGGGTATGTGTGCAGAATCAAGCCAACACTCTTTTATCAACTCAACACCTAAAACACATTAGGCATCCCCAGAATCATAAATAGAGGTTACTTGGAGCAGAAGAAGGTGGGGAATGAGCACTTTCTCTGTTTGCTGTTGAAAATGAGCCATTCTATCAGCAAGGATCCTGAAAGAGGGAGGAGAAGGGAGGGAGCAGGGATGCTGTGGAATGGTGATCAGATGAGGAGAAAGCTTTTGATGTTTTTTGTTCCCTGAACTGATTCTCGATTTTTTATTTTGAATAAAATACTGTGACAGTCATGGCAACCACATCTTCCAAGTCCCTGAGAAAAGGTTTTGAGTTTTGCTCTGTAAACTTGACAAAAAGTGTGTACATTGCTATACCTGCTGCTGCAGGACCATTCTGCTTCTACTTGTAATTTGACCAAGTCTCAGTTTCCTACAAATGCTATAGTTATTATTAACCCCTTCTTCCCCTGTGTGTGCAGTCTGCCCTCAGAACTAATCCTTTCCTTGTCTTTTGCTGTATTTTTGGAGCACATAATATATAGATGCTTGGCTGGGGATTTAAAAGCCCAACTCGAATCCAGCGAACTAATGTGTTATTTCAATTTCTGTATGCACCTGTTATTGTTCTCCAAATTCCTGGATTTTTTTTCTTTTACAAATTCATGCTCATTCTCCCCAAAGAGGTTTTAATGGGAAAGAGAGAATTAAGGTAGACAGCCTGTAAAAATCCAGACACTTAAGAAAGAACAGCAACCTAAATTATCATCTCAAGTTATTGCTCTACTGTGTTAGTGCTTACACTACAAAGTGTTCTGAGCTGTGAGGAAGCAGCTGGTCTGGAACAGTGCAGCTGACTGGTATCAGGTAGAACCAGAAATGCCCCATTATGTGCTAGGCAGTAAGGGTGGTCTTCTCCATGAGAGCATGGTGGAAGCTGTCTTGCATCAGAGAAATGCCTGGTGTCTCAAACAGACTATAAATGTCATTTATTTAATAGTATCTCCAGCTCATACAACAGAGTAATCAAAAATATAGCTTATTATCAGTTATTCTTTATGATGGCTTATGGGTCAGGAATAAAATAGCATAAAATCATCCAACTTAACAAAGCACAAAAAAAAGAATCTGTAGTTTGTAGAGTAGGAAATAAAGTGGTCTGAGCCAATCTTGGGAAAAAAGTAGCCTTGTGGTCTGCAGGCTGTTTCTTTTCTTTTCTTTTTTTTTTTTTTTTTTTTGCTGTAGCACTCACTAATAGACTCATTCCCCATGCATAATTCCTGTGGTTTTTTGTTTGTTTTTTTTAACTATATCTCAAGCTAACTGCTCCCCTTCTAACCCTCCACTGTCCCAACCTGCATTTTTGATCCTTATCTTATGTTGCATGAATTTCATAGAATTTCTACCTGGGTTCTGATGCTGAAGGGTTAATACAACACATAGTAGGTGAACAGTGGTGGCTACAAATAAGTGCCAATTAATGCTTCGCTGAACTATTTAATAGCCTCTAAAATTGGCCACTAGCCTGAGACATTCATAATATTCCCAGAAAAACTTGGGCTTCAGGTTTCACAGACAACTGAGAGCATTTAATCCTAGTGTAAGAGAATGCTTTTCCTGCCCTGTGACTTTTTTTTCCTGAGTAATGAAGACCATGGCAGTGCTTTAAAAGGACTGTGGCAGAATGGGACTGCTTGGGTTTAGCAGCACAGTTTTGATGGTGTTTGCATGAGCTTCTCTTGGTTTTCATATGGGTCTCCTTTTCTGGCACGGTCCTTCTTTGCACCTGTCATTGCTCCCAAGAGAACAGGAGTGGATGGAGTAATCTGGTAGTAAACACAGACTTGGGTGAGATTCATGTTACCACCCTGATAATGGCTCAGCAAGATGCAAAGTGAGGAACAAGTTCAAGGAATAGGGAAGAAAATAGTATTTTTGGGAGCTTGGTGGTGGGCTCAAGTCCTTTGTGAATGGAATTCCGTCTAATGATGGGGCTTTTCAGCCTGACCTTTCATCCTGGTCCAAAGGAATACTTTATGACAAAAGTGGTGTGTTCCTAAGTAGGTGGGTAAGGACTGAACTGAGAGTTGAACTAAAAAATACTGTGAAATGGCTTTATATTCAATATCTGTCCTTATTGCTGCCAGGGAGTCCAACTGTGTGTCCTGTGTGTCTACCTGCAGAAGCAGCAACTCTTTCTAGAGCTAAAGTTAAGTGTAATCCCAGTGCTGTCAATTTTGTTCCTAAAATGAGTGAAGGCTCCTTAATATGTGCCTGAAAATGCAAAGAGAACTTAGAAGTGTGCCCTGAGTTCTGCATTCTCTGGTAAATCTAAACAGGCAGAGAGCAAGATAAGAGTGAATGCCTTGTACACCTCAAGTGATGGAACCAGGTCTGTCCTCACAAATTTGCTCTCGATGTGTATAGGCAGGACAATGACTGCTCCTGGAAGTTGTTTACTGCTGGGCAGCCCCAGAAGGCAATTTGAATATATGTATCATTATTATATCTGCTCGAGGAAGTTACCTTTTATGGCCACTTGTAAGCCAGGGCCACTCTGAAAGGAGCCTAAGAAATTGTTTTAAAAGCTTTGTATCCAGTGGCAGGGATCCTGGACATGGGGAGAGGCGGCTGGCAGGTGGGACCTGATGAGCAGATGAGGAGTCCCCCAGAACATACCCATGGCTATTGAAGTAGGAACTTCATTACAAAAAACTCCAGGGAGCCAAGTACTCTGTTTCAGCCAGTGTGAAGTAATTTAATACATTTTCCAATATTCTGTGAACAGGAATAATGTAACTGTAGTGCTTTTTCTTTTATCCCTGATATTCATCACAAAGATGAAAGCAATGATGTTGTGACTCAGCCAACTTGAACAAGCCTTACAGTTCGTCTCTCTGATGGGTTTGGACCAGGTTATGATATGGAGTCATTTACTCTTAGCTGGCTTTCAAGCCATAAGGACTCCAGAAATGTCCCTGGTGAGGTAGGGATGAGGGCACTCAGCAAAAGCTGGTTCTTCTCTAACTGACCAGAAAAAAAAAAAAGGTCCTCATTCCTGGTAGAAACATAACATCGACAGAAAGAAGGTGGAGTGGGGAAAGTGCCTCATTCCAAAGTGTGTTTATCCATGATAAAGTGCTTCTATAAAAGGCATCTTGGGACTCCAAGTTTATTCCCCCTCAATGACTTCTAGGCTGGGTTTGCTCTGTTTTCAAGTCAACAGTGGTGATACTATTTTTCCCTACTGCCAACCACATAAACTTAGCTGGGTTCTGGAAATAAAGCAGTGCTTTCTCCCTCACAACTGTTGCCTCCAGTAATATCCTGCAATCAGCACATGGGAAGCATCTTTATTGGTGATATGTGAGCCAGTTTAGATCCCGGTTCATTCCCCCCCGCAGTGACCTGACTCTGCTAAGAATAGTAAAAACCTGTCCCTCTGAACAAAACCAGAAGAATGAATTCGGGCACATGCCACCTTGAGAAAGGGATTGTTTTTTACTTTGACGTGGTGGTAACTGTTGACTTACCTGCTTTTTCCTGGTTCCTGCACTCATATTTAAAGATCACTGTGGTAGGAAGCTGATGCTTCTGTGCCTATTTTGGGGTGAAGAAGGAGGAAAGCTCCTCTATGTAGGGTGTTTTGTTTTTGGTTTTTTTTTTGTACAGCTCTTTTCCTGTATGTCTGTAGGTATTATTCCTCTTTTTGGAGGGTTGTATGGAATTCCCACTTGTACAATACAGAATCTTTAGGCTGGGAAGTGCTGTGTCCTGAAAGCAGCAGCTTGGAGTGTGATTCTTGACAGTGAGCATGCAAAGGTGGCGTTAGATTTCCATTTGTGCCTCTGAGATTTTGGGTGGATATTGGGGTCTTTAACCGTCTTATGGGGAGGGGAAGGAGAATTATTAGGGTTGTTTCTGATGCAGTTCTAAATCCATTTTGTGCTTCTGAGTGCACTTGCTCCTGATTTTGCTCTGCTTTGGTTTGAGTAAGTTCCTTATGTAAAACCTCAGAATGGCTTAAGATAGAAGGTCCCTCTGTTGGGCATCAGTTCAAGCCTCTCCTCCAATTAGCCCAAGTCCTGAGTTAGGTTGTAGCCTTATCCAGTTGTGTTTTGATCATCTCCAATGCAGATTTTTACTCAGATGAGATGGCACAGCTTCTCTGCCCCTGTAAAGTGTTTGTCAAAAAGCTTTTGATCCTTTAGCTTGAGTTTCTCTGTCCGCAGTTTTGCATTTTGTCACCATTGCCTCCCATTTTTCAGTGCCCCTCTGGGTACACAGGTCTCCCTTCTGGGGGCTGCCCCTTATGCTCTCACTAATTCAACTGGTGTGCTCAGCCCTAGCTGCTGCAAGGGCACGCTGCTGGCTCCTCTTCAGCTTGCTGTCCAGCAGGGTCCCAGATCCTTTTCTGCAAAGCTGCCTCCTAACCAGCCATGATAGTTTTCAGACCCCTAATGACTGTCTCCAGCCCTTTCCCTTCCAGAGGATCATAGGGGTAAGAGAAAGGGACTGTGAATCCATCTGGATGAATATTAGAAAAAAGGAATGAAAAGCCTTCAGCGAGGGATCCGTCCTTCCGATGCTTCCTTTTGTAGCTGGAGCGATGTTTTTTTCCTCCCTTAGTGTAGAGCTGCTGAAAAATTGTACAGTATCAGTTGTAACAGCAGCATTACAATTTGCAAACATGCTATGTTAAGCAGTTAGTGTGAAGCTGCACGCTGGAGTCTGAAGGTTCCTTTGCTGATTCCGGCTGAATCCTCACAGATGTCAGACTGTTCTTAGAGACTACGTTTTCATTAAATTAAATCTTTGGTTTTTTTCTGGGAAAGATCGCTTTCCTCGACAGACTGTTCCACTGATGCAAACCCAGAGATGGGAGACAGATCCTAATTTTCAGCTGGCCTTTTGTATTTCATAAATTCCATCAGTTCTTGGTAGTTTTACAGTCTCTAGTAAAGTGTTTGCATCTTTCCAATATTTAGAGGCTGCTATAAAGTCCTCAGCATAGGTTATATTTAGTCCAAGAATATGTGTAATTGGCTGATTTAATCTCTCCTTGTTAGCCAGTTCTTTCCAACACTGAAATAATTTCTTGTGCCTTTCTTTGGAATTCCTTATCTCATTCAATTAGTTATCCTCCCTTTCTGGGCCAGGGAGTACACTGGAAAAACAATCACAAGTGAGCATTTTGCCTCTCATTTTTTCACCAGGACATCCATGCAGGTTATATTTCATCAGTGATTTAAGTTTCTAATTTTGCCTTTCCTGATGAAAGTGTGAGTGCAAGAGTGGTGCAATTACATCAGAAAGCACCATAATGAATGGAGGACTTCTGGAACCAAAAGCCACGTCTGTAGGTGAGGCTGAAGGGGAGGAGGAGCATACTGCCCGGCTAGCTTCTGTTTTCCTCTGCTTTTGGGAAGTATGGCTTTTCCCAAACTCAGCTTAACTAACATTAAGGACCATCAGAGTTAAATGTCACAGACTTTGGTGATAGAAGGGTCACAGATTTGCCTCCCCCCCTTCTGTGAGGGGATGCTTAATGCATATTCCGTGCAGACTTTTTTGAGCAAGAGGTGTTCAAGGAACTTTGTGTCACCGAGGCAAATGAACACACTCCTCCAGTCCTCAGTGACAATACTGATGGGATTAGATGGGATGGGTGCTGAGTGATGAAGGAAGAAGATTTTGAGACTAATTCAGATGCCGTTCAAAATTCCTGAGGCTCTGAGAGATGACACAGGAGCTGGTGGATAATGTGTCACCACCTTCAGTACCACTGCTGGGACTCATGGCAGTGCTCGGGATGCCTTGGGGTGCCTTAGTCCTCGTATGCATGATCTCAATCACCGGCACAATGCAGCGACCCAAAACAGACCCTGTTGTTGAGAGCAACATTGTAGGGGCTGAATGTGGTTTGCTCAGCCCTCCTTTTTCTATTTATTTCAAGCAACCTGACAAAACGCTGCCAAGCAGATACCTGCATTTGCAAAATGAATTTCCAGGGGGAGAGGACGCCTTTTTTATCGAGCAAGAGACAAAGGGGACAGGAGGCTGCGATCCCTCCTTTCCTGATGTCACGGCAGGGACCGCGGTTCCCGAGCTCCCCCCAGAGGCACGCCGGCATCCCGCTCCTGCCCGCACCGGCAGCCTCCCAAAACCTCTTTTTCTTATGTTTTTCCACCTCTTTTCCCTCTCTTCCTCCCCCCAGTAAAGCCATAGCTAAGTAAAGATTTTCTGATCTTCAGCACAAATGTGTCCCCTCCTCCATTTCTCCTCTCTATGGGTGCTTTGTAGAATTTTTTTTTTTTTTTTTGTAGATTATTTTGGTTTTTATTTGCAGAATAAGGTGTCCATTGCCACCTGCAATGTGAAAAAACCTGCAGCCCCAGGTACTCTTAGTCAACTAGTTTTTAAATCTCTTGTGGGCTCTGGGATAACAGGAAAAAGCCCCAACCAAACAAAAACCCAAACACAAGACAGGAAAGGAAATAAAACCCCTCAAACTGTATCTTAAACAATTTTGTCTGCTTTATTTTTGGTGTCGACTTTTGTAGGAGAAGCTTCAGGTTAAAAGACATTTGCCAGTGGCTGAGAGTGTACAGACACTTGTCATTTAGGCTGCCTGGTTCTGTACAAGCCATCACTGGAGGGAGGGTATAGAAGGCAGGAGGGACACTTGTGCTTAATCCTTTTGTGCATCCTCCTGTTGGATATTCCTATTAACTCTGGATTCCTGGCCAAACCAAACTCCCACTTCTTGGGAGAGCATTCTCATGTTTCTAGGTAACGCTTATTTCTGGCTGGGTTGTTAGGATTTCTGCAGGTTTGAGGGATGTGATTGATTAAGCCTGTGTTTTTCTTCTAGTTTTGCTGGGGAATTTTGGATCAATTCCTCCTACCATCCCACTCCTCTTCCCTTCTTCCCCAAAAGGGTGGGTTATTTTGATAAAGAAAAAGGAGCTGCGGAGAATAGCAACATCAGTTACACTGCAGTGTGGGGACTGTAGGGTCAGCCTTGAGGGGTTTTTTGGGCAGCCCAGTGGGTGCTGTGGAGGAGAGGGATGATACAGCCACTAAACTGGGGGTCTTCAAATGACACGGTTTTCATGTGAAGGATTACAGGAGGAGGTGCTAATCCATTGTCAGAACTCATCTGCCAAGCCTGTGTTGCTGTGTTTGGTTAACATTAGAGTGACATTTAGATGGAGTCATTGGCCTTGCTGAGATGAAGGAGAAGACAGAAATCTTTATGTTGTCAGCAAGGCCTTGCCCAAGTCTTGGCACATCAATGAACAGAAAGCAAAGTGCAGCTGGGGAGCTGTGGGGATGTCAATTTATTTGTAAAGAGCTCCCATTTCAGAATGGTGGCATTTTCCTTTCTCAGCTTCTATTTGCTTTGTCGTAGACACAGTCTTTCCTCCTTTTTAAAGTGCTATGTATTCAGCTGGGACGTGCACAGACTGATGGATTCTCTATTGGATTTGTTTTTGGCACCTGGGCTAGATTTTTACAATGGACTGTGTGCTTACCAAGGTTTATTTTCTGGTATTTCCCTCTCCATTTTATGCAGTCTGACTGTACGTGTCCTGCTTGAGCACAGGCTTGAAATCTCTCACCCAGTGTGGTTTAAGTCACTTAAATGCTTCTAATGGGCAGGGAGTAGCATTTGGGTTGGTTTCTTCTTGTCCAGTGAGGAGTTTCTTCAGTTGATAGTAAATTTATTTAATCTAAATTTTGAGGCAGAGTGGGAGCCAGTGTGAGACCATCTGGGGAGTCTGAGCTCAAGCTGTGATGAGTAACCCTGTCAGGGAAAATGTTCTCAGGACACTTGCATGTTCCATGTGGCAAGCAGATATTTTCTGGTGGAGCTCCATGCTGTGCGTGCCACCCAAGGCAAATCTCCAAGATGCTCTTTGGAGGTTCTCTATCAGCATGAGAGGAAAGAGTAGGCACATTATGTTTCTCTAATCAGTGGGAGTTATGTAGGAATTTTGAATGCTGGAGCATGATCTTCAGCCACTACTTTTGATGTCATTTCAGCCCCCTGAAGGCTGTGCCCTGGGGTGACTGCAGCTACTGGACAGCAGAGTGATACTGGTGGACATCAGAGAGGCTTTGACATCTGTTGCAGGAAAACATCTACTGGAGCAGAACTGATCTGAAATTGGCTGGTCTGGCATTCCTTACCCACCTCCCTCTCTGTAACCATGGAGCTCAGTGGGGATGGAGTTGGAGTGCCTTGTTTTTTCTTCTTTAAAGTATATTTTCTAAATTTTTGGTAAATGGTAAAAAATTAACAGACTTTCAGGCAGCGATGTGTAAACAAAAAATAGATAGGTTGTGGTGAAGACATCCAGATATCATAATCAGCAATGCTGGGTTTGATTAAAAGGACAATGATACCGAGTGAAACCTTTTCAGTATGTGTGGATCTCATTCATGATAATATATTACCTTCAAAAAGTGTTGTTTATTAGCCAGTATCTAGTTAAACTTGGCCTGTGTAATGATTATGAAAAAAACCCCCAACTCCTGTACCTCATTGAATGTGTAGGTGCAAATCATTCTGGTTAAGAGATGTTTAATCAAACAGGATAAGAAAATGATGCTTTAATACTTTTCATCCCAAAGACTGTAAAAAACATAAAACTCTGTGAAAAATACATGTTTTAGATAGATACACTGCTTCTAACTCAAGGAGGTTTTAGTACAAGAATTATGAGAAAACATATGTTGAAGTACTTCTTTTAAGTATGTAGTAAAAAATGTGTTCAAAATGGCCAAAGAATTCCACAGGAATGATGCAGAATTAAGTCTCTATTGATATTTTGTTAAGATAATGATTTTTTTTTTACTTTACAGACAATAAGGTTTCAGTAAAAGAAAGCAAAATTGAAGAACAACAGTGACATTCACATTCTGATGGAATTGACTTAAATAATCAATTCCCTTGTCTGAATCATTCAATTTTTCATCAACAGATTCATTTCTCTTCTTTTTCTCCTTTGATTTGACTATTCAGAAATGCCACTACTTTATCATAATCATAAGAGACCATTTTTAGTATCTTCAGCAAAACGATGTTTGGTGGGAAGAGGAAATTAAATAGTGAATCCTAGCAAAGACAAACAAAGAGGTTTGATATTTTTCTTTTTTTTTTTTTTTTTTTCCTTCTGGTGAGAGTGCTACTACAGTGTTAGGTGAAAATTATGATATGTTTGAAATTGGAACCAATCTTCCAGTTTGCTCTTTTGATTAGGGGTACCAGTGAGTCATATTCTAACTTCCACCCCAAGTTCTCAGTGGGAGCCAGCCCCACACATGGGATCAGTAGTCCTGGAAGTACCTGCACTGACACAGAATTTTGGAACAAACTCAAGACTATCTCAATTATGAAAGGACTCATAAAGACCATTGATTCCAACTCATGCTCCTCTGAGGACTATCAAAAACGAAACCATATGAGAAAGATCATTGTCCAGACACACCTTGAACTCTGACAGGTTGGTGCCATGACCACTTCCCTGGGAAACCTGTTCCACCCCATCCATGAAGAACGTTTGGTCGCTGCTGACTCACATTATATTTGTCACCAGCCCAAATCTCTTTCTGAAGAGCTTCTCCCCAGCCTCTCATCCCCCAATTCATATTTACAATAATAATGGCTTCTTACACAAATCCGTGACTAATGTGTTGTTACCTTATCATCTTCATTTTTGCCACTACCTGCCAAGCTGAGGAAGCCTTGCAGGCCTTACAACTGCATCCATGGAGTCCTCTCTCAGGGCTGCAGGACTAGGAAGGGTGACTGGGGGCAGCCAGAGCTGCTCTGTGCTCCAGTAAATCTGTCCCTCCCTATAAAAAGAGCCTCTTGCACCTGGAGCAGAATTACAACTTGTTCTCAAAAGCTGAAAGGAGGAGGTTTCTCCTGGAAGCCATGTGAGAAGCCAGAACTGGTGGAGTAGCCACACACAGTAGTACTCTGTCCACACAGAGTAGAACACTGTTGTCCTGCCTTTATCTTTCTCTCCATAAACATTTAGAGGGGCAGGCAAACATTGCTGAAAGGTCAGACTCTGACATGATGGTCGGGTTCAGTGGGTAGATTTGGGATGGAAATGCTTTCAGTTTAGCTCCTTCTTTCCTTTGTTTTGTTGGGTCATTCCAGACAACTGGCTTAAAACTGCTGCTTGTTTCCTTCTCTAACTGTGACAATACCCACTGCCTGCCTTCCTGATTTCTTGCTGAGGATTGTTAATGGTGGGAGTGAAGAAATACCTCCAAAACTGCTAATTGTTAACTTGAGTGATGAAATGCTGTTGTGTGTACAATAGTTGTGCACAGTAATTTTGCATTTGGATGAATTGGCCAGTGGCAAAATCAGCTGATTCTCAGAACAATTCACTCCAAGGCCTTGCTTAGCTGGGTTTATCAGCCATTGAGTTATGAGCCTGGGGTATTGTTATGTGTTGCACAGTGAAGGCATTATATCTGCACCAGCAAAGCCTCTGTTAGCAAGGCAGGCTGGGTGTGATGCTGTGAGCTGCAGCCAAGCCCAATTACCACGCGAGAACGCCTCTCCTGTTTGGAGCCTGCCAACCATTTCCTTTGCATATTAACGATATTTATTCTGTTTAAGTGGTTTTGCCATCGTGTCTCCAGCTCCCATTCCTCTGGCTGCATGGCTGTAAGCAGTGTCATGTATGGGCAGAGGTTGTTCCTGCTTGAAGATGGGACTCCTTGTCCTTTGAAGACAGGGCAGGGGTTTGGGATTTGGGGTTTTGACTGTATTCAGGGGTCTGGCTGTACTCAGCAGCACCTCTGTCACTTGTCTGGAGTAAGAGATGAGAGGTTGGTCTGTCACCCTATCCCCTAAAATTTTCTTCTTTACTCCCATCTTGCCCCAGCTTTCTGCACAGTGGTCTCTGGAAGAGCTCCAGCTTGGCTCCTGACCAGCGGAACCTGCGCTGTCGGGTTTCTCTGTACCAGCCTTTCCAAGCTGCTGTGAGGTGGCCCCTGTGATGGGGCTTCTGCAGTCTCAGCCCTCTGGCTGCTGGTACAAAAGAGGGATTAGGCCCACAGCTGATCCCCCCTGGTAATCTGTGGCCAGACATGGGCTGTTCTTTCAAGAACAGTTGCTGTAAAGATTTTAAGGATGTTGTCACAGCTACACTCGCGGGGAAATGGAGCAGTTCATCTGCTTCAGGCTGCGAAGATTTAATTGAGCTCCAAGGGAAGGCTTGAAGCTGAATTAAATCTTTTGTTGATGGAGAGCAAGGTCTGCCATAAAGAAATTCTCCTGATCCTTGTCTTCCCTGAGTGCTGCCATACCAGCCCAGGACCAGCTCTGACACAGTCCAGAGCAGAGTTAGTGCTAAAAAAAGGGGCTGTTTACTCTCATGAAGTTATTTCCTACAACCAAATAAATTATTTTATACTCTGTTCAGCATGTGTAAAAGATATTCAGAGCAGCTGAATGGCATTTTTTAATTGCTGACACTCTGTAACTAGAGATTGTGAGATTTGCAGGCTCTCAGTCAAAATGTCATAATAAGATTATTCCCTGTAATTGTGTAAGAAGAAACAGCATATGTGAGACAGACCAGGAGAGAATAGTTTATCTGTTTTCCTTTATTATATGAGTATGACACATGTATTAATTTTGGAGTGAACTGTGGAGATCTGTAGTAAGACCCTACATTTTTTACTCCTGGATTTTACTCTTGGATAAATAAATACTCAAGTTCTAGCACATTATGGGTCTCAGGCCATTTTTTCAGCCTCCTTACTGCCAGAGATACCTGATTAGTCAAGCTCTGTAAGGATTACACTAGGAGATCCTAGGGCACAAATCTTGTGCCGGTTGCTTGGAGTCAATTCCCCTAGATTTCTGCTCAATAAACACCTCTTAAAATGACTTTTAAAAATGCCTTCATCCCTGTTTTTCTGTTTGGTAGGTTTGACAAAGACATCCTCAGCAGCCAGGAGTCCACTGTGGGATCCTCTGGAGATAGACAGATTTAGTCCTGAGCCTCAGAGACCCCATGATATCTTTAAGAATATGTCAGAAAGTGCTTCCATGGAAGGAAATATTTATGCAGACTGTCATCTGCTGCCTTGGGTTTGTCTGTGCTTTTTGGACAGGAGAATTTGGGTTGTTCTGTGAAACAGTGTTTTTGTTTAGGTTCTGTAATGTTTGTCACATGAGAAAAGAAATACTGAAAGTCTCTTAAAATCCTAAGAGGGTCAGATGTCTGGATAGGGGGTAGAACTACAGGATATTGGTGGGTCTCAAACTTCTGGGAATATGTAAAGTGTCACATTTTGTTACTTACAATAGAGAGGTGCTTGCTGAGAAGATATATCTGCAATAACACAATTATTTTCATGTATTTCACAAGATTTCAGAGGGGTCTCCTGCTATCAGATCAGTTCGTTAACATACCCCCAAACATCATTGTTCTAGACTTCATGTATTTTTCATAAATCCTCCCTTTTTGTAATGTGCCTGAACACCTTTTTATTCAGACTTAACCAACCTGGGACCAACACTAAGGTGTCAGACGTGTTTAAACTAGAGAAGAGTTATTACAGAATTCAACCTTGAACTGCCTGGGGTTACCGGAAAGCAGAGAAAAGCCATGAATTATGGGGAAATAGATGTGAGGTGAGTGACAGGCAATATTCTTGGAGGCTTTAGGATTCCAGGAAAAAGGGAAATGTGAAACGCGTGGTGAGACAAAATTAGAGACCCTTCAGAGACACTAATAAATCTGATGGGTGTTGATTAGTGCAATGTTTGTGAGCAGCTTCCCATCTTTTGTACGATCAAGGGAGAATTCTTTCTGAGTCAGTGCATGGTAACCTGGTTCTCACCTTGTACCCTGATTTT
This sequence comes from Poecile atricapillus, assembly GCF_030490865.1. Classification (NCBI taxonomy): domain Eukaryota; kingdom Metazoa; phylum Chordata; class Aves; order Passeriformes; family Paridae; genus Poecile; species Poecile atricapillus. The sequence continues at coordinate 149,058,678 of NC_081250.1, read as the reverse complement.
CGCAGGCACAAAAGGTGGTATAAGTCACAGAGCTGTTTCATTTTAGTAGCATTTCACCAATGTTCTGCACAGGACAAAGTGAAAGCAGCCATCATGGCAGCTATACTGGTTTTTGTCCTGTGACTGGGATTTCATTGCATAGTCCTAGGTCTTAATTCTTTAACTTTTCTCTGACATGACAAAATGAGAGGAGTCTAAACCAGACATAGCTTCATCCATACCAAAATCTGAAACCAAGCCCAGTGCAAAAATGAACAGACTGATGCCTGTGACTGAAGCTTGTGGATGCCTCAGCCCTTCTCATGCTGAAGGGGCTCTGGGAAGAGTTTGCCTCTCCCATAGGAGAGCCAGTGTCCTGTTGTGCTGTAATTCCTCCTGGTGGTTTAGGTACCGTGCACATAACCCTGCATGGAGATGACTGCTGGAGCTGAGGCTCTCTGTGACCTTGGTGAGGTTAATCCTCATGTGTGCTAACGTGAAAACAGCATCCAGTCCATATGTTCAGCCTCGCCTGTGGCTCTGGGATGTGCCTTGGGTGGGTTCAGTATTGAAATCGTACCTCTGCCTCCTCGGGTGGAGGGAAGCTTGCCAGGACTGGAGGGGGAAATGTTAGCTGATGCTCCTGAAAGCAAGGATAGTCATGATTTTATCTCCTCCCACCTAGGTTAGAGACCTGGAGAACCTTAGGACTTTTCTGTTTATCTTTGTTTAACAAGCAAAGAGAAAGACTGATTTTGATTTAAATGTCAGATGACAGAATTATAGACTTGCCAATGTCTTGGGTGCCCTTTTATTTAAAAGAAGCATCTGTGCAAGAATTGGTACCCACAACAAAGTCAAGGGCTCAGCCAGCAAAATTAAAGTGACTCTAAGAAACTGGTAAATGCAAAGCACAAAGATGCCAGAGTCTTCCTCAGAAATTTCAACTTCTCTTGAAGCTGCAGGGTGGGGGCAAGAGAATTTTCTAATCCTCTGACTCACGTACCAAATTGTTCTGTGAAGCCTGTGAGCCACAGGATGTAACATTGTCTCTAAGAGATGAAGGGAAGGGAAGATTTAGGAATAGTTTACAGTGGGAGATGATGGTGGTTTCTTAGGGGTCAGTTGCTCATTTGACCCTGCTGGGTAATCAAATGGGGCTGATCTTGAGTTCTGGGTAGTTTCAGGGTTGTGTGTCTATTTTTGCTCTCCCCAATATGAGAGAGGCACAGAAATACTGGGAGAGAGTCCAGAGAAGGACCACAATTGTGATGAAGGGACTGGAACTTCTGTTCTGTGAGGAGGCTGAGAAAGCTGAGAGCTCGGGGAGAATCTCATCAAGGTAGAAGGGGAGATACAAAGAGGACAGAGCCAGGCTCTTTTAAGTGGTTCCCAGTGACAGGACAGGATAGGAGGGTCCATCTGAACACCAAGAAAGACTTTTTTTACTGTGATGCTGACAAAGTGCTGCCTGGGTGGTTGTGGAGTCTCCATCCTTGGAGATGTTCAAAAGCCATTGGACTTGACAGCTGACTCTGGGTGGTCCTGTGAGGGGGCGAGGCAGGATGACCTGCAGAGGTCCCTTCCCACCTCCACCATTCTATGATTCTTTGTAAAACCAGGGATTCAATTTACAAAAAGGAATTTCATCCATCTAACTTCAGGTGTGCATGACCACGCCAATATTTCTCTGTACAACAAGTCTCTGGTAGAGGATATCTCAGGTTCCAGAGCTCCACATGGAAACATGAAGCTAGTCCAGACTACAAGACGAGGATGTGCAGGCTGGAGATGAGCTACAGGCTCTCTGAAGTGATATTTCACTGTGCTTTGCTCCTGGAAATGGGTTTCGACAGAGGAAGCTCCCTGCAGTGAGGGAACCTGGCAGCACCTCAGGTTGGGTAGTGGCAATGTCCTTATTCAAGGGACAGACCTCCATCCCATGTGGACTTGCTTGGAGCTTTGCAGCATATCCAAAATAGCAACACAACATGTCTGACTCATTTTCTGCACCACTGAAACACTGTGAAGCGTTGCAGTTGACCCAGCAGTGGCTTAATAATATCTGTAATTCCAGTGAACTCTCCTGGAGAGATTTGAACTAATGACACCATGTAGTGCAGTGGAATAGTGGGAAATGAGTGTTGATGGGAGGGAGGGTAACAGTAAAGACAAAAGTCCCTTCCAGGTCAAGAGGTTAATGCAGGCCAGGCCAGTGAAGTGCTGCTGGTGGAGGTGCTGATAGGCCGTGGAAGATTTACAAGCTGACATCCTGAGCCACTGTCAGACTGCAAAACACTGACCTCAGTCCTCTAGGGCTGTCATGCCATGGCCAGGCAGGGGACACTGAGTCTCTGCAGAAGATGAGATTGTGTGCTGGTGGTCAGTCAGCTTTCCCTGCAGTGTTCTGTTGGGATCTGCTGATCCCTGCATTGCACTCGGTGTCATCCCAAATACGGCTGGGTGTCTGATCTGTTTGCTCTGAAAATGCAGAGCTGAGGCCTCACTGGGGGGTTGGCAGGAGGCTGGGGGCTGGCTGGTCTCTGTGCTGAGCTCCACTGGAAACATGAAGAATGTATCTAATCTTAAAAGGTCCTTAATCTGTCCAATTTCATATCAGGTAGGGGTCTCTTTGGCATAGCAGTAGCCTTGTTAACTGTTCAGCATTGCATTCTCTTCATTGATACTTTTCCTTCTTCATGAAATTGCTGAGTTTGCTTCTTTTTGTCTGAAGGAAGGGAATATTCTAGCTCTTCTCGATACTAATATTCTAATACTAACCTAAAGAGTTCAAAAATTCCTGTGAGGACACAGGTTTTGTACCATGTGTCTTCTCTAAGCCCTGGGTGATGTGCTCAGTGGAAAACTGGGAGTCTTCCAACATCTCAGTCCCAAAGAGGAAAGACTGGTTGTAGCACCAGGCTAAAAATTATCTCAGATATGTCTTCCTCTCTCTTCTGATCCTGACTTCCCCTCACGGTTGTAGAGGTGCTTTTCTCCCCCTCCAAAGCAGCTCACTGCCTCCCTGATGTCAGAAGGTCTGGTTGCCTGGTTTATAGACACTGGAAGTCCTCCAGTGAAAGGCTGAGTGCTATTTCACTCCTTTAACAACCAGCCATCCTGTGTGAGCTGTAACCCCCATGAAAACCCTAGGTCAGTCTTATTTTAAACCTAATCTGATATAAATTTGCTTATACAAAAGCAGAGAGAGAGAGATGGGAACAGCTCACCCTCCCCCATACCTACTTAGATTTCCAGTCTGAAGACAGTGTAAGTAAGCAAAGAGTAAAACCTGAGCAGGGTCTTTAGAGTTTGGCCCCTGGGCAGCCCTTTTCTCCCTGATAGAACGAAAGTAGCAGAAATGGGAGTTCCTTGTCTCACATCTCTGGGCCCACCTCTTCCTGTGCTCTTGGAGACACAGATGGTTTCCACCTCTCTGAGGTCCAGCCCTTTCCACCAGGCACTGTCTCACCTGTGCATCACTGAGCTGGGACACAAAAAGCCAAATCCAGGTGATACTTTGGGGCCAAAGCTGGCAACTTAAACTTGTTGGCACTGAGAATTTGGTGTCCTTCAACTGTGTGCAAGGCACTAGCTCTGGAGATTTGGACCATTCTGCCTGACAGAAGGGTAAATGGGTGAAAATGATACAGCCCAAGCCAGCTGGGGTCTGATCAGTGACTCCAACCCTTATAATGGTCAAGCAGCTGTTTGTCTTGTGAGAGATGGAGCATCTGATTGCAGGGTAGATCAGACAGCTTGTTGTGAGATATCCAGCTGAAAATTCTCCCAACACATGCTGATTGAGTATTGGCTAATAAAAGCGTGGATTGTCTGGCTCCTGTTGAACTCTGCAACCAGAAACCTCAAAGATTTTACTGCTGGAAGTCAGGGGAAAGCTTGGGTACATAAAATAGCAATAAATCAGAGCCTGAAAGGTTTTTAGATTTAATGGGGTAGTGAACAGCATGGAAACAGGACCAAGTATTTCCACTTCTTCCATATTTCTTTCTCTCCCCCTCTCCCTTAAGCTTTTGTGCTTTGCCATGAGGGAGTACTGAGGGAGGCTGCACAACATCACTTTTCCTAAGATGAAGTCCCTAACTGTTGTGTTTTGTTCCATTCTGCAGCCACAAAATTTACGATAACAATAAATTGAAGGTGGTAATATGCTCTCCAATTTATCAGTGAATTCATGTATAAAAATGAATGTGAAATACAACCTTCCTGCTGCTGACTTGGAGTGTTGTTGCAAGGCAGCCAGAAACTACAGATCCCTTTTCCATTGCAGTGGGGACCCCTCCTACTGGCTTCATTCATGCAGAGGTGATCAGGCTTCTCATAAAGCTTTGCAGGCTTCCAAGAGATGCATCATTTTCAAATTCATTTCCTGCTTGGGTTAATAAACACTTGATTAATTTCCTTCTTCCCAGTTACAGACTGGTTGTGGTGACTCTAAATACTGGATTTTCAAGGTGAAAGGGAGGCAGTCATGGGCAAGACAGGCTGCAGAGGAGTTCAATTACTTGTTTGCATCAATCTTCACTCCAAAGCTGTGTTCATACAGGAAAAGGTTTGGGTGACAGGGTGAGAAGAGATGTGTGGGAGGGAATCCCTTTCCTCTTCCGAGTTTTAATTGCTGAATGTCATTGAACTATTCCCACAAGGAGAGCTCTGTGAGGCAGAGTGTTTCTGACACAGTGTCTCTGCTGTGAGTGCATCACATCAGAGCAACTAAAAGACTTTCCTGACACCAGGGCTGCAGGTAATCCAGGATCCCATTTTGGAGAATTTTTCCTTCTTTGCTTGTGCCAATAGGATAATTAGAGGGGGAGGGCAACAGGGAGACTGAGAAAGGGAGCCAAAATCAATATGGCACTGGAACAAATCGGGATTTTAAGGCTGCTGCTCATTAGGGAACACATCATGGGCACTTCCCTCTGATACCCCAGTGAAGTTGGCTGGGTGCAGCTTTGGTTTCTAAGGACCAGGTCCCAGAAAAGAGGCACAGGTCAGGGCAGTGGGGAAAACTGAGGTGTTCTGAAAGAGCTGAGAAGTTCAGTATCACAGGAAAATGCACAACTATGGATCAAAAGCAGCTGGAGAAACAGAATAATGCTCCAGTTAAAATATTGGGCTTGGGTGTTTGTGACAGAGCTCTTGATTTCACTATGCTTTGCTTAATGTTGTTTGCAAGTTTGCTGAGAGCCCCAAAGGATTTGGGAAGGTATCTTCCAGTCTTCAATTTATCAATTTAAATGATTTTAAATCAATGTATCATTGATCAATGATTTTCCACTGCTTCTCTAATAACACTGTTACAAAAGATTGTGAACACTGGGAGCCAACTAGGAACCAACCATTAAAAGTAAAGAGGAAAAGGAAATTATTTGAAAATATCTTTAAGTCTATTTGCCAAGTGCTTATAAGAAAATCAATACATTTAAAGAATATCAGGATGGTTCCCAAACATTCTTCTAACCAAAATGGGGCTTTATTCATAATAAATACTATTTATGATGAATAATTTGACTAGGGAGAACTGGAGAGAGGCCAATGTATCCATCTATTTAATACGAACTCTGGGTGATCCAAAGAATCATAGACTTCTCAGTCTTATTTCAGCTGCTGAAAGAATAACTGAGAAATTAATTAAAGAACAGGCAGTAAAACACCAGGGCAAGTATATATTGAAAGTAGCAAAACTCCATGGATTTTAAGGGTAAAATCACACATGCTTTCATTCACATTTTCTAGTCAAGGTAGGGATTACTCCTTTCACTGGTATTTCTGTACCTACTCAGATCTTGAATAGAGATGTAGGCTTTCACTTGGTGTGAGCAGAGCTTAGCACATTTCCACCTAATCTAAGGTGATGTCTCAGGAGGCTGCAGCACCTGAATGCAAATAATGTTATGTGTCTGACGTTAATAACCCCTCAATTTCTTTGAGAAGATTAAGAGCATAGCAGATAATGGATGACTGGCAAATACAGTTAATTTAGATTTTCAAGATGCTTTTGGAAAAAATGCATTACAAGAAGCTATTAATGGGATTTGGTGAGTATAGAGGAAGAAGGAAGGCAGAGGCATAGCTTCAGCAGTGGTAAAGAGGAGGGACAGAAAGACAAGGGCCAAGAGTTCAATTCTCAGCATGGGAAGAGGTTAATAACAAGTTCCACCCAGAATCAGGTTCATGAAGATTTGTGAGAAATAAAAGCAACTCCATAAAAGCCTAATAAACCATAAAAATTGCCAACATGAATTTCAGTATAACCAAGCAGAAGGCAGTGCTGCTCAAAAGGACTGATTTAATGGTTTCATACACACTGATGATTTCTGCATTCAATTTAACCCTCTAGACATAGGGACATAATTGCTAGCAACTGAAAGAAGGGATTCAGGCAGCACACAGCAGGGCTTGCAACAGTGAAAAGCCTCCTAAGCTGAGTTAAGGAATGGGTGGAGGAAGCTGTGTCCAGTAATAATGATGTGTCTAATAATAATCCAATGAACTAATGTTTCATCTGTGCCACCTGCTGTATCGAGTCTGATCACCCTTTTGTTGAGAAAAAGAATGGTAGAATCAAAGAATCATGAAATTGTTAAGGTTGGAAAAGACCTTTGAGAACACTTTGATTATTTGAGTCCAGTCATTAACCCAGAACTGCCAAGTTCCAACACCAAACCATGTCCCCAAGTGCCACATCTCCACATCTTTTAAATACCTCCAGGGGTGTTGACTCAGTCATTGCCCTGGCAGTCTCTTCCAATGCCTGACCACCCTTTCAGTGAAGAAATGTGTCCTAATACCCAACCTAAACCTTGCCTGGCACAGCTTGAGACTACGTCCTCTTCTCCTGACACTTGTTAGGTGGAAGAAGAGACCAACCTACAGCTACAACCTTCTGTCAGGGAGTTGTAGGGAGTCAGAAGGTCCTTCCTGAGCCTCCTTTACCCCAGGTGGAACAGCCTCATCTCCCTCAGCTGCTCCTCATCAGGCTCTTGCTCCAGACCCTTCCCCTGCTCTGTTCCCTTCTCTGAACATGCTCCAGCCCCTCAATGTCTTGTCCTGATGGGCCCAAAACTGAACCAAGAATTTGAGGTGTGGCCTCCTCAGGGCCCAACACATAGGGACAATCACTGCCCTGGTCCTGCTGGCCACGCTGCTGCTGACACAGAAGACCAGGAGGCCACTGGCCCCCTTACCCACCTGGGCACACGCGGCTCATGTTCTGCCACTGTCGGCCAGCACCCCCAGGGCCCTTCCTGCCGGGCAGCTTTCCATCTAATCTGCCCCCAGCCTGGGGCACTGCAGGGGCTTCTTGGGATACAAGGGCAGGACCAAGACCTTGCTCTTCTGGAACCTCATCCTGATGGCCTCACACCATCAATCCAGCCTGGCCACATCTCCCTGCAGAGCTTTCCTACCCTCAAGCACACTGACACTCCTGTCCAGCTGGGTGCCATCTGTGAACTTACTGAAGGTGCCCTTGATCCCCTCATCCAAATCACCAATAAAGATATTAAACAAGACTGGCCCCAGCACTGAGGAGGCCTGGGGACCAGAAACCAATAGTGAGTGGCTGCCAATTGGATGTGGCACCGTTCACCACCATTCCTGGGCTTGACCACCCAGCCAGTTTTTTACCCAGTGGAGATGATGTCCATCCAAGCCATGGGAATTCAGTTTCTGCAGGACTGTGCTGTGGGAAATGGTGCCAGAGGCTTTACTAAAGTCCAGGTAGACACATCCACAGCCCTTCCTTCAGCCACCAGGCAGTCACTTGCTCATAGAAGGAGATCAGGTTGATCAAGCAGGACCTGCCTTTCATAAACCCACGCTGGCTGGGCCTGATCACCTGGCTGTCCTGTACATGTCTCATGATGGCACACCAGATGGACTTCTTCATAATCTTCCCTGGCACTGAAGTCAGATTGACAGGCCTGATGTTCCCTGGATCCTGCTTCTGCCCTTCTCATGAATGGGCATCACATTTGCTAACCTCCAGCAAACTGGGATCTCTCCAATTAGCTAGGATGGTAAATGATTAAAAAATATTTAAAAATTAAAATTAGAAAACTAAAAAAAGTATTAAAAGTGGTAAAACAAGTGATTGGTAGTGCAAATAGGAAATGACAGTGATCAGCAACATGTAGTTTTTCTTTACAGGCCTGAGGGAAAACATTGCAATTTTTAATCCATAGGGAAAGAAGATAAGTTAGAACTGACATATTTTACAGGGTTAATATTCAAAGGGAAGAGCTTGTCTGCCACTTTTTTGTTTTGCTTATTGCATTTTAATCCTTTTTATGAAGTAATGAGTAAAGAGAACTGTAAATGGCAGTTTGTTTCAGAAAGGAGAACAGTTCAGAAGCTGCATGACAGAGACTACATTTTAAGTTTGTGGATCTCATGAGGGAAGTATTTCTTGGTGGCAGCTGCATACTTCTGTAATGTATGCTTATATATATATATGTATGTATGTATATATATATATATATAAATTAAGGATTTAGTACTTTAAGGATTTAGAATTTTAGTATTTTAAAGGAGAGGAAATGTCTTGGGCAGTGAATATTCAAGGTACATACTGATCTCAAACTGGGAATGGAAAGGGATGTCATGCCATGGAAATACCACCCTGCTTTCAAGTGCTGCCCTGCACAAAATTACTTTCACTCTGCAGTGATTGTAACATGGGTTGTCTCCTTCCAAACTGCACAGGGTTCAGATTTGTTGGCAGTTTAGGGCTCTAGGTCAGGCTGTCTTGAAGTTTCCTGGCGTGCTGTCCCAGAACAATCTGAAATGCTTGGGCAGGGATGTGAGGCTTTGCCTGTCTGTGACTGCAGTTTTCATTCAGTCTGAAGCATTTGAAACTGGGAATGAAACCTGGGCAGGTCTGTTCATCCCAGCTCTTGGGCAGCAAAACTCCAGATCTAGTTTCTTTTTAAGAGCTACAAAGTAAAATCCCTGCAAAGCTGAAGAATGCCATGAGAAATTGCCTGTGACCTGATACTTCTGGGTGTGCTGACACAGGCTGGGATGTTGCTGTGCACACACATCTACTGGTCTGGGAGAGACATGAAGCTCCAGGTAGCTGTGAGGTGCTTGCTGATGGGTAGGGCTGCTGCTGTGAGAAAGATGTCAGGGCCCTGTGCCATCAGTGGGGATCAGTTGCTGGGGAACTGAACATGTGCTCTCTATTTTTCTCTTTTTTTCCTGAAGTCACTTGATGTGCATGTTGGGATGTGACCACCTGAGGCACCTGATCTGCCTGTTTTCCTATAGTGGTGCTTGCTGGCCTAGCCCTACACTAATTGGAGTCCTCCAATGGTGTTGAGAAGTCAACTGCTGTCTTCTTGCCTTACCTCCTTTTTCTGCAGCACTCTGAGTGGCAGAAATAGCAAACAGGACTAGGAAGAGCTATCTGGATGCTAAATCAGCACATAAGACACTGATCAAATGTGACACAGGGATCACATCTCCCCTTTGCTTGAGAAGGCAGGGAAGTGCTCCAGCCTTCAATTATCACTGGGGAGCTGAGGCACAGAAAATTTCCTGGTCACAGGAAATTCAGTGAAGAAATTCAATGACAGCAACTGATTCCAGCTTTTCTGGAGTCCAGCCCCAGCTGTAAAGCAGAAGCCTGACCCTTCAAAGAGGCTGTTTCTTCCCCTCCTGTCTGTTTGTCACTGTGTCTCATGGTGTCGTGCTTAGAATTAACATCCACATATGCTGTGGACAGGTCAGGTGTTTCTGGGGTGCTCTGTGGGGAATAAGCCTTACTTCAGGGCTTTTATGCAAATTCATACCAGGAATGATCCAAAAATAGTAATCCTTAATCATGGGTAATTTCTAAAATGAATCAAGCACATTCTTCCCCAATGAATGGTTCTCTTAGAAATGAGGAGGACTTTCTAATGTCCCTACAATATGTTTTTAAAAGGCATCAGTCTTACCTTTTAATAAATCCCCTTTGGAAATATTGTGTGTAATTTGAAAACCTTAGGAAAAAAGGAGAGTCTGGTTGAAGGCAGTCACTGCTCTTCAGCATTAATCACATCAAGATGTTTTTTATCTGTAGATTTCACTGTGTGTGTGGATGTGTGGCTCAGACCTTTCCTTAGGTGTGCACTGGTTTGATAAGCTGCAATGACCATGTCAGTGACCCACGGATGATGGGTCTTTGGGAGATGGGGCATTTTGAAACTGCACCTCTCCATCCACTGTGCTGCACCTTTGGGGGGTTTCTGGGGCAGCCACAGGAGCCAGGCAGGAAGCAGTGATTTGGTACCCACCACAGAGCACCCTGGAAACACCTTGGGCAGGGACTTCCAGCACACCCCTGGCCTTTAAACTGCTCTGAAGGACAACTCTAAACTGCAGGAAATTGTGCAAAACCAGAAATCCAGGGGAGGTAGTACTGGACCACATTGCCTTGCAGAGGTATTTCTTTGGTGATTGGGCATAAAGCTGCTGTGGGCCTACTGAATAAGCCTAGAAGGAAAAGGAGGAGCAGAGTCTGTCCTAGAGGCACTGTGTAGAGTCAGTGGAGTGATCCAGGAAACATATGGCTGGAATGTTTGCCTCAAAGTGCTTGGACTCTGAGAGGGGACATAACTGAGCCAGACCAGAGACATATGAGCAGTCACACATGTGCCACATGTGCATGGGCCCTCATTGTCAGGAATGTAAAACTTTCAACTAATATTGCTTTTTCACTACTGTCTCCTAGTTTTTCATTCTGCCAATGTAGAGGAAAAAAAAAAAAAAAAAAAAAGCATAGATTGTTTCCTTTGAGTGCTGACATTGTGAATGCTCAGCTCTATTTCAGGGAGGCACAGTTACACTCAGGAGTTCCTGGCACTTTGATTCGTACTTCTCCCATAGGATGCCCTGACCACCTGTGCAGTAGTTATGTTACCAACTTATGTTTCGCAAGTCAGAAGTAGGAAGGTGTGGAATTACAAAGAGAAAACCTTTATTCCTTTCTGGAATATGTTTCACCAGGAATTGAGAGCTTGTCCCAGTGTGCAGTGCCCGAGATCCAGGGTCAAGGATGCAAAACTTCCTGCTGCTGCAGCATGATTGCACTAAATATCCAGGGTGATTTTGGCATTTCCTTCAGTTTTCAAGGTTGTCCCACAGACAGAAGCAAGAACCCTACATGGCAATACAGCATTAGGGTTGAATTTTTGCTCTGTGATAATGTACAGGTCTCTCTTGTATTTACAAGTATATCAGCAGGGGGGACATGGTGTTGCAAACCCATAACTGTGAGTTAGAGCTTCTCTTTGTGCCCCTGCTGAAGGGCAAGCAAGTTTCATGGTGATGTGAAAAGAAAGGTCCTTGTTTGAAAAGCTGAAAGTCTAGATAAACATAATTCAAAAGCAAGGGGTGTGAGGAAATGAACATCCAAACCAAGAGCTGAATTTTGAAATTTACTGCTCTTTTAGCCTGTCCAATGTTGGTTGGATGTGGTCTCAGTGCTTAGATCACTGGAACTGGTAGTTTTTAATAAATAGGATATAGGAAAGCTTACATAGCTTTAGCTTTTAATATACAGCTTTTTTATAGCTTTAGCTTTTAGCTAAAGATAGCTTAAAAAATACATATGCCTGTGTTTAAAGGTGAGGGAAAGGTAAGTAGGTTATGGAGAAGTCATGTGGTGTGATTGACTTGTTTTTATAAACATGTTTGTTTACTTACCCTCCTAAAAGCGTGGGTGCTAGAACAGAGGAACTGTGGTGTATCTTGTAGCAGGAAAAGGGATGGAGGCAGGCAGGCAGAAATATGTGATGGAGGCATGGAAATCTTTTAAAATGGTTTTATCTCTGAAGATGTGACATGAAACTGTCCCCTTCAACATCAGTGTAGCAGGATGGTCATCCTCCTAACCCATATCCCTTGGGACAACCCAACTGATGTTGCAGTGGTTTGCTGCAGCTAAAACAGCAGCTGCTCCTTGGCTTTCCATGTGCTGCTTCGTGCTGCACAGATCCTATAGATCATTCCTGGGCAGTGCCACGTTCTTGTCTCTGTCCTCTTGTGGCTCAGCTCCCCTTGCCTGGTATTGCTGTCCCTGGTGTTCATGTGGGTTCTCTGCCTGAGTCTCCTCTTTTCCTGTTTTCTCCCTCCCTTTGAGAAAGAGAACCTTTAACTAGCAGAGTTGGTGGAGTAATTTGACTGAAAATTATCCTTTGATAATCCTGATTTGAATGTCATGCAAGATCCAAGGTGGTCCTACAGAATACAAGAGACAGTGATGCTGTTTGTGGGTTAAGTATTGCATGGAGGTAAGAGTTGCAGAAGGAAAATATCTGCTGAGGAATTCTTCCTATCCCATCATCTAAATTTCATTCTGTACATGCTTTCTCACAGAGAAATTGTTCTGCTACCACTATAGAGAGCTGTAAGGTATTAGAATTTGATTTAGGTTAGCATCCTCCCACCTGGAAATCCAGGTGCTTTACTTATCATGACTTGAGCTCTCCAGAGCTTGGAGACAACCATAAAGCTTCTGTGAACATCCTTAAATAGCTGTTCTGCATGTATAAATTCTGCTCCTAATTTCCAGAGCAAGTGATATGTATTGCTGTGCACAGCTCTCTCTTTCCCTGGGTATTAATTACCCTGTTCTTCTGCTGAAGAGCATGGCAGCAGGAGTGGCAGGGTTTGTGTTACGTACTTCTGTCTGGTCAAATTCTTCTTCTCCATTTAGTAGAAGGTGCAAGTGGGCAAGAGAGAAGAAATGCTGTGTGGGAGACAGAAAAAAAGGAAGGAAACAATGTGTGGAAAATTGAAAAAACAATAATCAGTGGTGATCATGGGAGGTGTCCAGAAAAGGTGGTGAAGAGGTCACAATGGATCCATGGTCTTGTAATCCTCAGTGTTATCCTAGCAACTCTCATCACAGGGAAATAATTTCCCTGGTGTGGAGTAGAGAAATTGTTTTTAAGGCCATGCTAAAATCTAAGCTCCATTTTCAGCTGGTGTGGGGTGGCATAACTGTGTGACCTTAGCCGAGCTCAGAGGATTCACTGCAGCCAAAGTCCTGGTTTATGGTTCTATTGCCATAAAACACCCCACAGGTTTGTTCTAGGTGGTCAATACAGGGTGCAGCATCCAAGAGACATTTTAAGGGAACCATGGATAACACAAAACTCACTCACCCTGCTAGGGTGCTGGGATTTAGCCAGCAGATGCTTATAAACAGGGTGGCTGGTCCTAGTTGTAGCTTTCTCTTTAATCCACATAGTGCAGTTCCTCCCAGGAACCTCCAGAGCCTTGGGGTCAGTGCTGCTTCTGAGGATGAAAAGCTGCCAGTTAAGGGGTTGGCTGGCTGATGTCCTTTTCTGGTTTATGTGCTGGCAGGCTAATTGCAAAGTTGTCATCTCAGGGGAGAAAAAGGTGTAAAAGACAAATGGGGAAAGGCTGATTGGATTTTGCTCTCAGCCTGAGGAAGTGCCTAGTTGGAGTGTGGAGTTTATTGGGAAATGGAGGCCTAACCCATTGGCCTTGGAAATCAATAGGAACCCTCCAACCGGCTTCAGTGTCTCTTTTTTCTAAGCAAACAGAAAGTCGTGGAAATAGGAAAACAAAATGATTACAAAGCTGCAGAATGCACATTTATCCTGGGCTCTGTTTATACCTGTCTAGGTTTGTGGAGAGACAAAATATTGATGTTTCTCTTAAGGGAAATGACTTAAACAAACAGACAAACAAACCAACCCAAATAATGCATTCAGGGGAATTGCATGGAGGAGTCTGCAAAGGAGGAGGATTAAAGGCTTGGTTCTGCCTGTTGCAGTCCTACCCAAACCTGAGTTTAAAAGCTATGTAAAATAGTACAAGGAGCAGAGGAGGCTGCCCCAGTTCTACAAGGAGATGGTAGTTTAATTAGCCAAAGGGTAGAGGAGAATAAATAAAAAAACCCTAAAAACTTCCTAGAGTAGAGTCAAAGAACTGAGATCTGGTAGAGCTGTATAGGAGGGAGCAAACCCAAGTTGGCAATAAATTAAACAGGTTGTCTTGGGAATCTTCAGTCTACCTGGTTCTCTGTGAACGTATCTGATACCTGGTTCATCCTGTAACTGCAGCAGAAAATCAGAGTGGTCCATGATGAACAGTGAGGGTGTTGCTTTGCATATGCATTCCCAAACAATGCCTGGTTACTATGGTGATAGGCGCTATAGAAAGTGCTCATATGGAATCCTTGACAATTTGTAATCCAGTGGGGAGAGTGATGGTCTGAGAGGGTGTCTGTGCCCGATGGAGAGCCTTCAGAGAACACCCCTATGGGGAATAATGGGACCTCACTGGAAACCTTTGATTCATATGCTCAATTAATATATTTTGAGAGAAATAAGATTAGCTCTGCACACCCAGTCTCTGTAGCTTTGCTGGCTAGACATTGACACAGAAACTTATGGACACCTGAGTAAATACACTGGGTTCTGCATTTAGTGAGGCCTACCAGGTATTTGAACTCATATCTGCTTTTAAGCAGCTAATTCCATATGTAGAGGATATTAAGAATCTTGAACAGCCAATGAACTGGGTTGAGACTCATGAAATGAGAGTCATGGACGTTTGAAGGGACCTTGGGAGATCACCTAGTCCCCATCTCAAGCAGGGCCAGCTAGACAGTGGTTCCTGAGTGCCACATCCAGATGGAAGTTAAAATCTCCAAGGAAGGAGAGTCTCTGAGCAGCATGTTCTAGGGGTGACCATTCTCATAGCAGATAAGTTCTTCATGTTAAAATGGCATTTCCTGTATGCCACTTTGTGCCCATTGCCCTATGAGTGGGCACCACTGGGAAGACTCTGTCCTCTTTACATTCTCCTGTCAAATATTGATACACATAGAGAAGGGTCCCTGACCCTTCTCTTCTTGAAAGCTGAACAGTTACAGCTCTCCCAGCCTCTTCTTCTGTGCCAGATACTTCCATCCTTTATGGCTCTTTGCTGGACTCACTCCAGTATTTCCATGTCTCTCTTGTATTGTGGAGCCCTGCCTTGGAGAGCTTGGCCACAGGCACTGTCCTTTGGACACTGTCCACATTGTCCGTCAGAAAATGATCAAAGGAGGATCCGGACCCGCGTGTCCCAGCTCTCTGCTCTGCCAGCAGACCATGCTTTCTAGCCTGGAGGAACCTCAGAGATTATTCCCTTCTCTGGCTCCTCTTCCTTGCTGCAGTGAAAGCCTGGTTGGAATGATTATCAGAAATGGAGAAGTTGATGAGTCACTGTCTTGTAGAGCAGTGCAATTTTGTGTGGAGCACTGCGCTGATCTGCCCACCCATCTCGGGTGAAGGTTTATTTATGGTGCTCTCTGAAGTGATACTGTAATATCCTTTCCTAGCCCACATTCCCGCTGGTGCCTGCTCATGAGATCTCTTTCTATTTTTTTTCCTCCCCCCAATGTGTTAAATAAGTTTATAGTGTATTGAGGTTGAAGGGAGCAGGATATTATTAGGATTTTTATCATCAAATTACAAATTTAAGCAATTTGGAAGTCTCTTATCAGTCATGTAGAGCAGAATGTACTGGGCCTGGCCTTGATATCCTCTCTCAGCACCAAGGCAAGATTCAGTGATCACACAGAGGTTACCCAGGGTAAAGGTGGAAAAGATTTTGGTGTGAACAGCTGTTCCTGGTGCTGGCTGCTTTACTCTCAGGGAAGGTTCAGGGACATTACATTTGTCTCAGTGAAGCATTTCCCCTGCTTGGTAATTGTGCTTCACTGATGTACTCATCTGCCAGGAGGCTTTTCTCAGTTAATGCCCATTCCAAAAAGGAGAGCACCTCTCCCCACTCCTCCCCACCTCCTTGCTGTGCCCAGGGAGGGCTCCAGGAGCTGGAGGAGGTATCTGATGCCTGCAGGGAAATGTGAATACTTTGCCATCTTTGTCTTCAATGCAGAGTGAGATAAGTGATCTGCTGAAGGGGTCTGTGGAAGGTAGAGCTGCTCATCCACCACTTTCTCCTCATCTGTTGCAGGCATAGTTAAGTCATCTTTAATCTTGGTATGAAATTAGGTTGTGTTTAGAGGCAAATTCAGTGGGCTGCCTGGCAGGGAACCTAGATTACTCTCAGCACTGATAAGTTTAAGTTGCTAAGTGCAAGTGATAAAATAGTACCTTCCCTGTTTCAGAAGAAGTTAAATATATATTTCTGATCATTTAGCAATATACTTCTAATAAAAAAATAATATTTGATAAAGCCAAAGGTGATAGAAATGCAACAGTGAGTTTTGGATTCCCAAATGCTGCTATGTTTGTGTCCTGAAAGGTGCTCAAAGATGGCAAAAAGAAAAGACTTTTTCTTTTCCCTGGTCAAAGCCAAGCACAGCTCTCCTTGTGCACTGCCTAGAGCAGTGCTTAGAGCAGCTGCTTCTGGTTTTCACTTTGGTGACATCCCTGGAAATAGTCAAGGCCAGGCTGGATGGGGCTCTGAGCAATCTGGTCTATTGGAAGGTGTCCCTGCACTTGGAACTAAATCATCTTTAAGAGCCCTTCCAAGCCCAAACAATTCTATAGTTCTACAGTGGGCTGGTGAATGCGTGGTGGTGATAGTCCTTTGCTGAAATTTTGGCTTTTTATTTTGACTCATGCCACCCTTCAGCCAGTTTCAAGAGTCTATTCAATCTAACATTCAAAAGTTTACTCTGAGGGCAGCAGTGAAGTGGTTAACAAGAAGGGCAGGAGAGCACAGTGATGGAGATGAAAGGGAGATGAGACAGGATTATCCAGGACAAGTTTGTGTTTGCCGCAGGGGGATGAGTCAGTGGTGACAGTGGCTAATGTAGATTTTGAGATGTGAGGGATTTTTTTTCCAAGCGAGATTTTCAATGGAAAATATGGTTTAAATGTAGATTAATGTGAAATGATACAACAGGGACAGGAAAGTGCATATGTTAAACTGGGCAGCTCTGCAGCGGCCACCCGACGAAAGGATTGATGGGTTATTTATTGCAGATTGTATGACAGGGAAAGAAATCTGACTTATCAGAGGTCAGGGAACTTAAATGTTGTCCCCTTGTCATGGTAGGTGCTGAAATCAATCTGTTACCTCCTGTACATCTTTTGATGAGCATGCAGAACAGCCTGCTGCTCGGTGGATGAGGTCAGGTTTTAGAATTATAGCTGACTAATTTCTAGGCCAGCAAAAACATTTCTGGTTACGAATCTATCATAAAATCATGGACCTTAAAGATCATCTAGTTCCAACCTCCTGCCATGGTTAGGGACACCTTCCACTATACCAAGTTTCTCAGAGCCCTAGCCAACCTGGCCCTTGAACACTTCAAGTCATGGGGCATCCACGACTCAATTTTGGAACATGAAATGCTTTCTCCATAGATAAATAGCTTACCAGCTATACCATAGAATATTGGTTACCCATTATGGAAGTGTTTTTACATAAAGACAGCTTCTCGATATTATCAGCAAATGTTGCTATGAGAAGCATGTTAATAAAGCAGACCTGCCTTTTTTTTTTTCTTCCTGTTTTGTGGAAATTTTTGACTTCCACAGGTTTCAGGAGAGGTCATCCAGTTTCCAGCCTAGTGGGGCTTGATCCTGTTTATGTGTCATTTAGTTCTGTGCCAATATGTGAATACTGTGTCTCTACTTCCCTGTGAACATGTGACAGCACTATCAGAGTCCAAAAACATGATGGGAATGTGTTAGTCCAGGCAGGTTAAGTCCTGTGCTTAACATTCAGCCAGCAATACTGCTCCCCAAACCCTTCTGATATCTTTATTGATGGAGCTGTTCAAGGCCAGGCTAATGAGGAGTGGACCACCTTGGTCTAGTGGAAGTGTCCTTGCCTGTGGCATGGGATTTGGAACAAGATGATCTTTAAGACCCCTTCCAACCCAAATCATTCTGTGAATCTGTGATTCTGTGATAAAAGTTCACACACAGTCAGCACTGTTGGTGACTGATTTAGCTGGCCCAAGTTTTCTCAAAGCAGGAAAATATATTTCCTCCTCTGAAAACAGTATTCATTTTTTCACTCATCTGCCAACATCTGTTATTGTGTGCCAGTCTATGTTTTAATCCAAAGTATGCCACGCTTTAGCACCCACAAAGCCCCAGGAATAAAGGGCCTTGGCTTATGCCTGTGGCTTTGGGAGAGCATTGCTAAGCAAATGACTAAAAGTGACAGCATGTATGCCATGGCCCTCTGTGGCTGTTAATTCCAATATTTGGATATTTCAGCAAGAATGCTGAGCAGTGAGGGTTTAGTCTTATGGCCACCCTTGATGTGTAAGTGGCACAGATAGTGCTAACAGGTACCTAAGCAGGCAGAGCTACAGAGAGGTGACTACAGCTTTTCCTGTGTGGAGGCAGAGTAGAAATCCAAATCTACCTTATGGTAACATACAGCTAAGTTTTTGGGGGACTTTATGTGCAAACTGATTGCTTTTTACTGGAGACACTATTCTTCTGTTATAAAGAACCTGGTGGCTGGTACCTGACAACGGGGTTCATTGCTTTGGGCTTAGGAAAATATTGCTTGTATATCAGCAAAGATTAAGGGCCTGAATCTGCTCCCACTGAGAGAGCTGTGAGGTTACCAAGCAGAGAGCACTCAGCATTACAAAATGATTTGGTAAATCTGAGTGAGATCAGCAGTCACTGAGAGCAGCCTAAGGAACAGCAGAGTTGAGGCAAGCTGAGTGCAAGCTGGATAAATGCTGTTGTGTTGTGCAAGAGACAGTCATCTGGAGTCAGGACATGGGCAAAAAGCAAGGCTTACCATCTTAGTAGGCAATTAGACTGTGGCTGAACAGAAGGGAATGCTTGTGTGATTTAAATGCCAGCAAAATTGTCAGGTTGGGGTTCTGCTCTTGACTGCCACAGGCTTTCAGATGCCTTCATTCGCCGTCAATGCTCCCCCCTACACAGCCTTGTTCCTGCTTCAGAGCTGCTGAGATACAGGGGTGACTGTATGGGCAGCAAAATGTCTCACTGTAGACTTTGAGCTCATTGCAAAACCAGTCATGTCTTTGTTGAGAGAAGGACTTTGGTGGCAAGTCTGGTTTCTACAGTATCTCTAGCTATTTATGCATATATATGTATATATAAGTATTTCTATAGATGTAGGTATGTGTGTATGTGTAGCTGTAAGGTTCTCATCTTTATGTCTGGTTACCAAAGACTTGGAAGTGCTTTATGGAGGTGATAGAGGAGGCAGGAATAGGAATGTGGCTGTAGCCTCATCTTCTTCACCCTGATCTCGCCTGGTGTCTTTGGCTTGCCATGGAGAGAACATGGGGGAAGCTGCACCAGGGTCTCCATCATGCTAAATCAAAAGCTGAGAGTGCCTGTTTTGTAAAAGCAAACTCTTGTAAACAAGGAGTCAGTCATCTTTTGGGTGAGGAAACAGCTCATTGTGGTCATCTAGCAGAGTAGTGGTCCTTTTGAAATCCCCTGGAACATGACACACCCCTATTGGGAAAATAAATCAATCATCTACTCAAAAGGCAGCATTTACCTCAAGGTTTTATGCCAAAATATCTTAGTCAGTGTTCTCCATCTGAGGAGATTCAGGGTTTGCCCATGCAAGCCCAGTGGCCAGTAAAGCTGAGGGGCACAGGGGCTAGCACCGGTCTTTGAAAGTGGCCAGTTTTCCTGCAGCATCTTGGAGGGGCTAAAACCTTTTGGACAACGACCTCAGGAAGCTCAAAGTCACTTGTGCTTGTATTGTGTGCGTGGGAAGCTCTCTAGGAGCACAGAACTTGCTGTGAAAAGGGGAATGGAAAGGGAGGGACAGATGGGAAAGAAAGAGGCAGGAGGGAAAGAATGGATAAGGCAAATACAGGCCAGACTTGGAACCAGTGGTGGCCAAACCTGCTAGCTAGAACATGCCAGGGGGAAGCATAGATCATGCTCAGCCATCAAAACATCCTTGCTATCCCCTGCCAGACATTTCTCCCCGGAAAGACAAATAGAATAGGAAGCTGACTGATTTAATGTCATCCCAGGAGCCTTCAGCACAGCGTCATCAGCAAGGCATGACACAGGCTGACCTTCCCTCCCCTGAGTCAGACTTTGTCCTCGCTTGGTTTGGAGCCCCTCTCTGAGATAGGCCAGAGAAGATCAGACTGCCAGGAGCCAGAGAGTGAAGGGCTCGACAGGCTGTGACGGCCGTGTCCTGCATGGCCAGGAGCAACAAGGAATGTCACACAGCCCTGCAGCTGAAACACAAGAAAATGCGAGAGCACTGTCCCTAATTTGTCAGTCAGGAAGAGCTGTGGAGATGTGAGGAATGGGAGGTGACACCCCATGGCACAGCCACTGTTAGGATCTGCATCAGTGGGTGGTTATTTCCTGTTGGTCCCCTTGCCCACAGATATACCTGGAAAGATCTGCTAAATATGCTGAATTATCTGTTTGCCTATAACAAATAGCCAGTGAAACAGTAATTTTGGCAAAGAACAGGTTTTCAGGAAATCAATTACCTAAAATTCAACTTCCAGCTGAGTAAAGTCCTGCAGATTCCAGTATATTGTTTATGGTGCCTAATGCACTTCTTGTGTTGCAAATTGCTCTTTCCTCATTTTAATCATGACCACTTTCAACAAATGCATCAAGGAACACCCTTTAAAACCCAGCCAGTCAACTCTTCCCCATGCACATTTCAAAAATGGGTAATGAGGCTGCTGATCTCTACCTTGTTACATCCAGAGATCATAAAATGAGACTTGTGCTTAAGTGGATTAGGTAGTTTTGCTCAGTGGCTTCCTGTGGAGAGCAGAGACTGTGAGCCAGGATTTCTGGTTCCCTGCACTGCCTGTTGGCAATGGCTGGGCTCTTCCACAGTGTGTGGCATGGCCACCTGTTTCATTATTTGGTAGGAAACTGGGGCTTCCTTTGAATGCACCTTCCATGGGGACTGTCCTGGATCCCTCCCACAGAGCTGGATTATTTCCTGTTTATTCCTTTCCTGTTTTCATTATATGCTTTAGTCTTTAACTCTGCAGAATGCAACTGGAAGGGTGATACCTAGACAAACTTAGAGGTTCCAGCTTATGTGTGAATCCCCCTGGACTCTTGGCATGACCTCCAGCTATGCTGTAGGTGCTGGGAGAGAAGTAGATAGTTTCAGACCAGGATATAAAATGTGCTACACTTCCTGCAGGGAGAAGCAGAGTAGGTAGAAGAAATCACCAGTACAGGCACTGGGAAGAAAAAGGGATGAGACTGAAGATATTGTACCTTATTGAGAAAGGGAGTGTCTCACTTATAGTTCTAGGAAGGGCAGATATTCTGACCTTCTTTTGTGATTACCATAAAAAACCCCAAAGAAATAAAAAATTTCTGGATTACCAGAAAATGCACAAAAAACCAGTGGGAAGGCGTTGTAAAATACTAGTTAGGGGTTAAATCTGGAGACCATGTCCAAGGCATGAGTTAAAGGGCTTGTGCTATCTAGCTAAAAAAATTTAATGTGTGTAAAAAACAAAGAAAGGGGGGAATGATTCAGCTTAGCACAAATGGAGGGGGAGGAGGTTGGGGAAGGTGGGAAATTATGGAAGATTTCAAACAAAACCAGGCTGAGTACAGGAGAAATCTGTAGTCAGAGGTGTTACTTTGGAGAATAAGCTCCCATGGAGATGTGTGGCACTTGGTCACCAGTTTGTGACTAGGTAAGTGCACAGAAGGGATAAGGGCAAATGGACATCTGGAGAAAGAAATCTGTGTCACCAAGTCTGGTTAGATATGAATGCACACGTTGTGAGCTGTGTTGTGAGGACCCCTGGGTACTTTGTCCATGAATAATATGGACAGAAGGCCTGAGAGAATCCACTGGGGTGGTTTTCCAAGCAACTATCATAAGGAAGATTCTTATGAGAAAAATCACAAATCAGCAGGGTTTATCTGAGAATTTTTATGCCCAGTGCTTGCTGTTCAGAGATCCTACAACTATTTTCACTTACTGATGGACAGACACCACTCTTCTAAATTTATGGAGACAATAAAGACAACACTTGGAAAGGCAAGACTCTCTGTAGTCACTTGGTTAGTGATTCACTTGAAATAAATTACTCATCATTTAGGCTTTTGTCTGAAGTGTACCATCTTTGAAGCTCATATATACACATACCATTTATATCCTTTTCATTTTTATCCTTTTCCAATGAGCACTGGAGCCTGCTGTACCCAAAGTGTTGCTGGGAAGCTGTCTCATGGTTGGGGATCTCCATCTCCATCTGAATCACAAGAGATATTGTACCTGTCAAATTTACTTCACAACTTTGGAGATCTTTTTAAACACTTTTTCAAAAATATTTGACGTTGTAATAGCTCTCCAGTCCCAAATGAAGAAATGTCTGAGGTCTCTTCAGCAGTCACTTTGGCAACTTCAACCAAACAGCAGCTTTCTTGGTTTCTTATGGTGCCTGTTATAATCACTATGAAGGAGCTGCTGGATTCTAAATTTACAGGAAGCCACAAGTTCATGTGTTCATTCATTTATTTTTCATTCATGCACTGAACAGGAGTCAGCCAACAGCTGTTGCACCAGGATTCAGGGAGTGAGAGAACGGCAACAAATCAGGGATTACAAATAAGTCCCTTGTGAACAAGAAGCAAAATTTCCAGGTGAACAAGTCAGAGACAGAAATATCTGTAACTGTTATAAAAAGTAGTCCCTAACTAAGAAGTTGGTTTCATGGAGAGTCAGCCTGGAGCTCCAAAGATATTTCCTGAGGAACAAAACCATTTTAAATCTGCAAATCTTGGAGTAGCTGTGAATTTGTCCTGAGATGGATAGGCCCAGTGGTGACAAAAGACATTACATTTTCTTTTCTTTTCTTTCCTCACTCATTTGATGTGCCTGTTTATTCTTAGCCACAGTCATTTTCCCAATCTCTCTAACGCCCCAGGATCCATTTCTGCTCATTCTTCATTCTGTATTTATTTAATATGTGCAAGAAGAAGTTGGTTGATGAAACATACTACTGAACTGAATGAGGCCATCAGAGGAGAAAATGGGTTTATTTTTCTCCTTAATGACAATTCAGATAAGTAGGCAATGACTCTTGGAGGATTTTGCATTGAGATCATGGAGTTACAGGCAGTTCTCCTTATATAGCTGCACTCAAAGCCTCATCCTTGATCCTAAACATAGAACTGCAGAGTGATTGGTGGTGAAAGGAACCCCAGTGGTATCATCTGGTCCAACCTCTCTGCTCAAGTGGGGTCTTCTCAGAGCACTTTGTGCAGTGAGGGACACTCGTGTGTGATGCTTTGTCCACTTAGTAACAATGGGGCTGTGCAGTGAGATGCACTTGGGACTTGGAACAAAGCACAGACTTGATGTTCAGAGATCCCATGTTGATTCCCAGGCCCACAAATGTCAGTAGAAAAGTACCTCCCAAGCACCAAACCTAGACCTGAACTAAACCACAGGGCCAAGCCCTTCCCTCTCCAGCTGGGTGGAGCTGATTGATGACATCAAAGGAGGCAGTATCTGTCTTCCCTAAGGCCCATGTTTGAGCACAGTGGTCTCCAAATTAGCAGCTGGAGAGACAGGGCCCCAAGTCCATGAGGATACAAAGGTGCTAGTGTGATGCTGGTGTGATGCTGAGGCTTTGGCAGACATTCAGCTGCAGCCTCCTGCTGCAGAGGGGGGATTGGTGGTTGGTGGTTGTGGCCACCAGAGCAGGGCTTAACCAGCTACACAAGGCAAAGAAAAGCTACATAGTATTAAGACCCTCACCTGGCTGTTGAAGAGGACCTGTGACACACATCTGTATATCCCCAGCTCTGTATATGGCTGAATCTGACATCCTTTACTGCTCAGCTTAACTTACAGACTTTGCAGGAGCAAACATCTTAGGCATGCAAGGGGCAAGATCTCCTTCCTGTCTGAGACAGGATTGTTTCCTAATTTGGTTAATGCCAATTGCCTGTGCTTCCTGATAAGCCAAATAACTGCAGTTGGGATCATCTTCATGGAAATTTCCATATGCCCCTTGCAGAGAAGCCAATAACCAGCTGTCAAGCAATGAACCTCAGCCCAAACATCCAACCAGGATGGCTGCTAAATGGGTGTGGAGGGAACCATGACTCCACATCCACATCTGACTCCTGCCTCTGTGTGGTGGAGGGTTGCAGGGTTGCATGTGTGCTGGGGCTGCTGTGGAGTGGCTGCCCCACCTTTGCAAGAAGCTTCCAAGTGGAGAAATGGGAACTACTGCTGTCAGATTGCCCACTAATTCAGCCCAATTATGGATAGAGAGAATGTCAGCTTGCTTTGGTCCTCATCCCTTTCAGTGCAGAGGTGGAATGAAAGGTTGTGATCGGTTCTGGGACACTGTAGCTCTTTTTTTTTTTTTTTTATTTTTTTTTTTTTTTTGGGGGGGGGGGGGGTTTAGTTTGGTTGTTTGTTTTTTGTTTTTTTGTTCCAGCAGTCTCTAAAGGTGGTCTTTCCTCCTTCAGCCCCTACAGGGTCCCCAGGCATGACTGCAGGGTGAGCCACAGGATGGTGTCTCCTCTTTCCTTTCTGCTGCTCAGGGAGTAGTAGAGGTGGTGGACTTGGAGTATTTAGAGCAGAAGTTTACAGTTGTTTAATCCATAGCCTGAAAGAAGTAATATATATATCCTTCAGGAGTGTAGAGAGTTGTTTTGTTATTATTTTATTAAAAGTGCATTTTTTGGTAGAGGGGATCCTTAGCCAATAATCAAGTAAGAAGCAGCACATCATTAGGAAAACAATAAAGGATCAGACTAATGACTCTTAGGGCCTCATTTGCTCTCCAGTTAATTAAACAGACAACACAGATGCTACTGCTGTTAATAATATCATTCAATTACTGTGCTGCTAAGTATTATGATCCCTAGGAAACCATTACCCAGTGCTGATTGAGAAGAGGAACTGTGAAGGGCTACTTAGGGGACAATAAACCATGTCTCTGTTGAAAAAGGGGCTGGAAGCAGAGTTTTCTGGAGACACGAGGTGTTTGAGTACAAGTAGGTGCAAGGTTGTTCGAGGTGATGGAGGAGAGAATGAGGAGTGTGAGAAGTTACATTCCTACCCCAGGTGTGCTGATGAAACTTGGAGGAGCCAGCTGGGGGTCACTGGAAGGCATTTTGTGCAGAAATGGCTGGGGAGGAAGGCTTTTTGTTTGCAGAAAGAAGAGAGTGTGTGCTTATAGCAGCCAGGAGATGGATGGGGAATAAAAGAGAATTGGAAATGGAAATGAATGTATCTCAACACCCTAGAGCGTACTAAGCATCTCTCCAAGGGGAACAGGGAATATCATAAAAGCCTCATTGAGCAGTGCAGGTAAGAGATTCACTTCTCTGATATTTCCACTCATCTACTTTGAGGGTGAGTGAAAAATCCACGGCTGGCAGGAGAAGACATCATCTCAGCCATTGGGACTTTATGAAACTCAGCTTTCCCATCCAGGCACTGCAGTGACAGGGACTATTAAGCTGAAGGAGCAAAGCCCAGCATGGTCCCAGGTGGCTCCCGTTCATGGCACACACCTGCTTCCCTCAGCATCCCAGGAGGGTGATGCACAAAGCTGTGAGAGAGCAGAGGATGGGTGTTGAAAAAAACCCCTGGGCCTTCCCCAGAGTCTTGATGTCTCTTTGCACCATTTCCCTAATGCCAATCCATTGTGTTTCCCTCATTTTCCCCACAAGGACTAGAGGGTGCTCATTTGTTTTCTTTTTTCTTCTTTTTTTTCCCCTCCCTATTTTTTTTCTTCTGTGTTTGCTCACGCAAAAGGAGCTTTTGTAGTATTTATATATACTGTGGTAGCAGCTGGAGACCCTGACCAAGGATGTAGTGAATATGGTATGCTGTGATGCTCCAACTGACTATTATCAGTCTGGGATTAGTGGTCTGTGTGCTCAGTACATTCAGCTGTTCTCTGATCCCCAGGAAATGCCTTGGGTCATGCCCATAATAGTTTAATATGAAGATATGTGTTGGAAAATGCATGGCAGTAGCTCAGTGTAAGAAATCCTCTCCTGCATGTCTGCACTGATATTTCAAGCACAAGGAGGAGTTTAGGTGTGTGTCAGGCTTCTTTGTGTGCTCTCAGGGTAAGAGTGTGGATATGGGTGTTTGGGGTGCTCCACCTGTAAGGAGGTGTCACAGTGACACAGCTGCGCTGCCATATGGTGACACCAAGCTGCAGTCCTTATACCTGGGTTTGCAGAGGGATCTTTTAGTGAGCTCTGCTGGAGTGCTGTGCCAAGATAGGGGTTTCAGTGTGCAAATTAAATGCTAAAAAAAAAATGTATATTTGTGTGTGTATTCCCCCATGATACAAAATGATTCAACCCCAAACCAGTAAGAAGGGAGTCATTCTCAATTCTGAAAGATGCTCGAGGGAACGTGGTTTTCTTTAAAACTCAATTAAAAAAAACCAAAAACCCCAAAAACTTATGTAATTTTTAACCAAACATGCATTTATTCATTCAGGTTCTTCTTTATCACTAGATTAATAGAATCATAGGGTCATTTAAATTAGAAAAGACCTCTACCATCATCTAATCCAACCATTAACCCAACACTGCCAAGTCGCAACACTAAACCACGTCCCCAGGTGCCACATCTACACATCTTTTAAATACCTCCAGGGGTGTTGACTCAGTCATTGCCCTGGGCAGCCTCTTCCAGTGCCTGACCACCCTTTCAATGAAGAAATGTGTCCTAATACCCAACCTAAACCCACCATGGTGCAGCTTGAGACCACTTCCTTTCCTCCTGTCACTTAGAAGAGACTGACATCCACCTGGCTACAACCTTCTGTCAGGGAGTTGTAGAGAATCAGAAGGTCCTTTCTGAGCCTCCTTTACCCCAGGTGGAACAGCCTCATCTCCCTCAGCTGCTCCTCATCAGGCTTGTGCTCCAGACCCTTCCCCTGCTCTGTTCCCTTCTCTGAACATGCTCCAGCCCCTCAATGTCTTGTCCTGATGGGCCCAAAACTGAACCAAGAATTTGAAATGTGGCCTCAGCAGGGCCCTCACATCAGCACAGAGGGACAATCACTGCCCTGGTCCTGCTGGCCACACTAGGGATGATACAGAAGGCCAGGAGGCCACTGGCCCCCTTACCCATCTGGGCACACGCGGCTCATGTTCTGCCACTGTCGGCCAGCACCCCCAGGGCCCTTCCTGCCGGGCAGCTTTCCAGCCATTCTGCCCCCAGCCTGGGGCACTGCAGGGGCTTCTGACTGAATTGTAGGACCTGGCACTTGGCCTTTTTGAAGCTTGTAATGGTTCAACCCCATCTGGCAACTAAGTACCACACAGCTGCACATTACCCCCTGCTCCTGCCACCCTGGTGGGGAGGAGAATCAAGGAAAATAGGTAAACCTCATGGGTTGAGATAAGAACACTTTAGTAATTGAAGCAAAATAAAACATAATAATAGCACTAATCATAAGAACAACAACAATAATAATAAAAATTGTAGTGAAGATGCAATTATTACAATTGTAATTGTAATGAAATGGAGAGGAAGAGAGAAACAGCACTCAATATAAATAAGTGATGCACAATAACATTGCTCACCACCTGCTGAGTGATGCCCAGCCAGTGCCTGAGCAGCAACCAGTACCTCACAGCCATCTTCCCCAGCTGATAAACTGGGCATGATGTTCTATGGAGTGGAATATTCCTCTGGCCAATTCAGGTCACCTGTCCTGGTTATGCACCCTCACAGCTTCTTGTGCACCTGGCAGAGCAAGACACAGTAAAATGACCTTGACTTGGGACAAACACTGATTAACAGCAAGTGAAACATCAGCATTTTATCAACGTTATTCTCATACTAAATCCAAAACACAGCACTGTCCCAGCTATTAGAAAGAAAATGAACACTATTCCAGCTGAAACAAGGATAGAACCTCATTCTGTTGGCCTCAACCCAGTGATCCAGCCTGTGCATATCCCTCTGCAGATCCTTCCTACCCTCCAGCACCTCAACACTCCTGCCCCATGGGGTTTCATCAGAAAACCTACTGAGGGTACACTTGATCTCCTCGTCCCAATCACTGATAAAGATATTAAACAGGACTGGCCCCAGTTCTGAGCCTCGAGGAGCCCTGCTGGTGACCAGATGCCAACTGGATGTGATTCCATTCACCACCACTCTCTGGGACCAGACATCTGGTCAATATTCTGCCCAGAAAAGAGCACACCTGTCCAAGCTGTGATATACTATGCCCAAATATATATAATGTATTATCTATTATATATAATTGATTATAATTATATATATATTATATATTATTGTATATATATACATGTATTTATATAATATATATATAATATGTATATTACATATCTGATATACTATAATGTAGTATTCTCCAAAATTTTCAAATGGGTTTAGTCCCACAGGTACTTGCACTCCCCCCTCAAATTCAGAATGCAGAGACTGTTCTGCTTCCAGGAAGTTTCATCATGACAAGGCAATTGGCACCTCTGCACTTCTGCCACAAGGAAGGTATGGAATTGGGAATACACCAGGATCTGAGACCTGAGCATCAGCCCTTGGGCTATAACAGGGCCACAAAGACTGAGGCTGGTGTTGCCAGGTGCATGTTCCTTGCCTGGTGTTGCCTGGTGTTGCCAGGGTGCATGTTCCTTGCCCCAAAGCACTGGCCAAGGTCAGTGCAGTGTGAGACTGGATCTCTCAGGATGTGTCCTAGCACTGATCAAACTCAGGCAGAGACAAGTTTAGACAGGGGGAGACAGTGAAGTGGTTTCAAAGGACATTTGAACTCAGTTCTGTGCTTAAAACATAGTAAAATGGGACTAATAGCAATCAGGGGAATTAAACGCAAGAACAGCTCAGCCCCTTGCAATTGTCACTGCTGAGAAAGGAGATTTACTGTGAATGAAATCCTCTTCTAGGATGCTTTGAAGTAAGCAAAGCATCTCCTTGTTTCCACATGATTTGTCTTTGTGGCAGCAGAACAGGAACCCCCTGGAAAGGGGCTGTCCCCAAATACACTTTCTGTATCATCAGGGGTGACAGGGCAAACTTCCCCAGTGCTCCATCTTCACTTTTTGGTGCTATCAGCCACTGACACCTCCTTTACTGCACATGTATTCATGGCTTATCTCAACCCTGGCATCCTGCTTCTGTCCCAGTAATAGAAATATTAATTAAAATCAGCCCCACTGTGAGTAACTCCACATGTGCTTGCAGGGATGGGACCTCTTTCCTGCAAGGCTTTGGCACTTATGGCAGTTGCCCAACCACTGTCCCTTGTCTGCAGCCTGCTGAGATCTGAGATTCCTCATTTTCATGAGGGATTCCCTGTGGAGCATATTAATTAATCTCACTGAAGTACAATAGGAATCGCACCTGCAATCCATCCTTCCTTCCTTCCTTCCTTCCTTCCTTCCTTCCTTCCTTCCTTCCTTCCTTCCTTCCTTCCTTCCTTCCTTCCTTCCTTCCTTCCTTCCTTCCTTCCTTCCTTCCTTCCTTCCTTCCTTCCTTCCTTCCTTCCTTCCTTCCTTCCTTCCTTCCTTCCTTCCTTCCTTCCTTCCTTCCTTCCTTCCTTCCTTCCTTCCTTCCTTCCTTCCTTCCTTCCTTCCTTCCTTCCTTCCTTCCTTCCTTCCTTCCTTCCTTCCTTCCTTCCTTCCTTCCTTCCTTCCTTCCTTCCTTCCTTCCTTCCTTCCTTCCTTCCTTCCTTCCTTCCTTCCTTCCTTCCTTCCTTCCTTCCTTCCTTCCTTCCTTCCTTCCTTCCTTCCTTCCTTCCTTCCTTCCTTCCTTCCTTCCTTCCTTCCTTCCTTCCTTCCTTCCTTCCTTCCTTCCTTCCTTCCTTCCTTCCTTCCTTCCTTCCTTCCTTCCTTCCTTCCTTCCTTCCTTCCTTCCTTCCTTCCTTCCTTCCTTCCTTCCTTCCTTCCTTCCTTCCTTCCTTCCTTCCCCCTCCCTCCCTCCCTCCCTTCCCTCCCTCCCTCCTTCCTTCCTTCCCTCCTTCCTTCCCTCCTTCCTTTCCTTCCTTCCTTTCCTTCCTTCCTTTCCTTCCTTCCTTTCCTTCCTTCCCTTTTATAGGGATATTTAGTTTATACATTTGAGAGCATGGGGAGATTTTCAGGACTTGTTACCAGTTACCAGCAATATTTAAATTTCTTTTTACTGGAAACAAAATGAACATCTTATTCTAATGTACGGCTCATACTCATCCTACTCTTGCCACCCTGCTGCTTTCTTTCCTTACATATCTAAAGAGTCCTCTTCTGTTGTTTTAATGTTTCTTGGACCATTGTCCTATTATTCCTACATATAAAAACTTGGACATGGATTTGTTGATTTATCCTTTTTCCACTTCTCTTAACTGTCCCTGACAATTCTTCCCTTGCAATAAGTATTACTATAATCTTGCAATACGCTGCAAGATGTATTGCAATAAGCATTATTATACTCTAATCTTGGTATTCTTTGTGAATTTGTCATGGAGAAATCTCAAGCTCCTTTGTTACCATCTCTGCATTCTTAATAACAAGTGACTCAGTTACTAATTCCTTTAATTCTTCACCCTTGTGCTTCAGAAATTAAGGACTTTGATACCTGTTTTTGCTTATCCTTCTTTTAATTTCAACAATAGTACTGAACATCTGATCAAACACTTTTCCATAGTGTCCTCTGTTGATCTAAACCAAGTCTAAAATAAAATTGCTTTTTGCTGATTCTATTTTAGGGAGAAAAATATCTATTGCCTATTACATCCAGGAAGGGCTGAGCTAAAGTACCACTCATAACAGCATTTCTTCACTTGCCATCTAGAAAAATGCAAAATGACACATTTCCCAGAATTTAACTTCCAAATGGTTTCCAAGTGATCTCATGTCATGTCTGGATCCAGTGGCAAAAATCTGCAGTGACTTCCTGGAAAATGAATTATATTGAGATGGATCCTGTTATGTGCATGGTCTCATCTTTTAAACCCATATGAGGTCCTGTGTTATTTACCTGCTGTGCAGCTTTGTGGTTACTGCCTTTATTTCCCTCTCAGATCATATCCCTCAGCCCTGCATACTGACCATATCATGTTCCTGTTGTCACAAAAATGCTCTTTCACATCTGGAACTCGGAATTCTTGTTCTTCCAAGCATCCACATTGCATATCTGCCATTTTCAGTGGGCAAGGTTCCCTCATATTTTTATTTCCTTCTTACTTTCCCTTTTTTGTCCTCTTTCTTCATATCCTTTCTCTTTCTCCCCTCTTTGCTCTGCACATTTGATCTCTTTTTTATACCCTTTCCCATCTCATCATATTTTGCTCTTTCCCCACCCTCCTTTCCCTTTTTCCTCTCTCACTGTGAAAAAGCTTCCATGTTTTTATAACTCCATTTGTTCTTCTCTCACTACTTTATGTTAGCCAGCAAAAGAGTAGCAGGGAATCATGCTTTAAAGGCATTTAACCTGTTGTTAGTCTATAAAAATGGAGCACTCTTGAACACAGTGATTCTGTCTTTGCTCATGTCCTGGTGCTCTGGAGGAAGAGTTGATGTGCACAGCCTGGGAAATGGAGGGAAGTGTCTAAGGGCTGATGAGGAATGGGGCATGAGAAGAGGCTGGAAGATATTGAGGGTGAAAGGGGTAATGAGCAAAGAAAATTAGAAATTTTGGGGGGAACAATGATGATCAGGATGGGGTAAGAAAAGCCATTTGGGGACCCAGATTGTGCTGGGGATAGTGCCATGGCCAAGACTGTGCTCTACTGCATTCCAGGTGGGAGTTGGGCTCTTCTCCCACCCAACCAGTGATAGGACAAGGGGAAGTGGCTTCAAGTTGCACCAGACAGAGGCTCAAGTTGGATATTTGTACAAATTTCTTCACTGAAAGAGTGGTTAAGCACTGGAACAGGCTGCCTAGGGAAGTGGTGGAGTCACCATTCCTGGAAGTGCTCAAAAATCGAGCAGATGTGTCACTTTGTGATAGGGTTTATGTTGCACTGTGGTAGGAACAGCCAAGTGATGACACAGACTCTCTAGCTTTGGTTGCAAAAGAGAGCAACTTTTATTCTTCCAGATCTTCTTTTATAGACAGTTCTGAGAAGGTCCGAAAAGGTAAAACTCTCACTGGTCATGAAACCAACACGTCACCATCACTGGACGATTAGGAACAACGCCCCTTGACTGTTTCTTGCAAGTAAACAACAAGATGACACACAACACCTGCAAAGATTGTTTTCCTTCTCCAAGGACTGTTTGGATTCCTCATGATTTCTCAGGCCAGAGTGAGAAAGTTGTGTGAATTAATTTTACACAGGCTCAAGCTAATGTCTGAAGCCTAAAAATCTCTTATTTGACCATTATCAGTTGCCATAGGTTTACTGGGCATCGTGGTATTTGGTTGAAGGTTGGACTTGATCTTTTTTTCTTTTCCAAGATGATTGATTCTATGATTCTGCATGCAAGGGAAGGAAAGTGGGCAGTGGGAAAGAGGTGCCAGTGTATGAAGATAAAGGAATGGGAAAGGAAAGGTGTAATATGCACAGAATGGGCATGAGGTGAAGGAGGATCCCCTGCATGTCTCTCTGATCGTGGGAAGCTGCTGTTCTCCCGCCAGGTTCCGCATGGTCTCTGGGGATGCTGGCGCTGTTCCCTGCCTGCTGCACCCTCCGAGCCCTGTGCCCGGCTGAGGCCTCGGCGCTCGCTCCCTCCAACAGCAGCAAAGTGCCAGAGTCAGCTGCTGGCAAACTGCACTGCTTAAATAACAAAACAACAACAAAAAATTTATATACATAAGAAAAGGAAAATGAAGCAATGATGGGTTGGGCAATTAAACTAAAAGCATTTTAGAGTGTAATCCAGCTCTCTCTATCAATAATTCAGGAGGCCAAGATCAGTCTAATTGATTGAACACCTTCCACAGTAGTCAGCCACTAATAAGACAAATGAAATGTCTTTTTTATTGTCAAATCTCCATCTCACATTTGCTGAGGCAAAATCCTGCAGGGCATTTCATTTGAGAAGCTTGGGTATTTTTTCCTCTTGATGGAGATAAATTGAAGGCCAGCATCTGTTTTTAAAGAGCAGTAAATTAAGCCTGTCTGCTCCTTTGGCCGTGGGTGGGTGGAGAAACAGAGCTGTGCTGAGCGGGATTCACACATAAACCCCGTGTGGGTTGTCAAAAGTTGAACCCGGTTCCCAGAGGATGTGTTTTCACTGTGTAATGATTTGAGTTCCTGGGACACTTGGCCTTGACAGACTCCAAAGGACTGCAGTTCCTACCCTAAAGCTGGTGTTTCTCACCTCCTTTCCTCTAAAGAAGAACCTCATTAGGATCCCTGTTTCCCTGATGGTGATACCAATTCTTAACTTCTGACATGATTCAGGTGTTTAGAATGTGCTGAGCAATTTTTAAACTTTCCTAATTTATGTGAGCAAACCCTGTCACAGGTTCTGGGGAAAAAATACATGAGTAGAAACTGGTTTATGTTTTATAGCTTTCCTCCATAATCATGCCAAATGCAATGATTAGGGGGACATCTGTGAAGACAAAGTAGGGCATGCCCAGCAAATTTGCTTGTTTTTGTTTCCTTTGGACTGCGTCGCTGCATGAGGGAGTGATTGCCACAGCAGGATGGAGCTTGTGGACACCAGCTTCAGAGCACTGCCCATCTCTAATCAAAAGCTGATTTGAAGAAAGGGTAAAACTTCAGCTACCACTGATGCCCATACAAGTGCCTATCTGCAGGGTGTAAATCTGTGTGTGAGAAGGCTTCTTTAAGCTCAGATACTCACCAGTTATTCTAAAACATCCTCTTATGCACAGAGGCTCTGGGACTGGATTTTTAGCCAATATAAATCAAAGTAGCTCCTCAGGGCATTCTGCTGACTTATATGAGCCAAAGATCCTGCCCTGGGGTGAAGAAAGAGCTCTGATTATGGTGTATGTGTGCGTATTTAATTAGGAAGGAATTCAAGCTGTGTCTGTGCTCTGGAGTCCCCACTGAGTTAACCCAGCGTGGCACAAGTAACCTTGTGAACAAACCCAAAATCTGGAGGTCTGGTAATGACTTTCCTCATTTGCTATTATGATATGTGTTTCCTCACAGCCTAGATAAGGAGGGAGGGAAGGAGGAAAAGTGCCTGAGAGGGTTTTTTTTTGCCTGTATTGCCTTTGAAATATTATATAATGTTGAATTGAATGCTTGATCTAACCAAGGAGTAGTTGTTTTACTTCCTAATCTAATAACTTCCTGATGTCTGTCTCCTCTTAGCTTTGCTGTAGCTTGACTGCACAAATACCATTTAATTGTATTCTTGTAGAAACTAAAGGCCAGTAGCTTTGCCAAGAAGGGCTAATTTTATAATGTCCCAGAATTAATCTTGATAGCCAAGATAAAGCTGATGGTTTATAGTTGACAATTATCATCACGGGAAAACTGTTGCATAGGGTGGTTACAGGTTATGGAGTTCTTTTAAATATTGTGCATTGTCTTTGGAGGCAGGTGTTTGCTGTAGTTAGACAGAGGAGAGTGAAAAAGGGGCAGATAGGAATGAAAGAAAGTGGGTGACAGAGGAGGAAAACAGAACCAAAATAAGGTGATAACAGCAAATGAAACATGTAGGGTGAAGGCACGACAACAGCAATGGCGTGATCTATTGGTGGTGCAGGCAAGGAAGAGGGATGGATATGACTAACAAAATAGAAGTGTGGAAATGAAATTGAACTGATGGGAGAATAAGGCCACTGAGTACAGAAGTCTGAGATTCAGTGTAGTCAAAGACTTCTGTTGTTTTGAAGGCAATTTTTGATTTCTGTCTTTAGGCCATGTCCCTGTCTGTCTGGTAAGAAAAGCAGCTTGGTTACCCAGTAGCTGTGCTGGTGCTTACTGGAGTCTTCTCCTTGGGACATGTTCTTTGAAGCTGAGAGCTGATCCTCTGCAGAGATAAATGAAACCTTGCCAGGTTTATAATGCTGCTGCTGGTGCTGCTGCACAGCCGGGGAGTCAGAGGTCTTCAGGACTCAGGAACAGCTTCAGACTCAGTGTGAGCACTTGAAGCTGCTGACAACAGCTCTATCAAACTGTGTATGGTTTTGCAGAGCAAACTGAGACCCATCAATGAATGAGGTAGCAAGTTTGAAAGTGAAGTTGTTCCTTCCAAGAGTTACAAGCAAGCAAGCAACCAAATATAAAATAGCTATTGATCTGTTGATCAATATTGATAGTATTTGGTTTATGTGGAAAGGTTTTGGCTGCAAGGGTGGCTTCTGTGAGAAAACACAGGAAGCTGTCCCCATGCTGGACAGAGTCAGCTCCAGGCAGCTCCAGCATGGAGCCCACCATGGCCAAAGCTGAGCCCATCAGCAATGCTGGTGGCACCTCCTTGATATAAGAAAGGGTAAAACATGCCAGACAGCCTCTGTGAGAGAGGAGTGAGAATATGAGAGAGGAACAGCTCTACAGACCTGAAGGTCAGTGCAGAAAGATGGAGAGGAGGTGCTCCAGGTGCCAGAGCTGATTCCCCTGGAGCAGACCATGGATGTCCATGGGGGAGCAGAGATCCACCTGCAGCCTTTGGAGAACCACCCCAGAGTAGATAACCCATCCTGAAGACCTTGGAGGACCCTGTGCTGGAGCAGAAGGATTTGCCCTGAAGGAAGCTGTAGCCCTTGGCAGGCACACACAGGAGCAGGAATTCCTGGCAGGAATGGAAAGGAGCCCATGCTGGAGCAGGTGTGCTGGCAGGACCTGTGGCCCATGGGGGACCCACATTGGAGCAGTCTGTTCCTGAAGGACTGTGCCCTGTGGAAAGCACCCACATTGTAGCAGTTCTTGAAGAACTGCAGCCCAGAGAAGGGGCCCAGGCTGGAGCAGTTTGGTAAGGATGATATCCCATGGGAGAGACCCTGTGCTGGGACAAGGGCAAGAGTGTAAGCAGGAAGGAGGGGCAAGGACAAAGTTTTATGGACTGACCACAACCCCCAATCCCCATCCTTCATGTCAAATTGGGAGAGGAGGAGAGAGAAGAGTTGAGAATGAAGGACTGAAATTGTGAATGGGAAGAAGGGAGAAATAGGGATAAGGGCTTTTTGGTTTTGTTCTTTTTTTTTTCTCACTGACCTCATCAGAGAATAAATGGCAACAAATGAAATTACTCTTCCCCAAGCTGAGTATGTTTTGCCCATGAATGATCACTGTTGATCAATCAACTTGTTCTCATCACAAGCCACAGATTTTTCAATCCTACTCTTTCCCCCTATTCTGTTGAGAAGTGAGAAAGCAACTTTGTGGCCAGCCAAGGTCAACCCACTGCATGATAATAATATATTGATTCCCAGAAATGTGCAGTTGAGGAAACTCCACTTCCACAAAACTGTTCTAATAAACTTACTGATAGTCCAAAATTGAGCATGTATTTGCAGCTCAAATCCCAGACTGATGAGCATGAGATGATAAATAAATCCCACTGTAAGTACAGGCCCCTTGTAGATGCAAGGGACAAGTGGAGGGACATTATGTCTTAGGTCTCCAATAGACCCTCAGCAGTGCTGCTCCTTATTTATATAAGCTTCAAAGCCTGCAAGTGAAGCTGAAATAGAGATTAAATCACAACAGGAATAGTTCTGGAGGATGTCTTATTTGAAGAAGTTTTAAATAGGACAAGAGGGAATGGGTTTAAACTGAAAGAGGGTAGATTAGATTAGATATTAGTAAGAAAGTTTTCACTGTGAGAGTGGTAAGGTGCTGGAAGAAGTTGCTCAGATAAGCTGTGGATGCTATCCCTGGAAGTATTGAAGGCCAGGTTTGACGGGGTCCTGTGCAACCTGATCTAGTGGAAGGTGTCCCTGATCATGTCAGGGGTTTGAAACAAGATGATCTTTAAGGTCCCTTCCCACCCAAACCATTCTGTGATTTTATGAGATAACCCTTCTAAGTGTTTTTTCTCTCATATTGAATGGAATAATAATTTCTCTCATTGCAAAACACTTTTTGGAGGGGATATTAAACTCTTAATCTTATTCTTCGTGACTAGGCCTTCTCCCTCTCTGGTATCCATGTTTAGAAAATGCAGATGGTAATTCTGTGTGTAAGAGCAAAATTCTGAATAATTAGGGACCATCTCATGTGTCATATATACATCCCCTGCCACTGAGGGATCTTGGATTACAATGGAGGTTCTCAGGTATAAAAACTGCAAATGATGTTCCTGACTGCTCAGAAATCTTCCATGAAGTACTTTGTCAGTCTGATTTATTGAGCCACCTTTTATGGAGGAGCTCAGCAATGAAATAAAATGAAAAACACTGGTTATGATATTAAAATAATATAGTAGGTCATTGTTTTCCACCCAGCAAAAGATAAATGGTGAAGGGTTTGAAGAAGTTTTTCTAAGTGACTTCCCATTTCTTCCCACTCAGTTTGACTATTCCTGTTGGCTGGGAATAGAAAACTGAAGTGATGGATGGCTCTGATTATGCCTAGTCAGGTGCGTTAAATGGTGTCTCACTCTACTGCCTCTTGCAATCTCACCACTTGCTGTGCTTAGCAGGGCTGGTGGGGAAAAGGTAGATGTCTGTAAACAATAAAGAAATAAAAGAGGAGGTGAAAGAGCTCAGATTGGTCTCAGCGAAAGGATTTTCTGGGCACTGGAAATGTGTTGAGGAATTTGAACAGATCCACTTTTAGAATAACTAATTGGGATATGTCTGTCAGCTTCAGGGCTCATAGTGCACATGAACCCCATCCTGCTTTCCATGGGTCATTTCATGGGAGAGATCCTTGCAGTATATGGAAAGTTTCTTTTTAGCATCCATCTGTTTGCTACATGGAGCTTAACTCACATGCTTGTCTCTGGTTAAATCATGAACTCGTGTACTTGAATTACAGTGCTCTGAGTTCACAGACACCAAGAAAAATTACTCTATTTTCATCAGTGCAGGACAAAATAAGATCCTATGGATTTTTAGCTACAAACCAAGGACAGGCAGGTTTGAGATGCGGTACTTCATTTCAGGTTTCGTGTCAGTGTAGTATACAAGAGCTGTCTGAAGTTATATGAAATACAATTCAAAGTCTGTACAAATGCAGCATTGAATTTCGGTGGCTCTGTATCTAAATTTGGGTTGTTGATGTACAAGAAAATTGAATTCAAGCTGGAAAGGTGCAAAATGCTATCAAAGTGACCCTGACTAATGCAACAGACTAGCTGTGACTGGTTTATTCCTCCTTGGAAAAAAACAAACAAACAAACCAGGCTGGAGAGATTCGGCTGATCTTTATTAGTCTGTAGGAAAGGCAAACTGGGTGGATTGCTGTTTGAGCAAAGAACTTTAATGAGAAGAATCAGACCTTGAACAAGTTTGGATTGAAAACAGGAAAACTTTTAACTGTAAGAGCAGTGAGTTTAGGGACAGTCTTACAGCTTGATTAGTGGAGTTGGAAGCCTTAACTGAGGTGTACATCTGTCTTTTTAGGAAGATTTTCAATGCACAATGAGCTCAGATTCTGGGTTTAATATCTCTTAGGCTCAATTTCCTGGCTTTCCTTGGGCAGTTTCTGATGGCTGGAACAGCATCCCATGAGAAATGCTTCTGGCTTTGTCTTGCTGGGGAAAGCTACCACAGTTTCTAAGTTCCTGGTGTGTCCTTGCTTCTGCAAGATCAAAGTTGCTATCAGAAAAATGTATGAGGTTGCTTCATTTGAAAGTGCCAGCCCAGTGAGTTAGGCTGGTGTAATTACCCTGATACAGCAATTCCAGCAAGTCTTCCCATAGCCAAAGCTGAACAACGTTGCAAAACTTTGACCTTCATGTTTTAGCTCAGCTCTTCTGTCTTCAAAGTACAAGGACAGATGTGCCTCAAAGTTAGTCCTGGCTCAGTGGAAAGCTGGACAGGGCAGTACCATTGGGCAATATATTTCCATTAACTTTCTTGGTTTCAGCTTCAAAAAATGCTTTCTCAATCAGAATTGAACTTCTTCCTTCACAGAAGTTTTGATTGAATGATTTCAGCTTTTCAAAGATAATTGACAGTACACACTTTAAAATTTGTAGAGGATAATTGTGGCATCTCTCTTTGCTTGTATTTTCAAGCATAAGGTTTTTTGGGGGGAAAGAATAGCAAGGGAAATAAAAACCCATGTATGCTGGTAAAAGAAACTGCACCCAAAGCATTTGAGCATTAATTTTCTTTATTTTTAATGAAATCCATGTACTGCATTCAATGAAATCTATAAATCCATTTGAATCACTGCTCAGCCTATATGTGATGGAGTGGGGGAAATTATGACAGATTCCACTGACTTTTTCTGTTAGATCATTGAAGCCAGGTTTCATTAAATAAAACTGCTGCAAAATTAGAGTGTCTGCAGGGAAAATAACCTTGGCCAAAGCTGCCAAGTTTTGATTATGACAGCCAGATTCAGAATATATGTTTGGGGATGCTTTTCTTCAGAGAAGGATGCAATAAATGCTGTAACTGATGTAAAGAAGTCTATGACTGCAAAGTTCTAGAAGCAGGAAAACTTGTGTCATTCTGGCTAATTTCTTATTGTAGTCGTTAAGGGACAGAGAACAACAAACAAATGAGAGGGAGGAGGAATTTTTGGTTCTTCCACTCTTGGCTGTTCACCTGCTGACACAGAGACTTCCCTGGAAGAAGAGATTTTGTATCTGTATAATTTTATCTAGATAAGAGCTTTCTCTGTTTTAGTCAAAGTTTTGCCTCTAAATTGATTTGCTGGTGTGTTTTTCTAGCAGGGACTGAATCTAAGCACAGTGGGAATAACTAACCTTCCTTTTAGCTGCCCTTTAGGATGGGGACAGTCCTGGCTTTTGAGCAGGAGAAAGGAGAATCTGCTTAAAATACCATGGACCTATTATTATTTTTTAAAAGTTGGAGAAATACTCTTTTTTTTTAATCTTCCACATGGGAAAAATCTGCAGTAGAAACAGCACAAAATTGAAACAAACTCATGGCAAGCTGTCTGTGCTCTTGTGTGGTGTGTCTCTTAGCTGAATAAAGGGGAAAGTAGTAGAAGGAAAAATGTGATTACTTCAGTGCAAACACAACTGAGCCTGTTTCCTGAGTGTCACCCCAAGTCTCTTGCTGGGTGTGCTGTGTTTTACCAGCCCAGCCCTGATGTCACATGGATTTATGAACATTTCTCTGTGACCTGCACTGGACAGTGACATCACAGCTTCAGAGGACGTGGGTGCTACGTCATTAATGATTTCAGTCACTCTGCTCTGTGCTGGCCTTTGGTAATATTTGTTTACTAGGGTTTTTGTTCAGATACAGCTTCTCAAGCCCAGTGTCAGACTGAGAGCTGAGAGCAGGATCCTGTTAACCCTGTGAAGACTCAGACCTGGTAGTTTGAAAAGAACTAACTCTTTGAATAAAGTGGAATCAGAAGTTTCTCATGCTTCTTTTTTATCATCACAGCATAGAAGAAACTGTGGTACTTAAACCCATTAATTTTTGGTCTTTTTTAAGACATGACTCCCTGTGCTTCTTCCTGATGTATTCCCACTGATCCCTCAGAGTGCTGCTTGGATCATCCTGCCAGCTCTGCAGGTGATGAGTCCTTCATTCTCCCCCCTCATGGAGAAGACTCAGGTCATTGCCAATAAACTGAGCAACAAAAATAATTTACAGAAAACTATTAAAATTGCCCAAGAATTCAGTTTATAGAGGTGAATAAGGAAAAAAAAAAAGCTTATAGCAGTCATATTCATGGAGTACAAAAAGTCTTTCTGATGTAAAGAAATGACAGCATCAGGAAAAGTTTGCTATGCAGTGAGGACATAATGTTATAGTGATGGTCAGTCATGTCTACATATGCAAAAAGGACAATATTTTGCAGTCCAGATAACCATGATACCACAGTTCTGCTGCTGGAAGGGCTGTCCACAGCTCTAGCAAAGATCCTGGAAGTTTTTGAAGAGCAAGAGTGATCTCAGGCAAGTACAACAAAGTGATCATATAAGGAGCTGCTTCTAAAGAGACAAAATCTAATCATATATGTACATGTGTATATGTTGTAGAATGCCTCTTGTCTTTCTGGCCTCTCTCAGAGTCTTGCAGGACTCTGCCTCCAAGAGCTCTGTTTATAACTACTATTAACTAAGGAATGAAGCTGTGACTATCTCCAAGAAGGGTAAAGGAGTGAGAAATGATGGAAAGAAATGGGAGTGTTGGATTGAGGGCTACAAAAGAACAGTGTGATAAAAGGCAGCATAGAACAAGAAAAGTACAGGCTGTGTATCAAAAAAGAACTTTCTAATAGCTGGATCTACTGGGCAGGGCAACAATTTCCTAAGGGTGAGAGCAGAAACCCTGTTATTTCAATCATTTAAACAAAACTGGACAAAGCCCTGGAGAACATATTGTAAGGAACAATCATATGCCATCCCCTGGGAATGGATAACATGACCTGATAAAGTCTTTTCCTAGTGGTTGTGATGATTCTCTTCAGATTGAGAACTTGTTCTGGGCATGATTTTCCTTGGGACTAGATATGATGTGAGCCTCAGGTCAGTCCTCTGATTGATTCAGAGAACCAAGAAGAGAGGAGGAAAGGGAGGAAAAGAGTGCAGGGACAGTCAAAAATAAAGCTCATGGGAAAATATTGACTCAGAAGTCAACTGTCAACTGTGCCCAGCCAGAAATCCGGCACAAAGCTGCTGTTGGTTTTGGGAGGAGTCAGGAATGGTACACCAGACACAAATCTGATATACCAGAATCACTGCTGTTTAAATGGTTGTCTCCTCACAGAAGTTGAGAGGTACCTCTCCTCTCTTTCCAGCCTCTTCTGAAGCAGAGGAAATTTTAGGGATGAGCTGAGACACTGTTCTATCTGTACAAGATGGACTGGTGAGTCGTGGCATCCCTGATTTCTTGGGATGTGGTAAACCAGCAACAAAAACTACCAGGAAACTACCTCAGCTACTCTGTTACCTTATTCAAAAGAATTTGCAGGGACTGCAGACATCGCCTGTCTAAGCAGTAAAAATAGAGGCTAAGTTCAATGAGAGGAGGTTTGAGATAATAAGATCTTCTCTGTCAGATAGATGAGCAAGAAGATTGTGATTTCATGGGGCCATTTGAAGTTTTCCACTTTCTCTCATTTACTTTTTTAGTGAACCCTTCTATAGCGTAAATTTTAAACAGAAAAAAAGAGGGAAATATTCATATTCAAAGGAAAAATAAACACAAGGAAACACAGAAGTCTCAAATATTTGTTGTTTTGGTTTTTTTAAGCAACATCTTCCAAATTTTCTCTTTTGCTGGAAACAAGATGCTCCTTGATGAGCAGCAGTAGTTAAGCTTGGTTTCCTGTGAACTCAAAAACATCCCCAGTTCTCTTGAACCCTGATTTGAATCTTCATCCTTGAAGGTAGATAGATATTCCATCACAGACTGTTTAATAAGGTGATGGAGACATCTTATTCCTTCAGTTCTCTCCCTTGCCTCTGCATCTCACCTCACCTTGCAGGACCTCCAGCTCCTGTTTCTTTCCAGTAACTGGCCAGGGAAGGAGCTGATCCCAGCTGTAGCTGAGCCTGCACTATCTGTGTTGATTTTTAGGCCCTTTTATGTGTATTCACAGATTGGCCAGATGGCAGGCCCAGCAGAACAGATCACTATCAAGTTCACATTACAGTTTCTTCTAAGTGGTGGAAATTGGTGAGCAGCTTCAAAGTTATCGTAGAGGGAAAACAGATGGGCAGAGATACAGATATAGATGGCTCATTCTTACCAAGAAATGAGAAAAACACAGGACTAATTAGAAAAAAGAAAGTTTTTTATGCCTTGGTTTAAAGTCATAAACCTATTCCTTACTGTCACAACCCAGTGGGTATTTCAAAGAGTCAAATGTGACCAAATGTATGTTTTTGCATTATGCAGAAACAATTAAAGAGAGGAGCTGTGTCCTGCTGGGGTCTAAGTCCAGGAAGAATACAAGACCTTTCCCAGGGGAAGCAAAGAAGTCCTCAGGTCTTTCCACCTGGGGGAGTGTTGAAACTACCTGGGCACAAGCCTCTGACAGGAGGAGTGGTGAATAAGCAGCACCTCCAACAGCTCTGCCCCAAGGAACTGAATTGATTTGTGTCCTCACCTCCCCAGGGAGGATCCAGCAGGGAAGAGGAGAGATCATCCCTTGTGGTGGAGTCCAGGCAGGGAATGAGGAGGAAAAGTGCAGTCTAAGCAGTCTGAGAACCTCTGAAACACAATTCTCCAATGTGTCCCGTGAACATGACCTTACTGAGAGCCTTGTAGGGACTGAGACACATCATTTGCCATGATCCTCTGAGAATCCAAAGGAAATCTCTTCAAGAGGGTCGACCTCTTACAGAGGTCTTATATTTCTATTCACTCTATTGCATGTGATCTCCAGCTGAAACCAGCCAAATCCTAAGTCCTACCCTGAATCAGAAATGAGCATGGCTGTGTTGCACTAAATTTCTGCCTTTGGATCCCTGTAATTTCAGGCAGTGTGAGAAACATAACTGTCTTCCCAGGTGCCACCCACAGGAGGATTACCCAGAATGCTGTTACAGCTGATAGCTTCAGTTCCTGCTCCATCAAGGCTGTAAAACTCAGGACTGTGTTCCAAAGCAGTTGCCCAAGCACTCTTGGTACTTTTCCTATAGTTGAATCTTCCAGTGGAATATGGTTTAGCCACATCTGGTAATGGTCAGGGCTGGGAATTGATGCCAACAGGCATTTTGAGTGATGCATTTTAGTGATGCATTTTAGAGCATTCACCATGCCAGTATTTACTGCAGCCTGGTGTGGCTGGAAGAGAAGCCATGGGAAAAAATGCTATCACTAATGCTCCAGAGCGGGAGGTTCAGGTCCCATAAGGAAGGAGAGAATGTGGGATGGCTGCAGACCAGAATAGTAGAGGGAGTGAGGAGATGTGGCAGAGGAATGAGTGGCAGCAGTAGTTATCAGTCTCATCAGTTTTGGATGAGTCCTTCAGGTCTGCTGCTGGCTGTGCTGACAGGCAGTAGGTTCAGCATCCCTGGTGAGCTTACAGGAACCACTGCTCAGAGGCAGTTCCTGGGGCCAAACACTTCTCTGTCCTGATTCATGATGTGCACGAGTGTCCTTCCACCTGCAAGACTGGCTTTGGCTGTGCCTTCACCTGCTGCTCAGCAGATCCCAGAGATCCCAGAGAGAAGCCATTTCTTCCTTTTCCTCCTCATTTCCTTGCTGCATATTGCCTGTGCCTGCCTCTCCCATCAGAGCTGCTTTTGAAGCTGTTTTCCCTGAACATCTTGGAAGTTTGATTTCAAGATCAAGAAGAAAAGCAGTCTGTCCTTTTGGTGGGGAGAAAAAAAAACAGTGGAAGCCTGTTGCATCCCTGACACCCAGAACAGGAGATCTTCTGCAGGTTTGATATAAAACAAAGCAGTGAGTGCAGTCTCCAAGATGGCGTGACCTTACTGCAGCAGGACATGGAAGCAGTTTTAACAGACCAGGGATGAGCCAGGATGAGAGGCCATGCCAAGCTTGTTGAGAGATTTAGGATTTGAGGTTGCATCTGGGCATGTCAGATTCTTTCTGCTCTCCTGTGATGTCCCTGTCTTCACAACAGGAGATGATATTATCATGTATTGCTATGTGTTCCTATAGAGAGATGTGCAAAACT
Organism: Poecile atricapillus; assembly: GCF_030490865.1. Classification (NCBI taxonomy): domain Eukaryota; kingdom Metazoa; phylum Chordata; class Aves; order Passeriformes; family Paridae; genus Poecile; species Poecile atricapillus. The sequence continues at coordinate 149,014,085 of NC_081250.1, read as the reverse complement.
AAGAGAGATTGTTCAGCTGAAGTCTACAGTGAGATCAACCACCAAGGGAATAAAAGAAAAAAAGAGGTCCTGGAGATGCTTGAGGAGAAAGGCAGCAGGATTCAGGGAGAGGCCAGATGTGGGAGAGAGAAGAGGGAGCAGTCAGCAGTGCCCATGTGCCAGGAGGGTGGTGTAGTTACCCAGAAGCTCTCATCCAGGTAATAGCAGCTCTTGATTACCTTACAGGAGAAAGTTTTTGTCCTGGCGAATGAGTTACTACCAGTTAGTTAGATGTATCTCCCTGATTCCTCCTGAAAATATCTTTCATCAGCACCACAAAGGCCACGTTGTTTCTTCTCCCTGCTGAAAGCTGAAAGCACGAGTAGCAAATCCAGCAGAGACAGCCTGATCCTTGTGGCAGCTTCTCTGACGTAGATGAACCTCTGAAGTGAAGTGTGTGACATCATGAAGATGTTTTAATCTGAATTACACTTGCCCATCTGAAGAACAGGTGCCATTATCCTCTCTTCATTATCTCCTGGTTTGGGCTGCTGCCAGCATGAGTAAGAAGGGTTTGAGTCACAGGGATGGAGAAGTTAATTCCTTTCTGGGGACTGTTGTCAGGGATGACCTGGCCCAAATGCCCATCATGAGGATGAATGATGTGTAGATGAATGAGGGGAGAAACCTCCTCCTAAGAGAAATAAATCATCCCTCATGAATAATGTAGAGCATTGCTTTGAGATTCAAGACATCTAAGACTTGTTGCACATTGAACACGGATGTTAGTGAGGCTCAGCTGCTCTGCAGATACACTCTGGCCTGAGCATGACCTATAAGTAACTCACCACTGACACAGTTCTTATTTTTTAGCACTGGCCATGTACCAGTGCACATCTAGAGACAAACCTCTCTCAATCTCTGACAGAGCCCAGTGTAGAAAAACACTCAGAAAACACATGCAGGCTCTATCTGTGCTGCTAAGTGAAGCAGGACCTGTATTTTGTAGGACACAGAAGCCAACAGAGATGACACCCTGAGTGCCAGAAACAGATAAACACCTGCTGCACAAAGAGGGTGCTAAGTTCCAGTGGATCTGGCCAGTGTTAACCTCCATGTTAGACCAGGCATAGACTTTGCCTAGGACAGTGCTGATTATTCCAGAGGAAAGCCATAATGGGCTGGGATGGTGATGGACTGTGGACATCATGGGCTGGTGGTGGAATTCATCCTCAAAATCGCAGAATCATTAAGGCTGTAAAAGACTTTTAAAATCAAGTCCAACAGTCAACCCAGCACCAAGACCATGTTTACCATTAAACCATGTCCTCAAGTGCCAAATTCCCATGTTTTCTGAACACTCGACTGCTTCCCTGGGGAATCTGTTCCAATGCTTTACATTCCTTTAATGAAATTTCCCCCCCTAATATCTAACCTTAAGCACTTCTGGCAGAACTTGAGCCAGTTTAGTTTGCTAGATACTGCCTTGCAGTGCTGGAGATGGCTGCTATGTAGATGCAACACATTGAATATATTCAGGATTTTTTTCCCATAATGTTTTCTTTATTTTATAGATTTACTCACTCTGAGCAGTCTGTATCATTACAATAGCATGAATTTGTTTAAGAATCTTTTTGCCCGAGAAGAAAAGTGTTATTTCAGGGAATTTGTGTTGGAGGACAGGACAGATGTTACAGACCTGTCTGTACCCTGCAGCTGAGTGTGGTGCAGAAGTCACTGATGTAGATCTGAGCAAGCTGCTCTGTCCACATGAGGCTGCAAAGTGTCAGAGATACTTGCTTGGGGCCTGAATGCAACATGGCATTTTTGTGGATAAAAGTTCTATAAAATCATGAGTGACACAAAGAAGGGGAAGGGGGAACAGTTGTTCCTGGTCTCTTCCAAAGAGGAGGAGACACCATTGCCATCAAATGATAGTAATGAAAGGGAAGTAAAGGAGAAATGGCATTTTTTTTAGAGAACACGTAGTTGTTCTATGAACCTCCTTGCCACAGGATGTTAAAGATACTGAAGGGACAGTGCCCAAGCTCATGGAAGAGAAACCCATTTTGTGTTACTAAACCAGCAAAAACTGGCTTAGGAAATCCCTGAGCACCAAATAATGAATCTGAATAGATGAATTCTTGGGGGAAAACTCACATGTAATTATAGCATTCCTGTGCTCTTCCTCAGCCAGCTTGTGGTCACTGTTGGATTCAGAGTAGCTGTGCACAGAGTTCCTCTGCTTTTTCTGTTTGTGGGCTGGTACACCAGGACACTGTCCTGATGGGGTTATCCCCAGCTGGACCTCATAGAGATTGTAGTGAGTAGTTTCTCTCTCTTTCTTGTCTGAAAGGCACCATAGAAAAATAAGCATTGAAGAAGGCTCTAAGTCTTTTGTTTTTTTTTTCTCAGACCATTATAGCTACACTCTGGCAAATGAGAAAACAGAATTCCATTTTTCTTCTAGAATTACATGTAGGTGCACATATTCTTTGAGAGTTTTTCATCAGAGAATGGCCAAGGCCTGAAAAAACTAAAGGCAGGGAGGACCCCAACAGAGTACTGATTTCGTGCCAGCCCTTACAGTGTGGCTGCTTGCTTCCCTTGCCTACACCTCCCTGCAGTTCTGCTTGGTGTCTGTAGCCCAGCTGTTCCATGACTGGGAGGAGATGGATTTTGTGGTGTATTGGTGCTTCACAGTCCAGAACTGGAGTAACAGTGAAACATGACATTTCTTTGTGCCAAGCAAGTCTTCCTGGTGCCAACTCAGATGAGCTCTGTCTTGAAAGCCTAAGCAGCTGGGAGGCATTTGGGAAGTGAGGCAGAGTACTGATGACATTTCTTCCAATCAGGGCGAGAGTTATTTAGACTTTCCTTGATCATTCAAATGATATGTCATTGAACACCACACAAAACTGCCTGCTGTGGTCACACTGCTGTATTGTGGTACCTCAGCAAACCAGTTACTTCATTACTGTAGGATGGGCAGTGTTTGCTTAGGTGTGGTCCAGTGTAAAGCTCCAGCTACACCTTTCTCCCTCTTCCTCTGTGGCTTGTTAAGGGATGCACTTCCTGTACCCAGTGCTAAGGTCTTCTGTTCAATCTTTCTTCTTCACCACAGAAGAGAGAGAAGCCCTGATGTCATCATTAACATTTCTGTTTTTCTTTAGGCCTTCTGTTTCTTAATGATGACACAAAGTCATCTCTTTATACTCTGCTAAAGGGCAGTGACATTTGTGTAGAGGAAATCAGGGAGAATTTTGGTAGCTGGAATCTGCTACCAAGGCAGTTGCTTCTGCTTCTGCCTTTACTTGATGCAAGTAAAACCCAAATACCTGGAGACTGACTCTGTCACCTGTGTCCTTTCCCAGCACTATTGCTCCTTTGTGCCTCTCTTCCTCTGGCAATTATTCACCTTTCCCTGTTTCCCAGAGGCAGTCTCTGATGTTAAGAAGACAGAGGTTCGTTTTAGATTTGAAAAATACTGAATTTCAGAAAACATGGACTGCTGCAGTTTGCTTTCCATGTAATACTCTGTTCAGTGCTGGATAGATCCTGAAATGCATATGGAATGGAGAGTTGGGTCTGTGGTGTATTTTCACACCCCTCACTTCAGAGTGTTTAAGGCAATGTTTAAGTCTACTCCTTAAAATCATGTTGTATAGGATAAATATGTGACTAATCCTTTATACATTAATCTATTTATAGAGTCTTATTCCAGATTCATGAATAACAATTCTGTTAAATTTCTGTAAATAAATCTGCTTCTTTACCCCAGATTCATGGTAAAAATACCGTAAGAGACATTTATCTAATATTGTGGAATATCACTATGACTTGGGGCCGAATAGAAGTCAGAATTTCTGGATTTTCTATCTATGTGAATTGGAGGGAAAGTAAAGCCTGCTTTACTTTTACTCTGGTGTCTGTGCTTCCTTATCTGTAAAACAAGGATACGGATATATTTGTATCTTATGGGATATACAGTTACAAAGTCTGGGACAAATTTTAGAAATTCAACTGTAAGATAGCATGCAAGCACATAATATTAATGTTTTATGATGTCCCTAAAACTGTTTCTTGGGGATATCTTTAATGAGAATGATATAGGGAGATCAAAAGAAACCTTTTTTCACCCCAAATATTTTTTTTAGAACCCAAAGTAAAAGTTGTTTCCACCAACTGCCATCTCTTCAGCCATCTGGAAAATCACATTTTCTGAAGCTTTCCTTCTCTTTATCATCTGTAACTAAAGCTATAAAATAGGAAGATGTCCCTGGTTTAATTAACACCCCTGTAGTTCAAAAGCTGATCTTAGTAATGAGAGGCAATTATAGCCTTTATTGAGGGATAGTCAGGTGGAACTAACCCAGCAACAATCTGGTGAAGAAACTTTGCTTTCCAGGTAATTTGGAAACTGCTTTTTATGATGAACAGACTACCTGGCTCAATATAACAGGTGAATATCTGTCATTTATAACCTGGAAAAGAACCTCCTATTTTGAGTTTTGTGCTTCATTTGTAAAGTGGTTTTTACAATCCATCCATCAACAAATATCAACTGACCTAAGAATAAACCTTTTGCTTTTTGAAGGGGATTCTTGCTGGTTTTCTTCTTTTATTTTCCTTGTCTGCTCTTGCTTTACATTTTGAAGGTTGTATCATGTTCATATTTTAGTTCTAGTAAAAGTGCAGACTCTGAGATGCAGCCCCATCCTAAGAGGAAGCCAGAATTCTGGGTTCTGCACCTCAACACTGGTGTGGCAGAGCTACAGAAGGTCCAGAGAAGGATATGGAAATGATCAAGGAAATGTGGCTTCTGCTCTATGTTTAAAAGACTGTGGCTTCAGTTTAGACAGGAAAAAGCTGAGAGCAGAGATAAAGCCGAGCTTAGCTGAAAACATGAGGGTGGTAGATAAGGAAGATTTAGAACTTCAATTCTGTAACTAAGGTGTTCTAGCTGAAACAAGGAGATAGCCTTGAAATTAAAATGTACCTTTTTGCACAGCAGATAGTGAACTTCTGGAATTTGTTGCCACAGGAAATTGAGAAGATGTGCAGTTTCAAAAAAGAATTACACAAATTCAGAGCAGCAGGTCAATGACCTGAGTTTAAAGGTGACGGGCAGGGCTCCTCAGTGGTCCTGCTTCAGTGGTATCTCATGCCAGGTCTGTCCTCCAGCTTCAGATCTGTGAGAGTGTGGGTCTACTGAACACCCTGTGTTTTATCTGCCAGTCACCTATGGGTATCCTGATATCTCAGGGATCTAGTATAAAGATAGAGGATTCTTTCTGGAAAACTGATTTAAACCCCCAGTATCTCCAATGCAGGCATCTATACTGGAGACAGTCACTCAAGGTTACTATCATCATTAGGATATCTTCATTTGGCTGTTTACAGGTAGTTCTGTGCCAGTGCTGTGGGTGTCTAAGTTTGCAGTCAACAGATGTCTAGTCAGTCTAATGGGGACCTAATGAACATGATCAATGAACAGTTAGAACTGTCATTTCATCTTGCCAGACTTGGGATGGTCAGTGAAATAACTCATTACTGCCTGTTTTCTTAGAATTTTTGTTGACTATAATGGGAGTTTGGACACATAGAACACATGCAGATATATAAATGTAGGTATATTAATCTTGAACAGAGTTCTGCCCCAAGATTTCTATTATAATGATTGAAGAGAAATAGTTGCCTCCTGAGAATAACTAACTGACCTGTTTTAGACACCTCTGTGTACACAACAGGAACTGCTCTTGTGAAGTTTGTAGTTCTAGTCACCGACTGTAAAGGGGAGTCTAGATGGTGGTAGCCACATAGTGAATGGACACAATGGCCAAGTGGGTCCCAGCCATCTCATTTTGGAGACTTTGGTACAGTCTCTTAAAATCTCAGCTGTAAGAAATGTAGATTTTTAAAGCAATGTAATCTGAGCAGCTGTAATTATAATATCTAAACAGCCTCCTGCTTATGGTTTGATTTAGAATAAAGGCTTAGCCGTGATTTTACCATCTGAAAACTATGCTGTGAAATGTGGTATGTCCTCTGTCCTTGGATTAGTTTAACATCCTGATAAAACTGCCTTTGCCATACTAACTGTCAAAGCTGTAAAACTATGGCACAAGCTGGTAAATTGTTTTTTCTTCCAGTAAGTAAAGATAGAACGGGCATTAAATCCCTAAATTCCTATGGTGTTCCAGCAATGAGTCACTTTCATTAGGTGTCTAGGAGGAAGGCTTATTCAGTATGGGGGAGTTTGAAAAGGAATTTCTTCGGCTGAGGGGCCTGTGGATGTTGTTAATTCCATTCTGTCAGCAGACACAAAATTTGGATTCCGTCACTGTACTCTGGTTTTGGGACAGAGCAACACCAGCTACTCTCAAAAACACTCTGGGAAAGTCCATCTGTTTCCAAAGTTTCTGCTATTGCCTGTGACACTGGACAGACATGAAATTTCTTCAGTTAATCCTTGTGATATAACCTTGTTTAGGAGACTCAATGTTGTTTGAAGTAGAATGGGTTGTGCATTCTTTCACCTTTCCCACTCCTGCCTGAATGTTGTTATTCTGTGCCTTATTTACTGCAGACACAAGGTGTGGGTGAGGAGATACGGGAAGACCGTGACTGCAGTGTCCCTGCAGCTTTGGATCTGGCAGTGGCCTCAGAGCGATTTGTGTGGTTTGCACGGTGGGGGAGCCATGGCCACCACCTGCCCTGCTGACTGTCCTGTGTTTCCATCCCCCTTCCCAGGTTACGGACACGCTGCCCCAGGGACGGACGCAGGGAAGGCCTTCTGCATGTTCTACGCAGTCCTGGGGATCCCACTGACACTCGTCATGTTCCAGAGCCTGGGCGAGCGCATGAACACCTTCGTCAAGTACCTCTTGAAACGCATCAAAAAGTGCTGTGGCATGAGGAGCACCGAGGTCTCCATGGAAAACATGGTCACTGTGGGTTTCTTCTCCTGCATGGGGACACTCTGCATTGGAGCAGCAGCCTTTTCCCAGTATGAGGAATGGAGCTTTTTCCATGCTTACTATTACTGCTTTATAACATTGACTACGATAGGGTTTGGAGACTATGTGGCCCTGCAGACCAAAGGGGCCCTTCAAAAGAAGCCTCTCTACGTGGCTTTTAGCTTTATGTACATTCTAGTGGGGTTGACAGTCATTGGGGCATTTCTAAATCTGGTTGTTCTCAGGTTCTTGACCATGAACAGTGAGGATGAGAGGAGGGATGCCGAGGAACGGGCGTCCCTGGCAGGGAACCGCAACAGCATGATTATCCACATCCAAGAGGACTCCCAGCATGGTCGGCCACGGTACAAGGCCGAAGTAACAGACCTTCAGTCAGTTTGTTCCTGCATGTGTTACAGGTCCCACGAGTACACCAGCCGGGTGGTGTCCCACCAAAATTCGTTCAGCTCGAAGCTGAACCCCCAGTACTTTCACTCCATCTCTTACAAGATAGAGGAGATCTCGCCAAGCACATTAAAAAACAGCCTTTTCCCATCTCCTGTCAGCTCCATCTCACCTGGGTTGCACAGCTTTACAGATAACCACAGGCTGATGAAACGGCGAAAGTCCATTTAAAGGGATTTGTCTTATTTTGCTTTCCTTGTTTTTTCCCAGTTCTTTGTTGTTTTGGGTTTTTTGTTCCTTGAGTGAGACGGAGCGAGGCCAAAGGGAGTAGAGCAAGCCAGTCCTCCTCTGAGACTCAGCTCTTGAGCATGAAGCATGGATTATTACTGTTCCAGCAAAGTATGCCTTACATTACCCCCTTGGTGGATGTCAGAGGATTCAAGGTGACGTGAAGTGGGTACCAAATCCAAAGTTGCACACACAGCTGGGAGCCTTCATGTGCCACTGGCACTCCTGACCTAACAAACTTTTTTCCTCACGAGCAGGTTGCAGTGTGTGTCCGTGTGCCTGTGTGAGTGCCGGGTGTGTGTGCGTGTGTGTGCGCGTGCAATTCCACAATCAGTGCCATGTGACAAAAATTAAAGCATCAGGTATTATTTTTCCTTTTGCCCTTGAAGCAATTGTGTTCCAGCCTGCTTTTTTTAGATTGCTTCCAAAAGGAGCGGGGAGGGTGGGAGGGGAGCCAATTTGTTTTAATTTTTTTTTTTTTTTTGCCAAGACAAGCATGCGCCATAAGCAGTCAATATACCAGGTGTATCATGGCAAATTTTTTAATGCTAGATTTTAGATTGTATTAACATTTAAAAAAAGGCAGGAGAAGATGGATCATTTTAGCTTGCCAGTTCAAAATTACAAAAAAAAATAAAAATAAAGCATGCACTTTTTAAAACTGGTATGCATAATAAAAACACAAGAAAAACTAGCAATGGAATTAATAATCAAAAGCAAATAATCATATTAATTTAACTATATTTAATTTTATAATTTTCAACTGTTCCAACAATTTACAAGCAGAATTTCTAGGATAAATTGGGACAATTGTTGGAACAGAAGAGTGTATTTTGTTATTTTAATTTTATTCATAAATTATTATTATTATTATTATTATTATTATTATTATTATTATTATTATTATTATTATTATTATTATTATTATTATTATTATTATTATTATTATTATTATTATTATTATTATTATTTTGTGCAGTAATTACCTGCATGAATAGGATTTATATTTTTTTTTTTGATTGCTTGGTTAAGATGGGTATAAATAGGAGGATGTATATTTTTTCTTATATAATAGTGACAGGGCATTCCTTGTTTTAAATAAAAAAATAAAGATGATTGTCTCTAAATGCTTTTGATTTGTAAATAATGGAAAGCCTTTGTTGGTCTCAGGAAGAATTCAAGGGACAGTATCTTGTGTTTGGCTCACTGGGAACTTGTGAGATTAGATGTGATATTGCTTTTTTTGCTAGGCAAAGGCAAAATGCATTTAGCAGTAACAGGCAAAAATAGCTTTACTCCAGTGTTTGGAAGGTAACAGCGGGAGCAGTTGTGCTGGCAAGTTGTAGTGGAGGATGTTGAGACCATGTCATAGAGTTGTTCCTTGGACATTGTCCATCTCTCAGTTGTTCATCTGGACCAAACAGACTTTACAGAACTTAATTAGGGGCCTAATCCAGCTCCCTTTTAAGCGAATAGGAATTTTCAGTGATTACATGGGATTTAGTGCTTTTGGAGATTTATCTTTGATTTTACAAGGGTAGGACTGGGAGTTTTATGAACCCACACCTTTGTCTCTGATTTAATTCTATCTTTTAAATCACTTTCTGTGTTAATTTGCCATAAAAAAACACATTTCTTTTTGGCACTAATCACCTCCTGCTGATTCTACCATTTTGTGCTCTCAGTGTAAAAGCAATAATCCTTTTTTTATCCTTAAAACTAGATGGTGTGTGCCCAGCTCTGAACTCTGTGTGCTGATGGATGTTGATACCCTCTCAAAGAGGCATCTATAAAGATCTGTTAATAGGGAGAAATAAGGAGTGTCATTCTTCCTCTGTTGTCTTCACCTTGGTTTTAAATTATTAGCTATCAAACATGCTCATGTTCTCCACACCTGTCTTTCCATAAGTAAATGACAAGCAAGTTATCCATGACTTTGACTCTGTTCAAGCTTCCTTTGGGTATAGAATTGCTGTGGCATGAACTCCTCCATTAAGAGTGGTGAGGAATTAACAGGATTCTTAATGAGGATGGATGAGGATGGACTTTTTCAGAGTAATGTGTGGGGCATGCTGGGTGCATCAATGCTGTGCTGCCAGTACCGTGTCCTAGGGCAAATGCTGATGGCAGAAGGATCAAAGCAAGAATACCTAAAAAAGTAGTTTCAGGATGTGTTAAACCACCTCAGTGTTTGCCACCTCAAAGCTGCTTCCCCTGACAGCCCATAGGGTTCACGGTGCTCTCCAAATTCACTTTTTTTCATCTTTGCTTGTTGTCCCAGAAGTGCAAATAAATGTATATCTCTTTTCCTGCTATGGAGATAAGGAGTATGCATGGAATATGCACCTCTGTATCATGTACAGCTCATGTATCATGTACATGGGTGTTCACTGGAGAGAAGCAGGAAAATGTTGGTGTTTTGCAGAATTCCAGTTGAGTTCTGTGCTTGGCAAAGGAGAATTTTGGTAACAGGACTTTTAACAAAACCTTCAAAAAAAAAAAGAAGTTGCATCTTATAAAACATTGCACAGTTTTATTTCCTCTTTTCCTTTAAGCAAAGAAGAAACTATTATTTCTGCTGCATATAAAAATCATCTTTAAATATCCTATGAAACATGTTGAACTGGAGAGGTTGAAAACTTTACATAGTCTAGCTGATTTCTTACTAAATCTTCCCTCTGGAACCATAAATGAAGAGTTACATTTTAATACATGGATTTTTTAACCAGGGGAGAAACTTACCTCAGCATGTCAATGGGTTATCTGCCACTTAGAGTCTTTGTATTAAAACTCAATGGCTTTATAATAGCTCTGTTTTAGCTTAGTTGAAGGTTTTAGATGTAGTTGAAGAAATCTATGTATGTTGATAAGAAGGAGCCAGAGTAGATGTCCGTATCCATACTTTTAAATTTAAAAGCTATAATGAGTGTGTATGTGAGAAAGTGTTTTGCTTGAATGTATTGGCATTCCTCGGGATTTTCAAATACTCTTATTTATTTTATTTTCTGTCTGAAGAGTCCACAGTTCTGTCCAACCTGTATTTTTGCCACACATGGGATTTTGAATGATTCATTTGCAAGGAAACTCTTGCAGGATTTTGTCTTGTGAGCAGCCAGACACAGGAGCTCTCATGTGTGCACATCAGAACACGAGGCAAAATCTGCCTCTCTCCTTAGTTGTTTTCATGGTTCTTGACTGATGTGTGAATAATGGCTTGGGCTGTCTGGAACTGGAACAGACTGAATCATGAAAGGGAAGCTTCTGTCCAAAGTTAATCCCAGCTTTTCACTTAATACCAGCTTTTCAGTTAAACATGAAAAATCTGTCAGTGAAAGGTGAGCTGACTTTTGTCAGTTCTGTCTCTGATTTCTTATTGCCCTACATGTTTTCTTCTCACAACACTGCTTTTCACAGAATATTTTCACTAGTACATTATTGAATTTACTCCACTTAAGATATTTTCTCTCTCAGAGCAACTTCTCTTGCTCGATACTCACTCTTTTGAAATTCAGCTATGAGCAGGTAGTAATGGTGCTGCTTATGACTAGACATCCTAATGTCTGCTATCACTTTGTGATGCACTCTCATTCCCCAGAGTCTCATTTCCCCTACCCTTCCCTATTATTAAGCATTAGAAATAATAATAATAAATCAGATTAGTCTATTTATGTCACACTAATGTGCTCTTCATCAAAACAACACAAATTTAGCTCCCTGCTGTCAACTTTGATTATATAACAACCCTATTATCCTATAATATTTCATATTATCATCAAAGGGAAAAATCAGTTTGATCAGTGAAGCACCAAAATAGCTTTGACTGAGCATGCTGTGGTAGGGAAACAAGAGGAAACTTAATTGAACAATGCAGGCACAAGTCTCCACTTGGTCTTCTTTATTGAGTAAGGAATATTGTGGCTGATCTAACAGGCAGTGCTTTGCCAGAATTTTGTACATGCACGTGCTTTACAGGGATGCCTGTAGTGGGACAGCCCTAGAAGGGGTGTTTGGATGTTCCTTCAAGAGTCCAAAGTAGCTTCTTGGTTGTTAATGAATGAAGATGTACAGAGTGACCTTCAGCAATAAAATGCTGTTTGAACTCTCTGTAACAGCTCATTAGGATAAAATAGACATTATTAAAAAAAAAAGAAAAAAAGAGAAAAAAAAGAGGGAAGCAATGAAGTTAATCTACTGTATTGTACATTTTCTCATTAGTTCCCTAGTGCTTTGATCAATGAAATGCCAGGGCAGTAATCAAGATTATTGTGAATCCAACCTAAGCAAGGTAATTCCTTTTTTTCTTTGACAGATTTGGAAGTTTTTGTTAAGGAAAAATAAAGCTTGATTTGTTGCTAAAAGCTTAAAAAGGAGCAATCAGTGGAACAAAGATGGAGTATAAAAATGTTCCAAAACTATTTGGTGTGTGCAGACCAGAGGGCAGGGGTTTGGGTAGAAGTTGCTTTCAGTTGAAGTTTATGTCCTCATTTAGCTTTATGTAATATTCCTGTTAATATTAAGATCTAATTAAGGCAGTCATTTAAAATCTTTATGAGGAAGCTAGATGAGAGAGACGTGCTGGAGTGTGTCCATTACACTAATGTTATGGACTTTCTCATGCATATTTCAACAAGACACCATTACTGACTGGAATATTGCACGAATTACAATGAGACTTGCACCACTGCTACTTTTATCAACCAGAGACCTGTAACAGTCACAGAACTGGAAAAGAAAATAATGCCTTTCTGACCAGCCTGCTGTCATCTAACTTTTATTTAAAACTTTATTTTGGGAACTTCAGCAAGATAAATTGTATAAAAAGGATTGGCTATCATAACAATTCACCAAAATTGAAACAAAAGGAATAATAACATTGGACACAGAGAAATTGATTATGGATGGAAGATGCCCTGGGACTCTTATGCCAGTTAGTCTGAGATCAGAGGCTGAATCAAAACATGAAAAAGTGATGAAACCCTTTGCCAGAATGCAGTTTTCAGTTCTTTAAGATGCATATAATGAATATGGCAAAGGAAATTTCACCCCCCAAAAAAGTAGTAGGAAGGCAAAAAAGAAAGCTGGGAAAAAATAAATTGTTCTCAGAAGCTGGAGTAGTTCTGCTGTTTCCAGTTGAAATGGCTGTGAGGTGATGCTGAAGGACTGTTGAGCTTCCATCTGTATAGAATCAGTCTGGGAGACTGACTGCCCTCTGCTCAGTCAAGGCCTACCCCAGTGTTCCACTGATAACTGCTGATGGAGAGATTCATGGAGCTCCTGACTCTCCAGTCAGGTTTTTGCTGCTGTCTCCATTTAAAACAAGATTTTATTCAGTCAGCCCATCCTAAGCAGTGCTGATCTCTGGGATATATTATGTCAGTGATGCTATTTCCTGCTCCTGGTGCTCCCAAGTGCAAGAGGAGATGAGCAAATTCTCTCCTTGCTAAGGCCTGGGTAGGAAGGGCCTTCCTCTGAAGCCAACTGATCTGGGTGCTTTGCAATGAGTCCTGGTTTATACCCTTCTCCTGAGACAGGAATGTGAACCTTTATTCTGTTTACTGCTAGATATTCTATCAGTGCCTCCAACTACTTCTCACCATGAACAGTCTTTCCTAAACCTAAGGGAAAGCAGTAAGACCTAAAACCAACAGTCAACCTGTATAATTTATGCAGCTGTATTTTGCTTTATGGAATCCAGTCATTCAAAGCTGCTTGTTAATTTTAGGCTGGAAATGCTATCCCTGGAGCCTTCAGCTTTCATTTGTCTCTCCTTCCATGGATATTGTAATTAATAAATATCCCAAAGCCCTCCTTCACCTTGTTTTCTGACAGGGTAAGGAGTGCTGCCATGTATTAATACCCACAACAGATTGGGAAAAAAAAAAAAGGAGGGGTAATGGGGGAAAGATTAATGCTGTAATTTTATTGGTAATTAATATTCACAGTTCCAGGCTGTGTTGTCTTTTAGTTCACTTTGAGAAATACAGAGCAAACAACAGGATGATAACATTTATCATAGCTGGCAAATTCACAAGTGGAGCTGGCAAATATAATAATTGAAACTATGCTCCATAATGCATCTTCCTCATGCATGAGTTCTGATACCACCATCCTGGCTTTGATTCATTGTTTATCTGGCCTGTGGAACAGCTTGCAGTAATTGCTGTATCCAGAGCACTACACTTGAGGCTAGAAGAGAGATCCATTTCCCAGACAGCCACCCTCTGGCTTTCTCTACACTCTCTCTCCCCCCCCTTTCACACTCAGACATTAACTCATTAGCTTGCCATTTCATGGACGTATGTTCAGGCCCAAGATCGCCACATTCTGTACTCTGCCCCCTCATCTATTAATGAAAAGCATTATGCTACACAGCTACACCCTGGGGAAGGAGATGTTCCTCTCCAATTATGACTGACAAAAGAAATCTACAGATTGATTAAAAGCAATATGTAGGGAATTAAGTAGGAAATGCAACGTGCATAACCTTGAATGGGTGAGTTTCTTCCCTGGCTGGGATGCAGTACATTATCCTATGAGGAGAGCTTTGGAGTGTGTTTGTTTGGGAGAAGGCCATCAGGAGAATGGCCAGCACAAATTATATAAGCAGGTAAAGAGCCACTGTTTTTTGGCTCGTTGTCTGTAGATCACTGGTGAGGTCCATGGTGAAGTTTCAGATTAAGAAAGAGTCATGGCCTTCTGGCTTTGTGTTATTTTCTAGTCATCTGCCAGCATCCTCCCATGCGGGAGTGGCAGGAGGTGTGGGAAGGATGGACCAGGGCTGGTTCCTAGTGGAGTGGATTGTTGTAGTGAGACCATCTTAGCAACACTGATGTCAAAGTGAAAGTAGGGAAAATTGTATCCTAGAGCACCTTCCCTCTCCTATTCCATGGAAGAGATCAATTACACCAACCCTCCACTGCCTGCAGCAAATCCAAAAGCTGTGGTATCCTTGTCCATATTTGATAGCACCTCCCTAGAGCCATAGGAATATGTGGGAAGTTCTGAGCTCTCTAGCTGAGCTCAGGAGGTCAAAATATAGCAAAGAAACCTCTTTGTTTTGACTGTGTTTGGACAGTTTCTACATGTCAAAATGTCATCAAAACCGACCTTTAGAGAAGTAACATGTATTCATTATTGCTGGCTCTCCCTGCAGAGTGGGTATGAAGCTCCTTAATCATAATTATTGTTCAGAGGATAATTAATCTGATAAAAGTATTTAATTCGATTATCTGAAGTCGATTGTGTAAGTGATTATGGCCTCCCAGAGTCTGAAACTGCTACTCTACCCTGCTCTACAAATGATTTCCAAAAGGCCTATTTGATAATAACACTACTGACATGGGGGTCATGCCTCAGCTGCCCTATTGACAAGCATCATGGCATCTTGACTGGAAATGATCTTGGAAGAATCTGGGGAAGCGATTTTAGCTCAACACCAATGCAGCAAAGCTCTTATTTCCCACGGCATTCAGGGCTGATATCTGACTTGTGCACTGGGCAAGAGCTCAGGGCTAGTTTTGCCTTAGGGTTTCTCTTTAGAAACCAAGAGATGGAACTTGGGTGGCAATGCCTTCAGACAGATCTACAGGTGTTTGTTGTAATGCTTCCTGTGAAGTATCCACCACATTTATGTCACTTTTCTGATTTGAAGCTCTTCTCAGAACGCCTTCTGAATGGTGAAGTGGGTGGTTTGAAATTTCTTGTTTCATTGTCTTCATTATGGCAATCATCCAAATGGACATGGGGGCCAGGTTACAGCAATTCATTGTGGTTGTGACCACCAAAACTTTGGCAAATTCTTCTGATTTCTCTAGCAGCTGCTGTCTTTCCAAAAGGTTGGCCAAGTGTGACAAAATACTTGTATGTGAGATCCTTCTAGCAATGCATTAGTTGCAAAAATCTTTTATCTTCACTGTACATTCCTTTTGAGTTCTTCAGCGTTGAAGCTCCAGCTGCTCTATGGTGTCTGATATTTCCATGCAATTTGTCTTTTTCTCTGAAGAATTCATTACTGCCATGTATGTTTTCCAGAAGAGATCCTTTTTAGCCTGTCTTCTCAATTCCCAACATGGAGAGACACTGCAGTCAGAGGCAGCAGTGGGAAGTTCCTGTTGATTGTTGATATTGTGCCCTTTTTATTCTCTTGGGAAGAGCAAAATCCTGTGTTGGTCAGTGACCAACACAACCAGTGTGCTCAACACAACTTAATGATTTTCTCATGGCAATTTCCCTCCTTTTCAACTGTTCAGCTGCATTTACATGGTGGCAGATACTTTCTAATAAAGTCTTAGAAGGGATGCAGGAATAGTGCAGGAATATTATCTGGCTGATTGGAGGACAAGTGTAATACCTTCATAACAAGAGAGGGATCCCAGCATCCAGGTCACAAGAGGTTTAATTCAGTTAATCTAGTAGTTGGGTTTATTAAGTAATTTCTTGGGTACCACTCTGTACAGTGCTTTTTTGGACTTTGACAAATTTGGTTAATGCACACATTTAGTTTGGGTGTAAGTACTGTTGGGTTGACCTCGTCTGAAAAAAAAAGCTAATATATGCTTCAGAAAGAGTCCTGTCTACTACAAACCTTTGACAACTAAGAAATAAACAGAAAGTATGAGGCAATGGCTTTTTCTTTAGAATGCAAACCTAATCTGTCTTTTACAGAATGTGCATTTCCTATAATACAACCAATAATCCACCTGTTTTTGTTTTTTTGATATTTTTTTTATTATTTTCTTTTTTTATTTTTATTTTTTGCAAGGTCGGGAGTGAACTGTGGAAGAAAAAAAATGCTTTTTTTCCTCTTCCCTTGACTTGTTAAGATTTGTGTGGTTGTTTGTTGCCATTGAGGAGTATCAAGTAAAACTTTTGATCCTAGTTGACATGACGGCAAAGGAAATTAATTGGAGCTGGATAGGTCAATGGGGAAAGGGAGGGGGGCTTAACAGTTGTTTCCAGTAGGCCAAAAGAATGTGGATACTGTCTCTTCAAGGTGCAATTTCTTACTTCAACAAACTGTTCATCTATGAGAAACAGGGATAAAAGTGTTCAATTTGGGACCTAAGGAGTTTATATGGAAATTCTTGGATTTCTTCCAAACACACATACATGTTGAAATTAAATTGTGAATCCTACTTTGGAGACTGAGCCTTCCTGCTCAGACAGAAGCGTGCGTGTATGTGTGTGTTTGTGAGTGTGTGTTGATGCTGTGTCTCTTTTGGATCTCTTGACACTTTTTGGTGCATTTTTGTACTTCTCTGAATGTGCATATGCGGACTTACCGACGGTGTATTGACGGCATTCTAAAGGCCCTCAACAGCCTGAGATAAAGCAAAAATCTAAATTTCTACCCTGGTTGATACATTTTCTGTGCAGCACACAGAGCATTAGGAGCATCTAGAAAGAGGAGCTGCTTGGCTGTGGAGACTGCACTTGGAATTTACCTCCTGGAAGCTGTTTTCTCTGCTCATTTCAGACCTCTAAACTTCAACATAGTTGTTGAGCTGGTCCTAGCAAATGAGAGTGATCAGGTCATAAGCATCAAGATGTGATTTGGTAAACCAGTGATAACTTGATTACAAAGAACCAAATTAAAGACTCTTTTGTGTTTTCATTTCTTTTCCTGGCCTTCTCCGTCATGGGAGAGGAAGCCTTCACACATGGCCTTAGAATGCCGTACTGGAGTCAGAATGCAACAACAGTCAAATGAAAATAAGATGTATTGCAGCTTACTTAAAGAATGAAAACTGTATCACACAAATGTTTACAAGTCCAAGTAGACAGCGAACCCCTGTACAATATGTAATTTATGCAAGGGATTGCATCTTTTTTTTGTAATGAATGCACTACGCAACCCTGTATATATTTTACAATGTCTTTACAGAGAAAAAAAAAAAAAAGAATCATTTACTGTAGTGTTGTAAAATAATGCACTTTTCTAATTTTTTCATTAAAAATCCTATGGCACGTTTTCAAATGTATATTGTTTCTTTTATATTGAATGTGGAAATGTTAACTTCCTGTAAAATTGCACTACAGAAGTAAAATCCACTGATGGAACTTATTTTGTTAAAGAAAAGTCCCTTGACAACCAACAGATGTTTATGATTATACAATATGTATGTGTGTGCATATATGTGTATATAGTGTATATGTAATGTATGTATATGTATATGCACACACACACATATATCCAGTGATATGTGTATATATAAAATGATATAGGTCCAGATTTATATATGATTGTATTAATATAATATCTATAGATTGATAGATATATAGATATGTATATATATTCATACATACACACAAGAATCACGATGTACAAACCCAGAAAGGATTACTCATTAAATCTAAGGGGGTTGGGGGGCAGAAAGATGTCATATACAGAAGATATTTTGCATTGCAATAAAAGCTTTTTTGACAAAAGTACGTGCAGAGTGAAGTATGAACCTTCATCAAATACCCAATGATGCTGTTCCCAAATGACTGCAGTTCAGAATGAGCAAAAATGAACTGCTTAGAGGAGGCATAAGGGCAGAGTCAGTGCATGGTGGGCTAGAGTCAGCTGTTGAGACTCCCCCATCTTAACTTTGTGGAGCTAAAGGGCAGGATCTTAGGATATCAAACTGAAGAGCATGACACCTCCTGACTGGAGGAGATCAGTGTTCCACTCATGAAATGATTAATCCAGTGCTGCCTAACAGAAGAGGGGAAGTGGGTCTCAGTGCTAATTTTAGCTGGCAGATGCTGCCTTGAGGCACAAGCATGATTCCTTGTCTGGGATGGAGTGTTGGGCAGCTTGTGCTGTTGTTGCCATCCAGGTAAGCCACAAGGGAAGCCAGGGACAGGCCCTCACTTTGTCCTAATGATGTGATTTTGTCACAAACCAATGTTTTCAGATCACCTAAAGAATCACCATCAAAGCTATCAGTAAAGACAGGACTGATATAAAATGGAAGCATGACAAAGTTCATTGCCAAGATTCATTCTACTACTTCCTAGATGGTTAAGGCACACTGAGGGAAAGCAAACAAAAAAATCCAGAGTTAATCAATTCAAACCAAAATAAACCCAAAACTATCCATGTGGAGGTGGGGTGGAGGGAGGTGGGGGATGACACAAAAGGATAGAAAGGGGAAGGGTAAGAAGGAATATGCCTGAAGGCCCAACAGCACTTAACAGTACTTAAATTAAACTTAATAGCACCTTAACATCTTAACTTATGATTTGAACAACTCAGCAAAGGATCCACATAGGATTTACTGTGCCACAACAGTAACTTACTTGCAGGCCTCACCTACAAATCCAAAGTGTCTAAGAATCCAGGAAAGCAGCATTTCTCCCACATTTGCTATGGCATATGCACACTTGCATGCAGACAGACGTGAAGAGTCTGTTCGAGGTACCTGTGAAAAATTCCACTTGAAGGTAGCAAAATACTCACTTCAGATGCCTTTTCATGTTCTCTGCAGGTGAAGGGCTGAGGAATTGAGGCATCAGGCTAGGATCTGCCATTGTCCAGTAATCCCCCATGTACAGCAAACTTGAACAATTGTTCAATGTTAATCCCCCAAGTACAGAAAACTTGAGAGGTCTCTGTTTCAGAGAGGTGTCCACTCAGGGAGGTGCTGGTCACAGCCCTCTGTGGTCCAGGAGAGCTCAAGGGTCTCAATTTGGGCTACTGTTTAGTGGGCCACAAAATAGTCTTGGGCTTTGGTCATAACCATGTTTAATCCTGGCTGCAATTCAGGTCAGTGCCTTTCTTTGAAAGTCTGAGAACAAAATATCATCCCACTTGGGTTGTTATTCAGGCAAAGAAATGTTTCCAAGGCTGTTCATTAAGAAAAAAACAGGAGCTCATTAGACAGCACAAGTTCCTGGGAGGACACAGTGTTTCTGACAAACTCAAGAGGGGTTCAGTCCAGGTACTGTTCATCAATGCTGAGGCCTAATGAGCTTTTCTCAGATTATAATGTGGTCTGGGGGAGAAGGCACCACAACTGCTCCTACACAGGCTTCACCACACTCTGCTACTAATGGAAGGATTGTAAAAGTTGCCTGAGTTAGTATTTCACATTTTAAAAAAACCATCTCACTAATGGGAAGAATCCCCTCTTTCTTCCCTCTTGGTGATGTTGTGGCCAGAAGCTGGTCCCAGCTGCACAGTGACAGAGAGTGAGAGGTTTTATATTTCCTTCCAGCAGCCTTAATGAAAGGAAACATCTACATGAACAGTGAGCATAGTTTAACATTAGAATAAAAAGCTGGTTACAGCAAATTTACCACAAAATGCAGTGATAAAACACAGACCAACCACGTTATGATATAATCATGGAATTGTTTGGATTGGAAGGGATCTTAAAGATCATCTCATTCCAGTCCCCTGCCATGGGCAGGGACACCCTCCACTTGACCAGGCTATTCCAAGACTCTCAGCCTGGCCTTGAACACTCCCAGGGATGTGGCATCCACAGCTCTCTGGGCAGCTTCTTCCAGTGCCTCACCACAGATTACAGCAACAGTGAGATGAGTTTGTTGTCATAGCCTTCATCTGCTCTTGCTGTGTATGAGTCTTTCAAATGAGTGAAGAGCCAAGAAGTCCTGTGTGTTGGTACACAGTCAGTGTTCTACACATCTTTATTTAGTGGCTGGCCTACATTAAAACAATAAAAAAAAAAGATGCATGTGACATCTTCATTTTCTGGTGAAGACAGAAGTACTTATGGCACAGAAAGGAGAAAAACAGCAATACCCACAGAGAGGAAGATACCCAAGCAATCTCACATGTTTTCTGGGCTGCATCAGATAACATTCTTTACTGGGAGGGTAGTGAGTGGTACAGGTTTCCCAGAGCAGCTGTGGATGCCCCTTCCCTGGAAATGTTCAAGGGCAGATTGGATGGGGCTCTGAGCAATCTGGTCTAGAGTGGCACCCCTACCCATGGCAGGGGGTTGGAACTAGGTGACCTTTAAGGTCCTTTTCAAACCAAATGATTCTATGATTTCTATGAACATCTCTATTAGCAGTTAAGATCAACTATTTATTTATTTTTGAAGTGGTATTTGAAACCATATTTTATCACACACAGAAAAGCCAAAGTGTTGTTGAACCCCATTTTCTCCTTTTCCAAAAACCTTTCAGAGTGATTATTTAAGCAATCAATAATACGGATAGAAGACAACATTTTTAAGGGCTCCAGGTAGTGCAGGAGAGTTTGAAGAAGAAATTGCATGTTGAGTTTAACAGCCAAAGGAATGACAGACTTCACGGGATGGGAGTAAAAATGAAGGAAAAATCATTCTATCTTTCATCTATAGGTTATAGATATCTTTTTAAATTTGAAACAAAGTATGATTTTTTTAGGGTTTGGCTGCTGCCATATGCATGGGTCCTGTCAGAGGAGGAAAGGAATTAAGCATCCTGCAACAAAATGCAAGAGCCTGCTCAGTACATATCAACTGCTTGGTTGACAGCAAACCACACATTTCAGTCACTGAAAACAGGTTTGTGTCTGTAATCATGCTGTGACCAAATCTCTGCATCTTTCTCACCTGAGGCAATATCTTTAGTTCAGTTTGTCCACTGTAAAAACAGTGACTTTTGAGAGGGAACAAATGAGGGGATTGTGCTGGAAGTGTACAAAATAATGAGCAGCACAGAAGAGATAAATGAGCTCTTCCCTGTTGTGTCCTCTCACTCTCCCAGGACAAAGCAATATCCAATTAAACAGAAACAAAAACATTTAGAACTGAGAGAAGAAAATATATTTATTTCTGTTATTAAAAAAATAAGTTTCAGAATAAAAAAAAACCAAAAAAACCCCAAAACCAAACAAAACAAAGAAAAAAAACCCAAAAAACAACAACAAAAAAACAACCCCATATTTCTAGAAATTTTAGAGCCAGGAAAAAAACTGTTATTTGATTAAAAGGCAGAAAAGAAAAGCTCTGGAAGACCTGGAATCAGTGTGTCAGTCCAAATTCAGCCACTGAAAGAGGTATAAAAGACTATTTTGCTGCTGGGACATGATTCTGCCCCTCTGCTCTGCTCTCATGGAGCTCACCTAGAGCACTGTGTGCAGCTCTGGAGCCCCCAGCATAAGAAGGACATGGACCTGCTGGAGTGAGTCCAGAGGACACAAAGATGAGCAAAGGGCTGGAGCACTTCTGCTGTGAATTCAGGTTAAGAGCAACTTGGGGTGGCTCAGCCTGGAGAAGAAAAGGCCCCTGGGAGACTTCAGTGCCTCTTCCAGACTGGAAGGGGCTACCAGGAGAGCTGGAGGTACATGAGAGCTGGAGAGGATCAAGGGGGTGATAGGGAAAGGAGGAATGGCTTAAAACTGACAGAAATGTAAGCTGATATCAGGAAGAAATTTTTTACCATGAGGGTGTTGAGGCCTTAGCACAGGTTGTGTTAGAGACTGAATGTTACGATTTATGGCTTAAACACCTTAATGAAAGACCTCTGCCTGTTATAGCAAAACTGAATTACAAAAGCTGCAGAGAAAACCACCTGGACAGGCCTTCTGACAGGCCCTGAACTCCTGGTTGGTGGAGATCAGTTAACAGCTCAGGGCTGGGGGAGAAGAATGCATTCACAGAGCACAATCTGAGCACCTTGGGGTGGAGACCACAGCCTCGGGCTGTCAGCTGCCAGGCTCACACAGACCCTCACACCAAAGGGTGGGGGAAGAGGTTTGGGGCGTGTGGTGAAAAAGCCTCTGGGCAGCAACAGTGACCAGCCACCCTCCACTGTGCAGACCAGCACAGCTGCAGGGGTCCCTTCACACCAGGGAAAAGCTTATCCACAGTTTAGGGGTGTCATGGCCCATCAAAGGCGCCTCCAAAGCGTCCCCAGACCCTGCACCAGACAGTGCAGATGATGCAGCAGACCCTTGGCATTGCAAGGGACAGTGTCAAACTCAGCCCCCTTAAGAGAGGCACCTGGGTGCTCCTGCCTGCCCAAAATGTATATTAATCCATGGGATTCTGTACTTCACAGCATGGTACAGCAGCAGTGACATGGAACCCTCACCACCAACAAGACCAGATGGAGGAGAGCAACAAGACATTGCTGGGACGCTTGGATGGGTGATGTGCTACCACCTAACCCCTTCCACCTAACTCTCTCCCTGTCCCCCTCACCCCCCATGCACACTTCCCTATTTCCTCCTTATTTCTTTTCTCTTTCTTTCTCTTTGCCTCTTTTACTAATAAATAAAATATATAATCTTTTTTGCACCAACATCTAACCTCATTTGGTTTTAATCACATTTTTTTAGGTATATTTCAAATCTTTCTGGTTCTGATTCATTTTATTCACAGAGGCTTAGCTTTCTTTACTCTTCTGGGTTTAAACTGGTTCATAACAGGCTGCCCAGAGAAGCCTTGGATGTCCCATCCCTGAAAGTGTTCAAGGCCAGGGTGGATGGGGCTTGGACAAACCTGGGATAGTGGAAGGTGTCCCTGCCCATGTCAGGGGGTGCTGGAATTAGATGATCTTTGGGGTGCCGTCAAGCCCAACCATTTCATGATGATTAGATTCAGATTATACTGCTGTGAAATACTGACTGTTAAAGAAAAGGGAGAAAAATCCTTAAAGATTAAACCAATGCACTGTGCCACTTTCATTGTGGCTGTTGCTGAAAACTCTTGGCTTTAACACTTGTCATGGATTCAGATGACCTGTCCTGACTTAAGTCTAGGGTTATTTCTCCCAGGTCTGGCTAAGGTGGGAATGTGTCACTTGGTTTCTAAGAAGGTGGAAATGCTAGAGATAGAAACTACTAACCTGTACCACCTCAGTCTATACTGAATTAATCTTTCCCTGCTACCTTCCAGTCAAAGTTGAGAGACAGGAAAAAACCTTCTACTTTAACATCAATTTTGCTCCTACATACCTCCTACACTAATGGTCTTGTGTCACAATAGACCCCAGCTTCACTCTGGAAGTTCAGGTCATATGAATGAACTTGGTATTTCCAAAAGCAGCAACCAACACCTGTGATATTCAAACTTAGGACTGAATAAAAGGAGAACCTGTGGTATGTCGTGGTCCTTCTCTCCACAAAAGCCAGCAGCGGACTTTTCAAGGAAGAAGAGTTTACTCCATCCTCTGGTGTCCTGTGCTGCCCAGTGGATTGGCAGCAACAGCGTTCATCAGTTTCACTGTTGTAGTGTCTGATGAGTGTCACCAGCTGCATTTTGAATAGCAGGATGCAGAGGCAAACTGCAAGATGCTGGCATCTGTGGGATTTTAGGACAGAGGTTTGCTGAATTATACACAGAAATGAGAGGGGGAAAGGCCAACTCGCAACCAGAGTGACTTTGATCTCAAACTATGAGTTATGTCTCTTGATGGCTCATATTTAGTGAGCACAACTATTGCTGTACTTTTCCTTTACTATTTCTACTTCATAAAATGTAAGAAATTCCATGTATAAAAGGGGAGCTGTTAAGACAGTTGAAATAATTTTACCAAGAGATAAAAGAAGACAAGGAGCAGAGATGAAGGAGGAAGACAATGTCCCTCAATTCTAGATTCATGTTGCCATTGTGAAACACTGCACAGTAGAAGTGATCCCAGTTTGTATTCATGTGTTAGTCTGTCTCTGTGCTGTGCATGGGCTCTGACTAACGTGGTACAGACTCTGCATTTCACAATTATTCTGGTAGCGACTCATTGAATTTCGATTACTGTAAACAAGAGGAATATTTGGACTGATGGGTTAAAATAATCCATATTTGGGTGCAAGAGCCTGTGGGGTGCCATGGGACAAACTGATGGGTGGTAGTGTAAAAGCCAACACCACTGAGACAGGACTCAGCTGAATACAAATGTGGTGAAAAATAAAGGGGAGGGTAGGGCAGCAATTAACAGAATCTGATTCTGTCTCCTTGGCTCTGATTTCATGATCACGACACACTTCTCTTCACAATGCTAATACAATCTTTCCTATTCTTTTTTCCTTCCAAAAGTGTCTTCAGAAAAGTCTTTTCTACTCATGTTGTAAATTTACCTGTCTAGAAATTGTGGTCATCAAGAAAGAACCCTCCTGCAACTATAAAACATGTAGATAGCGGATGTGGATGCTAATAGCTTCTGGCTCATTAGCACAAGAGCAAGTATCTGTGGGAGGTAATTGCTGTAAGGGTAATAATGTAGGAAACAGCCAAAACATCGATCTCTGTGTGAAGGTTAATCCCCAGGTGCTAAATCATTTGAATTAATCACCCAGTGCTGCAGGCAATGATTAGTGTCTGCTCCCCCATGGGAGAGGGATGGGGAGACAGAGGGAGGAATCTAGAACACAAATCATGCAGAGTTTGTTGTCCTTTGGACATTCTCCACCTCCTTGCAACTGCCTGTAGGCCAAAAGGGCTTTGCCAGACCTGGTCTTGTCAGGAGTCCTAATGCAAACAAGTCAATCAAGTCTGGCAGATCTGCTAAAAAGAAGAACAGGAGGTGACCAGATGCTGTTTAAGTGAAAGAGAGAGCTCTGGGAGCCCCCTTGGGCAGTGGAATCCCAAACACAACTGATTGCACTTAGATAATTTCAAGATGATTTTGGCCTGCCTCTTATCATTGAAATCCATCCCAAGCTGATAGTGGGAGCTAGGGTCTCACCATTGAGTGACCATATAGTTTCTTTTAGCAGATGAATTTTCAAATTTTCCATTTCTTCCCTGTGCTTCATTAGATAATCTGACGTGGTCCAGGGCTGAATGAGTTGTAGAGACAGAAGGATTCAGTCATCTTGAAATAAAAAAAAAAAAAAAAAAAAAAAAAAAAAATTCATTCTACCTCAGATTGACTGGGGAGATATATGGCCTGCTCTACTCCAGCTAAAGCTCTGTAGGAAATTGGTTTATAAGAAATTATATTTTTCCAAGGACCTTTTCACAAGGTTGATCCTTACACTGGTTCAAAACGCAGGGAGTTTAACCAAGCCAGCAGGTTTCCCAGCAGGAACTTGTGAAAAGTGAAGGGTGACTAAAAGAGGCTGTGATGGACTGACCTCCACTTCCTCACCCCCATTCCTCTCCTCAGGAGCTTGGAATGAAGAGGTGAAAGCAGGACTGGGAAAGGTGTGGGGGGAAGGTGCTGTTTCAGTTTGTTTCTCATAATCCAAATTTACTTTTACTTGCAATATATTAGTTACCTTGGTTTGAGTCCACTTTGCTCATGACAGTAATGGATAAGTGATCTCCCTGTCTTTATCTCAATCCACATTTCTGGCCTTTGGTTTTGGCTTTTGCTTTTTTTTCCCCCATTGTGTTCTGTTGAGAAGTGGAAGGGCAGATGAGTGGGAGTTTGTCTCTTAGCCAAGGTTAACTCACCACAGCTGGAAACAGCTGGAAACACCTTGGTCTGACTTTAATGTTGTTCCAATTTTAAGCAGGCGTCTGGGCTAGAGACATCCTGGAATACCTCCCAGCCTGAACAAGACTGTGACTCTGTGTTTGAATCAGTGTAACACAAAGCAGACACCTGCAATCAAGTCTTACCCCATAGATATAATAGCAGTGACATAAATATAGTCTCTGAGTATCAACAACACTTCTCCAGACACAATGGATCTGTCTCTCCAGATGGACACAGAGGAAGATTTGATCTGATGTCTGTGAATGAGGAAGAAGCTTAAATGAATCATAATCTAAGCACACTTAAAATAAATTTTGTGTAAATTTTAGTCACTCATGGACATTTTCATAGCACCCTGGACTTACCTAGTAATCATCATTCATACCCATCTTCCAGTGGGCCCAAAACATTGCACATGCAGCAGCTTCAGTGCCTCCCAGGGAAAGCTGTGCAGGCTCAGGTAGGGAGACATTAATCATAGAGGATGGCTGAGTGAACAGGGCACAGCAAGCTCTCCTTCCCAGACAAGCCTGTGATAAGCAGGAGCCAAGGTTGTAAGGACATGATTATTGGTGTAGCTGTCTGATTACCAGAGAAACAGCAACAGAAGACACAATCTGGTTGAAACTGCTTCCTGAGCACCTTTTCCCTCAACAGCTCTGGGAGAGGCAAAGGCAGACAGGAGATGGATGGCCCTGTGAAGGCTGCAGCCCCGTGAGCTGCTTGTGAAGCAGGCTTATGTGCAGAGTGCAAGACCTAGGAGGCTGTGCTGCTCCCTCTGCTTCTAGAGGAAGTGGTGACCCTGGACCTAAAGAAAAGTTGTATGTCAGCCTCTCCTGGCCAGCCTGAGCCTGAGGAAATTCATGAAGAGATATAAGCTCTTTAACCACTGTTTGGAGAAAGGGCTGTTGAGATCAGGGGTAAAGAAACAACTGCACTCATCAGCATTGCCACATCTTTTCTCTCACCTGGAAAGCTGTCAGAGGTTCAGTGGTGCGTCTGGACTATCTCCATCAGTGACAGGAAATTTCCTTGTGTAGCAAAACACTGATGCCAGTGCAGAGAGCAAAACTCCACCTCAGAGAGACAGGTTGTTGACAGGCAAGTTGCTGGGTCATAAAACCAATATTCAAAATTATGACAAAAGTTTTCTTCAGCAGAAATCTCAATACAGTGAGAGAGACTGAGGATGTGAAAAGAGATGATCTTCCTTTTAGCTACCTCCTAACACAGACTTGGGTCTCTGCTGTGGCACATAACACAAAGGGAATCTGAGATCCTGAACAGATCTCAGCAGGAAGAAATGGTGCCTTACACAGACCCATCATCTCCTCCAGCTAGATGAGTTAGACGCTATAACTCCTTATCTCCATGGACTTTATCAGGAACCATACTCTGATGCCCCTTATTAGGAGGCAGTGTGAATAAATCACAGTCACAAGAGCTGAGAGCCTCATGCTGCTGCAAACAGAGGACTCAGCCCTCCAGTTCAGTGGTGCTTGACTCACTTGATCTGCAATAAAAATGACCACAGAGGGAAAAATGGTGTGTTTGTGAAGACTCTTCTACATCATCCTATCATCTGTAAAAAATTACCTTTCCCCAAAAATAGCTGTGAGGTTGTGTGACTTATGGAGCCTCAATTCTGTTCCAGCAGCTGGTTTCACAGTTCTGCTTGTCTCCAGTACATGTTGCCTTCCATTTGGCTTCAGTCTGTTCTTTATCTGTGCCATCCCTGGCTGAAGGACAAGGATGTTTCTTATCACCTTAACTGCTGGACAGGAAGCTACACAAAAACTCGAGCACCACCTCTAGGGATGCTTCTGAGGGGATACACCACAGCAGTGATTTATTGCTCCACAAGAAAGAAAAGAAATATTTGCATTCAATTTTCAATAAGCAGATGGCACACGGCTTTTTTTATACTGCAGTAAATTTTGAAGTCCCTACTGAAAAATAAGAAAAGCGAGTGTATTCGCTTTTATTTCAAACTTCCCCTGTTTCCATGGCAATATCCCAGTGAGGTACCAAGAGTAGATGCTGGGATATGAGGTATTAAACAGTTCTTTCTCTCTGCATCATGAAAGGCAATGCTGAGATCCATGCATAAAGAAAAGCGAGTTGGGAATGACATGGGGACACTGTAGAATTATTAGAGAGGAGAAGATTTCAACACCCTGTGAATCCACAGAAGGAAAAGGTAGATTTGTCCCTTTGTTTTAGTCCAGGGCAATTCAACTGATTTTCAGTAGAGCTGTACCAGTACTAAAAAGATGGGACCATTCCCATGTGGTATGGGTGGTTGGACAGAGCCAGACTCCAGCTGGAGCTGTGCAGCAAAAGGATGAGCAGCAACAGACATGAACAGCAGAAAGTGAAATGCAGGGGAAAAGGCTCCACATGGAAAATGGTCAAATCCTGGAACAGGTTGCCCCAGTGCTAACCTTGAAATAATCAAAGTCTGACTGGAAAAGCTCTTCAGCAGCTTGATCTAATTTTGAAGTTGGCTCTGCTTTATTCAGAGGTTAGATGATCAAGTTTCATTTCCACTCTAAATTGTTCCATTATTTTATGTTTCCATGTCATGGGCACTTCAAGAAGCTTCCTTTTTCCTTTCACACTTTATATTTAGCCTAGTCTGCAGGAAAGGTAAATTAAATGATCTTACTTTTGTTGCATCCTTTTGCAGATCATTCTGTTTCATAGACTTATAATGAGTAGGAAAGCCAAATTTCTCCACTGCTCCCTTCTCCTCAGATTTAACGTTGCCCTTGGCTGACACATCAGAATGCACCTGACTGAGCTCTGTATTTACTGTTTACTTCAGTAATTGGAGGCATTTGATACCACAACCACCAGAAATGTGTCACCTCTTCAAATAAAATGTGTCACCCAAGCATCATTAGCCAGTTGAGCAATATAACAGGATTATCTGATAATTCACTTTGGAAGGAACCTTAGGAGATCATCCAGTCCAGCCTTGTACCTGGAACAGGACACAGTGAAAGCTGATTTATACAGACTCACTGATTCAGGGAAGGGTGTGGAGTAGAATCATTGAATCAGAGGATCAGAGTTATTAACAGGCATTGGATCGTTTTCTCTACTAACAATGAAAATATATGTAGTAATCTGTTGGTGGTGGTAGTAGTAGTAGTAGTGTGCACTGAAGTACTAAGCCTTTAGATAGAAAAATATTTCCTTGTTATAATCTAGGTGTGGAAATAAACAAAATGGACATTAAAAGAAGTATATTGGAATAATATTTTTATAAATCATTAATTACATAACATTTCTGAAAGATGCATCCTGGTCACACAGCTGGAAAACATTTACACTGCCCTCAATCCTGGGCCAGTTCCTTACAGCTAAGACCACTCTTCTCTCTAATGAGAGTTTTTGTTCTCTGAGGGGCAAGTTTGCCCCAGCACCATTCACAAAAGCTTAGGATCGTTCAGCGGGGAAGATGATAAGAAGAGGATTTTTCTTTGACTTGGGAAAGAATTTGAGATCTCTTTTTAACTTGTTGCATGTGGGAAACCTGAAGGTTATTCTTTAAGTGGGTCAAACCCATGAATATGTATTTTTTTTCCAACTTTCAAGCTGGGCCAAGATTTTGAGTGTCCGAGACTTCAGTAACACTGTCCCTGCTGTTAATGTGGGGGCAAATGAATCAATGAAAATCTGCCCAGCACAATGTGAAGCTCTCTCCTCACAGTAAACTCCTTGGATCAGATCTTACTCAGCCCTTACAAATTCACCTATAGTGATAGGCCACCTTTTGTAATGGCTCTGAACTGGCTATAAAAATATGGAAAATAGCTGATTTTCTGAATTCTACAAGTCAAAGTCTGTCCTGCCATGGGTCCCGAGAAGTCTGGTGCATTCCCTTTGTTCTTGTTCTTACTGCACTTAATTTATTACTTTCATGTTTTCATTGCTGTACTCCCATCAGTCCTCATGGAACAGCCACTGCTTTGTGCTTCAAAAATCACTGAGCTTGTTCCCTTCTTTAGTTACTCCTGGAAAAGAGCTGGTTGGGATGTTCCCACCTTCCCTGTGCTTCCACCTGAGGGTTGACACAGCCTGGGAATGCTTCCTTTTGTGAGGGGATCTGAAAACAAATGATGACATTGATTACAGTGAGTAGTTTAAGTATAATCTGAACTTACTTTTCCAGAGAGGGGGGCACTAGCTGGGGTCTGAGGTTAAACCCTTTAATCCATCACAGGAAGTACTAAAGGATCCTCATGGGTCTAAAGCTCAGGGAGGGAAAAACAAATTCTTGGCCTGCAGAATGACCCATCAGAAAAGTGAGCTTGAAACCCACTTGGCACAGCTCCATCTCATGATAAAGGAACTGTGACTTCATCTCTAGTGCAGAAGAAAACAACATCTTTTGAAGTGGGCAGCGATCCATGTCACTGGCAATATTTGAGCTCTGCAAATGATTTGGATGAGACCATTTTAGTTGCTGAGAAAAAATTTAGAAAGCACCCAAGTCTTGTTCTGATTTCAGGAAAGGCATTTGTAAATTCAGCTGACATTTACTGTGATCCATTCAGATCCAGAGGCTGGGTGTGTTTTAGCAAAAAGACTGGAAGTATCTGGCTAGACAGGTCCTGTTTGAACACTGACCACACTCCAGGAGTACCCCCAAACACCAGACAGCACCAACTGTTCTGTAACTATTTAGGAAAAGAAATGCTTTGAGTAAACACTTTCTTCTGCAGCAACAGATGGCTTGAAGCTGCCATGAGTAAGAATTCCTAATGAGGTCCTTCCAGAGGAGCTCCTGCAAAGGGCAGAGGAGGGAGAGAAATGTGTCCTAGATTCACAAAAGTGCTCATCTGTCCTCATGCTGTCCTCCAGCTGTAAAGGGAGAAGCAGAATCTCACTTCCTCCTTGCAGAGTTTAATCTCATTCAGTGAGCCAAGCCAATTAGACAATTACAAAACCAAACAGAGTTTTTTAAAAAGACATGAGCCGAAAGGTGGCTTGTTTCCAAAGTTCATTGTTGGTGTGTTTTTGTGGCATGTGGAGAACTGGGATGGAGCTTTCATATTTGCAGAAGCAATGACGTGTGAGTGCAGGGCTCTGAAGAGAGTGTGAGGCAGAGAGAGACACCTTTGCCATCTCTGCTGAAATCTCAGAATTTCAATACTAATATTATTAACAGATACAGAGGCTGAAATAAAATGTGTGCACTAGGGCTTTGATATTTAAATATGGTCTTTTCAGTGAGCAGTGGAGGATAATGAGATATGACAGGGAGAGCAGTTCTCAGAACCACAACTAATAAGGAATTTAGACCCCTGAAGTTACATTGTGGGATATCTAATTTTCACTCTTCTGGCTCCAAAAGTACAACTGAGAAGTCCTGCTTGAGATATACAGGTGTCCTACATTATGTACACAAAATTGTGAGTTATATTGGAGAGAACAGAGGGTTCTGCTGCCTTTTAGAGTGACCTCGGCCTGCTGAAGAAATGGGCTGACAGAGCTTCATGAATTTCAACAAAGGGAACACCAAGTCCTACCCCTTGGGAAGGAATAACCCCAGGCACCAGGAGCAAGTGGCTGGAAAGCAGCTTTGCAGAAAAAAACACAGAGGTCCTGGTGCACAAGTTGCACAGGAGCTGGAAATGTGCCCCTGCAGCAAAAAGAAAGGGACAACAGCCTCCAGTGCTGCATTAAGCAGAGTGTTGCCAGCAGATCAAGGGAGGTGGCTCTTCACCCCCACCCAGCACTGGTGGGAACCTCTGGGAGTGCTGTGTCAGTGCTGGGCTCCTCAGCAGAGCAGAGACATGGACACGCTGGAGAGAGTCCAGTAAAGGGCCACAGTGATGGGTCAGGTGCTGCAGCACCTGACATACAGACAGAAACAGAGAGAAATATTCATCCTTGAGAAGAGAAGGTTCAGGGAAATCTTTCCCATGTGTATAAATATTTGAAGAGGTGAACTAAAGAAGATGGAGCCATCTTGCAGTGTCCAAGATGTCCTCAGTGGTGTCTACTGGCAGGACAAATGGAAATGACAGAAAGTGAAATAGAGGAAATTCTATTTAAATGTAAGAGAAAATGTTTTACTTGTAAGAAGGGAAGTTGAGGGAGCACAGACTCTGGAGCAGGTCACCCAGTGAGTCTGTGGAGTCTACATCCTTGGAGGTATTCAAAATCTGAAGGGACATGGCCCTGAGAAAATTCCTTGGGCATCATGATGCACAATGGACTTAGAGAAACAAGTTTTTGAAAATGCAAATAGACAGTAAAGTACAAGATTTTAGAGAATAAATACACTTTGAAAGACGTGAGATAAAAGCTGCCAAAAGAAGGAATAATGCCCACAGAAACAATAATGGGCTACTCTGCACTCAGTGTTCAAAGAACTGAATGTCTGTCCAGTGAGAGTCCTGGTCAGAGTTTCTCTTCAGACACAGTATTTTCTGATGGCATTCTCATATTTGCCATAAAGAATGTCACTAGCTGGGCTGCCACGTGATTGGGAGGGAGTGGGGGTAGAGTGGGGCCAGAATGGTTCTGCTGATTTCCCTTAAAACTAGAATTCATGGATCATTTATTCACAAATTCCCTAATAGCTCAGTGCAGTCTTGATCAAAACGCAGCCGTAGGCCACACACATCAGTAACATTTATTTAGCTGGATAAAATATGGTCCTCAATTTACATGGCCCTGTGGGATCTGGAGAGGAATGAAGAGGCTTCACTCTGGCATTTGACTATAGCTGTTGTGGGGGGAGGGGGGGGGAGATATTTTTATTTTACAACAACTTAATAATTTATCCCCTGACCAGAGGAATATTCATTAAATAACTGTATTGCCCATCTGGGCAAACAGAAGTCACACTAGGCTATATCCAAAAGACATTGCTCTATCAAATGCTAGTGGGGCCAGGTCATGTTGTGGGGATGGGATGCTGCAACACTCTTCTAGATTGAGTAAGAAATTGTTGGATCTGAAAAAACTGCAAACTTAAATTATGAAAGAGCAAAGGGATCTATGCATGGGTTGCCTTTTGTGAGGCAGCCAGATGGTGAATGGGTTGTGCAAGTCCTTGAATAAGAAGCCTGAGAAGCATCTTTCAGCTTATTAGCTGAATCACAGAGTGTGAAAGAAACTTTGAAACTTGCTAGACTAGAAAGTAACATATTTATAGAAACATCTCTGTGAACTACATTATCTATTCCTGCACTGCACACTATGTCTGGTATTACTACTATTTGTTCTTACCTTAGTGCAGCCTGAAATGAAGAGATTTAGAGATAATGGGCTAATACCAAGACTTTCCATCCTTTTGTCATGCCAGGCCTTAAAATGAAGATACTGAGATGGTTTAACAGCACTCAATTCATGGAAAATCCCAAGAAAATGGGAATGAAGGCCCCCTCACCTGCCAGAGGCTGCCTGGCAGCAACACACACAGGAGAAAGGAGAATCTTCTCATGGCCACCAGTGAGCCAGAAGGTCTTTGATGTGCAGCAGACCCAGGAGCTTTGTGCTGGGACCACTGAGACTGCAAGGGCTCTAAGGTAACACTGCAGAGACGTAGGATACAGGCTGATACAGCAGGAAGAGTTTCATTCCCCTCAGACAATGTCCTGAGAACATGGTCCTCTCCTGGGAAGAGTAACTTGACCCAGAGCCCCAGGAGCAGGAGCAGCCCATGAATAGTCTGGGTTTTAGGGAGGCTGCAGTTCATTCATTTCAATTTGCCTGAGGAAAAAGTGAGTGCAGGACCTGCCACAGAGACAGTCCTGCTTTTCCATAAGGCAGTTTTGGAGCAGACCTGTTACCACTAAAACAAAAGTAGTTGGATATATCAGGCCTGATTATGGATGCATATGCTATGGGACTTTTAGCTCTTTCCCCGAGTGTCTCTGTTCATTTCTGGATGCCAAGGTTAAGATGGTTGATGACAGTGTGAGACACAGCTACATCCTTAATCAGTCAAAGACAATGCAGTGAGAAGCAGATCAGTGCAGTGCAGAGGATTAGTCCTAGCAAAGGTCCACAGCACTTCAGAATAGAGAAACCAGCTCCCATGGTCTTCAGGAGATGTGCAGATAACTGTCCCTGTAGTGAACCAAATGTCCTGGCACAGAGAATAATTCCCTTGAGCAGAATTCCCCAGGGCAATGGAGCACTGGAGAGGTTATGAACTGGCTCCATGTCTGTCTCTCCTCACACAGGGCAGGGTGGGTGGGACTCAGCACACAGGGTGATGAGTGGGGGTGGGACAGGGATGTACCAGACCCAGAGCATCCCTGTTCTGGGCAGGGAATGCTGAGTAGCAGCCAGTGCAGCTGGGTGGGCTCTGCTGAGGAAGCTCCTTGGTGGACAGCCCAGCCTTGCTCTGCGCTGCTGGGTGGAAGGAGAAGGAACAGGGGAGAAGGCCCTTCGTGCAAGGGCTCATTCATCACTGAAAAGCCTTTATCTCAAACCATTCCTTAGTGCATAGTATCAATTAACACTTACCTGTGCCCTCCAGCAAAATGGTTCCTGCTCTTCTCCCCACATCCCACACCCAGCAGCTGCTTTCTAAGTCACTGCTGTTCCCACCAAATTACTGCCATGTGGAGGAGAAAAATCAGCATAACACGTGTAACCTCTGTAAATGTTTTAAATCAGGTCTATCGTGTAGCCACATCTTGTTGGGGGGAGAGGATTTGGGGGGATTATTGTGTTTCAGCACAGCAATATGTTATAATGACACAGTATTATGAGTGACTGCTTCGAGTGGTGCTCTACTGCTGTCTTCTGCAACCACTCAGGGCTGGAGAAGGAGTTTTATAAAGAATTAAGATCTGCTATGGAAGTAGGAAGCATCTGGCCACTGTAGAGAAATATTACTCTGTGGGGTTCTTTTGAGATTTGTTCCACTAAAAGCAGTTGTGGTGTTTAAAATCAAGACAAAAGCTGCTCCTTTGTGGAAAAAAAAAAAAAAAAAGGCTAGATAAAATAAACTAGTTTAAGACTCAGAACTGGATTGAGGACTTAGAAGGGATAAATCTCTACCTTACAGGCTTCCCCTGGAACCACATGGGACACTTGTCCTTTGGTTTTGAATGTCTGTACTCTGCTGAAGACAAAAGGCAAAGCCAGATCTCCTGGTGCACAGGCAATGCTCATGTTCCCTCACACAAAACCCAGCACTGCTGAGCAGAGGGTGTCCCTCCACCCCAAACACCAGCTGCAGATTCAGTGGACAGAGGCATGCCTTAAAGTCAGGGAACTTCCAAGTTCTAGGTCTGATGTGATTTTTGCAGGTCTCTACAGGGACTAGCTCCCCTGATCTGTCCCTGTGTTTCAAGTCCCCTGCACCCATGCAAAAAGCAGAGGAGATTCAGCAGCCTGTTCCTGGAGCTGGGTCTGGCTCCAAGCTATGGAATGCCAGGGTTGGCAGCACTGGATACTATCCCTCCTCGGTTCCCCCACTTTATCATGTGGTGCAAAGGGGGTTTAGAGGGGTTTAGCTGAGGTTTAGCTGCCCAAGATAAGTAAAATGCAACAAACTATTGCATATATGCAACACTCAAAATCATTAAAGCACTTGAACTTAATAATTCAAGCAGCATTGTAAGCAGAGGGCAGCTAAAACCAAGACCTCAAAACCAAATTTTGGGTATCTGGACACGTAGAATTCTGGATATGTTGGATTATGCTCCCTCAGTGAGTATTTATGGGTAAGGCTGATCTTTCTGCAGCAAAAAAATTATTTTTTACCCAGCCAGGATTTGGTCTAGTTTAAGTGCAATACAGGTTGTCCAAGGAATATCATGTGCCTCACCCAGACTTGTGCATTTTTACCTTGTTTATTTCCTTTCTGCAAGATAAATATTCAGCTTTTGCACTAGTAGGTGGATACATTTTCCCCAAAGAGCCAAACTCAGCTCTGGAAAAAGGACTTGCAGCAGCATCCCTGCATAGGGCTGACAGGAGTAGAGAGGATGGGACCTTTCTGACTGAGTAGGTGTTTGAGTTATTGGAGAACTTAATTTCTTTTCCCTAAGCACTCCCTTCCTTTCTGTGGAAGTTATTTTTTCACTTGCTATTTAAACTGATGTAAAATGCCTAACATAGATATCAGTATCCAAGCCTGCTGCAAGTATTAATGGGTAATTGAAGCAGCAATGCAAGTGAATGGGAGCATTCCCCAGTGAGTAATTGACTGATGTCCTCAATTCTACAGAAACTCACAGATCACCAGCTGGTCCAAGGTCTACTGGGGAGGAGGAAAACCCACCTACACACACAAACATAGATTCTGCCTTGTTTTAGGGCTTCCTGGAGCTTACGGTGACATTTGAATAAAAAATATTATTTCTGAAAATAATAACTTCAGTAGTTAAAAAGAAATATAGAAAAGTAACACAATATCCCTGCAGGTGCAGATAACCTTCTGGGACTTACCTGGGACAGAGAAGGTAAGGCATAACTCTCAGACAATGGAGAAAGGATGAAAAAAAAAAAATCTGAAGAGCTTTCATCAAAGAAAATTGAATTTAGGGGATGAATTTGCCCCATAAATCTAGGAGTAAAAATAGCTGAGGCTGACTGATAGTGGTCTGAAAAATGAGTTCAGTTAGAATGGTCACAGCTGTGATGGATAGGGGAGCTGCTTCTTATCAGGTCAGGCCAGTAATGGAAAGGCAATGGGATAATCATCAAATAATTCTTTTTACTACCTATCAGTTACACATAAGTGGTTGCCTTGCAGAACCAGTTAACTGGTGACAGTAAATCTGAGCAGAGCCTGTACGCTTCAAATGAGGATCTCTTTGTGCTCCTCCCTTACTCGTTGGAGTGCATTTTGTTTTTCCGTCTCTGATGTTTCTGGGTTAGCTCTGACTAAGTGTTGTTGCTGTTTGATAGTGCCCTGGTACCTACGAGAAATGTACCAGGGATGCCACAGTAGTTTCAAGCAGATATGCATCACCAGCAAGCCCCCCTCCCCAGACTGAAGTGGCTTTGCCAGTGCAGTTAAACTGAGATTTCTTAAGAGATTTATTTTTCAGATAAAAGCTGAAGTCATGACTCTGGCTACTAAGAATAATGCTCCTTTTACTATTGTTACTATGACTGCCAATACTACCACTGCTACAGGTGATACAGCATAACCAGTAGTGCTAGTGGTAAAAGCAACAAGGATTAATTATAGTAAAGACAATTTCCACATTCTTCCTGAGCACTAAAACTCCCCTGGCAAGGATAAAAAAAATGGCATTGACTGCCCAGCACCATCTGACCTTTGGTAGCTGTGGTTTATCCATGCAGGGGTTTCTGGGGGTGTTACTTTAGAGCTTTGCTGTGGGGTTGCCTTTAAAATGAGGTTGAAGAGGGTGGAGAGGGGGGTGTGTAAAGATAAATCACCTGATGGGACAGGTGCTGCTGGGGCTGTAAGCAATTACATCAAAGCATTAAAGTTTGTGATAAAATTGTGACCATAGCCATGTTCACAAAGAATATGTCTCTGAAGATTACTTAAAATTTTCAGAGCAGCAATGATGCCCATATAGGCAATTATTTGGTAGCTCACTGTGTTTCCAAGTTGAAATATACTCCTGTTTTGTACAGCATTGGCCTTTAAAGTATTCTGAGTCGCCTGTTGTGCTGAGGTATGGTGCATATGTAGAATAGCCAGGTCAGGATCTTTTCTGACCCCTGACACTGGTTGTTTTCACTTTCAAGGAGAAAACACCAGGACTGGGTAGCTACTGGTATGGCACAGTCCCAGTTGTTTCTATTACTTAGGAAAGTCTTCAGAAAATTTTAGGCTAAGGAGGTGTTCTTGGTCATGAGAAGGTTTCATCCATTGGTGAAGTTACCAGGTATCTGTGAAGCAAATGGAAACCTGCAGCTATGCTCTCCTCAGCTGCAGAGTGAAGGTACTGACTTTCTACTGAAAAGGGGCTGGGGTTTTTTCATTGCTTAGTAAATTCTTCAGTGGAGTCCTAATTTTATTTAGTGCTTTTTTCATGAACGGGAAATGTTGATTTCTTTGTGTCTCCTCTTTCTGACACTAAAAAAATTGCTGGAAGAAAAATACTCACCATTTGCTTCCTAGGGATGTTGTCTTTCTACTCTTCATCAGTCAATCCTCACCTTCAGCAATTCACAAAGCTTTGCAGTATTCTTTCCAAAACACCACACTACTCAGTGAAACTTGAGCTATCTCATGAGTTTAATTAGTTATGTGACTTAAAGGAAAACATGGTTGCAGTTTCCCACATGCCATGCCACACTGTGCATCTGTCAAAGAGACAGTGGGAGTCTTCCAAGAAATGCCTGCCCTATTATTCAGAAAGCCAAGGCCTTTTGTTCCCTTCAATGGCAGCTTGACTTAATAATTAATGCCTAGCACTATGTAAACATGAGCTAATGAACCCTCACACTACCCTAAGGCTAAGGATTAGCATTTCCCTCACACAGAGCTGGAGACTGGGCCTCAGCCAACCCTCTTGTGTCTTCTTTTCTGCTTATGGTGGCCCAGGAAACTTCAGGACTCTGATGCCCCTGTAGAAGAAACTGGCTTTAGGCAATGAACTGAAACAAGAGGCTTTTTCATTCAGGAACAATATGAAGAAACACTGAGTACAGTGGATCTATGCTTCTGGACTCTGCTTGCTGGTGAACCAGAAGGCCAGAAACCAAAACAGGCAGGAATTCAAGCTGCTGTAAGTGGGGCTAGCTAATATAAATTCAGTTTCCATGTCAAAATCACTCTTAAGGGACCATGACTCTCATGGCCTCCTTGACCTTTATGGAAGTTAGTTGTTGAAGACTGAGATACACAGTGATTAGTCAGGCTTGTCATTCCCTCTCATCTCATAAATCAAGAGAAATGGAGAATCCTTGAAAAATTCAATAGTGAAGTGCAGGTGCCAAAGTGAAATAGGACTTGGGTCAAGGAAAAAAAAATTCTGGCTCAAATAATAAAAAATCTTAGTCAGATAATAAGCCCTTGAGCATTTCCTCTTAGGAATACAAGACATCAGAATACCAGGACCAATACTCCAATACTTCAATACCATGGAATCTCTTGCTCCACAGAATATCTCCATGGAGTTTTGAAAGATGCAGATGACACCAATGATTTCCTTTTCTCTTCCCCTTCATACCTACAAAAATCCCTAAACATTCACCAGTTCCTGTGCTGCAAGACTTTCCAAAAGATAATACCATACCCACACTTCAAACCTACTGATAAGACGAACAGGACAAATCTGGTTTCACACACCAGTTCCATAGTCTTGCTTTGACCTAGCTCTGTGGATGGCTCACCATCAGCTAAAGCTGATGGAAAAATACTGGGTTTTTTGGAGCATGTCTTTGGAGGGAACTTAGATTCCCAAGGCACATAGGTTAGGTGAGGCCTGATCACTGCTTTTCAGTATGTTGATGATTGAATGATAGTTAAAAGTGCATCCAAGTACAGGGGGAAATATCTCCTATCTTCTACAGTTTTGTTTCTGTGCCTGATCCCAGGAGGTTTATTTCCCTGGTTCACAGAGCATCACATCTGCAGTCTTCGTCATCAAATCATTGCTGACATTGACATCTCAGAGTTCAAAGCTTTACCCAGCTCTGCAAACAATATTCAGCCAAGAGGCTTTTTGAATAGAAAGGATATTGTCACAGTCATAAAAACAGGCGGCTTCTCTATTACAGATTTTTTTTTTTTTTCATATTTTCTGCAAAATGGTGTTTTCATCCACTAATAGGAGTCATGCAGACCTCTGTAAACACATTCCATAGCCTGGAGAAAAGGAGACTCAGGGGTGACCTTATCGCTCTCTACAACCACCTGAAAGGAGGTTGTAGCTATGTGGTGTTCGCCTCGTCTCCCAGAAAATTAGTGACAGGACAAGAGGATATGGCCTCAAGCTGCACCAGGAGAGCTTCATGTTGGACATCAGGGAGAATTTCTTTATGGAAAGAGTTGTCAAGCATTGGAATGGGCTGCCCAGGGCAGTGGTGAAGACACCAAACCTTCGAGTGCTCAGGAAATGACTGAATGTGGTACTTAGTGCCATGGTATATTTGACAAGGTCTTTTTCAATTTTAATGATTCTGTGATTCTCATTCTAAGAAGTGAGTGCCACTGGTTTAACCAAATCAATCAATTGGCAGAGCCAATAACTGTATCCAAATATTCCAATATCTTCCTGTGTTTGCACATCTGGCTGGACAGAAAACTGAAGCAGAGTTGTGAGTCTGTGCACCTTCATCCTTCTTTTTGAATGGCACCAGAAGCTTAAATGCCACACTCAAAACTCTCTTATCAGGCTGTGGATGCAAAGCTTGGCAAGGAAGGGCCTACAGGGGAAGGGGAGCCCTCTTCTTCAAAGCAGCTTAATCCTACCAGGGAATTGATTCTGAGCCCAGTGCTGAATGTCATCCTGCCCTGCCCGCCTCAGCACTCTGGTGAAGAGTAACTCCATGGCTTAAGCTTCTCCCTGTGACTCGGGATTCTCCCCAAAGATTACAGGGATGACGCAGCAGCAGCAGCAGCTCATCACAGACTCATTCATCGACGTCTCTGAGACAAGCAGGGGCAGGAGGGAAACCTGCATTTCTTTCATTAATATTCCAGAATTTCTGTGAGGCTGGTGAGGAATGCCTGAGACTTCCTGCATGTCATGCGAGAGAAACATTCACCTTTGCTTCCTGTGGCATCCCCCACCCGGCTGAGTCAGAGCTGGCAGCTCTTCTCTTCATTTGTTCTGCTGGACATAGGCAACTGCTTCATGTGGGAGAATGGGAAATGAAAATATGTTCAAAGGACAGTCACTGGCACAGTGGAGAATGGCATAGTTTTTCACACAGC
The DNA here is from genome assembly GCF_030490865.1 of Poecile atricapillus. Lineage (NCBI taxonomy): Eukaryota > Metazoa > Chordata > Aves > Passeriformes > Paridae > Poecile > Poecile atricapillus. Next base: position 148,973,240 of record NC_081250.1, on the reverse strand, counting down.
AAAAGGGAAAATAAAACTTAAAAATAGCAGCATTAATAATGTATATGTGTGCCAAAGCAGCATGAGCAACCATGAAGAGCTGCATGTTGCAGAGCTTTCCCAAGTTCTCTGTAGCAATTGTCTTGGGAGGTCTAATAGCTCACCTTTGTCTCAGGCTGAATTAAAATGGCCTCTTTTATCAGTTCATGTGTTACTACAATGTCCCCAGTACCCTGGTTCCTTGTCTGCAAGGAATTCAGCAGAGCCTCCTGGAATACTTATCTTGGTGTCTGACATGGTTTTGCCCTGAACATGTTGTGCCTCTGCAAATTATAATCCGATTTGAAAGTGATGCTTATCTAAAGTGGGCTAAATGACTTACAGTTCATAATCCTGTGGACTTCAATAAAAGAGAAGGCATCAGATGCACAATATCTCTCTGTCCATAATGTAGTGTTACAGTCAAGGGCCTTTATGTGGGAGAAGGGATTGAATTCCATGTGTGCAGCACAGACATCATCGCTTGCATGATCCCCAGGCTTTCAAATCATTACACTACTGACTGCTCTGCTTCTCAAGCAACTTCTCAGCTTCATTTCTATGCCTGATCCCAGGAGGTTTATTTCCCTGGTTCACAGAGCATCACAGCTGCAGTCTTCGTCATCAAACCATTGCTGACGTCTATCAGCATCTCAGAGTTCAAAGCTCTGTCCAGCTCTGGTGTCTCTGCAAATAAAATTCAGCCAAGGTTTTGGTTCTTTTTAATAGAAAGGAAAGGATATTGTCACAGTCATAAAAACAGGAGGCTTCTTGACCGCAGAGTTTTTGTTTCAGAATTTTCTGCAAAGTGGTGTTCTCATCCATTAATGGGAATCATTCAGGCATCTATACACACTTTTGTCAGTACAGTGGTCAAACATCTGGAAGACAGCCTCAGCATGCTGATGATGACCTGCACTGTCTCTTGCTGTCAGCAGATGGATGATGCAGTGTCTGGGAGGGAATATGTTGCTAGTGGAGGGTTTCTGATAACAGAGAAGCAAGACCAGGCTGGATGAGGGTCTAGGCAACCTCGTCTATTGGAAGTGTTCCTGCCCATGGCAGAGGGTTGAATGAGGTGATCCTTAAGGTCCCTTCCAATCTGAATCATTCTGTGGTTCTATGAATCTCTGACCCTTGCTGCTCTACAAGCTCCTGTGGTAACAGTGACCCTGGGAACAATCAGGAAGGACAGCAGACAAATTTTGGCTAAGTCTGTCTACACAGACATGCCCTAGCACTGCACACATTTTTCAGTTCTCACAGGAATTTTCTCCAGGACAACCAAATGCAAAATCTGTATTTTATATACAGGAAGCAATATTTAGCACTGCAAGGCAGCACCAAATGTATTTGGCTATAAAGTCCTTGTGACTGTAAAGCAGGGGGAGAGCAACATGAGGCAGGAGCAGACAGATGAAGAATGACTGAGGCTATTCTGGAGATCTGCGTTGAATGTGAGCTTTGCTGTACCCAGGAATCCTAGGACTGTATGAGGCCCTGCAGGAGTTCAGGGCCCTCTCACATTACTGAGTGCAGTCACCTGCAGACACCGCTGAGCTGAGTTCAGTGAGTGCCTGGGCTTCAGAGAGAGACGCTGGATTAGCTGCTGAGAACATTGCAATATTTTGCATAAACAACCTCTTTCTCCAAAGCTGGACAACCTTGAATAACCTTTCCCAGGCTGCTTTCTGCCTGCTTTTGAGTCTTTTCATTTTGTAATTTGAAGAGGAGTGTTTCTAGTTCTAGGCTGATGCTGTCCAGATGCATAATGGAAACCATGTGCTTTCTGTGGCCCATAAGATGTATTGAAACAGGTCATTAAAAAGTTGCATTGAGGAAGAGAAGAACAGAATGAATTTTTTTTTTTGTCTCAAGAGTGCTCCTGACATGAATTTGTTTTCCATTACTTTGGGCACTGCCCTTGTGGCATTCATGGGGTGTTTATACTCCACTGCTTCAGGACATGGGAATGATGTCTTCTGCTTGTGTGACCAAATTTATTTATATTATCCACAACACTACAAATCCCTGCAAGGATGACTTCCCCAACTCCTGCAGATCCCACCTCTGTCTTCTAGAGTTATTGCTGTGCAAGTCATCAGACTTCAAACCACTTCTTGCTGAAAGTCTTGTCCAATAACAGATAACAATGGGATGAACTCCCATATTTTATGTGGTTTAATTTTTATGGTAAGCAGCTTTGATTCCTCCAAAGATATTAGCTTGACAACGAGAAAATAGAATTTTGAAAATAAATTAGCTGGAGATTAACTCATTGTTTAAAGGCAGAATGAGGTGAAATTATAAAACTTGAAGTAGGGCTGTCTCTGGAGATGGGATATGTCTGTATCTGGAAGAAGATTTGAAGATTCCATTTAATCCAATAAAGGTTTCATGGAGAAGTTCAGGTTAGCTGTATTATTCATGAATGGCTCTTATTCTCCTGGTTTGTTTATGTACAGATTCTTACAGAAATATTATGAGTTAGAGAATTATAAAAGACTTTATGGTCTGCACATCCCAGTATAAATCCAGGTTGCCTTAGTTACCATCTGGCTAACTGCACAGGTGAGGGGAAAGAGAGAGACTGAAAGGGAAAGAGAGAGACTGAAAGGGAAAGAGAGAGATTAGTACTAATACATTTTTTAAATCTAGAAAGATCTTGTGAATTCAAATGCTGTGATATGACAGAAAGCTTTCAAGACCTGCATAATACAAGAGGACTATGAAAGCAAGGATTTGGACTGGCAGCTCTTTGACAAGAACACACTGATGGGTCTTTTTGCTAGGAACGTCATGAATTGCCTAATCAAAAGCTTCAGTAGAGCTAGAGCACAGTCACTTCTTGAATATTTTCTGTATTTGGGTTGAGGAGCTGTGTCTTCCTTGGTAATAAAATGTGCTTCAGGCATGGGGTGACCAGATGATCGAATTGTGAAGACTGGATGCAGAATGACATGATCTGGTCCTTGTCTGATCTGATTTACCTTAAATCACCGGAAGAAAACACATCTTCCCAATGCCTTAAAAAGAGGGTCTCTCTACTTCAACAAAGCAGGCTGGAAGGGCAGCACTGGTATTCCTGTGAAGTTTTGTCACACAACTGTGAGTCACATATTAGTTGACTTTTAGAGCAAGTCCCAGCTGACAGAATCAACAACAAACAATTGATATCCTCAGCCTTTATTTGAAAAGGTAAAAGAGAAGATGACATGCTGTTGTGAAGGAAAGTTTACATGAATGGAAGTCCCTTCCTGTGGGAAGAGGGGCCAGCACTTCATAAAAGTTGTTATTAAAAGCCAAGCTCAAAATCTTGTGAGAACAGAGTAATTTCTTTGTGAGCAGCACTGCTAGTAGGGTAGATGCCTGAGTCCTAGTGCTTTCCTCATTCCACTGCCTTATGCATGCAAAGTAAATTAAATTTGCTGCTGTTTTGTTTTGTTTGGGATTTTTTGTTTGTTGGGTTTTTTGCTTGTTTTGGTATATTTTTGTTTTGTTTTTTTGGTATAAGGCAAAATGCACCTAAGCTGGAAGAAATTTGTAAACAAAACCAGAAGTGTCTGTCCCATGGCTGTTCTTCCCACACAATATGGAACAGTATTCATGGCTCATTAGGCCCATGGCCTGCCTTTTTGGTTAACTTCTAATGAGTAATATGATCACACAGGTTGAGAGCTGGGTATTGACTTTCCTGGGACTCTAAACCTCCAGGGATGCCAAATACAGATGTTTGCAGTCACTCTTCTCTAAAGGATACCCTGGGGATCTTGGATATTAGTGATGATAGCTTCTGTGTCCTGACAAAAATAGTTTCTTCAAATTAGAATGAGGAAAATGGGTAGAAATGGTGACTCTTTTTTTTAATTTTTAGTCTGAATTTATACTGAAATTAGTAGGAAAGATGGCTGTGTGGGCATGCTGACTGTTAGTCAGTATCTCCTAACCCCTATAAATTTTAACCTGATGGCCAAATTCTCTTCCTTCTTCTGCACTGGTGTGGCCTCATCTTGAGTCCTGTGTGCAGTTTTGGGCACCACAATATAAAAAAGTTATTAAGCTGTTAGAGACTGTCCAAGGAAGAGCAATGAGGATGGTGAAGGGTCTGGAAGAGAAGTGGTATGAGGAGTCCTGGGGTTGCTTGGTCTGTTCAGCCTGGAGGAGACTGAGGGGAGACCCCATTATGGTTTTCAACATCCTCACAAGGGGAAGTGGAGGGACAAGGACTGATTACCTCACTCTCTTGACCAGTGACAAGACTGGAGGGAACAGCATGAAGCTGAGTCAGGGCAGTTTAGGATGGATAGCAGGAAAATTTTCACCCAGAGGGTTGGGCACTGGAACAAGCTCCCCAGGGAAGTGCCAGCCCCAAGCCTGACAGAATTTGAGAAGTGTTTGGACAATGCTCTCAGGCTTATGGTGTGACCCCTGGGCTGTCCTGCATAGGGCCAGGAGTTAGACTTGATGATCCTGATGGGTCCCTTCAAGCTCAACATATTCTGTTATTCCATGGCTCTAAGATTCTTCTTCTGTCTGGTGCTACTTGCTGAGCATGAAGCCATATGGTGTGAGACACTCCTCTGGACAGCTGTTGTCCATTATCCTGGCTGTGTCCAATCCCAGCTTCCTGTGCACTCCAACCTATTCACTGGCAGGACAACAGGAAACAGAAAAACCCTTGATGTTGTGTAATCACTACTCAGCAATAAAATATCCCCGTGTTATTGACATTGTTTTCATCATAAATATATTGCCATGTGAGCTACTATGAAGAAAATTAACTGTCTTAGCCAAAATCAACGTACTCATTAAGGAACCTGAATTTTGTGTGTTGACTAAAGAATGCCCTAGATCTCTTTCTAGACTGGTAGTCACAGTAATGATCCATAACAAGCAAGAAAAGCAGGAATGCTAAGTTGATGTGTCTCAGGGAAGCAGGAACCTCCATTCAGATCACATAAGAAGGTGAAAGGAGGATTTTGGCACACACTTGCTCTTCCTGCAGTAGCTCTGACAGCTCAGTGGTATTAGTTTTCAACATAATTCTCTTTCACAAAACCTGCACTTGGTCAAGCATGTGCTTCTTGGGATAATAAGGGTAAACCAGCTTTTTTGGCTTATTGAAGTGCATATTGAAGGCAGAGTTATTGAGGTTCCCCCACAGGCAGAACACTTGGACATCAATCTTTAGTCTCAATTCTGGCATTGGCAGTGTGGTTCCTCAGGGCTTCTTTTTACCCTTCTCATGGTGAGTGCAATCATAACTCACCCGTCTCAGGTCTTGAGATTTCAAAGTGTAACCAAGAAATCTTTATTCTCACTGGTCACTGAACTAGGTGGGATCAAATATTAGACAGAAATACGGAATGGAGTACAAAATAGCACTCATTACTTTCTCCATGGCGTTCAGTTTCCTTTTTAGACTTGATGTCTAAAATATACTGGACAGATAATTTTTCTAGCAGTGCTAACTATAGATGAGTAATTCTGATGGTCTTTAAAAATAGCTCAGGCAAAATCTCCCCATCTACACAACTAATGCACTTATAACCACCACATCTTGAAATTCTCTGGTTTCTTTTAAGGGGTCCCTGTTCCAGCATTTGAAGCTTACTGAAACAATAAATATGGCAACACTGCCATTTCTGATTGGGTGAGGAGCTCAAAACTGGTTAGTGTTAATTTACTCCTTGAGGTGTTTTGAATTTTGACAAAAAATGTGGTGTTTTGCTGTTGCTGTTTCAGTTTGCTGGCTGAGCATTTTTTTTTTAATGCCTACTGCCTCTGCTCAGCAGTATAAAAGCACGATTGCTTTTTATTGCCATTCTGTCCCAGCACAAGATTGTGTCTGTGTCTCTTACAGACTTGTCAATCTGAAAACTTCATTTGTAATTTGCCAGAAGCCCTCAGGGCATATTTCTTGCAGTAGTCTACCCTCCGTCTCGCAGAAGAGAGAGATTCACCTTTGGCTGTGTGGGATGGCAGAGAACCAGGCTGCCTCCTCCTGTGAGGGTTCTGCAGGGGCTGGTGATGATCTGGTAGGTGGGCTGCATGTTTTCCTTTCTGTCCCATTTTCAGTGGGACTATGACAGCAAGCTGCAGGATCCCAGAGCAATCCCACAGCTCAGGGAATTGCAGTTTCCCCTTCTGGGGACTGTGGCACTGCCTGAAATCAATCCTCTGCTCATCCCAGTGCTTTACCCTTCTCCTCCCTTACAGTCTTCTGGCTCCTCATCACATTTTCACTCCTAGCTGGGTTCTGGGCCCTTCTGCTCCTCTTGGCTGCCTGGGCCAACCTATTTTCAGTCCCATAATTGTCCCAACCAGCCAAAAGAAGCAACCTCAGGAAAATTTGGCTGAAAACCTGGGATGGAGTGTCCTTGCTAGACTGAAAGTTCTAGAAGGACTGAAACACTTTGTGTGATATACTCTGCTGAAACTGCAGCTCACCAGGCACAAGGAGAGTGGACAGGACACTCCTGGAAAGTGAAGTGTGGAGGTGAGCATGAGGGTACTAGAGAATTGCCATGAAAAGAGTGAAATAATTTAAGTCTATGGGAGATTTACTTCCCTAGATTTACTATAAATGACTTCATATCTGCTTCTTCCCTTTGTGTTATTCCTTCAAACAGAAGCAGAAGCGATTTTGCTGAAATTTCCTAAGGACCCTGCTTTTCCACAGTCAGAGTATACATTTAAGGGAAAATGAAATGCTCCAAGCTTGCTGTTTGCAAGTAACAGGGTGTGATAAGAGACTTTCTGTTGATCTCAGTGGAAGTTGAGGACAAAGAGAGAAGGCTGAGGCAGAAACACAAGGGACAAAGAGAAGACATCAGTCAAAATGTGTAAGATCAGTGAACATGTCCTGTCCTGCCTCAATGGCTCACTTTCACTTGCTTTCCTCCAGAAAATGAAAGGTGCCTTTTTCTTCTCTGCAAGTACAGCCTGTGTCTCACTGAAGATGTTGAGATGGGGAAGGAAAGGTTTGTAGGGGAGCTGAGAAGTGAAGGGAAAATTCTCATTACTAATTTCTGTGCTTAAAACTTGAAATCCAAGGTTCAAATGTAATTTAAAGGATTGGGATTAAAGCTTGGTGTGTTTCTTAATGGATTTCTGCATACAGAGATGAGTAAGGGCACCACACAGCACTTGCAAAAGGACCAGAGATTGATGGGTGCCTAATCCTTTACAATTCTCCTTTTAGGTTCTTTTGTAGATCATACTGAGTACCTATCCCACATTTAATATGCCTTTGTAGACCTTATGCAATCCTGTATTCACCAAATTCCTTTGCTTGGCTACAAAGCAGGCAGTTATTTTCAGCAATAAGCAATGAGAACAGCACATGTTTTTGATCAATATTTCCCCAGAAGAATTTTCATTCTATAAACTGAATTATCATCCCAATAATGCCAGCAGAACTTTAGGGAAAGCAGAGCACCAGGGCACTGCTAATATTGAGCATTCCCTGTGTATGTTCTGTTCTGGGGTCAGTGCGGTATGAGCTGTCTCTCACTTTATCCAACACAATTCCAGGCTGGTACCCAGCCACTGAAGCCTCTTTCTGACATCTTCTCATCATGACACTTGTATTTCTCACTTCCCTTAAAAAATGAGCACTTCAGAACTCAGCTGTTCCCTGCTTTTGGGAAGCCTGAATCCAGAAATCATGTAGGTGCATTCTTTTTTTTTTTTTTTTACCCTCCCAGATGCGTTATTTGAAATAACACAATATTTTTTTTCTGAAGCTTTAGCTATGTCTATGCATCTGTATATCTAGATATTTTTATCTTTCTCCATTCTGTGGGCTATTTTTAGATGTTACTGCTGAGTACCATGAGCTACTGCATGTGAACAGGTTGATGTATATTGCCTTTCCTTGTTCCTCATCTTCTACTGCAGCTGTAAAGAAGAATGTGTCTTGAAATAAATCTGAGTTACTCACATTATGATTACTTGGTAGAGTAAATCAGTTTTCAAAAAAAGTTTTGATTGATTTTGTACAAGAAAGTAACTCTCTAGATAGAGGACTAAGTGGAGAGAAGTCAGATTTATTATTGTATTTGTCTGTATCTCTTTTTAGAGCTGCCTGAGTCTCAGACAGTGAAAAGAACCAAAGCAAATCCAAGCAAAATAATTGGAAACAATGCCAATAAAGGTCTTGAGAAGCTACCTAATTACACTTTTGAAGAAAAAAAAAGGCTAGTGGATGTTTCTTTAGCCTAATGATTCTCAAGCATTAGGTTACAAGTAAAGAACCTGGTTCCTCTTGTGCTCTGTGAAATGTGTAGAGGCCTTTGGTGATGGAAGTCCATGTGGGTTTTGCATTTTTACTGCGCTTTTTTTTCTGTTTACCTCCCTCAAAGCTTCTTCCTCTTCCACACCCATGTAACATCTCTGACACTTAATTGGGAAGATAGTCTCAAACCTCATTATTCTGCTCTGTGCTGTTTTGGAGTTAGTTTTCTTCACAGCAGCTGGTTTAGTGTCATGTTTTTGATTTGCCATGACAAGAGTGTAGGTTACACAGTGACATATAAGGTATTATACTTCCAGGACAGATGAACCCAGCTATCACTTTTTAAAACCACCTGAAAGGAGGGTGTGTGGGGGGGTGGTCTCTTCTCCCAGGCAGCAAGTGAGAGAATGAGAGGAGATGGCCTCAAACTGCACCAGGAGAGGTTCAGGTTGGACATCAGGAAGAATTTTTTCACTGAAAGAGTGGTCAAACATTGGAAGGGGCTGCCCAGCGAGGTGGTGGAGTCACTGTCCCTGGAGGTGTTTAAGGAAAGACTGGATGTGGCACTCAGTTCTCTGGTCTGGTTGACGAGGTAGTGTTTGGTCAAAGTTTGAACTTGATGGCCTTGAAGATCTTTTCCAACCTGAATGATTCCATGATTTTATGAATTGTCCAAAGGAATATTCCATACCATATGGCATCATGCTCAGCATATAAAGCTGGAAAGAAGAAGGAGGAAGGAAGGGACATTTGGAGTTATGACATTTGTCTTCCTCAGTGACCATTATGTGAGATGGAGCTGGGCTCTCTTAGAACTGGCTGAGATGAGCTCAGTTGTCCAGAGCTTGGTGCTCATAACACCAAGGTTGTGGGTTTGATGCTTATGTGGGCCATTCATTTAAGAGTTAGACTTGATGATCCTTGTGGGTCCCCTCCAACTCAGAATATTCTGTGATTCTGAAATTCAAAAATCTGCCTGCTGATGGGATTTGGTGAAGAAATTCCTTACTTTGCTCTGCATACAGTTTTTGTCTGTTTGTCTGTTAAGCTGTCTTTATCTCAACTTGTGAATTTTCTTACTTTAACCCTTCCAGTTCTCTCCCCCATCCCACTGTAAGGGAGTGGCTGAGTGTCTCTGTGGTGCTCAGATGCCTGCTGGGGTTAATCCAAGATATTCTTCCCATTTCCATGTTCTTTTACCCCTGTGCAGGTGAGCAAGCTCAGCTTGGCAAAAGCACTCTGGTGGCTCTGAAGGTGGGAAGTGAAGAAATGTTGGACAGCTGAAAGAGGAATGAAGGGCCACAGGAATCCTTGCTGGATGTTGCACTGGAACTTGAGTGTGGCTGTGAGTGTGTTACAGAGGCTATTTCATAAGAAGCTGAGCTGAAAGTCTTTTTGAGGAGGAAATAAACAAATCACATGGTTGCAAGAAGATAAAAGGCTGAAGGACAGAAGGTCTGGAGCAACCTGAGGCTGCAACTTACTCGTGTAGAAGAAAATGGGACTGGATGCTCCCAAGTTACTAGGAAAAGAAGGTAGGAGATGCTGATATGAAGCAGCAGTAAAAGAAGGTGGGATGAGTCTTTATGTAGCCAGTACAGAAGCCTCTCCTGACTTCCAAGCCCACCCTAGATGTTCTCTTGTGGTGTTTCTCCATGTCATATCAGTCAGCCCCTGTTCTAGTTATCCCAGAATGCAGACAGGAAAACTGCATTCAGCACTGCAGTAGTGGTTTCTCCAGTGTTAGTAAAAAATACGCAATTCTTCACTTCTACTGCTATTTATGTTCTCATATGAGTACATCTTATATCTGAGTGGGGGGGGGGGAAAAAAGATACACCGACCAATCTCTCAGCAAAGTTCTTAATGAGTGTTCCTTGCAAAGAAAGAAAGAAATGAAACCCACTATGTTTGCTTCTTTTCCAAGAAGCATTGCTCTGCACATTATCAGCACTATAAATCTAATACTCCTTAGAAACACTTGTTTAAGAGATAAGATCCAGGGACAAAAATATATAAAAACTTGATGCTGGGTCTGTAACCACTGCTTTACAACAGATCATAGGAGGGATTTCTTTTTCTGTATTTCTCCTCTCAGGGAATTCATAGCTTTTGCTATGACAGATAAAAATATTTTTAATAATCTTGCAACAAGGAATTTGGTGTGTGATCCTTAAAACTAAGGCAAGACAAAATCTCCTCTGCTTCAGGAGCATGACTGATCAAAGAATGCATCTGAAACACCTCTGGTGCTGCCGGGTACAATTCCACTCGTTGGAGGCTCACTCTTTTCATATGAGTGCAGAAAAACAAGCAACATTTAATGCATTCATATCCCGTCCCTTTTTTACACTTTGTTTCCTGTTCTTATTATGAAGCATTGTCAGACAACTGGATCTCTGTACTTCATGGTTTATTAGCCCCCTTTGCCAAAGCACTCACAGGATTGCCAAGAGCCAAGACAGATTCACTATTTGCACAAACACACACACACATATGCACACAGGCTATTTAGATGGAATTATTATTCAAAAATTACTCTTAATTAGACTGTTCGTCAGTCTGAGTGATTGTGCTCCCCTGTTATAAGTAGCACTAAATTACTTTTTGAAATTCATTAGCATTGCTTATTTTCCATGTGTGTTTCACCCCACAGTTTCAAAATAACATCCTCTTATTGCTGGAACAGTTGATAAGATTTTGATGTTGCTCAGCCTGGTGTAAACTCCATAACTCCATAAACTCCAGTCAGGGCTCCTTACCTTCCATAAGAGGGGAACAGTATGGGACAAGATTGTACTAAGAAAAAAAGGCTCACAAGGAAGTAAAATTATTTGGATCCACCTTGGTTTGCATTCCCAGAGGTTTCATACATGTGGTTCCACATCTGCATTCCAGGCTGAGCCTTGCACTTCCAGCAGTCTCTTTGAAAGGTGGCTCCCATCTTAAGGAGGGTGGTCATGTCAGTATTGCATTTGGACACTTAGATCCTGAAGATGAGAGGGATTAATCTGTCTTTGGCATTTCCCATCTCCTAGCACGTGTGCTCTTGGCTTTCATGTGTGGCTTTTATTGATTCCTTTCAGAAAAATCCTTTCCCTGTGCTGACACCCTGAGCACTTTCCCAAGTGCAAGGTTTCTACTATAAAACCACCCACCAAAACAGGATTTGCCATTCTGAATCTCACAGTGGCTGAAAGAACCTTTGGGAGGTCTTGGCTGGAGACAGAGGGTCAGTGCAGAGGGTGGAGGAGTAATTTGTTTTCCTTATGGGCTGCCTCATAGAATTTAATGCCTTCTCTTCACAAAGCAGTCTCTGCAAGCAGAGTGTCTGGAAATGAGGCTTTGGATCTGGCACCTGCAGAGGCAGCTGGATCTTTCCCACCATTTTCACCAGAAAGTGCCTATCTGTAATGACTTTACATGGTCAGCTTGCCCTCTTCTCGATATTCCTTAACTGACTGCACCATCAAATGTTTTATTGTTTTTTGCTTGTGACATGTTAGGGAAAGAGGCAAAAAAATCTCAGGGGGAAAAAAAAATACAAGCAGCCAAGAAAAAGAAAAGGCAAAACAAATCCTCCCACTGAAGCAGAGAACTCAGAGCTTATTTATTTCAACTTTCAACTTACACTGAGATTTTCCAATTTGCTGACGTTGAAAAGTACATTGAATCTTGGCTGAAGTACAAGTTCTAAAACACTTATTATTTTTTTTTTTTAAGCAGAATTTATATCCACAGTTGCATGGGAGACAGATAAAAGAGCAGGCAGATGAAGCCTGCCCTATCCAGGGCAGGGAATTTGCAAGCACTGTGATAAATTTCAGAGGAGAGTTGTTTTCTTTGAGTTTCAGTCATATTGTGGTATTGAAGACCTTCAAAGCTAATTTCCTTGTTGTCAGAGCTGTGAGGAAAGGAGACTTTGCTGGGATATTTACTTCATTGCTACGTTTTCCTTCCTTCTGCTTTCAGCATCTGGAATCTTTCTTGATGATGCCCAGCTTGTCTAACTGTGATATTAAAGTGTTCTGCCAGTCTATTAGCTCTCATCAAGCAGGGCTTCCAGGTGCAAGGAGAACCACAGATCTACTGTCAAAAGTCTGTTCTTCACTCTGCTGTGTTTTACACTTGCTTTTTCTCCACTTGAGAACTATTTCAGCCACTTGCCATGCATCCAGCTCAGCTGAGCCCCAGCAACACAGCAGGAACGAAGCATTGGGAAAACCAAATTAAGGGTCTGACTCACAGGTGCTCTGAGGAGCAAGCTGAGAGGTTATGAGTGATCCTTGTGGCTTGGTTCAAGCAGTCTTTGTCCACATAAGGAAAAGGACTTTATGTGCAGTGGTTGCCTACCTTTTCTCATTGCCATACTCTGATGCTGGGCTTCACAGGGTTGGTGAAGGGCAGTGAGTTCATTTCCCAGTTAAGAAGAAAACTTATTTGGGTTTGTTTAAAGCTCACATGGATTTTTCCTGACCTTCACCCACTGAAAATGATCAGAGCTCTGCCACTGCCCTTCCTACTCAACAAGGCACCTCTGGAGTTCATCTCTGTGAGACCACAGTTGAAGAGATGAAGTTGAACCTATCTACCCCACAGTCCTGTCTTTAAACAATGAAGTTATGAATATCCTGTAAGACCCACAAAATACATATTTCCTTCATATAATTTTACTTTTTAAATTTACTTTTCCATTATATAATTTTACTTCAATTTGTTTTGCTACTATCATATTCTTATAATTGGTTTTTAAGCTCAACCAGATATGTAGCTCTCCTTAAACCTGAAATGCCTTAGCTCTGTTTTAGGATTTTTCTTCTTATGTGTACCAGGTGCACATGCCCAGGTGCTGGCTCTGGGGCTGCAGGGGGGTCTCAGTGAGGAGAGTTCAGGGCTGCCCCATATCAGACACAGATGGTCCAGGGAGCTCCAGCTGTTCCACCTCAACCAGTCTGGGGGTGCTGGGGGGAAAACAAGTTCTGGAAAGGGACAAAAGCAGAGGTGTCAGAGCAGGAGCAAGAGACAGGGTGGAATTTCAGCCCTCAGATAGGGCTAATCTGACACATCATGCCAAATCTATCATGTAATTAAAAACACCTATTAATTTTCTTTGCTTCTTAGGCAATATCTTTCCTTATGACTGTGTGTGCATAACTCCAGTGGAATTGCTCAGTATTTGGCTCTTCTGTTGGCAGCAAAACCCCATCTCCTCAGTACTGCAAGATGGAATGACTGAAGATTGTTGCTGTATTAAGGTAAAAGCCCCAAGAAAAGTGAAAGTTTGCTGGTAAAATAGCTTGTGTAGAGAGACACTCAGACCTCTTGAGAGATGCTTAGCATCACAAATGTTTTTGAAAACATGAGTGACTGACACACCCCTGAGGATCTGACTGGTCTGTCTCTGGGAAGCCTTACTAACTCTATGATGTCTTCAGAGTGCCCTTTCATGACAATATTCCCAGTAAGAGACCATATTTAGCTTTACTGTGACCTTCTAAGGACTGGAACAGGTTAACTGCTGCAGCTCTCTCTGTTTCATGCTAATGCAATTTCTTTACCTGACTGCTCATGCTTTCAAGATCAAGGGACCACATCATTATACTGGCCATTTATCTTACTAATTTCTCCCTGCAAGCCAGAAAAGGATCTGTGATGGCCAGAATTTCTCCTGAAAAGCCTAGAAAACATTCTGTCAGAACATGTTTTTCTTGCTCAGATCTCTACCCCAGCTGGCTGTACAGATTAAAGAAGTTTTAACACGCTGAGCTGTTGCTCCTCTTCTGCAGCAGAAGTTAAGGGCAGCTGAGGATCTAAGGGGCAGAGGGGTCTCAGTGATGTCAGTTTGTTCCCTGCCAGCTATGCAGGAGATAGCAGCCTGGGAAATGTGATAAGCTAAGCTTGAAATTGTGCCCTGCTACAGTCCTGTTTTAGGCTCAGCAGGAAAAGGGGCCACCATGCCTGATGAAAGTCATCTAGGACCACCTCAGAGTTCCTAATCCATCCTGCCTGTCCTGTAGCTCCTGGGGCATACCTGTGCAGCAATCCTGGATGTCAGTGGCCTCTTAAAAGATGCTACATACTTTTTGGGCAACTGAATTGAGCCCAAGACTTCAAAATTTAAAGACGAAACATATATCTTGCACTCAGGATTTCCCCAGAATTCATGCTTCCAATTCATAATTTTAGTGTTGAGGAAATAACTGACTAAGCTCTTGCTAATGTTGAGATTAACAGAGGAGGTTAGTACTGTTCAATACACAAATTCATAGCAATCTCAATAATTGAAATATCTTCATGACATTGCCATGAATGTGATTTGAAAGGAGCCTGACTGGAGTTGCATATTTAATGGGAAGAGGATTGTATCAATAGATGACAAATGTCTCGTGCTGATTCCTCAAAGGAATGATTGGACAATTTATTTGAAATCAAGAAAAAAAGAAAATTGGAGCAAATACTGTGGAAAGGCTCATGAATTGACAGTGGAGTGGCTATGCAATGCTGTCTGTCTTGAATTTTGCCAGTCTCATACTGGTGGTTCTTTCCTTGGTTGTGCTCTGGACAAAAATGATCACAAGCAGCTTGAGACATGCAAACTCTAAAAATGTGAGGAAATTAAATCCAAAGTGTTATTTTCACTGGGGGCCATGTTGTAGTTAAGGCCTTGCGCTGCGGAAGAACTCGGGATGTAACGGAAAGTTAGAAACCCACCCCTCTCTATTAGGATAGCAGGGCCCCCCTGCAATTAGCCAATAGCACCTAAGTGTGATGTAAGCAGATGGGAGTAGCACAGTGAACCCAGGCTATAAAATGTTAAGTTTCCCTGCAATAAATCGCCATATTCACCATCCATCACATTGATGCAGTGGGATATGGACCGCGCGGCTGAGGATAGCTGCCCGTGCTGGTTCCAGCCAGGGTACCAGCCTTGCTTGGACACCCACATATGGTGCCAGAAACCCGGGAGGAAGAAAAGTGGGACAAGAAGAAAGCAAGGATACCCTGAGTCAAGGAACAGCGGTCAAGATAGTGAGTCTATTCTTGACGGGAGAGCCTGGGCCCAGAAGGATGATGGAATCATCGAAAAAGGTTAGATTGTAAGTTGTAAATTAATTAAGTTGTAAACCTAATTCGCTTGTTATTACAAGGCGTTGGGTTGTTGAAGTCGTAAATGAGTTTGTAAGGTTTATCCACCCTAAGGTGTGGGACAGATGTACTAAAACGCTTGCCAAAGAGATCTGGGGAACAACAAGGAACTGTATGCTGGCTACCCTGAAATTTAGGGTTAGACCTTTACAGCCCCCAGATGGGAGAAGCTCAACTGAGCTGGGAGGGGGGCCGGGAGTCCCCTCAGTCCCTAAATTCTTATCTGCTCTCAGAGAAACAGCGAAGAGCAGAAGATTTTTGGAAAAAGTTAACAGAAATAGCCAGAGGTGTGGCAGAAAAAATAAGAAGAAAACATCCCTCCAAAGACATAAAGATGGCACAGAGAAAGAAGTTGTAGCGCGGGAAAAATATGTCTCTAACAAAGAAAGAGGAACGTGGTCGGGGGGGATGGGAAAGAAAAAGAATGTGAAGAAGAAAGATAAGGAATGTGAAAGAGATAAGACGCGGGAGGATGGGCACCTCTGCACAGAGATTGGAATGCAAGAAAAGGGGGAGGGCAGGAGCCAGAACGGAGTGGAACCAGGGGCGGAGGGAAAGGTGGGATGGAGGCGGAGTGGAACCAGGGGGGAGGGAACAGCCTGCCCACGGGGGTGGTAGCGAGGCCGGGGCCCAAGAAAAGGCACGGCAAACAGGAAGCAACCGACCAGTTTTGACTTTGACTGAGATACGAGAGGTTCGCACACACACACACCCCCTCCCCCCCCCCACTCCCTCTCTGAGAAGCGGCGGGACAATACCGAGTTTGTTACAAAGTCATAATTTACTGAGTTTTTAAAAGGTGTTTATGTACCCTTTTGGAGTTAATTTTGTGTTTTAAGTAATTATGAGTTTATGCAGTTGGAGTTTTCAGAGTTTTTCTCAGATTTAAAAAGTGGCCCGGCGCAGACGGCTTTAGAAAACACACGGCAGTACGCTGTCGCCATGGCAACCACCGCTGAAACAAGTAACAGCTACTTCAATGAAACCGCGGAAAGTAAAACTACAAAACAAAAGAAGAACAACAGAAAGCTGGACATTTTTGAGAAGGATAAGAAAAAGAGAGAGTTTTAATTAGACAATTTAAAAATTAGAAGCTTTGTAAATTGTATTGTTTATAAATTAGCAAATTGTTGTAATTAAAATTGAGATTTAAAAATAAGTTTCTATTGAATTAAGTGCCTTTAAAAATAGATTAAAAGGTTTAAATGTTGTATTTTTGCATCCCAAGAAACTTAAAAGATTCTTGTTTTGTTTCAGTAATTTCAAAGTTATGTTAATCATATATTACCCATTTGCTGAGTTTTTGACAATTTTAATAAGGAAATTTTAATGTGAATATTTTTGTTATACAAAACACATATAACTGCATATATACCAATTTGGATTTTGGATTTTAGTTTAAAAATTGGATTTGATATTTTTGAGAAGTGCTGCAAAAGCTAAATGACAACTTGCCCAATCCTGTGTTGTGGCTTTTTTTTTAGAAAGGCTGCACTTTGGAACCTTAGCTAATTTGAGCATATACTAGGCAAATTCTTATTGTAAATGAGTGTTTTCAGTAACATTTGCAGTTATTATGGGTTATTCTCAAAGCTGGATGACATGGAATTGTGATGTATTTGTTAAATTTTTATAATTTTATAGTGAATCCATGTTAGTGTTGACTTAAATGTTTTTAAGTTAAGCTGTATAACTTGGATATTTTTTTAAAGTTAGGTTTTGTTATTTCCTTTTGTTATAAATAATTATTGTTAAGTTTAAATTTTGTTTAATTTGAATTGTTTTATGTTTTATTGAAAACACTTGTTTAAATTGCAAAGTATAGTTATTTTCCTAGAAATATGAAGACAGCTACAACTGAAGCAACTGTGATAAACCACTGATGAACACCTGCTTGTGGATAGAAATGAATGCAGACTGTGACACCCTAGACTTCATTGGGAGTTCTATTTAGTTGTTGTAATTTTTGCAGTTTTGTTTGCTATAACTTTTTATTTTTCAGTGTTTTTAGAATTTTAAAAAGATGTACCATTGCTAAGGATTAGCTGCCATTGAAGAAGCCTCAAATTAAACCAACTGCTGAATGATTTAATTAGTCTAGTACCTAAGGTTTTTAATTATTTGCTTTGTACAAATGCATTTTAACAGTTTGCTGTACTGTAAGCATCTCATAGCTGTTGCTATTGAAAACCTTGTTTTAAAAATGAGTTAAGAGGCATCTTTCCAGTTTAAAGTCTAAGGCCCTGGCCAAGTCTTAACTTTACCTGGACAGAATGTTTATCAACAGATCCAGATGTTCTTGTACCAAATCAGTATTTGAGTTGCTTTTTAACTCAACAATTTGACCCTATTAGTACGACAGCTGGATCAATTTTGAAGTGAGCTTGGAGAATCATTTCCGGAGATGATGATCCAATCCTTCACTGATGATTTTTGGTTTTGTTTGTTTATTAACTATGGGATGCTGGTGCAGTGTTTTAATAATTAACAGTATTTTTATATTAATTGATTTTTAACTGTTACAGGTTCTTACTAATTGTATATAAGGTTTTGTGTTAATGTTGAACAGAAATACATCTCATTTTTATTTTTTAGAAAACGGGGGAAATTGATACCCTAAAAGCAATTTGATTAGTGTAATTCATTAACTTCAAGGAGAGAAGTGCCTGTGTTTTGTTGGCAGGTTCAGAAAGGTCACCTATTCATCTGACCAGACTGTCTGCCTCTGAACACATGAGATCCAGTGAACAGAGAAGTCATCACACAGTCTTGGTACTCCAGACATGGATCAGAAGTGGAGCTGTCAGGACACAGTTGTGTCTGAACACTATACAGACAGTTGCCAACAGAAATTTTATACTGTTATTATGATGATTATATGTGTTATTATGATTTTTCAGTTATCCTTTGTTTTAAGATTTAAAGGGGTTTGAAGAACAACTTGAACATCAAAGCCCTCAGTCACCGATCAGCTACCAGCTGACATCACAGGAGCAGTGAACATTCCAGGACTGAATCGTGTTGGAGAAATTCTGTAGAAGATTTGGGAGGTGTAGAGACTCCATTTAACTATATATAAAGCAAATTGTAATTGTGTGTTTATCCTTTTAGCAAATTGTTTTTATGTTTAGACTATATATATACCAGAACACGTATGTTAAAAGTAGTTAGATAATAGTTTAAGGTTAAGTGTTTAGCTTATGTAGTAATTGTTATGTTAGTATAAAATATAAGTATTTTTCTTTAAGAGATAGTGTAAGCATCTTTGAAAGTTCATTTAACATTAAAGTTCTAGCTGTAAGTTTGTAAGTATGGTGTCATTTACATGGTAAACTGCTTATAGTAATTGTGCTGTTTATAGTCATAACACCTGAAGCAGTGAGCCCCAATTTTGTGGTACAAACTGAAAACCCACGATCTAATAGTCAAGCCCTTGCATTTATACCCAAAGCTTTAACTCCTCTGTTGACTTTTGTGTATTAGCTGTTATCATCCCCAGAGTCCTGTACCACCTGGATGAAGAGTGGAGCCTGCAAGTGGAGAGACTCACCCGACTTCAGAAAAGAGAAGTGGTGACAGGTGTAACCACAGCGATGCTGCTTAACCTGAGAGCAACAGGTGCTGCCACAGGTGTCTCTGCCATCGTGACCCAACAACAGAGACTGCTTTAGCTACAGATGACTGTAGATGAAGATCTACAGAGAATTGAGAAATTCATATCCTTTCTAAAAAAATCAGTCTCCTCACTCTCTGAAGTTGTTTTGCAGAACAAGTGAGGTCTCAAACTTGTGTTCATGCAGCAAGGAAGCCTCTGCATTGCCCTGAAAGAAGAGTGCTGCTTCTACGCTGACCACACCGGAATAGTGAGAGACACCATGGCAGACCTACGAGACAGGCTGTCTCAACGAAAAGCAGAGAGAGAAGCCCAGCAAAGCTGGTTCCAATCCTGGTTCGATCAGTCTTCGCGGCTAACCACCCTGGTGTCTACCCTAATTAGACCAGTTGTAATGATTTTACTTGTGTTAATCTTTGGACTCAATTTATATTATCCATTTTCAATACTTTTATATTTTAGCAAACTAGTTATTCATGGAGAGAGGGGATATGTTGTAGTTAAGGCCTTGCGCTGCGGAAGAACTCGGGATGTAACGGAAAGTTAGAAACCCACCCCTCTCTATTAGGATAGCAGGGCCCCCCTGCAATTAGCCAATAGCACCTAAGTGTGATGTAAGCAGATGGGAGTAGCACAGTGAACCCAGGCTATAAAATGTTAAGTTTCCCTGCAATAAATCGCCATATTCACCATCCATCACATTGATGCAGTGGGATATGGACCGCGTGGCTGAGGATAGCTGCCCGTGCTGGTTCCAGCCAGGGTACCAGCCTTGCTTGGACACCCACAGGGCCAGTAGCAAGAAAATACTTTGGTGAAGCAGAGAATAAGACAGAAGAGCATGAAGTCCAGGAAATTTCCCTAGGAGTGACAGAAAGGCCCAGGTAAAAAGGGAATAGTATACAATAGGAATGAATATGGAAAACAGGTGAGGTCAGAGAGAAAAAGACTAAGTGGAAGGATTAGTGTACATGGAACTGAGTTTTATGTCAGGACACCTAAGATCTGTCACCAGTTCAGCCACAATTTCTTCTCAAGTAAATTACTTCTTTTCTCTGGACATCTAATTCCTTTTCTGCCTTTTATTTAAAGGCCTTTAGGTGTGAGATTCTCTGCAGCAAGGCCCGTCTCGTGTAGCTGTCTGAGGACTGGACCATCAGTCCTGATCAGTGATTTAAATAGCAAGGACAGAGCACAACTGAAGCTGTTTCTTGGAATGATCTGGGATCCAAAACGAGGAGGAGGAGGGTGGGAAAGAACAAGAACAGCTTGTTATAAAGTGTCCCTACCTTGTTCAGTGCACCAAGATCTCTTATGACTTCATGGATCAGGAGCTGTCTCGGGCTGGCAAATGCATCTGTGACCCTTGGCAAAAACCCAGAAGGGTTCAGTTCTGCAGAGTGGCTTCAGAAGGTCAGGAGGAAGACAGCCTACTCCTCACTTTCCTAGTGTTCTCCAACATGATTACTATCCAAGAACCTGCAGTAAAGACATTAGAAAGTCACTGGATAAGGAGCAGCAGAAAGAGTAGTGGAACTTACCTGTGGAGAAGTCTGACTAGGTGTGATCACAGACTTCTCCCACATCTCTACTCATTCCCTTTTCTGAGTCCTTCATGCTGGAACTTGCTGCCCACCTGTATTCTAGGCATGCTCTGCCTGCTTGGATCATACAGTTTTAGAAACCTCCCAATGCAAAATAATAATAATAATCAAATGAAAGAGGTTACTGAAAACATTACAGGCCATAATTTTAATAAATGTTGGCTCCTGTCACTGTGTTCTCTAATATTTATAGTTTTATATACTGCCAACAGATACAAGTGTTTTGTCTTTTTGACAAACATTTCATGCAATCATAAATTAACTCATTTCTCAGCAAAATCTGACATCAGCAGTTAAGCTGTCAGTATATAGAAGTACTAGTGCTGGCAAATCCTCATCTCATAAAGAAAACAAAGAGCCTAAATGCATCCCAGACAGTGAGCTAAGTGTGCCTGAGCTGAGTCTGCTATCAGGGGCCACATTGGTCATGGAGCTGACAGATGGTGATTCTGCAGCTCAGGCATCAGCTGAAATGGCTCTGGACACGTTGGCCTTACTAATAACCCTGCACAGGTATGCAGGAGCAGCTCCTGGGCTTTCAGTGGAGCCAGGGTTCTTAAAGCCTCTGCATTTTTTCCTTTCTGTCTTGTGTTGAGCTCCATGGTTTAAATCTTAAGAGAAATTCTGCACCTGGTGTTTTGTTTTTGTGGGTTTTTCTCAGATATAGTGCTGATAAAAACAAAAAATAGTCCAATAGAAAATTAATTTATCCCCTTGATGCTGGGATTTACCCCCATTCTAACTGAATAGGACACTTTGGGCAGATAGATCTGCTGCCATGTTTTTTAAAGGAGCTGCAGAGGAGGCCTGAGCTGCCCTGAGCCCTGCACATGCTCAGGAAGAGCTCTGTTTATAGCTATAATCTAGATGCATTTTTCATTCTGAGCAGAGATGCATGCTTTAAAAACCCTGTATTTTAGTCTCATTAGCTTTTCCATTTGTCACACTTCCTTGGGGGGGACATCCTTCCTATGGAAACCCATCTAAACATAGTGCTGTTAAGGCACTCCTCAGAAATGGGGGAACAATTCACCCTCCTGCAAAACACATCTCTTATCTGCATAAAGAGCAGATAAATGAAATTATAGCAATGAGTGACTCCTTGGAGGAGCTGGGGTAGAAGGTAAGAGCAAGGAAAATTACCCAGGCCACCCAGGTACTGTTGTAGCTGACATGGAGATACAGGGGCTGCTGAAAGAGCACTGAGACTTTGTGTGCCTACAGATCCACCTAAGTCCTTCCACAAGCCTTGATATCAACAGGTATCACCCAAGCTCACACTTGAAGTTCTGAGATTAAAGGTGAGCAGGAATTTATTCTCTGCTGCAGGCAGAAAATGTCTGGTGTTAATACCAGGGTGTGAAGTACAGGGAGAATCCAGCTGACCATGGCTGGACTTCAAACTGGCCACATGTGTGTCAGATCCAGGATCTTTGGGGAGAAATCCATGAAATCATGCTCATGGATTTATGGGGGGGCTGATTTTCCTGCTGTTGCACTCTACCAGCACAGCTGCACATCTTTGCCTGGCAACAGATTTGTACCAAGGTAACTGTGAGCGGGACAGAGCAAATTTTGTTTACTGCAATATGATGGAAGGAACTGCTTTTTATTTGGAATGGGCAGTGTGAAGGGACTGTGACAAAACTCTGCTCATAATTCACTTAGTGCCTACTGCTTAAACTTCAGTACTTAACACCATCTTAGACTTTTTGGCACATCCCACCTGGTCTCTACTGGGCTGTGAGTCTCTCCCAGGACCCCAGTCATCTCTGGATGTCAAGGACATGGTGGGGTACTTCACAGTGTTTGCAGAACCAAAAAAAATCATGAAGTTCTATGGAAACATCACCAAAAAACTTTGCTGTGCTTTGGAGCCAAGTTTTGAATGACTAAGAGATTTGTGACCCAGGAAAATTCTCCAGTGAGGAAAAGGTTTCCATTACCCTCTGTTGACTGAAGATTTTAGCTTGCATGGGGAAGAAGAAAATGTTGGCTTCCTGTTTTGGGAGCCAGTATGGAGCAACTCCCTTGTGTATCTCAGGAACCAACCAACAACAGCCCCTGTGTCTTTTGTGGTTTCCAGCCTGTTTGTTTGGGGACTGGTGTGACAGAGATAGACATTTAATTAAAAATAACACTCAGTCTATACAGAATTAAGTATTAAATAAAAAAAAATTAAAAAATCTTTTAACAAGTGGCAGGCTTCAGATTCTCTAGTGATGATAAAAACAGTATCATGCCAATGCCTGGCATTTTTTTTCAGTGTTCCTGCTTCAACGAATGTCTACACTCATTCATCATATCTTTTCAACATTTTGGCTTTCTTCCCAGGCAGGATATGTTTGATTTTTTTTTTTTTCTTTTTTTTCTGAAAGGAATAAAATATAATAGGAACCATTTTTGTTTAGTTGTAGGGAAATATACATGGAGATAAATAGTACCTGAATCAAAAAAAGGTGAGAGCACAGGTCTTACTGTTTAGAGGTTTAAATGTCACTCATTTATCCGTTCTTCCAAAGTGAAAAAAATTGTGGTTCTTTAATCATTTGACAACTGTTATAGACATATGTTCAGATAAGGCCTTTGTTTGTTTATCAGTGTCTCTAGTGTGATGTATTCCTCTTGTCTTCACTTATTTAATACAAAGCCTTTCAAGTTATTTTCTCTCAGCTACTTTGTTGAGGAGTGTGCCAACTACTTAATACAGTATAATTCTCAAAGTACCATCTTGCTTACATGATTATAAATAAGAAACTTTGATTTTATTTTTTTTTTTAATTTTATTTTTTTTTCTGCTTAAGGAACCAAAGGGAAGCCAGATGGAAATCAGGGTGTAAGGGCAGGTCATAATTTCCTGTAGCAGAGCTAGGCTAAGCACAGATTTGGCAGATCTTCACAGCTTTGGCTCCAATGAATCTGGGTATTTTTTGACTTCAGACCCTGCTGAGAAATCTTATCACCTGACTTGCACTCTGAGCTTCTGCTGTTGACTACCCAAGAGCAAATAAAGAGGACCATGGGAAAGATGTTACCAAGAACAACATTCTGGCACTAAGGAGTATAAAAAGGTTAGTCTGGCTTGTGCCCTGTCTGCTCCTTAATAATTTCTGTTTTCAGGTAAAGTGAGCTACAGCTCATTCTAATAATGCTGTGAATTCAAACCTCCCACTGGAGACTCCAGACACTGCCCAAGTAATGACCCAGTATCTTAAAGGGTTAAAACCAGTGTAAAAATCTTAGCAAAAACCAAGAAAAAAACCTGGTATATTAATTTCTATTTCCCTTCCACAATATATAAAGTGTGGGAGTATTTAGAAACAAAAGTGGCTTTTACTCTTACAAACGGCTTTGTTTTTACCACAGCTTGGTGGTGGGTAGAGTTTTGTGCTATTTCATAGTGTAGAAAATAGAACTGAAAGAAACGAAGAGACTTGCCGTGGTTTCACACAGTGGGGAAAAATAAGAACATCCTCCAAGCCTCTGGACCTTTAGCATTATGGAACCCATAGAAATTAAAAGATCTTCTTTCAGAATTAGTCAGAAAAACCCCAACACAGCTGGAAGTGACCATGGGGTGAGGCCAGATCCATCTGTGCTGTAAATTCATCAGCTCAGATGATCAGCTAGAGTCATACCAGGAGTACAAATGCTTTCTAAGGTAGTGATTTCCTTTCCCTCCTAGTAAATCGATGCCTCGTTGCTTAATGAGTTCCCTATGTTCTGATGTATCTGAGAGAAGTTTTGGTCACACAGTTCCTTGGTGCTCCATTAACTGCAAACATTGGAGGCCTTGACTGCATTATTCCAGTGTCCTGTTTGTCTTGGAAATCCTTGCAAATCCATCATAATCCCAGTCATCTTGAGCAATTATTCTGTGTGTTTAAATGCTTCCCTGAAATGGGATTGTTTCCACAGCTGGACTTAAGTGGTTTAGTTAAGTGCAGACTGTTCTGCAAGTTCACCACTTCAACAAGTGGTTACCATTTGGACTTGTCCAGATTGTTGTATTTGCACACAAATCAATTGCAGGAGAGTTGAAAAATCCATTGAAAGTGTTTGGCTGATTAAAGAACTTGTCACACCAAAGTGAACATGCAAACTCTGGACTGGATTAGCTGGTTCAACAGGTTCAATTCCTTACAATTATTAACAAGAGTACAATAAATACGTAGTACAGAAAAGTCTATAAAAATTTATTCCACATACCTTCACAGGCCAATAAAGCATTTATAAGAGTCTGTGATATGACTTATAATAAAAAAAATCAATTGCCAGTGTTATAGTACGGCATGCAAAGAAGACCAAAGGCTTTGCATGACATCCTCCAGTACTCACAGGGGGCAGGGAGTGCAAAATTATATGGACAAAAACAAAAATCCCACTCCAGCACTCTGCACCACTCTGATGTATGGGCATTCTGAACAAGAGCTGGCGTGTGCCCAGGCGGGTAAGGGGCCCGGTTGCCTCCTGGCCTTCTGTGTCATCCCTAGTGTGGCCAGCAGGACCAGGGCAGTGATTGTCCCTCTGTGCCTGGGCCCTGGGGAGGCCACACCTCCAATCCTGCATCCAGTTCTGGGCCCCTCAATTCAGGAAGGATATTGGGGTGCTGGAACATGTCTGGAGAAGGGAACAGAGCTGGGGAAGGGGCTGAAGCACAAATCTGATGAGAAAAAGCTGAGGGAGCTGGGGGGGCTCAGCCTGGAGAAAAGGAGGCTCAGGGGGGATCTTCTCTCTCTCTCCAGGTCCCTGACAGGAGCTAGGCAGGGATCAGTCTCTTCTCCCACGCAGCCAGTGACAGGACCAGAGGAAACAGCCTCAAGCTGTGCCTGGGGAGGTTCAGGTTGGACATCAGGAGGAATTTCCTCACAGGAAGGGTTATCAAACATTTGAATGAGCTGCTCAGAGAGGTGGTGGAGTTTTCATCACTGGATGTGGCACTCAGTGCCATGGTCTAGTGACATGGTTCAGTCAAAGTTTGGACTTGTTGATCGTAGAGATCTTTCCCAACCTAATTGATTTTGTGATCCTGAGATCATTTATCACCTATGTCTGTCTGTAGCAATCTGGAGTGATTCAGAGAGTGGAAAAATCTTCCTCTAAAACACCCCATGGGACTAACTACACCTTAGAAGGAAAGAGTTCCTTCACCACCTCTCTAGGCAACTAGCAGAAACTCTGAAGAATGATAATAATATTATATTTAACAATTTAGTCTTCATGCTCAAACCAATGATATCACCTGAAAGCATCAGGTACTTCAGAGGAAGTTGAAAGGAATGATGTTGACATGTAAACAGAACTGAGAGGATAAGAGGAGTGGGAAAAATTACATTTGACATGTACATTTGACATGACATTTGACAGGTCCACATCTTCTCCAGTCCTCTTATAATATGAAAATACTATGGTCAGATAGTCCATGAAACTGGGAGGAAATAAAGAAAGGAAAAGACTGTCTGTTTTATGAGGAGGTAAAATTACTCAATGGTTCTGCAGAGGTAAGAGTATGGCATGGACATTTTAAATGTTTATATATATATGTATGTATGTTTACAATTGCAAATATGCACAAAAGACATTTAATCAGAGTAGAAGCAGTCTCAGAAATTTCCCACTAGTGAAGTATCTTCTGATTGCAGAGGCTTATAATGAAGTTAATGAGAATAACACTTTAATCATGGATAGCTGCTGCTGTGGAGAGTTTAATAGCCACATTATTTAGGCTGGATTTTTCCTCTGACAAACAAAAATATAGATTATAATGGTCAGAGGTTTGGTTCCCAATTCTCAACTGAGTCAATTAAAAGTACAGAGAGTAGGAGAGTTCTTGCTGAGAGATGAATGGACACAAACTCCTTTGAAAGACAAATCTTTTTTGTTCACATCTCAACATATTGATTTAGGAACTTAACACTGGCTACTGAATTTAAATTAGGAGCCAAAAGATACTGTTCTGCTTTCTGAACACAGTTAATTAATTAATCTTCCCAGTATGCCCTCAAGCTAAATAACAATCATTATTTGAATTTTAGAAATGGAGATAGCTAAGGACAAGTAATTTCTGAAGTATCCATCAACGTGCCTACCTGGAGATACCTGCCTCTTGGTTTTCCAGAGGCTTGTTCAGCATTCTTTTGACAGAAAGTGCACAAATAAGGCCAAAGAAAGAGATCTGGGAAAACATAATAAATCTTTCCAATTTAGGTGTCAGGGGATGAAAACTGGATATCTGAGCCCCCTGCCCTGCCACTTTGCACGATGAGTAAAAGGAAGCGGGTGGCATCATTCTGAGATGTTTGGAAGACCAAAATGAGTTGAGAGGAAGGTTCTTTAGCCAGGAGGCAAGCCAATGTGAAAGAACTGCTGTACCTCCAGATCTGAGGCTGGTGTTGGTCCTACTCACATTTATGAATCTAACCTGAAGCTGCAACATCTTCCACCAGAAATCTTCTCCAAAAAGAAATGTAATGAAAACGTTGAGATGGTAGAAAAGGGTCACCTTGCAATGGCAAACTTATTGCCTGAAAACTATAAATATATATTCTGACTTTTACTCATGGTATTCAGATTTCTAGGAGTATGACAGCAATGTAAATTGAAGCTGCAAGAGGAAAATTTGAGGAGAAATTGAAAAAAGTTGGAAGCCCCATGCTTACTGTCTCCCTCTTGGACAAGTCAGCAGCTGCTGTCAGCACAGCTCAGAATGTACTAGAATGATGTCGGTGGAATTAATTGGGTTAAAACTCTAACAAAAGAAACCACTGACAAGAAACATTTTCTTGCTATTCAGAAGGTAGTTGGAAGACATGAAAGTGCTCATTCCACAACTTGTTTTAATAGCAGTAGCTGGTGGTTTTCTCTTGCCTGAGTGATGAGGATACTCCACTGAAAAGAATTATCTTTCCAGGGCCCCTAATTCCCTGCTAAGGTTAACAGTACTTCTTTGGTACCACAGACCATCTTAAAGACAGAAAATTTTATCCCTGTCAGATTCCATTACTTACATTTTCAAAATAATCTTTTAATAGCACACATTACAGCTGCCCACCTTCTTCACACAATACTGCAACAAAAAACACTGACAAGATTTCAAAATCTTCTTCCAGAAATATGCCACTACTTGGATCAGAGAGGTGAGCAGTATGAAGGACTCAGTGGTCCTCCACATGTCTCTGGATTTTGTCTTTAATTTTTGAGCTCACATCCAAACATAAAGACCTTCATCTTGAAATTCAAGGTGAAAGTAAAACAGACACAAACTACTTCATTAGTAACTGCTTTAGGAGTGAAACTCAAACTTAGCCTAGTTAAATATATATATATATATATATTTTTTTTTCTCTACATTTCAAAAGAAAGTCAAAGAAGAAACAAACTTTCCTAAGATGATGTAGTCAGAGTATTTGGAAAATGTTAAGGAGTATTTTAAGATGTCACTTTGTATCTTTAGATACAAGACACCTTTCCCAGTTTTGTGGCTGCTAGGCTTATATGCAGAATTTCTAATCAAATTGGAAGTGTCTTGAAAGTGAATGTCGGTGAACTGGAATGGAAATCATAACCTTGCAAACAGATGTGCAATTAAATGCTCAGCCACGACAACCACATTTTCAGCCATCACTGGAAAAAAGTCAGCTTTCTCTTTCTGAGCAGAGATCCCTTTTGATTAAGTGCCATTTTCAGGTCAACACATCTGAGTGAAGCTTAAATTTCCATGATGAAAATATTGAAGTCCAAGTTCAGGTCTGTCTTGTCAGATGACCTCCTTAATGACTGCAGACAAGTAGCAGTGACACATTACAAACCCTGAAAGCTGGCTGAGAATATGCAATGCTGGAGTTTTCATTATTGCTTCTGTGAGAGCAATTTTTATGACACTGATGGCAGTGATACACCTTTAGGTCTATGACCGCACTGTATTTTTTAATATAGTGTGATGAGGAATTTAAAATTATGAGAAGATGAGTTAATTATTAGCCACATATTATTTTAACCTCCCATTTTTGTGCAAGGTGCAGGTCTTACTGAAAAATTTCACCCTGAAGAACACCCTCATGCTGAAGAACAGTGCAGAGGAAGCACAACCCAGTCACACAACACAAGTCATAGAAGAAAATTAAATGTGACCACAGATATTAGTGTTGAAATAGATTTATTGGTGAGGGACCTGAACTGACATTTCCCCAAGCCCACTGGGGTTTGTGAATTTAACTGGTTTGCTCAGGGAACCTTTTTTCTGCAATACATTTTATGCTGTGTTTACACACAAGTCTGACCCAGGTATCACTTGGTCAATTAATTTGTTTATTCTATTATTAGTTCTATGGTTAGATGCCATCAAAGGGGTGGTGGGGGGGACCCCAAAAACCTGTGCTGTGGAAAGTCAGTCAAGTGAGCAGTGCTGCCTTCCCAGAGCAAGCTGAAATGGCCATTAAGAGGTCAGAAGGCATATTTTGTGAGTATCCTTGAAAAGGTGGGATGGATCTGGAAGAGACAGAAGTGGTGACTGCACACTTTAAAATTCTGTTCTCTTTAGTAGAAAAATGTGATTCAGGAGAAGAAACAGCTATGACTTGATTGGAGGATAGATATGTACAGCACAAATACCTGTGCCTTGATCACAGTGGGGTTTTTTCCCCTCTTTGCTTTTTTCCATGGCCTGGGTGTGTAGCTCTCTCAGTTCTTCAGAACCTGGCTGAGGTGCACTGAGGCCATCTGCTCTGCTGACAGGTTTTAGAAGCCAGTGGCATCTATGGAGGAGGAAAGCCTAGATGTGCAGGGGTGATAACCTCTATCCCTACCTCAGAGAGATATTACTGAAGGTGGCAGGAGAACAACAAAAACTTAAACTCCTCATGGCATTCTTCATCCAGAGGAGTGATTCAAAAACCTATTTGTTATCTGTAAACAGGCATTTATATCTGTATCAACATCATCAGAACAAAAGCAAATGAAATGAACTTGAAATAAGCCTCACATGGTGTCCTGAATGCAGAAGCTCTGCAGTCTGTTGTCAATGGCCTTCCAGTTTGACAGCAACAATTGTTCTCACGTAAGTATTTAATTAACTCAAATTTCTACCAAGCTGGTGAGTCACTCCTGGCTTCTCCTTTATGATTTGTAACAGATTAAAAATGCCTCAGTAATAAACACCTGATTTTAATCTCAGTGCTTCAATAACGTATTGTGAACATATAATAGAAACTATTACACAATGTATTTACAATGCCAAGCAGCTTTAAAATAAATTATGGAACAGCCCTGTCGTAAAACATATAAATAATGATTCTTCAGCTGAATATGCCATTGATATATTGTCATTGTTCATTATGCTTTATAGCACAATGCATGGTCATAAATATTGCTCAAAAGACTAGCACAGCACGTGACAGGTTGTACAGTAATCTCATTGATATAATTCTTTTCCTGCACATGGGTTAGAAAACATTATTTAGAAGCACTTTAGCTTGCAGAAGGTCAGCCTAAATAGGGAATTCACTCTTATGTGAGCAGGGCTTTGGGTAGATGTCTGCTGAATGGGAAATTCCTGTGGGGCAAAAAACCTTTGAAAGATGTGATGTGACTGCCTGTTTTTCCCAAGCCAGATCTAATGCAGTGTTCCAATTATGTGGTAATGGTGAACGTATATCACCGAGCAGTACACATTGTATATGTTGTGTGCAACGGGCAAAGAGAAGGTCAAGGCAACAAAATCCCTTGGGCTTTCTGCAGGAACAGCTCTTGGCTGTTCTGTGCTGATGAAATTACAAAGTTTTGTTACAAACAAGCAAGAGGAATGGAAAGTAGTTTCTGCAGTTTCCTAGCATTAAAGCATTCCTGTCCCCAGTATGACTCTCCCTAGGTACTGGCATGTTTTCCTTCTGGTACGGCGTGCTCTGAATTATTAAAGCCTTCTTGTTTGACTTCATCATTAGGGTTTTATTTTACTTTTTGATTGTAGTGACTAAATATAACAATAAATGATTTAAAGAGGAGACAGAAATAAGTGTTAGAGAAAACAAACAGCCTCCCCCCTGCCAAAATGCTGAGTGGCATAGCAGCGAATGGTTGAAAGAATCAGATTTAATTAGGGTTCCTTTCAGCACTGAAAATTCCATTTATGCACACTATTAAAATAATCTTCTGCATTAATACTAATTTACATCATCAAAATAGCACTTCATCTATTATTCATAGGGCATTGTAATTTCTCCCAACTGAGAGGCTGAAGCGTGGTAAGACTCTTCTGCTAAATACTGAGCAGAAATTAAGATATCTATAATGGGTTTGGTTTCCTTTCTACCACATTAGATACACCACAATTTCCTCTCTTGTCTTCTGTATGTGTAATGACCACTGAAAAGACCATTATAATTATTATGCTCTTTCTATGCCCCTTATGGCCCAGGATCTCCCTGCCACAGGTTTCATGTACAATCAGTCTCCCCTCACCTGATGTCCAAGTGCAGCCTCGTTCAGGGCAGGTGAAGGAGCTGCTTAATCAAGAGAACAGCTCTTGAAGGAGAACAAACAAAAATCTCCTTCTTCTCAAGTTTGAAGGGCAATGGGAAGAATTGATGTGCAGAGGGCAACTCGTTCTTGCCTTGGAGACGGCAAACTCTTGCTTTCTGTACAAGAAAAAGTGTAGGATGCTGTTCTGCAGCTTTTATTATCTGTCCCATGTTCTCCATGTCTCTCTGTGCGTAGGATGTTGGTGCAGCTCCCTGCCCCAAATGGGCATCATGGTCCCAGAACCTGCCAGGTTGGGGCCTCTGGCTTTATGGCTACCAGGTCTTAATGGATGTCATGACTGTTTTAGATTTCTGAGCATGACTCTTGTGCTAAAAAGAGAAACTAAAATTCTGTTTAGACTACCCTGGAAATATAGAAGGGTCTTTCATCAGTGTAGTTTTCATCCACTTGAAATCATGATTCTCTGAAATGCTCATATATCCATTTCTAGAAGTGAAAATGAGAGCTTCTAAATCACCAGTTAAGGAGAAAATTACCTGATAACTTGTCTATTAGGCTGAAAAAAGAGATAGAGATATTTGAGCATCAAGCATTGAGCCAAATGAGCATAGGTTTATACCTTCTGCTCCAGTGAAGGGGAAGGGCAGATGACTTTTAGCAGGACTTTCATGTTTGTTGTTGGAGTGAGCTACTCTGCTCCTACTGATTAATGTAAAGGAAGAAATAATCGCCTACAAAGATTGCTGCTAAACACTGAATAGAAACCGGGAGGGAGGGAGGGAGGTGGGATGGTAGATGGGATGTAATTTTTCTTTTGATAAAGGAAGGTGGCCTGAACAGAGGTTTCATGTGTCAGTTGAAGATGGAAAAAAGACCACTCATGGAATGTTGTGGTTTTGGGACTCCAGTGGCCTTTCATTTGCTTGTTGGTTTAGAGTCTGCAGCAAAGCACAGTATGACTCTGCAATGTTTAAAGAACAGTAATCATGAAGGCTTGGAAATCAATAACTAAGACAAAGTAATTCCAACTTCAATAACCCTAAATATCAGAAATGTTATAAAAGGGATTATTATTTTCCCATGAGTTGAAAGGTTTTGCTTTATTACCCTTGTAGTTTTATTAATCTCTATAAAGCTTTTTTTGCACC
The DNA here is from genome assembly GCF_030490865.1 of Poecile atricapillus. Classification (NCBI taxonomy): domain Eukaryota; kingdom Metazoa; phylum Chordata; class Aves; order Passeriformes; family Paridae; genus Poecile; species Poecile atricapillus. The sequence goes on along the minus strand of NC_081250.1, from coordinate 148,940,996 downwards.
TAGGCTGGTGGTATTTAATAATTCCTGTTTGCCATATTCTTGGCTTTTTAGAATACGTTAGGCACTGTAGAGGAGGTGTACAGCAAAGTTTGACGAAGTTGGTCATCATGAAACTGCTTGTGGGAAGGATGCTTTGAGATAAGTTTAAATGTTGAGGAACTGTAAACCTCTGATTGAGTTTTCAATACACAGAAAACCATTAACTAATATGCGTTATGTATGGATTTACATCACTGATTTCATGGTGCTACATATGATCATAATAACGTAATAAAAGACCTCTGACAGAGTCAAAATTAGGCTCTAGAGAAGATTTATTTGATTTAAATGAATATATGACAGAAAAAAAATGTTAATGTGCTCTGCATTATTTCTCACAGTGTGAGTTCTGTGAACTTCCCAAGATCTTTGTTAAGTTCCTGATGCTTGGCAATACAACAAAACAGCAGTGTGCACTTGCAGCCCAGAAAGCAAACTGAATCCTGGGCTGCAGCAAAAGAAGGGTGACCAGCAGGTTGTGGGAAGTGATTCCCCCCTAATATTCTGTCCTGGTGAGACTCCACCTGGGTCCTCAGCATAGGAATGGCATTGACCTGGAGTGAGTGGCTGAGAGAGCTATGGTTTTTCAGTCTGGAGAAAACACAGCTCCAAGGAGACCTTTTTGCAGCCTGCCAGTACTTAAAGGGGGCCAAAAAGATTTCTGGAGAGACTTTGTCATGGGAATATAATGATAGGACAAGAGAGAATGGCTTTAAACTGGAAGAGGATAGACTTAGATTGGATATAAAGAAGAAATTCTTCCCTGTGAGGGTGGTGAGGTGCTGGCACAGGCTGCCCAAAGATGTGGATGCCCCATCCCTGGAAGACTTCAAGGCCAGGATGGATGAAGCTTAAAGCAACCTGGTCTAGTGGAAGGTGTCCCTGCTCATGGTAGAGGGCTTAGAACGAGATCATCTTTAATGTCTCCTCCAGCTTAAACAATGTTATGAGTCTGTGAATTAAATCAGGGTCCTCACAGTAAGATATCCTTCACTGGCTGATTGATTAATTTGTCCTTACAGCCAAGACCTTACCATTCCAATAGTAAAGATAAGAAGGCAGAAGCTGTGTGAAATGATTTTGGATAAACAGCTGGGTATTTGTAGCAGAGAATATACAATTACCTTTTCCTCATGGCCTCAGAGGATATTTGTGGAAACCAGAAGTGGCTACTTAGGAAAGAAATCCAAATTATATGGTAAGGATGAGTTAAGCAGCCGGGTTTCACAAGGTTTAGTTGGCTTGGAGCGGTAATGACCGGACAGCAGGGAGCTGTTTTGGAAAAGCAGAGCTGCCTTTCGCAAATGTCAATATCTGTAACAGAGAAAGCTTGAACAGATGGTTAAGCTTTCCCCTGACCATTCTCAGAACTTTCAACAAGAAGCTGAAGGATCATGATTTCACATTATAGTCAAGATTCTTTGTGAAACTAAGGATTCTAGTTTCCAGTCTTCAAAAAAATTCAGGTTACTAATGTAAAATAAGCTTGAACAGTGATAGATCTCCCTATATAAACATACTGGAAACAGTAACTATGACAGAATTCACAAGTCACTGTCTAATCATGGACACCCAAGTCATACACTCAAGTATTAAATAGAAAAGTGCTAAATTCTAGCCCTCAAACCCTAGTTACAACCCTTGAATATCTTGCTCTTTTCCATACGGTAGTAGCTTTTAAAGCCAGAAGAAACTATAGTAATTATCCAGTGTAAAATGTATAAAGCAAGCTATGTGACATGCTTTAAGTGATTCCTTTTTCAAGACCATTAACTCTCCTTGAATTATGATGGAGCTTTCAGAAAAACATACAATATTTATTTAAAATTTTCCAGGGATAGAAAATCCATCACAGCTGTTGATAAGTTGCTCTGATGGTTATGGTTAAGTACCTTGCCTGTTGACAGTTTATGACTTATTTCTTGTCTGAGTTTTTTAGTCTCAGTTAGATGTTTCTGTGTGATTACCTGAAAGATAGAGGAATCTTTAATTCACTTTTCAGATCTACATGTGATTTATGTGATAACTGGTGGGCAGTGTAAGTTACCCATGTGACCCTTCTAATATTTTGATAACCATCCTGAAATGGATGAGTAGAGACTTGAACTAGAAGAAGCCATCCTACAGCTGTGATACTTTATAAAGTTGAGAGCCAGTGTATTTTCTGTTCATGCACTCAAAAATCCTCAAATTTGTGTATCCAACAGTCATATCATAATTTCTGACTATGTTACACTCAAAAGTCATGATTTTTTTCCAAAGTCATTAACTTCCAAGAAGAAAGGGGCCAATACATTATTCTTTATTCTTTCATAAATAGCTTGACAGTTGATAAAAGCAAACTTTTTGTGTGTCTCAGTAACCTCTCTTTTCAGTATTTTCTGCTTAGAAACCAAACTAAATATACACTCTGTTTGCAATTTCACGTCAAAAACTATCAGTCAACGGGTTGTAAAAAGTTCAACATCTACATATTCGTTTCATATCCTCCTAGTTCCTGTACAAGTTGTTTCTGGTGTAAAGTCAAATACCATAGTGATTTCCACTGTTTTGACATTATTGTCTTTCATCCAAGCCTGCTGTCTCAAGAAAAAAAATGCACTATATTCTTTTAAAAGATCTATTCTCACACTTAGAAAAAGGTTCATCCCCCAGGGCACTGGAACAGGCTCCCAGGGCAGTGGTCACAGCACCAAGCCTGACAGAGTTCAAGGAGAGTTTGGAAAACTCTCTCAGGCACATGGTATGACTCTTGGGGCTGTCCTATGCAGGACCAGGGGCTAGACTTGATGACCCTTGTAGGTCCCTTCCAACTCAGATTATACTATGATTCTATGATGGAACTCTGATTTACATATTGCCATTTAAATTCCTTATTAATCAATTCATATATCGTTCAGGGTATTTTTCCCCCCCCAGGCTAGATGTCAGACAAAAATTTACTGCTGTAATTACTGTTACATTTTTCTTTTAAAATATTGGGTCATAAGAATTTTATTCTAGTTCACTGGAATTTTTCCTGCATTCTAAAATATGTTTGAAAATAAATAGAACATTGCTTGGTTAAACATCCGTATTAAGAAGGTCGGAGGCAAAAAAAAATGAACTAACAGATTGAAAATGTTTTAATTTCATACCTCACATTCCAAAAATCCACCCAAACCAATAATGCTTCTACGTATATGAATAACTTGACCATTCATAGCTTTTAAGTATAATATCTTTGGATAGATGAATAGAATATATGTATCACTCTTTAATGCCAAGGAAATAGGTCATTATGGCATTAATAGTTTGTAATCATCATGGTTTAATGATCAGGTGTTCTGCTCTATTTCTCTTTTACTCCTAATGCTTTGTTCATTAGGAATAGGCTGCAGTTTGATGTACCTTCTTACAGCTGTAGGTTAATAGGAAATGAATAGACATTTATGTGTTTTTTTCATTGTTAATGTACTTTTATTTTATTGATCAAGTATAAATCAGAATAAAGTAATAGGGTTTTAAATGGTAGGTGATGAATGTCTAGTTTGCAGGATGTACACTTTAATTTCTGAGAGAACATGGGGAACAGGAATCAGCTGGTCTAGGCACTAGCCCGAGTTTTTAAGTTTGTGTGTTCTAACTGCTAGGAGATGGAGGGTCAGATGCTCCTAAATGTAATATTTCTTTTTTTACTTCAGCAGATCCATTTAATCATTTGTCTTCTCTTTGGTTGCTTAGTATCTTGAAGACAGTCAGTGCTTGTATAAGCAACGAGCGATACATCCTTGATCAGAATAATGTGGAACTGTGTGGGAGCTCCGACATGATGTGACAGGGAATGTGTTTGCTGAAGAGAAAACGAATAGGCACTATTAGACATGTTCCTCTGATTGATTTAGACCAACTGAGCATTTGCCCTTGATTGTGTCTTTATAAACTAGCTTCTCCTTCTCCTTCTCCTTCTCCTTCTCCTTCTCCTTCTCCTTCTCCTTCTCCTTCTCCTTCTCCTTCTCCTTCTCCTTCTCCTTCTCCTTCTCCTTCTCCTTCTCCTTCTCCTTCTCCTTCTCCTTCTCCTTCTCCTTCTATTTTCCTTCTCCTTCCTTCCCTCCCTCTCTCTTTTATTTTCTCCTTTCTCTTTTCTCACAGAATCACTGATGTTGGAAGGGGCCTTTGACTATCATGTGCCCCAACTCCATAGCTCAAACAGGTCTCCCAAGATCTTGCCCAGAATGGCAAATGTCCAATCAACTTTTGAACATCTCCAAAGATGGAGATGCCTGGGCATCTTGTGCCAGTGCTTGATCACCCTCACAGTAAGAACCTTGTATTCTTACATTCAGAGAGAACCTCCTGTGTTTCAATTTGTGCCCATTGTCCCTGGGTCTGACACTGGGTACCACTGAAAAGAGCCTGGTTAAATCCTTTTTAGTGCCCTTCCTTCAGGTATTTATATAAATGAATAGGAATCCTTTTCTTCACCAGGTTTAACAGTCACAGCTGCCTCTTCTTCTCTTGTCTCCTTTTGCTTTTATCTTTTTCCAGATAAAAGTATAAAAGGACTTAAGCACAATGAATCATCCCATGTTATGGAAGAGGTCAGGTACAGAGTCTGGAATTACAGCTGTCATGACTAAATTACAAAATAATATTTACAGAGCCGTTACAGCCTTGTGAACTTAAGATACAACGCTGCTATTTCAGGTGAAAAGGGATGCATTTTCCCAACTGTTCTTTCAGCCCCAGTAGTTAAACAGATTAATTACTGGCATAATTCCAGCACATTAGGGATTGATTAGCCTGATTTATTTGTGTGTGTGTGTTACTGAAGGGCTGCAATGAAGCATATAGTACTTTTAAAATAAAGTCCTAACCTATGAGCTCTAGAGAACATTTCATATCTGCCTTAATTTACAAGACATTCAGTGTCTGAAGCATGGCTTTGATGAGCATTTACCAGTGTTAAAAAATCACCTGACTGTGATCTGTTGCAATGATCAGAAATTCCTGAGGGCTGTAATAAGGCAGAGGGCTGTCAGACAGGTTAAAACACAGATATTTTTCTTTTTCACTATTACTGTCTTCTAGTATCAAAACTTAGGCATACAAAAAAAAAAAAAGAGTAACATCTCTAGGCTGTGCTGAAGACTTTACAAAGACACATTTGAATAACGCCTGTTTAAACCAAGGGACTGTCACAATATTCAGAGGGATTCAGCTGTCCCATGCCCTGGCTAATAATGTCTCTTTGGGCCCAGCCTACTGTCCTAGTTTAGGGCAAATTAGGAAGGAAAACTTCACCCCAGGACACCTACACTCCCAGCTGAGGAGCACACCTCTGACATCTCCTGATCCGAGATGGGGTGAGGGATTCATCCCCATTTCTATTTTTGCAGATCTCTTTGGAAAACTTTCTCTGGCTAGCTTGGTTCTTGCCAACCATCAAACCCAGGCAGCTGTTACAGTAAAATTTGAGGATATATGTACTGATAGATTCATAATTTACACAGTAACAATGGAGGAAATGAAGGTGTTCTTCTATGACTGTGCATATATTTATTCACCTTGAAGAGATTCACTCAGTTTCAGCACACTTGCTCAGTTCTCCCAGCTGTGATAAAAACCCTCAGCAAGGCTGTAGTATTCCAAATTGCTTTCATTGATTGAGGTCTTGATCTTCTTTGTCTTTGGAGGAAAAGAAGACACGTGTATCTTTAGAAATGCATTCTGTGCTTGGGATTCTGCTCGAGTTCAAACCTTGCCTCTTGAGCACTTTCTATCATTCATAAAAATAATATATAAGGGAGATATTACATATTCACTTGCCTTTTGATGGGTCTTTCCTGCACATGCCTGCCTTCAGAGGTGCTGGTGTAGTTTGGGTATCAATATCCAGCTAGATGGATCTTCTGGAAGACTAAACAAAATTTACTAATTTCAGCTAAGAGTAATAAACTTTGTGAAGAAAACTCGGAATGTGCAATGAGGTTCAAACACACTAATGGTCTCTATAAAAAACTGAAAAGTGCCTGAAAAAATACTGAAAAAAACATTGACTGAGAAACAGACTTATGAGAGCATGCATAGTAAAACAATGTCTGCAAGCAATTATTTTGATTATAACTACACACTACAGAAGCTAAATATAACTTTGCAGAGGGGCAGACACTCACTCACCTGCAGTTGTGTCAGGAGAGGTTTAGGTTGAGTATTAAAGAAAGGTTCTTCACTCAGAGGATGGTTGGGCCCTGAACAGGCTCCTCAGGGAATGGTCACAGCACCAAGCCTGAAAGAGCTCGAAGAACGTTTGGACAATGCTCTCAGGCACATGGTGGGATTCCTGTGTGGTGCCAGAAGTTGGACTTTATGATTATTGTTGCTCACTTCCAACTCAGATTATACCATAGGGTTCTATGATGTTTTAAACATATTGAATTTGACAGACTTTGTTACCATCAGGTGGATGAGGCCCTGGCACAGGTTGCCCAGAGAAGTTCTGGATGTCTCATCCCTCCAAGTGGTCAAGGCCAGATTGAATGGGGCTCTGAGCATCTTGATCTAATGAAAAATGTCCCTGCTCATGCCAGGGTGGTTGGCATGAGATTATTTTAAAGGTCCCTTCCAATCCAAACCATTCTATTCCCATGAAATACAGATTAAGTAAATTATACAGGTTTCTTCTAATACAACAGAACAGTTGCTCTCTTTTTTTCCTCATGCCCTTGCCTGACTACTTTTTATTTTATATTTGCAAGTAATCAGTATTTGATTTTTTTTTTTTTTCCTTTTGTATCCATTTCTGGAAAATACTTAATCTTTCAGCTTGCCACATTGGCTGAAATGATCAGTGAGTTACAGAAAATCAAAAGGCCTAAGGAAAAAGAAGAACTCATCAAACATAGTAACACCATTGCCAAACTGAGTTTTGGCAGCTCTCTAAACTAAGGAAGGTTGAGCTAAACTAGTACAGAATGATAGACCACCAAAAAATTCTTGACTCACTAAGCAGTACTTCATCTTTTCAAGCACTTTAGTTCAGGTCTTCCAAGACAATATCATTAGCTGTTATGCTTTTTTGAATGAATAGCTACTGGAAAATAATCATGCTCAATTTCTTGTTGCTTTTCCTTTGTGTTCATTTTTATACAAGGAAGACTTTTAGGTTCAGGAAAATTAAGAGCTGCTTCCGTATCTCCAGTTCAATGAGAAGTTGTTAATGTCATTATGATAATGAAGTGGGGTTTTATGTCTAAAGTGATTTTTATGTACCATCTCTTATTTAATCCCTATGAATATCTCCATTTCTTAGAGAAATGGAATTCACAAGCGGGGAGTTGACTTCAGGTTGAACACAACGAAAACCTAGTTTAGAGCCATATCTTTTCTGGTGCTGAAGAAGAACTGAATTGGTCAGTATGAAGTCTTTAAATGGATCACTTTTGGTTTGCTTTCTTTTTTTTTTTCTCCATAGAGATGGAGCTAAAGCCAAGCCACTCCATTAAAAAATGTTGAATTCTTTTGTACCAAAATAGAAGAACTCAGCTCATGGTTGAAACAAGTTAAGAGCTGAATAAAGAGTTTCCTTGTGTGATTCATTGTTTACAACTAAAAGGACCTCCAAAACACAGGCATATGTCAATTCTACAAAAGCAATCACCAGTGAGAAGGGATTTTCTTTGCTCACATACCGACACAAGAAACATAACTCTTTGTGCAGAAAGAGTCTCTCTTTACCTGGTGTTCCTCTGTCAGGGACTTGCCACCTCCCAGCAGGTTAAATAACAAGGGAACTCAGATGTGGAGAAGCTTTGTTGAAAGCCTGTCAGGTGACACTGCCCATTGACATCTCTGATGTCTGGATCAGGCTCGGTGACCACAAGAGCATCCAAACTCTGCCAAAGGGATTGGTCTGACTTGGTGGCCTCAGAGGCCCCAAGGGTGGTAGAATTTATCTTCCCACTGATTTTATTTAAAAAAAAAAAAAAAAAAGAAAGTTAAAATATTGTCTTCAAACAAAATGTTTGGATATTTCAGCATCATGGCAATTGAGAGTGCCACATTCCTCAATTATTGTAGCTACTCCTGAGGAAACTTTACTAATAGGATTTAACAGTCTATTGCACAAGGAAACCAGTAGCATTTAAAAAAAGCCAAAAGCTTTGTTCTTCTCTCCTTCTTTTGTTCAAAGCTGCCAGATTGTAGTTTAGTCTGTGACTATGCAAACTTGAAATTACCTTTCAGTTAGTATGTACTAGAATGGGGAAAAATCTAATTTTCTGCCAGTATCAAGAGTGTCAATAGAAAAGAGTCATCAATATGACGTGCACATGGAAAATAATTAATTTCACTGTGTTCCCAGGTGGCTGTGGTGCAGATGCAGTGGTTGCTTGCATCCCATAATTAAGTCCCAACAGCTTTGCAATTGTATTATTTATTTCATGCATTATCCTCAAATCATCTCCTTTCCTGTGTTATATTTGAATGATACCGTGTGCTGCTAAACAGCCATGAAGATGATGGTGCAACACTACCAAAATGAACCTTTCATGCAGGCCCTGGGGTTATATATAGCCCTACAATGTCTCTGTTTAAGCTGGGGAGAAAAAATTCAAGTGGGATGAGATGACACAGGTGGAGCCTTTTGTACAGCTGGGAACAATCTCTTCAGGCTCTGTCTCCAGCACTGTTTCTTCTGGTTTTATAACAGTGGATTTCTAAACTTGTCTTACTTCCCTCCCTCCCTCTGTGTTTAGATAACAATATTTAACTTTTTATAGCACTGCAGTGGTAGGGATGAACTGTGACAATTGTTGCTGAAAATGGAGAGAAAGTACAATACAACCCTGTTCAACAGAGGATGGCTGTCAGCTCCTGAACCAGCACTCCAGCATGTTAAACCTCCTTGTCATTTTCTACAAAGCTCTGAAAAACTTTTTGCTTCCCTACAGGTCCCCCATTTCTGGACTCCATCTCTTTCTCACCCCCACGACCACTCTCCCTCTGCCAATGATTCTGGTTTTGTCACGTTGTGGATAAAAACTCCCACTGTTGCCCGTCAGCTCAACCAAATATAAACCCTCTATACAAATGGCCTAACTTTCACCCACATCTTAAAAACTCCTTTTTGTTGTATTACTTACTATCAAATGATTTGAATACGCTCTGCCCAGGCAAATTATTCAAAATTTGATGAAGTAGATTATTTCTATCTGAGATATTAGGTGCAGAAAGTATTTATTATTTGGTAGCAAATATACATCATTGAAAGTTGCTAGGTTAAAAAGTCTGATCCTGTTCATATTTAGTGCAAAACCGTAGCATTAAGTGCTGGTGTCTGCTCTCAAAAGTAGGCTAAAACTGGCTGTGTGCCTGGCTCTCTTTCTCTCTTTTAAACTACATTCATCCTCAAATAATGAGCTTCTGGGCATAAAACACCCCAGTCCTCAAAAAAGCAAAAATTGGGCATAACTTTAAAGAAACTTTCAGCTTTTATGATATTCCATAATGCTTTACTGCTTTAAGGGAAGACACCTGGTATTGAAAAAGAAAAAGGTAAAAAATAGGGAAATTTAGAGTAATGGTGGAAAGTATTTGTAGCCAAGATTTGAGGTGAGAGGTCATAGAGGACCTGTGGAGGTCTGTATGGAATGGGAGTGTTACAAATGAGTGTTTGAGATCACTTGAAAAATCACTGGCAGGGGTACGAGCAGAAACCAGATTTAGTATTAAATGACAGCACAACAAATTTCATTGACACAATTCACTCTACAACTTACAGGACACTTAAGCCACAGTAAGGAAAAACACACAACAACAAAACCACATAAAATCCAAGCAATCAAAACAAATTAACTGAGAGCTATCTAGGGGTGTGTGTATATACATATATGTGTGTGTGTGTTTAGGTGCCCACGACAAACTTAACAGTACTTTAACTTATACCTTAAGCCTAACAATTCAACAAAGAAACACTTAACTTATACCTAACTTATAACTTAACAATTTAACAAATGAATAACACTTAACAGCACTTAACCTAACTTATGACTTTGAAGTCAAACTTAGTACTTAACAGAAGAACAACACTTAGCAGCATTTAACTTTATAACTTAGGTTGAACGTCACAGTTTAGCAAAAGAACAACCTAGAAGCATTTAAGTAAGCATAAGTCACAAGCTTTCTTACTGGCCTAACTTCAATATCCAAAGTACTAGAACAACTAAGAAAGCAGAATTTCTCCCAGATTTGCTATAACATATGCACAAGTTTATGCACACAGACATAAAGAGTCAGTGCAATCAAGTTATCTGTGAGAAATTCCCCTTGGAGGTCAGCGAAATAATTCGGATATTTTGCATCTCCTCATAGGCAAAGGCCAGACTTGAGGAGTGAGGTATCGGCCCAGGACTCATCACTTTTCAGACAACCCCAAGTATAGAAAACTTGAGAGTTCACTGGCTCTGAGACCTCACTCAGAGGGAGGTTGCTGGTCACAGTCCAGGAGAGCTCAAAGGGTCTCTTTTTGGACCACTCTTTATAGGGTAGCAGAAGACTGGGCTTTAGCCATAACAACGTTCCATCCTGGCCACAGATTGGGCTGGCACTTTCTTCGAAGGGGTGAGAACAGAAATGTTATACCCTTCAGGCAAGAAATGTATTTTCCAAGGCTGTTTTATGAAATTAACAATGCTGGTTAGACAGCAGTTTTCTGATGTGCTCTGGGTGTTTCTGACATGCTTGGGAAGAGCCAAGCCCAGGTGCTGTTTCTCAGGGCTGAGGCCTAACGTGTTTCTCAGACCACAATGTGGCCTGGAAATGAGAAGCAGGGGATGCACCACTGGAAAAGTCTCCTCGCCTGGGAGAAAATCTTGATTTCACTGTTGTATTTGGTTGCTGTCGTGGAAGAGCTACTGTATTCCAGAGGGAATAGTGGTGGTGAGGAGGAAAGGCTCTGAGTTAAAACTGCTGAGGCAAGTGGATGATTGATTTGAAATTCTAAAAAGAAATGATTGAGATGGAAATGCACAGTTACAGGGAAGGTCTTTATGATATGACATGGAGAGGTGCAACGAAATAAAAAACAAACCAAACCAAAACAGCAACAACAAACCCCCCAAAAAGAAGCTCAATATGATTGCAAATTCTGAGGAAGATGCATCATTCTAGACTGAAAAATATATGAAAAAAACCTCCAGGACTAAAAAATCACACAGTGTGAGTAGACAATGCGAATTCTGTAGGAATTACATGGATTATATGGAATTAGCGTGTGTATAGTTGTTTTTTTGAAACTAGGTCAATATGATTGGCAATTTCCAAAAAACCCATCTATGTGCAATGTCAAGGCAAGGTAGGCTCGTCTAAGGTGGGCTGTTCCCAGATGTCTGATTCCATATTTTTCTCATAGCAGCACTGTGGTGAAGAATAAAGAATCCAAAAGAGGAGCACTTGAGATGACTTGATCTGTTCAGTCTGGAAAAGAGAAGACTGAGGGAAGATCTCATTGTGGGTACAACTTCCTCACGAGGGAAGCAGAGGGGCAGCACTGACCTCTTCTCTCTGGTGACCAGTGACAGGACATGAAGGAATGGCAAGAAGCAGCATCAAGGAAGGTTTAGGTTGGTTATTACGAAGAGATTTTTCACCCAGAGGGTGGATGGGCACTGGAACAGACTTCCCAGGAAAGTGGTGACAGCATCCTGAAAGAGTTCAGAAGTGTTTGGACAGTGCTCTCAGGCACAGCGTGGGATTCTTTGGAATGGTGCTGTGCAGGGCAAGGAGCTGGAGTCAATAAATCTTGTGGGTGCCTTCTAACTCAGGATATAAAAAACCCAAATAAACCTAAAAAAAATCCCAAAAGATCAACCCCAACAGATTCGAGACTTCAGTGGGAATTATACTGGAACTGTGTTACTGTCTTTGGGATTTTTTTCTTGGTTGGTCTTCATCTAGTTGTTCCATAATGCCTTTGGGCCCAATCCCAAAGCATGAAAAGTAAAGTTCAACATGAATGAATTGAACAGGTATGAATTTGACAGATTTTAAGTCATACCTTCAATGTCATGAAAAAGGAATTTGGCATCACCTTCACTGCTGGATCCTGGGATGAGGCTGAGAGAATGGCAGATTTCTCACCATGTTCCCAAGGTCAGACTACAAGACACTTCCTCATACTGAGCCCAAAACTTCAGTGCCAGTACTTTGGTTTCCGTGCTTTTTTGTTTGTTGGTTTATTTTTCTCTCTGGATTAGAAAGACCTGTCGGAAACTTAGGACAAGTCTCTAAAAAATGAAATGACTCATCCAATAAGGCAGTAAGAGATTTAATTAGATTTCAAAATGAATAAATCTGGTTGGTTCATGGCAGTGTGGAGCAGGTGCCAAGCATGACAATCATCTCTGTGGGGGTGGAAAGCCCTTTCTCTCGGTACAGAGCAAGGAGGTTGTGGGATGGAGAGTGCCAAATATCTGTCGATAACTCTGTAGAGGGAACACATAAGGGGAGGCAGAGACACACCATCAATAACTACAGCTCACTGTGTCTGCCATGATCCCTGGAGCAGAAACTTGCTGTGAAAGTCCCAGCATGCAGTGTTCCATGGGATCCTTCTCCAGGGCTAGTCATTTATCTTTCTCTGTGGCAACTAGTCGAAAAAGAAATGAAAATTTTTGAACAATGACAAGTGGAAAACTCAGGGAATTGGAATGTTTGACAAATATCAGTTCAAAGACATCTAACTAACAGTAATTAATGTTTCAGTTAGGACCCAAATGAAACAGAATCCAGGTCCACACAAAAGCTACCAGTGTCTTCAGTTCTGGTGCCTACCTTAACTCCTATGTTTAACCTGTACTGTCTGTTGTGTAGGAAAGCTTCACACTGGATTCTCACCTGGAGCTTTGCTAACTTTGTTTTGCACATTGGAGTCAGAGGAAGTGCTAAAAGGATGGTTACATGGTGCCCTTCAGGCACTGCCTCTTCATGGAAAGAACAGGTTTCCCATGGTTTGCTCACACCAGGTCCTTCCTGATCCCTGAAACAATTCATGTATGAGTAAGGCAGAAACTGCAGGTTAATGTCCTAATAAAAAATAGTGATTAGATGCAGGCCAGCACAATGGGTACTGTGAAAAATTCTATAAACTTAAACACACTTTTGGTTCACTTCATTCTTGCTTTGGTGAGAGGAGTGAATAGCTGCCCATTTTATACAGCTTCGTTAAATCTGTTTACAGCAGGGGCCACTTGAGGCTCATCCGACTCAGAGTCTTTTGCTTTGTTCCTCTCCCTGCCATGGCACTGAGGTGCATTTCATGACTGTTTTATTTCCATTACAGGCCTGATCACCCTTTCACTTCCTGAAACAGCTGCCACCAGTTAAAATGAAATATCTGCACATATCACACCTTTTAAAATTTAGTCCTGTTCAGTTTACAATATCTTCTTTTCTAAAAAGCTGTACTTTCAAAAATTACATCTTGGAATATGTAAGATATAAATTTAATGTGAAAGGAAAGTGATTTAAAGATTTCAGTATAATTTAATGTAATTCCAAACAATATTCTATATAGTTTTACCTATAATAGCTTCTTTTTGATGATGGGAAGTTTTCTGTAATTGTGTCTTACTCTCTGACAATAATTCATATCCTAGTTGAAAGGACTTACATGCCTATTACTGTAATTTTTTATATTAATAATTTGCACATCAGCTACCCAGTAATATTTTATAGAAATAACTTTCTCATTCTACAAAATTCCTTCCTGCCTTTTATAACTATTCAGAAACCAAAGAGCATAAAATATGCTGTTTGGAAAGAAACTTGTTGATACCTTACTGACTGGAGAGATTGTCATCTGTAAGTTCCCCAAAGTTGACAACAACCTTCATTTCATAACACATCATTAGCCTCAAAGGCACTGAAATCAGGACACAGCTAATCTTTTCATGTAGTCAAAAACTTCAAAAATAGACTCTGGAATGGTTACTTGTTCACAAATATTTTGAAAACAGTTGGAAACTTTTGGGGCACCTCTGCTTACAAGGACAAAAGGCCAAGGATATGTCACTTGTCCTGTTTTGCTTGTCACTAATGAGATTATCTCCCCCTCATTGTAAATGACTTTGCACTTGCTGAAAAACAGAGTTTAAGAGGACTAATAGGTGAGTTTCTAATGAGTCACTGTCTCTACATGACCTTAAAACTGACAGGCACAGTGCACAATGTGTCTAGATGTTGCTTGGTGTCCATCCTGTTTCCACTGTTGGAAAGGAGAGCAGTGTACTCTGTTTAGGGATGTTCCATCCACGGTGTATTCAAAGCCAATTGTTAGGGAAAACATTTATTTCTCCTTCTTGAAGGGATTTCAGTCTGATTGTGAAGACCACCTTGGCATTGGTATAATAGGATTATTTTTCTTTGGAGAGATTGAGTACCTGGGGAGAAGGTGATTTTTGTCCTTTATGGGACCACATTGGTAAGCCCTGCCTAGAAATGCTTGGAGAATAGCACAAATGAGCAGTTCCTCCAAACACAGTACATCACAGTTATTAATTGCATGAGTCTATATCCTAGAAGTTCCTCTTCCAACAGATTCATCAGACTGGATGAAAAAAGGAATTTTAACACTTCAGAGGGTTGTTGCAAAAGTAATAACATCATAGTATAACCAATTATAACCACTTGTATTTCAAATAAAGTAACATCCTTCCTATAAGTGGCAGCTCATTTTTTCAGTCTCTCATTTTCAGTGGAAGAGAAATTCATGGCACTCTTGTAGCAATTCTGTTAAGCAGTAATTCATATTGGCTTTATCTTTCAGGATAGAAAGGGATTTCAAATATACAAGTGCAAAAGAGAATCAGATCCATTACCATTAAGGCAGGGGAACAGGACAACATTACACTTTCCAGAGGAGTCCTAACTTAATTTTTCCCCATTCACACTTGTGTTCTTAGAAAGTGATTTAAGTTAGGTAGTAAACAATGAAGGATTCAGAGTAAATTCCAATTATTGATTTTCCTGGTAGTGGAGAACATCTCCTCTTTCTTTCACCATGGGAAATCTCACAGGCTGAGTTTTCTCCCCTTCCAGTGCCACAGCTGCAAGCACCATAACTAGCATTTCTGATTTAATCATGCACTGTGGGGCACAATGAGCTAAACTTACACATTTATACCTTATTATGAGGAACAGGATCAACTGCAGGCTCGCAGATTCCAGGATGAAAACATCCAAAGGAACCTTTACATTCAGGTGGCCTGACCTGTGGTGTAGTACACAGCTATGGACCTTTCTGAATTTATCTGTGTTAGAAGAAGATAATAGAGTTTTCAGGTCACTGTGATTTTGCTGTAAGTGCTTTAGAATTCTCTGCAATTGCTATTCCAATCTCTCTGTATTTAATTTGTAGGTCTCAGCCTAGCTTGGCTGTCCAGCTATAGACTTTAGTCTATAATGTTTGTCTGCATGATCAAAGATTTTATTATCCATGAACACGATCAATCCCTACCCATCACTATAGGTGAGAGGTACTCAGCTGGAGAAGAATATTTGAAATATTAGGCACAGCATTTATTCCAATATTGCAATTAAAGTACTGTGACTCCCCAAAGCAGCCACAACTATGAGTTTTACTAGGTGTTCACAAACTTCTTAATTCTCAATTTTTCAGCCTAGAAAGGACAGTTATGCTTTTGTAATTTGCCTATTTCCCTAAACACTGGAAATTGCAATTAAGTAATTTGTACATAAAAGAACTTTTCTGTTGAATACATTCCCTCTTGAGTGAAGAAAGTGTAAAAAAGAGCCATTGGGATACTGGAAAATGGGAAAATTAAAGCAACAAGTCCTATGTCTTACAGCTTAAGGTTCTGGAAGTGGTTATGTGAGAGGGTAAAAAGCCCAGAAAGTTCTTTTAAATGCTCCAAATATATCACTTTGAAGACTGAGGTCATCATCAGCAAAGTAAGCTGGGCTATTGCAGTGCAGAAATCCAGGTGTGTTCTGGGCTGCATCCAAAGCAGCGTGGGCAGCAGGTGAGGGAGGGGATTCTGCCCCTCTGCTTTCCCCTGGTGAGGCCCCACCTGAAGGGTGGAGAGGGACTTTTGACAAGGGCAAGGAGGGATAGCACAAAGGGGAATGTGTTTAAACTGAGAGTAGGTTGATATTGGATATTAGGATGATATTAGGATGAAATTCTTCCCTGTAAGGGTGGGGAGGCCCTGGCACAGGCTGTCCAGAGAAGCTGTGGCTGCCCCATCCCTGGAAGAGTTCAAGGCCAGGCTGGATAAAGCTTGGAGCAGCCTGGTCTAGTGGATGATGTCCCTGCCCGTGGCATGGGGTTGGAATGAGATGACCCTTAAAGTCCCTTGTAACCCAACCATTTTGTGGTTCTATGATTCCCCATAGGAATTTTGTTTAAGATGTACAACAATTCATGATCTAATTAAAACTAAAAAGATAATTTGTGTGTCTGAACTCTGCTTCTCTTTCATTTTGGCATATCTTGATTCTAAGCCGTTTTCCTCTGTCAATAGAGCATCCAAGGATTTCCAAAGGACAAGAGATACAAGACAATGAAAGCAGTAAGTGCGTGTAATAGTCTCCTACTTTTGTATAAATCAGTCCTTCATTAGGGTTTGAAACAGGTGAGGATGATAGAATAGGAGATACTGACACCCATTTATTGCCATTAAGACTATGGTAAGTGCAGGTTCCTGTTCTGGAGATCTGGTTGCCACCAGGCATCCAAGGCTGTGCCTCAGTTGCCAGGTTGGGCTTTCTAAACAGAGCAAACATGAAATGAGCCACAAACTTATTTTATATCAGGAAAGCAGAAAGTGTTTGATCTCTGTACTGCCCAGTTGCATATCAAACCATGTATTTAATCTTGCCAATAAAAATAAAAAATGAAAATGGGAATAAAGATTTTTAGCATTCAGGAAAAAGAGACTCTCTGAAGACTTATGCTGGAAAGTGTTTGGCTTTTATCCTGTGCCAGTTAGCAAATAGAGGATGTTATTTTAATTTACATTGAGCTTATAATTTTAAACTGCAATAACAACAGTATCAAATTAAAAGTTCAGACAGCCCTTGCTTTAAGGACTTGATTGTATCTGATAATGCTCAAAACAAGTAATTTGAAAAATTATAATCTTCAAGCACAGGGCTTTTCAAAGTTTCTACAAGGCCATAAAAGTATCTATTGAATTCCTCATAAATCATGTGAAGCCTGAGATGAATCTTCAAGCTGGTGATGTTAGATGTTCATCTTGTCCCTTGTGAGCTTGTGATACACATTCCTTTCTGGTTTTCACTCCAGCAAAAGCTGACCCACTGCATCCAGGATGGTTCTGTGGATCTGGCTTAGAAATTTACTGAAACGTCATGTCAAGGCCTCCTTTAGCTACAAATACTAAACGTATTATACCTTATGAAAGGTATTATAACAGGCAGGAGGAGCATTACAAAGTTCCTTTTGGCCTCTGGAACTGTATATAAGTCTTGGCCTTCACATTTTCAGGTTGCTATTAGGATACCATGCGGTCATGGACTTTCTCCAGAACACTCTGATATGTCACTTCTGGCATTGGCCAAAAGTATACAGTGAATAAGCATAGATTCCAAGACATTTCAAAGACATATGGGAATACAACAAAATCCACACACAAAGGAAAAAAAAAACAAAACAAAAAAACAGGAAAGGCTTATTCCAGACTTCTCACAGCTGAGAAGAACGGTGTGGAAAGGAGTGTGTTTGTTTAGGAATTGTGCATTGAGGGAAAGCCCTCTGAATAGATTTTTGGGGTATTTCCTTGAAAAAAACTCAGGGTTGCTGCATCTCAGGGATTTCAGCTGTATTGCTGTCTAAGTAGTTTGTGGTGGAACAGATTCTATCTGCCCAGTTCCCCTCTGAGACAGCTCATGAGCCACTCTGCAGGCGGTTGTGGTGTTGCACAAATTAATTTTTGTGTAAATAGGTTGAGGACCTACATTCCCTTCGTGAGTTTAATGTGATGAACAAGTTAAATACAAACAAACAACACTTTCGCAATGGCATCTTTGTTTCCTTTATCCAACCGCCTGTGGTAAAGCTGGGTGGAACTCTTCACTAATTGCCTTTCATTCTGAACTAAACTTGCCTCCAGCTGGGAGTGCTGCAGGGGTCAACAAATCTTTAGGCACCTCACTAGAGTGAGTCTGATAGAGCACACATCAGTCATTGTATTGAGCAGAAAATTGGATAAACAAGGAGTACCTGGGATCAATGAAAAGATCTTTCAAACTATCGTTACACAACAGCTTTTACTGAAGTAAGATACGTGGATATATTCCCAGAAGGAGTTGCTGGGAAATCTAAGCTGAGCGCGAAAGGGAAGATCTCTGGAGGTGCCATGGAAATACTGGGTCTCCTCTGAAATACTAAGGGTTGGTGCTACGAGAAAGCAACTCTAACTACACCAAGCAGGGATGGACAGTGAGAAAAAGCAGGACAGTGTCAGTCATGAGGCTGTTGTGGTGGTTTGATGGTTCTGTGAAATACTTAACAGTGTAATACACAGGTAATCTACTTTTGACATGAAAAGGAGCCTTTTGAATGGATGAATGGCAAGCCTGCTTATCTCCAAGTTATTAATATAAACCTGAAATTAGTAGTTGATATCATATCTGTTCCTCTCTTGTCCCTGAGACCCCTTTGAAAGGCACGTGCTGTGATGTGGGAAGGGTAGAAGGAAAAATGAAGGCCTGGCTGCAAAATGAAAAACATGTGTCAAATGTGTCAAGGATCTCATGGATTTCTTTTCTCTAGTCTTTTGAAAACCAGTCTTTTATAAATTTCTCTCGAAGGAATGTATGAAGGAGATGCATCTTAGAATAGCTAGGCTTGGCTACAGCAATAAATTGCAGCTTCATACACATTTACAGTGAATTTCCTATCCAGCAAACAATTAGTCATCTGGTAATGTTTCCCCTTTGTCTCACTTTTTACTCTGATATGATACCTTTGTGTTTACCCATTGACTAACAACTGAGACCTGGAAAACATTATTGAAGAGTAACTGTACAAAGCAGACCATTAAAAAAACCCTGACCTGTTCTTGCACATTCATTTACAAGTGTAAAACACTCCTTTCATCCTCCTCTGTGCTTTGTTGTCTAGAAGGTCTCCAAAGATGATCTCTTTTGAAGACTGAAGAGGTAATGTATTTGTTTCTCTTTGGCTTAATATAATTAGTTATGATAGTCTTCATAGAAATTGGGTGCTAAATTGCAATACAGGCAGGAATAAATGCAGTAGAAGTAATATTTTTCGTGCATTTTTTTCATTCCATGGGAAGACTGGTTGTATTTCGAGGTGATATGTGAAATATGTTACACTCAGTTCTTTGTTCTCCAGCTTGTATCTTCTTCTCTGTAAGGTCTGTGTGAAAAGCTACAATCAGGCGGGATAAAATGTTACATCTAGTTTAAAATATTATCAAAGAATTCACTATAAGGGAAACAAAAATGCGCTCCAAAAGCTTTGCTTTCAACTTCCATGTTTTGCCATTCTGGTTTGAACCCATTTTTCCATGTAGGTCTCATCTGTCCTTGTACCTGCACAAAAGATGGGGTAAAATGAAACCAATTTGCATTTTAACCTCTCTCCAGGAAAGGTTACTTGGTTACATGAAGTACCATGTCAGTGGCTTCACTGTTCTCAAAAAAACTCATAATGGATCCAGATTAGAATTTAGGATTATAAATATTGTATTTCAGTAAAAAAGGTAAAGTAGGACCTATGCCTAACAAGACATTTTTGATTTAGAAAATAAAGCTAAGAAATAAAGTTAGATAGAAAAGATTGAAGAGTTAAAAAGGGATATTTTTCCTGAAGACAAAAGATTTCTTTGTTCTCCTTACCATATTATTCTCCTTCTCCCTTGGGTGTGACCTCTTCCATCCTAGTGTCAACAATCCACTGCATTAATATGAAGTTTGCTCCCTTTTCTAGATGATTAATGAAAGTACTCAATCTTCAGTTCACTAATTAAAGTTGACCTTGATAACGACAGCCTAGATGGGCATTAGGGAATGGAAAGAAAGTAGGAGGAAATTCTACTTGGTGAGGACTTGATGGTAGGAGAGGTTTCCGTGATGAAAATTGAATATCTGAAGTCAGAGAAAGTGCTGAAGTTCCTGAAAATTTGGTGATGTGCTACAATCCAGAAACCAAACAGCTTAGCCTATGTCTAGCAAAGAAAATGTGAGCACACATCATGGTCCAGTGTTCACCAGACAAGAGTATCTGGGATTCCACACCCTGAATCCACCAGAAAAATGATTGTAAGTTTTCCAGTGCATCTCAGTTTACCTAAAACCAAGGTCTTATAATTCACAATGCTTGTGAATAGTCATTAAGGGGGTCTTCATTTAGATGACCATATTCAGGAAAGGAAAATAGGATTTTTGAGTAAAGCAGGGTATTTGCCCAGAAAATCAGAAAATTGTATTGATTTACCATTTGACACTTTTTCATCTGAGATTTTCATTACTTAGACATGAAATGGTACAATTTATAAGAAAAGTAAGAGTAAATAGAGTCATACTGAAATAAAATAATTGATTTGAAGGATGTTATAATAAAAAAAACTCAATATTTATCAGGGAACACACTAGTAGTCAGGAAGAATATGAGCCCTTAGCCCACATATTCAAGGACAAGAGGACATGGCCTCAAGTTGTGCCAGTAGAGGTTTAGATATTAGAAGAAGCTCCTTCTCTGAAAGGGTTGTCAACCACTGGAAGCAGCTTCCCAGTCACCATTCCTGGAGGTATTTAAATGATGTGTAAGTGTGGCTCTAGGGACATGGCTTAGTGGTGAGATTGGCAGAGCTGGGATAACGGTTGGACAAAATGTTAAAGTTTTTTTCCAACATAAAGCATTCTATGATTCTGTGATCCTATGATTGGTATTTTTAGTCTGCTACCTGTCTTCCATAATTTTGCAAATGTTGCCTGCTGTTCTCAAAAGCAAAAAATACCTAATAAGGCTTAATATCTTGCAGCAAGTTATTACAGGTCTTGAACTCCAAAAGCTGATGTATCAGCACCAGATAAGAAAGTGAACAGAGTATGTCTGGATTGAGTGATAATAATTAAAAAAAAAAAAAAATAATCTTAAGAATTAACCAGATGATTTTGTGGCAATGAAACAGTACAATCAATCTCCAGCAAAACCTCTGCAGTGTGCTGACACAGGTTCTGTAGCCTCAGGTCAGCCTTGGTTTGCTCAGTTGCAGATCCATCTGGCTAGCAAGTTTCCTAGCTCGAATCATAAATCATTAAAAAGTTATTCTGTTATTGCAAGCACTGATGTTCCAGTTTGTTGGTGCTCTTCTCATGCAGGGGCACAGCACAGCTAAGCAGGTCATTGTTTGACTTATGCAGCACTTCTGTGAGAGGCTGGTAAAATGCTCAGAATCACTAATGCCCATTTTCTGTCCACTGGCAATGACCTCTCTGAGAGGGGCTCAGAAAAGCACAGCTTGTGCTGAGATGTACCACTAGGATAAGCTGGAATCTCTGCTGTTGTTTAGTGGTGTTATGAATGAAGACAATGTTATCTGTTAAGAAAGAAATGTTCAGGGTGACCATATCTATGATATTTTATCTTTTCCACCCATTCCCAACAGGCATTGCAGATGTGCTGGAATTTCCTGGAGACACCCTGGATTCTTGCAGCCTCCCTTTTCTGGTAAGCACTTACTGTGGCCTCCATTGTAGTGATTCCTGTATACCAATGACATCTCCCTCATAGGAATTCCCAGATAAATATGTTGGAATACAAGTGGAGCAAGGGGAACAGAAGCAATGATGCTGTCTGTAACAGCACCATGAAAAGCACACCTGAATGAATGTAGTGGACATCCACCCAGTGTTCATTACCAGAGAATCTGGCAACTGTGTCCTAATTTTGTGCTGAAAATTCATCAAGATGGTTTTGGTTCTGGGGTGGAAGATGAGGGAGGTGAGCACACAATTTGTCATGTACATCGACCTTCACAATGTTCTTAACTAATTTGCTAGAGCTTTACTTCCCGGTGCTGGTGTTAATTGATGCTGTTTCTACAGATGATTCAGGGGGCTGTTGTTCAGGGCCAGCTGGCTGTGTGGGGGACATGGAGGGATGAGAAGGAAATGTAAGGGTTGTACATACAATAGAGAATAAGATGGGTCACATGTCTTAAAAATGGGTCCAAACAAATAAAGACCTCTACCTTCACTTGCCTGCCTAAGAAATAGGGCTGAGTTGTTTAGTATGGCTGAGTTGAAGAAGGCAGCAGAAAAACCTTGAACATACATCAGTGGTGCATATCCTATGCAAGGGAAATGGAGGGACTTTCAGCCATGATATATTTGGAGAAGCCAGTGAGTGACTAATGGATGAGTAACTGCAAGCTGGTTTAATTACAGTGTCTGGATTTGTGCACATTGAGTCTTCGTGGAGGACTTTAAATATGTGCCTTCAGCTCTCAACCTACTTCTGAGTTTCCCCTTTGACTATCCAGATTCTCCCTCTACCTCTAGGATGTACTCTGAAGTACATGCAAGTAGGAAACATCCTGGGCCATGAGAGGGGCAAGCTTGGCTAAATCTGTGATATGTCCCTCAATAAAATTCAGAGTAAGTGACTTGGTCAAGCTCCTTTCTGCTTTGTTCCAAACACAACTACATCAGCTGCATTTTGCATCGTGTCTCTGGGGCAAGCTGAGTCCTTAAGTTAATCACTGGAGATAAAAATTGAGCAATGCCACAAAGAGAGCTGGGACTGAAGAGCACAAGGAAAAAGTTAATGGCTGTCTGCAAAGCTGCAGTACCTGCTTCAAGTGTGTGGCATCAGCCAGCACTGAAAAACTCCAGCTCAGAGTGGCACTGCTGTCAGCTCATGCACTTCAGAAGACTGGTTTTCCCTTGGATCATATTTTTAACAGTAAATCACAGTGTATAAAGCTGACTCTGCCATTAAATCAAGAGTAAGATAATCCAAGTATTCACTTAGAGGGAAACTTCATTGATAATTAACATAAATAAAGCCTTTGAGGCTTGTAGGTGTCAGAGCCAAGACTCAAGGGAGAAAGTGATAAAGGCAGGCAAATGTGGATGGCAAAACAAGAGGTTCATTAAAGGGGTTGGAAACAGACCTGTCATACTTAATTTTGTTGGCAATTTGGTTATTAAAGGAATTAAAGTCTGAGGATGTTAGAGAATAAATGGCTTGTTTTACAGTGCTGTGAAGGGAGCTGCAGACTCCAGTATCTCATACTCATCTCTTTTCAGAAATCTGGAGGAAAGGCTGTCCTGTTGGTGTCTGCAGTTTGCTCACTAGGTTTCATCTTTGGAAGTGAAAATTGTCTTATCAATGGCTCGGATTTTTTTATTCTTCCTACACCACACTACTTCTGTGTCATAAAAATAACACCTGGGGCTGGTTCAAGCACCAGTGACATTCCTGCTGAGGAATATGATCAGTGATATTTTCATGGGGAAAAAAGTGATAGAGCAGGTTATAGAGACTGATTCCATGGTGGTAGAGGGTAGTGGGGCAGTGCAGGTTTAATGTACCTGAAGCAAAGAGAGGAAATGGGGGAGTTTTCCCTCACTCAGACCTGTTGGCCTCTCCTCTCTACTTGTAAAGTGATGGTGATGTACACAGACAGGATCTGGGAGAGGTAGCTGTACTCTAGTTTGGGAGCACCAGTTTGGATGACACCAACTTGCAAGAGCAGCTCTGCTCTTGCAGGAAGGATGCTTTTAAATATCTCCTGCAGCTGCAGATTTGCAATGAAAGGAGAAGCAGCTGTTTCAGTCTCTCTGAGGACTTTCACTCCTATATAATTCCCCCAGTGGGAATACCTGAGATGATTGTTCTTTTTGGGGTGCTTGGAGACACCTTGGATAGAGAATACTGTTTCTGTGACCTTCAAAACTCATGTGAGAAACTCAGTCAAAATTGACATTCTTGGACTTTTAAATATTGCCTGAAGATTTGTGAGTCCTAGATGGGAGACAAGAAGATTTTTCCTTTTTCCCACCTTGAAATTGCAAAACCTCACCCAAGGGCTCTGGATATAGTCAAGAAACTAACAAGACAGAGGAGTTAATGCAGCTGAATGTAACCAGCCTTAGTAGCTTGAAAGAAAACCCATGAAGAAGGGTGTCGCCCTGAAAATTCAGCTTCTGAGCTTGCTAACATAGTTTTCTAAGGACTTTCCCAGGACAGTAACTGTAAACATAGATATGTGTACATTCTTTCTGTTACACGTCTTAGGATGGGCATCTCTCATGGCCAGTGCAGTGAGAAAGTGTTATCCTGACCATCCAATCCCTGGCTGTGGTCAGGAGCCTATAAATCCTGGGGGGAAAAATAAACGCGCTCTTCCTTTCACCACACCTCGAGCTGTGTCCGTGTGATCTATTCATCTTCAGCGGTAACAGAAGGGCTCCAGCTCACAGGTGTCTGACAGTCCTCAGGCTCCATCTCATCTGGCTTTGGAAGCAATCCAATTCCAGGGCAAAACTGGCAGAATGTTTTTGGGAAGGCACCCAGAAGCAAAGGCTGGTGCCAACACCATCACCAAGGCATGGCACGGAGGGATCAGCCTAAGCTGAGGCACAAGTGTACCAGTGAGGATCAGACAAAAGTTTACCTGGCTTCTCTTTTACTTTTTATTCCCCCCTTTCATTCCTTTGTTTTCAAAGAAATCCTAGGAATCATTAAAAGGAAAAATAGAAGCTTCTTGGCCTAAAATCCTAAAATCCCAGAGATGATTGATTTTTTTTTTTTTTTTTCCTTCTTTGAGAGCTTGCTGGTGCTGGCAAGTGACTCATTACACAATAGACTTCTCTCTGAAGCATTGCCTTGCCTGAGAGGAGTAAAGGAGAGTTTTCCTAGAAGAAAAGTAATTTGATTTTTTTTCATTTAATGTATTTTAAATTTCCTTTCTTTTTTTTTTTTTTTTTTTTTTTCTTGGTGTACTTCAAACTTTTTCCAGGGATTGCTGTACAACAGCTACTATGGAAAAAATAAGTAATCTTTTTTAATTCATCAATTAATTATTTAATATTTTAATAGTGGAAAACCCCTTATCTTTTGGGCAGAGAATTATGCCCTTTTTGTGAAGCTATTTTCTGTTCAACTTCTGAAAATGGACAGAAGATGGAAAACTTGAAACCAAAGCCTATGAAACAAGGAAAAGTTCTGCAGTTTATTTCTATGTTGAATTATCTCTGTTTTCCCCTCCATGACACACATCATGATGTGATTTTGCATGAGACAATTTGGTTAATTCAGAGTGACAGCATCCCAGAGCTTTAATTTCAGTTCATTCCTTGGAGTCTGAGTGACCTCTCCTTTTATAAACCTGAACTTACCTGGATGAAGGTCTGTAAAACTGTCTTTCTTCATCCAGCAAGAGGCCTCCAAAGGGTTTATGGCTGCTCTCCATAACAGCCATATGTTATGGAGAGCATAACATAACATATGGCTGTTATGTTTTAATAACATATAGAAGAGCTGGTACCTTCATTACAAGGTGTCTGTAAACATTAGATAATCTTATCAGAAAAGCAAATTTATAAATGCTTTGATAATGGTGACAAATGTTAATGTTACACTTTTTTCTGAATGCTACAGAACATTGAATGGAGAGATGTCTGAAAATTGGTTTTTCAGATTACAGAAATTTTTGAGAATTTCATTCTACCATGGAAGTTTTTTCAAGGACATGAGAGATTTTTTGCAATCCTGAAACTATAAGCAGTAAAAAGAAAGCAATGTAATATAAAGAGAGTATAAGGGAAGTGTCTCCTTATGGACTAAAAGGGTTATTAATTGCTGCTTGGAAAATCTCATATCTCTTTGCGTGTGTGTCCTGTTTGAAGCATGACTTATGCTCCAAGTTCCTCAGTTTAGGAAGTTCCTGGTATGCTCCCAGTAGAGGGAAACCTGGGTGTTAAGGTCATCCCCAGACACTGGCTCAGAAACAAGAGACATCAGCCTCTCAAAATGTCTGTAAAGGCACTGGTCTGATTTGGTCTCACTTAAACTTCTTTTCTTAGTGATTTTTTACCAGCTTGATGTGTCTGAATCCTGGACTCAGCCCATGGGAAGCATAAAGCCCAAACTCATAGGTAAGGCTTGGGCATGAAAGTCAAGGCTGGCAGGTATCAGGCCTTGTGCAAATATTGGTGGAGAAAGTAATTGGAGGTTCAGTCCCCAAATACCATGACCCATATGGGACAGACATATAAGAATTGCTCTTCTAACCTGATGCAAAACTATCACAGAAGGAACTTCACTGTGGACCCCAAAACCTGTGACAATGATGTGAAAAAAAAAGAAAGTCCTTGCCATACATGTTTTAGGGATATGGGAATCATCATAAATACACAGAAAATGAAACAGTATCTCCAATTGTAAAATCTGATTGCAGTTGTAGCAATGCAACCTTCTCAGCTTGAAGGATGAGAAACTTATAAATGTGGAGGTGGAGGTTATTGGGCCTCAAGCAGGTGAGGAGAGGACGGGACCACGTAGGTCACAGTGTTGAAGATCAGAAGCTTTCATGCACAAAAGAAATGACTGTGGTATGAAGTGTGCTAATTCAGAGGGAGAAGGTCACTTATGCACATAGTGAGAAAATTAAAGACACAATTAATTCCTCATGGATCCTTTGACACCACAAACAAATATTTATTTTATTTCAGCTACTCTGTGTGAGAGCTAAATTTGTTTTACTAGAATGTGTTCAACAGACATTCCACTGACTTTCCTCTATGCAACGAAGGACAGTGACATGAAAACCTTTGAAGGGAGATGCAGGAAAAAGATTCTCACTTGACATGTGGGTTTGGTTCAGATTCATCTTTGAAATGAGAAAAAGACTTTTAAAATTCTTTTAGTCAGAGAAGAGAGGGTAGAGAAAGCAAATAAATATTGATGAAGAATGAAACTGAGCATGTAACACCACATTCATTTGGTTGCTCTCTCCTGAGCTTCTGGAATGTTTTATGCATTTTAAATTAACCAGTTTAGCAGAGGCCAGGTTAATTCCTACGACCTGGAAATGCACACATATGTATGTATCTATTGAAGGTCCTTCTGGAAGCAGGAGGTATTATCCAGTGTATAATTTGCTTTGTAAATTTTAATTTTAAATTGAAAAATGTCTCATAAATAACGATTTGAAGCCTCAAGAACATGAGGCCAACAGTGATATAAAAAAACATGAGGAAAATAAATGTACTCACATGTGGAGAGAAACAACCACAAGGTCTATGGAATGAAAAAAGGCAACCTCATGGCAATGTTGTTGTACCATATATGTCCCAGTCTGCAGAGAAAGTAAACCATTCAAAGTTTTCTGTTGAGTTCTCTGACAGTTTCTATGGCAAATTTCTTTTGAAAGAGGTTCTAAACATTTTTTCCACGGATATGCTTTTATGCCAGCTTTGATACTGACTCCTTCTGTTGCTTTAGGCAAATTCCATCCGTTGATTAAAACTTTGAGATTTTGTAGGGTTGGTTTGCTGCCCTTGTGAAGGCTGTCATATTTATGGAATAAAGTGGTTGGGCTGTACTCAAACTGTATACAATGGAAAGTTATCTGTGAGACTCCTTGTATCCACAACTGTCTTTGTTCCTTGATAAATCAGGGGTGCACCTGATGTTCATGTGTAAATCTCAGGATCAGTGCTCCAAGATCATATACATCAATGCTCTCAGGGTCTCTCTGTTCCTTCGTGGGTTTCTTGGAGTCATTGGCCTGGCTGTGGCTCAGGCTTTACCTCCTTTGGAGCGTGTACCAAACCACCTTGTTTGGTTATGGGGGTCAAGAGCATCCATCTGAGGTCTGCTCAACTGATAGTACAGATTTACAGTCTGTTTTGATACTAACCAAGCCTAATAAAAAATCAGACTATTTTCTGATCAGCTTTTCAGTAAGAATTAATTTGGGCTCTCGATGCAAAGTGTGACAATGTTAGTTGCCCTTGAATGTTTACCAGTTTTACTGCTAGCATTATTGTTGGCACATCAGTCCCCATATGGTTGTGAAACCAAACTGAAGTCAGTTCTGAGCCCAGCTCGTTGCTTTCACCTTGAAATGAAAGTCAAGTTGGAAAACTGCTGAAACCAGCTGTTTGTTGCAGCTTTTTCACAGTGCCTGATTGCTTCCTGGATGTCTGTGATGCTGGAGTTGGCACATTGGCCTGATCCTGCCTCCTCAGCATCAGGCCTGGGGGAGAGCACAGCAAAATTTAACATGAAAGAGATACCAGCAGTTATGTCCTGTGATATCTCAGGCTGCTGTTTGCCTTCGCTCATCTGTTTTTCAGTGGTCTGTTTCAAGCAATGAAGCAATCCCTGTAATTAAATGGGACTTGTGTGTGCCCAGAATTGCTGCCTGTTGCAGTGTTATCGTGGCTGGCTCCTGACACTGCTTTCACGTTCATGTAGCCTCGTCACTCTCTACAACTCCCTGACAGGAGATTGTGGCCAGCTGGGGATTGGCCTCTTCTCCCAAACAACCAGTGACAGGACAAGAGGAACATCCTCAGGCTGTGCCAGGGGAGGTTCAGGTTGGACATCAGGAAGAATTTTTTCACTGAGAAGGTCATCAAGCTTTGGAATGAACTGCCCAGGGAAGTGGTGTGGTTGGTCACCCTAAAAATGACTGGACATGTCACTGAGTGCCATGGTTTGGGCTTGATTGTGCTGGAGATCTTTTCCATTCTTAATGGTTCTATGATTCTATGGAAAGCCAGGCTCCACAAACCTGTAATGCACACTGCCTTTTGCTCATACTTGTTTCCTTCTGTTGGCATTTAGGAGGTCCATGTGCTTTCCATTAGAAAAGGAGGTGTTTGATACCAGAATGTTGGGATATCCTGCGCTGTACAATCACTCTCACTTCCCCTATATTATACACAAAAGGAAATGAACCCTTTTGGATGAAATGATAATATTTAAGTCACCACAAAGAGCACAGAGATCTCGGCGTTAAAGGTACAACAATTTAAAGATGAAATTCCAGCTGAAAACTTCATGTGTTTAAATCCCATTTTAATTCAGATATGTTTCCTGACTTTCATGAATATCTGTGTTATTTATAAGCTTTCGCTAAATACCGTTGATGAAAACTTTTCAATCTGTGTACTGTTGGCAAACTGTTCCTTTCAAATCATCACTATTCATCATATGTGTAAGCTCACGTGGTCTGGTTCTTTGCAACCTGCTTGGATGGCTGAGACACATTCATAGGAAAATAATGAGCAGTGTTCCTTCAGTGCAATCTGTTTAACATTCAGAAACGTTTTCAGATTGGGAAACAGTTCTCCAATTCACAACTAAGCAGGAGAAGTGGGAGATCTGTTGAATAGAAGAGCTCTAAGTTAGAATCTAAATTAGATTCAATTATTCTGAAATACATTCATGAATATTTTACTTAGTCAAAAGTACTCAGTGAAATATTTAAAAAGGTAGGCCTGACCCAAGATAGAAATAACTTCAGTGCTCAGTATGAATAATGGCAGAGACTTTATGTGGTTGGATTTCTCTCTGCATTCATATTATGCCCTTGGACAATACCAGCATTTTTCATTATTGCAATACCTGACATCACATAATCTTTACCAGTGAATGTGCTTGAAGACCCCAAATCCAGCAGCAACAAAACATGTGGGTGTTTTCCTCACTTATGTTAGGTTTCAAATAAAGGAAATATTAGCCGGACTAGATCCAAATTTTCCCCAACTACTCTTTCACAGAATACCAGAACTGGAACCACGTTCCTTAACTCCCAACATCATGCTCTGAATTTGTTTTAAATCGTGCCTTCTCAAAGTTATTAATTCCAATCAAAATAAATCTAAACTAGGGGGGGGTTCATTATTTGAAATTATATTTTTCTTAAGACTTATAATGATGTAATTGAGTTTTGTTAATTTTCATGATCTTTCATTCATTTAATTTCATCCACAAATTGCAGAAATGCTTTTGACATTATAATTTTGTAATGGCAACAACATGGAATACCAAACGTTTGTTTGAAGAAATTTAAATTTACTCAATTATCAAAAGAACTGCATTTATACAGTGCTTTTGCAGTTTTTTTTTTACCAAAAGCAGTTTGTGTAGAAATTCTATAACAACAACAAAAAAAAAAAAAAAAAAGGAAAATTATTTCAGAAGGGAAGAATTATGCTTTGACAGTTCCTTGAAAAGAAAGATTATAGTGCCGTATATATATATAGAGAGAGAGAGAGTTGTGAAATGCTGAGGTTTCAAAAATGATGTGGAGATCATATTGAAGAGGATGATAGAGTACAGAAGACACATAGTTGAAGAGTAGAAGCTGGACAGAAAATGTGCTTTGGTATGGTAATCTGTTGAAATCCTCAAGAAGTGAATCAGGGCTCTATTTTAATAGAATATGAATGATTTATATGTATCTCACAACCTACTCTCAAAAAACATAAGCAAAAAAACCCAAAATGTTTTTTAACCTTTTGACACGATCAACTCCACATCACATCTCTGCTGTGAAACTTTAATGTTCTTTCAGGCTTATCTCCATCTGCAAAATGATTATGGCAAGTGTCTGAACCTCTTTAGCAAGTCTTACAACAGCTCTTTTTATTTGTTCCGCTTTGTGGCTTCTGCAAGTAAAGTACACAGTCAGCACCATTTAAGGGGGCTGTTTGAAGTCGGATGTCTTGCACTTCTGTTTTGGTGGCAATAACTATATATACTCTAGTAAATAGAAGATATAAAAGCAGAAGAGTAAGTGGAAAACCTTGATCTATGCAGGCTTCTGAGAAGCACTTAGGCATTAACTCAGGAAGGAATAGTGTGGAAATCCTGCATATTCCTTCACTGTTCATTTCCTCAGTACCTAAAAATATTCCTTTGCTTCGCCATTAAGCCAGGCGTGATGAGGGCAAGGTAAGCCAGCATGAAAGCAGAGGGTGCTCTTCTTTTTCAGAACGAAAATTTCCAAATAAATCAGTATGTACTGACATACATAACCAAGGATCTGGGCTGTGTTCAAGGAAGCTGTAAGCTGGGGGTGGTTTCTTGGAAGAGATTTGTGTAGCTTTGGGGAAGAAGCACTATTTTGAGAAGTGGCTCTTTCAAGTGCAAGGAGCAGAGAATTTAGAGACTCTCATTGCTCCAATAAACCTCAGTACCCAACAATTAGTAAATCCTTGTTAGCAGCTTTTTTCTCTGAATGTATTCTGCATGTTTGTGTCTTCTATTTTATTCATGTACAAATGAAGACTACAAAGATTATTCTTTTTTTTCCTATTCCTTTTTTTTTTTCAGTGAAACAAGTTAATCAGAACTATTTTTAAAATTTATGTTTTCCCCTTCACTGTTCCCTCTCAGCTTCAGTTGATAGGTTTCCAAGCCTGCTTTCTCATGTCCTGTAAATAAAACAAAGGGATTGGAGTTGGAATATTTCTGATGCACTTATATAAGATGCACAGGGAACAAATTCCAAAGGACACAATCACAGATGTCCTCAGTATGGAAGACTACATTTGGCTTAGGTTCCAGAATTAATGACTGTGCAGTTAGTTATTGTTAAAATTGGATTTACTGCCAAGTTTGTTAAAAAGCACCAGTAATTAATATTGAAAATATTTTCTTCCTATAAGCGCTAACGCGGTCGTATCTTGGGAGTCAACTTGCATCATGATTTGATTGCTATAGCCCAGATTTTATTGGCATCTTTGGTTATTCTTTTCAAATAATTGTCTTAGTGTTTTAATTTGATAAGTTAAATTTTTAGTTACTGAAAAAAAAAAAAGTTACTCTGATGCCAAGTAGAAGTATCTCATGTATAACAGAAACTGATAATTTAGTGAAATGTCTGTTCTGGATGATGATAAAGCTTGGAGAGAAAAGCTAAGGACCACGACAGTCAAAGCTGCTCTTTGCAGTGAAATGAGGCTCCTTCACCACAGAATAATGAAAGAAATGGGACTCAAAGTTATTCAAAGAAACTCTTCCTATTAAGAGAGAGGAATTTATTACATTTGAATCAGACGCTAACAAGGAAAAAATGTCTCCTTTTCAAACTAGTTTCTTGGGAAATTATAGAAATTATAGAACCAGAGAATCATAGAATATTCTGAGTTGGAAGGGACCCACTAGGCTCATCCAAGTCCAACTCCTAGCCCTACACAGGACAGTCCCCAAGAGCCACACCATGTGCCTGAGAGCGTAGTCCAAACACTTCTTGAGCTCTGTCAGGGTTGGTGCTGTGAGCACTTTTCTGTGGAGTCTGTTCCACTGCTCAACCACCCTCTGGGTAAAGAGCCTTTCCCTAATATCCATCCTAAGCCTTCATGGCCAGGATTGGACTCCTTGGATTCCTATCCATGGTCACCAGAGAGGAGAGATCAGTGCTGCTCCTCCTCTGTTCTTTGTTAGAGAGCTCTTGACTGCTACAAAGTCTCCCCCCAATCTCATTTTCTCCAGGCTGAAGAGAACAACTGACCTCAGCTGCTTCTCATGAGGCTCCCCTCAAGACCCTTCACCATATTTGTAGCCTTTCTGCGGATGCTAAAGAAGACAAATGTGGTCTTCAAGGCTTTTAACTAACACTCATGGTGGGATATGTGGAGAAAGCCACAGCAGGCTTTTTGAGCCACAGGAGGACTCAACTCAACCTCAGTCAAGATTAAAATGATGGTAGAGACTGCAGATCCCCTCCTCCTTTCTCTGTCTGCTCACATGAGGAAAACAAGGCACTTGCTTGAAAGATACCCATGCTACATTCTGAGCAGGGGCATGTGGGATCATCAGCTTTAAACTGACAGATTTTGTAGCTGGGTTTCAGTGTTTTGTTTTTTCTTGGTTTTTCTTGGGTGTTTTTTTTTTTTGTTTTTGGTTGTATTTTTTCATTGTTGGTGTTATTGAAAAACTGAGTGATTTTATGCTTGTCTAAATTAAGTGTAAGACTTGAGTCCCAAGTCCATCACTCGGAGACTCTGTGATCTCATAACTCCCAAGAGTCAGCCAAAACTCTTTATTGAATCTCATCTTTGGATTTGAATTGTATAGTCATGTTTCTCTTCCTGCTAAAACTTTGATGAACTCCCCTCAACAGCTGCATGGAAGAAATATTTGATGGAATACTCGACTTCAAACTGATGCAGTAGACTCCAAACTATCTTTCCAGAACCAAGGTCTTGCTAATTGCCCTATAGCTTCTTCTTAATGTCTTCAAATAAAACATTTCCACAGGTTTCAAACTGCTTCTCTTGAAAGCTGGATATTAATTAAGTTTGTTCCTATGAAAGCACCTTAAGCATCTTTGCCCACTCACTTTCTTATTTGTTTATGCACTTGCACTATAAAAATAGTTCATTAAAAGAAAAATGGAAATCATGTTCAGATGCAGAATAGTCTCCTCAGTTACTGAGCTTGAAATGCTGCAATAAAAAGCAATGCTTTCTGATGAGACACATTTTGTAATGTTTAATGGAAGGTAAAATGAAGACTTAAAAAAAATGATAGATCATAAAAAATTCCATACTTAATGCAGCACAAGGGAGAGAGATTCATGATTCTGGTGCACGCACATTTAGGAAGGGTTTTCTGTGGCGCACCTGCTTTAACTCAATCCACTTTGCAAAACCTTTTTAATCTGTTTTGCAAAATTCTGCTACTGCAGAATAGCAGTGATTCAATTTTTTTTCTCCCTCATGATACCACTCAATTATCTCCCTTTTGTAATTTTTATATACATGTAAATGTGATGTGTGTGATACGTACATGTGTAGCTGTCATATTCAAGTAGACACCTAGACTGAGCCTTCTCTGTCCCAGCATCCTCTAAATTTCTACAAATGTGTTTTTTTTCCTTGGATTTTTGTTTTTCTTTTGATTCTTTGTTTATTTAGCTAAGGACTATGCTTTTATTTGAGATCCACTGATTAGGCCATCTCACAGATCCCATGGCCATGATAGGTAAAAGATGCTTGAAGTTATTCAAAACTTGACATGAACAACCCAGTCTAGTCTAACCATCTTTGAGTAGGAGCTTGGATTAGGGACCTCCAGAGGTCCTTCCCAAATCAAATTGTCTTGTGATTCTGTGATACTTTATTTTCTGTAGGCCAGCTGGGAAAATGCTAGTATGAAGTTCTTACCAAAAGTCGATTACCTCTATGATTTAGTTTGGAGAAGAACTCAGCAGCTTTTGCCCCAAACGCAAAGGAAATCAAATCAACTCTTCTGTAGAAAAGACATTAATGGATTGTTTCAATCCTTATAATTTAAAATTAATAAGAAAATGATGAGATTTAAATTGTTCAAGAGATATTAAAAATGAGTGGACTTCAGAGACAACTGACTGATGATAAAAGGAGGCAATAATAAGATTATGAATAGTGGAGTAGCTCTTTTTGCTCAGAAAGACTTTTGGTGAAACTGAGTGAAGTGTGAGGGCAAGATTTTGGATCTAGGTTAGCAGACATTATTTGGCTGTGAAAGATATATATCCAATCTTGTTTTGGACGACTAGTGACAAATTTATTCATTCTCTCTTATTCCAGTCACCAGAACAGAAAAACATTTCAAAACATCTGCTCAACTAAATGAATTGAGCTGTGTCACACAAGGTCAGAGTTTCTATGTCATATATATGAACTTTTTTCTCTAGTATAGCACATCCAGGTAGCTTTCCTAAGTGGCTACTGGATCCACATTAAAGTTTTTCTTCTAAAAATTCAGTGCATAATTAATTTAGAATATTGCAAAAACATTTCTATGAATTTATCTATTAAGTAAACATGGTCTTGTACTCTGAAAGGCAAGATTCTTTCCAGAAGAGAACCTGAGAGAGACATTTGAGAAGTCTGGATACAAAACTATGAAGGGGAGGTAAAGATTTTTAAAGGAACTAATAGATCTAGGAAATTATTGCAATGGAATTTGAGAACTTTATAATTTATAATTAAAAGTTATAGCTTATACTTTATAATTAAAAGAGAATAATTAGATTAAGAAGATCATTTCTGTAGCTATTCAAAGCTAATTCTTACAGCTCATTGCATCTGTTGTTTTCACCAAAGATAAAAAAAAGTAAGATCACAACAGCAGAAGTAAGTGATGACTAAATGACTGGGGTTTCATTATCAAGGTAGAGAAGTATTAGATTAAAATACAAAAGGATTTTCTGCTCATGAAGACTAGAAAAACTGCCACAGAATGAAATTTGAGAAAGGTTTAGAAGTTTTAAACGTCTGTTGTGAAACCAAGTCTTTTGGTTTCAAAAAAAAGTTGTGAGTTTCCTTAAAAGAGAGGGAAGATGCACAGCTATAATTGGCCCACAATAATTGCGACCCACCAGAGCCAGGCTGCCAGGAGAAAATGTGTTTTAGGTGGGATTTCTCTATATCCAGAGGAAAATTTTAGTGTCATTGCAACTGACCTGGAATACAATTTATGTCTCTCACAAGACTATTCAAGAGGGCTATTAAACTTAGAATATGGTTACTAAAATGGAAGAATAGAGATACTATGTTAAAAAAATATATCTAAAAGCATCCCTTCTTCTGACTAGCAAAATGAAAGCTAGAAGAGGATGTAATTATTGCTTATAAATATCTACAATCAGGTAAATTCCAGGAAGAGATAGAAGCCAAAGGACAAATGGAGTATAAATTGGTCCTAAATATGGTTAGGCAGGGTATTAGAAGCCTTGGAGGAAGGAGATTAATGCAGATCAGTTGTTCCCTTGGAGTAGTAGGTACAGATCACATAACTAATTTTAAGAGGGCGTTTGATAAATGCATATCACTAGTGTGATATGACATGATTTCCTGTGAAGATTGAGGGCTGGAACTGGTTACCCAGGAGATCAGTTCCTATGTGGACAGATAATTGGTGGAGGGAAGAGGGAAAAAGCCAAGCAGCGCATATAACTGGGACCTAGATAGAAAGGAAGCCAGAGACTGGAATTAATTTACCCATTTAGGAGGTAGATATATGGCTTAAGAGAGTCTTTTATGTTCACCCTATAGACAATGCAGAGGAATCAGCTCTTTCAAAGGGCAATTCATTCCACCAAAACAGCAGCATATAAAACCAAGGTATTTATTCTGTGAAACCTGCTGTAGGTGACCTGCATAACAAGGGGGTTGGTCTAGGTGATCTCTGAGGTCTTTTTCAATCCAAACTATCCTGTGATTCTGTGATTCTATCATTCTTTGAGTTATCTTGTGAAGAGAATTACCTTTTTCTAGGTCCTTCTTTGTTGAAAATAGCAAGAACAAGCAATCTTAAAAGCCTAGATTTTCAGTGGCTGTAGTTAGTTGAAATGAATCTTGCCCTATCTAAAGGAAAATGTGTGAATAAATGAGGAGATATAGAGGGAAATGTGAGAAATTTGTCTACAGAGAGGAAAATGAGGGCAGTGATTTAACCTAATTTCGGTAGTTTTATAATAACCTTGATATTTATTCAACATATAAATTACATTTGCAAGTGATTTCCTTGGCAATAGAAGTAAATTGGTAATGACAGTGTGTGCCTCAGAGAAATCCTGTTAAAGATGTGTGTTGGAAGAGTTGAAAGGTGAACACTTCATCTAAGTTTATGAAAATCATTCTTTTCTAATTTTCTGTCAATGTTTCTTAAAGTTACAAAGCTGTTGCTACCTAATTTTCAACGAATTTGGTCTGAGGAGAAATGGATGCTTATACATATATTTTAAGAAATTAAGTTTTAAACCAACTAACTGTCCTCTACCACATCTACTACAAATCCACGCTTGTTTCTTATGTTAATCTGGGTGCTGAATTCTTCAAAATTCTGCAATTTTTCTGTCGTGTATTCGTAGAATTATGGGTTGTATTGGAAGAGACCTTAAGGATCATCTTGTTCCAACTTCTCTGAAATACTTGAAGGGGGTCTACAAGAGGCATGGAAAGGAACTTCTGACATGTAGGCATATAGGGGTAGAACAAGAGGTGATGGATTTAAACTGAAAGGGAAAAGGTTTAGATTGGACATTAGGAAAAAAATTCCTACTGCGAGCATGGTGAGACACAGGAAAATGTTGCCCAGGTAAACTAAGGATGCCTTATCTTCAAGAAGTGTCCAAGGCCAGGCTGGATGGGGCTTTGAGCAACCTGGTCTAGTGGAAGATGTCCTTGCCCATGGCAGGATGGTTGTAACTGAATGGTTTTTAAGGTCCTTCCCAATCCAAACCATTCTATGATGTTTCTATGATTCTTATAGCCCTTAACATCCCTGGCCAGAATTATTTCTATAATGGCATTACTGTTTCTAACACCTAACCCCTGTCTGCTTGGAAAATTTCTCAGTATTCTTTCCAGATTACCTGTACTCACTTCAACCCTCTGCAGGCTCCCTGTCTGTGTTTAAGTTTTTCCAGGAGTACCTTGTTGATCCATGCAGGTGTCCTGGCATTTTTGCCCAACTTCTTCATCAGGATGTGTTGCTCTCAAGTTTGGACAAGATGATCCTTAAATGCTCACAAGCTTTCTTGGGCTCCTCTTCCCTCCAGGGTTTCATTCCATGGTACTCTAGTAAGCAGATTCCTGAAGAGGCTGAAGTCTGCTCCCCAGACCAGTGAGCTTGTGCACCCTCCATGCTGCCCTAAGGGTCTTGAACTCCACAATTTCACATCACTGCAGCCAAGGCTGCCCTTGGGCTTCACATTTCCCCACCAGCCCCTCCAATGCACTCCAGGAACCTCCTGCACTGCTTATGCCCTGCTGTGTTGTCCCTCCAACAGATATCAGTGTTTGAAGTCCCCCATGAGGACCATGACTTGTGAACGTGAGGCTTCTACATCTACTTGATCTTCCTGTTTGGGTGGCTTGTAGCAAATCCCACTATAATGCCACCTGTCCTTGCCTTCCCTTTAATCCTGACCCGTAGGCTCTCAGTTAACTCCTCATCCATCCCCAGGTGAGCTCCATGCACTCCAGCAGGTCATTGGCATAGACAACAACACTGCCTCCTCATCTCCCCTGCCTGTTCCTCCTGAAGAGCCTGTATCCTTCCATCCTAACACTCCACTGTCACAGGAGACATCCCACCATGTCCCTGCAGTGCCAATAAGATCACAGCCCTACAGGCTTGTGACCAGCTCTAACCCCTCTTGTCTATTCCCTGTGCCAGCTCACTGGCTGGAATTTCTTTGTGCTGCTCTTCAGGGCCCTTCTGCTGACCTCTGCAGTCTCTGGGAATCTCCTGCTGGCACTGGCATCAAACTGGTGGGATGGATTGAGGCCCTTTTCCCCTCCCCTATTAGAGGCAATTACTACAATACAGAAAATGCACTTACAACAGTGATTTGCAATCTCCTCCAAACCACACAGACATCAAAGCTTGTGAGACACATGAATGAACAATTTCAAATGCATGCCAAACTGGGCAAAAAGACAAAGGGCAAGATCAATACCAAATACCAAAGAAATGTAAAACATTTCCTTCTTATGTAAAGGAACAGTGATTCTTAGCAAAGATCATTAAACATTGTATTGTTCCTGCCATGCCATGCAGATGAAAGAATTCTGTTTAATTTCTGCAGGGAATTGTTTGTCTGGGAGTATGTCCTGGGGTGAGTAGTCTTTTCTTAACTGTGACCAAAAGCCCATTCAAAGTTACTTTGAAAATATCTGTCACACAAGCACACACATGCACGCCCTTTGTCTTTTCACTTCTTCTAGAGGTCACACACTTCACCTGTATATATGCAAACCATTGCAATGGAAGAACTATTGATATCTCCAGGCTGAAATACTGATATCAGCTGTTACCCTCTCCCAAGGCAGATGCTCATAGCAGTGATTGTCTCTTGTGTCAGGTGTCAGAAGCCAGCAAATAAAACTTCTACCACTGCCTTCTACAGTTGCCCTCACCTTGTCACAAATTGTGTAGTCCCAGCTGAAGTGATACAGTTTCTCATTGTCAAGTGGGATCTTCTCACCAAGAAGGTTAAAAATCACAAACTTCATGTTCTGACCATCACAAGGGATATCTCACCTATATCACTCTTCCTTCCAGTGAAGACAATTTGGGCGTTTTGTCATTTTAGAGATGAAAGAATTGAATTGAGATGTAAACGGTATTGTTGCTATTTCCACTGATGTTACTATTTCCATTTCTCTTGCAAGCAAATGGACAGAATCAATATAAAACTCATTCTTATGTCCCGTGTTTCAAGCACTCACACTACAGCACATATCACACAGGGTAACTCAGCCAGAGTTACTTGTCCTTAAAGAAGAGGATGTCCAGCTTGCTTCCTAGCAATTGGCCATTACAAGGGAATATTCACTGCACTGAATTTACTGAGCCTGAGCAAAGTTGGCTTGGTTGGGTTAGTTTGTTGGCACATTTGCATTCTGCAGCAGACAGAGGTTTGTTTTAATTACTTAGAAGTGTTGCATGCACACAAATCATTACCAACCATTTGCTTGTAACACAGACACACAAGGGGAAGAGCTTCTGCCAAGCCAGTATGACTGGGCCAGTATTTTTACTGTGACTGATATCTTGCAACTGAAAAATCAGAGGGTTTTATTACTTTTTTTTATTATTGTTTTTGGCCTCCCAACTGCCCTTAGCATTCTGGCTTATATATATGACCTGAACATCTGCAACAGAATGAGAAAATCAGAGGACCTCCATCACACAAGCCACCCTCTGTCCAGCAGTGGAGCTGCATTGTATTTTAAATGTTTAAAGCAAAGGAAGACAGATTAGGTAGAGTTACTATAAAAAAAAAAAATGCAGCTGGTGTTTAAAGTAGACCTAAAGCTTTGTCCAGTGCTCATTAATACCTAGTTAAACTCACACAATATATTAAGTTGGAAAAGACCTTTAGGAACACCAAATTGAGTTGCTAACCCAGCATTGCCAAACCAGCTACTAAACCATGTCCGTAAGTTCCACATTTACGTACCTTCTAAGTAGCTGCAGGGATGGTCACTCAGCCACCTCCCTGAGAAACCTCTTTCAGTGCTTGACAACACTTTCAGGAATGAATTTTTTCCCAATACCCAATAGATAACTCCCCTGTCTCAACTTGATTTCAACTCCTCTTGCCCTATCACTTGTTACTTGGGAGAAGAGGCCAACACCCATCTGGCTACAGCCTAATTTCAGGGGGTTGTAGGGA
Source organism: Poecile atricapillus (assembly GCF_030490865.1). Classification (NCBI taxonomy): domain Eukaryota; kingdom Metazoa; phylum Chordata; class Aves; order Passeriformes; family Paridae; genus Poecile; species Poecile atricapillus. The sequence continues at coordinate 148,900,761 of NC_081250.1, read as the reverse complement.
GCAATAACATCCCCCACGAGCATCCTTTTCTCCAGGCTAAACACTCTCAGCACTCTCAGATTCTCTCTGGATACATCTGCAGCTCTTTTGCCCTTCTTTGGACATGCTCCAGCACCTCAAAGTCTTGAACTGAGGGGCTCAGAAATGAACTTGGGATTTAAGATGTGACCTCACCAGTTCCAAGTCCAGGGGGTTGATCACCGGTCCTGCTGGTCTCACAGCTGATGATACAAATCAGGATGCCATTGCCCTTCTTGGCCACCTGGGAACACTGCTGGTTGGAGATACTTGTGGTTGGACAGTGCCTGGGGAAACCACCAGTAATAGCTGATATATAAAGAGAGTCTGTGTTTAGACACCTCATCTGCAGTCATGCCAGTTGTACCAAGTAAATTGTTGTACCCACTCAGAGCCATGTAAGTGGTTCTGACTTCCTTCTTGATGGATGAGACATAAAAGTTGGCTGACACAAACTGGAGGACTAGATAGAAGGGAAAAGGAAAAGCTCTTGGCTGTCACAAGCTGCAGTAATACATCCCAGCTGTGTGCTCAGTTTTCAGTCTGTTGGTAGCAGAAAGCAACACCAGCTCCAGTTTACTGCATAGACAATCTCTGATGTGATAGCCATGAATTTCACAGCCTCATACAGTTTTTTCTCACAGCCTGTCTTTTTGTAGGATTTGTGCTACTTTGGAGAGTGATTGAGGCCAGACTTGGTGCAGAAGCTGAGGAGATGCAGTAATTTGGGCTGGACCAATTAATTGTTTTCAGGGAGATGGAAATGGTCAGATTTAGCACCACATAATGGATTATTGCTAGTCCTTGGAACTCTGGTAGCTGGCTGTGTGCATCCTCTTAATCAATTACATTTAGTCTTGCTAGACTTCAGGTTTGGTTAAATCGTTGTGGGGTAAGAGCATGAGCAGACTGTAGCTGCAGGCAGGAATTATGTGGTACCAAGTCTTACTGAAGAGCTCAGAAGAGCTGCTCTGTTCTGGAGCAGCAGCAGGATGATCCTCAACACCCAAAGTGACTCAGGAGGTTGTGTTTGGGCAAATGAATTTTATTCTCAAAGTAACTGAGTCACAGCAAAATTCCTTATCTTTCTTGAAGCACCCCACAGCATGTAAGACATCAGGGTTGACAGGAGACTTTTGATTGCCTAGTGGTGGTTAGAGAGCAGCCAGAACATGGTGGGGCATGAGTATCTGGAGATGTCCTGTATGTTATGATATTTAATGTGATGTACAGCATGTTTCAAAATGTAAACTCTTAAATGAAACCTTGATGTGTCTGGCTATTTCAGATCTTAAATCTTTAGAAGACTTATCTTTGCTCTCTCGCCATATTTTAGCACTTCAAGCCTACTTTTTCTCATTGTCCTAGCAACTTTCAATGATGTGACAGGCTAAAACCCCCAATTAATTCTAAGTCTTTCCACTAATTCCAATAAAAATGTAAATCACCATTAGCAATTTCTTTGCATGGTTATATATGAAAAAAGAGCTCCTGTTTTAATAGCCTAGAAAGAAAATAAGGTTGTACTATGCTGATCAGAGGTTTAAAATAAATGTACCTGCTCTAAAATCTAGGCAGCAGTTCACTGTACAAGTATGATATTTAATCACAGCAGGGTGGTCAGGCTTCTGGGGATGTTATAACTGTATTAAGACTAAAAATAGATATGAGTTAGAACCAAAGTACCAACCTGCTTTTTCAGTGATGTGTACTCAAATGTTAAGCACCTTAACCTAGTGCCTTAAGAGACATGTGGCTTGAATATTTATTATATGCAAAGTGATAACAACATTTCATGTAGTGAATGACTCTGATAGAGCATTAGCTGGTGGTAGAGCTCTTGTTCACCTGGGGAAACAAACTCTTTAGATCAGTTTGAGCTGGGTTTTATACTCATGCAATCTGCCTGTCCTTGAGTGGCCTCCAAGCTGTGTGCAGAGCTTGGGAGAATGGATGGGAAGCTTGGAAGAAGGAGGGCTGAGGTTGGCTGAGATCATTCCCAAACTTGCTTTTCATCAGGCAGGGACAGGATAGCCACAATGTGCTCCTGCACAGGGACAACCATGCCTTTAGGCTCTCTGATCTGCCTCCTCCAGCCATTACCTCTGTGTGTAGCTTTTGGCAGGGCCACAGACTTGCAGGAAGTGCAGGAAAGATATCCTTAAGGGCTGGCACTGACTGTAATAATAATCCTCCTTTAGGGAAGACAAGTACATTTGCCCCCTCTTCTCTGAGGCAATCCTTAAACCTCAGCGTGCTCTTCTACCCACCGTGGTAGCAGAACGTTTGGGCTGCCTGACTGTAATTAGCACTTTGTTGCCAATACAAAGTGAGGAGCAGCACTTTGTTGATGGCTCATGAAATTATGTGGGATAGAGCAGAGCAATGTAGGTGGTTCTGACTGGAGCTGCCAGGACCAACTAGCAAAATTACTCTTTCTGCAGGAAATGAGGAAAGGGGGGTTTATTCCATGTTAAAAAGCAAATTACAAAGCCTAAATTGCTCTTTTTTGGAGCCTTCATCTGGTATGTTCTGGTGAAAACAGAATTATACGTGTTCTGTCTGGCAAGAAATAATTTCATTTTACCACTTTACTTTTTCATGAGAGCTGGAGATAGGACCTGATTTGGGAATATCTTGAGGAAACTGCCAGGCATTGGACATATATTATGGGTCCCATATTTATGTAATGGGAAGCCCAAGGAGCATGCTCTAGGAACAGTTTTTTCTATCTTTCCAGAGGCACTAATGGAGTTTCAGAAGTATTAATACTACTAAGTGTTTGTGGGACCTAAGTTCAACACATTTACTGGAGAAAGAAAGTGCTGAATTCACTTTTGCTGTGATCATCCCCTTTTGTGTTTGCTTTGGCAGACCTTTCAGGGAATAAGCACATGACCACCTTGTTACAGGATGAAATCTCTCTCCTAAGTTTCTTTTAACTCAATATTGACACTTAAGGTGCACTTTAGCATTTGCAAAGAACACAAATGCTTTTAACTTGGGCCTGAATATCAGTTTTTCTGCCTGGTCTTTAGATGGATCTGGGTTTGTTTGTTGCTTACTACCTAATTTTATTTAATTTTTGTCATACGTCTTGTTGAGGAAAAGGAGGTTTTGTGTCTTCAATTTAATTTCAAAGTGAAAGTTCATGATCTCCAGTTGCATCGTTTTTGTGCCTGTTGCTTTGTCCCATCTCTTGATGAGGGCTACCCTGTGGTACCTGCAGACTGATTCCATTTTGGTGTTGGGCTTGCTCCATTCTGTCCAGAATTTCCTGCAGATGCTAATAAATCCCTACTCTTCTTCCTACAGCTTCTTTCAGCTTAGCATTGGGACTTTGCTTCTAGTCATGTGTGTAACTGAGACTGGGAATGGTTCAGAGGATGATCCTGTGAAGTCCTGCTCTATAATTCTTACCGGCTACTTACAGTTTGCTTTCAAAAGCACATTTTCTCCCCTCACATAATTTGTGAGACTTTATAATAGTTTAAAATAGAATAGATTGTTTCACTCGTAAGTGAGGGACCTACAATGATCATCTAGTCCATCTGCAAATATTATCCCTGATCCAGCCTGCCTGTTCATGTAGTGTAATATACAGGAATGCATGAAGGAAAATGAAACTTCCTATTAGATTTCCACCTTTATTCTGTCTCGCTATGAGGTTTCCTGTGATGGTTTTTCAGTTTGTTTGTTCCCCCCACCTCATCCCTCTTCCTTCTGTGGATTGGGGCAGAGAGGAAGGGAGAGGAGTGTTTTTCATGAGTAATGAACAGTTCTGAAAACTCATCCCAGTTGTGAATGATACACCAACAGCCATGCAATGTCCCAAAAGCATCACTGGAGAGACATGAGTGCTGTAGCTCACTCTGAACTCCCCTTATGAGGTGTTTAATCCTCTCTGTTGACCTGCACTGACTTGATTGCTGCCTAACTTAGATGGTTGAAAGCATTCTGCTCTTGTTAAGTGTTACAATGAATGCCCGAAGTAATCATTTTATACATGGCCCTTTCTTCCACAGCAATAAGTGGGTATTTTAGAATTCCTGTGTCTAATGGATGTTATTAGGATACCATGAGGTGCTTTACTGCCTGTCTTAGAGGAGCTGTATAATAGCTGAGATTGATGTGTGTTGACAAAAGAGATCATACCCTGAATTATTATTCATATTACAGTGAGATGTAGAGTGCTCAGCTCCATTGTATTAAATCATGCATGAAGTTAAAACAAGAGAAGATTGATGCTTTTTGCAGTCTTGGAATAAAACAAGCAAAGGATACAACAAAGACAGGAGGAATGTTACCTGGTGATCATGAGATAATCGTGGTCACAGTGAATATTGGACTGTTGAAACAATGTCCTCATTTTTCACGTCAGAAACTATTTGCAGAAATTATGCAGCAGAATTTTTAACATAAAGAATTAAAATGGAGTTCTTCTGTATTCACAGGAACACTTCATGAAAGGGAAGTATCTAAATTTGTTGAATAAATTATTCACTTGGAAGTAATTGGCAGCCTGACTTTTTCTGATGTCCTTCACAGCACTGAGGTATGAACTCATGGTTCAAAGACAATCAGGAACAAATTTAAACTTAGCTGAAGTACATCATTCTCCACTTAAATGGGGTGTTTCAGTGTATCTTCCAGTACCACCTCACTCACATCAATGTGATGGAACTGGAACTTCATTGCTTCTCAAATTAACTTTTTTCATGAGCAGATGAACAATAAAGACTAGTATCCAGTGGGTTAGTAAGGGGAAGTGCATTCCTTGATTTTTAGTAAGAGTGAGGCCAGGTTGCAATGACCAGTAGGTAGGGTCTTCTTCAAAGGCTTTCTAGACAGTCAGGCAATTGAGACACAAATTTGTGCTTGCATTCAGTTATACAGCACTTTGGCTTTAGCCTTGTTTTCTCGAGAAATCAGACAGAAAATGTCAAAATCTCCCCACTATTTCTTCCAGTACATGCAATTTTTTTCTTCTCCTGTGCATATGTGGTAGTGCTTTGAGTGGCTGAATTTCCTATGTTCTTTGTAAGCTCTCATACAATGAGAAGTACAGATTTTCATATCTTGCACTCACATTTGTCCTGTGGTTTTTTGCCACATGCTTCTTCTTGAATTAAGTGTCTGAAGAGTAGCAATAAAGATGAAAAGAATAAGAAGAGCAAGGTCTAACCTCAAGTTCTAAATAGATTTAAAAGGAAAGGGTAAATGAAGGATGAACAAAGAGTGAGAAATGAAGAAAGCAATCTGGATTTGAGGTTAGGATTGTGTCAAGTTCCCCAGTAGTTTTCTTAGGGGAAAACTGGGCATCAACAGTGTAGTGTATTTCCTAAAGTTTTTTAATTGCAAATTAGCATGAGAATTGTAGAAATGGAGATGGCTGTAGTGTTTAAAGAGCTGGGAGAGAAATAACTGGTTGCAATGACAATGGTTGTTATTAACAGAGTTCACTGTAGAACATGAGGTTATAATTGTTAAAGTTGTTGAGGCTTATGCTGACTGGAGGGGGCTGTGGGAAAGGCACAGCTGCAAGCTGGAGGGTTGGAAATGGCTGAGGGGCGAGGAGAGAGTCAGTTGAGTGGCAGTTGGGAGCGAGATTGTGATTGGCTGGAGGAATGAGTGGACAGCACATGAGAGGGAAGCTGATTGGCTGGGGGAATGTGTGGACAGGGTATGAGCGAGAAGCTGATTGGCTGGAGGATGCGTGGGCAGCTGATTGGGTGACAGAACACGTGGGCAGCAGTGCTGCAGCTGAGCCAGCCAATGGGTGCCCTTCTTCTGTTAAATTCCGTTAGGCTTCAGTTTGGTTTCGGTTATGTCCGGTAGAAATTGAAGGTGTAAAGAGGGGGGTGATTTCTGCAATAAAGAGATCTTTTTCGAATGCATAAGGAGGTCTGTGCCGCTTTGTTCCTACAGTTCCTCCAAGGCACATTCTGACACTAAGCATGCTTGCTATTTTCTCAGATGGGACAGAAGATAATCAAGGCATGATTCAACCACTATTTTTGCTGACAGGTCTCACTCATTGTGCTGCTTCTTATCAGCACAAAGCCAGTGCTGAAGGACTTCAGCTTTTTTCAGGGAGGCAGAACTGGGCATGAGGACTGTGTGTGTCACAGGTTATTCCATATCAGTGTCAAATGTGCATTCTGCAAAGCTCCTGCTTGCTTCGACCACCCCTTACCAGAGGCATTCAGTAACTGTAAGGGCACATGTATAAACAGAACTAGGAATTGGTAGTTAGTCCTGCATCAGACCTCCACTTAGAGGTTTAGAGAACATTTCACCATGTCTGTCACACTGAATTAATTATCTATAGTCCTTCTTTCTATGTTCCATCCCAATTAAGGGAGTCAAACAGTCCAGAAGAGAGACCTGCATAAAGGAAGAATAAGCCTTCTCATTTATGTGAGAATAATACAAAAAAGTCGATTAATGTGGATTTAAACTGTGTATGAAAATGGCTCGTTCCCACCACTGCTTGCATTCAAAATGGTTTGTGGCAGCACTCATTTTTACTCCTCATTGATGTCTATGCTTTAATCTCACCATTTCTTTTACCTTGCTATTACAGATCAGGCCTAGATTTTGGCCTCAAATATTCCCTATTACAGAAGAAGCTATTCAATGCTGTTGTGTTTCATTAGTTCATGTGAACCATTGTATAAGTGCTTCCTCAGTCCACATTAAATGTGGGAATGTTGTATAAGTTGCACTAAAGCAGGAGCTCTGGCATGTGCTGTCACTTCCACTAGACATTCTCTGCCTTTCCCTTGTGTAATGCATCTCAGTCTAGTGCTTGAAATTTGGAACAGAATAGCTGAAATAAAAGGTTTATTATAGCATTTTGGGAATTATTGCTGCTTTCTGCATCTTCAGTTCCTCTCTTTGGGCTCTTTTCCTTTTGTGCTGTTTTTCCTTTTTTGTTTGAAAGGGCTGGTGTTTATGTACACAGTCATGTCTTCTCAAGTGTGCTTGGGGAAGGAACTTCCATCAGCTCCCTTGATAGTGTGGAAGAGGAGTCCTCCTCTCCAAGCAGTGACTTTCATAAAATGACTGGAAATTTCCCTAAGGTCACCTTGTTCATCCTTGCCCACAAGAGTTTTAATGCTGTAAAATCTACCTCTGAAATATGACAATCCTCAGCTGTCTTTTCCTTTTGCAGATTACATTTTCTATAAATATTACTTCTCTCATCCCAGACCTCCCCCCATTAAGAGCTATTAATGTCTTAATAATGCTGGCATTCATTAGGAAAATGCACTTCACCTTCTATCACATTCTCACATTCAGATCAGAATGGATCTTTTTAACTTCAGAGAAATAATTTTTTTTTTCCAGGAGATGCTTGCTATTCAGAGATTGTATTTCACACTGCAATTGAAAGGGATTTAATGATCCATCTATAATAATTAGAGCTGTCATGTTTTTGTTATTCATATATTTTGTGAATGACTAACTGCAGCACCTCCCATCTGGCCCCAGTAATGCTTGATGAGGCTCTTTGCTCCACCAGGTCTCCAAAGTTTCATTAAAAGGATAATTTCAAATAATGAAAGTTATAAGGGTGATGTGTAAGTCTTTATATGACACACCTATTCAAATAATTTGTCATGCCATGGAATTTCTGGAATATAGCTATCAGAATGAAAAGTGTTATGCCGTCTTCCATAGTTCAGTGTTTTATTTACTTTATGACCTTATTTTTCAATAACATTTTAGGTCTACCAGACCTAACACAACTAGAAATTGTAGCCTCAGGCTGCATTTGCCAGTTAAATAGCATGACTATGTTATACCAGGGGAGTCTATAATGGTATAATAGCTTCATAGCCAGACTAAAATGTAATTAATCATCTATTAAGAACTGGAAAATAACTGTAATTGGTCACCCTGTATAGCAGGAGCTGGTTAGGCAGAGAATTAATGAGTTTAATGTTAAGTCATTTCTCTCACCACTTTACCTAAACATATTACTGTAGTCATTTACTCATACATTTATTCATCTTTTCATTCATTCATTTAAGCTCTCAGTATCAGTTAAGCATCAGTCTCTTGATCTTGAAATCTTTGCTTTCTTTTATTTCTGGAAATTTTCAACATGGGCTCATATTTTGGCACTTTGATGAATAGAATATGAAAGTGCTAATGGAAGAATAACTCTTTACCTGATTATTCACACTCTAAAATCAAAGGAAGTATTAATTAGACAAGGATGCCAGTGTAAAATATGAATGCCAAGTGGCTCTATCTTCACCTAAGGCATGCCAAACCCTGATGGTTGCCTTCTTGATAAAAGAAAGTCTATTTCCTTTTTCTGGATTTCAGTAGTGATTGAATTGATAGTGCCAAACTTCTCTAATGAAGCAAGAAAGACTGGGAACTGACACACACATTGTAAAATGTTCAAGGAATTGGATGTACTGAGGATGAACGTGGGTTGTATAAAATGAAGAGGTAGCTTGGTTGATTCCATTTCTAGAATGGCTTCCAGAACAGATTAGATGATGTGTGTGCCCTACTGTAGGAGGTTTGTGGATATGGAGACTGAAGAGATCCTTCCAAGGCCTGTCTTACTGAGGAGGGAGGGAAGGAGGTGACATATTCAGTCACAGAGCAGGAGGAAAACTTCAACAGTAGCATCTTAAACGCAACTGTGGAGGTGAGGTTTTAGTAGACAAAGAGAAAACTGTTCTGAGATAAGCAACCCCTGCACCTGCACATCTGCTATTTGTGGGGACTCTGAAGAAAGGTATGTCCTGGAGGAATTGCCAGAGCAGATACAAAAGTGTTCAATAATTCAACTCAGATCTAACAAGAAAACAACACGCAGATATTTTAATGCTGTAGTAAGTGCTCAACATGCATATTAATGTGGGGTGTCACTGGATCCCTCAGACACTGCTGGGACACAAAGAATAACTACAATGCAAACAATGAGAGGCACCAGCAGACTTCATCAGAATTTTCAGGCACTGTCTTATACTCTGACAGTCTGAAGCAGATGAGCACAAATTGAATTTCATGCTAACTTGCTTTGGGCAATGAGCATCCAAATTTTTAATTAATTTTTAGTGAATTAAGGTAACTTATTTATTTTTCAACAAATTATTAATTTGCTCCACGGTCTGCATATATGGCAGGCAATATTGATGGTGTCACTAATGATATTGATGTAAAAACTGCATGGTGGCCATGAAGGTTGGCAAAACCACTAATAACTAAATAGCTTGGTATAGAAGAAATTTCTAAAAACAACCAGAATTCAAGGATTTAGAAACAACTAGATGGTGGTGGGAGGAAAACCACTGAAGCTGGAAAGAAGAATGAAACTCCATGCTGTGAAGGTGGTTGAATGCAGAAACAGTTTGCACAAAGAGGTGGTTGAGTCTCTATCCATGGAGATATTCATGTCCTTGAGTGACCTGCATTACCTATCCCCACTCTGAGCACACTAATTGGACTAAATGATGTCCAGAGGTTCCTCTCACCTTCCAACTTCAGCTAATCTGTGTGATTGTGTATGAAATTATGGTTGCATAGAAACCTTCTCTTCTGATGTTTGCTTATTTTTCAGTACTTTATTTTGTAGCCATCTGGGTGTTTTACTGTCATGGTTACACGTGCATGTATGGGGATGGGGAATGCGGACATGAAGACATACATTAAAAAAAAATAAAATAAAATAGTGAATGCAGTATAACATCTGACATAATTTGCACATTAGGCTTGACTTCCAGCCCTGTGAAGGTTACTTTTTTCACCTTAGGACAGAGAGTGGGGAAAGCTCTGATGTAGAAAGAAGAAAACAAAAGGGTTTTTTCCAATGTCTGATTTCTGACCTACAGCACAACCATACAAAATCCTCTGGGTTTACACTGTCTATTGATAACACTGGAAAATCAACATGTATGCATGGAGTAAGATATCCACACCAGCAAGAAATGCCAAAGAACCTGGTATTGACACAGTCCTATTCTCTGTGCATGACAGGAGCAAGGAGTCACTCTAAAAGCAAAGCCATGTTGGTTCATTCATGTAAAGATATCTCGAGGAAAAGTTTTCTTTTTGACAGGTGTCATGAGATAAGGGCTGAGGCAAGAAGGCAAGCAGAGCCCCATATATTTGTGTGCAGGGTGTTTGGGTTTCTCTAGCCTGTCCTTATATCCACCTTCCTAAGCCAGATCCACAGGGAATCGAGCAAATGGCTGACTCTAAAAGGGAACTAACTAGTCAGATAATTTTTCAGAGATAGACATTTGAGAGGATATCCTGTAAGCTCCATCACCGTTTCTCTTATGGAAGAACCTGTTCAAATCTAGAGTGGATCAATGTTGACCTAATTGTCTTCATCTGGGGAGAAAATGAATGCATGACTAGGTCCTGTTTTAATGGAGACTATGTGTCTCCATACAGAGATTTCTGCTCTCATCTATCATTCCTACCAATCTTTACCTGACCACAATGAAATATTGGTATGCAGAGCATCTATTGTGGGGCTGCACTCCACTCTATGTATTTTCCTCTTTGGGATATATATATATATATATAAAGGTAATAAATGCATTTCCTGAAGTAGTCAAATGGCATAAAAAAAGGAAGATAAAAGAAATGAGGGTTTGTATCCTCTGATATATTTTCTGTATTTTTCTGGTGAACTTTGAAAAAAAATGGCTAAATATTTTTCATCTTCAGAGATGTGAAAAGTATTAAAAAGAATGATAAGCATAAAATAAATTTAAAAAAGAAGCTCAAAAACAGTTTAAAAATGTGAAGAAAAGTCGTGAAAATTTCAAGAGAGACTTTTAGCATTATTTTTTTTTTTAAACTGGGGCAAGGAGAAGCCAAGTATTTTTCAGGTACACAAAAGAAATAGAATTTTTAGCTCATACAGATGAGAATACTGCATGAATAAGGGGCACAAGACTGCTAGAACATGGGATCTGAGTGCCAAAGTCACAAAGGAGATAAGGAATAAACAGCAGCATCTGCAGGCCGGCTCAGTGCCATGGAAAGAGAGACAATCCTGAATTTGAATGGGGAACCAGATTGCAGAAAGAGCCTCATCTGTCCTCTGCAAACATTTGACTCTCAAAATCCAATAGAGCTGTGAGTTTCCATTTGGTTTTATTGTCATTCCCAGTGAACAGGGGGAGCAAAAATGGCAGGAGAGGGAATGAGGATGTTACAGAAAGCTTTTAGAAAGTACTTGGACATTCCTGAGGGCTTTGGAATCAGATGAGAAGGGAGTTCTGAAAAAAAATAATAAAAAATAGAGCAAAGTGTATCTCATCAATTGACAGCAGGTTTCACAGAATCATAGAAGAGAGAAATGCAGAGAGAAGGAAGTTGTGCAGCTTGTTCTGGTGAAGCTGTGGAGCCTAAGTTGGCTGCCTGGGAAAGCAGTGCTACCTGTTCACAGTATTACAGCATTTTATGCAGGACCAAAAATAGAAGGAATTATATTTTCCAACTTCAAAAAGGCTGGGTGTCCAGAGAGAGATATAAGGAGAGTTGTGATCTATTATGTTGAACTAGTCCTCCTTAATGACCAGACTGATTTAAAACTGTTAGCAAGGATGTGGCCAGGAGCTAGGACAGTGTGAAATGTGAGTCAAGATTACAGTTTTAGCAAAGAAAAAGGTGAATAAAACTTTATGGCACACTAATCAAGGGTTGTGGAAGAGAAGGCATGGGGTGAGGCTAGGGAGGGTAGACCTTGAATCAGGAGAAGTGTCTGACAAGCCCTTGAAAGGGAGAATTGTAAAAATAAATTAGGAGCAGCTGTTTGTACTGAATGAAATTACAATCATAGATGCAGAAATGGAAAAAAAACATAAATCTTAATTCTGCCCTTGTACAATAATGTTCCAAAACACATAGTAAAACAATAGCATTAAAAGCAAAGAAAATGAGAAAGAGTAAAGCATGGAGTGAATATTCATTAAAAGAAGAAAAAAAATCTTTCGCCATTAGAGATTTGCACATTGTTGGGCTGTTGTCCTCCTGCTGTAGTTGTTACAGTTCATGGACTGAAGTCCAAAACAAAAGCATAAAAGGAAGATCCAGCCAAACTACAGCTGGCAGATTATTGCAGATTCCTGGCAAACTGCTGTGAATTTGCCTCTCTTGCATTTTCTTTACAACCTTCACCAGCAGCTACTTCAGCCTCTCCAGTAATGAAGATGTGACTCTCTCATTTACACATATTGAAGCTGTTCCATTTTAACATAAATAATTAATTATTCATTGGAGCAGGAATTAGGACAAAGTGTCCAGCATCCCAGGTGAATGCCCAAACTACTGTATTATGGAGAAATTCCCATTTTCTCTTTCTCATTAGGTCTTAATTCAGCTATGCAAAGCAGAGGAGTATCAACAGAAGTAAATGAAATGGCTCTATCCCAAATAACCATGCAAAACACTGAGGAGGGCATCTCCAGAGAAGATGAAAAGCCTACGTTCATTTGAAGCAGAGATTTAACACTTAGAAGACATGGCCACATAAGCACAGTTTTCTTGAACCAAGTTTCTTTATTTACACCTGGGGCACAAATTGGCTGCATTACAAATTTATTCATCCATACAAAATAAATATATCTGTGGGTAGGGCTGCCTTCTGTCACAGAACATGTCTTTCATTCTTAAAGCAGAATTTCTAAGAAAAAGAGAGAGCATAATTCATGAGGACTTTCCAGACGTCTGCAGAAATATTAGCAACGTCTGTTTGCTGACTCTTTTTCACAAATGAAGAATATGGACTTAAAAAAAAACAGAATAGCAAAATACAAGTTACTAAGACTGATACTGCTTTAAATAACAGTGTTTCATGTCCCAGTTGTAACTCCCAGTGCCTCTGTACACTGCCTAGAGAACTGTGACTACCTTAGCAAAAGATAAAATGAAGGGCAGAAAAAATAAGGTATTTTGCACATTAAGGCTAGTCAACTATGTAAGGTCATGTAAAACTTACATCAACATACAGCCATTGATTGAGATTTTGAGAATCAGATGTAAGTTCACTATTGCTGTGAAAGCCAACTTCTTGGAAGAATAAGTCAGTAAGAGGTTGGTACAGGGTGCACCTATCAGATGGCACAGCTGAGAAAAAGGCTCTGGGTATGCTGGCTGACAGTGGCTGAACATGAGCTGCATGTGCCCAGGTGGGTAAGGGGGTATGTGGCCTCCTGGCCTTCTGTGTCAGCAGCAGCGTGGCCAGCAGGACCAGGGCAGTGATTGTCCCTCTGAGCTGGGCTCTGGGGAGGCCACACCTGGAGTGCTGTGTGCAGGTGTGTGCCCCTGGTAAGGTGTGGTCAGTGAGAGATGCCTGTGTATGAATGAAGGTGTCAAAGAGACCATCTACCGACGTTAACAACGGGGATTTTATTTAATATTTAATAAATGTGGGGTAGAGGGATAGGGATGGGAAAGAGGAGAGGGAGAAGGGGAGAAGGGGTAAAGTTGGGGTGGGGTGCCAATGCCACCCGGCCCTGCCACTGGGAGCCGATCATTCTCAGGGGGAGCCGGCATCTCAGGGCCTCCTCCTGGTCCTGGCTCTGGGCTCATTCCTCTCGCTGTCCCCGGAGGCAGCTGAAGGAGAAGAGGCGGCGCAGAGCCCGCCGGGCCGTCTTGGCGATGGAGCGCCATGGCCGTGGGGCCGGGGGCTGCGGGAGGGCTGCGATGCCGGCGGGGCAAGCAGGAGCGCTGCGTGCCAGGGGCTGGGCAGGCAGCGGGCAAGCCCCTGCCGGCTCCCCAGCCCTGTGGGGCTCTTCCTGGGGAGGGGCGGCCTGGGCACAGCCAGCCTCAAGCCATTCTGCGTCGGCCTCGTCCACGGCAGCCGAGGCACACACTGCAGCCGTGTTTGCCTCTTCAGGCAGTGCCGTGGGGAGAGGCTTGCTGACATCGCCCTCATCGCTGACATCGCCCTCATCGCTGTCCGCAGTAGAAGATGCTGGCTCTTTCTCTTCTTGCGGTGGCAGATCCAGCACGCTCTCTGGCTCACTGTCCCTCTGTCCTGCCGCTCCTCTTTCTTCCTCCCACTTTTCCAGGAGCTCGTTTAGAAGAGTATCGCAGGGCAGTGACTCGCCAGAGGTGGAGCACAGCTGTTCCAAGAGGTCGGGAGCTGCCGTCTCTGCCTTGTTTTCTGCCTGTCCTCCCGAGTCTGTGGTCACGCCCGAAGTGCCGTGTGGCACCTGGGAGCCTGCAGCAAGTTCCGGGGTGACCCTTGACTCATCTCTGAGGACACATCCTGCTTTGCCTTGCGGTGGCAGAAACAAGGCCCTCTCTGGCTCGCTGTCCCTGTCTCCTGCTCCTTCTCTGTCAGGGAGCTCTTTTTGCTCCCAGTCTTCCAGGAGCTCCTTGACGAGAGAGTCACAGGACAGCGAGTCATCAGAGATGGGGCCCAGCTCGGCCAGCAACTGGTCCAGAGACACCAGCTCAGAGGACTTTGGTGTCTCTCCTGCAGCGTCTTTGGTCACGCTGCAAGTGCTGTGAGGCACCGCGGGGCCTGCAGCTGGCTCCAGAGTGGGGCTTGGTGGATCCCTGAGGATGCACCTGGGCGTCGTGGGGCTTTCTTTGTCGTGCAGGGGGGAGAAGCTGCATCCAAACAACAGCTCATCCGCCTCCTGCAACGTTTTATCCGCACGACGCTGCAAAGCCTCAACATCCTCTAGGCACAGCTGCTTGTCACGCGCACTCTGCCCGGTGGGACGACGCATTCCCTCCCCTCCCTGACGTCCACTTAACCACTTTGTGGTTCTCAGGGTGGACTCGATGGGCCTGTTCTCCCGCAGATGTGGGCCCAGCTCTCTGAAAACGTCCTTGCAGACGCTGCTGCTGGGCCCTCCCATCAGCTTGAGGAGCACCTCTCTCTCAGAGTGCTCCAGCTGTTTCCATACTGGCAGGGTCTGAATGTCGAGCGGGTCGCCACGTGCAGGTTGAATGGGCGGCAGGTGACTGTCCTGCCTTCCCGCTGACCCATGCCGCTTGTACAGCAGGGGCTGCCACTCACGGGGCTGGCCGCGAGCGTTCGCCTGCTGCTTCTCAGACATCTTCTGTGTGCTTTGCCAGACACTGGCCACAAGCACACCATGTAGCTGCTGCCTCCAGTGAAGCTGCTGCCTCCTCAGAGAGCTGCTCTTCCGAGAGTGATGGCTGTCGGTATTTATAGCCCCCATGGTCATGACGTTGACCTGTGGCAGTGTGCCTCAGGGAATACAAAGGGTTACATTGTCCCACCCCAAACCCCTTGTGAAGGGTGGCCCAGGTGTTCTGATTGGGTTTGAGTCCCTGGAGGGTTCTCCCTTGGTGTGCTTCTACTGGTCCCTGACCCTGAACTTAACCCTCAAAGGTGAAGACCCTCAAGAGTTCTGTCCCTCAAAAACCCCTGCTGTGCCTCTGTTTGGAGCTCTCTGTTCTGGACCTGAATTTGTGCCCATGCTGAATAAATGGTTTCATGAACCGGGATCCCGTCTCTTTGGTGTTTCATGCTGGTCCCCAGAATCCTGCTGCTTCCTGGACGAGATCCTGAGGTTGCTGACTGCAACATATGGTGGAGAATGCGGGCATCCAGTGAAGTAAGAGAACAGCAGGACGCAGCTCCACGGACACCTCGTAAGTCACCGGCTGATGGCTTGAGAGCCGGCAAGACCCCCGCCTAAGAAAGGAGGACTTAAGAGTACCTGGCAGGAAGGCTGGGTTGGGAGTGCCTTGGAGGCATGGGGAAGAAAAGGGCTTACAGAGGTTGGGGAGCTGAGACCAGATGCTGGGACAAACATCTTACATCATCCAACGAGACGTATTATATATGATATTAACATTATGGATGATTATGGACAGTGTGGCTCTTCTGGTGGACTGTTTTTGTCTTCTGTGAAGTTCCTTTTTTTTTTTGGTGCATACCTCCCTGTACCTTCCCCTTTCCTCTGTTCCTAAGGGCAGGACAAAGGGTGAAAAAAGCCAAGATGGCTCGGGGCTGCTGCCGTCTCCCCATCACCCTGGTGTCTTTCTGCCATCCCATCCCCTGTTTTCCTGAAGGCAGGCAAGGAACGGAGAACATCCAAAGTGATGCGGGTCTGCTGCCGTCTGCCCGCCGTTCTGTGTCCTCCTTTACCCCCTGTCTCTCCATATTCCCCATTCCCGGTCCAGGAAAGTCCTTCCCGGACCGCCCCCCCCCCCCCCTCCCAAGATGGCACCGGCCACGCGGTCTGGGATCCCTTGTTTCCTGCCTTGCTCCTTCTTTTCCGGTCCCAAACCTTCCCGAACCTCCCAGTAACTCCTGCTTCGGTCCCACCCCTTTGTTCGGCTGCTCCACCCCTGGGGGCTGTGCCTTTGCCATGGTGGGCAACACCTCCTCCGGGGAAATCAAAAGTGTAACCGAGCTCCCAAAGCCAGCGTTTCACCAAGAAGATCTTAAGGGGCTATGCCCATGTGGGAGCCGGAGCGGAAGCTAGAGATCGAAGAACTCTGCCCCTCGTGGGAGGAGATCTAAGACCTGCACCCTTCCTAAAAGAGAATCCTAAACTAGAAGAGACTGAACAAAAAAGCCATTATGTTTGTATTAAGTACCATCACTGTTTAATTTGCCCGGCATGGTCCAAGATTTAAGTGTTTGTTTTTAATTTTGTTTTTTCTGTTTGCTTAATGTATTTTGTTATTGAGTTTTTGGTATCCCACAAAGCAAAGCGGGTGCTCTGTGGAGGAGGTGAGATTTTAAGGTGTATGTTTGGAAACATTTTAAGCTCCTAATTAAAATTTGAAAAAAACCAAAAATAATAAAAAAGGAGCAGATGTGGCAGTGTACCTCAGGGACAACAAAGGTTTACATTGTTCCACCCCAAACCCCTTGTGAAGGGTGGCCCAGCTGTTCTGATTGGGTTTGAGTCCCTGGGGGGTTCTCCCTTGGTGTGTTTCTACTGGTCCCTGACCCTGAACTCCACCCTCAAAGGTGGAGACCCTCAAGAGTTCTGTCCCTCAAAAACCCCTGCTGTGCCTCTGTTTGGAGCTCTCTGTTCTGGACCTGAATTTGTGCCCATGCTGAATAAATGGTTTCATGAACCGGGATCCCGTCTCTTTGGTGTTTCATGCTGGTCCCCAGAATCCTGCTGCTTCCTGGACGAGATCCTGAGGTTGCGGACTGAAACATTGACCCGTGTCACAATGGCCTCTGCACGTGATGTCACCGCGGGTCACAAAGGCCTGGTGGGCAAGGCCACGCCCTGTCCCTGAGGCCTGGTGGTTTCCATGCAGCCAAGCCTGGTCACAAACGCCTTTTTTAGGCCTTTTCCTTTTATCTTTGCCTTTGCTTGTTCTGCTCCCAATGACCTATAGCTCTGTGTTGTCCCACCTTGTGTGTTCCTCCCCTAAACATCCCCAAAGAAGCCCTGTGCCGTGCTGAAGTGTTTTACCCACCCAGCCCACCATGTGTCCCTGCTCTGAACCGAGGCAGAAGGATCATCAGCAAGGCAAAAATCTGTTTGAATTTAATCTGTTCACTACTGTAAAAGACAATAAAAGTCTTTGTTAGCAGAGATTAGGAACACAGGAGTGCCAAGGAAAAATCTCCCTTCTTTAATCGATGTGAGGGTGAGGGGAAAATGGTCACAAAGGACGAAGAAAATGCTGAGGTACAAAATGCCTTGTTTGCCTCAGCTTTCAGGAGTCAGATGGGTTATCTGGAGGACAAGCAGTCCCCTGAGCTGGCACACAGGGACAGGGAGCAGACCTGACCCCCTGCAATCCTGGTGGATGTCGCTGGTGACCTGCAGAGCCGCTGAGACCCTGACAAGTTTATGGGGCTGCCCAGAGTCCCCCAGGGGTGCTTGAAGGAGCCCACAGAAGAGCTTGCCAAGCAACTCTCCCATCTTTTATTGTCATCATTCCTGGCCAGTCGGGGAGGTCCCAGGTGACTGGAGGTGCCAATGGGACACCCAGGCCCAAGAAGGGCGGCAGGGAGGATGTGAGGAACTGCAGGCCTGTCAGCCTGACCTCGGGGCCCAGCGAGGTTCTGGAGCAGATCATTGTGAGGGGGATCACACAGCCCAGAGAGGACAACTGAGGGATCAGGCCCAGCCAATGTGGGTTTAGGAAAGGCAAGTCTAGTGTGAGCAACCTGATGTCCTTAGGGCTGTGGGTGATGTGTCTTGGGGCTGAGGGAAAAGCTGTGGATGGAGTCTCCCTGGACTTGAGCCAAGCCTTTGACTCTGTATCCCACAGCACAGTCCTGGAAAAGCCGACAGCCCAGGGCTTGGGCAGAGGTACCCTTTGTTGGGTTAAGAACTGTCAGGATGACTGTGTCCAGAGAGTGGTGGGGAATGGTGCTGCATCCAGTTGGTGACTAGTGCTGTCCCTTGTGGCCAGTCCTGTTCAGTTTCTGTCCTGCTGATGTGGCCAAGGGCATTGAGGGTATCCTCAGCAGGAAATTTGTGATAACACCAAGGTGGGTGGGAGTGTTGATGTGCTGGAGGTTGGGAAGGCCCTACAGGGGGATGTGGCCAGGCTGGATTGATGGTGTGATGCCATCAGGATGAGGTTCCAGAAGAGCAAGGTCTGGGTCCTGTGCTTGTGTCCGAAGAAGCCCCTGCAGTGCCCCAGGCTGGGGGCTGAGTGGCTTGAATTCTGCCCAGCAGGAAAGGCTCTGGGTATGCTGGCTGACAGTGGCTGAATATGAGCCGCGTGTGCCCAGGTGGGTAAGGGGGTATGTGGCCTCCTGGCCTTCTGTGTCAGCAGCAGTGTGGCCAGCAGGACCAGGGCAGTGATTGTCCCTCTGTGCCTGGGCCATGAGGAGGCCACACCTGGAGTGCTGTGTGCAGGTGTGTGCCCCTGGTAAGGTGTGGTCAGTGAGAGATGCCTGTGTGTGAATGAAGGTGCCAAAGAGACCATGTACCGACGTTAACAATGGGGATTTTATTTAATATTTAATAAATGTGGGGTAGAGGGATAGGGATGGGAAAGAGGAGAGGGAGAAGGGGAGAGGGGGTAAAGTTGGGGTGGGGTGCCAATGCCACCCGGCCCTGCCACTGGGAGCCGATCATTCTCAGGGGGAGCCGGCATCTCAGGGCCTCCTCCTGGTCCTGGCTCTGGGCTCATTCCTCTCGCTGCCCCCTGAGGCAGCTGAAGGAGAAGAGCCGGCGCAGAGCCCGCCGGGCCGTCTTGGCGATGGAGCGCCATGGCCGTGGGGCCGGGGGCTGCGGGAGGGCTGCGCTGCCGGCGGGGCAAGCAGGAGCGCTGCGTGCCAGGGGCTGGGCAGGCAGCGGGCAAGCCCCTGCCGGCTCCCCAGCCCTGCGGGGCCCTTCCTGGGGAGGGGTGGCCTGGGCACAGCCAGCCTCAAGCCATTCTGCGTCGGCCTCGTCCACGGCAGCCGAGGCACACACTGCAGACGTGTTTGCCTCTTCGGGCAGTGCCATGGGGAGAGGCTCGCTGAGGCCCTCATCGCTGTCAGCCGTAGAAGATGCTGGCTCTTCCTCTTCTTGAGGTGGCAGATCCAGCGCCCTCTCTGGCTCATTGTCACTCTCTCCTGCCGCTCCTCTTTCTTCCTCCCACTTTTGCAGGAGCTCGTTTAGAAGAGCATCGCAGGGCAGTGACTCGCCAGAGGTGGAGCACAGCTGCTCCAAGAGGTCGGGAGCTGCCGTCTCTGCCTTGTTTTCTGCCTGTCCTCCCGAGTCTGTGGTCACGCCCGAAGTGCCGTGCGGCACCTGGGAGCCTGCAGCAAGTTCCGGGGTGACCCTTGACTCATCCCTGAGGACACATCCTGCTTTGCCTTGCGGTGGCAGAAACAAGGCCCTCTCTGGCTCGCTGTCCCTGTCTCCTGCTCCTTCTCTGTCAGGGAGCTCTTTTTGCTCCCAGTCTTCCAGGAGCTCCTTGACGAGAGAGTCACAGGACAGCGAGTCATCAGAGACGGGGCCCAGCTCGGCCAGCAACTGGTCCAGAGACACCAGCTCAGAGGACTTTGGTGTCTCTCCTGCAGCGTCTTTGGTCACGCTGCAAGTGCTGTGAGGCACCGCGGGGCCTGCAGCTGGCTCCAGAGTGGGGCTTGGTGGATCCCTGAGGATGCACCTGGGCGTCGTGGGGCTTTCTTTGTCGTGCAGGGGGGAGAAGCTGCATCCAAACAACAGCTCATCCGCCTCCTGCAACGTTTTATCCGCACGACACAGCAAAGCCTCAACATCCTCTAGGCACAGCTGCTTGTCACGCGCACTCTGCCCGGTGGGCCGACGCATTCCCTCCCCTCCCTGACGTCCACTTAACCACTTTGTGGTTCTCAGGGTGGACTCAATGGGCCTGTTCTCCCGCAGATGTGGGCCCAGCTCTCTGAACACGTCCTTGCAGACGCTGCTGCTGGGCCCTCCCATCAGCTTGAGGAGCACCTCTCTCTCAGAGTGCTCCAGCTGTTTCCATACTGGCAGGGTCTGAATGTCGAGCGGGTCGCCACGTGCAGGTTGAATGGGCGGCAGGTGACTGTCCTGCCTTCCCGCTGACCCATGCCGCTTGTACAGCAGGGGCTGCCACTCACGGGGCTGGCCGCGAGCGTTCGCCTGCTGCTTCTCAGTCATCTTCTGTGTGCTTTGCCAGACACTGGCCACAAGCACACCGGGTAGCTGCTGTCTTCGGAGAAGCTGCTGCCTCCAGTGAAGCTGCTGCCTCCTCAGAGAGCTGCACTCCTGAGAGTGGCGACTGTCGGTATTTATAGCCCCCACGGTCATGACGTTGACCTGTGTCACAATGGCCTCTGCACTTGACGTCACTGCGGGTCACAAAGGCCTGGTGGGCAAGGCCACGCCCTGTCCCTGAGGCCTGGCGGTTTCCATGCAGCCACCCCTGGTCACAAAGGACTTTTTTAGGCCTTTTCCTTTTGACTTTGCCTTTGCTTGTTCTGTTCCCCATGACCTACAGCTCTGTGTTGTCCCACCTTGTGTGTTCCTTCCTTAAACATCCCCAAAGATGCCCTGTGCCATGCTAAAGTATTTTACCCACCCAGCCCAACATGTGTCCCGGTCCTGAACCTGGGCAGAAGGATCATCATCAGCAAGGCAAAAATTCATACTGGAATTTGTATCCCTTTTGCCTAATGATGAGGGTAGAAAAATAGCATTTTTCAGCATTTTTCATTTGTCCTGGTTTAGGGCATTTTTGGGAGAAAACCTCCAGTGGGGCCTGCCCCAGGAAGCAAACTTATGTGGCCCCTTTCTCCCGCCCCCCAACCGGTTCAGGAAGAGATTTCTCTAAGAGAAGTGGAAAAAACCTGTTTATTTAACAGGCACAGCACTACCCAGCACAAGAATGAACAATATCGAATTACAAAACCTCTTGCTGCTCTGAAGAGATGACAAATTCAGAGGGTTTCTTTTCTGTGGGTGTTTGTTCTGTTATCAGTCCCTCTGGCGCTGGAAAACGCCGCTGCCCAGGCTGGGCTCCCGGTAGTCCACGGGTATAAGCTCCTGGTGCTCCCCCGAGTCTCCAGTCCAGACCAGGTTCGATCTGTTCAAGGAAAAGGGAGAGAAAACAGTCCAGGAAGACCTCTCTGCTTCGGCTAGCTGGAAAAGCCAAAGCAATCTGTGTCTTGTCTGTCTGTGCTGTAGTCAAAACCCTGTCCTGGGATGCGGGGGGAGCAAGTACAGTCTCTGATAACAGACTCGGTGCTTCTTTTCCACTCACTTTTACTTTAAGATGAAATTTTAAGGATACAAAACCTATTTCTGGGCTAGGTGGATGAATGGGGATACAATTTAACATCACAATCACCCCAGGACAGTTACCTTTATTTTTTAAAAGCATTTGCTGTAGCATATACCTCCTACACTCTTGTTTTTTATTTGTCAAACAGCCTTACAAAGCTTTCATCAGCCTTCCACTGATGTGTTCATTTAGGGCTGCCCCATCAGGTGTAGATGCTTTTTCAGACAATGCCAGTGACAAAAAATCAGGTTTGATGATGAAGGCAGTCAAGCAGAGCTTTAGCAGTAGCTTGTTACTTCTGGGTTATGGTACAGAAGAATTAATAGTACACCCACATTTTAGGATGAAATAAATACTTTTCTCAGAGACAAAATGGTGGGTTTATGCATTTGATACCTTCTGTTGACTTTTTGTTAACCAAAAAAAAAATCACCCTGAGCCCACTGAGTGGTAATGCTGAGGGATATAAAAATCAGTTGCTTAGGTGGTGTCACAGGGGAAGAGTGAAACAGCTTTACCCTCTGCAAAAATGAAGATACCTGGGCGTGCTCTGTCAGTATGGGAAGTCTCTTTGCATGAGAAAGTTCTTGCATGCCATAGTATCAGGATATTGCTGGCTGTGTGACAAGCTTTGGAAATAGTTTTAAACATTGTCCAGAACTGACTGTTCCATGCAAATTTATCAAATACCCTCAAGAATGTGCTGTCAAAGAGATGGCACTTGTCCTTCTTCCATGTCGAGCAGCATCCTACACACTGGTGTAGGACAAGTTCCATTCTGCACCATGATCTGGTGCATGAAAATGCACTTAGACTGCCTGAAGTGAAAGGCTTTTAGTTTTCTTTTTTCTTCATCTACTGAAACATTTGCTAGCTTAGTCTGTTTATGGTCACGCTTTCTATGAATTTTTCATTATAAACAGCTAAAGGTTTAGTAAATAATTAATTGTTTCTATAAGCATCTTACAGACACAAGCACCTGGATAAAAAGTACTTTTTAATTCTGAAAACTGTGGAGTGGGCAACATATTGGGCTGCTGGGCTTTCTAAAAGCTAATTTCAGAATGCTTATTAAAAGATAAGTTATTAATTAACCCTTTATGGGTAATCTTGAAGGAATATTTCACATGTATTTTCAAAATAAGCATTACAAAGGTTTGGGGTAATTCTGCTGTGTTTCTTTGTCTGACCATGAAAATATCTAGAAAAGCTCTGGTTTGTACCCAATTTCAGATCAAAGTTGGCTGTATGAGCTCTGAGCTGTCCTGGGACTGGGAGAGGAAATTTGCATTGGAGCTCTTTGGGGTTGTGCCAGCTGAAATCTCAGTCTGTAGAGAAAGGCACAGCTCTGGCCTTCCCATGGCACTACACCACTCAGAAAATGAGAAACTGAAACAGTCCTTTACCCTGTCTCTGCTCCCTCCATGCAACCAGATATGCTGAGGGATGGTTCCCTGTGAAACCTGGGAAATGTCCTAAATGAAAAAAAAAAATCTCATGAAAACAAAGAAAGTGCAAAGAATTAGATCACAGGAGGAAAAAAAGAAATTGCTCTTAAAAGGGGAACCCAAACCAATCCCAACTAGAGGTCTGTCCCAAGAATCCTTTTGCCACAACTGATGTTGATGTAGACAAATGCTCAGTTCACTCCTCAACCCATTCAAAGGGACGTGTGGTCAACTCAGTCCAAAACATAAATTTTCTGCCAAACTTTTAAAAAAGTTTAATATTTTCATGACATAGATAAATAGCACATTAATTATGTAAACTGGGGATTTCAGAAAATAATTTCTGCCTGCACTATTGTGAACCTATTCCATAACAACCATTTGTTTCTATATTAAAGCCAAACCAAGAGATTGTGTAAAACCCATTTGGAAACAAAGCTGTACTGCCTGTCTCACTTACCCAAATGCATCAAATTGAAAAGCACAAAGAGTACCAAACCAAACCCACCTACACATCTAGCCCTAAATTCCTTCTGCCACAACCAAAATCTTTGATAGACAAAGCTTTAATTTAGTGCTTTAATTGGTGCTTTAATTTAGCACCAATGCTAAGGTGACTCTCTTGCTGACATTCAGACAGGGAATTCAACACAGGCACACCTATGGGAAAAGGACAGTAGCTTTTCCAGTGATTCTTTAACTCTCTGGGGGGTGGTGAGGCCCTGGCACAGATTGCCCAGAAAAGTTGTGGATACCCCATTCCTGGAAGTGTTCATGGCCAGGCTGGATGGGGCTTTAAGCAACTTGGCCTAGTGGAAGGTGTCCCTGCCCATGGCCAGGGGTTGGAATAAGATCTTTAAGGTCCCTTCCAACCCAAACCATTCTGTGATTGTCTCTCCACCGTAACCAGGGTTTCTCTCAAGTGGAACTCCTAAGCTTCTGTGGTTACACAGAAGGGACAGGGATTAGAACCTCTTTCTGGTGTCCTTGATTGTGATATCAAAGCTGTAGGTTATGGAAAACCAAGGTGTTCTTACATGTTTTGAGTTCCTGCAGTAGCTTCAGACTCATCTTCTTGTGGACTGGATATTTCTTTTATAATCAATCTCCTTCATATGTTGATAAATGGAGGCTGTTTGTGAATCTAAGGGGAAAAATGTATAAAAAAAGAGAAAAAGCTTCTCTCACATGTTTGAAAAATAGCTTCACAGTCCAACAGCCTCCTCTCTCTCCTCCATCCTCCCGTGCCTCTCAGCACATTGCCTGGCTGCGTTATTCCTGGTTCAGCTCCCTGCTCCCGTGCTGGTTCCAGTCACCTTGTGCAAAGTCAAGTGGCTGCAGAAGTCACGCAAGCAGGTCAGTGCCTGGGCTCTCTGCACTCGGGGGACAATCCTGCACAGAGGCTTGGCTCGGGCTGCTGTGTTGGAGCTTCCCTCAGCATCTCTACTGCTTGAGCTAAAAAACACAGGGCCAGATTGATGGGGACGTCAGAAGTACATTTTCCCAGGGGTCAACTAAATCCTGGTAATGATGCAATGCTGCAGTGCACTCCTCCTAATCCAATCAAAGAGCGCAGTGGTTTGGGCCCTATCAAATGAAGTTCAAGGTAAGCATGTGAAACGTGGCTGCTCCTCAGCTGTTGGCAGCTCTCCTAAGTGCTGAGAATCAGATCAGAACAAGAAAAAAGCCTCCCATCCCCAAAAAGAAACTCACACAGACGCACACTTGGAAAAAAGATGGTACTTTAATTCAGCTTTGTTTGCCAGGCTTTTTGTTTTCCTCTTTCTGATTTTAAAGCCTATTTGTTTTAGGTCCTGATTATTTCTAAAATTCTAAGAATTTTGGTACTTCATTTTATTGGTTGAAACCATGTCTGGAGTGGGAACTCCTGATTTGTTCTCAGGTGTGAGCAGACTCAATACATTAGAGAAATTCAAGACCCTTTTAAAAGACCTCAAATTGAGTGTCCAGAAAGTTGACATGCCAGAAAACATTTCATTTCTGGAACTCTTTATTTATTTTTTTATATTCCTTTGAATTTAATGCTAATAATACCAAGGTTGCGGGTTCATTCCCTGTCGAGGCCATTCACTTTAGAGTCAAACTCAGTGAGCATTGTGGGGCCCTTCCAACTCAGGATCTTCTGTGATTCTTTGCTCAGTAAAGGCATTGATGTTCAAAATATAGGATCAGGGAGTACTGTAATATTTCTTCTGTATTAATTTAATCCATCAAACAGTGAAACCACCAGCAAAATTTCACACAGTTATTGACTTGGTTTACTCCATATTAAATATTAATTGCAATTTCTTCATCATGTCCTATTGAAGTTTCCCAGCTGTGTGTGAGATATATACATATTTATATTTTATGTAATGCCATGCAGAGAGCACACAGCATTGATGGACACCCTTGTTACTTCTCATGCAGAACACTGGAATAAAAGCAAATTAAAAGTACCCTATAGATCTATCTGCGACCTAGTTTAACCCCACCCAAAAGAGAAGTCTCTGGCTTTGGAGAGTGGCTGTCCCTGTCTTCTCTTTACATGCTCTGGTCCCCAGTGAAACACCTTGCAGTGAAGACACTTATGTCTCTGTGGCTGAATTTTCAGAATTAGGCTTGCTATGAGCAGGGTGTTGTGGACTTTTCTTAGGCAGTTCCAGGATGTGGTCAATTCTTAATTACCTGTGAGGGGATTACCCAGTACAGGGATTAACTCTGCTGTGGCTGCAAACCACTGAGGCCAGACCTGCCCGAGCTGGCTCAGATCTGCAGCCAGCAGGACTCTGCTGGCTCTGTGCTGTAGATGTTTGTGGGTCTGAGCTCTCCTGGGATGTCCAGCTGCTTCAGGAAGGTTAAGCTTTAGCCTTATTTGGCTTTTTGCTTGTGTGTTACCTTGCTGGATAAGGACACTACTGCAAAGCACTGTCATGGCAATGAGTTAATAGTATTGAAATCCAGCTAAACCTAACTTATTAATATAAAACTTGTTTTGAAGGAAAATGAAGCCCTGAGTTAATTATTTAAGACTTGATTCTTTCTCTTTCAGAAGATTTAAGTTTAGATTTAGATTTAAGTTAGATTTTAATCAGATCCCCTGATTTAAGTTTTCTCATGCACCTAATATTCTCATCTGCTGGTTTATAAGCACTTTTCAAGTTTCTGCAATGTTTTTGCACTGGTATGATGTATAAGAAGTGGATCAACTCCTCTCTGATTTGACATTCCCAACTCCGCTGAGCAAGTGTTTCTTTGGAATCCGCTTGCTCTGAGTAAACTATGTTCTTGCCAGTGTTTACTGAAGGGATTTGTTGACTGGGAAATGCAGCTATTTCTTTCACATTGATTGCAAGTCTTGCCAGCCACTGTTTTGAACTGTGTTTTGTTTTCTGAAGAGCTCATTACCCTGGCCAAGCCTTTTACTTCATTCAAGTGCAGCTTGCAAGTCTGCTATGTTCATCTCAGTTGTTTCATAGAATATCCTGAATCAGAAGGGTCCAACAAGGTTAAATGTTTGTTTTGGTTTTTTGTTAGCTTATTGTTCAATAATTTTAATTTTCTTCAGAGCTATACAAGAGTTGACTATGAAAGCTCTGGTCATCCCAGGGCTAAACCTGAATGGTCCTAGAGCACTGACTAATACACCAATCCTTATTGTCCATGCAGGCATGATCCCTTTTGAGCACCCCTGGGGACTTTCATGAGTGTTCTGATGCATCAATCATAGAATCATAGATCAGCAAGGTTGGAAAAGATCATCAAGTCCAACCATCCAGACTAGATCCTCCATCTTCTAGTCTGCTGTACTCTCCCACTGCTGGACAACTCCAGCCTCAGCTGCAGGAGTCCTGAGGAACTGGGGATCAGTCTTTGGCCCAGCTGAACAGCCATGGTGGTGGCAAAGGTCATGAAGCTGTAAAAGCAAACGTTAATTCAGTAGGGGCGATGCAAAGCACTTGTGTTAGGCAGGAGCCCCAGATTCGTCTTCAAACCAAACTCCCCCTCTCTTCCATGCAAGGTTACCAAAACACAATATGTGCTGCTAGGAGAGCAGCTACATTAGATGCTACAATTGGTATAATCTTTTCCTAATGTTTGACTCTATCAAGAAGTGAACTGACATGTCCCAAAATCTGAGAAATCAGAGGGAAGCTGATTTCAGCAAAGCTTGTTTGTTTGGAACTGTCTTTTCAAGGAATGTTTTTTTTTGTGACATTTAGTTTTCTAAGTATACTCCAGAATGAAAGATGGGCTTTTCAGAGAAGGAAAGCATTTAAAACTAAATTTTACCCTGACATATTCCATTCTTTGCCTGGGGTAAGATACAAGAATAGGCGTGGCAAGTCAGAAGCCCCCTCTCATTTTTTAGAAAACTGATATTATGGTAACATAACCTCTGGTTTGTTCTTGGGGGGAAGTAACTGGGACAGCTTTAAAGTACTTCAATTGCCATTCATGCACATGATTTAAATCAGCCTGTTCTGCTGACAAGATGAAACCTACGGGAAATGGGTTTTACTTGCTCCTTAAGTAGATAATTTGGGGAGGAGACAGGACGTGAAATGAGGGAATCTGACAGGAGCAGCAGTTGAGATGGTGACAAACTTCATAAAAAATATGTTTAGTAGGCATTCAAGAATAAGGAATTCTTTACTTACAGAGTAAAGATGACATATTCAGATAATAACCCTTGAATGTTGCTTTTTGTTTTCTGTTATTTTCTGACAATTTTGTGTGTGCAGATTTCCTTATTTACTCCAATTTTTACTAATTCTTTGAGCCACAGGGTAGGAAAGAGGTGACAAGATTTGAATTCAAGGAATAAAGGATGAGCATGGTGCAGAAATTACCCATTTCTCAAGACCACATACAATACAGTATCCAAAAGATTTGAGAAGTATCCAAAGCATGCTGTGTGAGGAGGGGTCTGTCTTCCCTGTGCTCAGCATGCAGCTGTCCAGAACAAGCCAGAAGATGCTGAGAAAAGGGATTTTTAAGTCTTGGCTATCCACTGCTTGATTCAGAGCTGCAGAGAGCACCTCTGTTCCCTCTGAATCCAGCCTTCGGCCATCCCTTGAAAGTATTACGGCTCCTTCCTGGCTTTTCATTGTGTTCAGGAAAGAAATCATCCAGGTGATGTCTTTCTGGTTTCTCCATTTTGATTTACAGGTTTCCCTCCCAGGTGCAGAAATAGAGTTTTTGGACATGAGGGAGAAAGAAGAGAAAGGACTTTTCTTCACCCAGGGATTTGGGGCTGGAGGGATATTTATTCTTAGACAGGTCAGGATTAAGCACATCTTTATATCATCAGTGATCTGTCTGTCTAACCTGTTCTTTAAAAGCTCTGTAGGAGGAACTCTCCAAATTTTCTGAGGGATTTCTGCTGCCCTTCATTAGCACAATCTATCAGTCTAATGTGAAGCAGTTGTTCTGCAAATTTTTCTTCCTTGATAGGCCTCTTCAATAATCTTACATGGACTGGGATACCATTGATATACATCTCTTTATCACTGAGAAATCATTTCATGATTTCCTAAACAAAAGAAAGCCAGTTTTCCTACAGACAGTTTTCAAACTTGCTATCCTTGCTGTTTTTCTCTGGACTCTCTCCAATCTTTCTACATCTTAGTGGGATGCCCAATCCTAGACACAACACTCCAGCTGAGGTCTCATCACCAAGATAAAGGAGAATAATCCTAATTACCTCCTGTGTCTTCCATATGTCAATTCAGTCAGGAATGAGATGTGCCTTTTCTGCTGCAGAAGCACATTGTTGAGTCCTATGTAGTGCTCAGCTCTCACCCTGACTTCTTTTCTGCAGCATTGCTCTTCTGCCAGTTATTTCTTATTTTACATTGGAATTCTCCTTCCTAAGCAGAACACTTATTTATTGATTTTGTTTATATCAGAGCAATTCCTCAATATGCCAAGACCATTTTTGTTTGTCATCCTGCCCTCTGGGGTCCCTGCAAGACCTCTCAGCTTGGCTTTATCAGCAAATTTTATGTGTCTTTTCTATAATATCATCCAAAGTATTACAGGTAATATTGAATGAGCCACATGATTGAAAGACCCCCAGAGGAACCCTTGTAATGCTCTCTTGAGTTTGATAGCAAGCTGCAATTTACAGTTGAAATGCTGCGTTTACCTGAATCCAAGACATGTTTGTAATCTCGTCTTTACCCTTGTGCACAGGGTTCATTAAAGAGGAAGGTTTAATGACTGGCCACAACTCATTAACTTCACCAGGGCAACAGCCAGTTCCTATATACAGAGAAACAGACAAGGGAGGTTGGGAGGTTTTTTGTGTCTTCTGATCTGTCATTGGAAAGAAAGAAGTTATATGTTCTCATCCAAGGCAAAAAATTATTAATATCTTCTCTTTAATAGAGGGGTGAGGCACCTTCATCCTCCTCACACTTACCAGTGGGATAATGCCAGGTTTTGTGAAGCAGCTAATGCATGGCAGCTTCGTGTCCTGCTGTCTGTCCTCAAAGCAGCTAAGATAGACTGACTAAACAAGTTTTGAATATTTGAGATTGTCACAGTAGAAAAAATAGCATCTGGAGTGTGGATAAATATGTTCACAATGATGAAAAGATGTTTTAGAAATATTATCTGTCCTGTCTTCCTCTCACATGCTTGTAGGATGTTACATGAGACTGTAAGAAAGCCTCAGTGAAGTCAGCTGAGAACACATCTACCACTGCCTTCTCATCCAACACTTGTGCTGCCTTGTCAAGGAGGAAATTTGGTTGATCTAACATGATATATTATTTTCAAATCCCTAACGTCTGTTTCCTATCAACTGTTTTTTACCAAAGTGCCCGTAGATTGCTCAGTGGCTCCTTCCAGAGGCAGCCTAAGGATAAAAGTGAGGCTGACTGGCCTCGTGGTTTTGGGTTCTCCTTTATGTTCTTTTCTTTCTCTGCTTCAGTACTCTCCTGTGTCTTCCTCAAGTCTTCAGAGGTAATTGCAAATGGTTCACAGATTATTTTGGTGAACTTCTTCAAAATCCTTTGAATTACATGACACCTTATGAATTTCAATAACTCTATCTTATCTACATAGTCTTTAACCTACTAATTTTCTGTTTGAGCTTTGTCATCTTATCGTCTTCTAAAATTAATTGGCTTAAGTAGCTGTTCATAATTTTTTTAACATAGTCTGCAGTAAAGCATTGAATTCTTCAGTCTTCTTTGGATCATGTACTATTTATTCCCTGTAAAGTAATGGACCAGTAATTTCCTATGGTTTTTCCTACTTTCAGTGTATTTTTAAGACCTTTTTGTGTTACTCTTTATGATCCTTTCAACCCTCAACCCATTTAATCCCAAACCCTCACTGAGGTTTTATTCCTCGTCCTTAATGATAGACTTTTTTTTTTTCCCTTTTGTGTCATTATTTCTTTTTCTTAGTTTATTTTCGGGCCCTTAAAGTACTCCTGATGCAGTTGTAATGGCTTCTCACTGTGCTCTCTGTCCTTCTCCTGTATCAAGATAGGCTGCTATTGTGCCTTTAATACACTCTCTTACTGTAACTGCCAGCTCTTGTGCCCTCCCTTATCCCTTAAATTACCTTCCCAAGAGACCCTTTAGATGAGTTTCCTGGGCTTGCTGAAATTTTCTGGTTTTAATTTTTTATATTTTTTTTTCTTTTTTTGGAACTTCACTATCCTCATTCTTTTTTTCCAACTCTTTCCTTTTTTTCTTAGAATAGTGACTTACAGCCCTTTCACCTTTCACCCCCCCTTTTCTGATTCTTTTCCAGTTCCTCTCTACTAGATAGAACCACATCCAAAACACTTCAACTCCTGGGAAATGCACACGTTTGGGCACAAAATACAATACCCTCTTTCCTTCCTGTCCTTGCAGAACATGCTGCCTCCACTGTAAACATATTCCACTTTTCTTGCTCATCCCACTGAAGGAGGCCTGAAATAGGACTTTTTTGGGGTAACACCTCATGTGTAGATGTATTTGAGGTTCCAGGACTGGAGTTAAGATGCCAAAGAATCTTCTGCCTGAGATGATGGTCCTTTCTGCCCAATAAACTGCATCTACCCATGGTCATGGAAGATGCCTAATGAAAGAATATCAAAATAAAGCAGGAACAGGCTGAAATTTCCCTATTTCTGTGGCATTTTTCTCCACCTTCAGGCAGATTCCAGCTTGGGGTTTTCCCATGCTGCTTTGAGTTTAACAGTCTCTGATAGTCCTTTCTTCCATACGGTGCCTAATTGCTTCTTGAACCTATTTATAACTTCCAGAGCATCTTATTGTGATGAATTCCATTATTTAATTATGCACTATGTGAGCAAGCACTTCTTTGTGTAAATCTTCTGGCTGATCATCTCATCTGGTATTCACTAGTTCTCATGCAATGACTCCATGCTGAGTCAAATTCTGTTAAAGTGCCTCCACATATCTTGCTTTTCACGGCTAAAGACTCTGTCATGGGTCAAAGCTGTTATCTACTTTTGATCACCTCTCTTGACTTTTTGTTTAGTAATTCAGATTCTTCTGTACCTGTCTTAGATGGGAAAACCAGAAAAACACATGCTGCACTGGCAATACAAGTAACAAAGGTGTTTGTTTTGGGTGTTTTTTCTAGACCTACCATGCTATTTTTTTATTTTTTTTATTTATTGACACAAAAATTTATTTTCCAGTTTCTCTCCTAGCATCAGAAGATCATTCTGCAATGTTTTGCAATTTTTATGACAGTGTGTAATATCACATCTGCAGTAAAGTTTGTTGTCCTATTGCTCAAGATTTTTCATCTCTAGTCAGCCGCTGTCGCTATTGATTGTGCAGTTTTGTCTCTATTGATTGTGTGGTTATTCTGGAGCCTCACATCTACTGACTTTATTATTTTAATTTATTTTTTTTTTTAATCAAACAGCCTAAAAAATTGATTAGGAACAGATGCTACTTGTAGGCACTGTAGATCTGTGATCAAAATTATTGAAGTGCTTTTCTGGAACCCATTAAATAATCACCATAAAGTAGAAGAGATTGGTTTTATGCGTGGCCACTCAAGAGCAGCTCAAAGCTGGTATTTTCTGTAATCTGCAGCCTCATATAGCTCAGACTTCCATAAGATGCACTTAGTGATGGAAAGGTCTTTTTTCTTTAAAAGTTAATACAGTAAGTGTTAAGGACACTGTCAACAAGGAAATTATCTTTGCTTTGAGGAACTGTGGCATTTTTTGCAGCTGTGATTGCGAGCAAATGTTTAGCAAGTGGGAGGCACTACAGAGCAAGTTCCTTTATCCATCACATTGCCCTAATAATTAAATTGTCAGCCAGGGAAGTCAGGCTTTAATAGTAAAAAAAAAAAAAATGCAATCAAACAGTGGCAAAAAATTGTGACTGTTCCTCCAGTTAAGCCTGTAATTTTTAAAACATCATTATGTTTGTGTAAGGCATTGCTCAGAACACAGATTTTTATTTTTTTTTAATACTTTTTATATGTTTCAAAATAACAAGAA
Source organism: Poecile atricapillus (assembly GCF_030490865.1). Classification (NCBI taxonomy): domain Eukaryota; kingdom Metazoa; phylum Chordata; class Aves; order Passeriformes; family Paridae; genus Poecile; species Poecile atricapillus. Next base: position 148,868,115 of record NC_081250.1, on the reverse strand, counting down.
GCTATTTAGCCACTCTCCTTTGTTCCTGTAACTCTGGGAAACAATTATCCTAAGAATTACTGGTAATTTCTTTATTGTGGTTTATTTCCAAAAATTAACTCCAGGGCTGTTTCCTAGAAGCTCTAGGCACCTTTCCTCCAGGATTGTAAATCCACCTGATGGTCTGCTTCTCCTGAGGTCTCCCTGTGGGATTATTCTCCTGGATGTTAGATTATAGGGGGAAGTCACCCATCTGCTCTGGTTCTTTTGTGATGAGACACAGAACGCTGTTCCCTGTATTTTTTTTTTTTTTTTCTAAATATTGTGTTTTACAAGGTGTTTTTCCTGCTTTCTGCTTCCACTGCTTGTGATTCAGTTATACTGAAATGGGTGTCTTGGAAAGAGTCAGAGAGTCTCAGTAAAAGATTATGAAAAATGTAATAGTGAAGTGAGATATTTGCTCCTGGATGGTGGCTGTGCCCAAACTCAAAGGCATCATCCTTCCAAAAGGTAGTTTTCTTCTCCTTCTCTTATGTTAGCATCCTGATAAATGTTGCCTGACTGTAAGGATAGACTTGGGGATAAGAATAGTTTACCTCTGGGAAAGAGGCAAACCCTGCCCATTGACCTTTATCTCTGAGTGGTAGGGACACTGGGCACCATCATGCTTGGCCAAAAGCTCTTTAACCCAGAAGTCTCAATTGTGTATCTGATCCAGATTGAAACCACTGGCTACAGAAGGCTGAATGTTGTTTGTGAATTCACCCCTAAAGAAACAGAAAAATCAAAATTATCATCAGTACAAGATAATAATATCTGCTTCTATATTTTGACCCATATTTTTCTACACTTGGACTAATAGAAGAATACAGCACACACCACACTGTGAATAGCTGGAAAAGGATGATTTCTTTATGTTAGTACTTTCTTTAATGACTCCCTGTGGTAAACGACATTGTGGCTGTCATCGCCTTTGTCCTCTTCCAACCAGGCCCAGACAGAGAGAAGTGCAAGGCTTTAATATCCCATTACCAATTTCCTGAGCAACAGAATGCCAAGTTCCAATTTGTGTTCTAATTTTAACTACAGTATAGATTTTTAAATAAGTTTCAAGCTTCCTATTAACATGATCTGTCTGCTCCTTTGGTGCTCTCTCATCCCATTCTGATCGACCCATGAATGGGCTCCCTGTATTATTCATTGTACACTAAATTAAGCTTTTAGTGTTAAAGGCTTTCAAGTGTAGCTTTCTTTCTGTAGAACTCATTACCTGTGTCAATACACAAAGCAAAAGCACTTGATAGATTTAAAACATCCAGTATCTTCCCTTTTTTACAGCTGTTATTATGCCTCAGGAGCATCTGTTATTCTGCTAATATTCCTGATTGTCCTGATATTAATTTCATTACAAAGCAAGTGTGCACTATAGAGTTTCCAAGTGTCTTTGTGTCACATGAACTTTAATTAGAGTTTAGTTTTTCTTAAAAAGAGTTAGGCAAATGAAAGTTATTATGGTTGGTCATGGCTTTGTACACCTTCAGAAACTAGGAAACTTGTTTTCATCACCTGTGGAAACTCAGGAATAGTAACATAGAAAAACCACAAATAAAAAACCACAAAAAAGGCAAAAATGAAGTACAGGTTTCAATGGTATACTGCTGAGTATTGTTATGGTCTTTGAATTTAGATTTAGTGGGGAAACATTTGAGTAAGTGTATAATAGATTCTTAGCTGCATTTCCTTGCACTGCTCACTGAGGCACCCCACAGAAGGAATCACCCACAGATGTGTGACCCCCACATCTCTGTCTCAGGAAGAATCAGAATTATCTTGATTATATGGTTATTAACCACCCAGGATAGACTTCCTGAAAGTGACTGGACAGGTTACTTCTCCCAAAGCTGTTCCAAGTCTGTTCAGGGCTGTAGCCCTAATAATACCTAAAGTTTCCTTTCCATCTTGTTCAGCATCAAAATTACATGTCCATGTTCCCAAGCTGTAGTGTTCTGTCCCTTTACAATGCTCCACTATGGGACATACATTAAACTGAATCACTGAACCCAAAACTTTTAAAACCTTGATTATTTTATAGAGGTAGGCTAAGTACAGTGATTTGGCTTCAACATACTCCTCCGTTCCTGTTGCCTGAAGAACCAATTTCCAGCAAAGCCTTGCAAACCATTTTAGCAGCTCAGCAGAAGCTGTGGAGTTGAAAACTGCCATGGGGAAGAAAAGGCCAGCAGGGCTCAAAAGGGGACTGGGAAGATGCTAACTTCTCTGCTCTGGGAAAGAAAAATTAATGGAACAACACCCTCACACAGAGCCCTGTGAGTGAGATTTTCTTCACAGGCACAGCATGCAAGGGTTATGGACATTTGGGGGTTTGCTTTATTTTCAAAGAAAGCTGAGATACAAAAGGGCAGCTTGCAGAGCAAATGAACACGACCAGTTATCTCAGAACTTCAGTCTGCTGTGATCCAAAACTAAGCCCTCCTGGGTTTTCTGCCAAGCTGTTTCATTCTGTTAGTCCAGGAATAAACTCCTGCTGTACAAATAGTGGATGGCCAATGTCTTGTTTAATTGACCTTGTTGTAAATGCCAAGGAACCAAGCAGAAATTGAGCTGCTGCATGTCAGAGGGGACCAGGGCATGGGAAGGGCAGAGCTGGTTTTCAGACTCAAAGTATGAATGAGCAGGAAAAGCATACCATCCTCCTCATCTCAGCTACTAATGTAGAATTCCTTTTTTGTGAAAGAAGGAAGGACCATGGGGAAAAAAGTGCACAAGTGTCTATATATGGTGGTTAAAGAACACAAATCTTCTAGTTTATGTCTCTGAGTCACAGCTTCTGTGTCTCACCAGCGTTTGTGATCAGACACTTTTGCAGTGGATTTGTTTTGTTTTTTTTTTCAGAAAGGCACATACATGTTCTTTCTTCACAAAGGTGAAATTTGTGATAGAGACAGACATGTCAGGGTTTGCCTCCTCCCAGAAAATTAAATTCCCTTCCATTTTTTCCAAGTTAATGGCTCCTGTAAGGCATTGAAATGGTTAAAGCAAAAATCAGCTTTCTTATTTTATTTTTTTAAATAAAACTTGGAGAAAGAAAATATTAGGGGCTTAATGACTGCATTGTTTAGGAGGTGATAGTGAGATTAAACAGGATACTTAAATAGATGACCTAAGAGAGGAGGTGGGTGTTATGCATTCTGTGGTACTGGGTAATGTATTCTGAGCCTCTTGGCTCCAGGGGAGAGAATGTTGCAAAAAAACAAAAACTGAAAAAACAAACCACAACCAAACCCCCAAACAAAGCCCAGAAATAATCCTGTTTAGGGGAAGAAGTGATTTCAGCACTGTTGCTGTTGATCAGCCCCTCCCTGCTTGTCCCCATCTTCACTCCTATACCAAGGTGAAAACAAAAAATCCATAAGCCAGGAGTAGTGTCAGCGTGGAATATCTTCCAGGCTGCCTTTGTCTGCTTGCTAATAATGAAAGTCTATTTATAGCTCAGTGCAGAGCAGGGAAAGTGTGCTGTGGGTGACAATGTGATATGGATTTCACAGTCCATCAGTTTGGATTTCAAGTTTGCAGTCCTCTCGCAGACTAATTGAGAAGTCAGACACTGTTTTGGGATGTTACAGGCAATGGAAAATAGGGCGCTTGGTGCTTGTTTCGCGAGCATTTGGGGTCAGGTTGGATGGGGTAACATCAGAGCACTCTCAGTCAGTCAGGCTTTTCACAGTGGCCTGAGAAAACCCATCTCACAGAGAGAGGCTTTTCATGCTGAGCATCAGTGTGCTCGTGGGCTTACAGCCCATCACTCCATGTTAATAACCAGCAGAAGTCCCAGATTAGATTGCCCTGGGACCAGGCCCTGCAGACACAGTGGGAGCATGGTTACACCCATGCAGCATAGCCCCCAACCACCTCTCTTCCCTCTGCCCCTCCTGGACCTGATCATTTGGGCCACCAGTGCCCCATCCCCCCAACTGTTTCTGGGGTTTCACAGTGAAAATGTGCCAAACACCAAGCAACAACAAAAGGAAAGGGGAGGAGATGCTTTGGCACAGCCCAGCTTCATCATTCCCGCTTTGCTGTACCGGCACAGTTGAAGGGTGACATCAGGACATAAATGGGGATGTACTGGGAGAGAGATGTGGTTGCCCTCAGGGAGGAAACGGGACAAGCAGGGAGCTGGTGAGCAGCAGATTTCACCAGTGGCACAGTCTTGAAAAACAGCTCCTGCTCCAGAAGAGCAACTTTTGAAGTTGAAAAAGAATTGGAAATAGTAATAGAGGCAAAGAGGCTGAGTTGTTTTCCTGTCAGAGTGAAAAAGAGAACTTGTGTCTTTTACTGCTCAGTCAAGTCTGTAATTTTGATCCACTGATGAATGGATCATGCCACCACTTTATGGGATCAGAAATACACTTGGGCTTTCCGTGGAGGGGCAGAAGAAATGATCCATAGGGTCTGTGCCCACTCTCATACAGGACTACAGTGAACCATTTCCCAGAATGTGCCCAACCTGCTGTGACCACTGGTGTGGCCATGCAGGTAGGTTTCATCACATCTGCAGCTTCATTGCTGTACCAGTGCCACAAGGCTGATTGTACTCAAAGCAGTGCAATTTGTTGCCAAATTAACACAAGAAGGAAATACTTAGCTTGGATACTCCATGGTCCTGAATAGCTCCCAAACTGCTGGGAACAAGCTGCTGTCTCTTTGGGGTGTTGGAACTTGAGTGCTTCTTCTACTTTCTACAAGTCCAGTCCTTTGGGCTAAATTCCATCCAGCTGCCTCTTTCTGTACATGTTTTCTTCCAGTGCTGTAAGGCAAATGTCTTGATGAGGCACTCCTGGCTGGTTCCTAGCCTTTTACCATTGCCCTTGTAGATGTCAGCCACACAGAAGGTGATAAGAATCACAAGTTACAGTGCCTTTCCTTGTGTCCAGGCACTGAATACCTCTCAACTCTGGCAGCTCTAAGATGTGGTATCTATGGAGCAAATGCAGTGCTTAATTTCAAGCCTACAGGTTTCAGAGTTTTAGTATTTGCTTTTCAGGCTTTTCCCTCTTGCAAGTCTGTCTGATGTTATTTTAGGCAGACCATATGCTGTCTTAGGGCAGGGAGAAAGACTACATGACCTTCTGCATTTTGCCCCCTTTTTCTAACAAGAAAGATGATAAGTCTCAGTAGTTTCACATTAGAAGAATCTGTCCTAAAGCACTGCAAGAGCTTTATTTAAGGATTACTTCTAAACTGGTTTGCTTTTCACTAGTTCTTTAAACACGAGCTATCACAAGCTCAGTTAACAATTTATGACTGCAACAATGACTGCTCTCAACTTCATGGTCAACTCTTGAGGAATTTTAGGGTCCTATGGGATCCTGAACTGAGTTTTAATGCAGCTGGATTTAGAGTCCCTGTTGCTTTCAACTTCCATCTCATTCCCTCTATGTTTTCAGTTAAGTTCAGACCTTCTTCATTGACCTGTCTGTAATTCAGTCTACTTGACATCTCCCAATATCTCATAATAAAAAACTTCTTGGCTCTGAGAAAAGCAAGAAAATTGTTGCTTAGCCTCTTGACATTCCCAGCTTTCTCCTCCTCTCCTGCTCAAACACACCCACACAGAGTAATTTTTTTGCCTTGGGAGGAACTGCTCTGCAGCCACAAGTTAGTAGTTTCATGAATTTGTAAGGCCAGTTAACTGATAAAGCCTCCACACCTTGGATGGTGTTTGATGAAGAAGACCCTGACTTGCATCCAATAAAGGGAAAATTCTGGATTATCCTGCATCCTTGCTGTCTATGATTTGCCATGAAGACATTAAGAAAGGAAAAAGGATAGCTAATTTAGTCAGTGAGGCTAAAAATACACTCTTAGAAAATGTAAGAAGCAAATTCCCAAACTGTTACATGTTCTGATAAGAAGTCTAAATACAGAATGTTGTCCCTTGTCAAAAGCAGTTTGCTTCTTCCCTTTTCTGAGGAAGAAAGCCTTTGGCTTCTGCTTTTGCACTGGGTAAAATGAGACCTGGATCACCTGGTGATGACTGTACCATGCCCTTTCTGTTGAAGAACAAACAGCTTGCTGCATGTGAAAAGTACAGCAGCATGGTTTTATCAGCTGTAAAATCTGCAGCTAGCAAGAGCAAGGTGAATAACTGTATGGATTATTCCAGAAATGGAAGGCTGCTGTGATGACCCTCAAGCCTGTGACACTAAGAGTCAAATTTTGCCTGCCTCAAGTCCAAGACTCATCATTTCCTTTGAGTCTACTCTTCTCTGTAGTAACAACTGCTACTTGATCAAAGTAACTTGGTGTTGTTCTAAGACTGATTTGATATTCAGAAACCTCTGCACATGACTCCATAAAAACAATTTTTTGAGTGCATGACATGATAATAAACAGTCCTTATTTCTTTATTCAGGCCTTGAAACTCCAGCCCATCACACTTTTCCACACAGCAACGAGTGAATCAGAACTTTGTGTCCCTTCTTTTGAGGGCTGCATCCCGAGAATCTTCAGAGGCCACCAGTACCATCTGCATGTTTTACATATAGATACTTACTCATAAACAGAATTCTCTTGCACACTTTGATTTTAATTAACAGGCTGTCACTGCGACAATCAGTCTAGAGCATCAACAAGTAGCTCATTAGGGCCATCAAACAGATACAGGGCTGGGCAGTGTGATGAACAAAACTCAAGTGTAGAGCCAGGCTGGTGCAATGACAGAGCACAGTGCAGAACACAAATATGATAAAGGTCTCAGGAGCCACACCAGTAGGACACTGTGCTAAAAAGCTCTGTTCAACAGGTCCATCATTTCTGCTTCTGGAGCTCCTCTGAGCTCTATCAGCTCAGACACCATGAGACACCCCAGAGCTCAAGCAAGAATTTATGGGTTCCATTGGAGATTGTTTCCTAGCCAAAACTATAGGTGTTGGCACAAAAAGTGGTACAAACAGAGCTGGGGGTAGTAATTTTTTGGCTTTGCCAATTTGTTTCTTCCTGTATGTCTTGGAGGATGTCAGTGCCTTGCTGCTACAATGCACAGATGGCTTGGCTGCTCCATATTGAGGGTTTCTCTTGTTATAAATAAACTCCTACTCCTAGGAGGTGTGTCATGGGGAGGCAGAAGCATGCTTGTGGGGGACAAAAAATAGACAAGGACTTCTGATGATGTTTTTGGTAAGTTTCTTGAAAACTGTGTGTCGTACAGTTGTGTGGAAGTAGTGATCTGATGTAATTAGCACAGGGAAGATGTGTTGGCTCAGACTCATCAAGGATAAAATAACTTCTGTAATCCACTCAGGATCTTGCTTTGTATTGTATTTTGCAATCTGCCAGTGATGAGGGGTGAAGGGGAGAGAGGTGAGGGGAAACCTGGGAGAGCTGGCAGTAATAACACATCCAAGCTTTGACAGACTCTGGTGGAATAACTTAATTAACTAATGGCCTGCATGGAGCTGTAATGGGATCCGAAAACAGAAAGCTTTTAAGCATAACTTAAAGCCAACAGCATCAATAATGGTGAGTGGAGGGCACTTTACTCCCCGTGTTTTTTCCTGTAAGGATGGTGTCACAGCCCCTCACCTACTCTCTATCCCTAAAGGCGTTTCTCCATCTAGTGTCCCTGGGCAACAATTACAGCCAGTTGGAGCCCAGCATCCCCTTCCTGCTCCCATATGGCTCAGACATTTCCTCACAAACACACAGAAGCGTGAGTAGAGACAAAGAAGATGCCTCCATGGAGCTGGCCTGGGCTGCAACCACCTGTGGGAATGGTTCCAGTCACTGGCTGCTTCTCTAGCGTTTGGGGGTGGTTTGCTTTGTCATGTTATCATGGGGTACATGTAAATTTTGATCTTTCACTTTTCCTCCTTTTCATCCCTTTGAAACTCATGCTGTCTCAAGTCTGACTATCTGGAGTTGCTTTGCCAAGCTGATCTGCAAGTCAGGGTTTCAGGCTGCTGGAACATGGCCTTGCCTCCATGCATTTACTTTAAAGGGGAATTTAGTTTATGGGAACTGCCTGCTGCTCCTCAGCATATCCTGTAAACTTCCCTCAGCATTATCCCAGCCCCTACTGTACATGTGTGTTTATGCACATTGCTGGGAAGTCCAATGATATGTTTTAGGCAAAATTGTGGCTAAACCAGGAAGGCCAGCAGAACCTGTCACGTCACCTTCAGTACCTGCCGTCTCTGCTGAGCTTTTAATGTGAGTAATTATACCACAGTCTTTATCTGCACCACCATTATTAATTTTTTGGATGGTGATGTCGCCTCTCTTCCAAGCACACTACCCCTGAGGCCCTGCAGCATGCACATATGGTGACACATATCTCTGTTCCAACAAGGTAGGTGGTCAGGCTGCTCTTCCTCTTCTCCTTAATTTTCTCCTACATCCATACCTTTTTTTTAAAACTGAAAGTTCCAAGCATCTTGTCACATTTCCCTCTCAGCACCAGCTTTTTCTGTGAGGTCAAGCGCAGTTCATTCTGCAGGCCTGTGGGAGCTTGCTGGGCATCAGCAACAGCAGTAGCAGAAAGTAAGTGTGGACAGATGGCTCTGGGCCGAATCTCCTGCCTGTCAGTGGCTGGCAGCTCCTCCGGTTTCTGTGGTGCATCAGGGAGGGCAGGGCACTGCCAGATTCTACATTCAGTCTTGCTGGTTGCACCTGCCAGGAACAACATATGGTTCTTGGTGCTTCCAGAGAGCGGTGAGCAGGAGATGGCTGCAGGTCCCCCACTGCCACTGGAGGCTTCTCTGGTCCTGCTGGCTGGCACCAGCTGAAACACCACACAGAAAAGTGCCTTGGAGTGCCCCAAAGAGGGCATCCCACAGTCAGCCCAAAAGGCAGTGAAATCATCAGGGAATCAAAAATACTGAGGCTTCAATCTGTCCTTCTTGACACCACTTTGTCAAGGGCTTTTGGGAACCACGCTGTGCTTCTAATGGAAATGTGACACCTGAGGATGATGTACTTTCATTGCAGATGAGAAGAGGAAAGCCATGGTAGAGCATGGTCAGGGCAGTACCATTTTCTTGCAGAATGGCATTCACATCCTACTTTGGGACAAGTATTCCTGCTGAGTGTCAGTCAGCTCTACACATCAAATCAGAAAATAAAACTCTCTGTCTCCTTAGGAAGCAAGAGAACTATTAGATTGGTTCACAATGAATAAATCACAGCAAAATAGCCATGCCTTGGAGCTTCAGGAGCTCCAAATCCTTACCCTGGGATATGTTAGGATGCTCTCAGCTATGTTATAAAAAACTCATTTTAAATATGGGGAGGCTTTGTCCCCTGGCTGTAATTGAATTGATATTCAAGGGCCTATCAGAGAGAGCAGTGAGTCCTGGACTCTTGTCTGGGTCGTGGATGGACCCCTTGCATGGCTTGGCAGATGTCCTTGGAGGCTAAACTTTTGTCCATTTGGGTGCAGGGCAAAAAAAGTACTTTGCAATTCCATGAAAATGATCTGATTCTGTACTCCTCTCACAGGAAGCATAAATCTGCCAAATTCAGGGAATTTTGATTTCCAGCGCTGATCACAAGACAGCAATGTCCATAGCACAAGCACAGGGACAGATACTCTGTGAGGGAGTAGCAGCCTCAGAGGAAAGCTCTGCTGGACTTGGTTCATACTGCACACAACCCAACAATAGAAAGAACTGAAAAGCTTCATAATATGGGTAAAACTTGTATCAATCAAAACTGTGACTGTGGCTCTGGGCACATACCCAAAAGAGCATTTGATTGAATAGCATCAAGGAGTTTAGCACAAGATGACTCCAGAGCCCCAGGAGGACTGAGTTATGACTATGGTGTAATTAGTACCTAAGTTATCTGGTTTAGAGTTTGCTCACATACCTGTCTCCTGCTGTACTCACCATGTCTGTGTGGACTGTGTATCTCCTTCAAAAGAAGTCGTGTGGCATCCTGGGATGAATCTCTCTAAAACCCACTGGGAAGAGAGTAGATACTCTTCACATTTCTGGCTGGGAGGAACAGTCAGTCTGATACTTTCAGTTCTCTAGTCCTGAATTTTCTTTATTATGTAAGTGACTCTCTGCAAAATAGTTAAAACTCCTGATTCCCTTTCAAATTTTTGCTTATGTTAGACAGGGCACCTGTCTTTCTGTATTGAGATGCAGAACTTAGAACAATATGGTTCAGATCTCAGGTGGATAAAGACATTTCAGCATAAGATATTTCAGCATAAAGAGATGATGACAGTAATTGTCTGGATCAGAGTGATGGAGACTATTTGTGATAGTCAATAAGATTTCCACATGCCCTTGGGTTGTCATTAGGCAAACAGCTTTGAAAGCAGCAAGGAACTTAGCAATTCTAGAAAACCTTAAAATCATTAAAAAGATTGGTAAACAGTTAATCACAATTTCCCAATTAAAGGTGAAATGATAATTATTGCCCCCTAATTACACTAAAATCTTCAGAGGATTCAAATATTGGCATGACCTATAGTTTACTGAGACCCAGATGACACCCACGTACCACCTAATTAGCAATGACTTCCCACAGAAGGCACCTCTTTGAAGTATTACATTTTCCACATGCTTTTCCATATTAACACTGCAAAAATAACCTTCCCTACTTGCTACAATAGGGGATGAGTCAGACACATCATTGCAGAGCACCAGAAACCTTCCCCGACCAGAATAATCCTTGTAACACCTGCTAATGAGTGAAAGAGGAGGGGGTCTGTTCTCATCTCCCTGTCAATGGAAGTTAAGTGTGCGTAGGGAGGAGAGAACACAATTAAAATCATTTGAACAATTTGCATTAAATACACATTATAATGAATACACACTAACCATAAGGGAATAATTACCTGATTTTATTAGTAACCAGGTCATGCTTTAGTCCACGGCCCTGCACCCACAAGCTATGACTTACCTTGGTTTCCAAAAGGCAGAAATGCTTCAGAGATATCCAAGCTGAGCCCACAGCTGCTGGGGAAAGCAGGGCAGGCAATTAACCACCCTTGTCATACCTTGGTGTGTCCCTCAGCTCAACTCTTCTTTTCTTTCTGCCCTAGTAGGAGACAAGTACAACATCACAGGCACAGAGGTCATGCCTTGGATTCATTACCTTATGGAGCATCATCTTCTATTCCCATGTGAAGCCTACAGAAAAGAAACAGGAGCCTCACTTTGTGTTCTCACTGGATTTGTCATCTCCGCAAATTGTTCAGTTTTGTCTAGGATTTAATCACCAATGAACAATGTGAACAAATCATTCTCAAGACAGCACAGAAATACAGAGACTCTTATGCATGCCTGGGAAGCAGGGGGTTAACAGGTGAGCCTGCAAGTCCCACTGTATGGAAACATACATGTCTTTGCTGAAGGCATTTTTTATGTAAAGAAGATTGACTTTTCTTGAAGGTTGATGTTCTTAGTTGTGGTTACCAGTAAAGAAAAATCTCTTGGTGTATCAGACACTGCCTGGGGAACTAGCAGGAGAGAGAAAAAGAATGAGTGAAGTAGGCTAATACAGAAAGTTTGTGCTTACCTCCCCGAGCTGTCTTCCCAAATCTGGTTAACACAGGCAATAAATAAAACCACAAGGAGAAGGCATTTCAGTTACACAGCTTTTGGCTTTAGAAAGTTACAGTCTGACAGAGAAAGTGCTTCATGTTTTCTCCACCTGCCAATCCTAGTGGCAGTACAGGACATGATACAGCAGCCAGTGCAAGTGGGATCCTCTGTGCAAACATTTCCCTTCTGCAGAGGACGTTGGTGAGGTGAGGTGAACACAAGCAGGAATGGGGACTTGCACTTGATTCCGAAAGATTATTGTCATATAGCCTGATACAGAGTAGATTCCTCTGCCTTAAATAAGATCATCATAAGTAAAACTCCACTGCAGGGGAATGGGTAGTTTGAACAACAGATTGTAATTCAGTGTGGAATCTATCCTTGTTTTCTCATGTAAAGAAACAATACATGTAGAACTCATTTCAGAATGACAATAAGGAAAAAAAAATAAATGTAAGTCTCCTGGTGAGTATTTTTAAAGTGCCAGACATTGGAATCCAAAATACACATTATCTAAAAGTTTAGAAAATATGTGTTATTCTTCTGGGTTTTGTTGTATTTGCTTGAATTTACCTCAACCCACCAGTCCTTGCGCTTTTACCCTTTCAATCCTGTCCCCCATTGCACGGAGCAGAGCACTGAGTGTGTGTCTGTGTGGGGCTCAGCTGCCCACTGAGGTTAAATCACAGCTTCCAATAACATAAACCCCTGAGCTGTGGAATCCTGGGCACCCCACAGCCCACTGCTCAAACCAGGTCACTAAAGACTGAGATCCTTCAAGTGATATTTCATAGAATCACAGAATGGCTGAAATGAAGAAGGACCTCTTGAGATCTCCTCCAATTCCTCTGCTGAAGTGGAGCAGGGTGCCTGGGACCATGTCAGATTTGGTTCTGAATATCTCTAGGGATGAAGACTGCACAGCTTCAGACAGCCTGCCCCTGTTTCCTTTCTGACTGCCCTCACAGTGAAAATTTTCTCTTGTGTACTTTCTGTACTGAAATGGGCATGAGCTCCTCTGTCATAAGGTTGGTGAGTACCTAAATTCTTAGAGGAAATCACAGGGAGAAAAGCATGTAGATCAGTAAAAAGAAATTCCTCTGCTACTTGGTGGCTGCTTATTTTAGTCCTGATCTTGTAAATAGTTTCTCATGTGGTAGCTGGAAGTCATTTGCTCTGTCAGGTTTCCGTAGCTAGATGTGCATGCTTTTCTAGGGAGTAAAAGAACCTGCACTTTTAGATAACAATCTACTAAATCCATTATTAATAAACATTAAAAAATCATATTCTCAAGAAAAAAGTGATTTGATAGAAATTGAATCCTACCATCAAGGATAAAAAAGAGCACATTGAGGCTGGAGTATCCTTTACCCCAAAGCAAAGCAAAAGCAGAAAAATAAACCTTATTTCTCCTTATATTTGAGTGGTACTTGATGCTGGCGGTTGTTACAGATTTTACTTAACATGGAGGTACCATGCTGCTGTGAAGAAGGAAACACAATGATTATCCAGGATTATGGATTACAATGTAATATTGGTCCTGGAGAGCCTGTCCCTGTCCCAGACACAGGTAACCTCCTGGATTTTTTTCAACCAGTAGCTATGTTTTCTTCACTGGGCTAATACTTCTTCAGCAGATTGCTCTGAACTGGGCTGGGGTCAGTAGACATGTTCCTCCATCTGAAAATCTTAGCATAGCACAGTCCAGCAAACCTGCTGCAGTTTAGAGTCAGTGGTGAAGGTGATAAAGGATGCATTTTTTTTGCACTTTTTTACATATTTGGCAAATGGATTATTTGATTTGTTATTAGTTTTGCTCTGTAGCTTGCACAGTCCTATTTTATTGAGTAATTTACATGACATATAGGAGTCGTATTCCAATAGATATTATTTGGAGCTATTTTTCATGCTCTTCGATTTCCTCTTTTATCTACATCAGCAGAAATGTTTACACCTCTTACATGCAACATCCACTCACATATTTCAATTTAACCCTCACTCTAAACAAAGTACTTAAAGAAAGAAACAATTGTTTTGAATAATTAGCATCATTAATCCTTGCCTGTTGATACCTGAATTGTCACTTCAGCCCATAAAATTGCTTAAATTGCAGCTTTCATGCAATGCATCACAAAACACTTTACAAATAATAGCTTAATGAAACATGAGAGAACAACAAATCATCACCAGAGCAAAAGGACACGTCATAAAATTTTTTTGAACAATGCAAGTGCTATCAAACAATTTAAAACCAGATACAGCCTATGTTCCATGTAGTTAGCAGAAGGAAATTCTGTGCATGAGGTGCATACCAAGTGAGAGCTTTTGAGCCATACAGGTTCAAGCAAACTTTTCTGTAACAATTTTCCTCTGATCTAAAAGGATGCTCATAGATTTAAGAGGGAAGATTGTGCTTCCATGTAGGATTTATTTTCTAAGAAATATATGATTTATTCATATCTGAATATAAGCAGGACAGGAATTTAAATTTTAGCAATGTACCTAGCTAAAATCCTCATATGTGGCCTTTAGTTAAATATGAGCATACCATTCCCAAAGTGGGGAAAGCAACTTTCAACTTATGAAAGTGTCCTGGTGGAGCCTCAATGCAAAATAATCTGGGAACTGTACATCCAAGGACATCCTACCTGAATCTGTAGTGACTGAACCTTCAAATATATCTCTGATCTGCTAAATTTCAGGGAGTTATTTATAACCAATGGGAGAAAGCATGAAGCTCTTGCTCTTCTGGATCTTAAAGAGATGAGAGAGAATGCTGAAAGTGACATAAACTTGCTCTTTCTATCTGTTATCTTGTCTGAAGGCAGATCTGAACCACAGTCATAGATGAGTTGTCTCTTTGAGTTTCTCTGCTTTGTTCAAAGAGATGAAACAGCCAAGATTCAGTGACAATTAGACCCTGGCTAAGCCAAAATTTCACCAGAATCCCTGATCCATTCTATTGGGTAAAACATTGATGATGTGTATTTTTTTATGGGAGGAAACTTACAGGTTTTCAAACCTGAAAGATTTCTCTCCAGAAATAACTGAAAATTGCTTTTGATTTACAAGGCGTGCTGAAAATACTTCCCAGAGGCTGTAGATTGGTGTAACTGTGGACAACCTTGACTAATACTCCTATGCAGAATTGCAGTAATATCTGTGAAAAAATGCATGGATAATATTTCCAAGTCCCATGTTAGACATCAGTAGCCACCACTCAGCAGTGTGCCTTCAATAAGATAAAGGTAATGGGAAGGAGGGATGCTCCGAATGATCACATTTCTCTTCCCCAGTCCCTGTTAGGTGTGATGGAGCCTGGCTTTCCTGGGAATGGCTGAACACCTGCCTGCCCATGGGAAGTGGTGAATTAATTACTTATTTTGCTTTGCTTGTACATGAGGCTTTTTCTTTACCTATTAAACTGTATTTACCTCAACCCACGAGTTTTCTCACTTTTACCCTCCTGATTCTCTCCTCCATCTCACTGTGGAGGAGTGAGGGAGCAGCTGTGAGGGGCTCAGTTGCCAGCTGGGGTTAAACCAGAACATTGTGACATATAACTGGTTCATCATCAAAATTATGCAATTTAATGGGAAAGTGGCAAGAGAGGGCATGGGTTCTAAGTCATGAACATGTGGGAGTTCTGCTGCAACAGGTTTTTTTTGGTGTTCTAAAGCAATTTCTAACAGCACTATTAACCTGGAACTACTGTAGAGGAGCTGGAGTTGATTATGAAACTTGGTGCAACAGATGTCAATTTAATTGAATTTTCTGTGAAACTGGTGGATGTTTTTATCAACATGCCAGGACTCAATCCTCTTCTTAAATTCCAAGGAATAGAATAGAATAGGACATAGAATATGCCAGAAATATGCCAGCACAAGATGTCAGTAACACAGGATGGAGGAGAACAAGCACCTTATAACTATGAGTGGCCTCAAGTACATTCAGCAGTGTGATATATTCAGTGTGATATAATCTGGAGCTGGTGCTGTCCTCCAGAAGGGTTGGAGGATATAGGGGGAGCTGTGGCATAACTCATATAAACAGATTTTCTACTTTTATAGTTTGCTTTTATGCACTCCACTCACACTGGGTACACTCAATAACTTTATCTATTTGAATTTCAGAAATAATGCCTCATTCCAAGCATAAAAGTAAGGTAACAGGAGATAAAAAGCATTTTAACAAAGTCAAGGACAATGAATCTCTCTTTTTCTCCCTCACTTGTAATGGATTTGAAGTGCACTCTATATATGTGTCCTTCCATTGAGTACAAAATCAATTAAAACCTTTTATATTCTTTTCAAATTACTTTTAAAAATAGATGAGATTCATCATAAAAAAAAAAAAAGTCTTGAAATAAAGAAAAAGAAACCCTCTTTGTAATTGAAGTGTTTATGAAATGATTTGAAGAGCAACACACTGGAATCACAAGGGTATGGTGTAGGCACCTAAATCCTATCCAGCACCTACTTTATCTTGTAAACAGAAATTTGTTAGTGTTGATCCTTATCTTTTACAGAGCAGGGGAAAATAAATTAATATTGAATAAAAAATTCTTGTTTTCCTCTCTGGAGTGAAAAGGCCATTGAATCTTCTGTCTGACAGTCAGGCAGCAGCAGTCTTTCCTTTTACTTGCAGCAACTGGATGTCACATCACTTCAGGGGATTAGACTCATTATGAACTCGTACACAGATCTGAGAAAATAACCTCATCTATCATGTAACAATCCCAGTAATTTTCTGTGCACCCAAAGCACTTCCCTTCCACCCACTTCTGCAGATGTTTCTGCATTTGAAAATACCAGAAAATTCCTATCTTTGCCGAACAACACAGGTCAGCTTAGAGCATTGGCTCATCAAGCTTAATATTCTCTTTGTTTTAGCAGTCAAGCATAGGTTTAAGATGAAAGAGCCACAAATCATCCATAAGACAACACAAAAATTTCCTCCTGCCTTCTCTACCCATTGGCTTGTGAAAACAGGACAGGAAAATGAAAAACAGCTGGGTACTAACAGGACTTCTCTAAACCAGGAGCTGTGCAAGTCACTCTGCTGGCATGGTCCATTCTCCATTGCCACTGGAATGATCCATCACATGTGACAAGCAACTGGAAATGGGTCAGAATATTGACATATCTGGCTGGTTTGCTGGCATGTGACCCCCAAATACACCATTCTTCTGCTAGAAGACCTCTCAACAATCATGAGTGGTGCATTCCTCACCTTAACCATGGCAAAAGCTAAAAATGGGTCAAAAACCCCTGAAATCTCTTCAAAACTCTTACATTCAGGGGAACACTCTTTTCCTTGAGAAAGGAGTGTTTGAGCCAATAATCCTGGCTTTGTAGTGGCACTGCTACTTGCCTGCAAGGTCTATGGAGTGCCTTGCTAGCTGTGAAACAAATCCCAAGATGTCAGTGAAATCCTTACCCAGGCAAAGGTCTCATTGACATTGATGGCTGCTTAGTCAAAGATGGTGCTTCACTGGGATATGGGAGATGGAAAAATATCTTTATTCTGCTCAAAACCAGCCACATTTGCAGTGACACTTGTGAGGGAAGTGAAAAATGGTGCAAATATTAAATAGGGGTATAAAAATAGAATAAAGAAAACATGCAAAAAACAAATGTCTATCTTTATGAGAAACCTCAGAGACTGTTTACTTGAAAAGATAAAATTTGTTCTCTTTAACTAGCTGTAAACTAGTAAATATAAAATTATTTAAGTTTCAGAGGATTTAGACAGTTTATGCTCTTTATGTCTGACACATACAACAGCTATGCAAATAATTGGCAGCATACAAATGTTTATTTACATTGAAACCACCTGAGAATTAAAATCTTCTGCACTATGAATTTCTCCAGAATTAGCAATATTTTTAATTCCCACATTCTTCCTCCATCTTATCCAATGTGGAGTGTGCTGAGGCCATCATGTGTTTTTAATATTGGTTTGGAAGTGCCCTGTTCATATCTGTGGAATTAGTGAACACAAAATTTCATGGACTCACATCAGACAAAGTCTCTTCACAAAGAACACCCCATGGATGCTGATAAAAAATCAATAAATTATTTAGAAATTAATAAATTGTGAATGGCAGGGTTTAGAACCCTGTTTGTACACTGCATATATCAAGGAGACATCTTCCAACACCTACAGCCTCTCCTGGGAGAGTCTGGCTGGGCCTCTGTGGCCCTTTCAGTGAGCTCAGTCAGGAGTGAATATAAAGTCTGGTCTCACCAGCAGAAGAGTCAGAGGCAGTTTTAAGTAAGCAGAATGCAATTGAACATAGTTACATTTCTGTAAGTAGGATGGATACAGATATTTACATCTATTTGGGGAAAAAAAAATACTCAAAAGGGTGTTAAAAGCTACCCATCCTGGCAATGGACATGAAATGTCTCAGTGCTTATTTAAAAAATATATATGGGAAAGAGAGAGAGAAAGTGCTATTACAGGCAGGCACTGGGTTTTTTTTTTAGCTCTGGCATTAATTTTTCACCCTGTGTTCCTTCTTTTCAATTTCTAGGAAGGAAAGAAATAGATATAACCATGCAAATGTCCCTGTGCTCTGCCTCCGGCTATAAGCTTAAGAATTAAAAGCTTGACAACGCTGAGTTGTAGACAACACCCCTTCAGTGCTTTCTGGCTCAGTGGCTCTGTGAAGACCTCTTTGAAGGTGCAGCTTTTCAAAAAGACTCTGCAGCAGCACAACCGAAATGTTTGCTGCTAAATATAGAAATCCACTTGCTTTGAGTGTGGCTGGTTTGCTTCAGGTTCACCTTTGGAGCTGCATTTATAGATACAGTATGGATTTTAAGGAGAAAAAATGAGAGGTAGGAGCAAGAAAAAGATTAGACATTAAGAGTGCCTGTTGAGGGGAAAAAGGCTCTAACTAGTAAAGCTGGGCTACAAGTCAACAATTTGAGGTGGCTATGGAATGGCAAACGTGATAAGACGTATTAGTGAGAAGAGGGGATTAATTCACCATAGCCAGATGCAAACCCTGTGACTTAAAACTGGTGAAATACTGTCTGAAAATACTGCATACAGCTCTCCACACCAAATTTGAAGGAATATATGTTCAGAGCAGGAGTGGAGGAATAATAAGAATTATTATGTGGGAAGGCAGGCAGAGGTCAGTGAAAGCTGGGGCTGGGGTTTGATAGAATCAAGTCTCAGGGCAATAATCACTGATGAAGCAATCTTCTTTTAAACTGTTCCTACCCCTTTTTCCCACTGGAAAACAGCCCTTTTCAGATAGTTGCAAACAGGGGTGAAATTTCTCTGTGATATTTTTCCTTTTGAGGAAACCTTGTACTCTCAACTGTGATTGTGTCTGGGTCCAGCAGCAGATATTTTAAGGCAGGTGAAAAAAACGAAGCTGCTTCAAGCTTTCACATTGCTCACCACTATTTCATATCCAATCCCCTGCTTGGGCAGCAGCAGAGTTTTCAAGCTATTGAGGAGAAGAAAAAAGGATGAGGCAGGTGACCTCCAAGAGAAATGAAAAACAGAATTTCTGGGCATTTTTTTCCTGTTTAATAGGAAATCTTGACAAATCAGAAAGATGGGCAATCACCAAACACATGAAGTCTAACAAGGGCAAGTGCCAGATTCTGCACCTGGGATGGGCAGCCCTGGATGTACAGACAGACTGGGGAATGAGAGGCTGGAGAGCAGCTGTGGGATGGGACCTGGGGGTCCTGGTCAGTGGAAGCTGAATGTGAGTCAGCAGTGCCCTGGCAGCCAGAAGGGTCAACCCTGTCCTGGGGCATCAGGCACAGCATCACCAGCCAGGCACGGGAGGGGATTGTTCTGCTCTGCTCTGCACTGGGGAGGCCTCACCTTGAATATTGTGGGTGGTTTTGGGCATCACAATGAAAAAAGACATCAAATTTATTAAAGAATGTCCAAAGGAGGGTAGCAAAGATGGTGAAGGGTCTGGAGGTGAAGCCACATGAGGAGTGGCTGAGGACACTTGGTCTGCTCTGCCTGGAGGAGACTGAGGGGAGACCTCATTGCAGTTACAGCTTCCTTGTGAGGGGAAGAGGAGGGGCAGGCACTGATCTCTGCTCTGTGGTGACAGTGACAGGACCCGAAGGAATGGCCTGAAGTTGTGTCAGGGGAGGTTTAGGTTGGATATTAAGAAAAGGCTCTTCCCCCAAAGGGTGGTTGGGCACTGGGAGAGGCTCCCCAGGGCAGAGGTCACAGCACCAAGCCTGACAGAGCTCAAGGAGTGTCTGGACAACACTCTCAGCCCCATGGTGGGATTGTTGGGACTGTCCTGTACAGGCCCAGGAGTTGGACTCGATGATCCTTGGGGGTCCTTTCCAACTTGGCACAATCTGTGTTTCTGTGATCCAGTGTTGTTCTGCGGCGCATGTGGGACTGGCAGTATCAAAACCAGACATAAGCACTTGCCTAATACCACATAAAACTGGGTTCCTGGCTCCTTTGGCTGGTATTTATACTCAAGGAACTCGAGAGCCCAGTGGGACCTCACAGAGTTACAGCAATGAGTCACAAGTTTGGCAGCAGGTCCCTGGGTCTCTGAATGCATCTCCTTCACCGTGCCACCAGTCCTTCAGCCAAATCTCCTAATAATCTGTATCCCATTTTGGATGGTAATTGTACAGAAGCAGGACCCATTCAGATGTGAAAACCACCCTTCTCATCACTGTGCCATTTGGCACCTTGTTCTGATTCAGAGCTGACATATCCTGCCTGCACCTTGCTGATGGTTTTGTGTCTCTGTGTGACATGCACTATACCTCCTTTACAGCAACCTTGTGTCATTCCTATTCACACCCACATATTCTCAAAGAATGGTTAAAACCTCTGAACGTGTATGGAATTTGCTATAAAAGAGTAAATAACAGGGCAATTGGCTCATCATCCTCCTCCCATAAAAGAATGGGGGCCATCGGGTGAGGATCAAGGGAAACACTGAAATCAATGGGAAATGATTCTTCATGGAATGATAGGAGCCCTGCACAATTCCCTGTAAGCTCTGCTTGTGTGCAGATCTGCATGGGTTCAAGGGAAAAATGCTTAGAAGAAAGATTAGAATTAGAATTAGAATTAGAATTAGAATTAGAACTAGAATTAGAATTAGAATTAGAATAAGAAATAGCATAGCATAGCATAGCATAGCATAGCATAGCATAGCATAGCATAGCATAGCATAGCATAGCATAGAATAGAATAGAATAGAATAGAATAGAATAGAATAGAATAGAATAGAATAGAATAGAATAGAATAGAATAGAATAGAATAGAATAGAATAGAATAGAATAGAATAGAATAGAATAGAATAGAATAGAATAGAATAGAATAGAATAGAATAGAATAGAATAGAATAGAATAGAATAGAATAGAGGCAAGGGGAGGGGAGAGGAGGGGAGGGGAGAACAAAAGACTGTTAGAGTGCCAAGGGGACAGGGCTTCCTCTTAGCATTCTTTAGCCATCTGTTAGCAAAAATTATTGTCTATGCAGATGAATCCCCTTTATCAAGGAACTACTGGGGGCCAGGACAGTGGTGATCAGGGAATGAGGTGGACAAACAGCCTCTGTGTCTGTGTGTCTGTCCTGCCACTGCTGGCTAGGCCCTTTCCATGAACAGCATGGCTGTCCATTTGTCCTTCAATTTCCTTGTGTTTCTGTGTGTAGGTTAAAATGTGACACTTCACGTACTATTAAGGAGTTCTTTTACTAAACAGTGTACTTTGAGGCTGGGTAGTTGTTCGGGGTTTTTTTTTTTTTTTTTTGTCTCTTCACTTCTTTAGCTTATTTTGGTATTTGTTATGAACAAAAAGTTCCATCACAATTAGTTGCCTTGGCTACTAATGATTTTCTTTATTCATATATATATCCTTGTATTTAAA
The DNA here is from genome assembly GCF_030490865.1 of Poecile atricapillus. Classification (NCBI taxonomy): domain Eukaryota; kingdom Metazoa; phylum Chordata; class Aves; order Passeriformes; family Paridae; genus Poecile; species Poecile atricapillus. Next base: position 148,846,659 of record NC_081250.1, on the reverse strand, counting down.
CATAGCACCTAATCTATCTGCTTTGTGTTGCTTAATGTGACAAGGCCCTAAGCCACAGTGAGCTGCTGGTTGCAGCTTTGATTACACTGATGGCATCTTCAGTTTGCTCTTGGGGAGGTGGTAGTTTTTCTGGGAGCAATATTTAGCAGAGGGACTTGATGAGATCACATTGAACCTCACGCTCTCTTGGCAGTGCAGCATGGGAGGAATTATTCTGGATCTACTGTATGATCAAAGAACTGAGGGGAGCTGTGTCTGTGTGCAGGTGTCTGGTACTTGGAGCTCACAAGGGTGTGGATTTCTGCCAGGAGATACAAACAACAGGAGAAAAGAGATGGTCAGCAGTGTTGGCACCCCACAGTGCCAGCCACCCACAGTGTCTCCAAGCAGATCTTGATATCTGTACACAGTGCAGTCATTTCCAAGCAGATCCTGATATCTGTACACAGTGCAGTCATTTCCAATGGGAAATCAAGTTAGCTGACAAGACGTGTGTTTACAATGATTAAATCCATGTCACACCAAATGTCTGTAACCAGGCCATAGTGCCAGGGTCCTCTGGCTGGACCAGAGGTTTTAGCAAATGATCAATTCTCTATCTTAGGGCTGTGTACTCAAGGAAACAAATATTCATGTGATTAATATCCAGGTTAACTTGGTGTCAGTTATGGGAAGGAAAGATCACTGAAGAGTTATAACCTGATATTTTCAGTGGAAGAGAGACCTAGGGAAGAGTCTGTGTATTCATGTGCTGAAGTTAGTTTTCTACCTTGGTGAAGTGGCACTGTAGCCCCAGAAGGGAGACACAGATGTTGTTCCAGCTGAAGTCAGTAGGAGCCAGGGAGTCTCAGTGCCTTAGAAAATGAAACCGTTTAGTCTTAGCAAAGGGAGGTGAATGCAAATGAGACAGCATCTTTTCTTCAAAAGAGTATGACAAAAATTGCTCAGCTGGTGCTTGGGACCTCCTGCCAGCAGCACCTGTGTCACCAGCTCTGTGCCTTAGATTTGTGCAGCTCCAGCTTCACATCATTTGAAGAAAAGTGTGAAAAAGCTTTCTGTGCAGTTTTTGTCTGCTGGGTGAAATTATTACCACTAGAGTCTGCAGGAGCAATGTAAAGGCTTTCCTACCTATGTGACATTTCTGTAGCACTAACACAACTCATTCATCATGCTTAGGAATAAACACAACACTTTGGTGAACAGAAGCAGAGACTGCAACAACCAGACCCTGGAGCGGTGCTCAAGACTGGACATCTGCTGCTTCAGGGAAGGTCTGGTTTTCTACCTGTGCCTTCCAAGGCAGCTGTGGGGAAATTGTGCATCTAGGTAGAAGCAAAGCCTTGGAGGTGTAGAGGCTTCATACCTGCTCCTGTTTTCCTGTCTTCACTCCTTAATCAATAGGGACAACATGGCCCTTTCTCTGGGCAAGTCAGTTCAAGGCCAAGTTGGATGGGGCTTTGAGCAACCTGGTCAAGTAGGCGCTGTTCTTTCCCCCACTGGAAATTTGAACTAGAAGATATTTAGGGTCCTTTTTTAACCCAAACCATTCTGTGATTTTATGATTTGTCTGCCTACAGTCAGATAGAAAAAAAAACCAACAAAAAACCAGGACCAAAGCATATGTCAGTCTTTATCCTGTGGCATAAATATGTTTCCTCTTCAAACTGTTATGAAATGTAAATGAGTATAATTGCTTTTAAATAAATGTTTTTGTGCAGGTATAAAAGAAACCTTAATGCCTGCAGTATTGCTCTTGTGGTGAGCAGTCCTTTCAATAACTAAAAAACAATTTATACATGTACCCAAGGAAAGAGGGCTAGTAATAAGTTAGTGACAAGCTTTTAGGGGATTAATATATGAACATTAGGTTAAACATACTTTAAATTTTAAAAACACTTAGGCTGCATCTTTCTATGGAGCATATTATTAAAATTGACATGATTGACCATAAACTACAGTACAGAAGTACACTCATGTCATAATTCATGCTTTATTATCCAACTACAGGTAAGTACATAAAAATTCAATGTACTGTATTGCATCTTATTTAGATCACTGTTCCAGCGAAATATAAAGTGTCACCGATAGATTTGCTCCAGTAGTAATTCCATAGTAAATTACAAACAAACTCAGTGAAGCAAATCCTCTTGCAATTTATTTAACATGATATTTTTCATTTATATTCAAGGTACATTTTTGCAAATATGCTATATCTTTCAAAGAGAAAAGAAAACAAACCAACCAACCCAACACTTAATCTCTCAGGAGGACTGGATTAAATAACTACTGACCTAGAACTTCTGTATTTAAATCAGCTTCAAGAGAGTGCCCTTCATCTATTGTGTTTAAAGATAAAGACTAGGTGAGAGCACACATAAAAACCACCACAACAAAGGGATGCCTGGTTCATGGCCCCAGGGAAGTTCAGAGAAAGGATATTTCAAACATAATAAGTGCCAAGGGAGTCTTTCCCTCCTCGTGTGTAGAAGTGAATAACCTGACTGACTTCATCCAGATCACTGTACTCAGGAGCTTCATGTATCCCTGTAAATATCTGTAAACCCCACATGGACATTTTCCCACTTTTAGGTACAGTTATGTCCTGTGGCAATAAGTTGGTCATTTGGTTATGAGCTTTCTGAAAAAGAAAAGTTATTCACTGGTTTGCTTTAAGTCTACTGCTTGAGCATTTCAGGTGGTGGTTTTAATCCTTGTAAAATGAGAAACAGAAAATACATACTAGCAATTAATTTTCTCCTACTCATTCATGAATTTTTTTTGTTGTTTTCGTGTTGTTTTTTGTGTTTGTTTTTTTTTTATTTTATTTTATTTAGGCATCATGTTTCATAGAATCATAGAAACAGAATGATTTGGGTTGGAATGGACTTTCAACAACTTTTCTTTCCAACCCCTCTGCCATGAGCAGGGCCACCTTCCACTATCCCAGGTTTCTCAAAGCCCCATCCTGCTGAAAACCTCGCCTGGAACACTTCCAGGGATGAGCCATCCACAACTTCTCTGTGAAACCTGAATGACCTTCAACCCTCTGGATGAAGAATTACTTCCTAATATCCAAACTAAATCTACCATTTTTCTGTTTAAAGCCAGTCCTTCTTTTACTGTCTCTCCAGGCCCTTATCAAAAATCCTTTTCCATCTCTCTTGTGGCCTCTTTAGGCACTGCTAGGATACCATAAGATCTCCCCTGAACTTTTTCTTCTCCAGGCTGGAAAATTCCAATTTTTCTTCTGTTAAATGTGTATTCTTGTATAATTCAAGTATTTCTCTTGCTGTTCCTGGAGTTCTTGGGAGTTTAAAGGAGATGATATGAGGGCAGACTTTGGCACTGATTGTCCATGAAATAGCTGCAGTGCACTTACAGATAAAAAATAGATTTTCTCCCAGAAGTACTGTACCAATTGGAAAGATGGCTATGGGCACAATTTTTCACCCATCAAGAGGTGATGTCTTTATCATATTCCTGCTTTAAATATCTAGGTAATATAGTCTAGGTAAGAACGCTACAGTTACAGAGGGATTAAATGAGACCATGAATTTACAAAAAATGTTGTCTCTAAAAACACATCAGCTGAACAAAAAATTTTACAGATCAAAAGAAATATTAACCCTGCCCAACACACCCCTGACCCCTCCAATACCCTGAAGAGGAACCTGAGAGATCAACATGAATGGTTCATCTTGATGTAGATGAAGAAGCAAGATGCTGTTTTGGTGCTACTTTGATAAAACATGCTCCACAAATCATCACTGGATACCATAAATGTTTTTTTTGGCAGCTCTGGCTGCTCAAAATAGGAATTTTACAAAATAAATCCTGAGTTTGTAATTAATGAGAAGTGCTGAACTGATAAGGGAAAGCCTGCAGTCCTGTCTGTGGCTGTTCACATCAGCCAGTTGTAAACTCGGCAGCAGTGCTGTTTCCTGAGATCTGTGGAAATTAAGTGCCAAAATCCCAATAGAATTCCATTGCAAACAGGCATTCCAACTTCCTTGGTTGTCTGTAAAATCCCATTCTTGGACCTTTTACAGTAGTACTACTTTTGGCTGATTTCTGTGTTAAGCTGAATGCAGAAATGAGCTGTACATATTTATTTGAGAAAACATAAAAAGTTTTCAGAAAAGTATACAGAAAACTTGTTAGTCTCTGACCTTAGAGACATACTTTTAATGTTCATTTATTTATTTAAAAGATTTTCATTTGTGTATGTACAGTAATATCATTATAACCCACTCAATTCAATTAGCAGCACCATGAAAAAGGGATAGAGGTTTTCATTTGAATCAATTGTAAGCAAATGAAGCAATAATAAACCCCCAATTAGTACTGAGGAAAATAATCTGAAAGATTTTTTTTCCTAGCATTTCACTGTCAACAAAAATGTGTGGCTGGTATTCAAGAGGAAGGAAAATACAATTTAAAGACACTTAAAAACTTCAGTGATTTATGTCATGCCAAGTGACTCATTAAAATTCTCATAAAAATATGACCGTGGAAAAGAATTCTCTTCTGAAGAAAAATCAAATGTAATTAAGAAGAGAGAAAGAGAAGAACAGGAGAAGAATTGCCAGCCAAAATCAAGCTAAACTCATCTGCCACAGAACACATTTCAAAGGGTACAACCCCCACATTTCTCCCTTGCTGAGGGGATCAGGCTGGCACTCAGGAGGAGTTCCTCAAGGTCCCAGTTTTGACACAAACAATTCTTGTGACATCTGTCAAATTGCTTATTGGTGTCCAGTGTCTCAGGAATGAAGTGGAGATGATGAAAATCCCTTTCTCCCACTTTTGGAAGGTCTTGCTGATTTTTGATTTGCTTTTGGTGGCAAATGTGTAGGGGATTCAGGACCAGGAGTGGGTAAGATTAGAAGCACCTTTCCTGTGGCTTGGTGGGGCAAAAAGTGGCTTGGTTGCAAGGTATCAGAGGTGATAGTACAAAAACAACAGGTTTTTGATCATCAGATCCCCAAGTATCACATTCCCACTCTTATAGTATGAGTTTTATTCATATTCAATATATTCACAAACCTGTTTTGTAGCATTACAGCTCGAACTGATGCTGGGCTGCTGACCTGCACTGCTGGTTGTCCTTCAGGTTGTCACCCCTTCCTGACGTCACTGCTACCAGGGAGCACATGGTGGGACCAGCTTTAGTCAGGAGCCTGGCACTGATATATCCTGCTCAGATTTGTGCACTACAGCCCCCAGCAGTTGGTAGAATGTTTGACTTTAATCATGTTGTTCAGCATACATGCTAATTCATGTCTAACTTCAGCAGACTCTATTCTATTTTTGAATCAGGAAACATTAAGGTGACAGGAGGTCTGGCACAGCAGAGACAGGTCTGTTGCTTGTGGCATTAAAAAACCCCAAACAATAAAAATTTATCTTGATTTCAGCATTTCCTCCTTATTTTGTGAATCCTCCAAATGGATTTCCAAGGATATCCTTGGAAAAATGATGGTGATCACATTTGATTTCCCACTAGGTTGTTTTTTGGTTTTGTTTGTTTTTTAATTTCTTTGTTTGTTTGCTCCTGAAGAGAAAAAAAAAAGATCTATTTTATAAGTGGTATCATGTAGTGCAGTTGTCCTGTGAGGATTCAGTATGGGAGAAATGCTTATAGAATTCAGATTGCAAATAGGGAGGGGAGAAGGAGAGGGACCAAGTGCTATTTATAGCCTACATTCAATTAACCTGGCCAAAGTATTGTGACTAATTGCGTCCAGTGGCAGTGGACCTTGGCACTTGCATTGGAAAGCCTAAACTGGGCTATCCACGGGGCTCTTGAACAGATACATCATGACCTTTGTATGCATAAGTAAAGCAGCTTTCTCAGGCTGCCTGGTATGGCCCCAGGATTCTGAAGCTACAACTAACACCAGCCAAGGTCTGTTGCTGACCACTGAGGTCAAGCACATGGCACAAACCATGCTCTGAGACATGTGCCTGCCTCCAAAAAGCTGTTTCAACATGATCCTGGCTGTGATGGTCCCTGCATCCTTCCTGGCCACTGGCTAGGAGAGCTTGTCACAGGCTGCAAGCCCACTGGGGTTGTGATAAATGTTGAACTGCCTGGGATGATTGGAGCGCTGAAGCACTCTGTAATATGAAAAGTCATTCAGCTGTCAGACCAGAAGAAGTGGCAGCTTAGATACTGATCTTGAGGCCAAATATGGTTGACACAAATAACTCATGCCCCTTGTAAAGTGAAATTTTCCTTCATTAAACATAGATGCATGCAGTGCAGTGTTCAGCGGTTTGCTCTTTTATATCCAGGCTCTGATTGTTTTATTTTTATCCTTTAAGAGAAATCAGATGTTAGAGAGGAAGCTATTCTTAGGCTGACTGTGCAAGTGATCAAGCCAAGCACATCCATATAAGACAGCTGCTGGCAAATGCCAGTCTTGGGTTGTGCTTTCGTTGCAGAAGCAGCAGTGTGAGTGCTGGGCATGCGGACACGGCACCCCTGGGGAATAACAGAGGAGCTGTCATCCTGCTTGTGGTTCTCATCTCAGGTCCTTGGCAGTGTAGGAGTCTCTTTATACTAATAATTCATATGAGAAAATGAATTCCTTGATGTCAGTGCCTCCTCTGCACACCCCTACTGTGGAGGCTGGCTGCACCCATGCTTGCCCCAAGGTGATAAATTGTGCCTGATGATGTTTCCTCAAATTAGTCAGAAGTTTCTGCTCCACAGTGCCAGGTTGGTAAACACAGACCCAACAAAGAAAGTGGAGTCAACAACAGTCTGATGGTGCTCAAGCTCTGTTCCCCACTTGTAATTGCCTACATCTCATCAAGGAAATGTCTGTGACATGGTGGAGACCCACTGCTCTTCTCTGCTCTAGGCAGGAGCAAATCCCACAGGAGAGGGTGTGGGCTGCAGCCCAGAGAGGTGGGGAAATGTGGTCTGAGAAAGAAGTGAAACACTCATAACAGGGCAGGCTTATGGTGGCAATAGTTCCAGGATCCCTCTGCTGCTCTGGGCTAGATGTTGTTTCCCTGTAATGAAATACAGAGGTTCATTGTTCCTTTTGCCTGGTTGGGATACACTCCATCTTTTCTTGTGTGCCCATGCACTCTCTAGTCCAATGAACCTTTGTTCTGAGATCAGGCTGGATGGGCTCTGAACAACCTGGTCTAGTCAAAGGTGTCCCTGTCCATGCCAAGGGGCTTGGAACAAGATCATCTTTAAGGTCTCTTGCAACCCAAGCCTTTCCAGGATTCTAAAATTCTATGATTTGGGGTGTTTAAGCATTGCTGCATCAAGAAGAAATCCAACAAGTGTGAGAACTTGTCCCCAGGCACTGGGAATGGGCTTTGTTCAACATCTGGTGTCTGGCTGACCCACCCTGTCCCACCTCAGGGCTCAGGTGAGACCAAAAACCTGCACCCCACAGTGTCATGGGACAGTCTATCACTGTGTGCATGGTGCAGCACAAGGGACATTGTGGCTGGCCTGGGAGTCTCAACACTGAAGCAAACAATTGCTACCAGTCCTCAGTGTCTATAAAAATCAAGTGTTGTTTGTTCTCTTGCTCCTGAAGAATCATTGATGACATCATGCCCTGTTTCTGAGCTAATCATAATTAATGAAGTCAGCCTATTTGAAGGTAATTAAAAATATTAGTACTTGAGCAAGCCCACACAGGACCATGTAAAGGGTCTTATATATTTTCTTACTAGAATTTCCATTGCTTTGACTGTTTCGTTTTTTTTTTAAACTCACTTTAGCAGCAAATCAGGCAGGCAAATGTGGTTGTAAATTTGCTCAGAGACATGTTTAGCTTATAAAATACAGACTACTAGCTGTGAAGCTTTGCAGTATTTCAAAACCATTGTTACCTTTTCATAAATTTAAAGGATTGTAGTTTTATTGAAATCTCTTCTTTCAGCTGAAGATTTTCAGAGTCTCACCTCTGTTAATTAAAATTTCTGCTACAAACATGCAAAGAAGGGAGTGAAAAAGAATGACAAAATAGGTAAAATAGAATAAAGGAAAATTTGGAATAGCTTGAGTTTCTTTATAGCTGAATGTTTAATAATGCTTGTGAAAAATGCCAGTAGTGGTGAGCAGAGTCTCATTCTGTCAGCACATCATTGCTAATGGTTTAACTGGGTTTGTCTGTGCTCCAGGAACACCTGTTTGCTTTGTGCTGCTGAGGGGTGAAATACTGGAGCTCAGAGAGTGCCCAGGAGGCAAGTGCTGTGCCAAGCCCAAGTTAGTGATGAAATTTGCTTTAAGGGCTGAGTGAGGAGGGATCCAATGGCAGTGAACATGGGGAGCAGCAGCTCTGCAGTTCCCCAAATCTGAGTCCATGGGGCACAGCTGTGGCTGCCCAGAACAGCAGGACAGGAAATGAGAGAGGAGCCAAATCCTCTGGGGGACAATGGAGTTGTCTTAGAGGGTAGAGGAGAATGAAGCTTATGATGAAGACCAATCCATTCCTACTGCTCTTCATTAACCAATGATTTTGAAAAAAAAAAAAGTATTGAAAAAAATTTTATTATAGAAATGGCCAGACTTCTCTAAGTTACATTTTTCCTTTGGGGACAGTGGCAAAAAAAAAAACCCAACCCAAACCTACAAAAAAAACCTAACAAAAGAACCCAAAAAATTAAACAAACAAACAAACATCAAAGAATTGGGTTGTGTTTTCTCATCGTGGAGGAAAAGATTCTGAATATAGAAATCATTCTTGCTGCAGAAAGAAACAGAATTTACTCCTCCCCTTCCCAGGGTATATAGGGCAAGAGGTAGAGGGTTGAAATCATAGAAAAAAATTAGATAATGAAAATGTTTTGTAACAGTAAGGATAATAAAGAACTAGGAAAGATGGGAACAGTATGAACAAATACTGAGTGGGAATAGCTTATGTGCACCCAATCCTGCTTTAAATAGGAGACATGGATTATACATGAGTTTGGTTTTATTTTCTATAGCCAAATTTTCCTAATTTGCAAAGCAATTTGGTGTTTGGCTCCAAGGACTATCTTTAAAAGTACCAGCCTAAGAGATTCTGGACATTTTTGCTAATAGCTTCACAACTAACTACATTAGTAGGAGTTAATCATTAGTGTATCTACTCAGCTGACAATTTACTTATTGGCTTTTGCCTCTGGAGGGTGTGATCCCATCACACACCAAGGTCTGGGTGCAGAGCATTAGCAACTCACCAAAGTCAACAAGAGTCAAAAATCTTCATTCATGTCCCTGACCATGCCTTAACTTCCATTAAATCCTTAAACACTTTTTTATGTCTAAAGTTAATATCATAGGAGTCTCTTAAACTACTACCCTGCTGATGACACTTTTGGGAAATTGCCAGTAGAGCTGTATTCTTGCCCCTTAAATGGATACAAAATTGTTTTAGATTAAATTAACCTCAGTTTCTTCACCCCAATGAATGCTATATTTAACCTTCTTTTTATCCAGCCAGGGGCTTACCCCCATGCATGTGAGTACTGATTATTCACATGACCAGTCCTGCTGAAGTCACTGGGTAACTTGTATGAGTCTTTTTTCCAGAAACAAACTTTCAGGCTCTTTTCCCTCCATAGTCTTGCTTCAAAATACAAGCCTGTTTTTGGCTACAAAAGAATATGCTCTTGATTTTCAAAGGAAGCATTGGTCATCTCACCAGCCTTTTTCCTCCAGTGATTCCTGGGGGTACTTATTTTGGGTTGGATAAAAGCCAGAGATCATGAGACTTTTCAGGTCCCATGCACTTCCTGCATGGGCAAGTTCCATCTTATCTTTCAGAAAGCCTGGGTAATATCTGCCATCTCTTGATCTGTAATGCAGGGACTTGGCAGAAATACCTTTATCTAATTGGATTGTCTGATTCCTCAGAGTTTGGTTGTTTTGGATTTCCCCAATTATTTTTTTTGTTTGTTTTTTTGTTTGTTTGGATTTTTTTTGTGGTTTTTTTTTTTGTGCAAGCCTTGGTACCTAACTTCAACAGAAACTTTTAACCACAGTCAGAGGGGTTCCAGGGGATAAACTGTGTCTTTCCATTTCCCATTGTTTTTTATTTAAAGTCTTAATGTTTTTTCTGGTGAGACTTCTGCTCATTAAACTCACTTCTGCAACTACATTTCTCTGGGCTGTCAGTTCTGGAAACCACTTTCACAGGTGGAAATTGCTGTCCTCCTCTATCACCACATCTGCAAGGGAAAGTGCCAACATTTTATTTACTTCCTAAACTGGCTCTTCTGTCTTGCTTAATGAACCCTTTTCCCATCACCTTCTAACCTGCACTCTGCATTTGCATGGTTTCATACAGATAATAAAAGCACTCCTCTCCATTTATCTGAGCCCTGCTATAAATCTCCACGTGGTGGAGAGTGCAGCCTTTTGGCAGGAGCAAAAGCATGGTGCAGTTGCTCACTGGAAAAGAGCATTTGCTGCTGCCCACGTGCCTGTTCAGCAGGAGCTGCTATGAATCAGCCACCTCTCTGCCTTGTGTCTAAGAACCTCCTGGTAAGAGTCAGGCAGAAGTTGGGAATTGATTTGAGATGTTGAAAAAGAAGCTGAAAAATGTCAGGTGATGTCTTTGTTGAGGGAAGTATTGACGGGGAGGAGGGAGGGAATGTTATTGATTCAGATTTTTACCTTTTGGTTAAGAGCTTTGGTCTGGTTCCTCCCCTTCCCTCTACATATCCCCACAGACCTGAGCTGCTGCCAAATCACTTTTCCATTGCAAAGCTTCTCTGCTCTTTCTGATCTAGATGGCAAAGGCACCTAAACCTGTCCTTAATGCCATATAAATCTGAACAAGTGCATTTTCTTTGCCCTGTTCAAAGGCCCTTTGGCAGCCTGAAAGGCTGAGCGCTGGTCAGAGGTTTCTCCCTGCAGAGCCCTGGTCTGGTGTTGGGGCACCCTGTGCACAGAAGGCAGGAAGATGGGGAGAAACACTCAAAAAGTTGAAGGATTTCCCCAGTCAGAAATACCAGGTTCAGAAAACTCTAGAAGTACTACACACCAGGAGGGTGAGGCTGGGCCCTCATATTCAGAAATTACTGTAAGTCTGTGGTCCACAGAGGAGCCTTTCCATGGTGTGTCTGTGATCTGTTTCAGTCTCTTTGATGCTCCCAGAGCATAAACCAAAATATTATAACTAAATATTATAATTACCAAAAATGTTTTTCCTGTTGGACACCACAGGGTCCGCTCTGGGCCACAGGAAGTATCTGATGCACCAAACTCTTTGATGCCACCCTGGAGTGCAGAGCCCTGGGAGACAGTGAATCCCTATGGCTCTGCAAACTATTTTATGGAGTCACTGAAAAGATTTCCTAGCAGGGGATACAAATTTTCTGACTCCCCATTCTGATTAAAAGCTCTCCATAATGTCTCTTTTCTGTGTATTCTCCAGCAACCTGGGCAGGTGGAAAATTCCTGGGGAGTAGAAAGTTACAGGAGCGAGGTACCTCTGTGGAAGGGAAAGGAAGGTGCTGTGCCCTCGATGGGCACCTGGCACACTCTCCTGGGTGCCAGCAGTCAGCAAAATGTGGCAGCATTGCTCTGGTTTGACAATGTCTGCTGTGCTCTGTGTCCTACATCTCACCCAGTCACCTCTCCTTTGCCTTGCCTGGGGAAAGTGTGCCAGCCACAAAATAAACACGCACACGGTTCAGAGCAACCCACTTTGCATTCCTGTAACATCCTCCAGCAATCAAAAATTCACTTTCCCAGACATAGGGGAATATTCATTTCTGTCATGTTGCAGATGGGGAAAATGATGTGTGAAGGGGTGAAATGGAAGGCTGATCATATGTCTTCCTCCTGCCAAGGGCTGTGCAGGGAGTTACATCTGAGCACAGAGAAGGATCTGTTTGCCTTGCTGTGTTCTCACAGCTCTTGCTTGTCCCTGCTCTGGCTGCTTCTCCCTGCACTGTTGAACACATTTGTTCCCAGCTTTTTGTACCCCTCCCAGTTCTTCTTCCAGCCCCATGTACCTGTACCAACTCTCACAGTATCTTCCATACAAAATTCAACTGTCCTGAACTTGTCTGCTACATTCCCTTCAAAGCTTCACATTGGTTTCCTGCATTAAATACATAAACCCCAACCAACCAACCAACCAACCAACCAACCAACCAACCAACCAACCAACCAACCAACCAACATCAACCCCAAAAAAAATCGACCCCAATGTTTTTCTTCAACATCTCGCTGTCCCTGTCATTGGAACCATCCCATTTTGTAAAAAAGGAAAATCTCCAGTGATCAGCATCACCAGCAAATCCAACAGTGTGTGCACATCCAGTTGGGTGTTCACCACTCAAATAAAGATCATGAGTGCCAGTGAAGAAGGAGTGGGACTCTAAAATGCCCTGGCTTGCAATGACATTTGTCTCTTCTTCTAGATAATATTAAATATTAATTTACTTGAACATATAGAGCAGGAACTTCCAGGCACTTTTAAAATGTTAATACAATTAGTCATCCTTCTTTGCTAGAGATGTTCTTATAGCTCTGGCTATTAAAGATCCCTCTGAGGAAGCAATACTTTGAATATACCAGATGACAGGGCTGTGTTGTATTCATTAAATAGCTCCAAAGACCATGTGTCCAGAAAAAGATAGTTTTGCCAGAGAAAAACAGTATCCCCACCCCCTAGTTCCCTTATGAAGAAACAACATCTCCAGCACAGGGCCAAGCAGCAAGACTGGGAAGGTCCTCTCTGTGTGGGAAGGTGAGAGTGATCTCCAGAGCAAAGATTGTGTTACCCACTGGTGAAAGTGTTATTTAAGAGGAGAACCTCTGCACTATGGACCTTGCATCTACCTACTGCAGGACAACAGATGTGTTAAACTCTCTGCCACATCTTGTTTTCCAAACCATCACTGGGAGATCTCTGCACCACTGCAGCAAGTAAAAACCTCGGTTACAGACCAAGACCCCTCCATGCCAGGTTTTGCAGACCTCAGGCTGTCCCAGAGGGTTTATAGGGAGTGGAGTTGCAGTGTGCAGGTGCTGCTGTAACACTGAGCCAGATGGTTCAGGGACTGACTTCAGCTCACAGAATCTGGCAGAGCTGACCCCCATGGATGTGGTAGGGCCCCGGACAGGCACTGGGCACTGTGGATGTGTGATGGTTCTTTTGCACTAGCCAGTGCTACATGGCAAACACTCCTGTTACTCCTCCACAAACCACCACAACATCACCAGCTCCATCCTATTTTGCTTTTGAGAGCTGAAAAGGTGACTACGAAGAATTATATGGTACAGTTTTAAATTTAATGAGGTTCCCTTTATCCTCCATAGGTGGAATCTCTATGAAAGCAGCAACCAGGACATTTTTCCATTAAGTTCAGGGACCATCAAAAACCCTAAGTGAACTTCCAAGAGTGAACTCAGTGACAAGGTACAGAGACCTCCAAAGGGCAATTAAGGTTATGCTAAACTCTGAATCCCTTCTCTTTCTGTTGAGGACAGAGGGACACCTGGACAAATACCTTTCTAGACTTTTAAGACAGGTTGAATTGTTTTGCAGTTCATTTCTCTTACAAGATGTAAAGCTGCAAGGGTGCAAAGTAGCTATGCTACACCTACGCTGTGGGGAAGCATCTCTATGTAGGCTCAAAAAAGGTTTTGCTTCTGATTAAACATCTCACCAAAAGTGAACTGCATCAGCTGTTCTTGAGGGACTCTGCATTAGAAAAATTCTAGCCCTAATGCAACGTCAGCTGTTTCTCCTCAGCCAACCAGTTGCTGTACTTACAGAAAAGAGATTGCAGCTCAAGCCTTCTTCAATCTAATTTTAAATTAATTGGCACATGGTTCCTTCTGGTCTCCACCCAGAACTCTCCCCATATCATGTCCTAATCACTGTCTGGCTGCTACACCCTCATCTTAATCAGAGTGACACGCCAGAATTCCTGCAGCCACCTTTTGCTTGCTTTTGTTTCAGGCAGTGACATTTTAGCTTTAATCCCAGAGTTAGTGGTCATTACTTTAGTCTTTAATCATCATGAGAGACTAATGAGAGGAGATAATCCTTGTATAAATCACTGTGTAACAAGGAAAGCAGTTGATTTTTTAGAAGATTTAAAACTCAGAAGACATTCTTGGTCAAATCCAGAGGTCTGTTTACAATAATTTGGACTGAGAAAGGAGGAACTCAATTTGGTGTCCTGAATCCTCACAGCTAAACAATTAACTTCATAATAGTACTTCGTTTTTCTATAACAGCACCTTCTATCTGAACATCTGCTATCTTTGTACAAGGTGCCTGCTCTGGAGCCATTTACTGAAATGAGTTTTATGTTTTCCCATCCCTGACTTGATTGATGCTCTCATCCTGTTTAACATGAAAAAGCAGAGGTTCTTCAGCAGGAGCACTTGGTGACACCAGCACCCTGAACTTGGATCCTCATGGTCATGAGGTTATTTCTCATATGTGTGCATGCTGACCCCAAAGCAGCCTGGCTTGTGGATACCCAGGCACTGCCTCTCCCCCCGTGCAGCACCCAGGGCCTGAGAGGTATTGGAGTGAGCAGTTTGCCTGGCTTTTGTTGGGAAACTCTCCCCTGTGCTCACACCTTCCTTTGTGGCTTTTGGGAGAACCCAAGGTTGTTCTTGGGATTTCTGGGTTCTGGAGAGCACAAAGAGCATTTCATATGCAGGAATACTCTAGATTTAATGTGCTTGAGTATGTGCAAAGATTTTCGAGGGTCCCAGCCATTTGTTTTAGTAAACTGAGGCACACAAGAGCATGGCTCCCTATTACTAGCCAGTGCTCAGTAGGATGTCATAAACATCTCTGTTTTAGGCAGGCAGTGGGGTTTAAAGCCATGGGCATCTCACTTCAGAAATCTGTTCCCATTATTTTTGTGGCAGGAGAGGCAAAGGGAGCTGTGCAAATAACAAGGAACAGTTTTAGGGCCTGTTAGTCACAGGCAGTAGCACTTAACCAACACTTTAACCAAGACTTTGTCTTCTGCTCTCCCCTCCTGCCAATCCCATGCTCCTTTCGTGCAGTGACCAAGCAGAAATCCTGAAGACAGCTCCACCCTCTTTGGGAACTTGTCCTTTCTCTGCCAGTATTTCTTCAGGCAGCATTCAATCCCCCTTGGCACGTCCCAACCCTCACTAGTGTCAGCATTGCATGAGCTTGATGGGAAAAAGACACTCCAAACTCTGAGGGCTGAGAACCTAATTACTTCAAAAGTGTCTTTATGCCATTATATTCCCATTAAAATAATAATTTATCACTCTTAATTGTACTCTTAACGATGCTTGAAAATAATGGGCTTGAATCAATACCATGCCCAGTGTAAATGTGGTGGAAGAGCAGGGAGGATCTTAGCAAGGCTGATTTCATTTCCATTATTTTTTGGCTGATCTGATATTTTGACAGAGTTATCTGCATTCAGCACAAGCTCCTGCCATGCAGGTTTATCCTGCTAAGGGGCTCAGTGCCCCAGGAGATGCATCTTGATGCATCTGGGGTGCTTGAGCTAAGGGCACATGCTATGAAGAGTTCATCTGTATATATAAAAATCATCCTTTTTTTAATAGATTCCCTTGCTATCTTGGTTATTGAATAGATTTAAAAGCAACAGCAGATCCTTTGAGGAGCTCTAATGTCTGGAGTTTTGGGTTTTACACAAAGTTCATCTCCCAGTTCCCTCTACTTCTCTGTGTGCAGTGCAAGTGTCTCTCAAAGGTGGTGGAGAGTCAGTGTACAGAGCAGCAGCTCAGGAAAACCCAGGAATATTTCTGCACTAATGGCAGTTTTCAATGCTCTGATTGCTTTGACTTTGAAACCTTCCTTTGGAGAATGGCTGGGAGAAACACAGCCCAGACCAACTTGAACCCACAGCAGGTCTTTGCCTGCTTGGCACTAGAATGGCTCCAGTCAGGGTCTGTGCAAGAAGCCCCTAAGCTCTTTTGGAGAGTATTTTGCAAAGGCATGACAAATTACACAGATTTATTCTACTCTGACACTAACCCCACCTCCACCCTCAACTATTCCTTTCAGAAGGTTGCTTAGGTTTTGTTTTCCCAGTTTCCCATCCAGGCCAGTCACATTAGAGTATTTTCCTCCTTTCCACTCCCTGAGCCCTCATTTTTGATTCTGAGTGTGGCAGTGCAATGCTAGAGCTTCCTCTAATAGAAGGCTTGGAAAGAGGCAGCAGAAGTGGATGGTGGAGGAAAATCTGCTGGCTGAGACACCAAAGCTTGGAATTTGAAACACCAGAGGCCTCCTGAGAGCACCCTATAGGAGAAGAGACACACTTTTGGTTTATGATTTACCAGACAGAGGAATAAAAGCAATACTGTCCTAACTATCTGGTCTGGCCAGTCATCCTCCTTAGCTCCATCTCTGTCAGCATGCAGAATGAGCCAAGAGCTGTTTCTGGCTTTCTGATGAGTGGCTGAGCTTTCCTTCTGTGGGTGAGCAGGATGGCCATGTCCAAACTGCTTGTTGGAAGTATCCCTTGATCCTTTTAGCTCCAAACTCAGCACAGCTTTGACTGGGAAAGTGCTGTCAAAATTATGATGGACATCGTGGCAACAAGAAATGGGGATGGGCAGCGTTCAAGTCTTTGCCGAGGCCATGCTCAGTTTAGCCCTGCAAATGTGGGATGGTTTGTTGGTCCTCAGCATCCTTTGTATGAGATCCAAACAAAGAGGACTTTCATTTTTTTGCAAAGGAGATAATTGGTGACCTAAAGCCTCTGACAGATACAGAGCTTCACCTCACACTCAGCCTAGAGAAGGGGCCTTTGCATCATGCTCTGGTATTGTATTGTGTGTGTGAAAACCTCCAGATGGAAAGGAAAACCTGGGAAACTATCTGGGCAACCACGCTGCAGCTGGATATGGAGAATTGGAGTGTACAGGCAGGTAATCAAGACTCTATACTTTTTTTTTTTTTTAAAGATATGTGACTGCTAATTCACATATTCCTGGTTTGGTTGACATCCTTTTTGCTTAAGGAAAAGTTAAATTGGGGAAAAGATGAACAAATTAAAGACTTTAACTTATCCCTGCTCAACTCAGTTTCTGTCCATTATGTGACCTGATGTGCTTTAGAAACCTTTCAGCTAAAATTGGGTTTAGCCTTCCTAGCAACACCAAGCCAGGTAAATGACACACAGGATGCTGCTGGGGCTTTGACTCAGCCAAATGGGAGTAAATTAGTTGCTCTGCTATTCATGTGTGTCTCTTCCCCCAATTTCAGTTAATTAAATGCAGGGAAGAGTGTATTTTAGTTAGTTAGTTAGTTAGTTAATGCAGCTTGTTGAACACTGCTAAAATCAGCTGTCTCCCATTTCATAACTAGCTGCAAAGGAATATTCTGTATAAGCAGACCTACTTCTTCCCACATCCATGGTTAACAAGCAAATGAACCTATATATCCACATCTCCAAAGGGAAGGTTTTTTTTCCCATGTGAAATCTGATATCCCAGATTTTGAAGTACAGCTTCACTGAAGCTAGAGGAGAAGTTTTAGGAGGATGATGAAATATTTATTCCAGGTTCAGACTTTAAAGTATGAGTTATGGTTTCTGGAGTGTCCAGGGATACTTTGTGATGGTGAGTATTCAGGGTAAATGGGGTATGGATATCTGCTTCATGCTTTCATATCTTACAGCCTGATTCCTGCCTTCTTATGGGAAATATCTTTGAGCATTATGGGAAAATGCATATTGATGAACTTCCCAATATATAGCCAAGTTTGTCTGCATTCCCTATTTTTTCATTAGTCACTAACCATTTCTATTAAACAGAGCATTAGCTCCCAGATGATAAATTCAGGAGAGGAGGTGGTGTCCCTTCCTGCTCTGCAGTGGGATCTAATGGCTTCTTTGCTGCAACAATAGAGAAAGCATTTAAAGTAATGTCCCTTATGGATAGTCTCCAGCACATGGAACGACTTTTTTTTTATAGTACTCATTATATTTAGCAGTGAAGGAGAGAAAAATTGTGAGCTCTTCTTTTAAAAAGACCATGGTTTAAATAAAGCCCAAAACCATAGCTTTTTTTTCCCCTTGTTCTTGTTGTGCCTTATCACTGGAGATTGTGGAAGGCAAAAATGATCATATACAGTTGATGAGTCCCCCCTGTTCTGTGCACAGCTTAACCTCACCCTAAAAAAAACATCTCTGCAGCATCACCTGCCTTCATCAGATCCTGTGACTGCTGTACAGAGCTGCTGTTGTTTCTGACTGGAGTTACACTTCTGATGTCTCTGTGAACAGCAAAGCAAATACATATGGGAACAGAAATGTATAGAATTCCTTCCCTGCCATGTTAAAGCAGTGGGAGCAGAGAAGGTAAAATATTTAGACTCCAGATGTCTTTATTTGCCAAAATAAAAATTTGTGCTGTAAAATATCTATAAAATGTAATTAAAATTGCCATTTATTTTTCTCACTGTTGCTAACATTGCTGGCAAAATTGAGTCACTCAGTGCTGCCAAATATAGCATTCCAGGTGTAAAACACTCTCAGATGTTCATGACATTTTGCACGTAAATACTGAGTCATTGAGAATGATCTGGTACTATCCATATGCCTGATACAGAAATACTGCCATGAGTGGGAGATCAGTATACACACACAGCAGGATAATGTTTGAGAATGAAAAAAATTGTGTTTCTGCATAGTTTCTAATAGAGTTATGGGACTTTTCATGTACTGATACATCTTCTCTCAAGACTTTTGCAGAGGAGGGTGACCACAACCTTCCATACCCCTACTTACTGCTCCATCCCTGACAGCAAGTTGTAGATTTCTTTCTCATAGTGTTTCCTTTTTCTATTTTTTTTTTTTCCCTAAAGTAGCCTGTGTGTGAGGGACTTGAAAACCTGAAGTGCTGATGACATCTCAATATACAGAAGGTAATAGCCCAGTGCCTGGTACCATTCTCTTCCAGCCACCTTTTCAATCTGCCTTTTGGCTGCTGCTTCACTCTGCATCAGGCAGTAATACAGGCTGTGTGTTCAGGCATCATAATTTCCTGGAAAAATGGATGTGTTTCTGGAAATCATATGGGAATGGTGCACCCTGTAATCATGCTTGCCCTGGGAGAGGCAGTGCTTGCTGGAATATAAGCCACTGAGCTGAGATGAATAATTTCTGCCTGACATAAATGAATGTCCTCACCAGTTACAGGAGGAAAAAACATCCTCTCTTGCCACAGGTGTGTGAGCCTGGTGTCAGGCTTGTGCTGGACCATACACTGTAGGCAGTCAGGCTGTCCTGTGCTTCAGTGAGACCCAGGAGGGCCTTGGAGAGAGCTCAGGCACCTGCACTGCCTTCTTGGCACCCCTCTGTCTGCCTTTCTCCATGTGATGGTTCAACCTTCCCTGCTCTCCCCCACTCTCCTATTCCTCTCTCATTTGAACCAGTGACAACATTTCATCTGCAGACTTTGTCTTGCTCCATAAAGCAGTGGATGACCAGACACATTATACCTGTTTTGAATGGAAAAAAGTGCTTAACTTTTCCTGTTTCCCTCCCTGTCAAGGAAAATACACTGAATTGTGCTAATGCAACATCCCTGACCTGCTTGCTGTACAGTTTTCTTTGCTTTATCTCTGCTTTCTTTCACCACTTCTCCTTGTTACCATCTTACCATTGTCCTTCTTGTTAGGGCATTTCTTCTTGTTGCCATCTTTTGCATTGCATTGCTTACTCTGCATCTCCACATCACTTCTCCTTCCACCAATTCCTCCTTTTTTTTTTTTTTACCCAGTTTCACTTTCTGTTTATTCATCTTCTTTCTCCTGCCCATTTCCCTAATCCCTTTCCCCAGGCATTTCCCTGATGTCTTACCATGTGTAGGACAACTTCACTAGAAGAATTTATAGGTGCTATCAGGAGCTCATTAAATTGTACTAAGGATGATCGAGTCTGTGTGAAAGGTCATTAAACTGGAAACATGGTTTCCTTATTTTCATCTTATTTTGGATGAAACACAAGAGTACCCCCATTTCCCTGTTCAGTTCTGTGTTCTCATCTGTCTAACTCAAGAAAATTAAATTATTAGAGACTAGGCTTGAAATTTATTTATAAAATAAATAGAATGAGAAGGGATGGATGAGAAGAATCCACCTTCCCACACTACAGAAAAGTTAAAATCTGGGCACTATTAGCAGAAATTTGCATAACAACTTAGATGCTTCTTAGCTTTTAACCCACTGCCTTCTGGGGCAACTTGTGTAAGAACTCCACTATCCCTCATGTTAAAAAAATTGTTTTCCCTTTCCTGTTAGCTGGCCTATCTCTGTGCTATAAACCACTCAGATTTTCTTTCCCTCTGTAGACACTGAGAACAATGAATCAGAATTATCTTGATATCAACCTTTCAGACACTTGAAGGTGATTAACACACAGTCACAGACCAAGTGATTTCATTCTTTTTTCATCATTCCTGTTTTTCAGCACCTGAATCAGTCCTGATGCTCTGGGCTCCCTCCAAATTGTGAAACTCTTTCCCACAGAGCAGTGCTGAGCACCAGACACAGTTCTCTTGCTGGAGCCTCCACCCTGTCAGGTTCAGTGAATAATTCCCCCAGGGGCCCTAGGTGAGTGATGGTGTATAAGAAGTCCCTGAGTGCCATGTACCTTGTTTGCAGCAGTGTCACAGGGTTTGAGTACAGAACACAGGCGCTGTGGAATCTGTTTCTCTGTGTGATACTCTGGCTTCTCCACAGCAGCTCCCTGCGGGGACTCTCCAGGCTTGCATTAACAGCAAGTGCCTGATTTCATTCAAAAGTGAAATCGTGAACAAAGGTGGAATTCAGCCAAGATGAAATCCTACCTTCTTGTGCCCATAGACAGCTGTCTGCCTGTCAGCAGGGTGTCTTAATTTAGCCACTCCAGAGGTATGGCAAGGATTGAATGCCTAAGGAAAGCCATCCAGGACTGCTGAAACTGCCCAGGGAGTATCACCTCACCCCTGGACACCTGTCCCAGCAGGCAGGATTGTCATTAGGCTCTCTTTTGTGTCTCTGGCTACAACTGAGCTGAGCCCTGGTGTCTGCTGTAGAGCTGAATCTCTTACCAGGAGCCACAGACTGTTGACCAAGGAGCCACAGAGTCCTGTGGAGCTGTTTCTGTGCAAGTTAGATTTCTGAGAATACATTTAATTTGGCTGATGGAGGTGCCTTCAGCACATGCCTTTACTGAAATCTGCCTCCCTTTGAGATGCCCTTGATTCCCCTGCCTGGCAACAGCAATCTGCAGTTTACAGATCACAGGGCATCTCTCACGTGCTAAAAATATGCACAACCCCATGGACAATGAGTAATTCCCCCATTTGCTCTGCTCTGTCACTGTGTTGGTTGGTTCTCCACAGGATACCCAGGGCTCATATCCATTGTCCACACATGGAGGATAAGTGTGGTTTGAGCTGCCTCTGGATGTTTTCCTGTCCAGGAATACGTGCATGCTTTTCCACTGTGCACAAGGAAATGTTCTCCTTCCAAGAAATGCATCTGTTTCAGAGTTATTTATAATGCTGAGGCTGTATCATTCCCTTGGCACTGCTGACTGGGTAAACAGGTAGATCTCAAGGAAGAAACACTGGTACTTTAATCACCATTGCATTAACTCAGAACTGCAATAATCTGGGAAATTAGACTACAAATGTTAAAATTAAAAAAAATCATTAAAATTTAAACTAAATGAAAAAGTTACAGTCTACCCAGAGGAGGTTGCTGAAAGTCATGTAGCTACATTTCTATAGTGTGAGAAGCTGGAGAAGTTGCAACTATAACAATGATGGTAGAGTATTTTTGTGAGAAATATCAAAGATTTATGCTTCCCCTTACTAAGTGACATTGTCCTGTCTTTGGCTGAGTGGAAGCAATCTCTTTTTGGCAAATCAATGTTGGATGTTTCTTTATCACTTTCCTTGAGGTACCTATGTATCAACTGTTTCATTATTTGGTCCATTTTCTTTCCAAGCAAGAAAGTTAGGCTGACTTATCTAGATTTCACCTTTCTTTCCATGACAGCACTGTTTGCTCTTTTTTTCTCTTCTGCTGCTTTTCCTCCACAACATCATAGAGACACTCTCTTATCATGCAGTGATTCCTTTTGGTAGTTACTGATGTGCCCTGCAGCACAGCTCATCAGTCCCCCCTGGCTTGCAGGCATTCCACTTACTCAAATATTATTTAACTTATGCTGACCTGCTCTTTTTCTCTGCACCATTAATTTCAATTAAGTTGATAATCTGATTGTAGATGGGGTTTGGTTGTTTGGGTTTTTTTGTTTGTTTTTTTTTTTTCTTTTTCCCTTTTCTGTAGTCTGGTTGAAGCAAAAGGGCACTGTACCCAGGAAGAAAGATAAAGCCATCACATAGATGAAGCAGCTCAGGTACATAGTTAGGGACTTATATAGCATCAGCCGGTCATGAATTACAGAGAGAAATTCTCCCCAGCCTAGATGGCTCCATTCAGCTGGAAAGCATTACTGTTCCAAAGCTAAAAATGACATAAAAATTAAAGGGCATCCCAGATTTTAAGAGTTCTTGAAAAGAAGAGAGGAGCTTGGGTAAGTAAGGCTAAAGTGAGTTAGTAAAAGGCTGACAGTCTCCCTGTCCCACAGAAAGCCAAAGTGAGATTTCCCAGAAAGTCAGGGGGACAAAGATGTGGTGACAGAGTGAGCTTTTTACCTCTAAAGGATGAAAGGATGTGAATTCATGAATGTAAACTTAATACCCTTGCACTTAGCCTGACTGTGGTTGTCATACTTTGTTCTGAAATCTTTGTACCTTAAAGGAATAAGTAAATAATGTTTTGTGCTGAAAGCAGTTGCTTTTTTCACTGCAGATCTATGCAGCTATAGGCAGCTAAAAGGCAATTTTACAGGGTCCAAGTACTTGATGAACCTATTTAAGCAGACACAATGAGAACTTTCAGGCTCTGAGGAAGATTTTGTGCTGGAGAAGGATACCCAGAAAAGCAATGCCATTGTTTTTTTGGGAGCATTTTGGGGAGACGGGGAAGGAGTCAAGGCCTTCAGTCGCTTACCATGGGACTGAAATCCAGAGCCAGCCCAGTGAAGAGCTTTGACTGATAAAATTGCGTATGTGTAGGGTAAGTTTTCATGTCATGGACACTCTTTATGCAAGAAAGACAGGATCAGTGACCTTGCACCACTCTCTCTAATCATACATCTTTACAACTGGAAATCATAGAATCACAAAAGGCTTTGGATTGGAAGAGACCTCAAGGATCATCTAGTTCCAAAAATCCACAGTTGCCCAATTGTGTTTTGCTTCAACGTGGATCACTCTGTTAGACATTAGACTGAGTTCCTCATTAAGATATTTAATGGCTGATTAGTTTGTTTCATAAAGACTCAAAGGTAATGCTGAGGAAAGTTTCACTTGAGGCTGGGATACCTCTGTATCTTTGATTATCTCTTTATTTACACTGTGGACTTGAGGTTGCTACTGTCTAGGTGTAAACACAGAAGGATAGCAGTTTTGGCCCTGGAAAATAATAGAATTAAATTTTTTTAAACTATTGTAAATATTTACATAATCAATTAATACATATCAGGTTTCAGAAGGATAATTTGTCTGTTTTTGAGCTTGGTTCATTATATGAATTTGCTGTCCTTGTACTATGAATCCTCAGTGCAACAGCCTCATCTTAAATCCTACAGAGATTATAAACTCTTCAGTGCAAGAGAGACTTTTATTAGACACATATAAACCAGCAAACATTCTACTGGAGCCAAGAATTTCCTTGCCTCACTTCATTATGTAAAGAGCAACAATAATAATGATGAATTGACTAAGGACTGTAAAATGGAAAATAACTCAGAGTAACTGATTAAATTTAAAACTGATAACTTGCATTTGATTATCAACACAAACTCCTTACAATGACACTGATCAGGATGTGTCACAGTCTCCCAGGAAAAGCATTAAGCCACCTGTCATTTGTGTTCTTTTTGGTCAGATTAGATAATATTCTGTGTGGAACAATCAAGCCTGTGTTAGTCCAATGGGAATGGATAGTGATTTTCATCTGTGATTTCAATTTCAAAGATGGATAGAGTGTATATCTTTGTATAGAAAATGCAGAAGTTTGTGAAGGGAGTTTTATGCATCTCCTGAGACAGCAGAGATTTGTCTGGAATTAGAAAAGCAGAGGGCAGGGGCAGGAGGGAAAAATGATGGAGATGCCAAGAGCTCTTTATATTCAACTACAGCTGGATCAATTGTTGGGGTACTGTTGTCCTGATAACAGAATCGAGTTGGTAGGGGATCAGACCTTAGACATTTTGTCTAAACAATGTGAAAAACAAGAAGTAATGAGGAATGAATGCAGGGGCTCGGGCTGAAGGAAGCAAAGGAGATGGAAAAAAAGTAGTCTGGCCAAGAATGTAAATTGGATGAGAAAAAATAAGCAAAACCTAGTTTAAGCTAGACTCAGGCAAAGGAGAAAACAGGTGAGAAACACAATCATCTTAAGGTAAAGCTCTAGAAACATAAAGCAGCCCTGCCAGAGGTGTTGAAACTATCAGGAAGAGAAAAGCTGCAATATGGATTTCTCAGGACTTTTGAGATGGGCACAGAGAAATTGTGCCCTACTTACTTGGAGGTTAATCCATCCAGTCTTGTGAAGTAAAAAAATATTGATGAAGGTGGATTTCTGGTTTTGGGGACCAGAGTACAATTAATAAGAATAAATGCACTTTTCATCTCCAGAATATGGAGAAGTTTGTGCCTGTTGATGAACAGCTATGGTTTGAGATCTGACCAAAGATCAGATGAGGATGCATCTTGCAGATGTCCAGCTAGTCCAACCCTCCGCAAAAGTTAAGGAAAACAGCTCCAGCAGCTGACTGCCATCACAGAAGATGTGTTTGAGATAGTACTAAGAAAGAGCAAAATATCTGGATGTCAAACCTGGGCACATGATAAATCTTCAAGGATCCCCACAGTGATTTAACTGCTGTTTGCATACTCATCAATAATGACTTTTGAGGGGGATGCTCTTTGTGTCAGCTCAGACATCCCAGAGTTCTCCTTCTGTGTGGGAAATTTGGAGGAGGATGGGTGCTTGTGAGTACTCTCAGTGTGAACATTGCTAAGGCACTCAGATGGAAAGGATGAGGGTTCAGCTTCAGTCCAGTGTAGCCAGAGGCCACCAAACAGCATTTGAACAGGTAAATTGCAGGAAACAGGAGAAAGCTGGAACAAGTGAGCATCTGCTTGTGCTTGTTAGCTGGTTTAGTTAATAAGAACATAGATGCTCTCCCTCCTCTAATTACTTAGCTCGAGTGTGATATCTTAATATTAGCATTAAGGATAATTAGCAGGAAGTAATAGTTTGAAAAGACAGCACAGTAACATGGCAAACAGAAGAAGCCAAATTTTTACATGCTTTTACATTCTCAAAACACAGAATGTGATGTGGTCCAGTGAGCCCACTGAAGGGGAAGCTGTCATCTCTAAAATGAGACATCACCACAGCAGTTACAGCAGCCCTGCAGGAGAATGAAAGCCTGGGGACAGCAGCCCATCTCCTGAGTCTATCACACACCATCAGAGAGTCCTGCAGGCATTTTAACTGCAAAGGACAGCATTCTTTTAGAGTAGGGAGGAAGTTATCCAGGGCTGTGTTAA
This sequence comes from Poecile atricapillus, assembly GCF_030490865.1. Lineage (NCBI taxonomy): Eukaryota > Metazoa > Chordata > Aves > Passeriformes > Paridae > Poecile > Poecile atricapillus. The sequence continues at coordinate 148,821,023 of NC_081250.1, read as the reverse complement.
CAAGCTGCAGAAGAAGTCACAGCACAGGAAGACCAGAGTGACATTGTGTCACACAGCCCTGGGCTCAGCAGGTCTCAGTCAGTCCTCATGCAGAGGGAACAGCAAGGTCGTGCCCCACGCCAAAGGATGAGTGAAGGCATCCAGAGATTCATAAAGCTGTTGACTCTCCTTCCACATTCTGCAGGTATCCACACAAGAGTCTATAAAAGTAAATATTAGCACTGCCATCAAGCATGCAAGGAGCTGCTTTGTGGAAGGATTTCTGTGGCCAAGCTGTACAGCAGCCTGCCCAGTGTCCTGGAGCTCTCAGTGTGCTGTGATGGGATGTGGATGCAGCCCTGAGCCACCTGCTGACCCTGCCTGGAGCAGGGAGGCTGGAACTGATGATCTCTAGAGCTCCTGTGATTCTGGGTATGTTCATCAAAATGTTCCAGGGAAACTTCCAAATCACAAGCTTGGTTTGATTTATTATTTACTTATTTGTTTGTGTGGTTTGATCTGGCATGGGAAGTCACATTTAAGGATTTTTTAATACCTTGACTTTTCTCTCATTAAAACAGAAGAAAAGTACCAAGAACTTAATATGTCCAGAAAACCAAATTTAATTTTTGGACTTCAAGAAATGTTTGGACAACACTTCTGGGCACATGGTGTGACTCTTGGGGATGGTCCTGTGCAAGGCTGGGAGCTGAACTTGATGATCCTTGTGGGTCCCTTCCAACTCAGCTTATTCTTTGATTCTGATTCTTGGAATTTCTATGCACTTAGTGAGCCAAAGTACGTGATGTTTAACCTTTCAGTTCAGTGAGAAGTTTCTTGGTCAAAGACTTTGGGAGCTGTTCTGTGTAACACTTTCGAATTTATGAATAGAAATGAAAGAAACTGCTGAAAAGTCAGTGTCTGCTTCATGGCAGCCTGCACCCACACAAGGACTGGAGTACTGTAGTGAGACAGAAACAGACAGAAGGAAGAGTTAGTTAAGAGAATTATGAGGTGAAGTGTTCTTTTATTAGATTTGTAATACAAGGAAAGGTATAATTTAAAAGGGCATTTAGTGACAGAAAAGGGGGGAAATGGTATATACTGAAAGAAGGTAGGTTCAGATTAGAGATAAGGAAGAAATTCTTTACTGTGAGGGTGGTGATGCTCTGGCACAGGTTGCCCAGGGAAGCTGTGGCTGCCTCATCCCTGGGAGTGTTCAGTGCCAGGTCGGACAGGGCTTGGAGCAGCCTGGGATAGTGGATGTGTCCCTGCCCATGGCACGGGGTGGAACAAGAGGATCTTTGAGGTCCTTTCCAACCCAACACATGCCATGATTTTCTGATTCTATGATTGCTGACACGGAAATGCAGGAGGAACCACAGAATTGTATTGCAGTGAGAGGCAGGTGGTTACACAGGAAGCTGAGATCAATGCAAAAGTACAAGAGAGCATGGCAGTGTAGCATAAAATTCTGGCAAATCAACCTTCTGATTAATCCATTAGGTTAGAGAGGTTCTTTTGGGTTGATTAAAGGTTGCAGATATACACTTGGAGAGTGGGAGATTTTTAAAATCCTCCTGCTCATCCTGACTGGGAGCTAAGCAGCAAGAGAGCAGCCAAGGGCAGCCACCTGATGTGAATTCAGGGATGCTTTAGTGCCACAGATGAGCTGCTGGGAGCTGCCAGGGCTTCTCAGATGGTTGGGGCCTACAAGTGGCAACATCCCAAGAAATGTCTTCTAGATTTTTCTGTGACAGGTCTTGACATATGTAGAGCAGGAAGACTTTGCAGCCTGGCAATTCTGATTTCTGCTGATACAAGTTGAAGCACAGGCTTTGCACTTTACTATTAAGGCTTAGTCAAGACTGATGGCTAGTTTGTCTTGCCCAGGTTGAGTGGGTTTTATTTTTTTTAACAATAGTAATTGTCTAGTGGTCAGGTAGTTATGGTCCATGTGTGTTTTAGATCAGCTTCAGTTCACAGTGATAAAAAAAGAGTTACAGTGCAAATTGAATAGCCTGTAAGTTTGAAATAAAATGTGGTGTGAAAGATTACAGGCATGGGATGATAAGAGAGATCTCAAACTATAAGCACGAATCTTAAAGATCAGTCAGTGGTCACTGCAGAAATGCAGCCCTATGTTTCTCAGGTAAAGGCTAGTTTTAGAGATAACAAAAAGAGAAAAGCTGCATAATGAGCATAATTAGAAAAAAAGAATGTGTTAAGAAAATGTATAAAAATGAATCCCAGCAGACCCAAAAGCAAAGTATCAGCATCAACATCACACACCTCCCAAAGGAGAAGGTGAAGACAGCCCCACCACAAATATTATACCGCCTGTGATAGACATCTCAGGGTACTGGCAACATGTCACAACTCACCTCCCGTTCTTCCTGAGTAAGGATGAGAGAGTCAGCCATAGGAGATAGGCAGGCATTGAAAGAATGAGCACAAATATTTTAAAAAGGGAGTTTTGTTTTGGTTTAAATGATGAAATTTCTGACTGGATGAACAATGGATTCATAGCACTCCATGTCCCTGTGAGGCATGCTCCCTCCTTGCCCATAGCAAGAGTCTCAGTGTGACAGTTTAGAAGTCCATCATCAATCTATAGAAAGTAGCAGTGAGCATTCTGGTTCTTTCTTTCTTGTTCTTGCTTTTCCAATTCCCTGGGCCTCCCACTGGACATGTGAGTTAAATAGTGGTCTGGAAAGAGACTGTATGGGAGATCAAATCTGATCTGTCTGTTCTGGGTGATGGGGATGTATTGTCTGAGGTCTTAGCCTGCAAAAATTTACCTGTACAGACACTGTTGGCATTTCTGGCTACCTTCCTGTCTAATTTATTATTTACCATAAAAGTGTGAATTTTACCAAGGAAGAGTGCCCTCTGCTTTTCTTCTTTCACGCCTGCTTTCAAGGTTCTCAACTTCTCTCTGCAGCAACATTTAGGCAGGAGCAAAATTTTTTATAAAGGGGGAGAATGAGTGCCCCTTCCTTGTGCAAGCAGCTCATGAAGTCAAACCCACATAAAAAACTGTCACTGACTTGGAAAGAGAACTTGTGTATATATCATAATTGTTATCAAAATTATTGTACATGGGTGCAAGAGATCACCTGGACTTCTCTTGTGCAGACAGTAACAAATCTATAACTTAACATGCAATGTGCAATAGATGCAGCTGAAATTATTTCTCATTTTTCTGAGACTAGAGGACTCTGATCAGATTTCTCACTGATGTCTATAAAGGTGCAAATGAAGGCAGAAAACAGAAGAGGTCTGCTCTGAAGAGCCTCTGCTTATGTAAGGATGTTGTTCGAAGGCAGTGAGATCTGAAGGTGTCTGAAAATTATGCATGGTTTTCTCTATTGTATGAAAACAGCTCATAAGCTGATTACCCCCATGCCCATTGTATTTCAGTCTTCAGTGCAATTTGTCTTTTGCTATTCATCATATATGCTTTAGAACAAGATTGTGTATAGTGTTTCTTTTGAAAAACTGATTTCTTTTTCTTTTTAAATTGTCTTGCAAAAGCCATTTTTTTTCCCCATGTAATCTTTTGAGAGCCATACCCACTTGTGCTTGAGGCAATTTCTGAATATTTCGTTTTCAAAGGAAGGTGGAAAAACAGGAAAGAGCACTGGCTTTAGAGCCTTAAATGTCTGAACCCTTTATTTTTTTTGGGTCCTCTTTTTAGGACCCAACCGAGCACATACCTAATCTAAACCTTTGCCCCTTGTCTATCACTATCTGCCCATATGAAAAGTTAAATCCTTCAGTAACCCTCTGCACTGATCCACAGATGTTGACTGCTGTTTGTAGAATGCTTTTCAGACATTTTTAAGCCAGTGTTTTTTAAAAAAGAGAGAATTTTAATTTACACATCCATGGTAATCTATGCATTCATGGTAATTTACATGAGCTGGGTTCCCAAAAGATTTTGATGAAAATGTATTGGCATATCTTAATTATTTTTGTTTGACTCCCAGTCCAGAGAGTGTGTTCCAAGCTTTGATTTAGGAGGATTTTAAACATTCATACATAATTTTGAAATGCTTACTTCACCCCCTGAGCTGCTCTCTTTAGAAAGAACAATTGATTAAAATAACTGCTTAGGCATTTCCATCTTTCTTTTTGCTATTGAAAACTCCTCACCTCAGCAGTTCTCTGCCAAAGTGCAAGCACATATCTCTCATCTCTTCACCTCAGTGTGAGTTAGTAAACTCTGGACAAAAAATAGAAAAACACATCAGGGATGAAAAAAGCACATAACTTTAAATGAAAATATAAATTAGTAGCACATTTTCACAGGGGTTGAAGAACTTGTCTTATGGACTGTTATCTGTGGAAAGGACCCTGGCACAGTAAAAAAAAGGTCCTGTAGCAAAGAATATATTCTCTTAAACATCTAGTTTCCATAGTGCTGTGCTTAGCTCAAATCATAATGTTAACAGCAAAATGCAGCATTTTATTTGATTTTTATTTCTGGAAAACTTATATATCCTGGTTTTGTTGCTTTTTTAGAGTGACACTGGGACTGCTGAATCTTTACTGCCATTAAACATCACTGTCTGGAAGAATCTGTTAAAACATCATGGGAAGTCATTCTGGCTCTTCTGGGAGAGCAAAGCCCTGGGAGCCTTCGGGAGCACCATCTCCTCATTGGAGGCAGCACTGACTCAGGACTGTGTTTTCCAAGGTTACCATGTGCCATCCAGCGCAGTCAGGATAAAATAATAATTTAAACAAACAAACAAACCTACCTCAACAAACAAACAAACAAAAACCCTACCAAATCAAAGTACTTTTGTGACAAGAAAGAAGCAGAGTCCAAAGGGTTAGAAACACACAGTCCCCACCAGCCAGGGAGCATCAGCTGGGCTGCCCAAATAGCTGCAATTAACCTCCTGCTGAGACTGGTGTGGATCACCTCCCCTGTGCTGCCTCCACAGCCTCCCCCAGACTGCATTTTCTACTTGGGTTGTAAATGTTTGAGAGGCTGTTGTTCAGTGGTATTTAGACTGTGCCCAGCATGATGGGACCCAGGAGCTTTCATCAAGTCCTGGTGGCCAACTTGACCACAGGAAGGTTGGGGGTTGCATGCACTGGTCCTGCATCAGCCAGCAGCTGGACATTCAGGTTCTGGAACAGTTCTTGCTCTTTGTGTTTGGGTGTGTGAACTGCCTGAAGCTGGCCTTCAGAATCTGGCATGGCTGTGAATTTTTCATTCCTGGATGAAAACATTTGAGGACAAAAGTATCATTAGCCCTGATTTTCCCAGATTGATACGCAGACAGAAGGAAGGTGTAAAGTTACTCCTCAGAGTCATAATTTGAGGAATATTATGGGTCCTGTCTGTACTGTCCCACATTGTTTGGAGTGATGTGGTTTACTGTGGTTATTGCTAAAAGTCAAGACTCATTTGCTGATACTCAGAGATTCTTGCAGCTCCCCTGACTTCCATATCCAGGGCAGAGTAATCTTCCTAACCAGTGATGGATGAGGAAGGTGGATACCATAGCAGGAGGGATGATATAGGCTCTGTTTATTTGCAGGGAAGATGATGGACCTTTCAGAATAAATAGTGTATAGGGAAAACATTGGATATTCATTTATCTCCTTGTAAAACACTCCCCTATGAAACCAATAAAGTCTCTTCAGATTAAGATCATGGACTCTTCAAACCAGAAGAGAGAGGGAACTGGTGTCCCCAGTGGCATTAGTGACAACAGATGTTGTCCTTGGCTGTAAAACTGGATTGTCTCCATGTACAGTCCCATTGTGATCAGCAATCCAGGCCTGGCAGGTTGCACTTTGAATAGCTGGCTTCAGTTTGGAAAAAAATGTACCCTAGCATATTTAATTTATTAGTGTATATTAAGCCTGATTAAATTCCAGAATGTTTCTGAAGTTCTCATGTTTCCTTGCTGGATGTCTGCTACTGAATTTATCTGTTTCTGCTGGTGCTGATAAAAGCTCAGCTCCTGCAGCTGCTCAAGACAGAAACAAAAATAAATAAGTTCAGGAACCACTCGAAGGCTAGACCCATTGGTTGACAGCAATTGTGAGTAGGTTTGCTTGCCACAATAGCAGGGTTTAGAAAAACAGTGGAGACAAGGGTGCTGCAAACGTGACATTCATCAGTACATCTGAGGAGAGGCTGGAAATAAGCACTGATGTTGCTGAGCATCTGTCAGTGAATACATGGAGGCATTGGCCAAGTGGGAAACATCTGCATCTTCTCCAAATGAGGATCAATGGGAAAAAAAAATTAAAAATTCTGAAGATCAGGCTTTTTTTAAAAAAAAGAGACTCATGGGTGTGAGGCAGCACAGACCAAAGTGTCTGTGTAGTGAGGAGATCCACGTAATTCTGATGACCTTGACTTGGGACTATGTTATGGGAAAGCAAATCCTGGAAGTGGCAGGACACGGGAAGAGGACAATGCAGAAGAGCTGGGTGTATGTGATGGGCAGTTAAGCAGCACCAAATAAACACAGCCAAAAAATACAGCAAACTGTGGCTGGTTTAAGGACTTGGAAGGACCAAACTAAGTTTAGGTGTCTGTCTTGCTGCAGCAGTGCTCTCATGTAGCAGCAGGGATTCATGTGTCCTGCCCTCAGCTGGTGCTTTGTAAGGACTGCTGGTGGTGAAAGATGAATGAATTTAAGAAAGGATTTTGCAGAGTGAATCACAGAGAACCATAAATTCTACACAGAGTCTGATAGTGGCAAACAGCAAGGTCTTGCAGAACAGTTTTGAAACAAGTGAAGAGATAGCATGAAGAGACCTTGAATTAGACACTAGATGCTGTGTTTGGCAATGTAACATAAGTTTTATGCAAGTTGCATAAGTCAGCACAAAATGTGTGCTTTAGATGAACTTAGGTCATTGTAACGTGAAAACCACACCTCTAGAGCTTAGTCTATCCACCTCCAAGTGAGGCCCTGACCCAATGAACAATGAATTACAGTGAATTTAAAATGCACTGTGTGTCTCTGTTAACTAATTTAGCCCCTACCTGCATTATTGTCATCTCCCAGATGTCACAGGCTGGGTGATCTCATGGCTTTCATTCCTCACTCACGTTCCCTTGCTCCCTTTTGGCACAGAGCTGGGAGTGCTGTCAATGGAATTAGGGCTGTTAAAACTTGCTGCACTTTCAGCATGATCTTAGAAAAGTTCTTCTACTCCACACGATGGATGTTCATAATGTATCTCAAATCATTATCATAATGTATCCCAAATCATTATCAAAATCGTAGTGAGCAAGGTTTGATAAGGCTTGAATAACCACTCAACATTCCTCACTGTAGGTTATCAGACTTCCCTGGATTTAGGCTCTACATCATGCACTGAAATTAGGATAGAACATAAATGACTGGGCTTTCAGAATCCAAACATACCCAGAAACCCCATCACTGGTTCTGCAGAAAATCAGTTTTTGCTCAGATGTTGAAACACAAATGTGGGGGCATTATTTTAGGAATCAACACCTCAATTGCTGGGCATGTGCATGTGCGGATTTTGGGGTCATGTTCCTCTATGAAAAGAGAGCAAAGACAAGGCAAAGGACAAACAGGGCACAGAAAAGAAGCAAGAAGAATTCAAAAAGTACATGATGAGAGAAGGGTGGATGGAGGAGGGGGACCCTAAACACGGGTACTTAAAGTAAGAATACTCCTTTCTTTAAAGAAATGAGTAGCATACAATGCATTCATGTGTGCTTTTTTCAGCTCTGGAATCTGCTCAGTCCCTAGGTGCCTGCAGTAATGCTGACCCTAATCTCCCACTTATCTCTCTGTAAGATTTCTAAGCCTTTCAGTCCTCCTGAGCAAACAAGGCACCTGGTTCCTTCTTCCCTGCTGCAGCAGGTTGAGTACGGCCGAGTACACCCATCTCATCAGGAGGAGGAGGAGGAGGAGACACTTTTGGGAATGATAAAACAACGAGCAAAGCAAGAGCTGCCAGGGCGGCTGGTGAGTGTGGAAGTGATGAGCTTCTTATTGATTGCACAGGAGTCTTGCTTGGAGAGACAGCTGGAAATTTTTACCTTTGAAAACATTACACTGAGAAAGCTGAGAAGACAGCAGAAGCCAGTGCTGATAAGAGGGATCAATGCAGAGCATGGGTGGAATGAGGTTATTAATAAGTAATAGGATTCAACTTGGAAGCTAATGAAATAAAAAAGACATTTTCTAGTTGGGGCATCTCACAGGCACTTGATTGCTATAGCAATAGCAATGAAGAGATTAGGAACAATGAACTGTACAGCAAAAATGGGCTCAAAATCCCTCCTCGTGGCAGAATCTAGTTAAAAGAATGGCTAAAACAGAACAGTTTTCTAGAAGAGATGTATTTCAGGATATTTAGCAGGGGCTGTAACAGGAACCTGTGATCTTTGGAGCTTGTAAAAATTGAAAATTATGCTGGCAAAAAAAAAATCCACATTAGTTTGCAATCTCAATCCTTCTGGTTATCATGAACAGTGTGACAATGTCACACAGCTGAAAACTGGATGTTTAGGCTCTACAGATTTCTTAATCTGCAGACACTGTCTCCCATTATACAGTATGATCTTTCAGCCTTTGGCATCTTCCCCTGAAGGACCACTTGGTATCATCTTTAGAGGAAGAGGCCTGTAGCTGTGAAAGGAAGCTACTTCCCCTCAACTTCATTGAATCCAAACAAAGCTGAAGGAGGGTAGACTTAGCCTGGATGTCAGGAAGGTTGGATATTAGGAGAAATTCTTTACTATGCAGGAACAGGTCACTCACAAGTCATGGACTCCCCTTATCCCTGGATGTGTTCAAGGCCAGGCTGGATGGGGCTCTGAGCAACCTGGTCTAGTGGAAGGTGTCTTTGCCCATGGCAGGGGGGTGGAAAAAGATGATCTTTAAGACCTTTCCCAAGCCATTCTATGAATCTATGAATGTCTGGTCTTCTTATTCAATCCTCTATGATGGGTGCAAAACTGGGGAGAGCTCTATTTAACTCTATATATCTTAAAGATTTATCTATGACTGTTCTGTATCCTTTTTCACTACATTTCTTAGGATTTTTCTGTAAGTAAAGCATGCTTTTATCTTTTCATGATGTATTTGCCTTGAGATCTCCAGTATCTTCTGACAGATTAGAAAATTGCTACTAAAATAGACCAGCTTATTCCAACACATACATACCTGTAAAGCCAAGCTGCTAAAAATAACCACCATCAGCTTTTCACTATCAGGGAAAGGATTCAGGAGAAGTTTAAGCCTGGTTTTCTTGATTTCCTTAAGGAGATCTCCAAGATCAATGAATTGAACAAAGAAATTGATGGGACACAAATGAGAATACTGGTCTTATTTCTGCAATATGAAAATGTAGATAAGGAGGAAAATCCCACAAGAAGGTGATTACACACCTTTGTAAAGCTGGGGTCCTACTGGGTGGTTTCCCAAATGAGGAAAGCATTTCAGGTGCTTATTGGAGTAATGGGAAAAGAGCTAGAATTTCTATTCTAGTTTCAGTCATGATGCCTTCCCAGCAACTGGGAGAGCACTCAAAAAACTGTGAGAGGCCTGAGGTACAGTGCTGAGAGGGAATCTGTGTGGCAGAGGGCATAGGACAAGTTCTCTGCCTGAACTACACAAACCTTCCACAGCTTGTCAGCATAAAGAAACTCTTCAGGACTGTGCTGTGAGATTAAACCTGCACATTTGGGATGTGGGGTGCTGGTGGCTTTGCAGGTGTGTGGTACCATCTGAATCCTTGGGTAATCCAAAGTAGATTGGTTGTGGTGCCGCTATCACAACATGGCCAATGACAATGGTGTTCTGGGAATGTTTCCTCACAAACTGACAGAAGTAAGACCATAGACAAGAGCAGCTTCCTCCATGATCCACACTTTTCAGTCAGCGTCTTTTTTTTATGAGGTGATGGTTTGATGTTAGCCTTGAGACCACAGAGATATTTGTTTAGTCTGCTTGCAGTATGGGAACCATATCAGGAGATGTTAAGTCTCCTTATGCTCCTGACTCTGAGCATTTGGAGATTAAGAGCTGATGTCTGCTAATTCCTTTCATGTTTGTTTGTTTGTTTTTTTTAATCTGTAATGATGGAGTGGACCAAATGTCCTGCAAGGCACCAAGAGGGCTTGATTTTTAATTATTTAAAACAAGTAAGAGGTGTGACCCAACATTGGTCTCCACAGACAAGAGGAACTAAAATCCCTGAGTTTAGTATACACAGTATAATTTATACATACCTCCACTACACAAAGTGTTGTTCATTGCTCTAAAATGGCTGAAGAGCACCTTGAATGATGTTTACAACCTCCCTTGACTCCTTTGAATACCTTCACGCTTGATTCAACAATTCCTGGGAAGGAGATACTTAAAAACAACCCTGACCAGGGATTTAACTGAGGGTGATAAATACACATTGTACCAACTATTTAATCAAGGCAGCAACAATCAAATGAGATGTTTAGACAGGGTAGTGGGCTGGTCAGGATGGGAAATGAGTAAAAATTCAGACCTGAATTTTAAGGATGGAAATTATCAAGGTAATTAATGACAGCAGCCATGGAAAAAAGCCTCCCTGTCTCTGTGATATAAAGTTTCTCAGGTGAGGAGCTCAGTGCAGGCCCATGAAGGAGACAGAGAGCAGGAGGAGGACTTTCTGTTACTTGGTCAGAAGATAATGTCAGGAAACAAATATTGTTTCAGTAAGGCCTCCTTTCCACAGGAATGATGTCTCTTCCTGACTCAAGGCTTCTCCATGCCCCTATTCTTTTCTACCAGAAACACAATTATCAGGAAGGACAGCCAGCACAAGACTCCACTGAGAGGGGGCCCTTTCCCCTGAAGATGTTCCTAGGGATGGGGAATGAAAAGCCACTCCTGCTCCACAGCTGGTGGCCTGCCATGCCTGTTCACATCAAGCTTTGACAGCTGCTCTAGAGGAAAGGGTCCCTGCTCATGGCAGGGGGTAGAAAGGTCCCTTCCAACCCAAACCACATTCTGTGATTTTATGATTGTGTGATTCTATGTATTTGTGCTTTTATCTCCTTTTCTGGGTTACTGATTGAATGTGCTAATAGCATCTAAAGCTAGAGAGAGGAGCTGATATTTAGTTATTATTCAAGCTTATGAGAAAGGAAAGAAAATGTATCTGAAGATGATTAGAGAGCTCCCCTTCTGCCCCCTGACCCGCTAAGAATCTGCTGTTAATAGCTTTAACTTCTCATTATGCTCTGATAGGATTTGCCTCTCAAAGCACTCTGACTAGATAAGACAGTAGGCTGCTGAATTAGAATAAGCAACACAGGCACACAAAAGATGTGTGGGTGTGCCAATGGACACACCACCTTGATGGCTAAGGTAGCCCACTGTACCTCTCATCAGAGAAAACCAATCCCAAAAGCATTCCAAATGTTATAGGGAGAAATTGCCTCCTTCACAAGTAAATTGCAGGGGTCAGGAGCAGAAGTTGTGGTGAGACAAAGCAAGGAAAGCCACAGACCTGAGACTCAAGGTCCATGAGCTGAGAACAAGATGAGATGCTAAACAGTGCTAAGAGAAAGCATCTGAGTCTTTGGGAGACAGTACTGGTCTGGGTGACTTTTGAAGCTGAAAATAAAACTGTTGGTATAGACAGAGATATTTTGAACAGACCAAAGATGTTCATCCTATGGAAACTAATGAGTGCACAGTTCTACTGATGAGGAAAACCCTGCATTTTTTTCAGAAAATCAGGAGGAAGCAAGATGCTACTAACACTTGAATTTGAGGCCTTGCATGGAATTTTGAACAGGAACAGGCTTCATATTCACTTTTCTTCACTTTTAAGAATGCTTGAATGGGCTGTTTGCACACATGTAGTGAGTGAGAGTCACTGGATCCTCAGCTGAGGAACATATGGAATGCCCAAGAAGAATATGTGTGGGAGGTATCCTTTTTCCATAGCCATACATAAATTGGGGTGAAGACTATGTACAATAGAATTGACCTGGTGGATTTGAAACAATCCCCATCTTGATTCTGCCTCTGTTGAAATCAAGGGCAGTACCATCATTGATTATAAAAGGGAGCAGAATCAAGGCCTCCTGGGATCTGGAAGGATCTCCCAGGGTGTAGCTATGTGTTAGAGTACAGACATCTGACTTTGGATAATACTGAAAATTTCCTTGCTGGCTTACTTCTAAAACCCACCAAAGTGAACAGAAAGCTTTCCACTGAGAGATGAATTTCTGAGCACAAGGGCAGAACAAACACAAATTTTTAGGAGGGTCTTCAAACCTATGGATAATATAATTATCAGGATTAGTGTTATGGACCATACTGGAAAAGCTCTAAATTATACTCTCCAGGAGAGCTGAAATTATCTCCATGACCAGCTCAGATACCAGAAAAAGTCCTTGTGCTTTCAAGGGACAGCAGCTTACCTGGAGAAGCACACACCTGTCTTAGTCCTGGCATTGTGCTGGAAAGCTACTATTTTTCCAGGATTTGTTTGTCCTGTGCAGTGAGATGTATTTAATTTCCATGAGAAAAGCTGTTTTTTGTTACATCCTGACTCCTGGGTGCAAAGCAATGGTAATAAGGAGTAAAATACATAAAATAGTGGGAGATGAGTATAGTCACCAAAATTCCTATGGAGTTAGTAAGCTGAATTCAGAAATTCCACAATGAAATGAATAGATCTTCCTCCCACATGAACACTTGGACTAATGGGGGCATCTGCAAGTAAGGGTGTCCTATTCATTGGCAAGGTCACTGGAACATCACCAACACATAAAAATTCAGATGCTCCCAGGCTTGGTGGATTAGGTGCTCCTTATTCCAATAACTTGGTTCCTTGGACATCAGGAGACAGAGTGGGGAGCCAGTGCTGTAGTCACAAGGAGTTTTTGTCTGGTTTAAAGCTGGTTGTCTTTTGGCCGCCAAAAGCTAAACACACAGTCAGAGTGAGGCAAAGGGTCTGTTTGTGTTTCCAAATTAAGTAAAGTCAGCTGCTAAGTGTTGAATCAAAAAAGCAACTCTTGGCTGATGGACTAGAAAAGGCTTAAAAGCACAAGTCACAAGTGCCAAGATCTCAATACCTCATGATTCAGAAGAAATAAAAACTGCTGCTCTGTGCCATTCAATGGTACATTAAGTGTCTGCAGGGCAGCACCAGTGATCCATGTGGGCAGGATCAGCAAATTCTGCATGGGATATTCTAAGATTTTTGGTCCTAAAACAGAACTGGTTGCAGTTATTGCAACAACAGCTCTGACACATTAAAGAGAAGACAGAAGAAAGGCAGTGAAGGATGCATTGAATCTTCAGTGACCTTTCAGTAATAAGCTAGGTAGCATAATACAGCTTAGATCCCTGAGCTCCTAAGGATGAGGAACAATTGCTTGGTGAAATTTGATTAGATTAGAGATTTGCTGGATTTTACAAACCCACCAGTATCTAAGCCAAATATCTCTGCAGACGCATTTGTACCCACAAAACCACATGGGTAAACAAAAAAAACCAAACAATGTAACACAACAACTCTCTCCTTTTCTTCATGCTGGGATCAATAAATGATACAAGATCCTGAAATCTGATCCAAGAGGGTCTCAGAAGCTCCTGCACTTCCCAAAAATAGGCTGAATGTTTTGCCTGGAACAAGACCAGAAAGGCAGAAAGCCCCCATGAACTCTGTACACCACAGGGACAAGGATTTTTGGCTCCTCACTGCACTCTGCTTAGCCCATTACAGGAGCATCTGGATGGAGCCCTGAGTGTAATACAGTTATTAGGCTAAGTTTAATTACTGCAGCTCTACCCCCACCAGGGAACCTACCTGGTTTTATTATGGACTCTAAGCTGCAGGTGACACAAAACTGCCCAGCTATCTGTAGATGCCTTAAGAAGCAAACAGGATAAGAATTTAATCCTCGGTAGCTCACAGATAAACTATCTCTGGTTTTCTTCAGCTGAGACAAATTGATTGGGGGAGGTCCTACAACATAACTTGTCTGCCAAAGATCTCCCCCTGTGCTTGAACCACTCCAGAACAACTCATTAATACAGAGACATAAAAAAGACTTATCTTTGTGCTTGGATTATCTTCTCCAAATTGGGGAAACAGCCTGAAATTGCTGTTCTGGTTGATTCCATTTGAATCCTTAGAGAGATGCTTTACCCCACAGATCCAAAATGGAATCTCTTTTGTGGCAAAGTGAAATAATGCTGAGAGCAGTCAGACACAGTCAAGTCATTAAATCTTCTATACTCCAGTTCAGCCTGGTTTTGAGAGGTTTAAATGATGCACAGCAGGTAATCTCATCCTTTAAATCAAAGGAAGTACCTTCACTCACTCTAAATCACAGTATGTGGGAAGGTTGGGATCTTCCTGCTTAGGATTTTTTATTGGTTGTGGATAACTTTTTGTGGTTTTGTTCAGTGAACAGTGGTTCAGATTTTGGCATTGTCACCATGTAATCATGCTTTATTTGATTGAGTAGACTTGAATGGGCTTTGCTCCTATGGTAACAAACTTCTAGCTGCAATTGTTCTCAGCTTTTTGAAGGTGCCATTAACCATTCTTCCCAGCAGCCTGGTTCTCCCTGTGACTTTGGCTTTCCAAGACTGGATCTCAAAAGTGTCAAGGTTACAGTGGGCAAAGGGAAAGAGAGTCAGTGACTGGGAAAATGAGATCAAGCCTTTTTCCATCTTTTCCCTAATCCTGGACTAGACTGAAGCAAGCCCAGCAGTGAGAGGCTGCTGTACGTTCTGCCAGCCTCAGTGGCTGCTTGTGGAGGATGGTGTCAGCACGATCCTTCTGCCCCACCCTGGCTCCTGTCTGTGGCCCTGTGCCCTGAGCTCGGTGCTGAGCAGAGCTCTCACCGTGCCAGCTGCTGCTGGGATCTCCGGCTGCTCCTCACAGACTTTGTGCCTACATCAGCCAGCCAGGTGGAGTTACAGCTAAGATTTTGGCAGTATCTGCAACTCTGAGGCTGTGTTTAAGGTCACATTTCTGTAGCTGTGCTTGCCTCCATTTAATCTTGTTTGCTCTGACGTCAATGCAAATGCAGCAGCAAGCCCAGGCTGCTAGATGCTCTCTCTATTATTATGTTTTTTTCTCTCTTCAATCAGTGCTGGCTTCTTAAGATTGAGTTAAAATTACTATGGGGAGGGGTGGGCTGTTTTAACAGTGCAGCAGCTATTGTGTTGGCATATTCTACCCAAATACAGAGTATCTGCACTTAATAATTCTGTTCAATTGATCTTGTTACAACAGCCAAAAAGCTGAGTTCACTGTGACCTGCGTGTGCTTGTGGCCTGGTGTGATTCAGCCCTAAATGCTTATGTATTAGCCCTGCCTATTTTATACATAAACAATTTACTACCTTCGTATGAATTAAATTTTCATGGCATAGATTAATGAATTCTGCCTACCATCTGGAACTACAGCAGTCTCCAAATGGTGCAGGGATCCACATGTCATTGAAATGTAGCCCTTCCCAGATCAGAGCACAGGAACTGAACAGCACTGCAGCACTTTAGGACCACTGGGCAGAGTGGAATACACCAAACACTGTCCTGCTGAAGCCAGAGGTAAATTTAGGTTGCAAGAGGTTATAGTGATTTTCTCGAACAGTACAGCAGATTTAACAGACTCACAATTCCTAAAAAAATATCTAAAGGACATTCCTTGATTGTGAGGCTCAGAGACATTCAGTGACTTGTCTCTGGCTGTGGACTCAGTCCATACAAAAAGTAGAACAGCTCCTACATTCCCTGCCCACCCACTGCAATCCCTCTAAAGCAGCCTCTGTTTGAAGAGCGAAAGGCAGAAGAGCCAGATAATAGGCTTGAGGATAAAAAAAGTGACATCAAAATCCTTCAACATCCATGTCATTAGTGGATCAGAGGATGGGCTGTCGTTTATTCTTCTGGCCTTAAATGCTACAGCATTCAACAAGGAAATGGTAAGTTTTCAGGGAATTGGAAAGCTGAAGCCTTTCAGGTTGTGTTTAATCATTTTTTCACGAAGAATCTCTATTTGTAAGATCCCTGCTGTCAAAGCATCAGTGGATTAGCAGGACTAGCAGGTAATTCTGCTTTAACATCAATACTGGTATAACACTATATGCTACCCACAGTTTAATAGGAACTTGTGAAAAATGTATTTAAGGAGTGCGAGTCTGAAGTGAGTAATAGCCACAGAATGTGGACAAGAAAATTATCACAAAGGGTAGAATTCAGGGCCCATCCCAGCCATTAAAGGGCTGGAGTCTCCTTTGCAGACTCCAGAGCACTGCTGGCTCCCTGGTCTGAGCTTCTCTCCTTTACCTTTAGCCATTGGAGCCACAAAATAGGACAAGATCTCCTGGAAGATGGGATCCCCCCAGTCTGAAGTGCCTGCTTTCAGAGTCTGTGAGCTGGTCATTATCCAGCACTGTGGAGGATGCCTCAGGCATCCACCTCAGACTGGATTCTAACAGCTGAAGAGGGCAGAACTGGCTCCTGTCCATTGTTCACAGCCTTAAATTTCTCCCAAATGCCTCCCCCAAATCCTTTCCTGCTACAGGAATCCACAGTTCTAATGAAACTAAACCTGAAGCAACCCATTGGGAACGTGTCCTAGTGAAAATATGAGACAATCCTGGTCTAGAAACAACCTCAAATCCTCCTGTTAGAGATGTGGAGATAAAAATGTGTTGCAGAAAGGGGTAAGAAAGTGAGAGAGGAGCTTTTAGCCTTATAACTGGACATTTGAGAAGATTTTGGCAGTGAAGCCAATTGTATTAAATTGTCCTTGTCAAAGGGTGCATCCAAAGATGCCCTTACTACCAGACCATGCAGTCATGTCATTTTTTCACTTCTGGCCTAATTGCCCAAAGAAAACAAAAAAAGGAACAATTCTGGCAGGAGAAATGAGCCCCCAGTTCTGTGGAGAGATGGGATATGTGGGCTTGAGGGTCTCTGAAGAAGTGAATTTTCTAGCCCATATGTTCTAAGAAAAATAATGGCACTGCTGACACCTCCTTTTCAGAAGACAGGGATGCTCATTCTTCTGTTGTGAATGAAATATTGCCTGGCAGAGCTGAGAGAAGGTGCTTGTCTCCCTGGGTATTTCTGAGTGCAATGGATGAGTGGCACCCAGAGAACAGGCAGATTGAATGATGGCAGAGCTGCTCTCCCTGACTCCAAGGTGCTGGCCTCTGTTATCTGTGGGATAGGGCAGGGTACCACATTAATTCCTAGGCATGAGCTTCTACCGCAGCAAACAGCTCCATCACTCTGGATTTTACAGTGCTAAGCCCTAAATTAAGAAAAAAAAACAGTAAGGGAAGAGCTCAATCTCTTTTCAGGTTCTGCTCGTGCTGTGATCTTTGTGGGCTTGTAACATAAGCAGGAGCTGGTGGCTAGCAGGAAATACTGCTATATTTTATAATTTTTCATTTCTGCTTCTGTTCCCTCACAGCAGTGGGATTTAGGCTTGTGCTGTGATGTCAGATACACACCCCCAGGTCAGCAGCGGTCCAGCTGCATGTACAGACCTTTACTTCTCACACAGTCTTGTTGAGATGGCAGGGATTCAGAGGTGCTCAGAACTTTGGGAAATCAATCTCCTAACCATTGACACTAAGATTTTTGAAGCTGAAGCTGGAATTTTGAGTTACAGTTTAGATCCTTAAATAAGTTGGCTGAATTTAAGGAGTCGAATCCAACGCTACTGTTGAAAAACAGGTCATTTATTTATATCTTAAATCTGGATTTAGAAGTCTAATATTAGTTGCTCATTTTTTATAAATTTCTGTCTTGATCTAAATAAGGAACAATATCCCTATTTAGAGGTGGAAGCTGGAAAAATTAGTTTACATGACTTGTCATTAGGACTGGAGATCTGCACTTCCCCTTCTTTCCTGCAACATTGCAAATCCCAGTAAGAAGCTTCCCAAGACTGAGTTTTCTCAGTAAAGCTGGGGAGGCACATGGGAAATCTGGAGACTCCATGGTTTGGAAATTGAGTGTGCCTGCAAGGGACAATCTGCTGTGGGATTCCTAGAACCCAAACTGGTCTCCTCATGAATTCCAGGAGGAGCTATTAAAGTAATAATAACATTAGGAGTAAGAGCATGCCAAATTGTATAAAATTGGGTAATTCCTCATAAGATCTGCCAACTTTTATGAACAAATTTGAAATGTTTTCACAAAGCATTCAAGGTTAATGATTGCAAATACTAGGTTATGTCCCAAACCTTCACTCACCTACAAAATAAAATGTAAGAACAACTCTTCCACAAGCAAAACTTGTATTTACATAATTTTTAAGTATTCACAGGTTTTTTTTTTTCCAGGTTTTGATTATTCAAAGGCGCCACCTTTTATAGACAACTTGTTATCTGAAGATTATGTTATCTGGAATTGAACCTGTTTTGGAAACTAATGTAGCTTCATTTCCCCTGTTGATGAGTTGCTTAAACTCTCTAGTGCCTTATGGTTCAGGAGAGGGAGTCAGTCCAAATTTACAGGTGAAAAACACTGTCACAGAGGGAAAAAACATCTTCCCTGCATCCCATGAGCAGCCTGTGCTGGAAAAGGGATTTGAAACCAGTTCCCTGATAATGAGCTGGTTTTCAGAGCACTGTAATGTCTTTTCTTTGTTCTGTTTTGAAACTATTCTTTCTGCCACTGCTGTTTTAAGACACCAGTGGTGCAATTGGAGTTGTGGCAGCATGTGACACTATCTCTGGATCCTGCACTGAGGAAACATAGCAAGAATTTATTTGTATTAAGTCCCTGTACTCAGTGTACCTTGGTACCTGTTTGTTTGGGGATCCAAGAGAGCCAGGTGTGATGTTAGCACTGTATTCAGTACTGACAATTATGAACACGGTTATGTTTTATCTTTATCAGCCAAATGGACCCTCTGACCTCCTCAGACTCACTGGCTCACAGACAATATAACATTCTTAAATTTTTCTAGCACTGCAAATGATGATTTAAGTCCCTGACATTGCAGGTGTGATAATGATGCTATCTGAAAAGGTGCAAGGCTGCATATTTAAGGCTTTTCTGGGAATTATTCAGATGCTGTCTCTGTTTTCTGTATTGTTCATTCATGATGACCCGGACTATTTACTGTACATACACAATCTGCAGTGGAAGCAAAGCCATTCATCCCTAGATGTTTAAACTGAATTGTTTCTCTCCCCTGATGAATGACAGTATGTGTAATGGATCTCCACATGCCAGAGGGGTTTTCAGTGGCAGAGCTTCAGGCATCACATGGAGAATTAAAGCACACTGAAGGCTTGGTGTTTATTTTGGAACTGAACTAAAATAAAATCCACTCTGGGAGAAGCTTTCAGCCAGATAAGCTGGAGGATTTGATCTGTGAACTTCCTTTCTTAGGTATTTCTGTCCTCCCCTTTGAGCTGCAGCAATCAGTTGATACACGTGATGATGGGAAGGAAAAGCATCAGAGTTGTGTAACATCTGCTTATCACTACAGATTATCCTGTAGCAATGAGATTAAAGCTTTTTGTTATGTAGGAAGAATTTGGGATTTAGAGTGGTATTTTGCGTGTGTGTGTATGAGTGTGTGTGTGTGTGCATGCTTTCTTTTTTTTTAACTCTTATGAAATGCACTATAAATTTGGTTTAATTGAGCAAGGAGAGGAAACCTCATGAGGGTGACTAAGAAAACAGGGATTTTTAAAGGAAGCAAAGATCACAGATTTGTAGAATGGTTTGGATTTGTAGTGACCTTCAAGATAAGATAATTCCAACCCCCCTGCCATGGACAACATTGCTAGACCAGATTTCTCAAAGCTCCATCCAACCTGACCTTAAGCATGATGTATGTACAATCATGTATGCTACCAACCAAATATTGCCTCCTGGCAGGTATATCCACGACAGGACTGAATTGGTGAAGTATTTTGGAGCCATATGGGGAAGTGACGTGCATAAAATAGTGGTTTGGATCTCAAGCCCTGCAGAGCCTGGTGACAGCACAACAACCAGCTTCTTTTCCCCGCTGACAGATTGACTTCCTGGCTCAAGTCCAGCTGGTTGTCAGGTTATCTAAAGTCATGCTATGTGCTTGGCTCACTTTGGTTCCCTGTTTTTGCCAGGTGCATGCCAATAAGACACCTCAGGGTGCCAGAGGCTGCTTTGTATCTGTCTGATTTAATCAGATGTAGAACAACACAAGTGAGGACCAATACTGGAAAGGAACCTCAGCTCAATCCCTTCTCTTCATCCAGTCATCAAACTGATGTACCAGGTTTCTGTAAGACTCTTTCAAATCTCACTTTTAGCCCGTAATCAAGTGTTTATTGCCCTGCAATAATCAAGCTTCTGAAATCAAAATGAGTTAAAAATTGTAGAAGCACGTCTCTCTAGGGACCTAAGTCTGGGTACTAAGATGGCTTTAGAGAGACATCAGATTCCTGTTTAAAGAGGGCACTCAGTTTCTTAGATCTGAAAGCACTCCATGCCAATTTGCCAATGGGCATATGGTAAATTTAGTTAAATAGTGGTAATGTACTGTGACACTTCTATTTCTGCTGTCCCATTACTGTGAAGCTTATATCAGAAGGATCAGCAAGCTGAGACCAGGAAAGAAGGTGTTTAAATTACATGAAGGTTGTGGTTTCTAAATAAAGGCTGGTGGTCCCTTTGATAATTTCACTATCATAATACTTTGTTCCAGAGGGCCTTAAGCAGTCATTCTTTACATGCATCTCTCATTTACTGCAAAGGGAATTTTGGGCACTGAGCAATTACCTACACAAGACTGGGCCAATTATTTAATTAAATTTTAACTGTGAGTACATACATAGCAGATGGACATTTCTGGAAGGTACTGAGCAATGTGTGCATGGGAACAGAGGATGCAGCTTGTACATTAGCCTTGGATGGGGTTTAAGTGTATTAACATTAGGAATCCAACCAGATTTAGGCAGTGTGTAAGATTTCTCTAAGCCTTCTTAGCATGTCTGAATTTTCCTCAGAAGATCAGGAAAGAATGAACCAATCACTTGGTCACTATTGTCTGAAACCAGCATGAGAACAAAATATGGTCATGGGTAGAAAGTTACATTGTCTAGGCAGACTGTTCTATAGGCTTGGCTAGGTAGCTGGGTTTTAGATGAGTACTAGATTTTTAAAGGTAAGTAAAAGTCTTTTTAACCAAAATATTTTCAAAATAATAATGTGTTGATAATACATTGCTTGCCTTTTCTTTCCTTCTCTCCCATATCTCCATTTGCATTACAGCTTTCATTCTGTCCCATTGCTTTATATTCCTACACTGGAGTAGAAGGGTTTATTTATGTTTATTTTATTTAATTTCACATTTATAGAGTCATGGGCATCCTTAAGTGTTTTCCTGGAAAACTGAAAGAAACAGAAAGGGCAGGATGAGTATAATTTTTATTTACAATGATACTAAACTTAGGCACTTAAAAAAAAAAATCCCATCAGTAACACTGAACAGGAATTAGCAAACCAGACTTAATTAGATGAGATGAAAGGAGCTCATGTTCTTTACTTGCCAGAGAAAAAGCAGGTTAACACTATAATTTAATAAGATATCTTTGTGATAATAAGAGCTAGAAGTCTGAGATACTGAGATACAGCCAAGAATATTGTTTTTGTCTCTCCCATAAAACTTATCGTGTGTACAAAGAGCAGAGTGTGAATGAAAAAGTTGCCTTAGGGAAGAGGACTTCCTTCTTTGGGCAGAAGCAAGAACAGACCCCATCTCCTGATGCTGCCCATGAGCCTGTCATTGCCTGTGCAGGACTAGAAATTGAACAGCAAAGGCCTATTTACCAAGAGATTCTTATATTATTGACAACAATGATCACTGGTTATTGATTCTTATGTTTTTTCCCAAGCCACAAAGTTTCTCTGAACAAGGGCAAGTAAATAACTCCAGGTTTGCCACATCTGCCACTTAGCAGTGTCTTTAGTTAATAGCCCAGATTTTTGAAACTGAATAATATCCACAATATCCTGAACAAATCTGGGCATATTTCAGGGTATTTTCCATTGAGATGAGCAAAATCATTATCAGTTTGTTGGTCTCTTCTTTATGGAAAAGTACCTTGTGCTACTAGGCAGAATTTTGGTGGAAATGAAGGAACTTACTCTACCTTATAAAGCACATGTCAGTATTTGCAAAAGTCCAGATCATAGAATGTCAGAGGAAAAGGGAAGGACCATGCCTGAACCTCAACTAGCAGCTTCCCCAAACTAACATTTATCCTCTGGTATTTTCCATGTTTTTAAGAGGCCCTAAACTTCCTTGAAATTAGTGAGTGCAGTGTGCAGTCTGGGCCTGCTCACTGCTTAGGGAGGACACAATATTTGGGACAAAGTAGAAAGAGGAGTGGTAATGTCTGAGTTGCACTGGAGACAGACATGGAGGAGACAAGCCCTGATTCCTCAGCTGTCAGGTTAATTTATTCTCTAGATATGGAGACTGAATTTTCCCTTTATTTTGGATTACCCTGGGGCAAGGCAGTTTAAGGAGCACGGTGATTAGGATTTAAGGTTAAGAGGAGTACACTCCAAGAGACACCAAGTTTTCACTCTTTTCTAACTTCCAAACATTGCATAAAAACCTAACTGAGGATTAATACAATGTAGGAGAGTGATCTCCACATCTATTTGTTTTCTTTCAGAGTGCCCCAATGGCTGAAGAAAAGCCCAAGCTTAACTGCACTGTCAGTGAAGTCACAATTGTGAACCTGCAGTCTGACAAAAATCCAGTTCTCCTCCTGGCAGGAGGGAAGCCAGGAAGTGATCATAGAAACCTTGGTTTCCAGCCCCCTCCTCCAAGGATTTCAGAGAAGAAGCCATGTCAGGGAGAGAAAAAAATGTGTCCAGAAAAGATTAAGAAGGAGGGAATTTTGTCTCCAAGCCTGCATCGTGCAAATGAGTTGTATAGCACAGAGAACATCACCCTGAAGAGACCAGTGAAGTTGGCCCCTCTGGAGATCCCTGTGGAAGTAAAAGAAGCCCAGCTCCAAAAGATTATGAGCATCCAGAGAGAAGCCCAAATGGCTGCCCAGAAGCTGATGGTGATCAACTCCATCCACAATGAACCCCATGTGAAACGGGTAAAGAATCTGGCTCAGGGGGAGCTGGGAAACCTCCAAAAGATAAAGCTGAATGAAAAGGTTGCTCTGGAGAACAAAGATGATCCTCTACCCCCTAAAAGCATCAAACCCCTTGGAGAAATCCAAATTATCTTGCCTTCAGAGACAACCTCTAAGTCGACTAAAGAGGCAGGTGCTGAGGAGGCTCCCAAGACTCTCTGTAAGCCATTAATCCCCACCCTCCAGGTGTCTGACATGCATGGAGAGTCCAACAGCCCTGACAGCATCCCTGATTCCTGCCAAAATGTTCCTCGGCGCCGATTCAGATTGAGACACACGAATGAGCAGCAGGAAGACACCAGGAAAGCCAAACCCTTAAAGGCCACAGATCCAAGTGTGGGAGAAGGCAAGAAGAAAACTGCAGGTCAGAGGACACAAAAAACCCTCAGTGATGCCAGCAAGCTCATTGAAAATGTGTCCAAAAAGCAGAAGGAACGAGGAGCAAAGCAAAGGGAGATGGATGAAGCCTCTTTTGTGAGGAGGCAGTCTATTCGAAGGATGGCCTTGGGAGACATCATCCAGGTGGATGATGACTGAATGTCACAGAACAGATACCCAGGAAGATGTTTTAGACTGCTTAGGTAGAAGTTTTCAGAAGAGGGTGTGGAGACATTAGTAATCCACCAAGTAAAAATAAGGTGATACTGTTGAACAACTCTGTCATTTCTGAGATGCTCAAACAAGTGGCTCAGAGGAAATAACCTACTCTCCTCAACACTAGAAAGGCCTCAGATATCCTGAGATCAGCATGGAGTGTACTTTTCAAGACACATGGACCATGCAGAAAAAATCTGGATGTGGACTGGGTGGAGGGATCAAGAGGAAAACAGGAGCCTAGAAAATACAATGTCTGGGGCTTTTTGCTCCTGAGAATACTGCCATTGCACCCACAGCTCTGGCAAGTTTGTTTCAGAAAGACAAAATTAAAATGTTCTTCATATTTACTGTTGGCAGAACAAAAAATAATTAGTGTAAGTTTAGCAGGAGACATTCAAGTCAGAAAAGGAGAAAAACTTTTAAGGACAACAAACACTGAAGAATATTGTTTACCAAGATGGGAATCTCTGTCACTGAAATTTTTAATAATGCATTAGGCAAACACCTGCCAAGGATGTTTTCAGATGAATTAATCCTTCATTCACACACAAGGACTGGATGATCTGTAATGTCCTTCAATCTCAATTTTCATATATTATATGGTCTATCTTTTCAGTTGTCCATTTGCAGGGCTATTAACTAAGCCATGTAGTGAAAAAGGCACAATAAATGCAACTTTTCACTTTGCACTGATTCTTCTTCCTTGTCTTACAGTTCATGCCAAGATATTCATTGAATTCTTCAAAAGGCAGCATCTGATGCTGTTTTCCCTTGGTTTCTTCAGACTTCTGTTGTTTTACAATTTCTTGGTAAACGGTGGAAGAGTTCATCCATATATTTTTTTTGTTTGTTTTGCCTTTTTTACCTTTTCACCTTTGGTCACTTTTTAAGATCTTAGTCATCTTTTAAAGACTGAATATTGGGTTTATGTGAAATATAGAATAAACCAAGCATATGCAGTCTCAACTTAGTCCCCCTTAGAATCTTTTTAGGGAGCAAAACCTATTTCATGGGGTTTAAGACTGGTATTATGACAATTTGGTAGAGATTCCAGTACAGTGTAAATATTAATAATAAGATTAACATGCAATAATAATTGTTTTATAAATTATTTTTACAGCAAGAATTAGGCTGTTCAATGATACTTCACTTCTTTGATTGCTTGATTTGTTTTTGTTAAAGGTGGTCAAATGATCTTAGAACCTGGGACTTAAAAAAAAATGGTGAGACTTGCCATAAAACCTCAAGAGTAGGTAAAAATACATGGATGTCTAGAAAAACAGAAGGTGGATAGATGCAGCAGAACTCAGCTTGTAAACATGCTGATGTTGGTAGGAAATGAGAAAAGAATAATGAAGATCTTTTGGTATAGAAAAGAGGTGAGCCTTTTTTTGTCCTCTAATTCTTTCTGCTATGTACATGAAGAAGGCAGCCAAAGACAGAGCAGGTGAGGGCTTAAATATATTTAAGCATTCTTCTGCATTCCAACAATATCAGAAAATATTAAACTTTTTTTGGATGGTTTGTTTCCTGATTTGTCTCTTAGTAGGAGAAAATCCACAAGACAGAGATTCTTTTGGAATTTGTTCTTGAGTGTTACTTGCTGTAGAGAAAACAGACATTGCCAGGATTGAAACTCTGCCCAAGCTTGTCACAGCAGCAGTGGCTGTATTTATACAGATCATTCACCCCGTGACTTGCCACCACCTTTATCTGTCAATTTTCTATGCTAAGAATACCTGGGGAATGAGGGCTCACAACTATGCAGACCAGATAATTCAAGGTGAATAAGGATTTTTGTAGTAGCTGCTGCCTTTCTTTAAGCTGTGTTGTAAGGAGGTCCCTCAAATGGGTGTTTGAGGCCAGCTGGTTGAGTCTCCTGCCTTGGAAATACAGTGACAACCAGGATTAACAACTCCTCCAATTGTCTGTGGGAAGGCCACTACAGGTGTCAGAATGGCTTTCTATTCCTCTACTCTTTTACTGAGCTCTTTTAATGCAAATAAATGCTTTAAAACAAATTTTTAATGAACAAATGATTAGGTGATGCTTTAAAAAATCTGAACTAATGAGACTGAAAAGAACTTATATGTCCCAACTTTCTCCTTTGGCTGCAATGACAAATTGTTGGATGCACAGGCAGAAGACTTTTGATTGGGAAAAGGGACTAAAAACTTTTTCCATCTCAAGCATAGAAAGGTCACTGAGGAAATGACATCTCCAGGACTCAGTATCCAGCTTTACATGGAATTTCATGCTCTGTGTCCCATGCTTCAAAGACTCTCTTCATTTACGGGAAAAGTGTCAGAGGGCTAATCTGAATTCTGGGAAACTTACCTTCCATGAGACAGACAAGAAGTTTGAGCTGTAGTTTGTGAAAGATTCTTCAGAAAGAAGGAAAAGAAAATAGAAATAATTTAGTAGAAACTGAATCTTGAGAAATTCATGTAGGAATTGTGTTCAGCGTTTTAACTTGGGCTGATGTCCAATATAAATGCATTCTGGCTCTTTGCACTGCTTAGACCTCCCCACCACCTTCTTATGCTGGCACTGCTTCTCAAACAGCAGCACAGAGATGTGGAGCAGTGAATTTAACATCAAAAATTCCCCCAAAAGATGAGTATTCAACTGGGATCTGCACCAGGCTTGATTTAGTGAGTTGTTTCACTGGTGCTTGAGTCAGCATGAAGGTGACAAGGACAGGGAAGCACACATTTCTTCTGGTCTCTGCCTGGGCTTCTGTCATGCTGAAGTGTATCTAAATTATACTCTAAAGGCAGTAAACTTCTGTACCAAAGTGCCAAGAGTCACAGTGGGCTCTGTGACACAATACAAATATTTGAAAAACCTGGGCTCCACCCTCAGACTTCTTAGACTGAAGAATAATGGTGGCTTTGCTTTAGAAATGCCTGTCCAGCGTTGGCTGCTCCACTCTCTGCTCTGGATCTCTTAATTCTTCTGCTCCACTGTGGTCTTAAACCTATTCAGTGTGAAAAGTGATGGAAGTCATGTTTTCCTTAATATCAAACTGGATCAATGTGGGAGCACCAGGGGAACTCTGGTACCTATACAAACTTGAGGCCGGGATGTTCCCAAAGTATTTCCCTTTTCTAGTAAATTACTCAATGTTACCTAATGCTCACCAGTGTGTAAAGTGAGGAATGAAAAAGCAGTGCTGTGCACACATAAAATAACATTCGTAGGGCAAATGCAATTTCAGAAGAATCCCATTGAAAAGGCAAAATTAGGGCAAAATAGGCTGTTCTTTTTTAACTTTGGCCATGTCAAGGTGGGTATTGTGCAAGGGGAACCATGCTCTGCTCCCAGTAAAATACTGTACATGGAATATCACTCACTTGAGTCAATTCAGTTGCTCTGTCTTCAGACTGACATCAAATTTCAAACCACAGTGTTTGGACTGTGGATGATGCAATCAGTGGAGATGAGATTTGATTGATCTGTAAAGATGTTCTCAAATATTGAGCATAAAGGAAAAAAATGTAGCAACTTAGTAATGAGAGGGATTCATTCTTATGCAAATAAATTTAGTAAAGGAAAAAATGTGCTCTAAGGATTCATTTCCATGTCTCTGTTCAATAGATTTTCCAAGAGAAAACCTCTTTGATTGCTTATTCCATTGCTCTTGCTTCCAATGTTTTTGCAACTCAGGAGCCCAGTGGGTGTATTCATTTATGTAATGCAAAAACAGTTTCCATCCCTTTCTCTTAGGCTGTGAAAAAGCAGGACACAAAGATGGTGTCCACTCCAAAGACTTTTTAGCCTCAATGTGAAATAAAGAGGTAGTGGGCAGACACAACAAACACAGACAAGCGGCATAGTGAGATCCCTTCCAAATCAGTCATGAGCAAAAGTTACAGACTAATGTCACCATCACCTAATTTAGGAATAGCACTTGTTTCATAAACAGCACCTTCCACCCCCACAGAGTCTTACAGGCTTCACAGAACAGCAGGATAACACTTGCTGGGATGAGAAAAAAGGGTAAATTCTTGATTAATTCATCGACCTCTAGAGCCAGACATGGTTCCTCACTGGAAGTGGGAAGAGGACAGCCCAGAGATAACTGGATCCCAGTCATGACTTGTAACAGATGGGCACACTATGAAATAGCCAAATGTCTTGGCTGTCCCCTACAACGTGTAGAAATGTCTCTGAAGATACTGCCTGGGTATTTGCTTGCAGTTCTTTCTCCTTTCAGTCAGCACCAGGATAACTCAGTCCTGGGTGGAGGGAAAACAACAGAGAAGACATTCAGGAAAGCTTTTAGAAATGAGGACCTCAAAGAGCACACTTTTTTTACAAAAAAAAAAGTAATTTTTTAATCTTTATTATCGCTTATTAGATTCTCTTTGCAGTTGCCTTTACATTTTCAGGGATTGCCATATGGATTTTGTGGAGAATTACGGGAAATGACAACACAGTCATCAACAGATGAGAGGAAGGGAAAGGGGGAACCAGAAACACAAACACAAGAACTCCAGAGACAGTCTTAATGCCATTAGTGCCTACTGTAAACTTTCCCCTGTCTCTTCAAATTGTAAAAACTAGAAGTTTTAAAAATCCTAAAGTCTCCATATTGCAGTTCATACCAGTCTGGAGGAGCCTGAGTTAGGCCCACTGACTCAGAAAATAATAATGAATCAAAGACACTGCACCAGATTCTGTCCTTGCACTTCTCTGGGGTGAATCACAGGGAGCAGGATCCCACTCTGGAGTCTGTGATCCCACTGGTACCGCCTCACTTCGAGTTCAGCAGCCACAGGGCTCTTCCCAGAAGAGATCAGCAATTAGAAGCAGTAGGGAAAAACCTCTGTACTAAAGTGAGATTTCTATTTATCAGTGTGGAGCTGGGAGACAGCAACACTGGCTCTGATTGCTCGTGCTCCTGTAACCTGGGCACAGTAACCCTTGGAAAACAGCTTTACAACTTGAGGAACGAGCTGGCACTGTGTTTGCCTTTGAGATCCGTGTGCTAATGCTCTCAGGATGTTTGTACCAACAGGTTGCCTTAATTTTCGGTGTGTGAAAGAAATGATTTTAAACATAATGGATTCCTCTGAATATTCACCGTGGCCCTGGGGGTGACATGCTTTCAGGCAATTGCAGCAGGAACGTTAATAAAAGGAGCAGTGCTCGAAAATCATTAGCAGGGAGTACTTTTAACTTTGTTCTTTGAATACATTGTCTTCTACCCAGGAAGCTTGCTGACACTTCTGTCTCTTGAAATTTATTGTAACAGTGGAAGTTGAAATTGGTTCAGTTAAAATAAAGGATATGTGGAGCCACCAGCTAAACCCAGAAGCAAACCCAAATAAGCTGTTAGAGGTATAAAACACACAGTGCCTTTTTAATCCTCACATTTCTTTTCCTGCTAATTCTTGGTGAAAAGAGGGACAGAAGTTATGAAAGGCCCTGAGTGTTCCTGGCCCAGTAAGGAACAGAAAACAGCATGCAAGCATCAGCCACATTTTCAGATCAAGAAAGATCCAAGAAGTCCAATAAAGTTGAGATGAGCAAAGAGTATGAGAGGCCTTGGTGTGACAAAGACTTTTTGTGTGGCTTTGTAGTCGATGGGAATCAATCAGCAGGACTTGAGTGAATTTCTGAGGTAACCTTTTTACTTAGGCCTCCTGCAGTTACACTTACCCAGCTCCTGATGGACACCTGGACAGGGATTTATTCTGAAAGTACTGAACCAAATGTTAAAGATGAGTCAAATGAGGGATACCTCAGCTCAGACTGGAGGCACTATAAACATCTGAAAAACAAACCCCAGAATGTCCTAGGTGGAATTCACTTGGGTTGTGTGAGCTACATCCTCTCTAAAATGCCAGCTTCAGGTCACTTGGCTGACTTATCTGCCTTGTGGTTGTTTTATCCAGGCTTCATATTTTAATATGTAGGTACAGACTTAGCATGAGAATATGGGGGACAAATTACTGAAAAGTTGTTGCTTGGTAATTACTTAGTGAACAAGGAAGTGTGGTGTTCCTGCTGTTAATTTGCTGCAAAATGAAAGTTTGGGAGGAGCTTTTTCCTTTATATTTGCATTTCCACTTTGTCCATTGAGGTAAGGAAAGGAAAATCCCTTACCAATTACTGCCAAGGGCGAAATAGATTGGAAAGAGAACAACAACAAAAAAAACCCAAACCCAAAAAACATAGATTCTGACAGTGAAAAAGGACACAAATATTCAAATAGCATCTTCTCTCCACCCAAGGATCCTTCCCAGTTCCCACCCTCCTCTTCACTCCTGACTCCTCTGCCCCCTGGGGCACAGGGGTGGGGATAGGGCTGCAGTCAGTCCCTCTCAGCCCCTCTGGGACACCCCTCCCTCCTCCCTGCCCCAGGCTGGGCCCTTTCCTGGGCTCTCAGGGATAGCTGCTCCCCTTGGCTCCCCATGGCAGCAGCTCCTGGGCATGTCTGGTACACCCAGTACACTCCAGAGCTGTTCCAGGATGCCCACATGGATGGTATGGAATCATGCTGTGGATTTACTGTCTTCCCAGATGCCACTTTTTAGCTCTGAGTGTCTTTTTCCATCTATGAAAAGTCCCAGTGCCCACACCAATGCCACTGGATGCACAGGGACACTCTTCCCTAGACATGAATTCCAGAAATAATCCATGGTCTAATCAGAGAACCACAGGATCACAAAACCATTTTGGCTGGAAAAGACTTTGAAGGTAATCCAATGAAACATCAACCCAGATATGCCAAGTCCACCACTACACCTTGCATGGGAGAGGTGTGGAAGATTTTTTTGTTTTTCCTCTTGATAGTGAGCATGCATTTTCATGCCTCTAATTCAATTAATGCTTTTCCATCATCATGTTTCCTCTGCTGTGTTTTTTCATTTTAGACATCTGTCAGTGGAAGGTAATGAAAATGTAAGTAAGCCAGCATTGTGTGGGTGGGAAACAAACTTTGGTGTTAAGTTAAAAATCACAGTTTGAGGTCTGGGTGCACCTCCAGAGGTAATTCACTTGGTAAATCAACCAGTTTATCCTATCATCGAGCTGTCATTTCTAAGCAGTGCTGCAGCAGGTTACTGCCAGAGACGATTAAGCAAGTCATTATTATTTCAGCCCCATTAGCTAACGGGATACACCTCTCTGCCCAAGGAAAGATGTTAATCAGCTTTGCCTTGAAGCAGCATATTCAGCCTTTTCCTTCTGAGATATGACTTCCTACACCATTACTAAAAATCAACTCGAACTGAGGGGCTCAGAGCTGAGTGTTCAGGGGTGAGATAATGTGATCCCTTCTCCATCTGACTGTGGTGGCAAGTAGCAAAGACAGGCATGGGAGCAAGAGCTACAGATTCCAGCAGAAAAGGATGAAAACACAGTCCTAGTTTCCAAGGTAAACGTGGTGACCAGTTTGTTCCACCTGCCTCCCTCCTCCTTCAGTCATTTTTGCAAACTGAATATATGCAGTGAAATAATTTTGGTGATTTTTGATTTTAGATAATTTCCTTGCTGGTCTTACACACACATTACATGCTCCACACGTGCCCAGACACAGATCAACACAGAAAGAGATTATGTTTTTGGGTTTTTTTTGGTCAACATCCCCACAAACACACCAGCACTCATAGAAACATGAACAAAGATGGCTCAATCCTCTCCTCCCCTCTAGCTGATCAGGACTGAAGGCTGCTATTGAAATACACATTCACAATGGGGATCTCACCAGCAGCTGCTCTGTGGCTTTGTCCGGGTTTAGGGCAAATTTGGGAGAGTCACCCCAGGACAGACCTCCCACCTACTCAATAAGCAGCCTCTGAACCTTGGTGTTCTTCAGGAAATGTCACCCAGATCTCTCATCCCAGTCACCAACCAACTCACCTGGAAGCTCACTGGTACTGAGATGTGAATTGAGAATAGAAAGGAAATAGGATTTAGGACAGATTGTAGTGATCAAGCACTGTCCATTTACCAGCAACATGGTAACACATATCCAGCTCCTTTCTCTTTTATTTCCTGGCTTTTTTCTCCCCAGTTCAACTTAGTACCTCCCTTTCCCCACTTTTAATTCTTCCCTAATCATCCCATAATTAATTTTGCACATTTACATAAACCCCTTAAAATCTTACATCCTAAATTTTACAAAATCTTAAAATGCTCTTCCCATGTTAAATCCGGTATTGCTTTATGCAAACAAACTGTTCAGGTGTCTTCCTGGGGGCAGAATGGCTGTGGCTGGCTCCTCTTGGTGGGCTCCATTCCAGGATGATGTTCTAGTCCCTCTCCTTTGAAGAAGTGTTTATCACTCTGGTACCATTGTTCAAGTTTTCAACATGAAGATAGAAGCTGTATCTGCTTAACATTTTGTGCTCCATTTGCTCATCATAGATGTATTCACCTCCATCAGCGTTTAACATCTGTCTAGTGGCCTATTTTTAAGGTATCTATGCATAGTTTCCCAATTTTTTTTTACCAAGCTGCTTATTTTTCATGAAGATTGAAGAAAAAACCGGGGGTTTTATTTTTTCAAACATCAGCAAGTGGCTGTGTCCTGCAGCCCTAGAAAGGGTTATTGCAGCAGCACTCCAGCAGATGGCTGGCTTCTGTCAGGAATAAAACTTTCCCAAGAAAAGCACATCATGCAGCAGCACATTTGCAGGAAAGAGCAGAGATTTATTCCCTTCGGCTACTGATTAATACAGCAGCTCTTTTTCACTCTGGATTCGTTAATGAAAATAACCCTGTGGATCTCAAGGAAGACAAATATGACAAAACAAAGCAAATTGCTGACACGAAAAGATTCATAATCCCCTGAAGAAAACCCACTAAAACTCCATTCCTGCTTCCACTCTCCTTTTTAAGGACTGGTACTGCTAATCACAGAACCACAGGATCTGCTGAGTAGAAAGGGATCCAAGGATCACTGAGTCCAACTCCTGGTCCTGCACAGCACCATTCCCAACAATCCCACCATGAGAGCATTGTCCAAAGGTTTCTTGAGCTCTGTCAGGCTCGGTGCTGTGACCTCTGCCCTGGGGAGCCTCTTCCAGTGCCCAACCACCTTCTGGGGGAAGAAGAGCATTTTCTTAATATCCAACCTAAACCTCCCCTGACACAACTTCAGGCCTTTCCTTTGGGTCTTGTCACTGTCACCACAGAGCAGAGATCAGTGCCTGCCCCTCTTCTTCCCTCACGAGGAAATTGTAACTGCAATGAGGTCTCCTCTCAGTCTCCTCCCTTGGAGGATGAACAGACCAAGTTCATGTTCTTAACAATTTTATTCTGGATAAATTCTTTTTAGGTCATGCTCAAATAAGTGGTGTTCCCCTTCCCTAGTACTAAAGGGAAAAGGATGAATGTATCTCAACAAACAGATTTGATTTGTCTCAGCAGGAGAAGGAAAGATAAAATAAGAATGGTGAAGTGAGATGATCTTATAGTTCTTGAGCATTTAGATATGTGAGTTAAAGTGAGTGTGCTCCACAGTAAAGAAAGCAAACCTTCAAAAACTGGAAGCTGCTGGACTCAGGTTGCTTCAAACACAAATGTGCCCTGAAATCTTTCAGCTTGCTGAAACCTTTCAGTCTCACTGCATGCAAAAGTAGGTAACTACCAGTTCTACCCAACTGTTGAAGTAAAATGGGGAAAAAGGGCCCTGGGTCCAAGTGTCATAAAGGACATACCTGGAAGCCCATCCAGAACTGACTCACTGGTACCATCACTACTGTCTCTGCAATAACTAAGTTGACAAACAATTTGATGTTTGCCACTGCAGTCAATAAAGGGATAAAGTTATTACCAGGGAGCCACAGCTGTGTGGTGAATCACAGAAAACAGGGTTTAATGGACTCTCAGAGACTCCCACCTAGTCTGTGTTTCTGCTCCATACAAATCTGCCCTAGTTGTGCTTTTTCAAATTCTAACCCCCACCCCTCCCAACCTATATTTTTGAGAATAAATATTTCATGACTATTTCTTTCTGTTTTCACTCTGACAGTTTATCTCCCTAAAGACAGCTGAAACCCACTGCTTGTTGACCTAACCCAGATGGGTATGCAGGAAAATCTACTGCCTTTCTCCTTTCAGCAACCTCCTACATATTTCAGGATTTCTGCCATGTCCACCCTCAATTTCCTCTTTGCAAGGCTAAACAATCCATTCCTTTCAATCTGTTTGCTTAGGTTATGTTTTCCTGACTTTTGAGCATTCTTCCAGCTCTCTGAATAATGCCCAGCTCAGCCACTTTATTCTTGTAATTTGGAGTCCAGAGCAGGACACAGCCCTGAGTGTTGTAAAAAGCTGGTATTTAGGAGTACTGGATAAACAACTTTGAGTCTACAAATGAAAGCACCTGCTCTGCCACGTGGCTGTTGTCAATGTAACATGGACTTTTCTTTTTTTTTTTTAGAGTAATGCTCTCTTCAGGTGAAGAGGTGAAGGGATTAAACCTATCTGCCTGTATTCCAAGTAACTCTCTAGGAATTTTCATTTGGAATGTGAACAAACCCATGAAAGCAGATTGAAGAATGTACTCTGAAAAGTATTTCGAAGGCTCTCATTCACATCCTATCTGCACCTTAAAAAAAACAGACCCGTAGGTTCTCCAGGGGGGTATTTTCTGCCTGATGGTTGTCATTTTGATAAAGGTGGTCCCATTAATCTCATAGGCAATCACTGTGGGATGCTGTGGGCACGGAAAAGTGTTTTAATCTTATGTGAGAGAGAGATTGGCTAATGCTTTTAAATCTGATAGATTATACTCTCTTTTAAAAGCCTGGTATAATCCTCTCTCATGAAGCTTGATCAGGTTCTCAGACTGATAAATTTCAGGATCCAGAAGTCTGTGACGTCCCATTAAAACAATTTATTCACCTTCCTTAAGAAGTAATGGATGAGCAGATACAGGGGAAGTGACATAATGGTACTTTATGACTTATCCTGGCTTTTGGTAAGGCCTAATGCGACATTTTCAGATATACACAATGAGCAAAAGATGACAGGTGGATGACAGACTGGAAAATCACTCCCAAAAGTATTAGTCAGTTTGAATGGAGATGCTGAATAGGCTTATAGCAGAGTCTGTACTGAATCCACAGTTACTGATATATCTTCATTAAAGACTTTAATGATGGAAGAGAGTGAATTTTAGTAAATGTGCTAACAACAGGGGAAAAAAATTGTGAATAAATTATTTCTATTTATTTATGTCTATTTATGAATGGATGACTATGTGCAGCTACTGACGTAGACTTGAATACAGAGACTAATTAGAGAGGTGTGAAAAAAGCAGCAAGGCTGGCAAAAGCTTTTGAGGATACGAAATAAGAATACTGAGAGGCAATTCAATAATGCTTTTCAGGACAAACATTTTAGTCAGGCATGTTGTGAGTAATAGTTTTGGAGTCTAGGAGTAATAGTTTAAAATTAAAGTATTAAGAAAATAATAATTTCTGAGGGCAGTCATCATTATCCAGGTTAGACAGGCTTCCATTGGGATGGTCTGATTTATCAAGTTCCCTTTGTGGGCAAACCCAGCCCATGAGGCACTTTTATCTAGTTCACAGTCTTACCCCTGTAGAAGACTGTTCAAGCTCTCACGTGAGCAGCTTAAAGACATTTCTTGAGCTAGAACAGCTGTCTGAGACTGTCACTCACATGCACACTGTCCCACCAGAGAGCTTCCAAAACTCTGAGTTGTGGATGCCAAATGCAAAAAGAAGGGAACAGAGCCTGTGTGAAACCAAGTCACAGGCTTCTCATTCTGGCCTGAGAAAGCATGAGAAAGGATCCAAATAGTCCTTGGTAAAGAACAGCAATCTTTGCAGGTGGTGTTCAGCAAAACAGTCAAAGGGTGATGTTCCACTTAACCAATGATGTCAGATGTGTTGCTTTAATGACCAATGAGAATTTTACCTCTCAGACTTTCTCGAAAATGTCTATAAAAGAAGATCAAGAATAATAAACTTTGCTCTCCTGGTCAACACACGAGAGTCTGTGTTGTACTTCTCACCGTTCCCAACAGAGTGACACTGAGTCACCTGTGAAGACAGCTGAGGCCAGATGACACAGTAGGGGATGTAGTAGAGAGACAATTCTAGAGGAATCCTAACTTTCTATAGAGTAATTAATTCAGAAATAAATCACTTGCCAAGCAAGATTTTTCTTACACTTTTCCTCATCCATGTAAGCCAGGTTTGCTGTTCAGACAAGTCATCAGGTGCCACTTTGACATCCAAGTTCCTGCTAAATGGAAGCACCTTACGAAGCCTCAAGCCTTGGTCACACTAAACCACAGATAATTTTATCAGTGACTTAAAGATGGAACTATACTGGAGCTGTACAGAAGCTTTGGTCCCTGAGTTGCATGGATTTCAGTCACCCATTCACATGGTATTTATGGTTGCTATAAAATACAAGGAAACAGACAAATGAACAAAGGGAAGCTTCAAGATCTCTAAGAGTCTTTGGTCTGAGTGTCCGGGCAAGATGCATGTTTCTGTACACTGTATTGAGCTCTGCACACCCTCGTTGGTGACACTCATGGAAGGAAGTTCATGGATGCACTGTGTAGCATTGCCACTCCTTGGAGTTTAAATGACACTGTAGACTCCTCCTGTGACTGTGTTAAAGAGAATGGAACTGTGCTGCTGTGCTCACTGAAGGCATTTTGCTTGGTTTGTTGTGAAGGTGAGACCTCCTACAATCATCATAAGCTGTAACACCTAAATAGGATTTTCAGTCTGGGAGAGGAGTTCTCAGCATTGGCAGAAGAAGGTGAAGGTCTCAGGCTCCCTTTGATACCACAAGTTAGATCCTACAGAGAAACCATTTTTTGAAGCTGTACTGAACAATTCACTGAAATTACTGAATCAGTTCTTGGATCCACTGTAATATTTCTTTCCATCACTACTGAAAAAATTATAAAAAGCACATGAAGAATGTGTTGTGATGGGGCTTTTCACCAGATCCACAGAACTGTTGTATCAGTAAAAGGAACACAACAAGTTGAAAAGACCAGCCAGAGATTAATGCCCTGTCTGATGTAACAAGAGCAATTCTTTAACTGCTCTGACATTTGGGAGGGCAAAGATGTGGTAAAGGTCAAATCTGCCTTCCCATTTCTTAGCTGCACTTACTGATCAAGACTGATTGTTGTGTCTGGTGCTTACCACATTTGTTGCTACCAGAAAAGAGTCTAGTCTTGTCCAGGTAGAGTCCCCAGCTGCAGTCCCTTCCTTCATAAAAACCTGAAGATCAGACAGTTATCCTGTGCATGAGGTAGCTTAGAGGACTTGGTAAAAATTGTGTTTCATGAAAAATCTAGAAAGAAGATCAGATTGCACCACAAAGTTTTGCCCCAACATAAACTTTTATCCAAAACCCTTAAAATTAAATTTTTCACATTATAAATACTGAATGAGAAAGGGAATTTTCCACAGGAAATATTTGTAGTGAGGCTTTTCACCTTATGTTGATGCTGCTGAGTTTCTTTCCTTGTTTTATTCTTTCTATATCTTTTTTCATGGGACAATTGAATGAATCTTCCCATACACCCATCTGTGGTTCAAAATACTGTTGTCTAACCCAGAAAATCACTGCTGTCTTCTTTTTCCTGTAGTCTGGCTATTTATCCTCCTCCATAATTTCTTCTGCTTGTCTTACTTTACCTTTTCTTTTGTAGCGACTGTCAGTGGGGACGTGCATGTCCCTAGCAAAACTGCCTCCTTTTCCACGCTCTTCTAAGGTGCATTTTATATCTGAATTACTGCAGGTAACTCCCAGATGTAGATTTACAGCAACAGGCAGCAGAATTCTACTGCTGAAAAGGAAATATCTCATTCTGGAAAGTATTAATGGGCTGGAGGATCAATTATTCCGTTGCAATTAAAGCCTGTGAGTTTTCATTTGGAACACTGGATGTTGTTTTGGGCCAAGATTCTGAAGTCTCTTGTGTTTGCTCTTGGACTTGTTCTTGCAACTTCATCACAGCCTGCATGAAAAAGCAGCAGTGGATAATGACCCAAGGGCTTTACCAAGGTAGGAAGTATTCTCATCACACCTTTCACCTGAGTCCCAGTGGGGCAGCAGACTTTGCTGAGCAGGGAGTCCAGAGGGGTCAAGGACCTGGTGAAGAGAGTGAAACAAAAGTCTGATGAGGAGCAGCTGAGGGAGGTGGGGGTGTTTAGCTTGAGAAAGGAGGCTCAGGGGGAACCTCATCACCCTCTGCAATACCTGAAAGGAGGGTGTAGACAGGTGGGGGTCAGTCTCTTCTCCCAAGTAACAAGCAAGAGTTTGAGAGGAAATGTCCTCAAGTTGTGCCAGGGGAGGTTCAGATTGGATATTAGGAAAAAATCTCTTTCCAGAAAGTGTTTTTAGCTTTGGAACAGGCTGCTCAGGGGAGGTGTTGAGTCACTATCCATGGAGGTGGTTAAAAGACTTTAGATGTGTCGCTTAGGGACAGGGTTCAGTGGTGGGGTTGGGTTAGTGATTGGGCTCAATGCTCCTAAGGGTCTTTGCAGTGCTGTGATTTGATGATTCCTCCCTGAGGGAGTGCAGCTTATCAGACCAGCCAAAGGAGCAAGATCTCATCATTTACCTGCTGAACTTGTATTTTGCTTTGAACAGCACCCATGCTTGTTCAGCCTACATTTCAGGGAAAAGTCCTATATGAAGTTTGGGAAGATGAAAAGGTTTCCAAGAACAACAGATGACTTCAGGAACCTGACAAGCAGATTGTCTTTTTCATATATGCCACTTTCCTGGAAAGCAACTACACTTGGTCAGCAAAAGTTGGCAAATGATGCCTGTTTTTCAGGCTCCCCCTCCACTGCAAGTGGCAGTCTTTTACCTTACTTAGAGCTTCCTACGGTGCTCAGTGCAGAGCTTCACCATGGTCAGAAATCACCTGCGGAGTCTCACTGGGGTTGGTGTGAGCAGAACTTGTCCTAGAAAACTAACTGAATAACATGAAGGAAAAATTATTTAATAATAGTAAATCATTAATGTTAGAAGAGAGATCAACCAACTGTACATAGAGACAGAAAACCTTAAGGACACTGAAGGAGAAAACAAACTGCAGATGAAATTCTTTATCAACAAGCATAAAAGGTATGCACAAATGATAAATTTTGACCCAGTTATTAGCAGATATTGGGATTACAGTAGGTAGGTCCATGAAATGCTCAGTAGCAGTCATAGACAAGAGCATGTTACAATTATGAGGAAAAGAACTGAGACCAAAGCAGTAAGAACTAGGTCCCTGCATGTGTACATCATGGAAGGAGCAAATCCTGCCCTTGCTGCTTCCCAAACAACTCCCCACCTTAATACAAATAAACTGAAATTTGCAAAGGCACAGAGAAGAATGACAGGGATAATTAGAATTGTGAGGAGGTTTTCACATGAAGGTCAAACAAATGAGCTACACCTCATCCTGCAAGAAATAAAGACTGAAGGGGACTATGATAGAGGCTTAATTAAATCACGGATGATATGGAGAATCACAGCAAGGAAGGATTGCATTCTAGCCTAATAAGGGTATTAAGGGCCATAAAGTTAAATGAATATGTAAGTGCCAAATATGTAGAAGGAGTTGTTTTTTTGTACAGTGTGTCAAAGTTTTGAAACTTACTACAGGATAAGCTTGTGTTAATTCAAAAAGGAATTGTGTATTTCATTAGGGAGAAATCTACTGAAGGTTGTTAAATACCATCCTCTCATTTAGAAACAAACAAAAATAAAAATTCCTGGAGCAAGGGAGATTATTCTGGAGAGCTTTACTGTAGATTCATTCTGTTTTTCTCTAGGAGTGTTCATTAGTTATTAATGAAGTCAAGATTAGGGATCAAGTGCAACACTGGTCTAACTCTGTATAGCTCTTCTTATATTCTTCCAGTTTCTAAATCACATGGACCACAGTGTCCAAAATCAACCAGTAAAATCATTCTTCTGGCTTGCCACTCTGCTACATCACCCTACCATCCTGCCCTAAGGTGTCTGACATTCACTCTGTGAAATTCAAGCTTCTTTAAGTGCTCCTTCAGAAATCTGTTCCTTCTCCTCCCAAATTTTCCATCTGTTCATATTTTACATTGTGTCTGAAGACCAAACTTGCACTGTCAGTCACTCAGCTGTGTGGTGCATTTATATGGACAGAAAATATGCTTTCACCTCAACTTATCCCTCCTTTCACATAGGACAAGGCTTTTTTTTCCACCTCTTTTCTTTCAAAATATCTCTTTTTTTTTTCTCAAGACTTTTCTCAAATTATGTCATCTCACCTAATGTGTTTGTATTTCTTTAAAGGCACCAAGAAGAAATACATCAATATTTTCAACTGGAAAATATATTTCATATTCATAGGGATTTTTGACCATGTTGCTCAATCTGTAATTTATAGCAGCTAGGTGCAAATGTTACCATCAACTCTAACACTGACTTTTCTCTGTATTTTGAAGTCCAAAGGAAAGGAAAAAACAGGCTCTGCCTAGTAAATATACTATGCATGAGTTATGGATATCCATGTAATAAATTCATATATTATTTCCCTTTTACGATGTCACCAGCTTGATGTCCTTTAATGTTTCTGCCCAGACTAATTCCCATATTT
Organism: Poecile atricapillus; assembly: GCF_030490865.1. Classification (NCBI taxonomy): domain Eukaryota; kingdom Metazoa; phylum Chordata; class Aves; order Passeriformes; family Paridae; genus Poecile; species Poecile atricapillus. The sequence continues at coordinate 148,780,695 of NC_081250.1, read as the reverse complement.
CAAACCTAGGAAAAATACCAGTCAGTAGCCATTTAAAATAAGTTTTCCTGTTTGTGAATTTCTTCTTCATCTCTCAAATTTAATCCTTAAAAATTTCCTTCTATATTTGTCTTGGCTTGAGGCCATGAATAAGCCATATTCATCCTGGGTCATTGTTTTTGTCTTCTGTATATAAAAATCTACAGAACTTTATTTTCTGGAAGTCATAGGAGAAAAAATTTGACTTTATCTTTGGTTAAAATATGATTTTTTTTTCCTCTCAGTGGGATACAAAATATAACTTACAGACCTAGGAGCTACGAAGATGCAAAATTGTTCCCAGTGGAAAGTTATTTCTGCATTGAAAATATTGCTTTGCATTGAAAATATATGGAATAAAATGTTTCAGAAATATTTCTGGGCTTCTAAATGGCTTCACAGAGAAGGACAGAGAAGGGTGATGTAAGAATGGGAAACTGGTGGAGGGGAAAAACAGCACCATCCTCCAACCATTTAACAACATATCAGCTGACAGGCTAATAGAGTGCAAAAAGGAAATGGATGATTAGCACTTGCTTGGGCTGTCCAGTTTCTCTGTATTCTGAATTATCCCCTCATCTCAACTGTGCACAGTGAAAGGTTTTACACCCACAGCACTGCTCACCCTCATGTGCCCCCTTTGCATCTGACACAGCCTCCCATATCTGATTTACTGCTGTCATGCTGTGGGCGAGTTCAGTTGCAAGATCTCCAGAGTGGCTCTAGAATTAGGCAGGGATGCCCAGAACATGAAAACATTTTACTGGTGTGGAGCTGTTGCAGGATATATCAAACGGTACAAGCTGGAGAACAAATCCTTTCAGACCAACTGTTTGAAAATGATCTTCCAGCACAAATAAGGGCCACAGTGCTGATTGTGCTATCTGAATAAATTTCTTTTCTTGTAGGTAATGTTACAAGGTCATGAGTGATGTCAAGATCATTGTCACAGAATCCTAAAATGGCATGGGTTGTAAGGGACCTGAAAGATAATTTAGTTCAAACCCCCTGCCATGGACAGGGACACCTTCCACTGGACCAAGTTGCTCAGAGCCCCCTGCAATCTGACCATGAAGGCCAGGACACAAGGACATGGAACTGGTTAATTGTCTCCTCCAAAAACATCAATCTTTTATATGTGCATTGGTACCCTTCACTCTAGACTCATTAACATATTCCTTCTTTTCTTCTTCTGGGTCTCTTTCCCCACGTAAAAGTGGCAGGACCGGAGGAAAAAAAAAAAAATCAAGATGTATCAGAGTAAGTTTAACTGGATTTTCAGAAAACATTCTGCCCTCAAAGAGTTGCCAAGCATTGGAAGAACATGTCCAGGGTGATGAAGCCACCATCCCTGGTGGACTTAAAATCCATGTAGGTGTGGCACTTGGGGACATGGTTTGGTGGTGAACTTGACAGTGCTGGGTTAATGGTTGGACTTTATCTTAAAGAGCTTTTCCAACTTAATGATTCTACTATTCTATGATTCTTTAATTCTGGTTCCTGTTCTGCTTGTCTCTAATTAAAGAATAATGCTTTGATTTGAATGCAATATTAGTTTTAAAGAAATAGACAATATATGCAAAAGTAAAATTACCTAGAGAGGCAGTGTATAGTCTGTATCTTTTCACTCAGTCTGCATTACATTCTCAAGAAGAAAGAGAAAAAAAGTCATTCTGCTCATGTTAAATTGTGAAACGCAGAAGAGAAAGGATTGGTGATGTTCAGCATTGAGTTCTGTCCTGAGCATTTGTGATGCTTTGAGTTCAGTGAGAAGGGTGTTTGTAAATGAACTAGGACTGTGGAATTCCAGATGGTAATTGTCAAAATATTAAAAGGTAGGTGAAAGAGGGGAAGAAAGGTTTCACTGTCCTAGAGATGGACACAATGCATTTAGGTTTTACTTTCAGCAGCCCCAGCTCTGCCCACTTTGCCTGGCTTCACTGAAAACCCAGGAAAGAGGCTTCAATGCTGATTTACTGTAGCACAAGGAAATGTGAGGTTGAAGAGCACTCCAGGCCCTCAGCTGGAGTTCAATAAAATCCATGCTAGTCCATCAGACAAGCTTCATTTTGCAATTCATTGACTATTTGAGCCACTGAGTCACAGACATATTCAGAAGAAAGCCTTTCACTGTATCAATCATTAAAAGTTGATTTCAAGTGTGATATGAGTTACTGTCATCTCCAGAACTCAACATTACAGTTTATACCCTATAAATGGAGAGGAGGAAAAGCATTTAATTATAGACCTGGTAATTTTGTCAGGTCAGCAGCCAGGTAATGTCATCAGTCATGAGCTGGACTCAGCCATCCTAGTGGGTCCCTTCCAAGTCAAAATGTTGTTATCATGTGATTCTCTAATGTCACCAGTAATCAGATACCAGATTTACAGAATCCACTAAATCTACCAGTGGTCCCAACTTGTAATAAATCAAATCTATGACAAGGATGTGATACTTTGTCCTCTTTAATACTGATATAACTAAGAAGAAATAAATTATATCTTTGGCTTGTGCATTGTTTTTGCAGACTATTGTGAAGAGAGCCCTGTGGTAAATCACATTTATTACATATAGAGAACTTTGTTCCACTATGCATCCTTTTCACAGGTCAGCCCAATAAACTGCTTAAAATTATGTTTTACAAAATGAGTTTCAAAAGGTTGGGTCACCATAAGGAAGATTTCTCTTTTTTTCTACCATAGCACTTTCTGCTCCAAATTACATGGAGAAGACAAAAAAAAGGTTTCATGAAATACTACAATTTTTGTATTGTTTAGGTATTAACTTAAAAAATCAAAGGTTACATTTTTATAAAGGTGATTTGTGAATAAAGAATCAGAATGTGGTGGCCGAGAGATAGATAAGCATAAACATTGTGCATTAGAGAGATGGAGAACTGAGAATACCCTCAGATAAGTCAGGAAACAAGAAATAACAATTATTTGTGTGAGTTATTGTTCTTACAACCACTTTATATTAAATGCAATTTAGAAGAAGCTGGGGTTATTAATACAGGAACAAATTATGTGTGGCTCGAGAGTCAACTGGTTTTTCTGAAGGGTAGGAAGCAAATATTGAAAGTTTTTCTCATTATGATGGTACATTTTTCCATTTTTGTTGCCATTTCTCTTTACTCTTGAAGGTGTCATTCCTAAACTTACTGTAGGATTAGAAGAAATTTTATTTGTTTTTAAATTAACTTTATGAGTTTTTCTTCACTAAACTATGAGGATTTTTTAAGTTGCAATGTTGGATGAAAAGCTGCATGCAATGCTCATCCAACAGAAATCGTGCATGTGTCAGGATATAGGAATTACAAATCCTGTAATTCACTAGCAACAACAAAGTAAGATAAGAACAAGATCGAAACAGAATACTGTCATGATACGTGAGTCCTATAAAACCTATAGAAACTAAAGTGTGCCATGCAGCACAATAATTCAAAATATATTCTTCTGCAGAATTTAGTAGTTTCCTTTCATTGCTCTCAATGGGTTTTGGCATCGAAGATTCTAAACTGCAGGGAAGAGAACATTTCTTTGTTAGGTAGACTTTTTCTTAAGAGAGACCATTTGGATCTGCTTCATGCCTTGAAATGTAAGCCTTTAGGGACTATAATACACAGTGTGCACAAGAGAATGTATATAAAGATAAAAAAAGGCACAAGAGTATTCCCCAATGATGCAAATCCTCGTTTCTTAAGAATTTATGAGTTTCCAGCACACAGCTACTGATCTGAGCCTTGACAGCATCAGAATTTTCAGGAAATTTCAGAGCCCTGAGACACCATTAACTGGACAGAAGGAAAAGCCAGTTATATCTGTGCTCAAACTGGATGTTACAGGAAGCAAAGGCACTGTGATTTGCAGATTGCATAATTCCTGGGACTGAACTATTGCAGGATATGTTGCCACCAAACATTTGTAAGTAATATTTATCTGGCTTCAAAAGTGGCTGGTAAATTTACTGCAGAAGAAAGGACTGTGAGCAGTTCAAGTCACACGCCGTGTCTTTGTGAGGAAATCCCCGTGCAACAATCACAGACTGAGACACCATTCTCGGGAAGCATTGTGGAATGATTACTGTTTTCCTACACACCTGCTGAGGCATCCGTTCCTGGGGATATCACGCTACACAGACCTTCTTCTCCATGCAGTACATCCATCTTTTATATTCCTAACCCCAGGGTGAATATGGAAATCAAAGGCTCACAATCAGAACAGAAAGAACTGAAAAATGTGGAGAAATTGAGTTATGTATCTGCTCATCGATGTTTGTCATAATCCTCTGAGCTGCTGATTCAGTGCTGTTTCCAACAGAAATCCTAATAAGACAGCAGCTTGAATTGCCATCTACATGTTTATGCTTCTTCCAGATCATTGGAGGCAAAGCATCTGCAAAGAGAACTGATTCTGTTAATCACCTTGGTACATTGTAAAGAGAAGCAACTGAGCTTGCTGCAAGAATGTTGACAGATGATTATTATGTGCAGTAGATGAAATAGTAACTGCTGCAAGATCTAAATACAAACCAGGCCGCTGCTGCAGACCGAGGGAGGATATTAGGTTTTCTTCGTTGTGCACAACACTCATCTGCCATACACCACTTGGTTTAATCTCTTACAACAGATCAAGCTAATGTGACAGTGAGAAGATGCTTGTTCAAGACAAAATATTCTTGGGAAGGTGAAGCTTTAGTGAGAAAACCACCAGCATCCCATAGGCTTAACATTTTTACATCAGGTAAAGATAATATTTAATAAAATACTGGGTTGGAAAGTGAAGCAGCCTGACGAAAAAGTTATGCTGAGAGAAAGTATAAAAAAAATAGCACTCTATTATGGGAAAAGTTTTGTTTTGCTGCTTCAGTCTGGACCCGAGCAACGCTCTGTTTTTCTTTTTATAGAAATACTAAGGTTGAAAAAGACCTCTAAAACTGAGTCAAACCACTGACCATCACCAGATGCACCACTAACCATGTCCATAAGCACCACACCTACAGGTTTTGTGAACACTCCCAGAATTGTGATTCCACCACGTGCCTGGGCAGCCTGCTCCAACGCCTGCCCACCCTTTTGATGCCATTTATGGGGACCAGAATGGGATCAGCTGGAGACAGAGGATTCCTTCTCAGATTTATAGATAGATGCATATGCAGCATTAAATATTTCATCTGTTTTTGGTAGAGCAATGTTTCTAGATGATTCTGATGGCAGGGACGTGAATAAACCATGCAACCACTCCAAAATCTGGGCAGAGGTCAGCAAGGCTGTGAATCTTCAAGAAACCTCTTACCTTCCTGCACTCATGTATATTTTTCTTCATGCCTCTGAACACATTGTCTAATAACCTGTGACTAAAAAGCAATCCTGTCAAGAAATTTTAAACAGACACACAGTGAACACAAACCTCAAACCCCAATTCAGTAAATACAGCAAAGTGCTTTGGTGACCCAGGCTCTAATCTGTATTGAGATAGACATCCCTGTAGGAAACCTGAAAGGGAAGAGCAAAGGTGATGATTTTTCAATAACCACATAGAAGTTGAAGAATGTGTTCTGTCCAAGGAATGGAGGAACAGAGAGATTAACACATCTCTTAAAAAAATGGTAAGGATGACCATGAGTTGGTGTTAATAGCATACAAAAGATAACAAAATTATACTTTTCCTCATTGGCAGTAGAAGGGATAAGACTGGGCTGAGCGAAAAGAACATGTCACTGGTAGGAGGGGTTAGATAACACACTGGAGACCTGCCTTTCCAACTACCTGACAGGGTAGAAATCCACTCCATTTAAGCACATTGCAATTTAATACATGAATGCATGTTCCCAGAAAATTCTGAAGTTTAGCAATCTGAATTCAGTCAATGATTTCTCTTTGCAAAGTGGAAAACTTTGCAGACAGGTATCTGCAGTGCTCCTTCAGCTTGAGGGTGAGCTGTAATACAACTGAACTTTCTGTATCTGTTGCTACCACATAGTAGACAGACAAGAAAACCCAGCAAACCTTCCATCTGCCACCAAAACCGTGGGTTTTCATGGATCTGAGCAGCCACAAACCTGCCAACACCAAAGGCCTGAGGCCTGCTCTGGGAACAGACACAGGAACATCTTTAAAACCTGGTCTAGATCCTGACCCACTGATCCGCTCTAGGTGCAACTGTTTATAATAGAATCAGAATGGTTTGGGTTGTTAGAAGGCACCATAAAAATCATCCAGTTCCAAACCCCTGCCATGGGCAAGGACACCTTCCACTATCCCAGGTTGCTCCAAGCCCCGTCCAACCCGGCCTTGGACACTTCCAGGGATGGGGCAGCCACAGCTTCTCTGGGCAGCCTAAGAAATGAATCATGCTAAAAAAATATGCTTTGTGTGTCCTTTGGGCATGCTTTGAGAGCTCCAGTTTGCGGCAGACTTCAGTTCCCTCTGGTGGACACCGGCCCCGATGGGACAGCTGTGCAGGGCTCCGCCGGGGCAGGAGCTGCGGGTGCGGCAGCGGAGGGGCCCGGGGATGTGTTTGCAGGAGGGTGAAGGAAGAGTGGCTCCAGCTCGCAAGTCAGAACTGAAATTCAAGCAAAAATATCCCAGCTGAGGGCTTTTTATTTAGACACTGAGCTTAGGGAGGAGGTAAAAGCAGAAACCACCTGTTTGCTAAGACAGAAAGGGCGTTTCTCCCCACACGGCGGGGACACGGTTCCCCGATTCTCTGCCCTTCGGGGAGTGCATCCCGAGCCCCCTCGGGCCGGGACCCCCAGTCCCCTTCTCTCGAACCTGTCCCTCATGGCTCACATCTCCCACCCCCGTGTCCCTCAGCCCACACCCCCGGAGCGGTCAGTCCCGGCCCCATCCCCGGCTCCCCCGCCCCCGGCCAGCAGCGGGGCCCGCGGCCCTCCCCGCCCAGCGCTTCCCCTCCCCTCACTCCTTAAACCCGCGCCCGCCCTGCCCGGCCCCTCTCCGGCACCGCCGCCGGCCCGCCCGGGCCCGAGCCCGAGCCCGCTGCTGCCGCCAGCGCCCGCTGCCCTCCGCTCCATCCCTCCTCTCTTCCTCCTCTCTTCCTCCTCTCTTCCTCCTCTCTTCCTCCTCTCTTCCTCCTCTCTTCCTCCTCTCTTCCTCCTCTCTTCCTCCTCTCTTCCTCCTCTCTTCCTCCTCTCTTCCTCCTCTCTTCCTCCTCTCTTCCTCCTCTCTTCCTCCTCTCTTCCTCCTCTCTTCCTCCTCTCTTCCTCCAGGGGTGGGTGTACAGGGGATGCAGCGTTTTGCCTGTCCCCATCACTGACATGTCCCTGTGAGCGTGTGTGCACGCAGCGGGGCTCGGGGCAGTGTGTCCTGTGTCCGTGTGTCTGTCCGTGTCCTGTGTCCGTGTGTCTGTCTGTGCTCGCCCATCACCGCCCCATCCATCCCAGCTGGCCGCTCTGCAGGGCGCACCCGGGTCAGGAGCCGGGCTCCAGGTACCGCTTCAGGTGGTGCCGTGTCTGTGCAGGTAAGAGGACATTGTCGGGTTTGCAAACCTGGCACCCGGGGCACTGTAACTGAACACAACCTCTGCTATGTCTTAATTTCATTTCCTTCCCCCCCCCACTGCAGCAGGGAGGAGTATCAAATTCAGAGGACTAATTTTTTTGGGGTTTTTTCCGAACTATGCAGGAATAGGGTCTGTCTTTTACAAAGGAAATATAGGAGGAGCTGTGTTCCATTATTCTCAAGATGCATTTCTTTATTTCTCATTTAATTAACAAAGACCAGAGTCTGCTAGGTGAGTTGCTTACCCGAATCAGATCTGGTGCGCCCTCAAACTGGGAGTAGCAGATGCAGAAAACTTCACTGCAGGTGATAAAGCAGTGGCTGAGGGATGTGTAATGCCTTCACTGAGGAGAGCCATTGACAGGAGGTTGACAGATGTCAAGATTACACTATAATCACTGTTTTCAGGGTTGGTTCTTCTAATATAAATACCTTGGCAGTTTGATGACCTTACACCTTCTTGTATTCTGTCTTTGTGTTAATGCAGTTCCTGTCAGTATGTGGGAATACACTGCCGTGTTAACAAGATGTTTTCTCCACATTTATTATGAATTGCTGTGTGTCACCTTTTAGCTGTAACCTCTAAGCCTTTCTCTGAAGTGCCTAATTCATCAGTTCCTTCTCTTCTGAGTTTTTACATAGCTAGAGTTCTTGAAAGAGTGTAGTGAGTGCTGACACTTCACAGCATTAGCATGCACATGGTGCTGTGCCTGTTTGCATGTATTTTGATTAAAACCTTAAAATAACACAGCCCATCTGTGCAGTGTGGACACTAATGGGATCATTCTCAGGAAGATGCACCTGCAAAATGTATTTGTGTTACTCAATATGCTCAATTAGCAAACAGAATTATTTTAGGTGCATGCCTGAATCTCCTTTTTGTCTTTGATGAATGACTGTTTAGACATCTGTTTTGGGGGAGTTTGTAGGGATACTAATTGATAAAATAATAGGGAGAAGTGTTGCCAAATAGGTCAGGCAGGCAATTGCAAGGTTTATTCCACTTCAAACTGTATGACTTTTTTTTTCTTAAAGAGTAGGCATTTAGTATTTTTAGTAGTTTAGTAGTTTTAACTACTAAAAATACTAAAATACTAAAATTAAATTTTCAATCCTACCAACTATCATACATATTTTCCATTAAGATGCTGCTATTCTGAATGTAAAAATACTATTGTCTGGACAGCTGGGACAGTGTCCTGAGTAACTTCCACTTAGACATATCAAATACAGGAAGATAGATTTTATATCAATGAAGTGTTTATAGAATATTATTGCAAAAAAAACTCCTGGGTATGTGTGTTAGATTCACTGTGCATCCTCAATAAGTGCATTGTGTTCTATTGCTTCTAATAAGAGGCAGTTTTGGATGTTTTGTCATCCTTTCTGGTGAAATGGAGAAGAGTCCAATTCTGAGCTTAGGAATGGGCAGCCCACCAACTGATGAATGTCATCTGGTTTTGTGGATAATTACTCCAAGTAACTTGCAGAAAGACACTCCTCAACACACTGTGGAGCAAAGGAAGGAAACCAGGTATTTTGACTTTTAAACCAGTAGATGACATTGCCTCTCTCTCCCAGGAGATCAGTTTGGGGCCAAATCTTGTTCATTTTAAGAGAAAATAATATTCTCTCTTATTTGAGTGATTGTCTCTTGAATTTGAGTGAGACCTGTGCCATGAATGAGTCTTTGGGTTGGAATAGCACATCTGATAGAGGACTCATTGCAGGGGAAGTATCTGTCTGACTCATGTTACTCTGACTCATGTTACTATGGTGGAAGAAAACCTCCCCAGTGGGGACCTAACAGAGGAAGAATGAGGTGGAAGGATTAGTTAATTTTTTTGGTCTGTGGGAAGGTTTTTATGAGCTCAGAGCCCCAGACAATGTGTGGGTGAGTATGTCTATAGCACCTATACATATACATAAGTCTTTTCTTCTTCTTGCATTTCATGCAATTTTAAGGCAAACATCTTTGCTACATGCCAGAGCTAGCTTTTGATTCTGCAAATTATGATACTGAAAATAATAGGACTAAAAGAGTGCTTTTGTTTCCAGCATGTGATAGCTTTCTTGCTAAAATATATTCCTGAGATTTGTTACATAATTATCTTGGCTTCAAAGGTTATTTCAATTTGTCATATTGTAACACTTTCTTCTTGTTTTGGTTAATCACTGCTGGGTGATCACAATTCCTCCTGTTTAAAGACCATTCTTGAATTCTTCCCATTTCTTACAATGAGGAGCAAAACCTTTAAAGAAAAAATCTTACATTGTATCAACATCTTGTCTGTACCACCACACCTGAATGATACATGTGGTACTGGGCTATTTCAGCTCTTCAGACAATGCCAAATTCCTCAGCCTTTCTTACATGAACTTATGTATTGTCTCCTGTTACACTGAAATATCTCCTTCCACGCTTCCCAACCCTCTTTTCCATTGCAAGGAAATGTAGTAGAGCATTTTTGGTTTAAACTGCCTCTTTAGAGAAGACTGATTCCTGCAGGTCTTTCCATGGCTGAGTGAGTTTAAAATCAGGAATGTTGGGTCCTTACTGGGTGCTGCTCACTTTGTATTAGGCACTACCAACTGTTACAAAGATGTTTTGAAGTTTAAGAGCTCAAGTTTGGGGAGTGAGGAAAGGGGGAGACAGCATCTACAGAAATCACTGAACTGTAACTGAGGAACTGGGAGCATTTTTTTTTTTTTTTTTTTTTTTTTAATTCTTGTAGCATATGTAGGTGCAGTAGGAAAAATACAGGAAAATGGACATGTTGAAAATTGGTCCTCTTTGGACACAAACTCATTCTGGCAATTTTCTTCATCATGTGCTTCATTTTATTTGGTGTTTTCCTGGAGGCTTCTTCCAGTTGCTGCTGGAAGTTTAGTGATCCCTTTCAGTGGAAATCACATCAGGCTTCTGAAGCTGGCAGGAGCAAAGGTTGGCTGAGATGGCTGTCCCAGCTCTGTGAGCGGAGCCAAGCAGAGGAATGTCTTCTGCAGAAAGAAACTTCTGCAAAGATCTCCTGTTGTGCCTTTGGGAAGACTTGCAGGTCTTAAGTCTTGAAATGATTTGCTCAAGGTACACTCAGATTTGCATTCTCCTTTGCAAGCAAGTATGAAAACTCAAGTCAATAATGCAAGTCAATAATCATAACATTTATTTTACAGTTTTTAATTTCAAATTTTGTTTAAAATATATTGCCAGGTTTTGGTTTTTTTTTTCAGTGGAGAGATCTTAGTCCTAATGTTCTTCACTAATAAATGTCATCAGGTGTCAGTAAATTACGGGTAAAGTTAAGGATTTTTACCCTAAAATTGCAGCTGACTGAAGTGAAGTCAGGAGCTATATACTGAGGATGTTGCACTGGCAGCTTTTGGCAAGTCACTGAATCTGTGAACAGTCAGTTCTTCCAGCTGTGAATAAGAGATAATACTAGAAGGAGGTTTTACATGAATTGTGACCTTAAGTTCCTAAAAATAGCCCAAACAAATCAGAAGATTTATATAAGTTCAAAGCATCCTGATTTCTTATTAATTGAATAGTATATTCTCTAAAAATTGGCGAGATTTCTAGAATGTGAATGGTGAAGAGAACCTAGCTGGAGATGATTTATTGAAAAGTATAGAATCAGAGAATAATAGAACAGTTTATTTTGGAAAAGACCTCTAAGACCATCAAGTCCAGCCACTACCCCAGCACTGTCATGTCTACCACTAAACCCTGTCCCCAGGTGCCACATGCATTTTAAATACCTGCAGGGATGGTGACTCCACAGCTTCCCTGGGCAGCCTCTTCCAATGCCTGAATGCCTTTCAGTGAAGAAATCCTTCATAATCTCCAACCTAAACCTCCCCCGGTGTACCTTGAGGCCATTTCCTCTTGTCCTATCCCTGTCACCTGGGAGAAGAAGCCTCCTCTCAGGTCTTCTATTCAGATAATAATGAAGCACCAAGACCCCTACAACCCTCGTTTTCTGTCTCAGGACTTTTCCTTTGATCTCCTTTGCCCTTGCTGGTGGAGGCTGCCATGGGGGTTGTGATCAGCGATTACAAACCCTGGGCTGGCAATCACAGCACAGGAGCTGGGGACCAGGGGTGGGAGGGCATGCCCTGATTTCTTCTCCCTGCTTTTCTCCTGATGTCCAGCTCCACCAACAAGGCTGAAAAAAATTATCATGTGAATGTGAGCCACGGAACACGAGCTCTGCTTGTGGGACAAGATGCTTTTTCCTACCTAGTCTGAATATGAGGATGTGAGCGGGCTGATAAGATTTATTTTTCATAACTTTTTTTTTGTTGTTTTTTATCACTAAAAGATCAATTGAATAGCTCCTATTTCACCTAGGAAAGAAAAAGTGTGCACACACTATTATTGCCCTTAGAGAACTGTTTCAGTATTAGCAGCAGACCTGCCAGGGACTTGTGTTATAGCTTAGAGATTATATCTGGAGTGGGGGAAAAAAAGAAACCACCCTTCTCTCTAATGACCATTATTGATATACAACAGATATGTTGTTTTGGTGGACAATTCATTTCACAAATCAGGTGATGCAAGTAGTGAGATAGCTTTTGATTCCTTGTGCAGCTAGCTGCAAACTAAAAAAGAAAAAAGGTTTGTTTAGGAGATCAAAGTGGGCTGTGTTGCTATTCTTTATTACATTGAGTTTTTCATGGCAAATACCTGCTATCTTTGTGTCCACAATCAAGGGTGTTAGATTTAGAAGGCTTCTTTCTGTAAAGCAGAATGAACTCTCTCTAAAAACTTCCCATTTCTTTCCCAGTATAGAGGAAATCCAGCAGTAAAGACTGGGCAGGTACCTGCTCTGGCACTCACTTGCAAACTCTTGCTCTACAAAAAAAGAAGCAAAGCAGCCTGTCCTGGGAGCCCACTGAGGAGTCACAAACCCCACCCCAGGGTGTGTGGGGCTGCAGAGCTGGCCAAAAACTGCCAAGCCTGGACCTGATCTGATCACGTGTCACAAAACTTCTCCAAGCTCTGTTAGCCTTGATTATTCACTAGGAATGAATGAAAGCGAGTTATGGGTCATGTTTTGCAAGTGCTGTCAGTGCTGATTATGCAGTGGTGTATATTCCCTCTGCTCAGGGAGTGCTGCTATCACAGAGCTCATCTACTATGCAGTAGATGTAAGTTATCCTTCTCCAGCTCATCAGAATCTATTTACTTTGCATTGATTCAGTTCCTTAAAAATTAATCTTTGATTCTTTGCAGAACAGAAGGATCCCTTGAGTTTAGTTTAAGCAACTTGATTTGATTATTGTTATGTCCTGAATATTGATTCTTAAGTGATTTTAATAAGAGATGTAAAAACTGCCATATTTCACTTCACGTTTGAGGGCAGGTTTAAACCATTGACAGATTTAAATATTTTTGGATGGATGGTCTTTGTAAGCTTAGCCAACACTTGGTTGTGGTTTGACTATTTATTGCCCAGCTGCAATTTTTGCAGTGCTTAACCATGTTGAAGTATGTGCCCATTGTCAGCACCCAGGTGTTTCCTTCCAGAGCAACCTGGTTAACACTGATTTCCCTAGGAAGAATTATTCTGCATATTGATTGCAAAGATTTTCTTTGAGCTGTAAAGTTTAGAGGTACTGGGCGATTTCTGTTGGCTCCATGCTTAGTGTAAAACTAATTACCTCTTGTATGACAGAACTTCACTAATTCCAATTTCATCAGCAGATAAAGGCTACCAATAAGCTGCATGGACTGTCTTGGTTGCCAATGAGGTTCACAAATGAAACAACAGCTGATAGCTATTTTACAGGACTTCTTGTACTGGGCATTCCTGAAAACCCTATCCATTTCAGTGGCAGGACTGGTTTTCCTCACAGTAAGTTAAATACCTTAATGAATCTACAAGGAAAGGAGCACATGCTTTTCAGTCCATTGTAATGCTTGGTAAAAAAATGTTTTCCAGTGCTTATCTTTGCAAAATATACCAAAAAATTTACAGCAAACCCCACAGACTAGGTCTAGACAGGGCAGTCAGGCACAGTGATATTAAATTCTGACTAGGAAATTAATTCAGCACTGGCCAGGAGACAGCAAGGCACAGCTCTTCTGTAGCACCTGGAACTCTTCTGTTCCTGTGTGAGCACTGACAAAGCTCAGATCTGCCTCATTTCCATGATCTGCAGGAGAACAGCCCAGGATGCTCAGTCTGAACACAGGACCTGGTGGTGTAGCTCTGCAAGGAACAGTGACTTCATGCTCCTGCAGCAAGAAGAAGAAAAAAAAACACATTTCTTTTGTAAAGGACAGTGCTCTAACATAGATAATAAATCTGTTCAGCTGCCCTGGGGGGCTGGGGCAGGAGTGAGCTGCTCATTCCTAACAGATGGGTTGGTGATCCTTGTTCAAGTCTGATATTTCATAAACCACCTTGAATTGTTCCATGGCAATTTCCCTTGTCCTGCTTTGCTGTTTAGTTATAGTACCACCTTTAAAGTGTTTCTGAGAGTGTTTTTTATGTTTCCTGGAGGCTTTTCTTAATTATATGGATAAGTACTTTTATGATTGATTCCTGAAATTAAAACAGTTTACAACTGGTCTTATATTATCTTTCTTTGCCATTCCTTGGGTTTATTACTGAGTATATTTTCTGTTCAGTTTGAACTCAAGCTATTTGTATATATTTGACTACTTTTTTCTTCTTTTAAATTTGCTATTCTGCCTTAATTTATTTTTATTGCTTCCTTTGATTTTTCTTCTACTGCCATATTTTCTTCACTTTGCATCCTTTTCACTTCTCTTAGCAGCTGTTCCCAGACTATGGGCCATGACCCCAGGCAGGCTATGGCAGTTAGGAGTGGGCTACAAAATTAAGTTGCTAATTTTGGATGTGGTGACACAGGGAAGTCAAAGACCTGTTGGTTTCCTTCAGCAGTTTTCTGAGCTAAGACTGATAACACATAGGAAAACAGATAAAGCATGAAGTACCCTTGTACCAGATTCCTTTGGTATGATAAACAACTTTACTCTTGTTTCAATTTCTTCCCATTTCCATGTCTATGGTTCTGCTCCCTGTGTCTCTCCCAGAATGTTTTTGAAGGCAATAACCTCTAAGGCAGGTCCTGCCCAGCCAAGGAAGCCCCAGAAGGTGCACTGAGTTTAGGAGAGTTCTGGGAAATCTTTCCCCCTAGTTGAAAGAGTTGCTGGCAAATTTGTAGGTCTTCAGGATTCAGAAGAAAAAAAACCAAAACAAACAAACAAAAAAAAACCCAACAAAAACCAAAACAACAAAAAACAAACAGAAAACCAAACAAAAAAGAAAAAAACGAAAGCAAAACCCAAACAAACAAAAAGAAAAAAGAAACCACAAGCCCAAACAAAACAGATCAAGAAAAATCCCATCAGAAATAAGCAGGAATAATTCTGATTTAACCAGTGTCAGTTTTCCCTTAGCTACATGCCTTTGCACTTCTCTTCATTAATGACTTGCAGATGCATCATATCATGGGCTCAATTCCCTTGAATAATTGCAATGGCCCACGGCATGGATGGACATAGCATGGGACAAAAGGCTGTGCCATTGGTTTATGTGGTGTTTGTGTACCTCTCTTGGATCTGTCTGTCTCAAGCAGAGAGGCTGAGTGTGTGTGGAGATGGGCCTTTCCTGCCCAAGATCTCATGCTGGGTCATCTCTTTAGTTTCAGATGTCTGTTTTTGATCCACTTTCAGTCAGCCATCCCTTGCTGCCTTAAAATAGTGGGAAGAATACAAAGTTTTCCAGGGTAATTCATCTGACCTGTTTGATATAAATTACTCCCTGGAAGTGTCTGTTCATCTTTACGGATTATAGAGGGCTGGCAGGTGGTTTACTCAGATATAGACAGCTACACTGTAAATCTCTGTATTTGGTCAGATGAAACCTCATAATTTCCATAAGGCACAGGAGAGTCTGGGCAGGAGTGGATCCCCACAGCAGCCTGGAGTGGCCATGGCTGACCCAATATCAGTGGCATCTCTGTCAATATATTGAAAAGTTTTGCAGTAATTAAAAAAGCATTTTGGGTGAGCAGGAGGTTCTGGAATAGCTGTAGAGGGGTGATGTGACTATTTTATCCCAGGTATCAGGTTTAGGATCTTTCAGGATATGCATGATGTGACATTGATGTCATATAGCTGAGTGTCAGACACATGCAAAGATGATGAAGCATAAAGCTGTTGGACTGCACATTAACTTTAAAATCCTCTTCTCTCTCTTGACCAGGGCCCATGGCACAGGAGCTATTACACTGGGTTTGGGGAATACCAGCCTTTGGGTTGATTTAGTGCAACTTTAAGACAATTCTGACACAAAGCCAGCGTTTCTCCTCCATTGAAACCCAGATAATTGCTGGAACATGGCAGGCAACAATTTCCTGTGATATGGACACTTGCATAAATGATCATTTCACTTATTCCTGTTACAAACAGGACAAGGTTTATTAATTCTGATTCATCATTAAGAAGCTCCACAGAGCATGGATTTTTTCTTTTGTCAGTCCTATGCTGTCTGCAAAAACTTGGCCTTAATCTACTCGAGTATCTCAATTAAAAATTGGCCTTTATCTATGGAGTCTCTCAATTAAATAGCAGTATTATGAATACTCTTGATTCATGCCTAGGTGGGAGGATCTGTGCCATTGTGCAAACAGCTTTTCTGCCTCATTACCAGCCCTTCTTGTTTGGCTAACATGTTTGCCCGATCAGACGATAAGTACTAATCCCTTCTCTGTTCGGTGACATGATGCTGAACTGGAGGGCTGCAAAGCTCATAGGAGAGTTTTTCTCCTTCAATACCATCAGGAAGAATGGGAGATTTGAGGAGGCTATTAGCTCCTTTGGACCTTTAATGCTGTATGCTCATGGGATTAGTGAAATCCGTCTGTTACAGGGTAAGTATTTCCACATGGGGATCAAGTCTGTTAAACAGGGAACCCTTTGCTCTTGTCCCAGCTGAGATAAGGTGGGGCAGGAAGACCTTGCTTTTGGTGCAAGACTTGGACAGCTAAACTGAGCTTAATTCTGGCTCTGCCACAGTAATTTTATACAAAACAAACCATAGAAATCACAGAATGGTTTGTGTTGGAAGAAACCTCAAAGATCATCTTGTTCCCACACCCTGCCATGCTCAGGGACACCTCCTCCTAGTCCAAGTTGCTCCAAATCCCATCCAGCCTGTCCTTGTACACTTCCATGGATGGGGCATCCACAACTTCATCTGAAATCTACCCAAGTCCCCATTCCCATCTGAAAAAAATGGCATTTTAGAGGTGACAGGTGACAAGTCCTGTTATAACCCTATTTGTCTCACCACCTGTCTGCATTTTTTCTTCATTGCCTGACTCTCCTTTCTTAACTCCATCTTGGTAGATTTTCACTTTGCTTGGGATATGAGACAGTGGCAAGAGCAGCACCCTGAGTAGCTGGACAAGTGACTGAAAGGGTCTTGTAGGTTTTACACTAGGTCCCTGCTGTCCTGCAGGGTTTTAAAGAGGGTCAGTGATCAGCATTTCATGTTTCTGGAATTGCTGCTATCTCAAGTGTGTTGCCTGCAGTCAAGAGCAGTCTTCTTCCCAAGAATTTGAATGATTATTGGGTTAATAATAATCTAAACCACCTAATTTACATCACATCTAAGTGCTAGGACTTGTGAAACATTTTCTTTTACAGAAGATGGCTCTTTTTAGCTTATGATTTATCTAAAAAGAGAAGCTTATGGCCTTCTTGGAGAAGACAAGCTGAATCACAAAACACTGAATTTCATCCCCTGGAACACAAAATCACAGAAAGTGAGAAAAATTGGAATTAAAAGCTAAAAATTGCAGAAGGAGCTCGTAAAGTGTTAGATACCAGGGACAAATTTTCAGAAGTTTGTGCTGTTATTTTCTAGGAGAATGGAGAAATGTGATACTCATTTTTTATTAATGGTCACAGAGTATCTGAGCTGGAAGGATCATCGAGCCCAGCTCTTACGTGAATGGCCCATACTGGAATCTAACCCATGACCTTGGTGCTGTCAGCACCAGGCTCTGGCCAGCTGAGCTCACCTCAGGATAATTTCAAATGCTGCCATCTGGTTTATAATGAAATAAATTCTGAAAGCATTGGGGAGTGCAGGTATGGATCCCGCTGCCTCTCACATGCTCAGCCAGCGCTCTGCCATTTGAGCTAATTCCCCATCAGTGGTGCCACTCCAGTGAAAGTTTGAGAGTGAAACACTGAAAATACAGCTCCCTTTGGTGACCATGCACAAAACATGGCAGGCATGTCTAGTTCAGTGCCTCTCTCTGTGCTGCAGGGTCCCAAATGTCAAACTTTTAGTGAAATAACTTGCTGATGAAAATAAGTGATTTTCCCTGTGGCTGGGTATTCAGGGATTACTCAGGGATTGCTTTATATTCAACTCTATATTTAAGGCTCAACAATGCTTTTGCTAATGTCCTTCATTTAATCACCTGAATTTGGGGAAAGGCCTCTGACCTTGTTCACACTGATACTTTCTTTGACAGTAGAAATCAATTCTTTTGGCATTTTGGAAGAATGGGAACTAGTGATAAAGAAGTAATGTAATAATAAATGTAATGTATAATAATGTAATAATAATGTAATCTTTCCCATGGGCTTAATGCTTTCTGGGAATAAATCCATGATGCCTAAGAAGAATACTGTCACTAGCCATTATTTTCTGTAATTTAAGGTTTTGTCAGTGTCTTTCATGTTATACAGACTTAAGTGGAAAATGACTCCCAATTTATTGATGTTCTTATTGTGTTGTCTGCATTTAGGGACAGGTTCTGTCATTCCAATAAAAAATTGTGGAGTACTTTAATCTGCTAATAGGTGTGCTGAGAGACCAGTGGGATTGTCTGAACATTGATCCTTTTGTGAGCTGTGCTACTAAATCAGCAGAGCCAGCAAAGACTAAATCACATATCTCAGGGTGTGATATTTAAAAACTATTGTTTATGTTGGTTTCCACTGATGAGGTGAAAAATGGAATACTTGAATTATTAAAAATGCATAATTTTTAAATTCATAACTTTTAAAATGCTTATATTTTTTAATGCTTTAAATAATTGTCAAAACCTGTAGATTTAAAATTATTACTTAATTGGGTTTTTTTAAAATTGTATATGACAATATTGTGAAAAAATGATGCCCTTAGACTGCTCTCTGTGGCAAACCAGGTGAGCTGGAACGTTTCTGGCCTTATCCCTCCTAGACAATTTCATCAGGAAATACTTGAAATCACAGACTAGAAGCCACTGACCTGCAAGTGCCAGGCAGCAATCTGAATTAAATGGGATCTGCAAACAGCAGCGAATCCCCCAGTCCACAAGTGCTGCCAGTGGGCCCAGGACAGGCTCTGGTGGATGTGCCAGCAGAGGAAAGGGGTGTTAAGCAGTGCCCATGTGTTCCCCTGGGCCAGGCAGGAGCTGAGGGCAGCAATCATGGGAGGCACCACGGCGGGGGTAACCCTTCCTTACCAGCCTTCTCTTGTGCATTTGTGGTGGCTCTGAGGCTACTTTGGTCCCTGGGAGGGGTAGAGAAGTTCCCAAGTTCTGCCCACATCCTGCCCGTCCCTGCCTGTTTATTTGCAGGGCTGGAGCCTGCAGGAGAAGCATTCCTAAAGGCAATCCTCTGCTGCAGGACAGAGCTCAGGAATAAGGTAGGTCTTAACTTGCCTCAGAGACCCATGGAGGGAAACATACTTTTCCTGTCTCTCACTCTTTTCCTGAAATCAGAAACGGGATGATATAATCCATTCCTAGATTAAAACTCTGGATTTCCCCTAGAAATGTTCCCTTTGCTGTGAGATTCACACTATGCAAAGGCAATGCTCCTATTTATAACTTGTGGCTGAAGGGAAGTCTCTCATTAAGTAGAACCATCTTAGAATAACTGTTGAATGGATTTCAGTGCTTTGGGAGAATTTATTTTAAGAGATTGTCATCTGCAAAATGGTGGGTCAGCCTCAGCATCAGGGTCTGCGTGGCTTTATTCTACTTTGCACTTGTGTATGTCCCTTGGATTTTGGGTTTGTTTGGTTTTTTGGGGGTTTTTTTTTGGTTTGCTTTTTTTTTTTTTTTTGGTTGTTGGTTTTGTTATCATTTTTTTCTTTTTGATTTACACTAATAGAGTTGCAGCTGCACATCAGGATGGAGCCAGGCTCTGAGATATGAGAGATTTGCCACGACAAAAAAATAATTGGTTCCTGCAATTTGGAATCTGATGAAACTGAAGCGTGTTAAGGTTGAATACTTAGCCTGCTCTTGCATGATCTTTCCAATAACTCATGTTCCTTTGAAGTCACTTCATTGTCCTGACTTTCCTGGGTTTGAATTGTTGCCAGTGAAACTGAGTCCTCCTGGTGTAATTCATAGGCAGCAATCATAAAGCTGACACTCTTGCATGTTGGTATGTGGGGAAAAAACCTTTTCACCCCTAGGATGTTATTAGGAACAAGATGACAACTTGTGAATATTTTCCAGGTATCATAATGCTTTAATATATTGGAATGTTGAATAACATCAGTGATAATATCACAGCAATGTGTGACATAGTGTTTCTGTTACCCTGAATTGCAACTCTGTTCTAGCCTATGGTGAATATCAAAAGTTTTAATGCTGAAACTTTTTTACTATAGATTTTAATACTATTTATGTCTTTCAATACTTTGAACCTTACAAGAACTTTACTCACGAAGTACACAAAACCAGGGAAAACTGTGGTCTTATGAATATTCCTGTGGATATAACTGAACACTTTAGAAAAGTAATAGACTAGCTTTTATGAATAGCATCCCAAAGCAAATTTTAGAAACTAGAAAAAATCTAATGGTCTATGAAGGATTTATTTGTGTATCTTGTTTTGTTTTCCATGGTGAACTTTTCATAAATGGTGTAGTTACAGGCAAGGTAGACAAGCTGCTTCACGTGAATAAATGAATCAATACATCAAACTAACGCAGTGGTGTGGAAAAGCAAGAAGCGGCCTACTGTCAGGGAGAAGAGACTTAGGAGTGTGAGGCAGGATATGCTTTTCAATTTGCAGCAATAAACATTTTTCCAAAGACTTCAGAAGTGGAAGTTCAATATAAAGACTGAAGATGTGAATTATGCTCTCAATCTTTTGTTTCATTTCCTCCTCAGAGGAAAATAAAATTCTGTCTTCTCAAAGGGGAGGCCAAACACGAGGAGATAGTGCTGTTCTCTCTCAGACTTGAGAGCCAAAGCTATGGTTCATGTGGATGGGAGCATCAGAGAGAAGAGTTAAACCCACACCAGTCTTCTGCTCAGAGGGTTGGTTACAATACAGGGAGGCAGCAGCGCTCTCATCTGTCTCACACAGACATTTCAAAGGTGAGGAAGTCCCTTTCAGCAGATAAATCTGGCTGTTGTACTGTATGGTGCCAGTTGTACAGAGAAGACTGTGCTATGGAAAGGCATCATTTTATGTGAGATGAATTAAGTACAGGAGCTCTCCAAAGCTTTCATGCCCCATGTAATGTTGAAGTTTTGTAGCTTTACAGCACTAGCTAGTGAGAAAATGTAGCAACACCAGAATTCCCATGCAGCAAACCATAGAATACCACAGTGGTTTGGGTTGGGAAAGACCACAAGATCCTGTTTTCAATCCCCTGCCATGGGTAGGAACACCTTCCACTACACCACAGTGCTCAAAGCCATATCTGAGCTGGAACACTTCCAGGGATGGGGCAGCCACAGCTTCTCTGGGCAGCCTGTGCCAGGGCCTCACCACCCTCCCAGGGAAGAACGTCTTCCTAATATCTGATCTAAATCTACCCTCCTTCAGCTTGAAGCCATACCCCCTTGTGCTGTTGTTGCATGCCTTTGTAAAAATTTATCTCTCCAGGCCTAGCAAATTAGGGTTCTTACAGATTATTTCCTTTCCCATCCCCTTTATAGTGTGTTGGGGCATACACCAGTTATTGCTCACAGTGTAATGCTCTTAGATGTCAGATTTGCCTGAGAGATGTAAGTATTTGTGCTGGCATGGCTTTTCACTGGAAATGAAAGCCACAGTTCAGCAGTTTAGATTTAAGCCTGTTGAATTTTTGAAAGAAAATTCCTTCCATGAATTTGGGAGTAACCCCAGCAACCTACATGCCATGCATGCCAAGTGGAAGAGGGGGTGTGGAAGCTGAATGGGGAGCAGGAGTGCATCAAAAAGCCTGGAAGTTGGATACGTAGATAACAGCTGAAAAATGTGCCTTCTTACATAGCTTTAAAAAGTGTTTCCCAGTAAAAATTACAGTGAATGCCGTTGCTATAACTACCAGCAAGGCTTTGTGCAGAAGTTCTTGAGGTACTTGCTGTGTAGTTGTACAAAAGTTTTTCTCAGTTTGAGGATTTGGTATCACCTTGCATTTAGTTTTTCTCTATTTAACCAGGCACCATTAAGCACCAGCTGTGTTTTCAGTTTCTGTGCAAAGTAGAAGGCAAGGAGGTTGGAAATTTTTATTTTCTTTTTATCTTTACTGTGCAAGTGAAACATTGTTGATGTAGCTGAGCTAATATGTTATTTAATTTCTTACTTATTTCTCTGTTTGGGATTACTTTTAGGCCAAGAAACGGCTAATAGCATTGTGGGCTTTCATGTTTAACTTAGCACAGAAAAAAATTAAAATTCTTTCATGATTAACCACCAGTCGAGCAACTTGTTCTGGGCTCTAGAAGTCAAGGAAAGGTTGCAGATAAAAACGTGACACTGCAAACAGAAGAAGAATGCACTTGTTGTAGAGAACAAGTGCATCAGGTGATGGTAGCTGAGCACTCAAACAGCTTTCTAGCCCTAGTGAGGGAATGTTCTGTCTCATAAATCAAAACAGATAGTTCTATAGATCAGGAAAAGTACTGCAACTTTGAACAAGGTATAGATGATATACTGGGATTATTAAGAATAATTTTGGACTTATGTTGGCTGGGAGGTTAGACTGCACTTTATTGTCTCTTTCAGCTGTACTCATCTATCAATAAGTGTTGGTCTTTGAATACATTGACATGAATATGACAAACTTTCACACATCAAATTAGATCTTGTATTTATCTGTGGAAAACAAGTTGTAACACCTGTTTTAAAGAACAGGCTGTCAGTTTTTCTATCAAAGACAAAGCAGTAAAACAAGCACAATCACATCCGCTTTTTTTTTCTTTTTTTTAAATTTATTTGGCAACAGATAGATTAAAACAGTTACTCTTCAGACAGCAACTGTGATGAAAATATTTGTTTATCTGAATACGAAGTCAATTCATGTGCATGTCTGCCCATGGCAACATATTAGTACTTTGCTATTTTCCTTGGCATCAAAGGGAAAAGAAAGCAAAGTACCTTCTTGCTCCTGAGCGGAGCAGGAAATCTAGTGACAAAACAGATGTAGAAAGGCCAAAGTGCTCAGGGCCTTTTTGTGCCCTTTATTTTTCTGGTGAGGGCTCCAGAGCCTCCCTGCAGTCAATGAGAGCAAAGCATCACCTGCTGGCATTTGGGTCAGTTGAGCCTCAGGGCTGGGTTCATCCAGTCCAGTTCAAGGACAGAGAAAACTCAGAGTGAAATTTAACCCTTTGGATAATCCAAGACTGCCCCATAGTTTTGGTTACCATACCTTTATAATTCATCCAGAAACTAGACTAAAATCTGCACAGAATGTTCTTAAGCTCTCCCTGTAACTGAAAACTAGTGTCAAAGTTCAAAAAGGCATTGCTTTTCCTAGCTTCATTTTAGTTCTCCCCAAACCTGCTTTTCTTGTACAATTTCATCATTCAGGAAGCATGTTTAGAAGTCAAGATGTGCTTCTTCTGTTCCCCATTAGGCAAAGACTTTGCACTCAAGTCTATTCATCCTCTGCCTCTGAACTTATTAAAGTTTCCTATCACTACCTTTACTATCTTTAGCTGATGCTGCTTTTGGCTGAATTTCTTATGTCACCTTGACCAGATAGACATGTACTGAAATATTGGTTTCTGTTGAGACACCAATATCTAAATCTTTGCTCTTTGTCTAAGCTTCTTTTATTGTGTCTGGGGAAAATAAGCACTTCTTGTGAGTAGTTAATTTATTTTACACTTCCTCATGAGAAAGAGAGAAAATCAATCTGGGTATGGATTTTTTTTTTTTTTTTCTCTCCATGAACTTGAAAGAAGCTTAAGTATTAAACCACACAAAATGTTAGTTAGACACCTACAGCCTAAACTTAAATGGGATAAATCCCAACCAGAGCTCTGCTATGTCTTAAGAAAAAGAGTATAATGTCAGACTATTTGAAACTAGGCTTTGCAGTCTAGGAAAACAGATTTAATTTGTTTTAAATTCTAGCACTGCTGTCTAAGTAGGTATCTATTTTCCATTTCTACAACTTTTCCATGTCCTTTCTCCTCCACCAAATTTTCTAATTTTGATTTTTGTTATTATTTTCCTGAAAACATGCTACATCCCTATCCATTTCAAAATACCCTCTCCCCAACTATCAAATAAAATCTTTGATACCTATATTATCTATGCAATAGCTCTCTCTTATTTTAAGGTAAAAATTCAGGATATTCCATATGAAGAGGTAGGGAGAATGGAATTAAGTCATTTTTGGAGTTTCAGGTCTTTTTGAGACAGTTTGAGGCACTTCCTTCTACAGTTAATTGTGAAAATTTAAAATATGAAGAAATGATAATATTATGAAGACCTGAGTGTCATGTTGTTTCATGTTTCATTCATGTGATCTGTAAATTCCTTTTTATTTTCAAGGCCCACTCCCCTTTTGCTTTCTCTTTTCCCCCTGCTGTTTCTGAAACTTGCATGAAGAATGAAAAGGAAGGAAGCAGAGTGGAGTGGATAGGACAGAGAGAGAGCTGAAATGGCCCAAAACCCTTCCAGTCAACATCAGAATTATTGATCTGACATTGTCAAACCCCTTGCCATTTGCACAGACAGGCAGAGCTGCAATCTCTTACCAGCTCCTGACAGCCCTTTTGGCTCTGTCAGTTGCCTGGTGTAAGAGCTCTGTGTGGGCCACAGAGCACAAGTTTTTGTATCTTATCCTTTCTGTGTGAGTGACAGTGATGAAGAGAGCTCTTCCTGTTAGAAAATAGGGATAATTTCCATGTTTTCTCCAGCTACATCTTTTCCTATTTAATTTACTGCTGTCAGACCCTTATTTGCTGTACTTTCCTTTAGTGTCTTCAGATCATCTTCTGTTTTCATAGAATCATAAGATAGTTTGGGTCGGAGGGGACCTTCAAGGTCACCAAGTCCTGCCCTCGTTGCCATGGGCAGGGACACCTTCCACTAAATCAGGTTGCTCCAAGTCCCATACAACCTGGCTTTGAACCTTCCAGGGACAGGATATCCACAACTTCTCTGGCCAACCTGTGCCAGTGCCTCACCACTTTCAAAGTAAATAATTTCTCCCTAATATCAAATCTAAATCTGCCCTCTCTCAGCTTAAAGCCATTATCCCTTGTTCTATCACTACATTAGCCTTGACAAAAGCCCCTCTTCTGCTCCTTAGGTACTGGAAGGCTGCTATAATGTCTTCCTAGAGCCTTCTCTTTTCCAGGCTGAACAATTCCAATTATCTGAGTCTTTGCTCACAGGAGATGTTCTCCATCCCTCTAATCCTCTTTGTGGCCTCCTGTGGACTCACTCCTACAGGTCAATGTTCTTCCAGTGTTGCTCTAAATGGGGTCTCAGGAGAGTGGAGTAGAGGAGCAGAATCACCTCCCTTGGCCTGCTGGCCACTCTGCTTTTGATGCAGACCAGGATTTGGTTGAATTTTTGGGCTGCATCTTCTTATCCACCAGCATCTTCAACTCCCTCTTGGCAGGGCTGCTCTTGATCCATTCATCCCATCTTATTTAGTTTTCCAACTTACTCACAGCCCTGGGGGCAGAAATGACAATAAAAGTGACAAGGCAGAATTTTCCTGCAGGTCTCCTTCTGCTGGGATCACAGTAAAATCATGGAATTATTCATAGTCAGTGATTTCCTGCATGTCACATTCAGAAACTGAGAGGAGTAAATGTTTTTTGTTATCTCAGTCTTGGATTTAGGATCTCTGACACTTGATAAACCCTGCTTCTGCTTGTCTCCCGTCTTCCCTTAAGCTGCCCCTCCCATGCTGATGGTGGCCACAGTGATGGGCAGAGGTGGCTGAGACATCAAAGATCCAACTTGTCTTCACTCAAAACTGTCCTGCACTGAGGCCATGCTTCTTATTTCTCTCATTTTATAGGAATCTGTGCTTATAGTGAAGACATTCACTATACAGGACGTTGTGGTCAGAGGAGATGATTCTTTCTGCCTCCTCTTAGCCCAGCTCCTTTCATAAGAAAGAGAAACCTTTCAGGTCAGAACCAAAAAAAGACTGGAGGCATTTGCTTCCAAGATTTTCAGTCTTAAATCCTCCATGCAACCTCCCCACCCTTCAGACACCTCAGCTGGGTAAGGTGTCTAACCTTAGGGTTCTGCTGTTGGGGCTTCCAAGATTTGCCTCTGCCTTAAATGATTTGAGTTATACAATTATGAGAAATTAAGTGGCAATCCTACATCAGTTCCAGTGCCACCTTTTGTGTTGGGTCCATTGTCAAAATGCTTTGTTGCAATGTCAGCTAACTGTGAATTGCTTTTACCCTGGGACCCTGCTGCAACAGGAAGGTAAAGACTGGCCTGTATCACTGTGGTGTTTGAAAAGAGAAATGGCCATGCTTGCTCTCAGTGAAGGAGAACATGGAAATTCTCATCTTGGGTGGGTTTCAGGCAGTGAATACACAATGGGGGTGCTGTATGGAGAGGGAGAGGTTCAGAGCTGAGGATGCAACCCTGCTATCTGTACCACCACAAGTAATGACAGGTACCTCTTATTTTCATGGCCTTTATTCACAGATCCTTCACTTTTGCTGGTGTGTTGGTGTCCACTGTAGATTTCTGGGTTTCATTATAAAGGTCAAGACCATGCAATTTAGACCTTGGAAAGGCTCTGCAGTACTAAGTCCCTTAACCAAATGCACCTGTTGTTTCTGAACAAACTTTCATTGCATTAGGAATCCATCATCTTTTTGGAACACATGGAGGAACTCACCCACGTGGTTCAAGAAGGAGGCATTCATGTCCCTGTATTTGGGAA
The DNA here is from genome assembly GCF_030490865.1 of Poecile atricapillus. Taxonomy (NCBI): domain Eukaryota; kingdom Metazoa; phylum Chordata; class Aves; order Passeriformes; family Paridae; genus Poecile; species Poecile atricapillus. The sequence goes on along the minus strand of NC_081250.1, from coordinate 148,754,009 downwards.
ATTTTCTGTCATTTGGATAGTTCAGCAGAAATGTTGGGAAGTGGTAGGTGAGTGTGTGGTACGTCTCCAATTAGCACGGCCCTGTTAATAACCCTGAGAGTGACAGACAATGGGTATGAGCTCATTTCTGGAGTTTGTAGGGATTCTGGTTATCCAGGCCATTATCATAAGGCACAGAGCAAGGAATGCAAAGCAGTTCTTCCTTGCCCCAGTTAAGAGTTCTGGGAAATGCGTTCACCAGGCTCCTCTTTGTTAGAAAGTATGTTGTCTATTTTCCAAATAGATTTAGGCTGTTACCCCATCCCAATTCCTTGCTCCAGCTCTGCTCACTAACTATATAAAGCCATTACATATGGGTCTTTTTACTGACATAATCCTTGACTGTACTAAAAAAGAAAATATTAAATTTCATTCCAAGAGCTGTAAGAACTTCCATGAGGATATAAAAAGCAGGAAATTGGCCCTGTAAGAGTGGAGTACTCTCATATTGAATAGCCTTCAGGGCCTCAGTGTTAAGGGCTTCTTCCTAATAGCTAATGTAGGTTGGAACAGTTTGGCCTCTGCTTGAGAGGAAATGGGATTTGTAGGACTTTGCCAGTACAGGTTTACAGGGCTTAGGCCAAAGGACTGGTGTTCTGTGACCCTGTACAAAATCAACATGCTCCATACATACTGCACTAAGGAGAGTTTGAACATGCAGTAGTGAGGAAAAATCTCAGGATTTTCCACTCCATTACAAACTGTTCCTACCATGATGCTTCTGGACATCATTTTGGTCTTTGCCTTGCTTGTATCACTCTTTAATCTGGACACCCTGCAGACAGACGTGGAGGTTAATTTAAATGTATGAAGCTCTGGGAATAACGTTATTTATTACCCTGAACAGTTAGTGTACCTTGTATTATCTTCAGCTGATGTTTTTTCCATTTCCAGGACATCTGCATGCTGCAAATTCTGCTTCAGCAGCAGCATGAGAGACATTCAGCATTGTGCTAGGTTTAAAAGAAGAAGACAAAAAACAATGGGCAACGTTTTCTGACTTAGCCCTGTGCAATACAGTCATTATTAGGATGGGTGAGCTGTGTACCAGCTACTTGGTAATGTAGTTTGGAGTGTGTTCTCCCCCAAAAGCATTCCTAAATGTTTATGTAGCTAATAATATTATTGTGTTAATATGCAAAAGATTCAAATGAATTTTCACCCCAAAAGATGAGCCATTGCAGAGGCAGAATATTTTTCATAATTGACTTGCAATCTATGTGACTTGAATTATATACTTGAGAATATTTTGGGGGTAGAAGAGGATAGTGCAAATGAGATTATGATAAGTCAACTGACCTCTGAGTATTCTGTTCTGTTGCTAGTTCCCTGGTCCATGCTACAGAGGTGCAGGCTACAGCTTTGCAGAAGAAAATAAGTAACAACTAAGGGGAAAAAAATTGTTTAAAATAAAATGCAGCCCTGAGAGGCTACTTTGCTATAAAAATTAAAAAAAAAAAAAAAAAATTAAAAAAAAAAATCTAGAAGCATTGAACCAGTGATTTAGTTTCAAGTTCAATATGTTCTTCCTGCTTTTGCCAGTGAGTAAATAAACATGGTGAGAGAAGCTGTCAGTACAAGTGCTACAGGTGCTGGTGTCTGGATCTTGGGCAAACAGTTTTCAGGCATTGTCTTCCCAGATCAGATATGCAAAACATGCCCTTATCAGCCTCCCCTTATCAGCTCTTCTAATCCCTTCCACCTCACATATACTGTGAGACTCCTCCCTTGGGTCTTTTCCTTGATAACTGTTTCAGTCAGGCTTTTTTATACAGAACCAGCCTTTTAGATGTAGAACTGCTTTTTAAATCCAAACTCCTTCTTAGCTGAAGTGAGAAGGGGTCACCCTTTATGGACTTGGCTGGTCCATAAACACATGCATTCACAGGGTGCAGTGGAGATTTTACTGACAGTCTGGTCAACGATGCCAAAACCAAAGAGAGAGTTTGTCACACAGATTTTGATTGCAGGGTTACCTTGGGGTTTTCTTAGACATTCAGTAGGAAGATTTCTAAGCTTGATATGCAAGAGTACAGTCTAAAACTGGAGTTACTTCCTCTGGGCAAAACACTGAAAAGTTATACTTGGGGATATTGCATCAAGGTTTCAGCCTGCAGATACTGTGTGGCTGCTGCAGGCAAAAATACACTGCAAAGTCCCCTTCTAGCAGAGAGGGTGTTTTAGAATAGCAGCAATTTGGCAGACAACCAGTCAGGGCTTGTTTTAAAGTGTCTGTGGTAAATGCATTTATGAGGGGTCAGTTTGTGGAATGCATGATCCAAGCACAGGTTAAGGAGTCAAGAGTGGCTGAATTCTAATTCTGACCTTCTCTCAGGGTTCCTTGTGTGTGCGCGTGCAGCACCACAGAGGTTAAAGGAACATTTCTCATGCTGCAAATTAGGAAGTGCCCGTGTTGAGTTAATCCTTGGAGTGTGCTGCATGGCCCTCTAGGACTCTTGGTTACGCTCCTTTTTAGGATATTTTTTCCCACTCAACTTCTGTTTTGTTCTCTCTTCTGGACAGGTACCTGTCACTTAGGGAACAGCTATGTATTATTTTTCCCCTCCTAAATTATCAGTATGTACTTTATTTCTCGCACAATCAAACACTTCCACTTGCAGCAATATTAATCATTCATGGGCCTGGGCAGTTCCAGCACCAAGTACTTAAGGGCAGTAATAGAGTTCAGCTAAGGCAAACAAATCAATGGGATGGAATGGTCTGCTGATCTTTCCCACCACCCTATTTCATCTCCCATAAAGCTGACAGATTGCTTTGGCTCACATTCATGTTAACCATCACTCTGATCAGTTTTTTAGGGATTGGGAGAGAAGTTGCTCTTAAAAGTGAACCCAGAGAATCTATGGACTCCCCATACCTGGAAGTGTTCAAGGCCAGGCTGGATGGGGCTCTGAGCATCCTGGTGTAGTAGAAGGTGTCCCTGTGCATGGCAGGGGTTGGAATGAGATCATCATGAAGGTCCCTTCCAACCCAAACAATTCTGTGATTCTATCATTGCAAATGAAGAGCTTGTCCACCCCCTGCAGCCTCGCCAGCACTTGGAGCAGAGATTGAAGAGTTTTTGTTAGTAGGGTGCATGAATGGTTTAGTCCAATATTCTGTGGGTCTGCTGACAGTCTCTTCCTTGATTTCAGCAGACTTTGGCTCAGTTGTAGTTGAGCAGAATACCTCAGGAATAGCTCTGGTGTTAGCAGAGAACTTTCTGCTCTATTATTCACATGGGTTGTTAAACAATGCCCACTGAAATCAGTGTCCCTCTTTTCATTAACTACAGTTGGCTTTGGATCAGGCCTGGGAAGATGCACATCTTCCAGAAATGCCATTGGATGATTTCTTTAAAAATCATCGAACAAAGATATACGGCTGCATGGGATGATCAGCAGGGAAGAAAGTCCCGTCCTTCTTTTATACAGTTGGCTTCCTGCTCATATCAGGAATAATTTAGATAATTAAATTGCTTAGTTCAGTAGTTGGAAGAGGCACAATCAACAAGCTGACTCTACTAAGATGTCAGATGTATTAGTGTGCTGGGTTTTATATTTGTTTTTCTTTTTTGTGTGTGTGTGAAAAGCTGTATAATTGGACACTGTCTTTTTCACCCCCGGCTAACCTCTTCTTCAGAGGAGCATACCAAAGACATTTAAAATCACATTATGAATGCCAGCATAGTTACAACATTTATATGGCATATGGTGATGTTCAGTGGCAGCAGACGAATGGATGAAATCAAGCACAATAATAGAATCAGCCCCCCTTGAATTTAACAGTAAGACAAAGAGTTCAGTGCTATAATTTAGTAAAATGCAAGTAAGAGCTTGAATATTTTAATGAGGAGTCTAAAGTACATAACTGGGCATACTTTTAACATTCAACTTTGATTCAGTGGTCTTTGTACTGTCCCTGTAGGGTCTTTGAACTTTTGCTCGCATGAGATAGAAAAAGTTTTATTAAATCACACTCCTGAAATGCTCGTCTTACTGTGACTCCAGGTTTATTTTGTTTTGTTTTATGGATATTTGTGGCTGAATCACTCCTCTGAAGAATGAAGGCGATCACAGAAAGTGTTCTGTGTTGTTCCATCTCTAACTCACATGGGTTTTGCTGTTTGTGGAGTCTCTCAAACCAGGACAGAAGAGCAGTGTCTGGAGAGACTCAGATGGGGTATATCCAGAGCCAGTGCAAATTACTTCTCCTTGAAGTACCATGAAGTTTTCTTCTCTGCCCCCCCTCTGTGTCATTTTATTTTTTAAGGATGCCACTCCTAAACAAACAATTTTGCTTCTCATTTTCCACAAAAAAGTTTTTCATCCTTGTTTTCCGAATCACAGTGTGGAGATCAGAAGTCTGAGTTCTCCTTTGGCTCTTTTTATTTTTATTTTTTTTTCAAATTGATGTTTTTTGCCCTACATTCCCTAAAGTGTATTTACTTATGGTTCAAAACTAGAGAAACCTTACCATGGATTATAACTGACCTAAAACTCTACACTAACCCCCCCCAAAAGCCATTCTGAAGCTGAAAGTCATATAGAACTTATGCCTATCTTTTGCATATTGTTTGTTCAGCTGTGAGATGGTATGAATAGCTTTATGCTCTGCTTGTATTTTGAGAGTAGAGAGCTCACTCTAACATTCACCAACTTCTCAGCCAGGATGCCATTCCCACATCATGTTTGCATGTAGCCAGAAGTATTCACTTCATTTTTTCCCATTAAAGTATTAAAAATGGAGCCTCAGTCCTCAATTCAGTAATAAACTCAGACGTGACAGGATTTGTCAGTTCTTTTTGCAATATCCCTTAATGCATCACAAGGGAATCTCAAAGTGCTGTTTGTGAAATAAAAATAAAATGGGAGGTATTTTTAAATGATGTACGTTGACTTAGGCCTCTTTGGGCAAAATTATTCCCACATGAGAGGCTGAACTAAAAATAATAGCAATTAAAAAAAAAAAATCCATGTTGGCCATTTGGAAATAGGGTTAAATAAAGATAATTTCTTAGTCTTGGATCACTCTGAAATTTAAACTGTCCCAATTTTGATTCCTTTTTGACAATTTCTCCTGGAAAGGGAAATGAATAGTGGTCAGCTGCTGCAATTTCTAACTTGGCTCAGTCTCAAAGTGTCTGACTGAGGTGGGAAAGAAACAAGTGTGGAAAACCCACCACTAAAAATATATTTCCAGCCTTTCTCTGAAGACTTTGTTGCCATGACATGAGTCCTGTTGATGTGCATGGGACAATTTTCCATCACTGATATATTTGTACATAAAGTAGTTGCAAATGAAGAGACTTGGTTCAGTTCTTTATGCTGTAAAATTGGATAAAAATATATATTTTGGCCTGAATGCAAGAATAATATTAAACCATAAATGTGTATTAAAGCCACCACAAGTTATGATTATAGATTTTAAACAGATGTTCTAATTTGATTTGTGGCTTTTTTTTGCCACTATTTTTAGCCTAAATGGCTGTTCTGAGACACCTTGCAGCATTCAAAATGCAGAAATGAGTCCTTGAAGTGTTTTGGCAAGGAGGGGAGATGAATGAGGCCTTAGAGACAGAGCCCTCAGGCCTGGCCATGGAGGAAGTCCTTCTTCTGGGGTAGAATCTCACATGTACCAAGTGAGCTCCATCCACCAAGCTGCATCTGCTGCTCAGAGCCAGAGCTGTTCTGCTGACTGACACCAGCTGGTGCTCTGCTCCTTTTATCCTGGCCTCATGTAGGTTAGCAGCTGGCCAAGACTGTTTTTAAGAACGTATTTATAAAACTTCACAGCCGTGCAAGCCCAGACGCAGAGAAAGGACGTTTTGAGCTCGGCACTGGAAGTGCAGGATGTCGCTTGGCAGATCTGGTTTCCCAGCTCTTGCTGCTGCCACGAACCTGCTGTCCCATCACTTGTACCCAAAAACAATGTTTCCTAAAAAAATCCAGGGGAGCAAAAACCTTGGGCTGAAGGCTCACACAGATATTTTAAGTAATGCCTGTCTTGATCCCTCTGCAGGCGGCTGCCTGATTGGTATTTCAATAACAGACTTATTTAGAAGGAAATTCTAACTCCTGTAGGGCACAGTGGTATTTTCATGCCTTTTTTACCCTGCAGCCTTTTCCAGCTGGCTCAACCCTGAACACCTCACTGTCTGGTAGGGACATCATCTGGTTGAGGTGTAAACTACAGCACCTGATTGTATCCTTTGTATTTAGGGCTGGTACATGAATAAGTATGATTTAATTTTTTTAAAATCTTGTATTTGTGTTCCACTGCTGGCAGATACCTCCAAATTTTATTTGCAGTGAAGGGTTTATTATATGTATTGCTTTTCTCCTTGTCTGCATATGATGCGGGCTTCTGAAAATAACCTGGTTTTTATCTTTTGGAAAGAGCCTGTATTTTTCTGTGGGGATAAGGATTTATAACGACATCTTGACAACTTCATAAGGTTTTTCCCCTTTTTAATTTCCTAAACCAGCACAACATGCTGAGATACATGGTAGAGATAGGCCCAACATCTGACTGATCAAAACGGGTTTTGAACAAATGCTGACGCCACCATTCTTCCTGTCTGTGATTCCCACAGAACCTTATTGCTTTGAAAAAAAAATACCCTAGAAGGGATAATTGACCCTGCAGCAATGAACTACATCAGACAGTGTCCCCTTCATGACTTCTACCCAGCTATCAACAGTGTGAAGCAGACGTGCATGTTAAAACACCGAGAAGGCAGAACTTCCCCAAGAAAATGGACAAAGAAATCATTAGAATCCTTAAAGAGGAAAAAAAGGAATCAGAAGACGGGAAAAAGTTTTTGAAAATTATGCCTCAGGCAGTGAGAGCTGCAGAGTGGAAGCTGGTTTCTACCTTATGGGTGTGCAAAACAGTAGATCAAACTGCAATGACTTTATGATACAATAAAAATAATAAAGCAAGAGCAAAAACAGATTTTTTTTTAAAGTGTTGCTCTAGTGTTAGAAAACACAACTTAACTTTTAACATCCCGGCCACTTTGCCTGCCTTCTTACAATACCTTCTGATTTCAGTGACTCCACTCAAAGTCAACTCAAACCAAAGAGATCGTATTGAACATAACCCTGAGCTTTTGCACATCTTTTAGCTAAATAATGGAAAGACACATTTTGAAACTGCTGAGTTCAGTCCTACAAAGAAGGACTGATGGCAACAAATATATACATGAAAACAGTGGTGTATTTTTAGCTTATCTGGAGCTTTGGGGCTCCAGAACTGAGAGCAGTGATGGGTGAAGTGGCAACGGGTTGTGTGTGTGATTTGTAGTGGTTTGTATCTGGGCTCTGCGCTGTGTATCTCCTAATGATGAATGCGTGGGAGGGCCAGGTCAGGAATGGTTTCCACTCCAGTGCGCTGATTGTGTAGTTGGCAGTGGGCTCAATTAAAGTATAATAATCTGGTAATCTCCCTCCTGTTTCCATTCAGCTGCTTCACAGTGAATAGAGCCAGTGAACGAGTATAGCTTTTGAAAAGTAGGTGAACTCCTGCCTCTTTGTCTGAGCAGTTTATGTCTAGTCAAGTAAAATGACAGGCAGAAGAGGCGACTCTCCAAAACGTTGTTCTCATGACTTGCATCATTACTGCCGTTTGTGTTGCTGTGAGATAACACTTGCTCTTTATTTCCCTTTCTAGGCTGCGGGTTGGATTTCCAGCAAGCTTCGCACCACGGAGAAAAGAGGAGCTGATGTGAGAAAGGAGATATGGATATGTCCATGATGGGAAGGTGCCGCGTGCCCCATCTCTTGGTTCTTCTCACATTCGTGTTCAGCGGGGAGAGAACCGAGGCACAAAGAGCAGGTACGCGTTCAGTTTACTGCCTCACGCCCTGGGGCTGCTGCAGATCTCCCATGGCTGGGAAGCCATCAGTTCTGGGAGGAAATCTATAAACAGCCCAAGACATTTACTACTGGAAATACATAAAAGAGACCTCAGGGATGGAGATGGCCTGGGGGTCGAGGCTGTGATTTACCTGGGGTCTTTTGTTCTGTTGCAGGCTTAGAAAGTTTAGCTCAGCTGCCCACAGCAAGAGGAGCAGCTCACCACAGTTTGCTCTGGATGTGCTCCATCTACCCCACACTGGCATGGAGATCACTTCTTCATCGCCTTCTGTGGGTGTCAGATGAGACCTGGTGAATCTTCTGCCTGGCTGTGACTTTCCTGTGAGCTAAACAGGGCCAGGACACTGTTTATACCCTCCCTAGATTCAAGATATTTGAAGGATGTCTTGATGTGGTGCTTAGGGATATGGTTTAGTGATGGGCTTAACAATGTTGGGCTAATGGTTGAACTTCATGATCTTAAAGGCCTTTTCCAACCTAAATGACTCTAGGATTCTATGTTTCTCTGTTGTCTAGTTATTAGCATGGACTCTGGGACAGCTTTTGGCCCGGGCTCATGAACACTCTCCCCCAAATGCCACTGAGTGCATTAGAGGATGATGTAGCTGAGGGACTGTTCTTACAGGGATCCTTGACAAGGACACACTGGTTTTTGTGCAGCAGCAAGAAGAGTTATCTGACACCAGTGATGCCACACCTCAAATCAAAAATGGTTGTAGACCCACACAATTTTTTATGTCTAAAGACATTTTGAGAAGGAGGTTTTTGTCTCTTTTTCTAGGAAAGCTGCTATTCTGTAGGCTTGGGTAATTTATAAGAAAGAAAAAGGCTTTTTTAGACCTTCTTTCAGTTTAAGGAATAGTTGCTTACAGCTTTCTTATGTGATCTCTGTGGTTTTATGGGTGAAGTTTTCCAGGAATAAATACTTAGTTACCAAAGTGAAATCTCACTTTTTTTTCCCTCTGCTTCTGGACCTGTCACAGGCAGAATATAGTGAAGCCATTTATATGTTCATTCTGTGCTTTCTTTAAATAATTTTGGGCTTATGGCTTGTTTGTGAACTATATTTAAAGGTAATATTGCAAAACAGTTGGCTCAGTGTCTGAGTAGATGAACACAACTCCTTGAATCATGCTCCCAGAGAGTGTTCCTGCAATTACAAAACTGAAATTTTGTTTTCTATGACTTATCTCCCATAGTCCCTTAACATGAACTGAATTGTTTCTGCCAGTAAAAAGTACTGTCATAGCATTCTTGGAAAACAATCAATTTTGTCCAGCAGTTGACATTAGAGTGCTAAAAATGCAGATTAATATTTACTAAAAGCATTTCTGCAGCATTTTATCTCCCTGCCACCAGGTCTGTAAGCAAAGAATCACCAATGCCAAAAAAAAAAATTATCCTGGAAGACCATGTTTTTCTTCCCTTCAATGCTGTCTTGAATAAGCATCACTTTTTAAGCCTTAACTCCCCCTTGTTTTAAGGCTCATTGCCCTTGAACACAGACAGAATTCATTCTGTCTGTTCTGTTTGTTCAAAATTGCTGTTGTCTCACCTGCTGAGAGTCATTAAAATAAGTAACAGGAAGGTCTGTACCTTGTGGATTTTTCTCTCTAGTTAGTCTCACCTAATTAACATTCTTTCAGCCAGAATAGATTAATATAATAATGAATTTAGGAAGGGGGTGAGGTGGGGAAGTGTTTTCTTACCTTTTACTGTTAATCTTTTATATTCTCCAAAAATAAAGCAGAGCCACACTTGGAAGCAGCTGATATACGCAGATGTTATGTAACTTGCATGCTATAATATAAAATGATATAAACAATCATCTCCACTCTCAGACTGCCTTTGAGAGAGTTTTCCCAGACAGACTTGCTCTGGAGTTAGAGACAAGCACTCCCTGACTCACAAAATGCTATCCCAGAACACAGTCCCACATGCAGGTTTTGGCTGGCATACAGTTAATTTTCCTCACAGTAGCTGCTCTGGGACTGTGCTTTGGATTTGTGCTGGAAACAGTGTTGATGACACAGGGATGTTTTTGTTACTGCTGAGCAGAGCTCACACTGAGCCAAGGCCTTTTTTATTCCTCCTCACACCAGCCAGGAGGCTGGGGGAGCACAAGAAATTTGGAGGGCACAAAGTCGGTGCAGCTGCCCCTAACTGACCAAAGGGATATCCCAAACCATGTGGTGTCATGCTCAGAAATAAAACAGTGGGGAGACACTTGGCTGGAGACTGCTGCTTGGGGACTGAGAGTCAGTCAGTAGTGAGCAACTGTTTGCATTTGCATCACTCCTCTTTCTTGGGTTTTATTTATATCTCTTTGTTATTTTGCTTTTCATCACAACTTTTTCCTATTTTTTTTTTTTTTTTTAAATTTCTTCTCTCAACCCATGAGTTTTCCCCCTTTCACCTTTCCAATTCTCTTCCCCCCCAGTCCTGCTGAGGGCAGTGAGTGAGGGGCTGTGTGGTGCTTGGTTGCCAGCTGGGGTTAAACCACAACAACAGGTTGCTTCCAAAGAGATCCCAATGTGGATGGGCTGATCCCAGTGTGATCCCAATCCCACGTGCAGAGGTTGTTCCCACAGGCCCTGCAGCACCTGGGGTGTACTGGGATGTGCTCTGCTACAGAAATCAACACAGCAGCAGGTGATGCTCATTTCTCATCACCTGCCACACTCCAGGTGTACATTCAATCACTCTCATGGTCATCATGCAATGCCTTGAGCACTGACCTATTCTTTTATAATTCTTTTTTACTATTTTCTGAAGGCAAATCCTCTCAGTGTAGCTGAGATACCCACTCCCTCCTTTACTGTGTTGTGGGCTGCTCTGGAACCCTTCCATTCTGGGCAGGGTCACAAACCTGGGATGAGCAAACGAGCCAGAGCTACTTTGTGTCAAAATCTGAGTGTGGAAGGAGATTCTGTGACCTTCCTGTAGGTTCAAATGCTGGAATTCAGTAGGAAATATGTAATTTTACCACTGGTTCAAATATGCAGTTATACTTTTTGAGACAATGTGAGACAAGAACTGCTGGAGAAGCAATGGTTGGTGGCTGTGACCAAACTGACTTTGTAGAGCAGCTTTCAATCTTAAAACTCATAATTTATTAGGGATTATGGTCTATAATACTGGTTTAAATAAATGTAAGTATATATATATATACACATTTTGTGCAGCTGGGGCATTATGTTGATAACTCTTGGGCCTCAGTGGCACTTTAATGGATCTACTGCTTCCTGACTTGCACGTATCCAGAAACAGCTAAAGAACATCTCCTGAGAGATCTACTTTTTTGGCAAGTGTCTGACAAATACACAACCAGGCTGGATTGATAGAGGGCAAGCAAGTTGCAATTAAAATAGCTTTGTGTTTTGGATTATACAGGCCTCACATTGCAAATATCATGGTTGGGTCAAGGGGATGGTTGTGGGGATAAATGAACTTTTCCTTTACAAGGCAGCTGCCCTTTGTTGTTGAGGAACACATTCCAAAACACATTCAGTAAGTCATCCTTTAGCCAATACTCAGTGGCAGAAAGCCTCAAATTTGAAATAATCTTGTTATAGACTTTCTACATCAACATATCATGCTGGGAAAAGAACTGCTTCTAGCTAAGCATAAATGAATCATAACATTAATGCAAGAGGGGACACAAAAGCTTCATGACTCAGGGTCAGGATTGGCATAGGCAAGGTCAAGACAGAGCTTTTGATGTGTCCAGGTCATTTCAGAGCACTGACTGAGCAAAGGCACTGCAATGAAGTCAGAGAAAAATATCTTGATATACATGCAGAGGGTGTAGCTGAAGGATTGCGGAGAGGTAGTTAGAAGCAAAGGAAGGGAAATGTTTGCATTTCAAAATGAAGTCTATGCTGCTCTGTAGATATCCTGAAACTGATAAGGTGAATCACAAGGAAGAAGGGCTGGGAATCTGCTCTTCCTCTGCAGGATTGGGGGAGTGTTTGCTGCCTCCTCCAAATTGCTCACTAGGAAGCTGTATCTATGGAATATTTGGTATGTCTGGTCCTCTGCATTCATCTCCCCTTAAGAATGTCTTCTGCCACTCTTGCAGGTTGCAAGAGTGTTCACTATGACCTTGTCTTCCTCTTGGACGCCTCCTCCAGCGTTGGAAAAGAAGATTTTGAGAAAGTTCGTCAGTGGGTGTCTAATTTGGTGGAAACTTTTGAGATTGGCCCAGACAAAACCCGTGTAGGTGTGGTGCGATACGGCGATCGTCCAACCACAGAGTTCGACCTGGGGAAGTACAAAACCCGTGAGGAAATCAAAGAGGCTGCACGAAAGATTCAGTATTATGGGGGTAACACCAACACTGGAGATGCTCTCAGGTACATCACCACCTACAGCTTTTCCAAGGAAGCTGGTGGGAGACTTAGTGACCGAACTGTTAAAAAGGTGGCTATCCTTTTGACTGATGGAAGGAGCCAGGATTTTGTCTTGGATCCAGCCACTGCAGCCCATCAGGCTGGGATTAGGATTTTTGCTGTGGGTGTTGGAGAAGCCTTAAAAGAGGAACTTGATGAGATCGCTTCAGAGCCCAAGTCTGCTCATGTGTTTCATGTGTCTGATTACAACGCCATCGATAAAATTCGGGGGAAGCTGAGGAGGCGTCTCTGTGAGAGTAAGTAGAACTTTCCTTTCTGCAAAATTAGAATAGGTTCAGTAAGCATATAGGTATGAAAAGCTGTGATTGCTTTCTTTCATGCTTATACTTTATTTTCATGTCTTCTACTCAGTTCCACTCTGTAAGGAGTCACTGTTCAGAGCCAGGTTGGGTGGAGCTTTGAGAAAGCTGATCTGCTCATGGCAGGGATTTGGAATTTAGGTTATCTTTAAGGTCCCTTCCAACCCAAACTATGTTCTGATGTTATGTTTCTACAATTTCACTACAGGAGATGTGATGGATTTTTCTGGAAAGTTGTTATTAACTATAGGTTAGCTTCCAGAGTAAACCATGAATTCTATTTTGGCTCTGATATAGTTTGATTAGTTTATAATAATTTGGACTACTGAATCTTATTTATACCCAGATTTTGGTTTACTTTGTATAGGACCCTTTTCCCCCTTATTTTCTGGCATTGGAGAGAATGCTCTGGGTGCTGCTGGGAATGATCCTTAAGGAAGCAAAAGGTTGTTTGTGCTTTTCTGCCTTTCCGTGTCTCAACTCTGCTGACAACTGGTGTTCTCTAGTGCTCTGGCTGCCAACAGCATAAGCATTGGTGATGTTTTGAATGACTTTTAATGGAGAAAAGTGTGGGGGATTTGCAGTGCATAAATGACCCTGATTTTCCAGCTCCTTGGTGAAGAGGATGGGAATGACACTGTGGCTGGTATCTCCTGGCACTTTAACGGGAACAGCAATCACACATCTTGTTCTCCTTCCACCACTGATAAATCACTCTCTTGTTCTTACTGACTGCATGAAACCTGCCTGGCTTTGCTGCTTTTTGCAGTGTGTGTTGTGACTACATCGTCAGCCTCGTAGCTGATGTTGTGAAGATCTGTTACTGCTTTCTGTGACCTCCCTTAGTAAGAATAAAGTTCTGGACTTATGTAGGGTCCTTAAAGAATGACAAATGCAAGCAGGCAGTCTAGTTGACATTACCCAGCAACATCAAGATGTTACTGCTTTTTTAGCCTAAACATAAATGGGTAATGGATGGTGTAATCCCAATACAAATGGAAATTGTGGGGAATAATGACTGTAAGCTGTGCATACTGAAGGAGCTTGGGTTTGTTTTTTTTTTTCTGTGAAAATCTTGTGTGATCACCCACACAACTGGGCTCTAATAGAAAATGTTAAACCCTTCTGATTGGCACACTTGACCAACTCAAACAACTTCCTGTTACAGCTGCTGAACATCAAAAATGTGATCTTCCTTTTCAATTCTGTTATTTTCCTTTTCCAAAGCAAGTGTTTACTCTGCTTTGTACCTGGGTCATCATTTGTTGCCTGCTCCAAAAATCATTTACCTGCCTGTCAGAGTATAATACCATCTGTCTGTGGCTTTCTGAGCCCATCCTGTGTCCACACAGGCCAGCATAACACTTCTCATTCGATTGCAAAGGAGCATCCTTCATCCTGAATATGTGACAGTCACTCTCCAAGGTGTTTGCTTCTACCTGCACTGGTGAGCTCAGTGAGAAATGGGGGCTGTGGTCAGTTCATCCCACGTCTCTGCTGCTCCTTCCTCCTAGGGGGGAGGACTCCTCACACTCTTTGTTCTGGCATGAGCTCCTCCATGTGTCCACAGGTCCTGCCAGGAGTTTTCTCCAGCATGAGCTTCCCAAGTTCACAACCTCCTTCAGGCATCACCCTGCTCTGGTGTGGGGTCCCAGGCTGCAGGGGGATCTCTGCTCCCCATGGACCCCCATGGGCTGCAGGGGCTCAGCTGCCTCTCCATGAGCTGCACCAGGGGCTGCAGGGAACCTCAGCTCCAGCACCTGGAGCAGCTCCTGAGCTTCCTTCTGTACTGATGTCTGCAGGGCTATTCCTCTCTCATAGTCTCACTTCTCACCTCTGACTGAAATTTCGCCTGCACAGTAACTTTTCACCCTTAAATACACGAACCCTAATTTTTTTCTTCCTACATTTCAAACAGGGAAAGTGCTTTTGGCAGAATCAGTGTTATCATACTTATTTAATTTATTTCTTTGCATGCAGAGAGATTTTAAGAGACATGATGTTTAGATCAGGTCTAAATAAATATGAAATAGAGGATGAAGTAATGAAAGCATCTCCAGCAGAAATATTCTGGTAGAGATCAGTTAATTTTTTGTTACCTGCATGTGTGAGTAGAACTGTTTTGGGGGAGAATGGAGATGGAGAACAGGACCAAGTGATTTCTCAAGCATATACCACTTTTAAATTCCATGTTAATGCAGTAGGAACAGGAAAGGAGTTCTCTGTGATGGTTAGGCCTTCTACATGTTTAGAAAATCAAACTTTTACCAGCTATTGTAGTTAACTTTCAGTGGTTTTAATGACAGCTCTGCATAAAAAACACGAATATACAAGCCACAGGGTGGGTGGAAAACATGACCAGAGCACATGCCAAGCTGCTGTTTATTTTGTGCACATTCTGAGACAACAGCATATATTGCCACAGCCAGGCTCTGGTTTTAATAGACATAATCCCATGTAAGCTCCAGGGAGACACATGAATCAAAGGGAGGAAATGGGAGGAAGTTTTTTTTGTACTGACCACTGATGAGTCCTCCAGTCCTGGTACTGCTACTGAAATGTGAAGGGTCGTGACGTGTTGCAAATGCTCGATTTCATGCCAGCAGCTGCTCAGAATCGCTTGTCTCAGGTCTCCCTGGACATCTGGCCTAGACTGTCATTCCATCTTGCTATATTTGACTGAATTTAATGCTAAGAAGATGTCATTGAGAGCATTAATAGCATTTTAGCTCTCATTTGATCTTGTGGCAGTAAGTATAGCATAAATAAAAAAATAACATGTCTGCTCAGTAGGACATCATGTCAGGGAAAGATATTTTTGCCACATATCTCCATTACAATCTGGACTATAGCTGGCTGGCAAGAATGGGTGATGCTTTCACAGGAAAGCAGGAGAGAGAAATTCTGCTAAGAATTCCAGAGATGCTACATGCTTCCTAAATACAGTTCCTGCTTATATGTTGTAGGGATAACAACAGGCAGCTATGGAATATTTAAAAATATACTAGTCAAAAGGACTGTCATCACATGAATCTCAGATACTTTGCAAACAGAAGGAGATGAGGCTGAATTGTTTCAATAATGTCTTGGTACTGATGGTTTGTCACTGATTTCAGTTGATTTAGTGAGGTTTGTGATAAGGTATCAAAAGCGTGTCCAGATAATTCACAACATTTATATTTCTATTTTTACCTGTCTTTGTTGACTTTGGGTAGTGTATGAAGTGCATAAAATATAAGACATATGCTACAACTACTGTTACTGATGATGAAGGGCTTCCAGCCTTCAAAGCAACACCTTGAACATCCATCAAAAGGACAGTCTGAAAGCTTCAGAAATGTCTTTTTTTGAGGTTGCTTTTGCCCAAGTTCATGATATATTCACAGAAGAACAGCAAGCTGTTTCTTCTTCGCCTTTAGTGTTAAAAATATCTCATGCACAGAGACCATGACAAAGGGTAGGCATCTGAATTGTCATGTCTTGACTAGCACTTCCTAACAGACTTATCAGTACAGTCAAATCTCACAAAAATACTGAAATATTGGAACATATCAACATCTGAGGGTATATTCCACATTTTGCTGCTGAAGAAGATGTCCAGATTAAGTGCAGGTACTAAGAATTTGACCATCACTTGAAAATCTAGCGACTTGCAGATGGCTTTGGAAGTCTTAATTTCTCAGCAGACAACTGCTGCTTTTTAAAAAGCTGCAGCTGGGCAGTGACCCAGCTGATGTCACCTCTGATATGTCCTGCTGCTTCTTGATGCTGCACTCCCACAGTTGTTGTGGTGCCTGTAACATTCTCTGTAACATCTCCATCTTCCAGCAATCATTCATGTTACAGACGACAGGATCACTCATCCTTTCATCACCACATTTGCTGGATAATGGCAGTTTCCTGTGAAGGCATGAAAAGTCCATGACAGAATTTCCAACTGATTTATCCTTTACTTGAAACTAAAGAAAAAAAAGACTTTTCATGGATGTGAGGACTAAATGTTTGTTTAGTGGTGATCCTCTGCCATTTAGTTGAAGAACTGTCTGGTATCTTTTGCCTTCAGGAAGCACTGCAGAGATATTCAGTTATTCTTTTTCTCCTACAGAACTTTTTATTTTCAAATCAAATGTCTGAAACTCTCAAATCTACTTTTCCACTTGGCCCAGTCATCACCAGCTTAGAGAGAAATGGTTCCAGAGCTGGTGTCTGGCAGGCAGCTTTGAGCTCTGCGAATGAGCTGTGGCTGCTGGTTGTCCCTCAGTTTCTCCACAGATCATGAAGAAGTGACTGTTTTCCCAGATCATAACTACAGCTCTCTTCTAGCACTGTGTAACCTCCACATAATTTAAATGTTGCATGTCCAGAGAAGGGCATCAAAGCTGGTGAAGGGTCTTTATCATGAGTCTTTTGAGTAGTGGCTGAGGGAGCTGCGAGTGTTTAGCCTGGAGGAAAGCAGGCTGAGCTGGAATCTTATCATTCTCTACAAATCCCTGAAAGGATGATGCCTTAAGTTTTTAGCTTTTATATTTTTCAGATCCTGTATTGCATTAGAGTATAATTCTGAACTCCACATAGAGCGTTAGTTAAGTGTCTTCACATTTTGCTCAGACAAAACAAGACAAAACAATCCTTCCAGGCCTGAGAACCAAGGACAACCTCGGCCTCAGGCCCCAAAAGTATAAACAAAAGTGAATTGGGACAAAGAGCAAACTGGGGGAATATGACTTCATTACCTGAAGCTGTATTTGGACAATTAACCCCTGATATGCAAATAGACCCAACTTTCAGCTGTCTGAGAAACTCGTGGCCATTGTCATCTTGGGTGTAGCCTCTGTGAGGTGTTTGCACTGCCCAAGCTGTACCTATTGAAGGCCTTTAATAAACACCTACTTTATTTTCTAACTCTGTCTAGCCTCTGTTCCAGGTAGCCATTCCAAGGCATCATAGCCAGGTGGGGATTTGTCTTCTCATGGGAAACGAGCAATAGGACAAGAGGAAATGGCCTCAAGTTTCACCAGGGAGGTTTAGATTGGATGTTCAGAAACGTTTCTTCACTGAAAGGATTGTGAAGCAGTGGAAGATGCTGTCCAGGGAAGTGGTGGAGTCACCATCCCTGGAGACATTTAAAAGATGTGTAGGTGTAATGCTTGGGGACATGGTTTAGTGGTGGGCCTGGCAGTGCTGGGTTAATGGTTGGACTCAGTGTTCTTAAGGGCTTTTTCCAGTCTAAACAACTCCATGATTCTAAATAAATTCTTATTTTACTTGGTACTCTGAAATGAATAGATTTGTTCTGAGATTTGCAACAGTGCTGTTTTATGACCAGCCCCACTTATAAAAAAGAAAATCTTATTTTTCCTAACTTCCTTTTCCCATCTGCCAGCACGTGCATTTATGTGGCCCCACCATGAACTATACCAAGAAGCCAATGAATATTTTTGTTTCCTTTCCCAGATTAGTTTTTCTCAGATTTATTTCACCATGCTCTCCCAGGGGAGGAACCAGCACAAGGTGAGAGCAGCTATCTAGGAGCAGAAGACCTGGATTGCGTCCTTTGGTGCAGTGCTAGCTCATATCAGCTTGATGAACATTAGTTAAGGACTTCAGAAAACTGAGGAAAATCCTTCCCAATGCAGACCTGAGCCTGTGATCTGGTGTGCTCTGGTTTGTGCTGTGCATAAAGTGGATTGTTAGGCGGGGTTTTCCCATTCAATCTCCCCTTCTAAGCTTCAGCACAACTTGCTTGCCTTGAATAAACATCTTGTTTAACAAAAATATCCCACTGCAGATGGATCTCTGCAGGATCCTGTCCCATTTTCCTTAAACAGGCTTTCCAGTACACATAATTGTTGCTGTTTTACTACTGCCTCAGCTCCAGTTTGTTCAGGGAGGGATGGCAGAGTCCTCCCTCCTCAGCCACGCTGGGAGCATCTTGCTGGGAGTTGTTGGTAGGAGGGACGAGCAAGCTTGCCACCACCTTCACTTAGACACAGACTGTCTGTCAGTGCCTCCAGGCAGCACTTTGATATTTCTGTGCACTCGGGTAGCTTTTCTCCTCCAGAACGGATGTTAGCTCTGTTAGAGTTTCAGAGAGTGATTTATTGATTTATTTTCATTCCCTTTTATGCTGGAAAAAGCAATGTCTTAGACATTGCCTTCAGGTGGTGAGGTTATTTCAGCATCTGTGGCCTGATTTCTTCTTTTTGCTGAGGGAGAAAAAGATATGAATTCAAAAGTCATCCAAAACCCAGAGTTTTAGAAATAAGTCTGTGACAGAAAATGGTTTTACTTCTTTTCTTTGATGCAGTTTGTGAGAAAAGGAGTTTGTTCCAAACCTGCAACTTCATACAGAGCACTGTAAATATTAATATGGGACTCTGCAGATAGGAATATAATAAAATGAGATCAATTAAACCTTTTGCACTTGCCTTTCTTATCTCTAGCTTCTTTCTTTAGCAGTTACAGACAAATAGTAGCATCATAAACCACAGGCAATCACTTTATGTAAAGCAGTGAATCTCTGGACTGACAACAACATGTTGTCTGAAGTCACAAAATCTGGCTGGATGATAACATCTCCCTTAGATTGTAATAGGTTTTCTTGCATTTCAGACAGGAAAGCTCTCTGAACAATATTTGATGTACATTAAAAATAATTGTAAAGGCAAGGACTCAGATAAAAATAAGTCTCAGATTTAGAAAGAAATATTGAGACAATCAGGAAAAGCATGGGTCTCAGAGCCTTATGAAAAAGTAATGTGCTGTTTGGAGAAAAATAAAAGGGGGAAAAATGTGGTGACTATGGAAGCCATTTCTAAATAATGTAGAAGTGAAGGAGAAATACAGAAATAGAAGCAGGCAAAAAGCTGGAACATATTCTTATGTGCTGGAAGTAGCTTGTTTTTCAACCCTGTCTGCAGCCCACATTGATTTTGCAGGAGCTGTGGATGCTCAGCACTTTCAATATTCAGCTGTGGAGCCCAGGACTTCTCCAGCTGCAATCAGGAGGCTTTCTGTCTGCTCCAGTGGAGTCCAAATGATGGGGTAAAAGAGACAACTCATCCTTGGGGCAGCACTGTCTCTCGTGGTGTTTGCTGTCTGATGGACAGCTGAGGAATGCTCAGCAGAAAGAATAACCTCTGAAGATGGCCAGATGCTCAGCAGGAGATTAGGGCAAGGCACTTAAAAACCTCTGAGGCTTTAGGTTTAGTTACAGGCTTTTCAGTCCAAGAAAAACAAAGCAATGAGGAGAAAACCTTTGGCATGTGGCTTCATGAATCTAAAATACTTTAAATTTCAGCAGATTTGTACAGTCAGGCCCTTCTTCCTCCTTCATTTACAACCTCTAAACTGACCTCAAACTGAAAGGACACCAGTTACTTAAGGTCTTAGTGTTCTAAGCCTGCTCTGTGGTTAATTCTTATGCTTCATGTGACTATTTACATCAAAAGATGCCAGTAACTCCCAACAAAATCTATAAATGGAATAGATCATTGCCTGCTGTGGTTAGGTGCACCTGAAAATTAAGCCTGCAATCTGAGGTGGACATTAAATCCATTTCCTCTGCTCTCTTTCGATTTGGAGATGTAGTTCTTTTTAGGTTAGGGAAAGTCTGGGGAGGTGCTATGGGGATTTATTCCCAGTTCTCCTGATGGACCTGGTAGAATTTGCAGGAAATGATAGAAAAGGTTGAATCTGAATCAGAGCAGGAAAAACCCATGCAATAATATTCCATCATAAGATATTATACTTCTAAAACCCAGTGGGTTTCCTGAAACCCCCAGCTTCTTATAAAATGAATATTTCTGTAAACCCACTATAGCAATGGTGAGCGTGGTCTCTCAGGGCTGGTGAGGTTGCTTTTTTTTTTTGCTCCTGGCTCCATAAGTTCCAACCTCAAACTCTTTAGTGAGGAGTAACTCCAATGAGAGCTGCAGATCCTGTGATTCAGCCTAATGAGGGAGTTTGGATTTACCATGGCAGGTCCTGGATTTCACAGAAGGATGCGGTGGTTGCTGTTCATGGGCTGCCTGTGACACCTGGGAAAAGGTTTGGCACAAAAGCTCAGCTTTCTCATCAAATAGATTAACCAGAAAATTTGTGACCTTTCACAGTATTGAATCAAGTGCATCACCTCATAATTGAACTGATTTTGGTAACAATTGCAGAGGCAGAACAGAACTATAAGACCAAAACTGTGTTCAGAGATAGATAAACTGTCACATTAGCACCTGGAACAAAATGGACAGGAACACCTACTTTTAAGATCTGGGATGAAACCATTGCTTCCAGTTCTGTGTTCAGCTGAGCTGTCTTTAGAAACCTGTGTTATTTATTTCTGTGATCAAAGCAAAGTTGGGCAATTAAGCTTTAATGGCTTATTTTGAAGCTTTAGGTAGATCACAAATTCATAGAATGGCCTAGGTTGGAAGAGATCATCTCATTCCAACCCCCTTGTCATGGACAAGGACACCTCCCACTAGGCCAGGTTGCTCAGAGCTCCATCCAACCTGGCCTTGAACACTCCCATGGATGGAGCATCTGTTTGAACACATCTGTGGTAGCTGTAAACCTTGCATGGTCTTTCTGCAACAGCAATATTCTGTTAATTCTAGTGATGTTATTACTATGTTTCAAACTTAAATGATACAATGATTTCCTTTCTTATCCCTTGGTAATATGAAGTGGTGCATCCTTTCTCCTTTGGAAGTTTGTAAATGTTTCTGAATTTTAACTTCTTTTTTCTTTTTTCTTGAAATAAACCAAGCCAACAAACATAATTTAATTCTAATGTATCAGTCTGTTAAGAATATTTCTTCCTCAGTGGTAGAGCTGCAGTGTGGTTTAAGTGGTGGACTATTTTTGTTAGTAAATGGTAGGGTTAGTGATTCAATCCCATCAAGTTCCCTACAAGTTACACCCAAATAGCAAATTCCTTTTCAGATTAGTAAGCTTGTTTATGATGCAAAACAAAAGCAGTGGGAGTACTCTGACACCTTGGAGAACTGCTTTTTGATAAAGTACTAATTAAGTTCTTTAAAATGCAATTAAGAAATTGTTGCAAGTTCTGCCGTATTAATGTGCTTAAAAATGGTGGAGAATAGTTCTAAGTTCTGCATAAAATGCTTTTTTTCAAGCTGTATATTTTGGGAACTGCAAGTACTGCTGACCAAAAGCAGGGAAGGTATCTTTCAAGTGAGGTAGCTCATTTGGGTACAGTGATTTTTGTCACTTGCTATCCTTGTCTGTTGAACAGCAGGGTCATGGGACATCAGGATGCTAAACTGCATTAATTTCCTTTTGGATTAATAGTCAACACTGTGTCAGTTTGGCTATAACTTTATCTGTACTCTAGGAAACTAAGGAATTTATATATAAAAACACATATGTGTATAAGTTTCAGTATGTGCATATGTATAAAAGTTTCTATATGTATAAACTCTGAAAAATGTGTCCTTTCAGTCTGAAGTATCAGTCTTTTTTTACAGTGAGATAGATAAAGCTGTAACATGGTAAAGCTCTAGAGCAGATGAAATACAAGACATTTTTACTGCAAAGTGATTACACACAATCAACCCAATCCACCACCTCTGGGTGAGACTTAATTTAGCTACACTGCCATAGGAATCACTGTGCTTTGTTCCTCCAGGGTTTTACAGCAAGATGGATAGCATATATTAGTTCTATCTGTATATTAGTTCTACATCTACTGCAAAAATCTCCCTGATTTGGCACTGAAGATGCAACACCTCTGCCAGAGGCTACAGTACTTGTATGACACAGGTGGGATGGTTCAGCAATATTTTAGTCACTAGTGTTAAAGCTTTGTGGCAAATGACCCTAGTAGCTTAGATCAAAGGGTGTTTCTGAGTTAAGATTGATGTTGGATCAGAACTGAAAACCACAAATAGAATTAAACAGTTTTGTATCTTTACATTCAGGTCTTTGGTAGGATTCATACCATCTAACTGCAGTAGCCTGAAAGTTATTTGTCCATGCTCTTTTGACAGTCAGTGGAAAGGAGCAGCCATCTGAAGAGAATGTTTCATCCTTTTTGAGGATGACTGTTTGAGACAGGTGACACGATTCAACCTCTGAGTGTCTCTCTCTTTTCATTCACTTTTTAGAGAGCTTATATAACTTTCTCATTGGATTCTTCACTTTGACAGCCAACAGTACAAGAGTTGAACCTTTCCCTGGCACATTCTGGGAATACAATAGTGCTTGCTTCCTTATGCCAGTAAATTCAGTTTGCTGGAATTTAGATTACTGATGGATATTCAGGCCAGCATTGTTGCAAGCTGAGCTGGACATGCTGCATTTCCCACCCAGTTCCCTGATGCTGCAGGGTTTGTGCAGCTGAAGGAGACAATGCCAGTTTAGAGAGCTGTTTTCAAGTAGTGCCATATGTTTAGGATCAAATATTGTACTGTCAAGTTTATTGAATCCCTAAGGGACTACTCTTGTGAGAAGAATGGTTCCCTGTCCCTTATCGCAGGCTTCTGCCTAAATCTTGTGATAAATTGGTCCTTGAAGTTAACTGTGTTGGGATATTACCTGCTGCAGTCTGTTGGCTCATTTGTAGCAAGGAAATAATGCTTTAAAAAACAAATAATGGCTGCAATACAATTAAGAGTAACAGAGACAGCTTTTTTAATTACTATTATTGACAAATACCTTTGTTGCTAATAGCTTTTTTGTTGTCGTTGTTAATTGAAGCGTGAATCCACTGGTGCTTAATGATCTTTCCAGTTCTCACTGTAACAAAGTCAGACCCCAAACCAAACTCTACTGGAAGCAAAATGGGAAGGATGCCAGCTCAGACCAGCTTGAATGTAAACCAAACCCATTGCTGGTGCATCCTGGTTGTCTTCCCATAGAGACAAGGTAAAAATTCACTTGGAGGACCTGGTGAACGAACCCAGTGGAAGAACTGCTGTGATAAATTCATCCTGCTATGAATGGGATTGGGAAGCTGACTTTGAGCCAGTGGAGTTCTGAGCAAAGGTTAATGTAATTAAACAATCTTTCTTATCTGATCATTATCTGATAGAAGAAACAGAAATGGCTTTAAATTGAAAGAGATTAAATTTAGATTAGATAGGAAGAAATACTTTGAGGGTGGTGAGGCACTGGAACAAGTTCCAATGGAACAGGACTTTGGTGTAGCAGGTGTCCCTGCCTGTTACCGCTGAAGATGAATAGATCACACGGACACAGGTTGAAGTGTGGTGAAGAGAAGAGAAAATTTATTTTTCCCCCCAGGATTTATAGGCTCCTGACCACAGCCAGGGATTGGATGGTCAGGATAACACTTTCTCACTGCACTGGCTATGAGAGATGTCCATCACAAGACGTGTAACAGAAAGAATGTACACATATCTATGTTTACAGTTACTGTCCTGGGAAAGTCTTTAGAAAACTATGTTAGCAAGCTCAGAAGCTGAGTTTTCAGGGCGACACCTGCCCATGGCAGGTTTGGAACTGATTGATCATTTAGGTCCCTTCCAAACCAAACCATTCAACAGCTCTATGATTTATTCAAATTTTCACTGAATTCACTCTGGGTGCCTTTTGCAGAAGTGTCCATGTGAATGGCACCTCTGCAGTAGAGTGCTGATTTTGGCTGGGATGGAGTTAATTTTTTTCACAGTGGCTGGTATAGAGATATGTTTTAGATTTCTACTGAACACAGTGTTGACAATGTAGAGATGTTTTTGTTATTGTTGAGCAGGGCTTGGCTGATGGAATACAGCATGCCTTGTCTCAAATATTTTAACTTTTATATAAACATAACACATATAAGAAGGATCATGATAGAGAAGGGATGTGCTGAGGACTAACAATCCCTTGGGGACTGAAATGATCCAGACCTACCTTTGAGTCACAGGTTCCTGAAATCCAGACTCATTGTTCTCTGGTGCAGCACACACACTGCACAGATCAGGCACTTTGGAGAGGTCACTTAGACTAGGAAACTGGATAGCCACTTTTTTCAATTCCTTACACCATATTTCCCTATATATTTTGGCAGTGCCAGGAGTTTTGCAAGAGGGCAGATGTTTGTCATAATGTTCCTTTCCTAGCAGAGCTTACTGACAACCTTCAATCACCACTCCCACTCCAGAGAAATAATCCCACTTCTACACCTGTGGCTCTATTGGAGCTTATGGCTCTAATCAAAAGGGTAACAGAATATAAAAATAGAAGGAAATAATCATTATCCTTGCTTGTAATGAATAGGATATGAGTCTTAGTTGAATTGTGAGTGTGTAATACTCACAAAAGAAAGCAAAATGTACTGGAAAATTTACTGTGTTAGTTTATTCAGGGATGTATCTGCCAACTATTCCTCCAAACTATCAGAGCTCTGTGCTGGAATAGTGAGTCATGCACGTTGATTTTTAGCAAAGTTGTTTAAGGACAAGTGTAACATTTGCAGAACTGCAAATCTTTCAAGAATTCAACATCATTTACACAGTCTGTTCTGATTTCTATTAGAAAGCATAGAAGCAGATGCCTGTCTAATTTACCTGCCTGATAAATTGTTCTTTGTAGTGACCTTGATAATATCCCAAAGAATTAATTTCCTGGGCTAATACCATCTTTATAATTTATTTATCACCAGCTGAGAATTTACGTGCTCACAGCTTTACAAGCTGTAAGACAGTGTAGCTTCACACAATGTAAGATGGTACACAGGAATCTCCTTAATGTATGACTGGCTCAGAATCAAGGATTTTTATCATCTATAATTAGGAGTTTATCCCAGTGGGTGGGATTTTTTTTTTTTTTTCATTGTAAATCCTTTTGCATACTATTATTTAGTTAAAAATACTGTCCTGTGTGCTTGCTGACAGTACAAGAAAACAGAATAGGAACTATAAATAAATGGAATTAGTGGATGGGTTGCTACACCCTCCCACCACATTAATCTCTGCAAACTATTTTTGAGTTGATTATAAGTAATTTGGCTTTGGAGGTCGATATTTTTATTTGTTCTAGGGGGCCTGTAATAAAGAAAAGTCTCTCAGCTTTTTACTTTGATTTCTGTGGGCACATGCCTTGACCATAAAATGCTAGATGCTACTGAAATATTGAAAAAATATCACTTCATCCACAGGGTCAAGAATTTTTATTTTTTTTTTAGGTTCTTTAGTTTATTTTATAAGTAAAGCATTAATTTCTATTTTGTAGCATAGAGTGGTTTCACTCCTCTTTGTTTATGCTCAGTAATATCTCACTGCTAATTATTTCCCACTAACTAGTAGTGTGCAAGATAATAAATGTTCAATTAACCAAACATCTGAGAAAGTATTAGACTGACTTGTCACAAGTTTGTATGGCTATTTGCATGCATTCTGAGTCATTTCTAGTGAATCCAGTGGTTTTCTTAAGCTCACACAGCAGGGCACTAAATGACCCCAGAAATAAACCTTGGATGGTCGGATTTACACGTGGTGCAAATCCCTTCCTTGTGGGGTGCTCTGCAGATTTTCCATGAGAGGTTTGATACACTCAGGTATAATGAAGATGCACATTGGGTTATGGAGATCCAAGCACTTAGTCCTAAAAGAACTCCTGTCCTACCAGCAGGGAAGGTATATCAAACAAATGCAGGATTCTTAGGAGATGGTTCCTCACTGCAGAGGTTTTACCCATGGGGGCAGCAGTGGATTGGGGGTGTCCCTGTGTGTTATTAGTGTGCTCAGCACAGCTCTCAGGATGGGCTTGGCCTGGCTCTGTGTGTTTCTGGATGATGTTTCTGCTGGTGTGTGTTCCACTGCTCCCTGACAGGCACCTCCAGTGGTGTGCCAGGCTGAGGCTATGTTGGTGCAGGTCAGGAACGGTGCAGGAACACTTGAGGTTGTAATTGTGTGAGGCTGACCCTTTCATCTTCTCTTCTTTCCTTTTTCCTTCTCAATAATTGTCTTCCCTTCACCACAAAATGCACAGGAGAAGAACAGCTTTTCAGGAAAAGTGCTTCTACCCGTAACTCAGTGGTGGAGTGAGAGGGAGAAATGCCAAGGAGAGCAAGTAAATTGATGTCAGTAAGTTCATAGTCACAGAGGTTGTTTTGTCTGTGTTGTCTCTTCCCCCACCACCCCTCATTATAAAATAAACTTCCAAGTAACCTGCTATCACCAGAAGACAGGGGACTGAAGGCACCAAGGGCCTTCTCCCCTTCATCTGCTTTGTCCCAGGGGCTTGTGACTTTTCTGCTGTGGTTGGATGTGTGTTCAAACTGAGCAGAGGATGAAGTGTTGATCAAGTCACTCAGTGGAAGGGGCTGGCTGCTCATCTTATTGTGGATTTCTGGTGAAGAATGGTCACTGATGCGGGACTCCATGCCACCCATGGACTCAAACCCACAATCTGTCCTTTAAATAAGCCTCTTTTGGAGTACAGGCATCCTTTATTTTCTTCTCTTCTGGACTCAGTTCTTTTTATAGCATCCACTTTTTTTTTAATATATGTATATGCACACACATCCATATACATAACTGGAAGTGAATGGAGTGATTTTCTCTCAGTTAACACAAATAAAACCTAGGGAATGGAAACCACAGGGGTGGATAAACATGCAATTCATTCTGGGTGGATCTGTGCTCCCACAGGGGGAGGTGAGTGTCCTAATTTCAGAATAGTACAGACTGAGTTTTCATTAAATCAGTAGATGTTTAATTATATAATTTTGAATGCAAAAGTGGAGAGTGTAGACATATATCTGCAATGAATCTATAATTATATAGTAATTTCTGTAGTTTTGTTTTGGTTTTGGTGGTTTGGGGTTTTTTTTTTTGACACGTTGATGATTTTCCTAGGGTTGGTGGGGCCCACAAAAAAGCAGCTGAAGCCAGCATAGAGAAAACATTGCCTGTGTGTTTTCCTGGTCTTGGGCTGAGCTTTTCATTTCACTTTCATCTGGAATTCCACACTGGATTCTAAGTTTGATTCCCCCTACACCTCTGGGTTTGTAGGTGAGGAGGAGCTGTGCTAGGGTGATAGAATGATGAAATGGTTAATGTTGACTTTCACCAAGGAAAACAACACAGTGCTTACCCCCTGTGAGTCTGCCAAGCAGCATTAAACCTTCCTGCTGGATTCACTAATTCTGTT
This sequence comes from Poecile atricapillus, assembly GCF_030490865.1. Taxonomy (NCBI): domain Eukaryota; kingdom Metazoa; phylum Chordata; class Aves; order Passeriformes; family Paridae; genus Poecile; species Poecile atricapillus. The sequence goes on along the minus strand of NC_081250.1, from coordinate 148,726,259 downwards.
ATGGCAGCTCTTTTTAATGAAGGTGGAGCATAAAGAGATGAGTTCCAGCTGTAGAAGGTGGATCAAAATGGGCCAGCTCAGGGAGAGGTTCTAGTGCGTTTCACCATGGCAACATTAACTCAAAAGCAATTACATTTATAAGTTTATTATAGAATTATAGAATGGGTTGCAAGGGACATTAAAGATCACCTATTTCCAACTTCCTGCCATGAACAAGAGTACCTTTCACTGGATCAGGTTGCTTAGAGCTCCATACAGCCTGGCCTCGAGTTCTGATAGGGACGGGGCAGCCAAAACCTCTCTGGTCAGCCCATCCCAGTGCTTCACCACCTTTAGAGTAAAAAAATAAACTTCTAATATCTAACCTAAATCTACTGTCTTTACTATTTGAAGCCAGTCCCCCTTGTTCTGTCGCTCCAGGTTTTTGTAAAAAGTCTCCATCTCTCAGGTGTTGAAAGGCTGCAATCAGGTCACCCCAAAGCCTTCTCTTCACCTCCTGAATAATCCAAATTCTCTCCACTTTCCACACAGGAGAGATGTTCCATCCCTCTAATCAACTTGGGGCTTCTTCTGGACTTGCTCCCACAGGCTGATGTCCTATCTATATGTATAAAGAAGTTAATGGAAATAATAGATTGGATGTACATGTGCAGCTTTATTTTTGTCTGGGCAGACACTGTGTGATGGAAACTTGTGCTTGCTCAGTATTTGTGCAAGAAGTCAAGAGAACCATGACACTGAAACTTTAGTTTAAATTACTCTTTTGTTTGTACTTGTACATAACCTTGCACTGACTAAGAAAATTCATGCCATATTAAATTCTGGCAGTGGTAATGATCAAAACTCCCAAACCACCAGTGTAAGAATATATGAGGAGATATGACCATCAGTACTCATCTTGCCTTTGGAGAAGTATGGAAACATGGGAATAGAGGGCTCATCATCAGTGTTACAATTTGTTGCACTGATTGCCAGAATCACTTCAGCAAGACAAAAGTGGGAACTAGAAGCTGCTTCTTAAGGGGCATGTAAGATTCATTTTTTCCTAACTCAGCACAGTTAATGCCTGAAAAAAGATCACCTATGGGGCTTGTAGAGTATGCTCTGGCTTCTTTAAAATGCAGGCTGATGCCTTTTTAAGAGATGAGGTCTTGTTCATTTCGGCCTCAAACTGCTGGTTTTAACAGCATTTTCTTCTGAGAAAGGAAATATTATTTTCCAAAAGAGCAGATATTGCTGTGGGATATGATGTGTCTGATGTCATGTGCAAGAGGCCTTGACGCTGGTCATAGTTTTCTGTAGCTGTAAAATTTGTGAGTCTGGCAGAGAGATGTAAAAAAAGCTTTGTTGAGAGATCACCAATGTATTTTTCTTGTGCTTTCCTCCAGCAGAAAACCTCTCTATTAGACTGAGCTTTCAGACCATGGAGGAGGGATATTTTAATCTCTTAGTCTCTACATATATAGGAATGTTTGCAAGGTTCTGGTCCTGGCATGGGTGGAAGATGGGAAGAAAAGTAAAATGGGAAACGTGGCCTTTGATTAGAAGGCGAACTGTGCTCTAATGGAGGTGATTAGAGACAAACTGTAGACTTTGTTTGGCCATAAGGCAATAGAGCGGTTTTCTTTTCTTTCTGGAAGGCTGCCAAGCTGTTTCTCAGTAACTAATCCCGAGTCAGTTATGGGCACAGAAAACAACACCACATATCCAGCACTTTCCAGGGAAAGGGGTCAGACACTGATGGTGGTGATCACTGCAGGGAGCAAGTTTTCCATTTCCCAGCAGAAGCACTGGGTCTGTATCACTCTCCCCAATCCACCTGTTTCCCAGAGAGGCAGTGGGGGAACAACTCAAGAGAAGCTGGCCTTGGATCATTATGAAGACAGTCAGTTCTTTGAGAAGTTAATGATGTGGTGGCTAGTGAATGGCTAGGAAAGAAACAGATCCAAGATGGATCAAGCCTAAATATTAAAGGACTTGGGGCTTCCTTGTCTTCTTATCTCATGAAAATTCCCTCTTTGTGTAACACTGTATGAAAGCATGTCCTGCCCAAAGAAATGCACGTGTGTGAGCCTGTGCAAGATGGAGTCACTGTCATCTGGAAGGCATTCTGGCCATGACAACCACCACTGTGAGCTTAAGGCAACATCCTGTAGAGCTGAAACTACCAGTGTTACGAGTGACCACTGGTACATGTTCAGCATGAACTTGTCTCCTTTGTGCTCCACTGTTATGGTGGAATCACAGAATTATTAAGGTGAGAAAAGACCTCTGAGATCATCGAGTTCAACTCTTAACCTATCACTGCCATGGCTGCCACCACTCCTTGTGCCTTAGTGCCACATCTACACTTTCTTTGTGTGCTTCCAGGGACAATGATTCCACCATTTCCCTCACAGCCTGTTCCAATGCTTGACCACCTTTGCAGTGAAGAAATTGTTCCTAATATTGAATCCCTGGTGCAACTTGAGACCATTTCCTCTTGTCCTCTTTGCTTGTTACTTGGGAGCAGAGATCCACCCCCAGCTGGCTACAACCTCCTTTCAGGGAGTTGTAGAAAGTGGCAAGATCTCCCTGAGTGTCCTTTTCTCCAGGCTTAATGCCCCCAGCTCCCTCAGATGTTTTTTATCAGACTTGTCCTCCAAACCCTTCCCCAGCTTCATTGTGCTTCTCTGGACGTGCTCCAGCAACTCTGTAATCAATGCTTGAGTAACTCAGCCAAGTATCTGCTGGTTCTGGATATCCCCATGTGAGCTCTGGGACTGAGGGAACCCCTTTGAATACCCCAGCTATCCCCATGGAAGCTTGTGCTGCGCAGCAGTGATGGAGGGCCCGACTCTTCATGTGCATGCACAGTGCAGCCAGGAGAAATGCCACCCAGAGGGATGTCCTGTGTCAGCACAGGCCCTTGGAAGCCACACCACTGCCAGCAAAAGTCCTGGGCCCTGGCACTGTCCCACCACAGCCCATGGGACACTTGGTGGGATGGCTTCACTCAGTGCTAATGAGCTCTTTCTAAACAATGACCTGACATGGTTCAGGGGATAGCGGAGCCCCAGGCCAGGAGCCTTTCCCTAATGGGCAGTGGGAATGTGGCATCCCAATCTTGGGTGGATGGGAGTAGGGAGAATAGTTTGGCTCTGCCTTCCTGCCCTCCTGGCCAAAGAATGAGTTTGGTTTGTATAGAAATATGGAAGTGCTGAGCATCGTAAAGCAGACAGGATGTTTGAATGTGGAAGCATTGGTCCATACTACACTATTTTGACGTGGGTGGGAGTTTCCTCAGCTAGTCATAAGTGCTGTTGTCATTTTTTTTGTAGTGGCACAGTTATCAGGTCTGTAAGTAGTTCTTTGACAAATCACATTCTTCACGTTGTTTTGTTGGTTTTTTTTCCTATGTGAATTTGGGGTTTGGTACAATGATCTGTGAAATCTCATCTGAGATGTTGCTGGGTTGAGAAGCTCAGTGAAATAGAGAAGATCTGACCTCATAGCCAAAGCCAAGAATGTGATCACAGAGTCAGAGAATCACTGAATTGTTTGGGTTGGAGGGGAAATTATAAGAAATTATAATACCTAGTTCTAACTCCCTGCTAGGGCTAGAGACACCTTTTGACTGATCAGGTTGCTCAAAGGCCCGTTCTACCTGACCTTGAACACTTCCAGGGATGGGGCAGCCACAGGTTTTCTGGGTGACCTATACTAATTTTTCATCACCTTTATAATAAAGAATTTCTTCCTAATCCTTATATCTAATCTAAATCTCCTCTTTTCAGTTTGAAGCCATTTCCCCTTGACCTGTCACTACCTGCTCCTGTTAAGGTTTCCTCTCCAGATTTCCTGTATTATATATGAAGGTTTCTCACTGCTTACTAAGCCAAGGCTGTCATTGAGCCATCCACGTGGGGAATTTGAGGCAGCTGCCTTTCCTGTTTTCTGCTTTTACTTCTGTGTGGTTTATCTAGATTTACCTCTGTTCACCGGAATGGCTTCACATCCTCAGGCTGAGTTTTAGGGGCTCGCAGCTGTAACAGGACACATTTGTTTGATAGCAGGCATTGGTCATTAGGGATAGAGCTGACTTTGAGGTGTCCTGTGCTGCTCTTTTAGCTTTGTTTCCTTGTGATCAGCAACAGCAGCAAATGGGTGTACACAAAACAAAACACCCAGCTACATTCCTCACTCATTTACATTGATCTAAATCCAGATTAATTTCACTTTAATGAATGAGCAACTGAGCAAGAGAGTTGGCCTATCACCATACTTTGTACTAATTAGCATTTTTCTTACCAATGCCTGCAGAAAAGCCAATCTGTTTTGTATTCCAAGCCGAAAAACACCCTCCATGGTAATTTCCATTGCCAGCATGTATGTCATTCCTCTGGGCTTCTGCAGCCTCTTAGGAAAACCTGTTGCAGGGCAAAATAATTTCACCAAGCTTCTAGTGCTCAGCAAGCGTGGGGCACAGAGGGCTGGACATGCTCTCTGACACAGGGACTTTCCTGGAATCCACACTGGCCCCCATTTGCTCATAGCTGGGTTTTGTGATAGCTGCTTTCCACACGAAATAGCTCAGCTTTTGTGGCACCCTAGCACAGACCAGCGTGAGTGGCAGCTGCGGCGAGGGGAGCTCTGCCTTTGTTGGAGGGTGGGTACTTGCTCCCAGTTATTCAGAGCCTCAATTAAAGGAGGCAAACCGTGGTTATTAGTTGTGCTCACTGGGGCAGAGCACAATGAGCTCGGCTCAGTGTGCAAGGGAACCCCCTGGATGGCTCAGGCCTCCCAAAGACCCAGAGGAAACAGGGAGGGGAAAAGGACAAAGCTTGGGCTGCTGGTGCCAGGCAGGGACACTCAGGCTGAACGTGTCAAAGGCAGCCCTGCTCTCTGGAGGGGATGTGGGCGATGCGTGGGAATGGTGCCGGTGCCAGCGAATCCCGGCAGTGGGGCCTTTGTTCGCCGGCGCTATTTGCTGAGCTGATGGATCCCATTTCCACTGCCCCGGAGGAGAAGGTGGCAAGGGGCCAGCTGGTCCACACTGGGACTTGTGCAGCGTGTTTCAGAGTTATTAAAAGGTTCTTTTAAGAAATGGATTAACTTCCTCAGCTTTGTTTTTCCATCTTCTGCTTTCTCCTCTCATGTGTGTTCTGCATAATTTTTATAATGAATGTGCAGTCTTTTGCCACTTCAGGTTTTTGGCCTCTCTACCTAATGGCAATTATACAGAATATTTATAATCTTATCAGAAAATGCTAAAGAAAAGCTTTAATGTGCCTTCAGACTTCCCTGTTCCTTCCTTCACACACAAAGTCCCAGCCTACCATGTGCCCTGACACAGATCTGCAAGAACAAATTCTTTCTCCCATGATTCTGTCCTGGAAACAATTTCTTCTTCAGGTCAGCACCTAAAATATCCACTTCCAAAGTCAGTACCTTGGCAAGCCAGGTCAGATAAACTTGCACAAGCCTTCACCACATTCACTTAATGTTCAAGTCTCTCTTTAAGAGGGGAGGAATTCCACCTGTGAAAGGCATCTGGGAACTTCCTTAGGATTGCAGTTCCTCTGATAACATTAGCTCCTCTTCCAGTTCTCTCTCTGCAAGGATAACATATAACTGCAAGTCAAACCTTTCTGAATAGGTAACTTTCCCAGGAAATAAAGCTGAAATGTCATTTTTCCATCTTCCTTGAGGGACAGAAGCTGTGATCCAGGCAAAATAACAGCTCTGGTTGCTCAGCAGCTGCACAGATATCTAACTCCTCTGTAGCATGCACCCACACCTTCTCCATTGCTTCTGGGTTTTATGGGCAACTGGGAATGACCCTGCAGGGTTGATTTTCTCTTGTCCTCCCTGATAAAACCAAAACTGGTTGCCCTGTCCTTTACTGGGTGTTTGTGAGTCCTTCTGGCTGCTCTCTCTTTGTGTGCAGACACATGGATGTCTCAGCCAAGCTCTGTCCCTGCTTTTATTTTCCTTTGTGGCCAACACACTCTCTTAGAAAGTCTGGGAAATAATTGCTAAAGAGCTCCAAGAATTACTTTTTGAGGCATCAACTATACAGGTTATTATCTACATTTCTGCCAATGCAGAAAGGGGGAGGATTACCTAAGAAAATAAGTTGTATATTAGAAAAACATTCTTCACTGAAAGACTGTTTAAGCATTGGAACAGACTTCTCAGGGAAGTGGTGAAGTCACCATCCCTGGAAATGTTCAAAAAATGAGTGTACTTTGTGATATGGTTTAATGGACATGGTGGTTAAAATGTTGGAGTCAATGATCTTGGGGCTATTTTCCAATCTTAATGATTCTGTGATTCAGTTCTTCTATAGGACAGGGTTAAAAAAAACATTAAAGAAGTAGAGTCTGGTTTAGCCTGTGTGGCTCTTTGGATCAATGAGAGCATCTTCACTTTAGTACTGTGCAAAGGTGAAACTCCCAAAGTGGCTGTGCTGAAGAGAATCCTAGTGGATCTCCGTGCCAAGTGATGCAGACTGAGGATGCAGAACTGACTGTGAAATTCCACTTCCCATTTATGCAGCCACACCTGATGAAGAAATTCCCAGCATATCCTCTGCAAAAACATCACTTAGGGAGGGGGAAAAAAAAAGTCCAAAATGAAAGAAATTGGTATTTGGCCTAAATTTGACAGGCAGGTTTCAGAAGTCCTTAGAAAAATTCAGGGATGTGTAAATAAAAAAAAATTAAAAACCCCCAAATCTGTTGGATGTGCTCCAAAATGTGAAGTGACCCTGCAAAAACACCTTGTGGGGACCAGTTTTACTACAGAAAACTTGCTGAACTTCTGCTGAGGCATCTGATACAGCAAATCTCTTTTCCTGAGGTGACAAGAGGTTTTTTGAAACCCCTTTCCTTCTCAGGCTTTAGAGGAGCATGCACAATGAGCGTAATGCTGAATGTTGTTCTTCAAGACTCATCAGAAACTTTTGAGCTAATACACTGTACTTCTGCCTGCAACATTTTATTTTATTTCAGATTTAAGTCGATTCCAAATCTCTCATTCCTAACTGACAGCAGGTAAAATTATCCACCTCCCACACCATATACCCCTCGGTGCATGGGCTAGCAGACATTGTGTTTTGTAGGAAAAGAAACCTCTCAGAATTGATTTGGGACCTCTTAATTAAATGCCTGTCATAGGGAAAATGCTAATTCATCAAGATCAAAAGTTCTGGGCAAAACCAATTTAGATGAGTTTTTGATCATGAAGAAGGATCGGGAAAACAATCTTTGAAGCTATTAAAATGCTTTATTTTGAACTTGGGGGTTTTTGCAAAGTGGAGAAGTTCTGGTTTTGGTTCAAAATACCAATTACTTAAATATGTTTTAAAAAATCAATGCAAACCATGTTCCCCTTTGGAAAGTCAGTGTGCTCAGCTCCCAGGAGAAGGACAATGGGGACAGGAACCACTGGACTGACTTTGCAGGTCCTCTGGAAACACAGATTCTCTCATGCTGGGATGTGTCTTTTGGGGCTCTGCGGCCAAAAGATTTACATTTACTCATCCTGGCATGTCTGTGGGGAGGCTTGGGTTGTGCTGCTGGCAGGCTGGCTCTACAATGGCACAACTTGACTCCAGGTAAGTGAATAGGAGAGCACAGGTGTATTGCACAGTGTGGCAGCCCTGTATTAATGCAGAGTTCTTGATAAATGGGTTTTTTCCTGGCACAGATAAGCTTTTAGTAGGGATTGAAAATCTCAATACCCAGAGGTGGCAGAGCTATAGATGCTGATTGATACCCCTGTGCTTTCTCCCTCTTGACTCCTTTTTTTTTTGTGCTCCGGTTTGATTCTTTCCCTTTTCCCTTCTTGCAGAGTTGTCTTGTCTGAAACATCTTCTTAGACCTCCTTAAAAATGAGTGGTTGACATTTTTGAGCAGGGAAAACTCTGTCAGGGGAAAGAAAGGGGAAATTGGCATTTGAACTCTGTGCACCTGGCTTGAGTAACATAGCCCAGGTTGTACCTTTTATTTATTGCTAACAGACCCTTATTTTCTAGGCTCTACTTGTCACATCCTTTGTTTAGCAGAGTGTGGAGGGGGCAGATGCCCTCAAAACCACTTCTGGTTAAGTTGTTTCGCTTTTGGCTACTTTTAGTCTTTTGAAGAGAGATTGCTGAAGTGCCCATGGGAAGGAAGGACCCAGACCTTATGCAGACCTCCCTAGAAAGTTTGGACCTGGTGGCATGTTCAGAACTGGCAGGTGGATGAATCTGTTTGGATAAAATTAACATAGGACTGAAGTTATCTTTCAAAGTTTAAGTCAGAAGTGAAACCAGTGCTTTCAACTTGGCTATTTTAAGGTGTGTCTGAAAGCTAAAAAGCTCAGGTAGTCTCCTAAAGGTCTTTAAATGTGTTAAGACCTTTACAGATATCAATGGTCTGATTAAACACTTTGGAGGTAAAGAAGTGAACACTGGGCTTGCTTCTGCCATCCTTCACTCATTTTGAGTAATGTCTTTTTCCTGGTGGACTCTGTAGTTCCCTGGAAGGCAGAGATGGAGCTCTGAGAGCTTGTGGTGGCACCTGATCTTGGACCAGTCCCTTTTCCCACATGATCAATCATCCTCAATCTGTTTCCATCGGTGTCCCCAAGGTTTAACCCCATGAAGATTATCAGGTCTTGCTCTTAAAACATCTCTTCTGAAGAGCTTTACCACCAAGAATTGTCCCATTGCTTTCTCTGGCTGGTCTTGGGGCTGGCACATGCCTGCCGCTACCTTCTGTTTCTGTGTGGCCCGTTCCATGCCCTGCCCAGGAAAGGCCAAATTCAGCAGGATGTGGACAGCAACCAGGCAAACTTTTGAGTTTCCCGAGGTGCATCCATAAAATAGCATCCTTCAGCCAGGATGTTATTTTAACCTGGTTTCTTCTAAGAGGAAACCAAAGTCACATTTCTTAAACCCTCTCCATTTTGCAAAGGTGATGCTACAATTCTTTACAAAACAAAACCAAACTCTTAGCCTGAGTCATGTCTTGTATTTATACAGAAATTTATTTGTTTTCTTTTTATGATATATTTATACTGCTGCTGGTCAGAGTCCCAGAGCCGCAGTTAGAGTAGCCCCCAAAAATATCCACATGGAAGAAGATACTGTTCAATTTGCAGTTGTATAATTGCACCAGAAGAGTAATGGCAGTCAGAGTCCCTCTTAAACTCATCCTTGAGCTATATTTCTCTCTTTGAAATTATTTGAAAACAGCTAGTGTATATTTATTGATCAGCTGAAAAGCCATGAGCTTTGAAACAAGTTGCTTCTAATTAATTCACTTTTGGAACTACTGTGAGGGAACAGAACACTTTACCTGGATTTCTCATTATTATTCTGGACAAGTAATTGCTTTTACAGAAATTTAACAAATAAAATAACATTTGTGGTCTGCCCAGGATTTGCTTTTTAAAAAAATCAATTATAAACAGTGACTTGGCATCTCAGCTTTCTGGCAGAGCTCAGATGAGGGGACTCCACGCTCTTGTCTCCATGTTGTGGCACATGGAAGGATAATGGACAGACTGTCTTGTCCCTCCAGCCAGCAGTGGGAAATGATGGCTTCAGCAGATCTGTAGCTGCACTGCTCCATTGAGCTCATCTGGGGAATGTGCCTTTGGTGAATGCCGACTGCAAGTGAGATTGATGGGGTTTTATAGCAGAAATGCTGTATTGTTCCTGTTCAGTGAGAACCAACCTACCAGAGCTTCACACTGAGTTTATTTTTAATCATTCCAGTTGTTTCAGTTACAGGACTAACACAGAATTGCTATTTAAAAAACAAGTTTTAAAAAAACCCAAGACCTCTCCTGTGTTCATAGCATTTTACAACATTTGAGTCCATCCTAAAATCAGCCATTGCTGTAAGGGATTTTGCATTTTTTGCTACTGCTGCTACCAGATCCCTCTTGTGAAAGGCAGAATTTTGCTTCCATATTACTTGTTTAATAGCACAGGGAAAAAAATAGGAGAGATCTGTTTGTGTTAGTGAAGTGCTTCTCTTGTTTCTACAACCAACAATGCATGTGTGCTACTGATCTTTATAAGTTTTTAAAGGAGTATAAAGCACAGATGTTTTAGCTTTGGTCTTCTTACACACCATAGAAATCTTATTATTCATTACATAGGTGGATATTGGAATTGATCCATGTCCAAGGCTGCAAAATCCAGGAATATAAAAACTTTATTTTCTAAAGCTTAATGATTGAGAAAGGGAGAGAGAATGATGGAATTTTTTTATGCTTGGCAGTTCTGCAGCTGTGAGATGGTCAGGAGGTGAGACAATCTACCTGGAGTGCTTTCTGTTCCATCCAGACTACTCATTCCCATCTGCACCCCTAGACAGGCTCTATGTGCTGATCTATTCTTTCTGAACTCTTGGGATCCTCGTTTTGGTGGGGTGGTTTTGTCCCCCCACAGCCACATGAGCAGGACTTTTGATCTTTGCTCTTCATCTGGGACACAAGGCCAAACAGGAAACTCTTTTAGCCTTGCAGCACCCTGTTCTCTCCAGCCTCTGAGGTACAGGCAGACCCAAAATTGTGCTAAAGAGCCCAGCAGCTGCACCAGCAGTGACGTGTTCCATCTGTGCCAATAGAGCAGCCGGTGGGGAAGGGCTTGTTGCTGTGGGTGCTGGCTCTTGGAGGATGTGCTCCAGCTCAATTCCATATGTCATCCTGTTAAATATTTTATAGGTCAACAGCATGAAGACATGCTCATGGCAATTTATGTGCCAAGGCAATTGTTGGCCACCCAGGAGAAACCCTGTAGCTCACTGGACTCAAGAACACTTAGCATGGTGAAGCTTCACCTCTTTCCCAAAATGAGAGAAGGAGGTGGACTCGTGCCCCAGAGCAGCAATCAGATCCTCGATGGAGAGCAGCTGCTAATTGCTTTCCTCAAAACCTTGTGCTGTTTGCCTACAAGCTCCTTGGCACACAGTGTCTGTGTTTGTTTAGGGGCAGACACAAGCAAATTAGCTTGGAAGTGCCAAGGCCTGATGCTATTTTCATAGCTCCCAGAGTGCCACTTATTCCCTGTGGGAGCATGTGCAAATTAATTCTGTATGCTGCTCACTTAAACAGTGCTAATTGCATCAGTCCTCTTGACAATATACTTCTGCTGCCAGTCATACTACGAGTTTCTTGCATTTGTGTGGGTGCATTAGGGAGGGAGAGGTTCTCTGAGTATCCTGCAGTGCAGGTATCCTTTGGAAAGATGAGTCCTCACCGAGATTCAGGAACCTCTCTAGAAAATTTTAAAGTGCATCTGAAGCTGAGCTAAGAGTTACATTATGAGGTGAGCCTAGAGATGGGGCTGATGGGCTATAAAGGATTCCCTGTTCTGGTGGAGGTGTGTAGCTGTCACTTCTTGTGTGCTGTTGGGGTGGGAGTACCTCTAGTAGCATTGTCTCTTTTGGAATCAAGATCCAGAGCACAGGACAGAGAGAAATTAAAAATAAAAAAAAGGCAATTGATAGTAACAAAAGGAGAAGAGAGAGATGCTCAGATCCAGGGTGAGAAGATGGTATAAATGCACAGTGCAGCCTGCCACGTTGTGGGGAAACAGTATTTTTCACATCTCTCTAAAGTGAAGCTCCAGTGTAAGTGAGGCAGGACAGAAAGAAAAGTGTAGGAGAATAATTTAACCTTTTTTTTTTTTTTTAATTTACTTTTTCACCTTCAAAAGGACTTCAAGTGCTTTGCAAATTCCAGAACTCCCTGCATTCCTGCTGTCCCTATTTGAAAAGGATACAGTATTTCTTAGCTGGGCACACAGCCCCCTTCCCACTTTTCCATTTGCACTGAATGCATTTAAGGATGGGTGGCCTGTGACCATAAAATCAATTAGCATTGATTTGATCATTTGTTGCTCAAGAGGGTCTTTTTGATCTGTATTAGAGAACTCTTAGCAAAGGATGATATTTATGGGCTGTCTCTAAACTAGTAACTGTAAATGTGACCAGAAGCATTCCTGGGCAGTGGAATGCACTCATCTGCCCTGGGGTCTGGCACGTTTTGCCCCAGACAAGCTGACACTCCACTGGAACATTTCTGGGCCCCAGATGGGTGCTTCAACATGCCAGGGAGTGTTTGAGGTCAGCAGCCCTCTCCTTTTGGAGGCTAAGACCATTTACTAGCATAGATATGGGCTTCAGCATGCCTTGGCCCCAGTGCTCAGGAATGCACCCAACCATGCTTGTTTTAATTGGATGGATGTAACTCTGGTGCCTTTGATAGATGTCTAATTTGGGAACTGTGTGTTCCTAGATTTCCCCTAGAAACAATAGGAAGAGGGTAGCTTTTTCAGGGCTACGTCAGGGCACCTAAATTGGATTTCTGCTCTGAAATGCTCTTTGAAGGAGCCCTGTTTCTCCATTCTATAGAAAGAGTCTTTCAAAGAGTGTCCTCTTGCCTGGGACCTTAAATATGTGTTGCATGCAAGTTCTCTGGGGTATAATACCCTGCAGTAATTTTGCTTACTCTCTGTGTGAAACGCACCATCTGCTGAGCAGTGCCAGCACTGAGGGGATGGTCACACAGAGATTCACTTTTTCTGGCTACTGTGCTGGAAAATGAGAGGGAGCCCTGTGGCCACAGATACCCAGAGTCCCTCTGAATCACTTGGGACTTTCTTAGCAGACAGAGCAGCCTGGGGAGCAGTTCAGCTGGGCACTGATGCATTTTCAGAAAAATCTTTTAGTGGAAAAATGTGACAGCTTTATGAGGAGTAGGGTGGGCAGTGGCTGTGTTTCCTTTACCTGAAAGCTGTGCTGTGGAGAGGGTTTGCTATTCCCTGTTCATTTCATCTTGAGCATTTATGATCTCTACAAGAGAGCTGGAGAGGGGTTTTTGGCAAGGGTTTGTAGTGATAGAAAAAGGGCAATGGTTTTAAGTTGGAAGAGGGCAGGTTTATATAGATATCATGAAGAAATTCTTCACTGTGAGCGTGGTGAGGTACTGGAACATGTTGGCTAGAGAAGCTGTGGATGCTGGATCTCTGGAAGTGTTCAAGGCCAGGCTGGATGGGGCCCTAAGAAACTTGGTCTAGTGGAAGATGTCCTTGCCCGTGGCAGAGGACTGGAAACAGGATCTTTAAGGTCCTTTCCAGCCCAAAACACTCCATGATTCTATCACTGTAGTGACAGAGAGCCTTTGTGTGAAAGCAAATATGGAAATCTCATCCAGCATCAATGTGGGCATTATTTGAAGGAAAAAACACAGAACTGACCTTGGCTTCAGCAGCCACAAACAGGTGATTTTCCTGGTCTGGATGGACTTCAGACTCCATGGTGTTAAGATTCAGTGTGATTTCAGAAAGGAAAGGAAAGTTGCACAAGACATTAAGCTGCAAGGTGTAATCATATAATTGCTATGATGCTCTGTTGTACCTACACCTTGCTACAAATTATAGTGTTAGTACAGACACTATTGCAGTATCATTACACTGCCAGTGTAGCTGAAAAAAATTTCTCGCTTTTCCTTGTAAATTTGTTTCCATGGTGGGTGGCACTTTATGGATTGGTTCATTTTCAGAGAAAGAATATCTGACAACAAACATTTGCCAAAAAATATTCAGTTAATATGGGCAGAGAGTGAAGGTATTCTTTCAAAAGAAGCATTTTTAAAAGAGTGGTGGAAAAAAGCCCCTTAAATTTGGAGGCTATAAAATTGTCTATGTGCAATGTTTTATAAAAGAAAAGAAAAGAACAAATAAAGGTGGTACTATATATAGGAGTCATCAACTGACTGCAGGGAATTGAATGTGCTGGAGGAATGGCTGCACAGAGAACCGCCTGCGTAATTAAAGAACAGAGCTAATGGGCTCAGAGAAAGCTCCTCTGAGAAACTACTTTCATGAAATATTCTTGACTTTAAGAAAAAAATTTCTCACCAGGCCCCTTCTCCATTAAGTGCAATCTTCAATGGGAAAATTATTTCAATGTAGAAAAAATCTGCAATACTATCTACATAAGAATATGAAACCCACCCACCCCTTAATCCAAATTCCTGTTTCTTACCAGGCTGTCTGTTCTAAAGTTTTGGGAGAGAACTTTCAGGGAAGCTTGCATTTGCCCTGCACTGCCTTATTCATGGATAGGATTATGAGAGACTAAACTTCAATGTCAGGGGATGAGACAACTCCAATATTTGGGCTGGGAATATCACACCTTTTGAGAGAAATAAGAGAATTTCTCTTGTGGGAATGGAATAATGATGGAGATTCAGAGTGCATGAGTCTCTCTGTCAGTGCACTGGGTGCTGCTGAGATTCTGGAATCCTGAAGTTCTCAGTCTGGAAAGGAAAAAAAGAAACATGGTAATAAATAATGTTTGCTTTAACCTTCTTGTGTTTCTATTCTCACCTCTCTACTTTATTCTTGTGGAACTTGACAGCTACACATGTTCAGCATTCATTATACACAAGTCCCCAGAGGAGCCCTTGGCAGCTGAGGGCTGGCTTATCCTTGAAAGAATCAAAATGAAAATTAAGAAACTCTTTCAGCAGGGTCCTACGGACACAAGGATGGAAAGGTGACAACAGGGACTTGTGTTTGTCACTTTACAGGGAAGGTTTCTCTATAGAAAACCCTAAGGGGCAGCAGAATCACACCATTCCTGGCCAGGAATGTCTATAACACACACAATAGTGCCCCCTTCCCTTCCCTTCCCTTCCCTTCCCTTCCCTTCCCTTCCCTTCCCTTCCCTTCCCTTCCCTTCCCTTCCCTTCCCTTCCCTTCCCTTCCCTTCCCTTCCCTTCCCTTCCCTTCCCTTCCCTTCCCTTCCCTTCCCTTCCCTTCCCTTCCCTTCCCGCACCTTCCCGCACCTTCCCTTCCCGCACCTTCCCTTCCCTTCCCTTCCCTTCCCTTCCCTTCCCTTCCCTTCCCTTCCCTTCCCTTCCCTTCCCTTCCCTTCCCTTCCCTTCCCTTCCCTTCCCTTCCCTTCCCTTCCCTTCCCTTCCCTTCCCTTCCCTTCCCTTCCCTTCCCTTCCCTTCCCTTCCCTTCCCTTCCCGCACCTTCCCTTCCCGCACCTTCCCTTCCCGCACCTTCCCTTCCCTTCCCTTCCCTTCCCTTCCCTTCCCTTCCCTTCCCTTCCCTTCCCTTCCCGCACCTTCCCTTCCCGCACCTTCCCTTCCCTTCCCTTCCCGCACCTTCCCGCACCTTCCCTTCCCTTCCCGCACCTTCCCTTCCCTTCCCTTCCCTTCCCTTCCCTTCCCTTCCCTTCCCTTCCCTTCCCTTCCCTTCCCTTCCCTTCCCTTCCCTTCCCTTCCCTTCCCTTCCCTTCCCTTCCCTTCCCTTCCCTTCCCTTCCCGCACCTTCCCGCACCTTCCCTTCCCGCACCTTCCCGCACCTTCCCTTCCCTTCCCGCACCTTCCCTTCCCTTCCCTTCCCTTCCCTTCCCTTCCCTTCCCTTCCCTTCCCTTCCCTTCCCTTCCCTTCCCTTCCCTTCCCTTCCCTTCCCTTCCCTTCCCTTCCCTTCCCTTCCCTTCCCTTCCCTTCCCTTCCCTTCCCGCACCTTCCCGCACCTTCCCGCACCTTCCCGCACCTTCCCTTCCCGCACCTTCCCGCACCTTCCCTTCCCTTCCCTTCCCTTCCCTTCCCTTCCCTTCCCTTCCCTTCCCTTCCCTTCCCTTCCCTTCCCTTCCCTTCCCTTCCCTTCCCTTCCCTTCCCTTCCCTTCCCTTCCCTTCCCTTCCCTTCCCGCACCTTCCCTTCCCTTCCCTTCCCGCACCTTCCCTTCCCTTCCCTTCCCGCACCTTCCCGCACCTTCCCGCACCTTCCCGCACCTTCCCGCACCTTCCCTTCCCTTCCCGCACCTTCCCTTCCCGCACCTTCCCTTCCCTTCCCGCACCTTCCCTTCCCGCACCTTCCCTTCCCTTCCCGCACCTTCCCTTCCCGCACCTTCCCTTCCCGCACCTTCCCTTCCCTTCCCTTCCCTTCCCTTCCCTTCCCTTCCCTTCCCTTCCCTTCCCTTCCCTTCCCTTCCCTTCCCTTCCCTTCCCTTCCCTTCCCTTCCCTTCCCTTCCCTTCCCTTCCCTTCCCTTCCCTTCCCTTCCCTTCCCTTCCCTTCCCTTCCCTTCCCTTCCCTTCCCTTCCCTTCCCTTCCCTTCCCTTCCCTTCCCGCACCTTCCCTTCCCTTCCCTTCCCGCACCTTCCCTTCCCTTCCCGCACCTTCCCTTCCCTTCCCTTCCCTTCCCTTCCCTTCCCTTCCCTTCCCTTCCCTTCCCTTCCCTTCCCTTCCCTTCCCTTCCCTTCCCTTCCCTTCCCTTCCCTTCCCTTCCCTTCCCTTCCCTTCCCTTCCCTTCCCTTCCCTTCCCTTCCCTTCCCTTCCCTTCCCTTCCCTTCCCTTCCCGCACCTTCCCTTCCCTTCCCTTCCCTTCCCTTCCCTTCCCTTCCCTTCCCTTCCCTTCCCTTCCCTTCCCTTCCCTTCCCTTCCCTTCCCTTCCCTTCCCTTCCCTTCCCTTCCCTTCCCTTCCCTTCCCTTCCCTTCCCTTCCCTTCCCTTCCCTTCCCTTCCCTTCCCTTCCCGCACCTTCCCTTCCCTTCCCGCACCTTCCCTTCCCGCACCTTCCCGCACCTTCCCGCACCTTCCCTTCCCTTCCCTTCCCTTCCCTTCCCTTCCCTTCCCTTCCCTTCCCTTCCCTTCCCTTCCCTTCCCTTCCCTTCCCTTCCCTTCCCTTCCCTTCCCTTCCCTTCCCGCACCTTCCCTTCCCGCACCTTCCCGCACCTTCCCTTCCCGCACCTTCCCGCACCTTCCCTTCCCGCACCTTCCCTTCCCTTCCCTTCCCTTCCCTTCCCTTCCCTTCCCTTCCCTTCCCTTCCCTTCCCTTCCCTTCCCTTCCCTTCCCTTCCCTTCCCTTCCCTTCCCTTCCCTTCCCTTCCCTTCCCTTCCCTTCCCTTCCCTTCCCTTCCCTTCCCTTCCCGCACCTTCCCTTCCCGCACCTTCCCTTCCCTTCCCTTCCCTTCCCTTCCCTTCCCTTCCCTTCCCTTCCCTTCCCTTCCCTTCCCTTCCCTTCCCTTCCCTTCCCTTCCCTTCCCTTCCCTTCCCTTCCCTTCCCTTCCCTTCCCTTCCCTTCCCTTCCCTTCCCGCACCTTCCCTTCCCGCACCTTCCCTTCCCGCACCTTCCCTTCCCGCACCTTCCCTTCCCTTCCCTTCCCTTCCCTTCCCTTCCCTTCCCTTCCCTTCCCTTCCCTTCCCTTCCCTTCCCTTCCCTTCCCTTCCCTTCCCTTCCCTTCCCTTCCCTTCCCTTCCCTTCCCTTCCCTTCCCTTCCCTTCCCTTCCCTTCCCTTCCCTTCCCTTCCCGCACCTTCCCGCACCTTCCCTTCCCTTCCCGCACCTTCCCTTCCCGCACCTTCCCTTCCCTTCCCGCACCTTCCCTTCCCTTCCCGCACCTTCCCTTCCCGCACCTACCCTTCCCTTCCCTTCCCTTCCCTTCCCTTCCCTTCCCTTCCCTTCCCTTCCCTTCCCTTCCCTTCCCTTCCCTTCCCTTCCCTTCCCTTCCCTTCCCTTCCCTTCCCTTCCCTTCCCTTCCCTTCCCTTCCCTTCCCGCACCTTCCCTTCCCTTCCCGCACCTTCCCTTCCCGCACCTTCCCTTCCCTTCCCTTCCCTTCCCTTCCCTTCCCTTCCCTTCCCTTCCCTTCCCTTCCCTTCCCTTCCCTTCCCTTCCCTTCCCTTCCCTTCCCTTCCCTTCCCTTCCCTTCCCTTCCCTTCCCTTCCCTTCCCTTCCCTTCCCTTCCCTTCCCTTCCCTTCCCTTCCCGCACCTTCCCTTCCCGCACCTTCCCGCACCTTCCCGCACCTTCCCTTCCCTTCCCGCACCTTCCCTTCCCGCACCTTCCCGCACCTTCCCGCACCTTCCCGCACCTTCCCTTCCCGCACCTTCCCGCACCTCCCCTCCCCTCCCCTCCCCTCCCCTCCCCTCCCCTCCCCTCCCCTCCCCTCCCCTCCCCTCCCCTCCCCTCCCCATCTGCTTTTCTCTCCACTCCTTTCTCATTCTCTTTTGTTTTCCCCTTTGTTTTCTATCCTGTTTCCTTGAATTTCTTTTGAAATGACTTGGAGGCAAAGACATTCAAACAACCAGATCACTCTTCTTTTCCAGACTTACAGCCCTATTGTTACATTTTAATGACATTAGGTTATTTAATGTTATTTTAGTGCTAGTGAATGTTCCTGAACCAACATGTTCTTCTGACACGTCTCTTTGCAGAATGTGTAGGACATCTTGTTTCTTGCTTTTAAAATGTTTAAGAGCTTTGGCATTTTTTCATAGGGAAGGTTCTAAAAAAATGATGTTTAAAAGTGAGGCTTAAGTCCCTCCTCATCAAACAGATCTCAGTGTGATTTGCTTACAGAAAAGGGGGGATCTGCAGTTAAATTGCTTTCAGAAATGCTTCCCTCAACAGGAAGCTCATACAAAGCAAGGACACAGGGGGTTCCTGGGCTGCCAGTGCACGTGGACAGCTCCAGTCCAGCCCCTCACCCACCTGCACCCCCAGGTCCTTCTGGGCAGGGCTGCTCGCAGTGCCTGCACTCCCCAGCCTGGATGGATACCGGGGGTTGTCCCAACCCAGGTGCAGCACCAGCAGCTGGTCTTGTTAAACCTCATGAGATTTCCATGAGCCACTTCTCGTGCTTGTCCAGGTCCCTCTGGATGGCCCCATCCTTCAGATGTGTCAACAGCATCACTCAGCTTGGTGTCATCTGCAGATTTACACACATAGAGCTTCCCAGTCCCTCTAATTATGGGCCTTTGAAATGATGATAATGTAAGGCTATTAGAAACTGAAAAATGGTCCATATGTATAGCTATAGAGCAATTTTCCTCATCACACCCATAAAAAAGTAATATTTGATGTTGAAGCCAATGAATAAAGTATTACAGAATAGGAATTATTATGTATCCCTATTCAAGAATTATAATTTTATGAGAAAGAGGTCATCTCTAACAAAACTAATTTTCTTCTGCAGAGTTACAGTTTGGTTGATATGGTAACTACCTTGATAAAGTACATTTGTTCTTTAATAAAGTACATTTTTTTAGGCATTGTTACTATGTATTGAATTGCATTTGCATTAAAAAGTAGCACTCTACAATGGATTAAAAGCTGACTGATATAATGTAGCAGGTGTCAGTGGCAAGTCATCATTCCTGATGCAACTGTAAAGGGATATTTAGCACTTCTGGTGCTATTAAAAATTTCCATGAACTCCATGGATATAAATGCAAAATCTTTGCTGATAAAAATCTTGGATAAAGCAACTGATTGACAGAATATTATATAAGGTTGCAGACAAGAAAGAAGTTTCAAAAACAATACATATTTAAAGGCAACTGTAAGCAGAGGATGAAGCAAGGAGCAGAGGCTGCAAGCTCTGGTCAGTCAGCTGTGTTTTCTCTTCTATAAATCTGTAAAGATTTACAAATTATCAGAGCCTTAGCTGCAGTGCAGATTTTGTTACTGTCTCTGCTATTTCCAGTAGGTGCTCATTGCTGCAAATCCTCTGAGCATCACAAGTGTTTACTTGGAGTTTTGCCTGGCAGTAGCTGCAAAAAATGGGCATAAATGCTGCTTGACACTAAAATGTTCACCTGTGTCAGGGGTTTCATAGAAAGGCTCCAGCAGGAGGACAGCTTTTGTCTTGCCTTCCTAACAATGCAGCCCTGGGTGTGGCAGTGAGACCTGGTGGCTCCTTGGGACTGATGGATGTGCTGCAAGTCCAGCACTCTGCTCCTTTGGGCACACAGAGCTGTGCTAATAACTGGGATGGGAAAGTACCAACCTCGTTTGAGCCTCTGTGAATTATTTTGTGGCTGGAAAGTGACTGGAAAGTGAGCATTGCAATAAACTTCTTTCCCTTGCCAGCTACTTATGTTCATTCCTTAGATGCAGGCAGGGGGAGAGGGGCCAAAAGAAGTCCAGGACATTTGTAAAATAAAGGCAAAAGTGAGGCTACAGTTCTTTAAGAGGTAATAAAAAATTGTCCCTATCTCTACCTGCCCATGTGAAAGGTCCTTTCTACACTTTTTGAAAGTCCCTTTTAATTAGTGGAAGGTGCTATAAGGTCTTCCTGGAGCTTTCCCTTCTCCAGGCTGAACAATCCCAGCTCTCTCAGCCTGTTTTCACAGGAGAGGTGCTCAAGGCCTCAGATTATCTTTATGGCCCTCCTCTGGACCTGCTTTAAAAAGTCCAATATTATACATATCATTATCTGTATTTAATATTGTTATTGTTGTTGTTACTATTGTTGTTGTTTTTGTTATTGTTATAATATTGAACATATACAGACCTGATAGCTCTACTAGTTCTTCTCATTAAACTGATCCCTTGAGCTACCTGTCCCTGTTGTTTACAAGTGTGCAATAACCTATCAATCTGGAAAAAGAAAGCACAAATAAAAGTGATTTCAAAGGTTTGGCAGGAAAGGATTGGGTACATAGACAGTTCTCTGTGGAAAAGCATTTATCTGCAATTGTGTTGACATTAATTGGGAGCATGAGAAATGTCTGACAAAGGCTGGGTATTTTCATTTTTAAAATCTGTGTGTAGGGGTGAATACTCTTCAAAGTTTTAGTCATTTAATTCCACCTTCTGCTTGAACAAACTCAGGGAGGTTTTCCACAGTAGGAGCTGTCCCTTCTGAAAAGTTTGGGCAGCACCCCAATGTCAGCTGGCCTTTCAGAACTTCCCTTCCAGCCAAGCTGAGAGTGGAAGCACATTCTGTATTTTAAGATTTTTTGTGAATTTCATGCAGATTTATGGACAGAAGAAAGACACAAACCCAAAGTGTTGTCCAACTGATGGAAAGGCTCAGTTCATCTATTCTGTCTTCCTGTCTGGACAGGCAGAAAAAAGAGACTCAAAAGCAGACATACTGTACTGAGTCTCTTGTCCATGATGAATTTAGGCTATAGGGGAGAGGAAGGGTATTTAGGATGTGCAGATCCTGGGATGGAATTATTGCTGAGGTGCCACACACAGGTTCTGAACACAACCCAGAAGATCAACCTTTGTTAGTTCTGAAGCTTCCAAAATGATGTGTTTCCTTGGCATAATTTTGTACTGGTTCTTTTGCTTTTCAGATGTCCTGTGTCCAAACGTCCACGTGGAAGGAGACCGGTTCAAACACACCAATGGGGGGACTGATGAGATTCCAGGTAAACAGACACACTTTTCTGCTGTCCCTCTGGGAACTGGAATAGTATAACTGTACATTTCTTGTGTGATGCTCTGATTCATTACACCTTTCCTAGATGGAATTTTCTTATTCCAACAGATGTTCAGTGGTGAAGAAGTGTATTAGAAACTGTGAGGCTTCAAATGAGTTATCTGTTGACAGCCAACACCAAATTAATCACAAACTTGGCATCAAATGGCAATCAAAGGGCACCAAACTAGGCATCAAATGGCATCAAATAAAAAAGCCAGTGGAGCTTAGTGGAGTAGCTAGAGGAGTGCAATAAGTCTTGGAGATCACTTTTTTCTTACCACTGCACATTTAGTGAGTTTTACTGTCCATTTATTTGATCTGTGATTGTTGTGGAAATCCAAGCACAGTGGTAATTACCACTGGAGAAAGGTTTATGTGTGCATTCATATAAATAAAAGATTTTCTGAAGCACTGGTGAGAGATCAAGGGGAAATACAGTCTGGTGATTTCTCTGCTTTTCTGTGAGGTCTGATAAATCTTTTCAGCTAGCTGAAGGACTTAATGTCAGACATTTGTGTGGACTGTGCCTCTCTTCTAGCCTCCCAAGACTGCTTGAGCTGTTGGCAGAGAAAAGATGTCCATCAAGGTTGCATTGGGAATAATTGTGACTGACCCAAGGACATAATTCACTGCAGTGGGCGGCTGAAGGTTCTTCTGCAGCTTGATTATGAGTAGAAATGCTCAGTATTTGACAGCTTTGCTACTCTGTATTTTTTTCATTGGAGGATTTTCACTGCCTGCACAAAATATCAGCTTCAACTGTGCTGTCTGTGGGCAGCTTATTTTGGCTGCAGTCCGATTACATCTGAGCCTGTGATAATGTTGGGTGGTAACATATCTTCTGATCATTAGACCCAAGCAGATTATCCCCAAACACCTATTTTGAACTGCTGTCTCTTGCTCTCCTGAAAGTCCTACTGTCTCTGGGATGGGAAAAATTTAGAGCAACTCAACCCTATTGATTCTGAATGAACCTATCTGCAGTGGAAGCTGCTGCTCAAAATGAGTGGGAGGATTGTGGCCCTTCTCAGATGATCACCTCCTATGTGATTCTTTCCAGAAGAATGGAGCTACAAGTGGATTCCTATTTCCAGTTCATGTTTATCTGAATTTTGATTCAAGTGCTAACTAGTAGACTCTATGTTCTTATTAGACTTTTAAAATATATATTTTGTTGAGCAATCTACAGGACAGGAATCCCAATTCAGATGTGGCTCAAAAGTTTTGGGTAGAGTGATGTTTACAAGCCCATATGCAGTAATATTTATATATATATACATGTATGTAGACAGGCTTTTATATTTATATGTGTGTATATATATATGTAGACACATATATGTAGACACTTAGACTATTCTGTAATATTTTGAGGTATTTTTTCCTTTTATCTTCAAGTCCCACTTCCCTCCTAGGAAAGAAGTCAATATGCAGCATGTTAACATAAAAAATGTCTTTGCTGTCTTAGATCTGTATGTTCAGGTTGGAAATCATCTAGTCCAACCTCCCTCTCAAAATAGGGTCTCCTTTGAAATTTGGCCCATTTTAAAGTTAGATCAGATGTCTCAGGAGCTTGTATAATTGAGTTTCTAGTTTCTCCAAAGATGGATACTTCACAGATGCTCTGGGCAACTGTTCCAGTTTGGTCAGTATAGCAGTGATTCTTTTTTTTTTTTCTTTTTTCCCACTATGTGAGGGAATTCTGTAAGCAGAAATTAATTTTTTTCAACATCTGGTCAAGTTGATCATTCAGGGCTGTCATTTATTTGTCATTATACCTAAGGGATATCTGTTTACTGTAAATGTTTACCATTGCATTCAGTTACTTAACAACAGATTAGTAACAGTATTTAATTAAAAGTGACAACTTTAGTCTCTCACCAACAATACAGAGGATTGTAGAAGGCTCCTGATTGCTCCAATATGGTGGGAAAATTATTTATTTCTCATCTTGTTACT
The DNA here is from genome assembly GCF_030490865.1 of Poecile atricapillus. Taxonomy (NCBI): domain Eukaryota; kingdom Metazoa; phylum Chordata; class Aves; order Passeriformes; family Paridae; genus Poecile; species Poecile atricapillus. Next base: position 148,703,088 of record NC_081250.1, on the reverse strand, counting down.
GATGATCAGGAAAATGTGTGCCTCTTTCCTGGAAAAAAATGGAGCAGATAGTCTGGGTCTGGAGATGGATCATATGAGATCAAAGAGCTGTTCCACTCCTTGTATGCTCCTTTTTTACTCCGTAGCATTTTCTGAAGACTCCCAGATCCTGGGTCTGATTCCAACAGAAAAACATTGCCTTCTTCCAGCTAAACTGGAAGATTTCATTTGGCCCGCTGTGCTGTGCTTCCCATTCCAAAGGGATGGGTTGTTCTGAAAGGCTTTTGTGTCCTACCCCAGGGGACAGCACTTCAGCTCTGAGGCACAGCCTGTGTCCTGCTCCCTCGCACTGGAGAGGGAGGCTCAGCCCTGGGATGTCTGGGGTGAGGGGGAGTCTGCTCCTCTGCCACCCTCATACATAACAGGATTTTAAGTTAACACCTGTGCTTTGTGATCCTTGCTCAACAGGCTCCTAACAATGAATTTCAGAACTATATCTTGTACAAACTTGTTTATATGGGCAGAAAGTGCAGTCTTATGGAGTAGAAGTTGCAGTAAATCTCATTTTGGGGCAGGGAAAATGGTATTTAAAATCTTAGATTTAACACCTTTTTCTCTCTCAGAGAGGGACAAGACCTCAGAACTGAGGGTCAGAATGGTAAAAATCTTTCTGAGGATTTTTTAAATTTTCTTTTCTTATATTTTTATTTGGTGAAATGCAGAAGCAGAAGGCACAGACAATTGTTTCACACAAGGCATCACTAATTCCAGCCCTTTCTTGTCCACTCTACTTGCATAGAAGTTATATCATGACCTGCTACATTTAGTTCTGTGTCTGCATAAGTGGATGAATCGAGTCACTCTGTATCAGCAGAAGTAAAAATAGAAGCTAAAACATAAAATGAGCTATAAAAGGAGGAACTCTGTGGGATAAAGTGAAACAGTAGTTTGGCTGAGGTGGGCTAAGATTCATGGGATTTTGTTAAATCAGAGGCTGAGAATAGGAGTGAGGGCAGTGAGGGTGGCTCCATGCAGAATCAAATACCTGCATCACAAAACCCCATCGTGATCTGGAGGAGAGCCAATGCTCTAAACTGGTATTTTCCTTTTAAAAGACAGATGATTTCTTTTCTTTAGACTAACAGGACTAAGTAAATCTCATCTATCTGCTTTTGTTGAGTACTGCATTGAAATTCACTGCTAAAGTGAAAAAGGGTAGAGATTAATAAATGTAAAGTGAGCCAGAAACTGCCTGGCAAGGAGACAATCACGATGTTTCTAGGAAAGGGAGTAACAAGTTAGAGTGTAGGCAGTGATGAAGTCCCTCAGGGTCTAGTTTTAGGTCTAATCTCCTCTGTGAGTTTCCACTCTATGGATTGGGATCAATGGCTCCAAAACCCAGGGATTTTTTTCCAACTAATTTGATCAGTTTAAAAGGCCTGTTTTTGTAAGTATGGATCAATATCAGGAGCATAAACTATGAACTCCTCCTGTGAGAACTGATGAGGTCTGTCAGCAGATGTTTGTATGTCACAGTCCTGTAGAGCTGGGGAAAATGCAAAGGTCATTACTGGAGAAGGTAGAGAAGGGAAAAATTCCTGAAACTGGGCAGGGCTTTTGGTTACTGCTCATCTAGAAAAGTTTGTTCAGACCTCCTTAGCTCAGGAAAGATTGATTCAGCCTTGAGGAGCTCTTAGTGTGTTCAGGAGCCAGAGAGAGGCAATTAAAATCCTGGGTTTGGTTAATCTTGTAGTGTGCAGGTGGAAAGGGGAGATAAATTGCTCTCTGTTAATAGATCAGGAGAACAGCAGGAGGGAGATAGGGGAACCACTCAAGCTGAAGGACAAAGCCAGCAATAGGAAATGATTATCAGCTGTTTTAAGACATACTTTGGAGACATCAGAAGAAGGCTTGAAGCTGTCAGAGATATGAAGCACTGGGACAAGAGGTGAAGTAGTACTAATGGAGACAAACAGTGATGGATAGTCCTGAGTCCTCTCAGAGCAGAGGTTTGTACTCTATGACCCTCTGGTCTCAAAGCATTTAAATAAGAAATCTCCAGCTGTAGTGTTCAGGAAGGGCTGCTACAGTGAAATAGGGTTGCATGAGCAAGAAAATATAGGCAGTTTTACTACTGATAAAATTTTGTCAGTGAAGTGAAGCAGCATCTGCTTAACAGTACATAACATGTGAATTCAGAATATAACACTGTGTTGCTGAATCCATTAGGAATCAACAGGGAATTTTGAAAGAAGGCAAGGACTCTACTTAGAATATCACTTTATCTTCCAGGAAGTCTGATATTTTAAACTAATTCTTAATAATGGTTTAAACAAAGTCCTTAGAGAATTCTCGTGGGCACTGTGTTTCGGTTGGGATTTTTTAAAGAGAAATAAAGACAAAAGAGGGTTTAACTCATCTGCTCTCAAATACTCAATAACACCTCTTATTATGCTCAATTGTAATTTTCATTCCATCAGCATTTAAGAAAGGGTCATGGCCAAGCCAGACAACTCAGTGACAATATTTTGCATCCTGCAGATGTGACCTTTGTGTATTTTTAGGAGCCAGAATATTGCATCAAATCTATGTATGAATGTTATTTAAAATTAATTATACTTCCTGAGGTTTTAGGACTTCACATTTGAATTTGTATTTTAGACTAGAGCTGCTGGACATGGGATTTAGCTGCAGAAATATGGATGACCCCTAGAATTAAGAGTGAGCTGAGTTCTAGTCCTGAATATTACCAGAGGAGATAATACTGGCTGCTGCTTTCAGGGAATTGTGCCATGGAAGAAAAGAAAGGCCTGATGTGATTTCCACAGGGTGTTAAGAAAATAAACCCTGGGGAAGGACAATTGCAACCAGCACATGACATCAAACATCCCATGTAGGAGATGCTTTCTGGGGTGGATGGTCTGAGACATGGCAAAGACCTCTATAATCGAGTTAGGTGTTAGAAGTTTATTTCAGGGCATGGGGGAGAGAGAGAGAGAGAGAGAGAGAGAGAGAGAGAGAGGGAGCCTGCTATGAGCCAGCAGATAGAGCTCAAAGCAGGCTCGAAGGGAAAAATACAAAAGGGGGTAAAATATGAATACATGAGTTCAAGACTTAAGATTGCTAAGAAAGAGAGTAACAGAACAGAAGTGAGAGAGCCGGGGAAAAAGAGCATGTAGAAAGTGTGAGACAAGAAGGCTAAGAGGGCTAAGAGATCTAAGAGAACCAAGAGGGCTAAGAGAGAGCCAAGAGAACGTAGTAAGAGAGTAGCAAGAGAGAGAGTTCTCTTTTACAATTACTTATATAATCTATACATTTGAATATTCTATTCCTTTACTAACCAATCTTTCTAAGTATACTAATACAGTAACATTTGTGTGCAACCTATAGAAATCGCTATTTTTGCATATTTTTAGTTATCTCAGGGTCCTTCAGACCTTTCCTTATAAGGCTGGGGAGAGGGGTCTCAGCTTGGTTTTATTGCAGGAATGTGTTCTGGCATACCAGCCCGGTTTCTTTGAATTATTCAAACCGTGCTGTCATTTGTATTTCTTCCTTAGCCGCTCTGGCTACAGAGTCATATTTATAATTTCTTTCTAATTCTACCTTCCCAACAATCCCACACTGGATGGTGTTAATGGGGCAAGGGAGGAACATGAAAGCCCTGACTTTAACTCCTAAGCAGTTGTACAGGTTGTGTGTGTGAACAACAGCATAAACTTCATCATGGGCTGTACCACAGACTGACACTCAGCATCCAGCTCTCTACCCTGTCTCCAAAACCTCCATGTGAAAATGACCAAAATTTCAGAACATTTATGACCTGTGTGTTTTTCTGTGACTCTATAAAGGGTGTTTGGTCATTTTACGATGAAGGCACTGGTTGTGAAACTAGTCCCCTACAATTACAGACTGCAGTGTCTGTGTTTAGCTGTCAGTGTGTCTCCAGTTCCTGTGGTTTGCAGCACAGGGTTCACATTCCAGAGATGTCAGTGACTCGGTAGCTAATTACAATATCCCTGTGACTATTTATATTTGCCCACTAAAGCACGTGGTAGTATGAGAAAGCTGGAGTGTCCAGGCTGCTGGACCTGCAGAATGAGTGCATTCAACTGATGTCCTTCTGGGGAAAAAGGTGTATTTGTGGTGCCTGTGTGACAGGCATTGTCCTCTCCCTTTGCACTTGGCAGTCTCCTTAGGAAGCCCCAAGAGGCCAGTAAACAGTCCATGAATAACTGCAGAGATTTGTGAGGGATCACTGCCTTGGTTCAGTAGGTGCACAGACACAGTGGTCACCAGCAGAGACTGCCCATGTGCAGTGCTGGTGGAGCCGAATGTTCGTGCAGACACCACCACTCTCCTCTCCATCCTCGGGGTTATGCACACACAGACAGGACTGGAAGCAGCTGTGACATTTGTGAGAGATGGGGCAGAAGGATGAAGTGGCACTGTCACTTTGCTCTCTTGTTTCTCATTGACCCATCACTAGGCGGTGCTAATGGGATAGGGCTCAGGGCTTCTTATTTCCTTCTCCCTCCACATTTTCTCTAGGAAGTCCCCCAGAAAATGTGAAACTGGTCTGAGCTGAATTTGAAACTGGGTTCCTGACATACAGACATCTGGCAATAGCAGTTACAACTCCTGAGAAGCAAATAGGGAAAGCAACAGCTGACCTGTAACTGTAGTCACAGGAGTTATGTGAGTCCTGTGAGCTGGAGAATGGCTGGACTTGTGCTGTGAGGTGGATTTGTCCTCTGGGCTGGTAGATGAGATACCTGCAGTGCAGGTGCCCTTACTGAGGTCCTGTTGGCTTGATTTTAGGAGTCTACATACAAGCCTTGTGAAAATCAGCTGAGGGAAATGGGGGTGTTTAGCCTGGAGAAAAGGAGGCTCAGGAGGGACCTTATTGCTCTCTACAACTCCCTGAGAGGAGGGTGCTGTGAGCTGGGGCTCAGTCTCATGCCAGGTAATAAGTGACCAGACGAAATGGCCTCAAGTTGTACCAGGGGAAGTTTTGTTTGGGTATTAGGGAAAATATCTTCACTGATAGGATGGATCAAGCATTGGAATGGGCTGGCCAGGGAACTGGTGGAATCACCATCCCTGCAAGGATTCTAAAGACATGTAGATGTGGCACCTGGGGACATGGCTTGGTGATGAACCTGGCAGTGTTAGGTTAATGGTTGGACTCAATCTTGGAGATCATTTCAACCTTAATAATTCTGTGATTCTACCATTCTACTGTGCAATAGTTAATCTCAACACTGTGGCCTAGATCACTGCATTTAAAAGGTCTTTGAAGTTTTTCAGAGGTTGACAAATGCTTCACTTGTGTTCAAAGGCATTTTAATATCCAGTAACTCAAAAAACACAACAGGTCAAGCAGGCCAATAATTACCAATAAATTATCTGTGACTTCTAAGCATAACCCCTGCAGTCCTGTGGTCTGGCTCTAACCTGTGCATGCCTGGTGGCCAGACCCACCATTATCCAACCTGGGGACCTTGGTTTCTTTAAGGCTTGTGTGCCAATGAATTTCTCTTTTACAGAAAACTAAAGAATTGGTGAGTGAAAATGTACAGTCATCCCAATGGGGAGTAGGGAGTCACCAAATTGTGCATCAGGATTAGGAGCCTGGAAATACCAGAGCATCCTCTAAAGTATGCACAGCCAGGCTGACACCAACAGAGCTGGGGTGAGTTCTCTGAATTAGAAAAAAACATGTTTTAAATTAGTCTTTTTTCTTAATATGGTCAGAGACATAAGTGTTACACAGGGCCATGGGTCTCAGTGGATTTCTGAGTGAATGACCTGACAACATCAGGTCTGTGCTGGAGCAGATAGCCTGGCTGAACTTCTCAAAATGTCAGGAAACATGGAGAATGAAAGCTGAACTTTAAAATGTTCTTTTGCAAGAAGTAAACTGGTAAAACTGGTAACAGCAGAGCAGTCCCTGTGAAAGCCTTTCACTGGTTTGAGTCTCAGCAGTCACAAATTCTGACATCTGCATTCACTAAGAAGGTTTAACAAGGGTTAATCATGCACTTGAAAGTGGTAGTATTTGCTTTCTCCCAGAAGTTAAACAATCCAGGTAGTTTTCTTATTCCAATGCATTTGAGATTGATGAAAAGGAAATAAATTCAGTTTTGACTGTTCATAGCCCAAGAAGCAGCCAATCCTTTGGCTATAAAAAAGACTAATAGGTTGTCTAACTGTGATATACTTTTAGATATTTCTCAGTCCAAATATTTTAGATTAATTCTCCTTCAGAAACCATCCCATGGATTTTTCATCAGTGCAAGCTCTCTGGTTATTGTGGACCCATGAGAGGAAGAAGGCATATATAGAATCTTAACAAAATACTCCTGATTCTTGGAGTTAAATTAGTCTGTCTGATGAGAATTCTCTCTGATCCCCACTGTGGCGAGATTTTGGGGTAGTGGTACGTCTAATCTGTTTTGTACAGGTCACCTGACATCAGCAACCATGACAGTCTCCTAAAGAATAGCCCCTACCTGCTTTAATGTTATGCCTTGTTCATCACACCTAAAATCAGTGGGAATATTTTTATTTTCATGAACAGTTTATTGCTCGAGTTTTCTTATAGCCCAGACAGCATTACGGGGAGAATCTAGCAGGTCTTAGTAAAATGTTTTTCTTTAAATATATTTACTTACCTTAAAAGTAACACCACTTGCTTGTACCAAGGTCCTCCCTTCCCCACTGCTATGCCAAGGGATGGCTTTTCAGATATGCCATTTTCTGCTTTTCTGGCAGAACACAGAGCACCTTGACACCTGAGGAACTCAAAGGAGGCCTTCAAAATAGAGGAACTAATTAAAACAAGAACCTAATACAAATAGTCTCAGGTAAATTCAGCTGGTGCAAGCCTATCTGGCACACAAAGGACATCAAAGGAGTAATGAACTCCTGTTTAATCTTGTAAATCACTGGAGCAGGAAGGAGCTGAAAGAGGGCCTATGGCACCAAGCCGAGTGTACATTACTGAGAAAATGGAGATGACTTCAACACAAGAAAAGCCTTCAGTAATGAGGCAAAGAGTTCAGTGTCAAAACCAGCTTTCAGTGTGTTCAATATGCCACTTGCAACTGTTTGAAAACTGAAGAGGCAAAATAGTAAGAGAGAAGCAGGGGACAGATATAGATAAACAGAACAATGCATCACATAAAGTGGTGTGTTATTAACATGGGATCAGGTGTTGAAAGGTGCTCCCTCAGAGGCAGCTGCTGTATACATGAATTTATTTCCTGTTTTTACAGCAGGCTGGGGGTTAGATTACAGCAGCCTTTACACAAGGTGGGGTGACTAGAATTGTGTATTCACTTACTTGCTTCTGAGTTTCAATTCTCCCTCATACTGTATCTTTGGCATAATTTTCTTACTGGTTTATATTCGTTTTATCTTTCCTGAAGTGTTATCTTTTCTTTCCTGTGTAAAGATACCAAATGCTGTATTTTTCCCCTCTGTTTTGGCTGAAATTCTAGACTGGTGTTGCTGAAAGAGTGACCCCATATTTCAGTCCAGTGACTGCCTGCTCACCTGCCTCACTGCCTCTGGAAGATGGCTCCTTTTTGAAGTATAACTCCATTGTATACCTCAAGTAAGGTTTCTGCTCCTCATAATCCCAAATGTGGATTGGTGCTTGAGCTAAGATCAAACTCCTTTTTGTGGTCTGCGTGGGACTCTTGTGGCATGTTCCTTTCCTGGGGCCAAGAAAAAGAGGAAATTGTGTCTTCCAGTGCTGTGATGGAGAGTAAGCAAACCAAGATCAGTAAACCAACCAGTGGTTTACTGTGAGGTGGCATCATGAACCAGGGGTAAATCTGTCATACAAATCTTACAAAATTGAGACCATCTAAAATGTGCTATAAGCCACTTTATTGAGTATGACCTAGGAGGTACTAGGCTTGCTGGAAGATATTGCTTTCATGATGGTGCAAGACCTGTTCCATCTGCTTTAGCAAAACCTCATCATTAGCTTAAACTCTTTGCTGCTTTCCCTACTGGAATCTGGGGATCTGGTGAGAAGAAAGTTGGGTCAGCATGAAGTGCTGCTTGAATCCCAACTGGAACATCAGTGGAAAAAAAAAGGCTAATAGCAAGAACCTCTTTAAAGCACTCTTGAGGCCCTTAATGTATAGACTCCGGAAAGTTTTATAGTTCCAAAATTCCCTTGCAAGCTTCTTGTAAAATTTAGCTAACTAATTTTTTTAATGACCTATTCAACCCATTTAGTCATCACTGTAGAGCTTCGTGTAGAGCTTGTGAGTAGCCAATAAATCTCTGGTTTGTTCCTCCAGAGGTGCAGTCCTTAATGTTTTGGGGATAAGTCAGGGAACCACTGCTGACTGATGATGCTGAATCAAACTGTTGGGAGAGCTGAATGTGGTGTGAACTAACCATGAAAAAATAAACTGCTCCTTTTTCCATCTTTGCTGGAGAGGTAGAATACAGTGAAAGAAACAGGACATGAAGACAGAACTCTTATTCTTTGTAAGTCTTTGGAAATAATTTCTGTGACAGCCAGAGCTGGAAAAAAATTTTTTACAAACATTTGCGATGGCACAGGTCTAAACAGTGTGAGCTGCAAGACTCATGCACCTGCTGTTGTGCAATGCATTTTACACTGTGCTGCAGGACATGCTTATCTCTGAATTGGAGAGACATGGATTGGACAGATGGACACTCGTATGAGGAATTGGATGGGTTGGCATTCAAATTGTGGTGGTCAGTGGCATGATGTCCAAGTGGAAGCCAATGGTGAGTGGTGTTCTTGGGGCTGGTATTGGGGCTGATGCTGTTTGACGTTTTTTTAGTGACATGGACAATGGGATTGAGGCACCCTCAGCTTTGTTTGCTGAGCACACCATGCTGTGAGTGCAGTCACACACTGGAAGGAAGGGATGGAATCCAGGGAGTACCTGGAGAGGCTGAAGAGGTGGGGCTGAACCTCACAAAATTCAGCAAGGCCTGAGTACAAGGTCCTACAGGGGAATCAGAGCAATCTCAAGACCAAATCCAGGCAGACAATGTATTGATTGCAGCCTTTGAGGAGAAGGACTTGGGGGTGCTGGTGGATGAGAAGCTCAACATGTCTCAGCCATGAGCACCTGCAACCCAAAAAGCCAGTTGTGTCCTGGGCTGCATCCACAGCACTGTGGGCAGCAGGTTGGGGAAGGGGATTCTGCTCCTTGATTCTGTCCTTGTGAGACCCCATCTGGGGTGCTGCACCAGCTCGGGGGTACCCAACATAAGAAGGACATGGAACTGCTGGAAAAAGTCCAGAGGAGGCCACAAAGATGCTCAGAGAGCTGGAGCACCTCTGCTGTGAAGACAGGCTGAGAGATCTGGGCATGCTCAGCCAGCAGGAGGAAGGGGGCCAGGGACACCTTCTTGAAACTTTCAATACTGAAAGGGGGCTGAGAAGAAATCTGGAGAGAGATATTTTAAAAATGCATGTGGTGATCAGGCAGGGGGAAATGGGTTCAAACAGGAAGAAAGTAGGCTTAGATTAGATGTGGTTGAAGATCCTTTGAGATGAACACTTAAGTGAGATCTTAAAAATATGCTTAAAATCTGGTACTTTTGACAGGGTCCCTTTTCCTGTGGAGGATGGAATGTCAGGAATAGCAAAAATACTGTTGTAGATAATAGCTACTATAACAGTAACAGCAATACATGCTGAATAAAGTAAATGATCTCTCCTTTGGGATTTGGACACTTCTACTTCAGCCCTGAACTGAGACACATCTAGGCTGTCCAGAAATAGCTGCTTTCAGCACAGAGCACTGTGGAAGACAAGGGTGCCAAATGTTTAGGTACAGAAAGAAAAAAAATGACCTCATCTACACTCTGCCTTGACATAACTGATTGATAGATTTATCTCATTAAATACACCTTGTAACCTTATTTTATGGCATGACAGCATATTTTTTTCCTCTTTTTTTCAAGTATATATTAGCACAAAAATTAACTAAGGTAACAAAAACTAGGGCTCCTTACAGTGGCAATAACCTTGCAGATCATACTGGAAGAGTTAAAAGGGACACTGAGGGTGTACAGGCTCTTCCTTGTGGGCACAGAAAATCTGTGAAAAATTTCAAGAGTGCAGAGGTGTTGGACAAGTTCCTGCATTTGCTGAAAGACTCCCAGTATTACTGTTTTCCATAGGAATTCATACACTGAATACGCTGTGGTGTGCAATAAAGCTCAAGTAAAGTAGCATGTAAAGTGAAAGTAGCATGAGCTATTTTATCACAGGATGTACAGATTGCTGTTTTCAGAAGTGTCACTGAGCCAGGAGGTGATGACAACTTCCCTGATCGTGGTCATTGGTGATACTTCATCAGTGCATTGACAAGGTTGATAATTCAACCGGGAGTTTGAGTAAGACCAGAGGAAGGAGCATTTCCTGCAAAAGCTGCTTTGTTTGATATTGGTGCTCATGGCTGGCAATCCACTGTAGTAAATATATTCCAGACACCACACTTGAGGCTGTGATGTCCAGTGCCTTTCCTGACCTCTTTCTCAACCACTTTCCACATTCCTCTCCAGGTTGTTGTCTCATCAAAAACTTTCACAATTAGAAGTAGCCCAGTTGTTCCCCCTGTGAATTTTGGGATCCTTGGGAACACAAAGCAAGAGACTTTTTTTCAGAAAGCTGCTTTGGGTGAAATAAGAAGTCAATGACTTAGTTATGCTTTGAGACACCTTTCCAAATATGCTCACTGCTGTGTTTTCTGGCTATTAAAACTTACATTTTTTGCTCTCTCTTTCTGGTCTTCTTGGGTTTTTTTGCCCTGAAGACAGGAGAGTCAGGAAAATCTCAACCTGCACAACATCTTCCACCATGCTGCTAATATCAGATCCTTAATGGACTCAGGCAGAAATACAGCCCATATTCAGGGCAACCAACCATGGCCCCTTTAGTCAGGTCTTCAGATAATAAACTTGAAACAAACGTTGTAGGACCACAGGATGAGTACAGAGCTCTTGGATCACCCTTTGGCCACGCTTTAAGGTTTTGGGTGCACTATGGACATTTGTCCTGTAAAAGAGAATCTGGCTGCATGTTACAGGTAGATGATGTATAAATTGTCCAGTGCCAAGCTCTGCCATGTTCTCCCTGCAACAGAAAGATGTGGGTGTGTTTTCTGGTTCTGGAAAACAGGCTCCTTCCTGTAAGGGGGTTATAACTCTCAAGTAGTGAGACATTCGGCTGATTTGATCAGCAGGGCAGTGCATAAGAAATTACTTTTCAAGCCAAGTATGCTGTCACAAATCTGAGCTTCTCTTTCAGCTCACTGTTTTAATTTTAATATGGACTAGGGTCTGCTGGCTTTCAGGAGATGTAATCATGTTAGAGGGTTTCAGTGGCCCCATATTGTTTTAGAAGCTCTAATGAAGTAAGAGGCTTAAGATCAAAGAGCATCTTATTAAATGCCATGTTTATGGCATTACTGATTAAGCAGTTTATGAGCCAATTGGAAAACCACATCTGCCCTGCTACAGAAAAATCCACCTTTTAAATCAAAGCAGCTGAGAACAGGAAAGTCCTGCCCTTTCACCCTGTGCTTGGGCATGGTGCAAGAGGTAACAGCATCTTTGCTAATTTAGGCAGGTCTGTTCTTTCCCCTTCACTTGTAGACAGGACTGGGAAGTTACACATGGCATCTCATTTTCCACATGCCACTGACAATATGGAGCCTTCTTGGTGGTGGGAAAACCAAAGAACAGAGTATTTCTGCTGTAATTCCAGCACAGAAATGCTGTGGGACACATTTAACTCTTTGGGGAAAGATCTCATTGAGCAGTTTTTACTGCAGTGTTAGTGAACAAACACTGCCAGATGAAATGTCCTGGTCAGGTGTTGCAGAAATGATTACAGCATTGCTTATTTTTTACATTAATATTGTAATTCAAGACTAAAAGATCAAAATTAAACATTTCATGCTGTCTCCCTCACAATCGTAGTTCTATTCCTAAAGTCAAGGGAACATAATCCATGCAAAGGACTTCCAGGCACATGAAGTAGGCAAAATTATAGTAATAACAGTAGTAATATTAGTACTAACAGTAGTAATACTACTAGTAATGGTAATAGTGATGTTAATAATATATTTGCTCGTCCTTCAGCTGGAACAATCTTAGAGGTTCCTTTAATTCACAAATTCATTTGGAGGTTTGACTAGGTGTTTGCTGAACAGTTTCACTTGGGTAATCTGCCTTGAGTACTTTCTCAGCTCTAATAACAACATTTTGGGTGTATTTGTTTGTTTGTTTGTTCTTCAGAAGGATTTTGAAAATCACTGCTGGTTAATCAAGCTGAATTTAAAAATCTGCAACCTTTATGCAATTCTGATGGCAAATAAGGCAATGTGAATGTAATTTATGTGGGATTTGTTAGCATTTTTGTCCTCTTTACCTCTGCTTTACTCCCTGCACAAAATGGATAAAATTCCCTGTAAGCAGAATACATCCCAGACAACTTCAGTACTCTGAAAATTCCTGTCTGTCTGGGCTCCCTTTCTGCTGAAAGGAGGAGGCACTCCAGGTAGGGGTTCAGCCTCTCTGTTAGATGAGTTGTCTTAACAGCTCCCAAATTTCTCTGCTGACTCACAAGGAAATTGAGGAAACCTGCATCCATCATATGTCTCCTTTTCAGATAGCTAAAATTAGGTGAGATGCATCTCATTCGTGGCAGAGTTCTTAATTTTTTTAGTGCATGGCCTAATGACAAATTTTCTGTAATTCTATTGAAATTTTTCAGCTACCAAAGCGTCCCTTACCTTAAAGGGTTTGGTTCTAAATGGAGTATCTGAGAGTGGAGGTTATCTCAGCAGTTGGGCAATATTTAAATTTGGCACAGAATGAATTGATAGTGTGATTAAAATACAAAACCCTTTTCTTTTGAGTGTGGACTCTGACATACCTAAGGACTTAACTTTTGCCTGGATCTACATTACATCTTTCAAAGAGCCATCCTCATTCATAAATTAATTAAAAATAGAGAAATCAATTTTTAATTTGCCAATCCATAGTTTGAACAAAAGAAAATCCTATTATGATTTAATTTTGTGCTTTATTCAATCCTAAATGTAAATGGGATTATGTTGTGAGAGCGTGACTTATTATCATTACACCAAATCCTGTTTGCAAAATACTTTTGATAGTTTTGATAGCCATGTTTATTTTTCATGGTGTTATTTAGGCTTTTAAAAGTGCATTTTGATAGGAAACTCAAGAAAAAAAGAAGAGATTGATTGAATCTGACTCTTGTTACCACTGCAAAAGCATTCCAGTGTGCACAGCTTCAGAGCTGCTCATGATGTGAATGTTCATTGGAGTTGCTTTGGGTCTGAGCTAATGATGGGAAAACTTGGCAGGAACTTCTTGTCAGTTTACCTTGCAGCTGTGCATTTTTAGCAAGGGAGTGTTACAAGACCTGTGAAGTGAGCAGGATTTCACAGCTTGAGGCCTCTGGTGACTGGACATCAGGATGTCACCTGGGCAGCATTTCAGCCTTCACCATCCACAGCTCCTCTCCTGTGAATGGTGAACAATTTCCTTTCCCAGTCAGAGTGGTCCCTTCCAGCCAGCAGCACTCAATTATTCCTCAGTTCCTGTGCTTGGTGTGGATGAGGGATATGTGCTGCGTGGTGGAACAGCTGTATGGACAAGTCACAGCGTTGTTTGTGACAGGCAGGAGGGAGCTCTCATGTTCTGGTGGGGTCTGTTTACCCTGATTTATAGCTGCAATCGTGGCTGACTGCAGTGTGTCACAGGGGTGCATCACTGGAGTTGCTGCAGAGGTGATTATGAGGTGCAGCCATGAGGCCCTGGAGCACTTTAACTGCTTTATTTGCCCTCCCAAATGTCCAGTAATAGCTGAAAATAGAGTGGACAAAAAGGAAAAGCTGTTGACAGCCAGAAAAGTTACTGTAATACTAAAGACCTCAACTTGGCACCAGACAGCCATTTCTGTCTCTGCAAACAATTAAGATTATATTTCCTTAGAAGAATCAATTTCTTCAGAAAGAGGTCCAGAAAATGATGGAAGCTCTAAATTTTATTTGCTTTTTGCTATTTTGATTTGCCTAGGTACAGGCCCACACAAGCTTTTGCACTGGTGGGAAAAATAATAGATATAAATATATTTACTCATCTAATATGAATAATAATATCATTAGGTTGGTGCCTTTTCCTCTTGAAGCTGTTTTTAAGCTCTGCAGTACCTTTCAGCCTGAAAGGCTCAGGAGGACAACTAAGAAATCCAAGAATCTTCAGGCTTAATTTCATCATATAAAAATGTTTATCTCTCCTAGAAAAGTTTTAAGAGCTCACTAACTGAACAAAGTTGAAAGAACTGCCATAGTTTAAAAGCAATTTATCCAAATAAGCTACACTTATGTCACCAGGTTTGTGCACTGGAATTACAAAAGCAGGAGTTAATATGTGTAATTGTGCATGTGTGACAGGGAGAATATGTTGGAATAGCCTGAATAAAATTAAACATATATTCTCTGCTCAGTTTCTCACTGCCTTTTACAGTGCCTTTGCCTCTAACTTCACAGTGTGTTTGGTTCTGGGAGTGGCTGACAGTTTGGATTTGCACCCTGTGGAGACAGTTTGGAGCTAAAAGCAGGATGTTTGCATCCACAGAGCTCTGCACCTCCAGGAACTTGATGCCTTCGTGGCAGCATTGTACCCCCACTGTCCCTCACAGGGTTAAGCAGCTGGGATATCATGTCACAAAATCCTGTGTTCCTTGTGGCTGGGACCATGCTGATGCTGGAGCTGTGTAGACTCACCTGTGGGCTAAGCTTTAAGCTTAAAACTGAGCTAAATCTTTAGCTTAAGATTGAGCTAAAAATACCGTGTTAGAACAAAGCTTTAGGCAACTGTCTTCTGCCAAGATTAACAGCTCATGATTATGATAAGTTGATTGGACTAAGTTGTATTAAAATGATATGAAAAGTGTATGTGGTCAAGTAGTTTTCCTGGACCATTGGAGGGGATAAACAGTGGAGGTCCATGAAAAAGATGAGAGGGTGGAACACCTCTGCTGTGAAGAAATTTCAAAGAAGTTGGGGATGTTCAGTCTGGAGAAACAAAGGTTCCAGGGGGAATTTATCATGGCCTTTCAGTATATGAAAGGGTCGTGCAAGAAAGAAAGAGACCTTTTATCAAGGACCATAGTAACAGGACAAGGGTCAACTGTTTTAAACTGAAAGAGGGTAGATTTAGATTGGAGATAAAGAATCAAATTTTTACAGTGAGGGTGGGGAGATAGCCAGGTTGCCCAGAGAAGCTGAGGAAGCCCCATTCCTGGAAGTGTTCAAGACCAGGCTGGATGGGACCTTGAGATGCCTCATCTAGGGGAAGGTGTCCTTGCCCATGTCAGAGGGGTTGGAAATAGGTGATCTTTGAACGTTCTTTCCCACACAAAACATTCTGTATTTTCTCTTATTCTATGAATAAATGTTGCAATCTGCACCTCTGAATTTTTCTGCATGTCAGTTAATGAATTATGCAGCATTTTCGGGATGTTGTGGCAATGCAAAAATTAGCTACTGATTTCTGGAAAACTCTGTTCAAACCTATGTGACAGCTTGAACTTAAGCTTGGTTTTGAATTTTTTGGGCTGAGAGGATTAGATCATATCAGAATTCCATTCTGGCTTTTCCCAACAAGAGCAAGGGTCATTTCTGAAGTGCTGTTTGTAGGCTAAGAGATCCGTGTAAGTATAATTAATGGCATGTCCCACTGCCTGATTAATGTCTTTTATTTATATTTCTGTAACGGATAGGATTTGATCTGATGGATTCATTCAGTGTGAAGCAGATTTTTGGAATGAAAGAAGATGGGATTCAGAGTGCTTATGTACGGCTTGGAAGCTTTCCCGTTGTTCAGAAAACTGAGTGAGTATTCTGGGTTTTCACTTTATTTTCATCTGAACCTCTACCTTACATTATTTGGTTCCTTCAGGCAAACTTTGTAGTAGTTATCTGGTACCTACAGGTATATTTCTGCTCTGAGCAGCTGTTTCAGTTCAGCTGGCACAGAATATCCACAGTGTGGTCAGGAGTCTCAGCAGTAACTACAGGCTCCATCCTGGCAGAATATGAGTTGTGTTTGCTGTATCTCAGTGGTTCTGAGGAGCAGTATCAACACATTCACAAGACAACTTAGGCCTACATAAATAGCTTCTAAAGGGAATATTTGGTAGCACTCCCACTGAGATAGAAAATTGCTAAACACAAGAGACCACTTTCTGGTAGGTGCTGTGATCACTTAGCAAATATGGATTCTGGCCTTGTAGAAGAATGAGGTTTTTAATCCTGTGTCAATATGGATTCAGTCCTCAGAGTCTTTTGTGACCCAAGGCTGACACTTGTGTTGCAGTCTATCACAAGTGTTTCTTTGGGTTGTCACTTGAGCCCTGCTAGCATTAGTCTTGAAAAGAGTGAGTGCATAATTTCACTGAGTAACTTTGAGCCATAGATTGTATTGTCATCATTAACATTTTTGCAGTAAATTTCTCAGTGCTAGTTTGAACTTCAGCTTAAAAAAAAAATCAATAATGCTTCTTTTCCTTCTTATGGATGAGGACTGTTATTTTTTATTCTGTTTTTAGCTCTTTTTCTCAGCTCACTGTATTTTTAAGATTATCCTATGAATTACATTTGCTTGATTTCACAATATTTTTTTTTCATCTTGGAACCAACAGGTTTGATGTGCTCTTTTTCTCTCCCCCTGTTTCTCCATGTCAATACTATATATATATATATATGTGTGTGTGTGTGTGTGTATACAAATATATATGTGTATATATATATACACACTGAGAGGAAAACTGTTTTCTCTAGAGTCCATAAATGATATCAAGTCTAAGGGTAAATAGAGTCATGATCAGTGATCTGATTCAACACAGCCAGCTAAAGACATTTTAGGTTTGGTATATGTATAAGTGGATGGGAATAAACCATAAACCAGTTTCACTTGGATGGGAAGAAACCTATTTAATTTGTCTCACTGTGATCTCTGGGTTCTGGGTGATACTATGACAAATAGAGCAATTTTTGGAGTATAAGCAGAAACTGCCAAGTATGAGCTGATAACCTTCGTATCATACAGCTCAGTCACCACTGCTGCTGTGTCCAGCCTTATTTTCCAAAATTCAGTAGGTAGAAATGGAGTGAATGGAAGTTTGAAGATCTGTGAAGCAAGTGTAATGGTGAGAAATCCAAGAACTGCAGTGTAGACAGGTAAAATTGAGAAGCAGCCAACAACTGAAGGGATCATTCTCTGTAAGAACCTCTGGGAAATCAAAGTTTGGTAAGGGTTCTTTAAAAAAGGGTCATGGTAGACTTAAAGTCAGTGGGTACTTGACATCAAAAACCAGCAGGGGAGAAAGGCATGCTTTTAAGGATGAATCTAATTAATCACTGAAGAAAGTTAGCACAGATCACAGAGAGTTGTCTATATGAATCCCTGTTTCAAAGTAAGGGGTGAAGAACTTTGTTGTTGTTGTTTCTGTTGTTGTTTTCTCAGAAAGACTGAGGAAGTGAAGCCAGACCAACCAGCTATAACAGCTTTCCATCTGCTCAGATTACATCCATTTATTTGTTGTTGCTGTTGCCCTTAAAATAAGCAGAATATTTTATTACCCAGGACAATTAGAAGTAAAACATCCTTAATTAGTAGATTGAAATGAATAAAATTCTTTTTCAATGATTCTGAAACATGGAATTCAAGGAGGATCCACATTTTCATCCTTTTGTATTGTAACTTCCACACTCCTGTGGTTTGGGAATGAACTCAAATGGATATAAAACCATGGAAGGTGTTTGCATATTTGGTTCATTTTAGCATTTGTATGCCAGGACTCTGAGATGCTACATATAGGGTCATTGCTCATAGAAAATGAAATCTTGTAAAGCTGAGCAAAACAGATAACTGGAATAATAAACCAAACAAAAACATCTGTTGTGGCTCACAGATAACCTCCAGCAATGTTTAGCAACTGCTAGCAACAGCTCATAATTAGATACAAAATCATTAACTGAGTAATATATGTAATTCACTTTATTATCTGCTTAAAGGATTTGTATTCTTTTATACAAGCAATAGTACTTTTATGAAGTGCCAGATTAGCTGTCTGGGAAACATGCCTACTCATCTTCAGATCTGTAACCTGCAACTATGAACTTTCTTCCTTTTTGTGGTGGGGCATCCTCTGTGAGCAAACAAACCCAGCAGCCAGAGCTTGGCTTCAGTCAAGGACCTGACAGGACAGGTCAGTGCAGTTCAGTCAGGACCTGATCACTGAGGGACTCACAGGTCTCTGTAGCTGTCTGAGGACTGGCCCCAAAATCTGGCTGGTGGTTTTCCCCACTCCTCATGTAAATGGAGCTGTCCTACTGCTTGTTCATGGCTCCTCAGTGGATCTTGTGACCAAAACTGTGCTGCAGAGTTCTGATTTTGGATGCTCAGGCTAGTTTCTCATTACTGGTGTCTTGCCTAATGCCAAGATTTTGTCTCACTCTTTTGTTCTGTCATCTATCTGCATCTCCTAGTCATGACTCCAGAGCCTTCCTACTGACCACGTCCATCCCCAGTTTTCTCTTGCCTGGTCTGGTTCCAGCCTGACTTGATCATGATCTTGGCTCCCACCTCACAGAATTACCTGATGCTTGGCCAAGCTTCTGGCCATGGTGTCTTTGCTCTTTATATTGGCACAGTGTTGTACCAATACAGAGTGTTGGGTTGTTTAGGGCATGATACTTTGATGTGTTTTTCTGGGGACTGTGTCTCCTGACATCAGCTTTGACTTCAGTCACCTGCCTTAGGTTTCTCCATGATCTCCTGCCCTGGTCTCATCATTTGTCCCTTTCCAAGAGAAGAAATTGTTCAAAAAGCCCCTGAAAACTCCCACACTGAACATGGAACCTGTTGAAAGCTTCCTTTTTTCTTATTTTTCCCAAACAAATATTTCATATTAAGAAGAGCAGAGACAAAAATCTTGTTCAGCTTAGAGAAGGGAAGACTCAGTGAGGGATGATCTTACCCATGTGTATAAATATCTGATGGGGAGGAAGCAAAGAAGACAGAGGCAGAATCATCTTAATCATATTCATTGAAAGGACAAGAAGGAATGGAAACAATTTAAATCAATGAAATCTAAACACAAGCAAAACTTTCTTTAGACAAAATGATCTCAAGAGGTTCCTCACTATTTCTAACAAGGAAAAGGAGATAAAGCAGGATGGAGATGGAATGACTGGAAGCTTTTTTTGTTTCGTAGAGAGTAAAGGCCTGTAGGGAGAGCTGAGAAACACAGAAAAGACTGCAACAAGCAGAGGAGAACAAGTTGTTCACATGGCTTCTTATGGAAGAAAAAGTTGTTTTGGGAAAATTAAACAACAGCAAGTGAGATTTAGGATGGATTCCTTTTTTTTTACAACATGTAGGACAGAGAAAGGAAGAAATTACCTAGAGAGGATGTATGTATTCCATCACTGAGGTTTCTGAAGTAGAAGGGAAAAAGAGATGTGCCAGTGATGTATGAGACACATCCCCCTATAGCTTTTCCTTTCCTTTTCCTTTTTTCTTTGTTTTTTTTTTTTTTTTTTTTTCTTCTGTCATTCTAAGAGCCTCTGGTGATGTGAAGCATATTTAAATGAACTGTCTTCCTCCAGCTTGGTTTTGCAGCTCTTATGGGTTACATTTCAAATTGTCCAGCTTAGCTGTTGTGAAATTGGTCAAATTGCTCAAGTACATAAACTACACTCTTCTTCACCAAATGTAAAAACCCTATAAAATGTTGTTGCATTCAGTATCTGAAATGAGAACTGGTAATATAATTTTTTCCATATTGTTATTATAGATCTAGGATCTCATTCTTATTGCCACAGATGAAAACTCTTATTGCAAAGCAAAGCATGTGAGAATGTTCCTATATATTGAAAACCAGCAATGGTTAAAACAGTTTTCTGCCTTAATATATTTTTTTTTCCCTTTTACAAAAGTTGTGATTCACCTGACCTTGTAGTTGAGTTAATTGACTTAAAACTAACCTGCAGCACTGGGGGATTCTTTTGTCTTGGAGTTTTATAAGGGCCTTTTCTGCAATCTATCCTGTTGTCAGAATTATAGACCGAGGAGCTGGCAGAATGCTCCCTGTAGGTACCAGGCATCCAGCAAAGTTCCACAATATCGATCATCAGTTCAATTCAGCCTTGTGTGAAAGAGCAACATAAAACATTTCTGGGGACAGCAACTGCTGCTCTTGGATCCCCATGAAAAGCTGAACTTCTTGATGCAGATAATTTTTAAGTGAGGAAATAAGTTAAAACCCCTAAACAAAGTTTTTATTATTTATGCAGCAATGGAGTTCTGTAAAAGACACAGAGACCAATAACTTCAGACACAGCTTTTATCACATCTTTAAAGCAATGAGAGTGTCTTCAGATTTGCTTTTGGCATGAAACTTTTCTCTGTTGGGAACTTGCAGCTGGTTCCTCAGCAGCTTTAAAAATCATTTGAGGATGGCAGGTAATGGGTCATTATGGCTTTCTGTCAGTTTAAATCTACCTGATGGGCTGTTTGTCAGCCTTGTGTGATGAGCTGTGGCCAGACTCACTGGGATTTTTAGGTACCTTATTCCCAGTTATTTCTGTGGGTATTAAACATCTGAAAACTCTTTTTGAAGTAATCTTGCATAATGATATTCCTTGTTCCCAGCTCCCAGCTGTCCAGAACCATAAAATCATTAAGTCTGGAAAAGTCTTCTAAGATCACTGGGTCCAACTGTTGTGCTGCACTTCCATGTTCACCACTAAACCATGTTCCCAGCTGCCACATCCACACTTTTCTGTGAACATTTCCAGGGATGGCGAATCCACCACTTCCCTGGGTAGACTGTTCCAATGCTTGACCACCTTTACAGTAAAGAATTTTTTCCTAATATCTAGTTTAAAGGCAACCTTCCTTCCAGATCCTACTTCTGTTCACTTCCGGGTGTTTCTTCTGGCCCTTGTGGTAGATTTGATAACTTCCAGGCAACTGGGACCTCCCTGGTTAAAATAACTAGTACCAAAAAGTGAGGCAGCCTTGTCTGCTCTCCTAAAGGAAGGGTTTCTTAAGGGAGCCAGTGGGAGCTTGGTTCAGTTTTCTTTTGTGTTGGAAGAATCCATGGAGATTCTGTGTCCCCAGAGGGAAAATTAACTTATAATGGTGCATATCCTGCAGGGGCACTTTCTACAGCAAAAGCCACATTAATGGATAAAGCCAGTTTCTTCTGAATTTATAACTTGGCTGAAAAGGTAGGACATTCAATGCACAGATTAAAATATGATTGAATATTTTAGCATTAGGAAAGACTGTATCTCAACCTTTGCTGCAACTGCAAAACAGTGTTCTGGAAAGTTTGAGGACTTTTTGCTTTTAATACAATTAAAGGCTTCTAGTTTTATGTGCCTTGGACTGTGCCAGTTTCTGCATAGTGATGGATTATGTTAACTATTCATTAGGACAATGTTTCATAGTTTGTTCTACATTAATTGGTGCCATTATGTTTTGTTTTGTATTGAGTGCTTTTGCCTGACTGCTCGGATGTCCTGAAGCAAAGACATGATATTTATGAAGGTTTATTTGGGAAAGATGATAGGAACAGGTTGGCTGGGTCATGAAGAACAATGTTAACTCTGACTCCTCAGGTGGGAAAAGAGATGGTCTAGAGGCATTACAGGCAAAGTTTGAAAAATCATGGATGGCATAAAAGATAGAAAAAGAATAGGTTCATTGTGTTTTCCCTGATAAGAACTGAGTTAGGCCCCAAACAAAGAGGAGGAGGCTCATTATGCAATGGGCAGAAGAGGGTGATTCTTTAAGGGATGTTGTGAATGTCACAAGTTTACCTGAGTTCAAGGGGAGGATGCAGAAGTCTATATGAGATAAATCTATAACAGGTTTTGATATAGAAATCATATTTGTCTCTGAATTATACTTCTGGATTCCAAAGATCCAGAGGTACGAGAGATGTTATTTTTCCGTTCATTTATGTTCTAGGAATCTAGTAATGGCTAGTAACAAAAATAACAGTGATACTGGATTAATTATCCTTTCTGTTCCACCCTGCATCCCCATGCTGTGACAGATTTTTATGATGGATCAGAGTAAAACAGTGTGGGATTTGGTTACTTCATGTGTTTGGTTACGTGCAGGGGTTGGGGTCATGCTGAGTAAATCTCTCTCTGATATGTCTGCAATGTTCAATTTGAGAAACCTCTGTTATCCAGGGCTGCCAGCTAAGGAACATCTTGCAAAGACATGAGCTGTAGTGCCTGTTTTGGGGAATATATTATAATATTTATTACTATAATTTGGTGCATTTAGAGGGTTTTGGGTGTTCCTGGCCATTCTCAGAAGTCACAGGTTTTCAGTGCATCTGGAGCAGAACAGAATTATTTGCAGGTTTCATGAACAGAAGCATGAAGTGAAAAACAACCTTTGTAACATGATGGATACTCAACTGCAGATTTCCAATATGTTTTACCCAATTTGAGAGCTTCACTATTAGAATGATGAAAGGACACCAAAAAGACAGAACCTGGAGGGCACCAGCTCATATTCATCTTTCTTCAGGCTTCCAAATTAAGCAGATTTTTTTAGGAATTATAATGATGCTTTTTGAAAGCATTTCTGGGACATGGAGAGAGTTTTAGAAGTTCTGCTGTTCACTGCTAAGCCAAATACATTGCTCTCTTTTCCCTCCCCATGCCAGGGATGTATTTCCACAAGGTCTGCCTGATGAATATGCCTTTGTAACTACCTTCAAATTCCGGAAGTCTTCCAGGAAGGAAGACTGGTATATCTGGCAGATTATTGACAAGTATGGCATACCACAGGTAAGAGGCTCTTTTGCAGCCAGCAGGAACAGCCTTTTTTATTTTTTTTTATTTTTTTTTATTTTTTTTGTGGGGGGGGGTGTTTGTTTGGTTTGCTTTTTTTTTTAGCAAGTTTTCTTGACTTAACCTCCCACTCCCTTTTCTTGTGAACTGGTAAAAATCCTGGCTCTTCTTGCTCCATTCCCTGCTGCTTGCTGGCAACTGCCTGACTTTGGTAAAGCAAGATAGCAATTTGTAAATTAGCTCAAAGTTGTATGTCTTCAAAAACCTATTTTTGCCTTCTCTACAGCTTGCAGTACAGAGGATGGGGTGCAGGTCTCTGTTCAAAGCACCTGAAATAGTGTGGGCAGTGCCACAGCTCAGCAGACTGGTTTCATATGAGGCAGTGAGGTATTTTTCCATATCCCATGGGACAACTGAGGACATGTAATGGGAGTAAAGAGCCTGCTGGGAAGCAGTGGAGGAGTACACGGAGTTGAGGGATTCAAAGCAGGTTCAGCCTTAGGGAGGTGCCTTTGGGAGGTGCCCATGGCCTGAGCTGCCACCCAGCCATGGCAGCAAGGTGGCCTGTGCTGAAACCATGCCAAGGGTTCTACTCACAGGAGGAGGCTTTAGCTGGCCATGGGTCTACACCAAAGCCTGTGGAGCCCAATTTATTTACCAGCACAAATGTAGGTTCCCTTTCCATATCTCCCACAAAATTTTGTCCTCTCTTCTTTGCTTGGGCTTCTCACCACAGCCTGTGCCATCCCTGGCTTTGGGATGTCAGTGATGATGAAGAGCAGCCAGGAGGAAGGAGAAGGCTTTGTTCCTCAGCAAAACCCCTTCTGTTTCCTTGCAGGTCTCGATCCGGCTGGATGGAGAGAACAAAGCTGTGGAGTACAACGCTGTGGGGCTCACCAAGGACGCCGTCAGGGTGGTGTTCCGAAACGCACGAGTCACTGACCTGTTCGACCGCAACTGGCACAAAATCGCCCTCAGCATCCAGTCCAAGGCTGTGTCACTGTACATAGACTGCAAACTGGTGCAGATGCTGCCCATTGAAGACAGGGAAAACATTGATATTCAAGGAAAGACTGTGATTGGCAAACGCTTGTATGACAGTGTCCCCATTGATGTGAGTACTGCACTTGCTGATTAGAGCTGGGTAAAGGTTCAGCTTTGGGTTTGCAGCCTGTGAATGAGTGGGGTTTTGGGGGTTATGTTGTAATTGACCCTTTTCCCGAGGCAGCATTGCTGAAATGTTGCCAGTGTTACTTAGCTAAGACAGATTGACACCTTATGATGCACAGGACTTGCTGTATTTTTATGTGAGACTGTATCTCCATAGCAGGGATTAAAAATGAGAAATTTATTTCATCTTTCTGCCTAGTCACAGAATGTGCTACAGTTAGAAGCAGAGACAAAATCATACACAAATATTACCAAACTGGGTACTGAACTACACAGAAAGGTCTTTCTCCATCTGATCTTGGCATTATGAACATTTCCACATGTGAAAGAAAGAGATGGGGGAAAAAAGGAAGCTTGCAAACTCAAGAGAGTTGTGATACATTCTCCATTCCGTAGATATTAAATGACCCTTAGTACAAATGAACCAAAGTCAGGACACACAGGCTGATTGGCCAGCAGCAGTCTCACCCTGCTATAATTTATGTGTGATAGTTTGGTACTTCAGACTTTTATAATCTTTCTTAGCTGTGTGAAGTGGATGGGACATGCATATCAAATGTGTTCATAACATTTCTCACACGGGAATAAGTGGTCAGAAGATGCAAAGCACAACAGGAGGAAAACAGACCTTGTGTCTAGATGAAATTCTAGGAAGGATAGATGTGGCCAGGATATGTCTTCTCAGACAGAAATTTGGCCAGAACATGGGGATTAGCATAAAAACCTGCACCAGAATTTGAATAGGCATTTTAAGGGTCTTATTATTTCAGCTCTTGTGGCATGCTGAGACATTGGTCTGTTATTGATAGGGAGAGATAGAGATTGACTCCAGGATCCATAGAACTGCTCTGAAGTTAGCACCGTCTGTTTTTTGTTTGTGTTTGCCTACTCTGTTTGTGTCCAAGCAAAAGGACACAGGGTCTTTAATAATTCACTGTCTCTGAGACTGCTGCCTCCCTTTGTCTCCCAGTTTGATCTTCAGCGGATGGTGATTTACTGTGATTCCCGGCACGCCGAGCTGGAGACCTGCTGCGACATTCCCTCTGGACCAGTAAGCTCCTTTATGTCATTTATTCATTTTCACATGAACACTCTTCACTGCAATCTATTACACAAATCAGGGAATATGTGGCAGTGTGGGATTATAATTTTGTTTAATAGGGGTGATTGAAACCTAACTGTGTAATTGGCAGTGTAGCAGCACCAGAGGAGGACCACTGCAGAGGGATGAGTATGAGGAATTTGAAGTTTCCAAGTTCCTCTGTCCTTGTCAAACTGTCAGGGGAAACAAAACCCCAAGTGATGATAGAACAACAGAAATGCAGCATGAAATATTCAACATGTTTCCTACTGGTTTTATTTGGAAACAGCTAAAAACAGTGCCAATTGAAACTTATCTTCCTGTGCCCAACTCTCACTAGAAACTTCCACCCTCCTTTCATTCTTCTCCCTTCAGTCTTGGTTAAAGAGGTTCATTGTTCATTTGCCACATTTTCCCTTATTGCTTGGTGAATGGATTTTGTGGGGTTTCATTCCTCACGAGGTGGCATTTGGCTCTGTGTTACACAGTAGTGCCTATGGGATTTGTCTAAAGTGGGTGAAAGGGGAAACTTTCCAGCATCAAAAGCTTTATCCTGACCTTGGGTGTTTGGGTGCAGTGCCAGGTCACGGTCCTGACAGAAGCACCTCCCCTGGAAGTGAGGCCCACTGTTGGCAGTGAGCAAGTTGGACATCTCAAGATTTTCAACTGCTCCTGTCCTCCTGGACAAAAGGTGAGTGTTGAGATGAGTGTGTTTCATTTGGGATTTCTATAGAGGGAAAGGAAGTTTCCCCAAGTGTTTTCTCTTTACTTAATTCAGTGATTCTGGTCATGCTGGTAGTCCTGGTAACAACATTGAAAACAAACTGATTATTCTTACCCAGCTCAGTTATATGTATCCTTCTTCAAATAAAATAAAACAGATTCTGAAGATAAATGTGGCCACATTGAAAAAAATCTCATGGCTTTTAAAAGCAATGTGCTTGCTTTTTCTAGCTCTGCCTGGGACCTCTGAGAAATCCCTGTCACTGCTCCTCAGGGCATGTCAGCTTTATTATCTTCTCTGCTTAAACCTGAAAACATTTTTGTTGTCCTCAGTAGTTGCAAGATCTTGCTTGAATATAAAATGAGAAGATAAGTTTGATTAATCATGCCTTTTTTGTCTTAGGGGGAGAGGGGTCCACTTGGCTTTGAAGGTCCCAAAGGTCAAAAGGTCAGTAATATGTGTTAGTTCATTTGTTTAATAAAAACAGCAACAGCAAACCAATTTCAGAGTAAATTGAGGATTTGAAGATTTTGAGAAATGAGTGTCAATTTAGTATATGATTAAGTTTAGACACCTTTGGATAAGCCTGGAACTGCAGAAGTTTTTTGTAATCTTTTATCTTTATTTTACGCTTGCATTTAGGCTTCTCTCTTGCCGCTTTATGTCATTCTTAGAGTAAATGTGTTGCAAAATCCTTTCCTGCAGCTTCTAAACTGGCATCTTTGCAAGTTACTGTTATTCACCAGGTCATGCACAGCTTCCATGGTAGGTCACCTGGAAAAAGAGATGCTGCTGCCATGCTGTGCCTTGCTCAGCAGTAATATACATGCAAAGTTTAGGTAGCAGCCTTCCAGTCACACTCCAGAAAATTTCTTGGGACTAGGGGTAAAGGATCAGTCACAATTTGTTATCCTTGGTAAGACTGTCTGAGTCAAGATGTTAAATAGAGGCCACTTCCCTCAGTACTCTTCTTCCTAGGTAAAAGGGTAGGAGAGTGGTTGTGATATCTGCTTCAAGTTTCACAGTGCAGTCTTTATATTACCCTGCCTGTTGTGCAAGTCTCTTTGATATACACGTGTGCATTCAGCATAAGCACATCTTCCTTCTGTGCCTGGTTACAGATAGAGCCATCAGGCAATAGACTCAAAGGGAGCACTTGTACAGGAAGAAAACAGAGTCACAACATTGCTGGAGAGGTGAAAGCTGGTGATGGTGGTTCCTAGTTTTACTATCTGTGGAAAGATGTTTGGGAAAAAAAGTTGTATTCAAAACTATTTCCATCTGAATCACTTCTGCAAACTGAATCACTGAATTTATACCTATTTGCTGAATAACCCACTAAAAGTCACTCAGTTATTATGAAAGACTGTGGGAGGGGAAAGGAAAAATCTCTGGGTCTTGGAAGGTCAAACATCTTCAGAGATGTGCTGTCTTTTGGCAAAGCTTGGTCTGCTGTCTGTAGGGAGT
The DNA here is from genome assembly GCF_030490865.1 of Poecile atricapillus. Lineage (NCBI taxonomy): Eukaryota > Metazoa > Chordata > Aves > Passeriformes > Paridae > Poecile > Poecile atricapillus. The sequence goes on along the minus strand of NC_081250.1, from coordinate 148,675,733 downwards.
TTTGGAGATAAGAATATGCCTTTTGGAGGCTGGGATGAAAGAACATGGGCTCATTACTGCTCAAATGTGCCTGTGCAGAAACAGGTTTGTTATGCTACCATGTATACATAAATAAGAGTTTTCCATTTTAATCTGTGACAGCTTTAATAGTGGTGGGCTATTTTAAGGAACGGCAAAGCCATGACTGTTGTGAGGAGGCTGCAGAAAAGACAATGATGATAATGATAAACGGGCCCTGCAGCAAGATCCCATTGTCTTGCCCTGCATTGCCAAGGTCTGTGTGCTGGTGAGGGTGTCTCAGTGTGTCACATGGGCCAGTCCTGGGTGCAGGACACACTGGTGGAATACAGAGGAGTGTGTCTACCAGCACAGCATCAGCAGATTTTCTGGAACATACCCCAAAAGGACTGCCCCACTCCTGCAGGTGACTTTTCCCTGGCTGTAGTGGTTTGAGACTTGTACACAGACAAGGCAGGACTGTGTCACAGTTTCAAGGACCTGGGGATGATGCTATTTAAATATGGGATCTGACAACAATTTAGTATAAATGTGATGATTTGAGACAAATTATTTAGCTTCTCTATCTGCTAAATAATGTGAGTAGTAAATTTTTTTCCCAGCTTGCAAAGATGTTGTGATTCAGTAATGTATACCACTCCTGACAGCAGATCTTGCATTACTATTGCCAAGGAGCAGCTTGTCACAGTCCTTGCTCTGTGTTCAAGAATGAATTTTAGCTCTCCTCCTCTCCCTCTGAAACATTACTGAGCTACCCAGGCTAAAATCCTGGCCTTGACAAGGATCTCAATGCTTATTTTCAGCTTCCCAACACTACCACCTGGTATTTATTAAAGAAAGATGAAGATAATGTGATTCTGATATTCTCTAAGCTTTCAAAGGCAGGGAGAAACAGGAGAGCTTGCAGATATCAAAAATGTGAAAAAAATTCTGGGAGATAAGCACCTCTGCCTCAATCACCCATGCTGCCAAAGTGAGGGTAATGCATGGAGACACAGTTGATGTGTTTTGGAATGAGATATGGTGAAGGATAGTATTGGGAAACAGCTAGGCAGGAAATAGCTGTGGCAGAACTGGCTAATATGTCTGAAGCTGGGTCCTATTGATAAATTTTGGATGCTAATGACAACCCAGTCTGATTTATTTTCCTTCCACAGTCCCTCTGCAGGCTGTGCTGTTTGCAGGCAGCCAGGATGGCTGGTTGGGGCACTGGGCTGATGATCAACAGGCTTCTTCTCTCTTCCAGCACTGCTATTGATCCAAGTGTAGAGAAAATCCTGTCTCTGTGAGATGTGTTTTTGTCCACAAAGCATTTAATTCTTTCTTTAATTCTTTAATTCTTACCTGCCATTGTGAAGTTTGTGAAGTCCAGTGTATTAGACAAGCTCTAGCAGGATGTATCTTTTCCTTCAAATTAGAAAGGCTTTGTATTTTCAGTGACTTAAAAGAGATGGTAGCATAAATTTTTTTTATGAATTTTACCACAGCCTTATTAATTGAACGTGACATAATTTTTGCATATATGCTACTTGCTCTGTGAATTTTCTGTCTTTAGGGAAAAAAAAAAAAAAAAAAAAAGCATGCTAAAGAAAGAAACTTCCATATTTTCTGTACTTTCAAAAGCATTTCTTCAGCTGGGGAAAAGAAAGCACCATCCTGGTAAATATTTTCAGTTCCTGGTGCTGCTAGGAACATTTTTTTGAGGGGGCATAGGTCAGGATAAATTGGATAGAGATACAAAATTAAATCCTGCTGTGGTCCATGTGGGTAGATGTGGGGAGAGCAGGGGTCATCAGACTTATTGATGCTGGTATTGGAGGCTCCTGCTCCAGGTCTGAGACTTTTGCAGCTTGATGTTAAGTCTGTACTGAAGTCCACAGTGCCTGATTTCCCTACTAGCAAAAGACGATGGGAGGCACAAATAGGTGAGCACATTGTAAGTGAGAGGTGGGAAGCTCAGCACAGCACATTTTTGGTTTGTACATTTTGGGTGAGGATCAGGAAGGAGCTAGGCAGAGTGGTGTGGACAGAGCCCTCTGCTCCCCAGCAGCTCCCAGTGCTAGAGGAATTGAAGGAACTGGTGGCAACACAGCACATAGCCTTAAACTAGTCCAAGCAGTGCATATATCCTCTCGTTTTGAGACTGCAATGCAGTGTGTGAAAATAATTTATGGGAATTTTTTCTGCACTTGCTGGATTTGGCAACACTTTTAATTCTGTATCTGATAAATATTTATGAAATTTTGGATCTTTGATTCTTTATCTCTTTTACCCCTGTCCTTTCTAGGAGAAAAGTGAAGAAAAAGTTTTCCTTTGTTTTTGATTGACCATTTTTCCCCTCTATGTATGTCCTTCTCCAGTTTTAATTTTTCTGACCATTATAAATTGTATCTTTATAATTGTCTCTTTTCTGTGTTATTTTCCCTCTCTCCCACTGGAACAAGCAGGAAGCATGACTGTGTGTGCTACAAAATTGTGGGAGGGAAGAGAAAGGTTAACTGATACTGAACATTTAGTGTGACTGAAAACAAGGGGTTTGGATTGCAAAAAGAAACAAAAAAAACCCAACTAACCAAACAAAAAAAAAAAGAAAACCCTTTAAAATCCTAACAAATCTTTAGATTATTTTTTGCATATTTTAAGCATGCACAGTCTAGGTCTTCTGCAAAGCACCATTCCAAGTATGTCCTCTCTTAATAAAAAATAAGGGCTTTTGAAGTACTTCACAGGAGAAAACTCTCTGCCTTGCCAAAGGCTTCTACCTGTATTTTCATATGAAAATAGAATAGAAAATCAATCTGAAATCTTGGATGTTCAAGACATGCAACTAGGTACACCCAGTCCTTAGGGCAGGAGCTGAAATCTTGGCTGTAGAGACTGGTGGAAACAAAAGTGTCCATAATTTCAGTCAAACCCTTGTTGCATCACTTTCCTTCTATGTCAAAGAAATTAATTAATTAACTGTGTGATATTAACACATTTTCCATTTCAAGGGAGAAAGAGGCATCCCAGGACTTCCTGGACTCCGAGGAGAAAAAGGAGAGTCAGTAAGTAAGAAATACCCAATGATTTTGCTAAAGGAGATGAAAATGTAAGTAGTTGTTTCCTCCTTTATGGTGCAAACCTGCTCACAGCATTGTGTGCCCAGGTCAAAGCTGTTCCCTCTGCTGGACCTGAATCCCAGGAGGAACCTGGCACTCGCTGGCACTCACTTGGAGAGGGGCAAATGGAAGTTTTGTCCCTGGGTACAAAACTGATAACTGACTTAATATTGATCTTCTACTTCAATATGTCATTTGGATGCACTTGATTACCACAGCTGCAGGTCTGCTGGGGGACAGTATGAGGCAAATGAACACAAAGAAGATGCAAATCTCTCTTGACTTTTTACATTCGATGACCAAGACACAGCCTTCCCCAGCTGTAATTAATGCAAATGCCAGGCTGAGTTTTTAGGCAAGAAAATCTTTAACCCTATGTAAAATTCATTCCAGTAAGCGTTGTTGGCAACTGTGCTTTTGGAATGCAACATCATGCTCTTCCATGAATAAAAAATAAGATGTTTTTTCTGGCTGCAGTAGGAGAATTTGGGATAAGTTTTCATTTTAATTTGTCACTGAATTATTATCAAGGAATTATGCCCAACGAAAATTGCTTTCCTTATAGTAGTTGTGAAGTGACTTGGATGTCTATACATAAAGAGAGATAGATCTTTGATGCATAACAAGGAAAACATAAAATATGTATTTGCAGTGTTGTTCAATGTCCTTGTTTTCAAATGTACATCTTCCCCTCTTTTTTTTTTATTTCTAGGGCAAAGCCTATGGCATAGGAGAAAAAGGAGAAAAGGTAAGATCTAATCCTTCACTGGTCCAACAAATGAGTTGCTTGCTGTTGCCTGCTGCAGTTCAGAGGTTGCTTTCGGTGTGCATAGGATACAAAAAATGTGGCAATGTGGCACAGTTGGATCTTTGTGGAGAACCTTTATTCCTCCTTCTGCAGACAAGCTTTTGAGTGTTCATTGCTTTTTCTCCTTCATGTTCTTTGAATTTCTTTGTGCATTGGCCATAGCAAATCTGATCAAATTGAAATCATAATCTTTGCTTTGTGTAAGCAGCAGTGAGTTTGTGGAGGATAATGCACTAAAGAAATTGGCCGGAAGGATGAAAAACAGAAGGAAAGCATAATTTTGAGTTTATTGAAATTTTCAGCAGGATTAAATTTGGCTTATGAGAAATCTGTCATAATCTTTCTTCCAATTGGATCTTCTCATTAATAAACTGAATGAAAAAAGCTGGAATGCTTTTTTACTTCAAATATTAGGCAGGACAGAGTAATAAGACTCGGAAGTCAAAACTGAGGATATGGAATAACCACTGAAAATTTCTTTGTTATCTCTCTTGGAAAACTCTCTCAATGGTGATCAACACTGGGAAACAAGCAGCAGGACTGGATTAATTTGCATTTAGAAAGATGGTGATTTCGGGGCAATTCTGGCTACAAACTTTCCATTCTGCACAAAAAATGAGACTCGATGCCTGTACTTCAGAAGAGAATTAGCTCTTTCTGTCTGTAGCTCCATATCACACCTGGTTGAGGGTGTTTTCCTTATTATCAAAATGAAATTTCAGGTTGCAAGGAAAAATGGAAAAAGATTGTCATGATAGGAGATGAACATTTTAAGGAAGAAGTCATGGTTCATATTGAAAATGAGATTAAGAATCTGTTGAGATGTGTTTCAGGGAATCTGTAACTACTCAATTGCTCAGAGAATTTCAAACAATATTGGATTGTGATCGTAAAGGAAGAATGCTGCACTAGAGAGAACATGGCATTTATGCCCATTGCAGCTTCTCATTTGCTCTTTCTATGGTTATGATATATTGATTGTATATAGTGGTAATTCATCACGTGAAATTACAATCGAAATGTCAGTTGCTCATGGCAGGAAATATTATTGAGCCAGGCTAGAGACATGGGGGCCGTAAAGAACACATTTCTGCATTCATTTTCCTGCAGTCATCCCACTGACATACACTATTTAGCCTTTGAGACTCAGGATTCAGCCTTTGGAAACCAGCTTGTGTTTGGCAGGTGGTGAGAGCCAACAGTGTGGTGGGAAACATGATCTTTATGGTATTAGTTGTGCTGTAGTTGAAGTTGTTTTCTTATGTTTTGAACTCTGCAGAAAAAATGTCAGAAAATATCATTCCATCTCTATTATTTTCATGCACAGACAAACAGGTTTGCAGGTCTGGAGATGGAAGAGTAGAGAGATGTCATAGCACGTGCAGAACTTCTTCAGCTGGATTAGCCAAACAGCATTGAGTGCCCAAACAAATGTGTAGGCTTGGAGGATGATGAGTTTATGGTCAGCTTGTTGTGTTTATTTGGTACCTCTGCCACCTGAGGCAGCTTGTTCTTATCTGTGGAGGGAGGGTTTATGGAACCCAGGGTGTTTGTTCCCCATGTGCACCCAATGGCTCAGTGTCAGTGCTGTTGCTGATGCAAAGATTTATCAGCTATATGTTGCAGGCTTGATTAAAAAGAGAGCCTTGGGTTATAGAAGCATAAAGTCATAGACTATCTCAAGTTGGAAGGAATCCATATAGATCATCTAATTCAATTCCCTGCTCCTTCCAGGACTACTTAAACTAAACTGTATAACTAAGAGCACAATCCAGATGCTTCTTGAGCTCTGACAGGCTTGGGACTTTGACCAAGTCCCTGCACAGTCTGTTCCAGTGCCCAAGAAGTAGCCAGAACCACGGGGAGCAGGGCTGCAATGCCAGTTACCATCAAAGTAGAAAAACCTATGAAATTAAAACCTTCCCAGTGAGGAGAACACTTGGAAGGAGAGGATTCATGTGTCTCCTTTATTTGCCTGCTGCGCTGCAATGGCTGCATGAAAAGGAATACTTTTTTCCCACTTTGACTGTGACAGCTTTGTTACCTTGATTTTTATGGGTATGAGCCAGTGCTGGAAAGCTGGATCAGAGATGCTGGACTTTACTAACAGCTGCCATCTGTGTGGTTGTTGCTGTGCATGTGCTGTGGCATCCTTTAAAAGGACGAGGCTCACATCCTAAATGTGGATGGAAAAAACTGGTCTCACCTTTGAAAAGACTGAGATGACAAGATTAAAATCACCCCCTTATTGTAGTCTTGCTCTCCAGCTGTGCCAGTTCCAAACACCTGTCAGGCCACACTGTTGCCAAGTACTGTTTGTAGGGCATTTATGTGAGGTCTGAGGCATTTGTCAGAGGGAAAATCCTGTGCTTCTCCAGAAGCACAGGAGAGGTACTGGCCTTGCTTCTCCAGGTCATCACCCTGGTTATATCACTAAGTTAAAGCCAAAAGGATGCTTGTATTAGCATATATAACATGTCAAGCACATCATTAGTGGTAAACCCCAAGATAATAGCAGCTAAAAACCTAATTCATGTTGGCATGAGGACTAGTGTGACTTTTAAACCCAGGAAACTCATGTGATGGTTCAAGCAGCAGCCTGGCATGTTCTGCCAGGCCTAAATAGCTCAGAATGACTGAGGATGATTTTTATGTACAGAAACATGCATATGAAGCCAAGTTATTGTGCACAGATATAAAAAAAGAAAACACCATAATGCATCTACAGGTGCCTTTGTAAACCACTCTCAAGTGGATTTCCTGGAGAGGTGTGATTCACCTATTGCTGCTCTGTATTGGATCTTAAATTTCCATTGTTGACTGGCCTCTTTCAGCCCTTGGAGTTCTTAATCCCTTTGACATTAGATGTAGTCTGTCATATTTCTGCTCATAAATCTGTGTCCATTTACTGTGTGTTCATTCACTTTTGCAAGCGCTTCTGTTGTTGAACTGGTTATTATACGTGGGTAAGTATCCAATTCTGTAACATCATCACCATGAAAGGGAATGCTTTAGCTTTATTCTGGAGGTTATTCAAGTGGCTGTCTGCTAAACCAGATGGCCTGATCCTGGAAGGGTTGTAACTCATCTTCAAATCTCTATTGATTCAAGAGGAGCAGGGGCAGAAGAGGAGTGAGGGCAGCAGGAGCAGCTGGAGAGCATTTTTGAGGATGATTCAGGCAAAACGGGGTTTCAGTAACTCGATCAAAGTCAGAGAACTCATGTCTGACAAGGGAGGCTCTGTAGAGCATGAGGTCTGCATTCCTGGGGCACAGCCATCCACATCATGAGCCAGCCCTCCATGTAAAATTTAACTGGGAGACTTTCAAAACCTTATGCCTTTGTCTTGCAAAGTACTGAGCGTTATGCACTGGTGCTGAGACAACTGTCCAGCACCCCAAAGGCCAAGAGCAGTGAAAAGGCTCTGCAGGAAGGAAGGTGCTTTACACAGGAAATGGGATGACTTTAGGGGGAATAAGATGCAAATCTGTCAAATTTTGAGTAGTATGGAGATATTAGTGGGAAATTATTTTTTACTCTTTCTTCTGTTGCAAAACTGAAGGGGAAGAAAACCAAGCTACCTGAAAGTGAGTTTAAAATTAACAAAATGAAGTTGCTTTTCATCCAGCAGGTATTGAAACACCTCTTTGCAGACTCTTCTGGTGGTTACAATTTTGTGTGCTTGAAACAGTGCATATGAGTTAGAGAGAGACATCTGTAAACCTCTAGAGGGTACAAAGACATTCTCTGCTTCAAGATGTCAGTGGAGCTCTGCAAACTGTGATTTGTGACAGAAGGGCAGAAGGTTTGCGGTCTGCCATGAGGAAAACTGAGGCAGATGGGCCAGGAGCTCACTGCACCTTTGTCTTGACTGCTGGTAGCTGTTCTTAGACTTTTGTACAACCCTTGAATATTTCCAACACCTTCACTGCCCAGAAAGGGACAGAAATTTCCATAGTTTGTTCAGGGTTTAGGCTAACACTATTCACATGTGTTGAAGAAGAGTAGGAACCATGAAAAAAGGTGTCATGAAACAAACGGATCAAGTGATCACTACCATGATATTTTTCCACAGGAAACAAATTAGTCATAGGGAAAAAGTCTAACCATGAGCACCCATCTTTTGCAGAGATGGTGGATGAAGGTTTCATTATGTTTTGCACTGGGACTTCCCTCACTAATAAGTTTTCAAGAGTACCCAAGATTTCCTTTTGTGCTTTATCTGTTTCCCTTCACGCTAATAATCACACAGGCAGCAATGAATATGAGAAACAACTTTAGTAGATTAAGTCAATATTCTCCTAGCAATTTTTTTTTTCATGGTAATGACTCTGATAAAAATGCAGAAGGATTATTATAGTATTTCTAAGGAGAATAAAATCTCTGAAGTGGCTTGGCTTATTAGAGATGCAGTGACTGCAAGGCCAAGCATAGAAAAGAAAAGCAGGCAGATAGTTCAGGCTCCAGGCTAGACTGTGGGACATCCAGCCTTGGAACTTGGCTCTAATGACCTTGAGCAAAGCAGCTAGTCTTTGTTCCCCTAGAATTAAGCTGAAGAGCCTCCTTCCCTCCAGGCCTGTGTATCTTGTCTACTAGATCCTTCAAACAAAGGCTTGGCTTCCCCTTCCCTTCTCTTCCAAATTGGAGTTATTGCCATTTTTAGGGCATCTGGAAAAGCTGTGGAAATCTGCTCTGTTAGATACAGTGTCCCCACACAGAGCCCTCTGCTCTGTCTGCCCCGAGGCAGCTGAATATACAAAAGGCCTGACCTGAAAGCCCTGATGCATTTTTACCCCTGTGCTGTGCTGTCAGCAGGACTTACCAAATTAGCACAAGCACTGTGCCTTTAGATCAGGGCTGGCCAGCATCCAGCAACTTGGGACACAAGAAAAAGTGCCACAAAAAGTGCTACAGGCATCTCTGGAGTCTGGTGTTGGAGGCTGGTTCGATGGAGAAAGAGAGCTTCATCTGTGTATTTCTGAGGGATGCATTTTGGGACCAGGAGGATGGTGTGTGTGATTTGCTAGCAGGTAAGGCTCAGGCTGGCAGTGCTTTAAACCCAAGGGCCAGAGGTGAAAGCTTGAAAACAACAGCTTCAGTACAGAGGGGGAGCAACCAACTTGAACATCTAACAGCAGGATGTGTTCTCTCAGCTCTTCAGTGATGTGGGGCCTAAGCTTACATGAACCAAGAAATAGTCCTTATTCCTGCAACTTCCAAATAAAACTAATTATCATTTCAAGAGATATGTGTGTTCTTTCATTGCTGGAATGGTGAGCCCAGTGCAGGGAAGATGCTCCAGTGAGGTTACAGACCTTGCTTGGGCTGCCGTGGTGTTCAGGTAGTGTCACCAAGTCCCTTATCTCACAAATGCCACCCAGTTTACCCCAGACTGGTGAGCTGGAGGGTTTCTCCAGAGAGGCTAAGGCAGAAGAAGGCAGCAGAAGCCTTGGTGCATCAGCATCCCTGCTGGCTCCTTCAGTGAGCACATCTTGACAGTAACAAAATGGGAAAACATCTCCAAGTTTAGAGATAACAGTTGAAATTTGAAGACAAAACAAAACCCCAATGCCCTGTCACTGATGTTCCCTGGGGACAAGTGACTATGGAAATGTTGCTACCTCAGGGTTGTATGCTCAGGTCTTCTTATTTTATTGCAGAATAAAAGCTACTATGACTAAAACTGACCTGGTAATTCAAAGTGAAAGTACAATCTGCAGGGTTTTTATATATAAATGTTTTGGGTTTGTTTTTGGTATGGTTTTTTTTTTTTTTGGTCTGGAACAAGTCTTTGGCTCAGGAACTATTCTTAGCTACCGAGAGCTGGTTAAAAGCACTTAACCTTTATGTCCAGCACTTAAACATCTGTATAATAATACCTCATTCAGGCTGTCATGAGTTGTTCATATATGTGATTTATTCTCAGAATCCTCATATTAAAAAGTAAGTTCTAGAAATGTTACTATCTGCCTATCTGCCTTACTCAGTATGTTCTGAATCCTCTTGTATATGTGGCCAATTTTGGTCTGCATGCTGAGTATTTTTGTGTCCCCTTAACTGTAGTTAAAGCACATTCTGCAGAGCTAAATAACCATGGTTTGATGGAGTTCTTTTTCTCAACCATAATTAGAGGGTTTTAGATAAATTCTGTGGGTTTCTGTGACCCAGAATAACAGCTGCAGATTGCATTAAACAACTCAAAGTCAGCTCACATACTTATTGTGATGGTGACAGCTTAATTCTCAACAGTGTAAGAGTGTTAGTAACTTGGTTCCTTTTTTTTTTTTTCCCCTTACATAAACTTAGAAAACATGTATTTCTTTTCAGCACTGCCCCTTGGCTGGCAGGTACAGTACTGGTATGCAATGACATCTACTGGCAGCCAGAAGTTTGCAAAGTCTCCAGCACTTGTTTCTTTAAAGGATTTCTCTGCCAAGATCCACTGGCAGTGAGGAAAGGAAGCATGCGAGAGAGATTTGTTTCTTCTGAAAATAAATTCGAATGGGGGGGGGGGGGTGGGAAAATAACACATTATCTTGACTCTGTAACTGATAAATCTTGTTGGAATGTGGGATGCTCCTGAGAGTGATATTGTAGTGGATAGGTATGGATTGTCTGCCTGTTAGGTGGGAAATAAACCAGCTTTCCCAGCAGTTTGGAGCACACCCTCTGACGTGCAGCTCCTCACCTAACAAATCACAGAGAGCTGAAGCATTACACAAAGTTGCTATCACTGGCCCATCAAAGGAATCTTAAGCATTGCCTGCCTTTCTCCCTGCTGGTTGATCTCTCTAGTTAAGCAGATGGGTTTTCCACTTTTCACTGATGAAAGCTGTTGCTGTTCTTGGTTTTGTGATGGCTCAGCAGGTGCAGATACCTTGGTCATGGTCTCCCTAAAGGGGCAGGTAAGGGCAGCTGAGACAGGGCAGCACTGGATTTTATGCTGTTCTTAACTTGCTCAAGTGCAACTCTGGACACCTTTAATTTCCTGTTCTGGGTCTCTCACCCTTTTTCTTAAGCACTACCTCAAGATTTTGTGTCTCCCAAAGCCCACAAGGCCTTCTGTCCCTGACATTGACAGGAAGATGGTGTTTTGGGTCTCAGACCCTGCTGAGTAATAAATGTACACATAGTACTAAGTGCCAAATGAGGCAAATGTGAGGTTTTTCTCATGACAGAAGTTTGCTTTTCTGCTGAAGCAGTGTGTGGAGCCTTAGTGGTTGTTATTTCAAGGATATCTGATACATTTGGAATTGGGAGTAGGTCTGGGTCTCTGGAGACTGTTCTTTTTGCTGTCCTTGTCACTGGCTCTAAAGAAGTTCTTGACCAGAGCTTTTCCCCTTTACGTACCTCAGTGTCCAAGTAAAATGGGAAGAAGGATCATGACCTTTGTCATAACCTCTGAGGTGAAAAATTCCTAGGGAGCAGCACCACTTAATAAATAAATAAATAGCATAAAATCATAGAATAGTTTGGGCTGGAAGGGACTTTAAAGATCATCTAGTTCCAACCCCTCTGTCTGGCTGGATCAGAGATTTATAGCTTTGGCAATGACTTGACTGAGCAGCCTCAGGTGTGTTTGGCAATGAACAGCAGTGCATCACTGCAAGTTATAAGTAGGTGGTGATAAGACTTTAGGCAGATGTTCTCTTCAGTCTGGGACATTTAAAGAGAGGTGTGGAGAGATGTTGCTCTTGCAAAGAGCCATGAGAAGAATGATCAGTGATTTGGCTAATTTATGCATCAGGGAGAGATTTAAAAAGAAGGAACTCCTCAAACAGGAGAGGAATCATGGAGTAGACGATAGAGTTAATCCTGAGGAAAAGCTTTGTACATATTTCAGGGAGGCACCAGAAGGTAGACCAAGAGGTGAATGTGGAATATCAGTAGCAGAATATGGTTAAGAGCACTTCAACACCAGAGTTTGGAGTACTCTGACACATTTCTCCTCTGCCCTAATGAGCTCTTCTTGGAGCTACTGAAATTGTTGAGGGGTGTGTGAGATCTGAAGCATCAGAAACTTCCCAGAAGCAGAGCAAATGGAATTTATAGATTATTCTTGCAAGAAAAAGTATCAACCAATCATCAACAAGACCAGAACCTTTTTCTGTGTACTTTTTATAGATGTAAGGACTTTAATTCATCAATGCCATGATACATGACTGGAACATTTTTCTGTTTAAATGAACACTTCCCTCTGGTACTTGGCAAGCTGTTTGTCTGGTCCTGAGTAATGTCAGGTGCTGGCAAGGAGCATCAATTTGTGCTTCAAGGCAAAGAAGTTTATGGAGCAAAGTTATGTTTTTCATATTTTAAGGTTTCTAAGATATGGGTCTTTAATTGAAGACCTTCTTGCCCCAACCATGCAAATGAGAAAAAATGAACTTTTGGGATCTATTAGTCCTACTGCTCTAAGAGGCAGATAATCTATTAGTCCTACTTCTGCAAACCCAACACATTGTAGTCTAGTATATTTGCAGCCTCATGCAGTGGGATTATAGTACTGATTGTTTCCAATTATATTTTACCTCCTATTCATTATGTTCAATCCTAAATGGCTCTGCAAAGTCTTGACTATTTCTTAATTTGGATATTTTGACAATTGGTAGAGCGACTCCAGCTGTTGAACAGGAATATTTCAAATGAAAGAGCTCCCTCTTGTACTCCCCTGTGCTCTCTGCTGCAGAAGTGCTTTTTTTGGTTACATTCTCCACTGATCAGCCTGGGTTGGAGATGAAGCAGAAGTTGAGGAGTTGTCAGGGATGTCTGACCACCCCAGTCTCTCAGCAATCAGTACTTAGGGAGGGAAGGAGTGTCAAGGTGGGGAAGCAGATAATGTGAAGCTGATGGGCAGGATTCCGAGCACCAGTGACAACTTTGAAGTCCTTAGGATGATTCTGTGTTATTCTGGACTCTACACTGACCTTGATTACTGTAAAGCTGTGCCACATAAGTGAGCTCTGATGCATCTTCTCTCCTGCAGTACCAAATCACCTTATAGGTGACCATGTGTCAAATTAGTTACAACCCAGCTGTTGCTTTACCTATTTTTACGAAAATCTGGAGTATCAGGTTTCTTGAGAGAAAGCTATCTGTTGGAATCTCTGAAAAATGGGGCATCTGCTATCTCCAGAAGAACTGTGCTCATAAAATGGAGGGTCAAAAGGACCCTTCTGGTCTCATGGCGGGGGGGGGGGAGGTGGTCAATGACATTCAAGATAAGATTCAAGGGTTTAGAGAGCTTTTGAAAATTAATATCTCCTGGGAAAGTACCTCTTGGGGACAATTGATTTCTATGTAATGAATTAAATAAAATCTTTCATACATTTGAAATTCAAAGAACCCCAATAGTTATCATTTAAACAGTTGTTTGCACTGGGCTGGATTTCCTTATAGTCCTGCAGAACCTATGACTCCTACTGACCTCTGTGTATCATGTCCACATTACCATTCTGCTTATTAAATCAGGATATAATACAGAGACCCAAAAGAGAAGATTTTCTTCATTTCTTTCTTCTTCTTTACTGCAGCAAAGTCCAAGTTGAGATGAATGTCTTATTTTATGTTGAAGCATAAGATTAAGCCAGCTTTGGTGTCAAATTTGCCAAAATATTAATAGGGCTTTAGCATCATTAGGCTAATAGAATCCTGCATCTGGGAACTGGAGAATGGCAGTCATGTCTGGTCAGCAGCTTTTGAAAATGGAGCTAGGTGACATATATCCACTGCAGCTCTGCCTCTCAGTTGATCTGCAATCATTCCTGGCTTTGAAACCCTGGTCTTTGCCCTGCCTCTCTAAGAAAAAAAATACAAAAAAACCCCCCCAAAAAAAAAACCCAAAAAACCCCAAAAAACCTCCACCTTAAAATGTAAAGTATAATTTCAATAAAACATTTATTATGTCACTGGTTGGTTCCTTTGAATGGAGAAACCCTGAAAAGAAAGATATTGCATTCTTCCAGACTATGAGGTGTCTTGGAAGTGTTCTAAGACATTTGAACCTGAAGACCCCACTTAACATCTCTTCTGTCCTCCTACTCCATGTGACTCATCAAACACTGATAACAAGTCAGTGTGTAACCATGGATCAGCAGTAGGACAGCTGCCCACCATCTTCTCATTTATTCTGCATGAACATCAAGCTGCCAAGTTAGATGCAAGCCAAAGAGCCAGGAGAAATAATAAATTTATGGTTAAGGCATTGACCTGGTTCACAGGAAATCTGGAGTGAGTTTCTTTCTCTGCCCCAGACTCTGGGACCTTTTGTCTGTGTTCTGTATTGTTGTAGCTCCGACTGATTGCCCTCAGGAGGTGACAGCAATATTACAGTACTGCTTTAACCCCCTCCTCATTTCACAGTGTTGCTGTGAAGTTAATTAACAAAGGAGAGAGGGGGGTGTTAATGGTGAAGTGCCACCACTCCACAGTTCAATTTTACTTCTGTTTCCATTTCATCTTACCCAGTTGTTCTGTTTCTCTTCAATTCTTGCTATTTTGTCTCCTGCTTTGGCTGTAGACGCCCCAGTGTGTGCAGCTGCCAACATGCTGAGTGTGTGATTCATGGGGTTCTGCTTGGCAGATTTTTTGCAGGTCTCCCAATGACACCTCCATTGACATTGTGTGACAGGGTTAGAAATTTTAATTTCATACCAGGATTAGAAAATTGGCACTTTTGTGTGAGATGTAGACCAGTTTGGAAGATAAAATAAATAAAATGCATAGAATTGACCTTAGAGTGATCTGTCTTCTTTTGTCTGGTCTGTATGCTGAAGGAAGAGACCAGCGATTTACTTGAATTTGACAGGCAAATGAGAATCTAACCATGTGTTTTGGAGACTTTTCCCCTTTTTTTTGTTTTTTGTTTAGTTTGCTCTATTTTCATTAACATAGGCCACAACCCAGAGTTTCAAATAAAATGTGTGATTATAGGCCACAGCTGTTCTCAAGTTAGAAGAAATATTTGTAAACTTGGCAGCTGCTTGAGGAGCTGCAAATGGAGGAAAGAAAAACATTTAAATTTGAGTGGGTTGCTTAAAAACATCACTGAGGAATTTTTCCTTTATGTGCTTCTGATGTCTCTCTAGGATCAGGTAATACTGAATTGGTCTATCTCTACATCTCTCCTTAAACCTGCAGATTCCTTCCTTCTCTGTTTTAGGTCCTTCAGAAAAAAAAAAAAAAAAAAAGTTATGAGGTTGGATATGGCAAAATCTGTGCACTAGTTTTTCCCACTCTGATGAAATATATCATCTAGCAATTGAGGTTATTTTTTTTCTGTAATTTCATTATCTCCATTCAGACATAGCAGGACCTACATAGGATGTTGTACTGGTTCTGGCTGGGGTGGAGTTAATTTTCTTCCCAGTGGCTGGTGTGGGGCAGTGTTTTGGATTTGTGTTGATAATACAGAGATGTTTTTGTTATTGCTGAGCAGGGCCTACACAGAGCCAAGGCCTTTTCTGCTTTCTGTACGGCCACACTGGGGAGGAAATTGGGGGTGTGGGGAAGGTTGGGAAGAGACAGAACAGGTGATCCAAACTGACCAGAGGGATATTCCACACCACATGACATCATGCTCATATAAACTCATCATATATAAAGTGAGGGGAGGAAGGTCATTTGCAGTGATGGTGTTTGTCTTCCCAAGTAACCATTACTGTGATGGGGCCCTGCTCTCCTGGAGCTGGCAGAACACCTGCCTGCCCATGGGAAGCAGAGAATTAATTCCTTGCTTTGTTTTGCTTCTGGGCACAGCTTTTGCTTTCCCTATTAAACAGTCTTTATCTCCACCCATGAGTTTTCCAGCTTTTACTCTTCTGATTCTCTCCCTGATCCTGCTGGTGGGGGAGTGAGAGAGTGGCTGCTGGCTGGGGTTGCTATATCCATGGCAAATGTGGATATAATTTGGTCACAGACCAAAAACATATGGTATTCCATAAACTGTGGGGTAGTGGGGCTCACTGTAACCCAAGTGAGGTGAAGTTTTGCATGACCTACAACAAATTAAAGTACATGTGCATATGGTGAGTATGGAGGGATCATTAATCTGGAGCTGGCATGGTCTGGTAAATCCACAGGACGCTGATGTACTGGGAAGAAATCCTTCCTCAAATATAGAAATGGAATAATTCTGCTGATGTACACAAACTAGAAAAGGAACCTCTCTGGGTGTGTCTGTCCTTACCCAGATCACCTATATTTTTTTTCTTTTTTTGGCTGAAGCTGAGAGGAGTATTTTTATTCTCCATCATCCCAATATTCTGTCTGCAGCAGCTGAGATTCACCTGTGCTTTGAAGTTCCTCATGATGTGGCATTTCCTTTGGTCCACTGAGTCTGGACACGTGCGCCCTGCTCTGAGAGCCCCTGGAAGAACCGAAGTTGTGGTTACCCCTTGCTTAGTATCCATTGTGTTGCTCTGAATGCTTCCATTTAAAAGCAAATACAAATAAATTCAAGATTCTGTCCTTTTTACTGAATTCTGGTTAAACTTTTTGTTTTCAGTATGGCTCAGAAAACCCTCCTAATTTTCTTGCAGAATTGTTATCAATTCTTTGAGGAATGAAGGATGGAATTTTCAGAGTGACTTTTCCAGTGCTGTATCCTCAGAGCTTTCAGTATTTCATTTTGTAAGAACTTCCTAAGCCAAGCTTATTTGTAACTGCAAATGGTGTACTTGTAACTGCAAAATACCTCACAGGTACCACTACCTGCACATTCAAGTTTTTCTTGGACTGAGTAAATAGATGGACTCTACCTGGGAGGTTTTTTCCACCCTTAATGATTTTACTGCAAGTCAGCAGGAGCAGAAGTAGGAGCTCTTCCCACCAGGGGTTGTTAAACCTGTCTCTAGAGTCCAGGTTCTGTGCAATTTTCTCCTTGGACAAAAACTGGAAAAGCTGGTGGATACCCTCCTGTCCTGCATGAATATTTCTGTGAGCACTGTGCTTCAAACTTATTGTCTGCTCCTAGGATTAATTTGTTCAGGTTTGCCAAACAGTTGCTATTTCATGACAGAAAAAAAAAAAAAAAAAAGTAAAAATAATAAAAAAAGGCAAGAGAAGAAGCTAATTAACTGGACCTTATGCAAACTCCTTTTGCTTTGCATAGGAAAGACACAAATTGTTCTCCTGCCTGTGTGACATACTTTGTCATGGAACAGCAGTTCCTTCAAGTTATATTGACCTCTTAGAGCAAATGATTTCCTCAAAAATCACGTTTGCTATTTGATGGGTTTTCTATCTCATTAGAGAACCATTCAAATATAGCAGAGCTGATTTTTACCACCAGCTGCATTGCAAATTCTGGAGTGCTTCGTGAAGGTTCAGTTAGCAAGAAATGTGATTATAAAGGTAAAGACTTTAATTTGCATATACAGGACAGATACTTTTCATATTTTATCTTTTGTTTACCTTTAAGTACCAACTAAATAAATAAATAAGGCTGGATTTTGATGCTGTCTGTTGTCAGAGTAGGGAACCTTGCCCTAAGAATAAATCCATCTAAGTCTGCTAGACTAGACTTACAGAAAAAAAGTCACAAATAAGATTGCATGTGGTAGAATTTGGCCTGAATTTATCTACATATTTAGGTGGTCCTTGTGTATATGCATACAACCTGGAAACATATGCATCAACTTTTTAGCCAATTTAATGCTATTGCAAAAAGGATTTTTCTGTGCTAGTGAGTTTTTTACAAAAGCAGATGGGGAAAAAGATCCCAGTCTTTTGTCCTAATGAGAGTAGCTAGCGGGAAAAAAAAAAACACCACATTTGAATTTTCCCAAAATTTTCCATGTCAGTTTCCATGCCATTTATTGTTAAAAAATTAAAAATATCCATGCCTTTGGGAACTTGACAGTGTAGTAAGTTGGCCATACCAAATTTCAAGTTCTTATGCCTTGGAATATGGCAAGAGGAGACTTCCTCAGGGAGGTGTTGCTATGCTTCAAATACTTTTTTTTAACAAGGGTAGGTCTCTAATCTTCTTCTTAGAAAACTTCTGTTGTGGATGGTAATTACAAAAAGGAAGGGAAGGAATGCACTGGAATGAAAACAGAAAGTGAATCTGTTCAAATATGAGCAAATTACAGGTGCTCAGACAATGCTGAGCACAGCATTGTTACAGTGAGGGTGAAAATCTGGACTCAGCTCTCAAGAGGTGACAAGTGCACTCTCTAAAGTACACAGATGTACCACAGAATGATATGGCATTTGATATGAGGTATTTTTTCCATTGGTATTGTAGGGTGAAGAAGGCTTTCCTGGCTTTCCTGGACTGAAAGGGGATAAAGGAGAAAAAGTAAGTCCAAGTCTTTATTAATTATACTCTGAAAAGTTTAAGAGATTATAAAGCTGTTGTGGAAGTCTAATGAAAACTGACCCTCCTCTAAGTCTTTTGCTTTACCTCTGTATTATATTTTGTTTCATTTTGGGTAAGCAAGGTGCTCAGAAAAGGAGACTGTGATGTTGTGCTGTCATTCATCAAAGCGTAGCTCAAAGTTTTTAAACCTATTGATGACGCTCAGCCACATTTGACAAATGTGTGGAGAGCTCAAAGGCATGAGCTTTGACTAAACTTTGTAAAACTCCAAAATACACAAATGTAATAGAACAGGAACTCAGTGCTAATGCACACAGAAACACTAGAGGCTCTTCAGTATGAGACACAGAAAGCCAAAGATTGCTATGCCTTTACTTGCACAGAACATAAATAACTTCTGGACTGTGGTGGCTTTTAGCTGCTTACAGTGTCATCATCTTAAAAAAACCCCAAAAATTAAATCCAGTACTGAGCTAATTTTGTAGACTAGTATTTACTTTGGACACATTTGTTGGAAATCCCTTAATCAAATCCTCATTTGCAGGAGGAATTTTAGGAATTTAAACTTTTTCCACCTCTTATAAAATAGCAAATGTTCCAGATCACAAGGCAGGATGCCCTTCCAAGTAACACACAACAAACCAGCCCTGTAAAATCACAGCCTACAGTGGCAGCTTGCAATGCCTGTGTCTGTTTCTCACTTGAGCCTTTTTTTATAACAAGCCTAAGACAAAACGGCTGCAGTGCCTAGAAGTGAAAACACCAAGCCAGTTCCTCATTGTGTGTTGACTTGCCTGTTGTTTGTTCTACTCTCCAATCGTTCTTTAAATTGACAGCTGCAGGCAGCAAACTTGCTTTTTCTCCACATTTGCTGCCATTCCTGTTAGCTGGGGAGCTACCAATCTCAGCATATTTAGTTCCATTCATCCTGGTGCAGAGGAAAATTTTAAATGGTAAAATTTTGAATTTAAGTGGTGTTTGGCTTTCTGTTTCTTTGTTTTCTACACCTTTGCATATTCACAGTTCTGGGACTCACTTCCCAGTGACCAGGGTAATTCCTGAGGACTGTTTGAATATATCAAGGCTTCCTTTCTGTGTGCTTTTAGGCTTACTGCTTATGTATATTATAGCTTTGCCTAGAGGCTTCTGAGCTTTGGGATGAATGCTGTATAATCAAGGAGGAAAAAAAAAAATTAAAAATTCAATTTTTGAGACAATGGAATAGTGAAGAGAGAAGCTAAGAGAAGATGATATGATAACATTAAGATGACTCAGTTGTTATGTGTCTAATTAGCTCCAGAGCTTCTATATTAATTTATTCTTAAATGAGTTAAGTGGACGAGAGTGCCTAACTCCTCATTAGCAGCTCATCAATCATCCCTAGTGTGTTAATGTCAGCAGCAACTCCTCCAGAAACTGTAAATAATAAATGTTTATGCTGAAATATTTCTCATTTCTTATTCTTCTCTAGATGCTCTGCTCGTGTCCCTGCACTTGCAGCAGGTGTTAATGCTGTGCTGATGATAACTCTCTTGTTGTTACAGGGTTCCCTGGGCTCACCTGGCCCCCCTGGGAGGGATGGAGCAAAAGGAGAAACCGTAAGCCTTTTTTTTCCTCCCATGTAATCCTGCTTTTCCGTGTGAGGCAGGCAGTGGGAATCAATCTGCCTTGAGTGGAACATGTCTGGGGAGTTTGTGTGGTCGTTTTAGGAGCAGCAGAAACAAATGGCAGGAGGTTAATAGCCTCGAAACTCTCCCTTGTGTCTGCAGCCAAGGCAGGTGTCCTATGGATTAACCATGGCTGGAGGCTCCAGGGCAGCTCTGTTATCATTCATGAAGGAGGGAGAGGGAGCAGCCTGTGCTTTGGGACCTGCCAGTAACAAGCTGCAGCTGCAGAGCCTGGCCACTTGTTTTATGGCTGGCAAGGAGGCCTTGGCTAGTAGAGACGGCAAAGGTGCAAGGGACTGTCTTGTTTCCTCAGCATACATGGGCTGGAGAAATTGGAGTCTTGGTCACAGAAGAAAAGATCTCAACTCCTCTGGTGCGCTGATAAAAACTAAGAGAAGAGGAGGGGGGCATGGTTAGTTCAAGGAAGGATGCAGTGTACCAAATACTGCCTGTAAGAGGAACTGCAGTTGAAAAACAAAACCACAACTATGTTTTCCAGTATCTCATAGAAATGTGTTTTAGAGCCTTACATCTTCTCTCCCCTGCTTGATCACTATTCCTTAGAAACATCTTCAACCTGATGTTGAACCTTCACCATGTCATTCACTGTCCCTTTGTGGTAGTCACTTGGTGGCAATTGAAGGAGTTTGGGAAGGGATTCTCTGGAAGGCAGGTATACACAAAGGCAGTGACACACATGAAAAAAGATCTTTTCCTTACATCCTGTTTCTTTGCTCCACAATTGTCATACTTTGGAAAAACTGTGACAATTTTTCGATATTGGTTCTAGAACTGATGCAACTTCATCACATCACACATGGCATTGGATTGGACAGTGTTGTACTTGCAGAATTCCTTATAGGATGTGTTCATACACTGCAAAGTGACAATTCAAGAGCAAATGCATTATGCTGACACCAAGGAATCCATCTTTGCATGCTGTAATCAGTGCAAGCTGTTCACAACTTAGGGAACTCATTTTTTACTGGTTGGTTGTGTTTTGAGAGGAGATGGCGAACTGCTTCACTTTTCATTTTCCTTCTTTCTGCTTTCATTTTTGTGAGGAAGACACATTGTAAACTTTCAGATCAGGACTGTCAATATTCCTAACTGCATGTACTGACTATTTTGAGCTAGCCTAACCTTTATATATAGAAGATTTGTGTTTACCAGCAATATTTCTGTTGCTTGCAGGGTGAACCAGGACAGCCAGGAGTATTTGGACTGCCTGGGCCAGCAGGTCCAAAGGTAAGCTTTCCATTTCTTGTTTACATGGGCAGGCATATTTTTTTCACTGATATTTCATGTTTACATAGTTTGAATTATTCCTTGTTCATGACATTTGATATTCTCACTGGTGAATGAAAAAACTCAAAATGATCATTTTCATCAGGGGTCTGCTAAGATATCAGCAATTATGCAGAGTGTGTGAAAAGAAGAAGTAAGTTTTGTTCAATCAACAGCATAGTAGGAGAAGGTGAAGAAAACATGTTTTGGGGCACATAAGCCTTTGTGCCATGTCTTCAGTAGTTTTCCCAACTTTCACTAAGATGCAGATGAAAACTATTATCCCTACTCTATAACTTGAAAAAAAAGATCATGTAGAGATCCTATCCTGAATGTTTCTGCCTATTTTGGGAGCTCCAGTTTTGCACCAGTGAAGAGTGCCTGAGTGATAGAGAACTTGACTCTGCTTATATCACTGGGTTTGCTTCAAACAAGGTGCTTCTGAATGCAGATCTGGTGAGACTTAGCTGAGCATCAGAAATGAGAATTTTGAAGCAGCAATTCTTTAACCTCCTTGCAAAGTGTCAGCTCTCCCTGCCTCATTCTGTGGTTATTGAGGGGATAAATACCCCTCAGGTGGTTTCAGCCTTGTTGTTGTAACACAAAAAGTAGATGGTGCATTGTGACAAAGATGTTTTTAAGGGTATCACGCACAGCAAGTTCAGCTCATCCTGTGAAAGGTGCTGCCAGGACAACATTGATGTCCTTGATTGCCTGAATTAACTTCACTCAGTTCTGTTCCTGTACAAGCCAAGGCCTTTGAATATCTCATCTTTCTGGAAGAGCCATTTCTAGTCACCTAAATCTCACACTGAGTTCACTGAGGCCATTATCCTTAAATAGGAGTTAAGTACCTCAGCACCTTTCCAGATGCAGCCTGTGACTGTCACTTGGCTCTGTCTGAGAGGACTTGATGAAGCAAGTCATACTCAGGTCCTCCGTGTTCCTCAGCTATGCAGAGCCCTGTCTCCAAAATGTCCCTGTGTTTTTGCATAGAGGGAAATTCACCCTTTCCCAAAGTCCCATCAGGAGGATATCAGAACTCATGAGGAGTTTGTAGAGTAGCAGAAATACTTGGCAGCCGTCCCAGGGTTCTTTGTGGAAACCATATTGGCTTCAGCAGGGGACCAATGACACGCAAAACAGGGCTGGGCCAGGCTGAGTGGAGGCACACTGAATATTTTGCCCTTCAGTGGGATTTGGATCTTGGATGAAATGAACTGAATTTATCACTCAAAAATGTTTTTTAGCTGCATCTCTACTATCAATTAAATAAATACATATCTTCTCTCTGTCCTGCATGTCGTATGTAGTGGAATTATAAACCAGCAGGCTATATGATGCTCTATGTGGTATGAGCTTCCCCACACTTGCTTTGCAAAGCTTTTACAAACCAAGCTAAACTGAGGCACCTACATCTTCCTCAAGATGGACTTGATCCTGCTCCATATTTCCCACCAGGTTCTTCAGGAACGTGCAATTCAGCCAATTACTGAGGCAATGCTGAATAGAAGGAGTTCAGATCTTCAGGGCAGGTGGGGCTGGACCTAAAGACATCTGACTGGACAGTGCCAGGTGCTCTCAGGGAAGGCATGAGCTTGGCCAACCCCAGCCTCTCATAGTGCCTAAATATAAAATTATTGTGTGTTTTCACAGTGACTTTCAGTTACCTCAATGTGTGCATTGGCTGTGTACAGTGTCCTTGAGCTGGATTCTGGCTTGAGCTATTTTAAGAAATAACCCTGACTTGCTGACAGGGCTTTAAAATCTAAAATATGAATGCACACTCCTTTAGACCTCAGTGTAAAGCCTGAGAACCTGGTCAACATGCAACAAGTTGTATAAGGATGGGTGGAGCTGGCAATTAGAGAGGTCACATCTCCAATTACTGGTGTAACGATTATTTTAGGGTTTTTTGCCAGATCAGTTATTTTTGTCATCAGCATCAATACAGCAGCTCTGGACTCTACCCCAGGCTCCATGGAGAGCAACCTTGCAGTTTCTGCGATTGGTTGGGTTGTGATCCTTCCTGTCTCAATCCATCTTCATAAGCATTGAGCCAGGCAAGCCCAGTGTGTGCTCAGCAGTGATACCTGTGCCCCAGGAAATTCAGCCCCTTGTTTGTCTCCTTGGCTCAGGAGCCTTTTGCTTCAGTGGGAATTGCCAGCACTTTCTTTTAAGAAGTTGTCTTGTACTTTTTAACTGTGTGAAGCTTCCAGTAGCACAGATAAGAAAACTCCAGACTTCTGGTAATGGAATTTCAGTCCAAAGAGTTACAGAAATGGCCTCTGAGCTCATTAGGTTCATGTATAGGCTACAGGAATGAAACGGCCTTGGTATGTCATCCCATGTTTTACTGGTTTTGCTTCTCAGTGATGTCTCCAGGGAAGATTGTTCCTAGCTCAGTGTCTTCAGCATAAAACTGTAGGGTTTGGAGTGAGTTTTTTCTTTTTTCTCAAACTTGAGGGTAAACTTCTTTGTTCCCCAAGAATGATGTGTGATTTTGCTGGTTACAATCTGGACACAAAGAAGAGTTATCAAAGTCAGCCTCGTGCTGAGCTGTTGGAGCTTCTGGTTACAGATGTCTTGGTAGTCTGAGACGGCAAGAAATATTCACTGCTCAGTGGGGAGAACTTCCACATACATATGTGGGACCTGGCAGGTTAATTTAAATGGAATAAATGGGTCCAGAGAAAAATGGCCATATCTCAGATTGTTTATTGTACAGTGTTATAGCAGAGAAATAAAATTTGGATTTTTGAGATCAGACCCTTTAGCCTGCAATATCCTTCAGCAAATACTCAACCTTTTCCTTCATTTTTCTCCGCTGTATCTCTAATAAAAGGATAAAGAGGTTTTTTTTGTGGTTGTCATTGCTGTGGCACAGACATAGCTATAGCATTCCCATCTGAACTGACAGTTATCTGCACTTAATAGAAAAAGCAGAGGGAGAGCAGAAAAAAAAATCAATCCTTTGAAATAAAATGTATTAGGTAAGAGCTTCATTTTGACAAATTTCCTTCTTCCTTTCACAAGCTGTCGAAGGTCTCACGCTTCTCTGGTTTACCAGACATGATCTCAGCACAGGCCTTGAGTGGGTTCAGCACATCTCATCCAGACAAACCCAGTTTCTCTCTAACACTCTGCTGAGTGTTACAACCACATTTTATGTAACAGGACTGAGTTGGACTTCTGTAATTTGGACAACCTGGAGCAGGACTCTGTTTCTCTTGGGGTTTTGCCTAGACCTTGATAGCAGTGTTTTTCTGCAGGCTGAAGGAGAGATTTAGGTGCATGCCTGCTGCTCTCCCTCTGATATTAGAGGACTTCCTGACCTTGCAGAGGTTCTCACATGTCTGATCTCAGAGCCATCTTTGCTTTTGCTTGAACCCTATTCTTGTAAATCTGCATTGAGGGAAAAAAAGCCTCATTTCTGCTACTAATTCATTGCAAACACATCTTGCATTTTTAATTTTATTATCTTTCTAATATGAAACTTGTATAAATACAAAATGTAGTAATTATTTTTAAAATATTTGACAATAATACCTCTATCTGCTTTGAAGCCTTGTCCATTACAGACACCCAATTAGTGTGAGACAGGAGTTAGACAGATGAGTGTGGTGGGAAAGGGGAAGTGATGTAAGTAAGAAAATAATCAGACAAATAGATGATATAAAATGTTAAACCAGTTCTCTAGGTTAATCTGCCAGGCCCAGGCTGTCTTCATGGGACAGCTCTGAGGGTTGAGCCTGTTCAGCTGATGATGCAGATCATTTTCAAGCATTATAAGACACATTAAGGGCACACTGTGAGTACTCTCCATTACAGTGTGTCTTCTCCAGGGCGAGTCAGTGCAAAGGCAGCTGAAGGACTGATGAAATGTGCCTGATCCTCTTGCATTTTTTCTTATCAGTAAGAATAAACATTGGAAAATTTAGTTCTGATCTGTTTCTTTGCATTTACTCTTCAAAACATATAACATTTTGAAGACTGTGGTCACTTTGCAGCAATGTATACCTTTGCTTTGCTCTATTAACCCTGTGTTCAGGAGCCCCAGCAGGTGTTGTGTGCAACAACTGACATTGCCAAACCTTCTGAAATAACCCATAGAGTAACCTTTATGGGACAGTTTGCCTTTGTAGGTTAAGTCTGAGAGCAGAAGGAGAAAACTTGTTAATATCTGAGGGGACAGAGAAAAATACTGAGTGTCAGTCTGGGTAAGCAGTTGGAAAGTAAGACATTACTCCTGTATTAGCACTGAGAGAGAGTCAACAAGCCTCAATGTGAGCCTGCAAGAGCAACTTGCATTTCTGACTAACTAATTTTATTCTTGGTATTTTATACGAAAGAATTTCTGGTGGTTTACTGTATCTCAATTCCTTGCCAGGGATCCGAGGGAAAACAGGGTCCTCCAGGCATCAAAGGCTACGTAGGTGCACCGGTAAGTCATGGCTCTTGTTCAATTTCTAATGCTCTAGAAACTTTCTTTACTTTTTCAGTGTGTTCTGCCCAGATATATTTTTTTTATTATGAAGCAGTCTATAGTCTGTCTGACCACTTACCTGCACTATGTCCAAGTGGTGAAATTTTCTTGACTTCACTGAGTTTCTTCTGTCTTCATTAAATGAGAACAGACCTGTAGCCAGTAGAGAGGTGTCAGCAGAAATTACTTGATTACTGAGATAGCAGCTGGTGATTTCTTGATGCTCCCACTATAATGCAATTGCTTTGGTCTGTGATGATGCACCATTTATATGGTGCTTGAAAACTTCATCAGAACACCAAGAAAAAAATACCACCTCTCAGCAAATTTTCAGTCACATTTTCAAAGCTCTCAGTGAATAGCCTTCGGGCTCAGGGACAAACCTGCATTGAATGAACAGACAGCAAGACCAAAATAAATTTGATTCTTTCCAGTTAGCACCCCTGTCTTGTGGTCTCAGCTTGGTAACGCAGCCTTTAAACTGGTGTTGGAAAGGCTGTCTGGATTTTCTGAGATTTGATGACCCAGATGGGACTCACCTCCTATAGGCTGGGGGATGAAAGGATTCTGAGCTGTCCTGCCAAGAAGTACTTGGGGTATTGGTGGATGAAAAGTTATACATGAGCTGGCAGTGGGCACTCACAGACCAAAAGCACCATGGGAAGCAGGTGAAGGAAATGATTCTGCTCCTCTGCTCTGTTCTAGTGAGACCCCACCTACAGTGCTGCATCCATCACTGGGGTCCCAGCACAGAAAAGATTCATGGATCCCTGAGAATGGGTCCAGAACAGGGCCATGGAAGTGCTGGGAAGTCTGTAGCAGCTCTCCTGTGAGATAAGGCTGAGAGATGAGGTTGCTCAGTCTGCAGAAGGCTCTGAGGAGATCTTAATGTGGCCTTCCAATATTTAAAAGATGCCAAACCTTTTAATGAGGACATTAAAAGGTTGTGATAGGACAAGGGATAATTGTTTTAAAGTAAAAGGGGTTAGATTTAGGTTGGATATAAGGCAGCAAGTTTTTACTATGAGAATGGTGAGACTCCGGAACAGGTTGTCTGGCGAGATGGTGCATGCCACATTCTTGGAAACATTCAAGGCCAGCTTGGACTGGGCTCTGAGCAACCTGCTCCAGTATAAAATAGCCCTGCCCATTTAGATGATTATACATAATCATCCTGAGGGCCAAATATACCCAGGCATGGAGCTTTCATTAACTTGGAGGTAAAACTCCACTATAGTGCAAAGTAAACTGAAGTTTAAATTATTAGAGCAAGAAGCACTATAGGCTTTGGCAGTTTTAGAGAGGTCCCTACTGTCTGAGCCTATTTGTCTCTCTATAGCTATCAGCTGATTGTACAGTTTCTACAATACAGGTAAGGTATTTACATACACACAAGGTGTTTGCTGAGCCAAGTGAAGCTGAAATCCCATTGTGCCCATTGAATCGATTGTGCTAGTGCCACATCAAACCGAGCTCCAGCAATGTTTCTGGTGTAGCTGGGAGGAGATGAATTATGCAGTCCTGAGGAACAGTGGCATTGGATTCACAGCACAAAAATGTGCTGGGCCCCCAGGACAGAATTCATCTAACCTTTGCCAGTTCTCAAAACTACCTGCTGTCTGTCTGGCTACTGCATCCAAACCCACCAGGAACAGTAATTCTTGCTTGTTTATGCAATAGGTTTTCTCATCAGTATTGTCCTTTACCAAAGTTCTCATTGTTTACAAGAAACTTGAAAAATGCAGAGCATTGGTTGTTTTCCAGACCATCTGCAGCTGTGGTGTGTTCCCTGTCCCTCCACTCTGCTGTTGGCAGGAGGGTCGTGTGTCTGCAGGCAATATAATATTACAGATGTTCTTGGGCTCACAAGCG
The DNA here is from genome assembly GCF_030490865.1 of Poecile atricapillus. NCBI lineage: Eukaryota > Metazoa > Chordata > Aves > Passeriformes > Paridae > Poecile > Poecile atricapillus. Next base: position 148,648,174 of record NC_081250.1, on the reverse strand, counting down.
GTCCCTGCTCTGTGAGTCTGCTTAGATCATGCCTGAAGCCAACTTTGAGGACTGGCAACACAGAAAATGTCCTTGAGGTTCACTTGAATAGATTGTGCAGATGTGCACACTGATTTCGTGACTAATTAGAGGAGATAACTATGCCTCTACTTGGATTTAGCTTTATAATCTTTGTCTATTTTTATTTTTAGGGTCTACAAGGAGAAAGAGGAGAAAAGGGAACACGAGGAGACAAGGTATTCTTGCTGCATGCTAGAAAAAAACAGGCTTTTCCTTTGTCCATTAGGTGAGGTGGACAACCAGGCCAGCAGCTCTGGAGAGGGATGGAGTTTCCTCACTGTTCTGGACTTCTAAGTGCTCTCCACCTCCCACGGGTGTGCTGGAGGGCTTTCAGGATCTATACTGTCTACTAAGCACACATTTAGGAACTTCTTCTGTGTATGTAGCCAGGGATGGAGGAAAGAGAGGAGGAGAAGAGTGGAGGCTGCCAGTGTGGAGATCTGAAGGGGTGTCCACATTGTGTACACAACCTGAGAGCTGAGAATGGTCACTGACTTCCATGACCATGTCTGCATCCAGCATTTTCCCATCTCATTCCAGTTTTCCATATCAGACAACTTCCTGTGTTTCTTCTCCCATCTCCATAAACTCAGTAGTAGTAAGTACCTTTACTACTCCAAAGGCCTCCACCAAATGGAGTTGCTTCCCAGTTCCATGATCTCTCCTGACCATCGAGAGCTGTTTCAGAGTAAAGGTCACTCTGGGATTTGAACCATGTTTGTGGATTGAGGACAAGACTAAATGCTTATTATACCTGGAATGGTCATTTAAAAGGAGAGCTGGACAGGCACAAAGCCTTAGTTACTTCAGTTTTCTCATTGTGTTCAGAGCAACCACAGATGTGCACTCACTTCTGCCTGTAGACCTGCTTGGCAGTGCTCAGGGCCCCCCAAAAATGTTCTGTCTTGCTTATGACTCGAGCTGGTCCTGACCCAGGTTTATCTCAAGGAGGGTCTGGCAGCTTTGCCTGTGTTTGTGTAAAGGAGGGAGTCACCATCTTGCTAGCATAGCTCTGTTCCCATTTCTCAGTCTCCATCTTTTTCTGGAGAGGAAACCCAGCAATTAACACCAAACTTTTGCCTACTGGGAAAAATTATAAGTAGACCCTTAGTGTGAGATATTGTTTCTCTTTACCAACGTTCTTTCTGCTGTTTATGATAAAGTACCCATGATCATATTTTGTATTACCTATCCTCATTATTGCAGCTAGAGTAAATGACTGGATTGTACTTTATCCTTGTCATGCTTTTCCTTCAGCCCTTTGCAGAACTGGATAGGTGTCCTGTGTCTAGCCAGTGCCTCTGCTGCTTTTCCAGAGCCAACATTGTCTAATCTGCTGGAATATTTGGCTCCTAGAAGAAAATCCATCTTTCTGACATCACTGTGATGGGAGAGGAAGCTGGAGCTGTGTGTGGGCAGGCAACTAAATAGGGGAAGATTAAAGTAGGGAAGAAATGAATTATGTTTTGTTTCATTAGAAGGATCTGCACAATTAGAAGTGCCCCCCCCAATCCTTTTTGGTTTTCTTTTTTTTCCTGAAGCAGCCAAATCTCTGCTACAACAATTGTGGTTAGATTTTTTTCCAGGTTTTAATGATGGTCTCAGTGCACCCACTGCCAGTGCTTTAACTTTTGCCAGTCAGTACTACTGTGAAAACAGTGGGTGTAAATTTGGTGGGCCAAATATTTTCTTGTCTGCTCTTCAGTCTGTAACCTGAATACTGACTCCCACGCAACCTGTGTTTCTTAGTGCCTGAAGAGAAAAGGGGTTATAGTGTCAGATGGGAGCACTAGTTCCTGCACTGAGTATTGTTTTATCAAGTCCTCCCCCTTACTACCAAAAATGCCCTTAGTATCCCATCTATCTTATCTTGCTGCATTATTCACATATCCTGAGACCTCAGATGTAAATGCTGAGGTTTTATAGTGAGGTTCTCAAATCCAGCTGTACAGGTTACACCTGCACTTTCGGAAAAGCACTGCACCATATGAGGGATATCCCATGCCCTTTTCCATCCAATGAGCTCTTTGTAGACCCCAGGACAGACCCCAGAGATAAATATGATGCACTGCCCTGCTAACAGGAGCTGTATCTGCATGAGATTCTTGGCATTCTAATTTAGGCATGTCCAGCACTTCAGTGTGACAAAGGGCATTGCTTTTGCTGCATAATCCTGTGTCCATCCTGTAAAACCTTGTCTGTTTTATTGAGAAGGGATTGTGTAAGAAGGCAGCAGGACTGGTCTGCTGCTGCCAGATCCCTATGCAGTGGGGTTTTTTTTTCTCCTCCAGCCTTTCCAGGGCCCTACAGACTGCTGGGTAATCATTTTTCCGACAAATCATTAAATTTTCTAAATGGTAGGGGTCAGAGAGCAGCACTGAAGTTTTGGCAGAATTGTCATTTCCCCTAGTTGCTTGTGAATCTTCACCATTTTGTTCCACTGGTTAAAAGAAGAAAAAACAGTAGAACACAGGAAAAATAAATGAAATCTTAAAGTGAGAATCTGAGAATGAAACATTAATGTGTTTGTTCTCTCTGTTGCGAGAAAAGTACCTTTCACTGAGTAGCTTATTTAAAGAATGGAAAAATAATAAAAAATATTTATAATGTCAGTTTTTTCTGAAGAAACAGTAGAAACACAATCGTTTGGAAGGTTTTCAAACAGATTTTTTTTTTGTTTTTGCTTGTATAAATAATATATTTGCCTTTCCCAGCCTCAATTGGTAGCAGTAAGAACATTGACACTTTTCTGTTTTGGCAGCTAAACCAGTGTGTGTGAAGTACTCATTGCTGCAGTGTATTGATGTTAAAAATTCTCCTGGGAACACACTGCACATTTTCTCAGCAATATACCAGGCTGTTGCTTGCTGAAAGTCTTAAATTCAGGATGTTTGTAGTTCAGGCAGTGCAAAAGAAAGCATTAATGTGGAAGCTATCACCTCCAAAGCAAGTGGATCTGGGTGTCTGACACTGGTTTTCAGCTGTTTTCTGGAGGACAATGGTCTCTCTAATTTCATTTCCTGAATGCACAATTTGAAATAATATTTATGTTAGAAGAGTGATTGACTTTCTAAGGAGGAAAAATAAATAGTGATTAGCAAATCCATTTCTGACTTAGCAAATCAGTATCGTTTACAAAAAAATCTAATTAAATCCAGTGCAGTAAGTGTGGGTTTGCAGGTAATAACAATGGTCTAACAGAGTTTAAGATATATAAAAACAGTAAAAAAATAGCATAAAACGATTAGTTTTCTGTCACTGCTTGTACTTGTAGAATTTGTTTTGACACATTAACACTGGCATTGTGTGTGTGTTTGATAGTTTATACTCAGCTGTGTGCAAAGGATCTTAACAAAATCTGTGTTTCATTTTTCAGAGGTTTAAGGACTTTAGAGAGTACAAGAAACTCCCTGTTTCTAAGAGTTTTTAAACTAAAGAGATTGAATGGTTGAAGTCCACACTCAGTGGGAGAACAGTGCAGTTCAGCAGAAGTATGCAACTGATCCAGTTTTTACCAAGAGTTCCAATTATAAAATATGAAACATGTTGAGCTTGAATATGGAAGAACAATAGACAGCAGGGCCAGAATTCAAAATTATCCTGTAAACAGAATCCCCCAAAGCAGAAGATGACATTGAGAAGGGGAAGCTGCAGAACGTTTCATACACATAAGACAACAAATTGCAGTTATGGACTGGGGACAACTGATCAAGGAACCATCTTGTGGAAGGGGGGTTAGTGTAAACATTTTCCTGGGATTTAAACACAAGAGTAGTCTAAAAAAACATGAAAACATATTCCTGCTCAAAGTTAGCCTCAGGTGTATTGAGTTTCATGCACCTAGCTACAATGAAGATGTGGAAAAAATTGGACACTGCACAAAGGGGAGCAATAGAAATGATCAGAGGACTGACAAACATGCCCATGAAGAAAAGTTGAAAGTATTATGGTTATTCACTCTAGAGAAGTTTGAAAGGGGAGTTTTGTAAATCTTCAAATACAGAACAGGTCATAGTAAAGATGAAGGAAACACTTCCCTCTGTGGGGCATTAGGTAAAGAGTTACTAATCTGGAAGGTCAGCAAAAAAAAAACAGGTTTAGGTGCAGCAGGAAAAACCTGTATCTTTAAGTAATAAAAATAAAGTAGTGAAATCCATTGCATATGGACACTTTGTGGACTGTCCAGCTCTGGAGACATACAGGAAAAAAAGAATTATTCCCCCAGGTTACAGAGAAGAAAGGTGAAAAGTTAAAGATTTTTCTTTACTGGGTAAAACTGACCTATTGCTGGACTGCTTTCTTATTTCTGTAAGAGCTGTTCTGTGCTGATGTTCTCCTGGAGCACATTGTACAGTTTACACAAACCCACCTCAGCAGGCAGAGGAAGGATGCCCACATGGAAAGCACACACCTGCTTCTGGTTGCAGCAACTTTTCATGGTACAGATGTAGGAACTTCAGCTATTTTCTGGACTATTTTCTGGGACTGGCTGGAATTTCTCTCCTTTTTCATTACTCCTGGAGCCGATAATATGAACATCACCTTCAGGGCAGTGACCTAAACAGTATAGAATTATAGTGGTTCTTTCTCTTTGTTTTCCAGGGAGACAGAGGCCTGGATGGATTCCCTGGAAAGCCAGGTGTGGAGGGGAAACAGGTATGTGGCAAATACTCAATAACTGGAAGTGTTTCTTTGGAAAGAGTGGAAGTTGACCCTAAAACTGAGACTTATCTTGGGCGGTTGCTGAATCATGACAGTACCCAGTCAAGTCCCTATTCCAAAGATCTTTGTTAGCACAGTTTTCTTTTTTTGTTTGTTTGGTTTTAAAATTAAACTAGAATGCAATTTACAGGAAATGCCAGTCCTTTAAATGTGATAGCTCAAATATTTGTCTTAATTTTCATTAAATACTTAAGAAAGCACTCAGAAATTCAGTTGTTTAAGCCCACAATAGGAAAGGAAGAGAACTAGATTTAATATATTTGGTTTGTTTTCAATAAAAAAAGCTTGGAATTATTTACATTTTTAAAACAAAAAGAAAACAGAAAATTGTCTGGAAGATGAATACATTTCTGCTGATCAGACACATACTGCTTTGTCTAAAAATGCTCTCTGTAGGTTCCACAGGACTGTTTTCATTACCCAGGGAATGATACCTAATGAGAGGCATCCTTTTCTTCCAAGGACCTTCTGGTCTAAATAGCAAAGGACAGAATAAGAAGCAGAGGCCAGAAGTGATTTGCCAAAAGCCATGCAGCTAATCACTGCCACACTTGAGCCTGATGCCTCCAGGGTGCAGCATCTGCATCCTGCTCTGTTCCTCAGCCATAGTTTACCTTGTACCAAGAAGTGTGTGTCTAGTTAGTGTTTATCAGTATCCTTGCAAGATGGAAATATTTTCTGGTGTTACAGATGGATAAGGAACTAGTTTATACTTGCAGCAAATGTAGATGAAGTAGGAAATGGCAGAGGAATGTGTAGATGGATCCTGTTTGTTTACTACTTCAAAGGAACAATTTCTCCAAATGAAACCCTGTTACAGAAGTTGAGTTTTCTGAAGCATTTATTCCTTTTTCATGTCAAGACACTTATATGGGGGTAAATCTTCATGCCTGAATTTTATACTAAATTTTCTGTTTGACACTGATATATCACTGAACTGCAGTTCTTCTGAATCAGCTGAAATTGGATTGGTGTTATTGTGGTTGCTGTGGAATCACCATTGTTATTCTCTTTCCTCTGTGCACCAAAGTCAAAGAAGCCTCATGTGTTCTATTAATTCCTCCTGTGTGCAACAGGACATCACTGTCTGTGCTGCCAATACCTGCAGCCTTGTTTCACCCACACTTTAGAAACAGAGTTTTCTTTCAATTTTGCCTCTTTATAGGGTCCTCCTGGCAGCCCTGGCCCTCCTGGTACTAGTGGGACCAAAGGAGACAAGGTAAGTTGGGATGGGATGCACACAGTGGATTTAGAAACACATTTGTTAATTCTTCCTTGGGCCCTCTGCTGGAAATATCGAGGCTGTTGATATTTATATTGTACTAATATTTCTCTGTTTGTATAGAACAAAAGCTTATATATATTTAAATGCTTCACTTTTCTGACATGGCTTCAGTCTGAAATGGGTGTGAGTGTTAAAATGAGTCTGGTTATGGCTCCTCTGGTCTTAGTTCAATGCTCATAGTGAAAGTAGAAGGAAATAGAGTGTAGTTGGGGTCAGGAAATCTTTCTCATCTAAGAAATGTGGGTAGGAATGTCAATATTTTTGTGTAGAAGATGTTTCTCTGGCCCAGGAGATGTAGAATTGACTCAAAAAGTTACAGAATTTCTCTGAGCCTCATACCTACAAAATAATTATTCACTGCTCTAAGCAGCAATTTTGACCTTGTTATTTTTCAGAGTTGTTAAAACTATTCAAGGTAGACTTATGTTTTCTCCTCTGTTAGAGATGACGCTGTGGTTTTGGTATTTCCAACCCAGTTCTTTGGCAGGAGTGGAAAGGCACGACCATTTCTGGGTTTCTTTCTCATTGTCTCCTCTGGACTATCCAAGAATGCAGAGATTGGAAGCAATTCCCACTATTCTCTTCCTTCAGTAGTGATCAGTCTTGAGTTCATAATACTTCATCCATATTTCAAAACCAGCTGCAACTATTGCTTCCAGGAGATGTTTATCTCCTTAGTCTGATATTTCAGAGTGGCTGGTGAATGTCTCTTTACTACTTCTTACATAATTTTAAGTCTTTCTAGAACAGGCCTGTTTGGATGGGGCCCTGAGCCACCTGATCCAGTGGGTGGCATGTCTGCTCAAGGCACAGGATAGGAAACAGCTATTTTGGACAGACTGGATTGATGGGCTAAGGCCAATAGGATCAGTTTCAACAAGCGAAGTTCTGGCTCGTAAACTTTGGCCACCAAAACAATCCCCTGCAGTGCTCCAGGCTGGGGGCAGAGTGGCTGGAAAGCTGTCCAGCAGGAAAGGCTCTGGGGGTGCTGGCCGACAGCAGCTGAAGGTGAGCTGGCGTGTGCCAAGCTGACATTTGGGGGGCCTGGTGGCCTTCTCTGTCAGCTCTAGTGTGGCCAGCAGGACCAGGGCAGTGATTGTCCCTCTGTGCTGGGCCCTGGGGAGGCCACACCTGGAGTGCTGTGTGCAGGTGTGTGCCCCTGGTAAAATGAGATTAGGGAAAAACACCTCTGACCAAATTAAGGTGCCAACGAGACCATCTTCCAAAGTCAACAACAGGGATTTCATTTAATAATAAATGGAAGGAAGAGAGATAGAAAGGAATAAAGAAGAGGAGGGTGAGAAGGGAAGTGGGGGCAGAAGGGATGGGAGACAAATAAGACAGAAGACAGTCCAAGCTGCTTGGTTCCGGCACTGTCCCATTGGTCCTTCCTCACCAAGCGCTTGTCTGTGCTGGGAGGCTCCGTGGTTCATGTGGAGGTGGGGGCTGAAGTCGTTCTTCTGGGTTTAACAATTTCCTCTAGTCCATGCTGCAGTGTCGTGGTTTTGAACCAGTAATTAACAAAAAGGGGAAAAAAGAATTATTTATCTCTTGCTGTGAGATATGGATTAAAATGAGAGCAAACCGGGCATAAAACTTAAAAGGAGTAAAGAAAGTTTATTGACAAACTATAAGAACACCAGAATAAACTTTTAGAAAAAACCTTTTCATTTCTCACTGCCTACCATTCTTTTGTTCACATGACAACAGAGACAAAAACTTTATAATTTTGATGGTTTAAATAATCTCAATTTTCTTTACAGTCTTTCCATCAGTTTCTGTAAAGAAACAGAAGTTTCTTTCTGTTAATTTATGGAGTTTGTCACAAGAAAACTATTTTTGTTATAGTTTCTCGTTTTTCTGATATCAGCTGCTCAGAGCTACTGTTATCAAAGCCCACCCCTCCCATTCCACATCACTCTGAAATGTGTTATGGGCCATGAGTTTGAGGATAGCATTTTTAAGGATAAGTTAGTCAAAGGCAAAAAAGTATTCTTCATCTGCTTCTGTGAGCTTCACTAGAAAACAGTTTTCTCATTGCCTCTCAAGGCTTCAAATCTCCCAGCACTTCACTATACTACAATTACTTCACTTTTTACTCAAATTTACACTTTGAACACCTTATTCCTCCCCATACTCTATTATGAATTAAAGGAGTTTTTTTTTCAGGACTTCATTGTCCATCTCCATAATTTTAACAGAAAGATATTTCAGCTTAATTAAAGCATCTTCTTAATTCTCTACCTTTCTTGAAGTCTCTTTTCTTTCTTGCCACTAGTAGTTTATAAAGTCTCTTTTCATGTTGATCACTCTCCTTTTCTCTCTCTGGATGAAAAGATTAATCCGCAAGTCTCATCTGGATGAGAAAGAGTTAAAATCTTGCTCAAGCTTTTGTAGATGGTTCGGTGATCTCTGCTGAACAGGAGCTGGAGCCGTTTGCGATGAAAAGTTCCTCATAGCTGCTTTTGAAGAGCGTGGTCTCTGTCTCTGCTTGCTGCAGGCTCAGAGCTCTTCTCCTTCTTCACTCGGCAGTTTTCTAGTGAATGTAGTTACAGCAAAACTTGCAGCTGAACCAGAGATCGGGCCGGGCCCGGCCCAGCCCGACCTAGCTCAGGGCAAGCCTCATCTCCCGGCCGGGAGATGAGAGACGCGGCAGGCCCGGCCCGGCCCCCGCCCAGCCGCATGGCTTGAGCAGAGAACCGGAGGCCAGCCGGAGCTCCGCCACCCTTCACAGTCAAGAAACAAAGAAGAACTACAGACTTCTGGTTGGACACTTTAAGGTGGGGTTCACAAGTTGATTCTACTTTTCAATGGCTAAAACTGCTGTCAATTCTCAGCAATGACCGATAATTGGTCAAGAGAAAAGACTCCCAAGAGCCCCTAGCAACTTTAACTTCCTTAAAGGTAAACTAACCCCATGACATGCAGATATCCATGGAGGCATTTTGTTCTTTTCCATGTGAAAGGAGGATGCAATTTGCCTGCAATGCTGATGCCCAAGGATAATTTCTGAGCTGCTAAAGCAGCCTCAGGGCTGGGTGGGGATGCGCCCCCACAATGCAGCACGGGCCGACAATCAGCTTGTATCGGGTTTTACAAGGCAGTGCTGTCCTCCTTCCTCAAGCAGCTATCGCTGACCAGGCTCCCTTGCTGTTTTCTTGGAAGTACTGGGCTGGGACAGGCACCAGGACCTACCTTTGGCAGGTGATGGCCACAGGGTCAGCAGTCATCTCTAGGGATCCGCCTGGTTCTGTCTCTGGGCTCAGTCCTCCGGCTGCCCCCGGAGGCAGCTGAAGGAGAAGAGCCGGCGCAGAGCCCGCCGGGCCGTCTTGGCGATGGAGCGCCATGGCCGTGGGGCCGGGGGCTGCGGGAGGGCTGCGCTGCCGGCGGGGCAAGCAGGAGCGCTGCGTGCCAGGGGCTGGGCAGGCAGCGGGCAAGCCCCTCCCGGCTCCCCAGCCCTGTGGGGCTCTTCCTGGGGAGGGGCGGCCTGGGCACAGCCAGCCTCAAGCCATGCTGCGCCGGCCTCCTCCGCAGGATCAGCAGGAGAGGCACAAACCGCAAACATCTTTGTGTGTTCCGGCAGTGCCGTGGGGAGAGTCTGGCTGTGCCCCTCGTCGCAGGGATCGCTGTCCAGGGTAGAAGCTTCTGGCTCTGCTTCCCCATCTTGCAGTGGGAGAGACAACGTGCTCTCTGACTCGCTGTCCCTCTCTCCTGCAGTGTCTGTGTCAGGGAGCTCTTCTTCCTCCCACTTGGCCAGTAGCTGGTCAAGCCGAGCATCCCTGGATGGAGCGTCCTTGTTGTTTAAGAGAGACCACAGCTCTTCATACCGGTCGGGGGGCACGAGCTGTGCGTAGTTTTCTGTCTCTCCTGCAGAGTCTTTCGTCCAGCCCCAAAGATTGTGTGGCACCGAGGGGCTTTCTTGATGCAGGGAGGAGAGGATTTCTTCCTCCAACTTCTCCAGCTCCTCTGCGTTGATATTCAGAGGATGCTTTGAAGCATCCTCAGGCCCCGTGCACAGCAGCTTGCCATGTGCAGTTTCCTCGGGCAGCTGATGAGCTCCCCTCTCCTCACAGGGGCTTCTAGATGAGGGAGAAGCTGTGAAGTCTGAGCTTACCTCAGACTCTGATGTGGGCATAAGCTTGCTGTTCTCCTCATCCCAGGGATCTTTGTCCTGGGTAGAAGATCCTACCTCTCCCTCTTTCTCTTTCAATAGGGGAAGCAACGTGCCCTGTGGGTCACTGGCCTCCTCTCCTGCAGCCTCTGTTACTGGGAGATCTTCCTCCTCCCAGTTTGGCTCTTTTGGAGGAGTGTCCCAGGACTGGGAGTTGTCAGAGACAGACTGCTGCTCTGACAACTGGGCAGGAGACAGGAGCTTAGAGAATTTTCCCCTCTCTCCTATGGTATCTTTCGTCAAGCCAGGAGCACTGGGCACCACCTTGGACTGTGAATGTACATCCTGGCAGACACTTGACTGCTCCTGGGTGCAGGTGGACCTGGTAGATGTGTCTTCATACAGGCACAGGGCAAGGCTTCTAAGCAGGTCTGCATAGATGTTGCCACTGTGCTGTTCCTGCACCTCAGTGAGCTCCTCCATCTCGCTGTGTCCCAGGTGTTTCCAGGCAGGCTGGGTCCCTGTTGGGAGCAGCATGCCCCCTGCACGTTGCAGGGGTGGCAGGCGAAGGCCTTGCCTTGCCGCTGACCCTCGCCAGAGCCTTTTAGCTGAGCTGTCCAGGGAAGGTGTTCCCCGGGCCCTGTGAGCAGCCACAGTGCCCCACAGAGAAGGTGGCACAAACTCTCGGTGGCTGCTGGCCACAGGGCCCATGGACCACGCTCTGCCTCTGGGATAAGCCCCAGAGGCTGCTGGGGCTGCTGGCAGAGGGGGCAGCTTGACCCTTGCCGAGGCTGCTCTTGGCATTTGCTCTCGGCATGGAGGTGTCACTGTCAATGGAGGGCCATGGAGCGGCGGCAAGTCTGACACGGACAACCTTTTTGGCCGTGTGACTGTGCCGCTGCGGAGCAGTGAATACCTGCCCTCCAGGCTGTCCTTCTGAGGACACCTCCATGAGGTGTTCTGTGTCACCTGTGTGAGGTGTCCTCTGAATCTGTCCCCGTGGAGGGGCACGATGGTCACCCATGTGACCTCCGCTGCTGCCTGCAGCAGCCTCCGTGGCACCTGTGGGAAGCAGGAAGAGGCGTGGGATGGCGGTGGCTGTGCGGACACACTGTCCCCCCACATGGAGACAAGCTCAGCTCTGGCCCTAAGGCAGGCTGGGCTGGGTTCCCAGCTGTGCTCGCTGTCTCTGGGGCATTCCTTCACCTGGGCCATGCTGGCACCGGCTCCTCCCCAGAGCAAGGCCTGGTGCCAGGCCTGGCTCTCTGCCTCCAGCATTCCCCCAGGTCCCAGGGCAGCCTCTCCCTCCATCCCCGGCCCTCACCTGTTGCCGCTTGGACAGCAATCGCTGCCCCTCACGGGGCTGGAAGTGGACGTTCTCGTCCCGTCTCTTTGACATCTTGGCAGTGCTCTGACGAACACTGGCCAAGGGCACCCAAAGAGCTGCTTCCTCCTGAGAAGCTGCTGCCTCGTGAGAGAGCTGCTGCCTCCTCAGAGAGCTGCTCTCCTGGGAGTGACAACGCGAGGGCTTTGGCCCTGTAAGAGCCCTCCACATCACCGCAGGCACCTGTGTCACAATGGCCTTGGGGCACGATGCGAGCGTGGGTCATAAAGGCCTGGTGGGCACGGCCACCCCTTGTCACGGAGAGACATGGAAACACCCTTGGTCACAAAGGCCTTTTTTATGCTTTTCCCTCCTAACTTTGCCTGTTCCTGTTTTTCCAATGATCTTCAGCTCTCCCTTTTCCTACCACATGTGTTCTTCCCAATCCTCCCCAAAGGAGCTCTGTGCCCTGCCAAACTGCTTTTCCCACCCAGCCCACCATGTATCCCACCCCTCGTCCCCCCTTTCTGTGGAAAGATAATCAGGAATGTAAAAGCTCTGATACCACTTCATTGGGCTACTATTGTAAAAGACAATAAAAAGTGTTTTTTGCAATTATTAACAACAGAGGAGTGCTAAGGAACATATCAAGAGCTGAGGTGCTGAATGCTTTCTTTGCTTCAGTCTTGGACAGGCAGATCAATTCTCAGATGACAGCCAGCCCCCTGAGCTGGCACACAAGGACAGGGAGCAGACCAGACCCCTGCAATCCTGGAGGCAGTAGTTAGTGACCTGCCATGCCACTGAAACACTGATACGTCTGTGGGCCTGTAAATGAGGCTTGGACTTTTTGGGTGTAAATAAAAGTCAACTCATTTATTAAACAAAACACCAATGGAGGCAGGAGCCCAGAATAATCCTGAGCCCCAGTCGGCAAATCAGACAAACAGTAGGGCAATACCCTACACTGGACGCTCCATTGGGGGCTATGTTCCACCAGAAGACCCACGGTGAAGTCCTGGTGCAACCTTTATTACCGCCCTCTGTTCGTGATGGGTCCATTCTTGATTCTCTCTCTGATTGGCTCATTTTGAGGGTTCTTATTGGTCCTTATTGGGGTGCATCCTAGACCAATCATTTTCTCAGGGCGATGAGTGATTGGTTAGCTCTTCCACCAATTAGTGTCCGAGACATCGAGGTCACGCACTGATGTCATGTTCTGGAATGTTCCCTCAGTTCACTGAATCCTCCATGATGTTAAAGAGCCGCTCATTTACTTTCAGCCAGCCTTAGTTCCGTTAACTCCTACCTGCACAAATTAATAGACTTCATTCCCCCTTCCCCATAGAACCACAAACCCACTCATAACAGATATTAAAAATTAATTAGAAACATGTATCAATCAACAGTCTATGACTAAACATGAACAACCAATCAACTTGCTATAACCATCGATTTACTTATAACAGGCCTGGCTGGGAGTCCCCCAAGAGTGCTGAGGGAGCTGCAGAAGGGCTCCCTAAACTGCTGTCCATCCTTTATTGTCAGTGCTGGCCAGTCCACCTGGGAGGTCCCAGGTGACTGGAGGTGCCAATGGGACACCCAGGCCCAAGAAGGGCTGCAGGGAGGATGTGAGGAACTGCAGGCCTGTCAGCCTGACCTCGGGGCCCGGCGAGGTTCTGGAGCAGATCATTGTGAGGGGGATCACACGGCCCAGAGAGGACAACTGAGGGATCAGGCCCAGCCTGATTTAGGGTTTAGGAAAGGCTGGTCCTACCTGAGCAACCTGATGTCCTTAGGGCTGAGCATGACACGCCTCAGGGCTGTGTGAAAAGTTGTGGATGGAGTCTCCCTGGACTTGAGCCAAGCCTTTGACTCTGTATCCCACAGCACAGTCCTGGAAAAGCTGACAGCTCAGGGATTGTGCTGTGGGCACTCTGCTGGGTTAAGAACTGTCAGGATGGCTCTGTCCAGAGAGTGGTGGGGAATGGTGCTGCATCCAGTTGGTGTCTGGTGACTAGTGCTGTCCCTTGTGGCCAGTCCTGTTCAGTTTCTGTCCTGCTGATGTAGCCAAGGGCATTGAGGGTATCCTCAGTAGGAAATTTGTGATGACACCAAGGTGGGTGGGAGTGTTGATGGGCTGAGGGTAGGAAGGATCTGCAGGGGGATGTGGACAGGCTGGATTGATGGTGTAAGGCCAGTGGGGTGTGGTTCCAGAAGAGCCAGGCCTGGGTCCTGCCCTTGTGTCCCAAGAATCCCCTCAGTGCCCCAGGCTGGGGCCAGAGTGGCTGGAAAGCTGCCTGGCAGGAAAGGCCATGGGGGTGCTTGTCAACAGTGGCCAAACATGATCCAGCATTTGCCCAGGTGGGTAAGGGTGCTGGTGGCCTCCTGGTCTTCTGTGTCAGCAGCAGCGTGGCCAGCAGGACCAGGGCAGTGATTGTCCCTCTGAGCTGGGCTCTGGGGAGGCCACACCTGGAGTGCTGTGAGCAGGTGTGTGCCCCTGGTATGGTGTGGTCAGTGAGAGATGCCTGTGTGTGAATGAAGGTGCCAAAGAGACCATCTACCAAAGTTAACAATGGGGATTTTATTTAACAAGAAATGTGGGGTAGAGGGATAGGGATGGGAGAGGGGAGAGGGAGAAGAGGAGAAGGGGTAAAGTTGGGGTGGGGTGCCAATGCCACCCGGCCCTGCCACCGGGAGCCGATCATTCTCAGGGGGAGCCGGCATCTCAGGGCCTCCTCCTGGTCCTGGCTCTGGGCTCATTCCTCTCGCTGCCCCCGGAGGCAGCTGAAGGAGAAGAGCCGGCGCAGAGCCCGCCGGGCCGTCTTGGCGATGGAGCGCCATGGCCGTGGGGCCGGGGGCTGCGGGAGGGCTGCGCTGCCGGCGGGGCAAGCAGGAGCGCTGCGTGCCAGGGGCTGGGCAGGCAGCGGGCAAGCCCCTGCCGGCTCCCCAGCCCTGCGGGGCCCTTCCTGGGGAGGGGCGGCCTGGGCACAGCCAGCCTCAAGCCATGCTGCGCCGGCCTCATCCACGGCAGCCGAGGCACACACTGCAGATGTGTTTGCCTCTTCAGGCAGTGCCATGGGGAGAGGCTCGCTGACATCGCCCTCATCGCTGTCCGCAGTCAAAGATGCTGGCTCTTTTTCTTCTTCTGTTGGGAGAGACTGTGCACTCTCTGGCTCATTGTCACTCTCTCCTGCTGCTCCTCTTTCTTCCTCCCACTTTTCCAGGAGCTCGTTTAGAAGAGCATCGCAGGGCAGTGACTCGCCAGAGGTGGAGCACAGCTGTTCCAACAGGTCGGGAGCTGCCGTCTCTGCCTTGTTTTCTGCCTTGTTTTCTGCCTGTCCTCCCGAGTCTGTGGTCACGCCCGAAGTGCCGTGAGGCACCTGGGAGCCTGCAGCAAGTTCCGGGGTGACCCTTGACTCATCCCTGAGGACACATCCTGCTTTGCCTTGCGGTGGCAGAAACAAGGCACTCTCTGGCTCGCTGTCCCTCTCTCCTGCTCCTTCTCTGTCAGGGAGCTCTTTTTGCTCCCAGTCTTCCAGGAGCTCCTTAACGAGAGAGTCACAGGACAGCGAGTCGTCAGAGACGGGGCCCAGCTCGGCCAGCAACTGGTCCAGAGACACCAGCTCAGAGGACTTTGGTGTCTCTCCTGCAGCGTCTTTGGTCACGCTGCAAGTGCTGTGAGGCACCGTGGGGCCTGCAGCTGGCTCCAGAGTGGGGCTTGGTGTATCCTTGAGGATGCACCTGGGCGTCGTGGGGCTTTCTTTGTCGTGCAGGGGGGAGAAGCTGCATCCAAACAACAGCTCATCCGCCTCCTGCAACGTTTTATCCGCACGACACAGCAAAGCCTCAACATCCTCAAGGCACAGCTGCTTGTCACGCGCACTCTGCCCGGTGGGCCGACGCATTCCCTCCCCTCCCTGACGTCCACTTAACCACTTTGTGGTTCTCAGGGTGGACTCAATGGGCCTGTTCTCCCGCAGATGTGGGCCCAGCTCTCTGAAAACGTCCTTGCAGACGCTGCTGCTGGGCCCTCCCATCAGCTTGAGGAGCACCTCTCTCTCAGAGTGCTCCAGCTGTTTCCAAACTGGCAGGGTCTGAATGTCGAGCGGGTCCCCACGTGCAGGTTGAATGGGTGGCAGGTGACTGTCCTGCCTTCCCGCTGACCCATGCCGCTTGTACAGCAGGGGCTGCCACTCACGGGGCTGGCCGCGAGCGTTCGCCTGCTGCTTCTCAGACATCTTCTGTGTGCTTTGCCAGACACTGGCCACAAGCACACCGGGTAGCTGCTGCCTTCGGAGAAGCTGCTGCCTCCAGTGAAGCTGCTGCCTCCTCAGAGAGCTGCACTCCTGAGAGTGGCGACTGTCGGTATTTATAGCCCCCATGGTCATGACGTTGACCTGTGTCACAATGGCCTCTGCACGTGACGTCACCGCGGGTCACAAAGGCCTGGTGGGCAAGGCCACGCCCTGTCCCTGAGGCCTGGCGGTTTCCATGCAGCCAAGCCTGGTCACAAAGGCCTTTTTTAGGCCTTTTCCTTTTAACTTTGCCTTTGCTTGTTCTGGTTCCAATGACCTACAGCTCTGTGTTGTGCCACCTTGTGTGTTCCTCCCCTAAACATCCCCAAAGAAGCCCTGTGCCGTGCTGAAGTGTTTTACCCACCCAGCCCACCATGTGTCCCGGCCCTGAGCCCAGGCAGAAGGATCATCAGCAAGGCAAAATTCTGTTTGAATTTAATCTGGCCACTACTGTAAAAGACAATAAAAAGTCTTTGTTAGAAGAGATTAGGAACACAGGAGTGCCAAGGAAAAATCTCCTTTCTTTATTCGATGTGGGGGTGAGGGGAACATGGTCACAAAGGACGAGGAAAAGGCTGAGGTAGAGAATGCCTTGTTTGCCTCAGCTTTCAGGAGTCAGATGGGTTATCTGGAGGACAAGCAGTCCCCTGAGCTGGCACACAGGGACAGGGAGCAGACCTGACCCTCTGCAATCCTGGTGGATGTCACTGGTGACCTACAGAGCCGCTGAGTCCCTGACAAGTCTATGGGGCTGCCCAGAGTCCCCCAGGGGTGCTGAGGGAGCCCATGGAAGAGCTTGCCAGGCAACTCTCCCATCCTTTATTGTCATCATTCCTGGCCAGTCAGGGAGGTCCCAGGTGACTGGAGGTGCCAGTAGGACACCCAGGCCCAAGAAGGGCGGCAGGGAGGATGTGAGGAACTGCAGGCCTGTCAGCCTGACCTCGGGGCCCGGCGAGGTTCTGGCGCAGATCACTGTGAGGGGGATCACACGGCCCAGAGAGGACAACTGAGGGATCAGGCCCAGACAGAATGGGTTTAGGAAAGGCAGGTCCTGCCTGAGCAAACTGATCTTCTTTGAGGTCACTTGCCTCAGGGCTGAGGGGAAAGCTGTGGATGGAGTCTCCCTGGACTTAAGCCAAGCCTTTGACTCCGTATCCCACAGCACAATCCTGGAAAAGCCCAGGGCTTGGGCAGGGGCACTCTGCTGGGTTAAGAACTTTTGGGATGGCCGTGTCCAGAGAGTGGTGGGGAATGGTGCTGCATCCAGTTGGTGTCTGGTGACTAGTGCTGTCCCTTGTGGCCAGTCCTGTTCAGTCCTGTGGCCAATGGCATTGAATGTGCCCTCAGTAGTAAATTTGTGATGACACCAAGGTGGGTGGGAGTATTGAGTTGCTGGAACGTAAGAATACTCTGCAGGGGTATGTGGCCAGGCTGGATGGATGGTGTGAGGCCATCAGGATGAGGTTCCAGAAGAGCAAGGTCTGGGTCCTGCCCTTGTGTCCCAAGAAGCCCCTGCAGTGCTCCAGGCTGGGGGCAGAGTGGCTGGAAAACTGTCCAGCAGGAAAGGCTCTGGGGGTGCTGGCCGACAGCAGCTGAAGGTGAGCCGCATGTGCCCAGCTGGGTAAGGAGGCAGGCAGCCTCCTGGCCTTCTTTGTCAGCCCTAGTGTGGCCAGTAGGGCCAGGGCAGTGGTTATCCTTCTGTGTTGGGCACTGTGTAGAAGTCTTGCATTCAGTTCTGGGTCCCTCATGAAAAGCAGGAGATTGAGGTGCCAGAGTGTTGCCAGAGAAAGGCAGTGCAGTTGATGAAGGGTCTACAGGGCAAATGCTATGAAGAGTTGCTGTGGGAGCTTGGTGTATTCTGTGGAAAAGGAGGCTCAGGGGGGACCTTATTGCTTGCACAACTCCCTGGCAAGTGGTTGTAGCCAGGTTGGGATTGCTCTCTATTCCCAGGCAGCCAGCAACAGGACAAGAGAAAATGGCCTCAAGCTATTCCAGGGAACATTCAGGTTGTTCAGAAGGAAGAATTTGTTCACTGAAGGGTTTCTCAGGCATTGGAAGGCTCTGCCTAGGAAGGTGGTGGGGTCACCATCTCTGGAGGTGCTCAGTGAATGACTGAATGTGGCACTCAGTGCTCTGGTCTTGTTGCCATAGTGGTGTTCAGTCAGCGGTTAGACTCAGTGGCCTTGGAAGTCTTTTCAACCTTAATGTTTCAGTGATTCTATCTTTAAGATTACTTCCAACCCAAACCATTCTTTGCTGCTCTGAATAAATAATAAAGAATAATTGAACTTAAGAGAAAAAAAAAAAATGAAAGGTCATAGTCTGGGTGTTGTGGTTTTAAAGCAGTAATTAAAAAAATACTAGAAAACTTACTTATTTCTTGCTCTGAGATATGGATTAGAACAAGTGCAAACAGGCTTAAAACTTAAAAGGAACAAAGAAAGTTTATTAACAAAACTGCAAGAATAAGAACACCAGAATAAAACTTCCAGAAAACCCCCTTTCTCCCCCACTACCCAGCCATTCCCTTGTTCACATGACAACATAGAGACAAAAAACTTTGGAACTTTGGTGTTTGAAACAGTCCCAATTCCTGCTAGAGTCTTTTCATCAGTCTTTGTAGAGAAACAGAAGTCTTCTTCTGCTAATCTATGGAGTTTCTCACAAGAAAACTATTTCTGTTATAGCTTTCTATTTCTCTGATGCCAGCTGCCCGGAAATCTGTCATCAGTTTTCTCTTCCCATTTCACATCACTCTGAGGTGTGTTATGGGTCATGAGTCTAGGGATGGCATTTTTAAGGATGAGTTACTCAAAGGCAAAAGTTCTCTTCATCTGTCTCTGTGAGGCTCCCTGGAAACAGAAGTTTTCTCTTTGCCTCTCAAGGCCCCAAATCTTCAACTATTACTTCTCCCCACTCTTTTCCAGCACCTCACTGCACCACAATTACTCCACCTCTTGCTTAAAATCCACACTTTGAACACTCCATTCCTCCCAATATACTCTGTCATGAATTAAAGGAGTTTTTTCAGAACACTACTGTCCATCTCCATAGCTTTAACAGAAAAATATTTCAGCTATAAAAGCATCTACTTATTCTCTCTTCTCCATCTAAAACCTATTTCTTTTCTTCACTGTCTTTGATGGTTTTATGATGTCATCTTCATGTTGACTATCCCTCTCTCTCTCTTCCTTCTCTCTCTCTGGGAAGAGGAGTAATCTGTAAGTCTCATCCAGGTAGTAAAAGAGTTCAAGTCTTGGAAAGCTGCAGATGTTCATGGTGTCAGGTTTCAGTTCAGCAGCAGAAACTGCAAACCAAGCCAGGCTGGCCGGCTCCGTTTCTCCCCCCTCCCCCCCTCCGCCCTCTGCGGCCTTGTCCGGCCTGGAGGGGAGGGGAGGAGGCCGATACAGAGCCCTGTTGCCTCTTCAGAGGCTGGAAACCAAAGAGAACAAGAGAATTCTGGCTTTACATCTTAAGGTGGTGTTCACAAGTTCATCTCACTTCTCAATGGTTACAAACACCGCCAATTCTCAGAAATGACCAATAATTGGTCACAAGAAAAGACTCCCATCAGTCTCCAGCAGCTTCAACTTCCCTAGCTCCCAAAGCTATCTTAAAGGTAAAGTCTCCCCAGGACACTGGGTCATTCAGAGATTCACATAAGTAATGAATAAATAGTGTGGAAGGAAGCTATGTGATAAACTTAACACCAGTCTATGCCTAAATTAAAGGATAAACCTTCTGTATGCACCATCTTAAAGCATAATTAATGGTGGACAATGCTGAAGAAAAATTACCTGGGACAAATTGATACCCTAGATGGCAATAAATCTTAGAAAGAGGTGTCCTGCAACCACTATGGCATGATTTCCTCTATAAAATTATTTGGGGAAAATGGTACCATTTCCCATGTTTTTTGCAGTTATTTTGGTTACTAACAAACAAAAGCATTTTGACCTCTTAAATATCTGTCCCCCTGGAGGTCTGTTAGGGATCTAAGCATCAAATAGTTTATTCGTGTGGTAAGTGTGCAGACCAAATACAAGACTTTTTGAAGAATAAATCTAATGCTATTGCGCATCCAATGCATCATTCATTTTAAGTCACTGAATGTCATCAAAATGTAAAACATCACAGTAACACAGACACTACTACAGCAAATTTCTAGATGTATTCATCTGCAGAGCAGAGAAAACAGAGTCAAATGAGATTGTGTGTCCAGATCTATTAATTATGAGATGGTATTGAAAATAAGAATGTACAACAACAGTTGGAAAACATTCTCAGGATGTTGCTTTTATTTTGCACTGTTGTGTAATGTGCCATGTTGTGTTCTACGTATGTTTTTTCATTTATTTTGTATTTCCTTGCAGGGTGAACCAGGACTTCCAGGATTGCCTGGCACTCCAGTAAGAATTTTTTTAGCTTTCACAAACTTTCTAGCATTATTGCATGAGAAGAGAAAGTAGAAATGCAGGGTGGGAGGATATCACTGAGAAATGTTCTTAAATACTTTTGGGTTTTGGTTTTTGTTTCTTAAAGAAGTTTTAAGAAGTGAAGACTTTTGAAGAAGGCATGTGACAGGTTCCAATGAGATGCTCTGCCATAGTTTTGGGAGATTGTGAAGACCAGGACTTGAGGCAATGAAAGCATTGCCTCAAGTGCATTAGACAGAGCAATACTGTGACAGGACTGTGTGGTTTCTGACAGTTGTTGAGTTGATTCCAAGTGGCCTTTGGTACATAGAGCCTGTGAAAGTTAAAAAAGCAAATGAAATTTCAGTATTGAGTAGCTGTGTGTCTTTGACATGGACTTGAGCATAAGGCAGGAGAAGAAAAGGCAGTTTCAGATGAAAGGGAATGATCTTTCCTTGGCTTACATCTGGAAAAGTCCTGGTGGAATATAAAACAACTGGAACTTGCTGTGCTGAAATCAGGAAAGCAATCATGAAAAAATTAAACAGAAAACAGAAGAGTGGGGTTTATCTTTCCTGTGGCACTAAATTAACATTCTTTATGTGTCCCACTGCCTTCAGCAGTGCCTTTCACTGATGCCAGACACATCCCTGGCAGGGATGTAAGGATGTCCAGAGACTAGTATTGTGTGTATGAGGAGGTCATCTCCGAGTGAATGAGGAAAGATTTACCACTACATATGCAGAGGAGAGATCTAGAACTGAGCAAAAGCAGAACAAAGCAGTTTGGGAGTATTCCTTTAACTTTCCAAAAAAAATATTATTGAAATTAGGAAATAGCATTCTTCAACTAAAGACAAGAATGAGAGGCTCCCTGGTAATCACAGGAAAGTCAGCAGGCAATTCCCTTACTCAGAATGTGGTAGAAAGTAAAGGAATTAGGAAAAGAAAACTATGAAAAAACAGCCTATTTGGGTAAGAACATTTTGCTGTGCTGCTCAAATGTGATATAAATTAAGGAACAGCAATTACCAAGAAATTTTGAATGATGTGTATAACCCCTGAAAATGAGTTTGACTGATGGGGCATATCCCAAACCAGTCTGCCTGTTACATGTTTCCTTCTGCATTCAATAGATCTTTGTGATTAGAATAAAACAAGACCTGGGGAATTTACTAACTTGTTTATATAATGAGATAATTAATTAGGTTCTTACTGTTTCTACAGCCACCCAAATCACTTCACAGGTGAGAGAAAACCTTGTTTCAATCTGAGCTCTTTAAATAGAAAGCATCTTCCAGCCTGCAACAGGATTAGAGGAGCTGTAGGTGTTACTATGCAACTTGAAGGAACAGCAAGGGGAGAAACAGACCCTGTGGGGGCCCATCATACCTATGGCACCTTCTGCCTTGTATTTACTCTTGCCATCCTTTATGACTCTTCATTTCTGTTGCAGGTGCGTACTGAAGGCCTAAAAGGAGAGGAAGTAAGAGAGACTCAATATCTCTTCTTTCATTGCAAGGATATTTTAATGTAATTCTGTTTCCTGTTAGGTTAGATTTTGCTTTAAAATAATAATTTAAAGGGAAGGGGGATGGAAGTTTTATTAGGACATCAAGAAATAAATTTTCTTATTTACAGTGGAGAAAATAACCAAAAAAGGAAAAAGGGTAATGCCATTTTCAGATGTAGAGAATCTTACATCAATGAGAAGTATAAATTGTAGAGTCAGCTGTGCAATTATTTAAGGACAGGGGTATGTTAACATTAGTATTAAACTTTATTTGAGTTTTATGTCTGATTTGTCTCTGAACCTGGGCACTCAAACAGGGGGACATATCTGTCAGTTGTGTTTAGTCCTATGTATAAAATGTATATATATACTTAAGTTTTGATTTTTTTTGTTGGTAGATCTATAATTTGCATTTAGCTGTTACTTAATACAATTGTATGCATCATGTAAATAATACTTTAAGGCCCTTCAGAACTCTCTAGGCTTGGGGAAAATGCTGGTGGAAGCTGCTTATGCAAAAAAAAAACGCTCTTCTCTACCACCAAACCCCAACCCAGAGTCTTTTAGTGGAATATCCAGGATATCCCAGCATCCACTACCTTTGAAAAACAGAGAACCAGATATGGATAAGTGCCTATTGAATGTGGGTGGATCAGTCTGTCTGCAGTCTAGTGAGTGCTGATAATTTGAGTAGCCAAGAGATTAAGGAGAAAACCAGCTGGTCTCTGCACTGGTTCTTCAGGACTGGTGGGGAAAGTGGTGGTATAGGTTCTGTAAAGACAGACAACATGTCTAATGTGCTCATGCACATTTTCATAAAGATATTTTAACACTTTTTTAAAAAAAAAAACCCAAACATTCCTGTAGGGAAAGCCGGGGCCACGAGGACCACAAGGCCAACCTGGACTTCCTGGACCTCCAGTAAGTTGTTTCTCTCACTACTTGCAATTTCAGAAGCTGAAACTCAGGCTGGAGTGAGGCATATGAAAATTTTATACATTTTTCAGGCTCTAAAATATTTAAATAGTGCCCACAGCCTCCAGTTTTCTTCATTGCTGAGAGAAGGTGTCGTGCTGTGGATGGCCTGTCTGAACACAGGGAAATGACAACCAGGACATGGGCAGACTTTGCCTTAAGGCTGTTGTCATGCAGACCCTGAGCATTTTTCTATTTCTAATGTCCTGAAGAGCTGTGTGGGCATTCAGCACATCTCAGAGAGGCACTGACTGATAACTTGTGAGCTGTCATGTCATGAAGGTCAGGGAATAGTTGCTGTCAAAGGGGTTTGAGTTATGCCACAAGGTTGTGGCTGAAATATTTTCTGGATGAAAACTAGGAATTGAGTATGTGTGTTTATATTTCAACACAATTTTTACAACAGTTTGTGCCAACATTCTTACTTCTGACTTAAATTGTAGCCTATTCCAGTTATATTTTATGACCCAGCTCTGCAGGATGTCTCAGTTCAGACTGTCACTGCTGCCTCATTTGCAAGCACTCTGTTTCCTCTCTTTAGAATTGCTTGTTGTGTTTCACTGTTGATTGGCTTTAGTAAAATTGATGGCATTGTGAAGATGTGTTATTTAGGTAAATCTGGTTTGAATTATGTAATTTAAATATAGTTGTGTGCTCTGTATTTAATCAGGGCATTGTCACTTTATCTTGTTTACTCATTCTTTTCTGCTCACAGGACAACATAATTATCAGGTAAGAGTTGTCTAGGTAGCCATGCAATAATGGTAGCATGAAACAGCTAGGAAATCATATATAGTTCACTGGTTTCTTATTCTGTTAACTTTCTAAATCTTTTCACTTTTAAAGGGAGAACCTGGTCAGGAAGGCAAGCCTGGAGTCCCTGGTTTGCCAGGTCAAAGGGTGAGTTGGTTTTTTAATTTAATCAGTCTTGGGAGGCTCGAGATAGCTTTGTTCAATAAGGTTTGCTACTTTCACCCTTACATATACTTGTGCTTGTCTACTCATATAAGAATCCTGAGGCCCAGATCCACTTTCCTGTGTTCCTTATTTATGGTCCAGGAACTTTCAGTACCTCTTGGAGCTGACAGGTTGAATGCAGTTCAGGTTCTCTCTTGCCATGTGCTCTCCTGTATTTATATCTGCTCCTTACTGCTAAGGGGTTGCTCGATACGACTCTGCGTGTGCAGAACCACCACTAATGTGTTCAGTTTGAAATTTCAGAGAAATTTGTTGTCCTGGAAGTCAAATGAGTGTAAAGATTCTTGCAATACTTATTATTTTCTGTTCTGTTTGGTCTGTACACAGAAAGAGGGTCCCCAGAAATGGTAGCTGGTACACCATTCTCTGCCAAGAGCTTAGTTTTCCTATATATGAAAATATCTTAGATTTTTTCTAACATGGAATTGTATCTTCAAATATTTAAGTCCTGCTAAAAGGTTATTATTACACTCATATTCTAAACCTGCTTTTCCTTGCTTGAGCCTGTTCATATGAAGAACATCTCACTAGACAACACAGAATATCCTGAGCTGGATGGCACCGATCAGGATCAACTCCAAGTCCTGGCCTTGCACAAAGCAGCCCCAAGAATCCCACCATGTTCTTGAGAGTATATTCAAATGCTTCTTGAACTCTGGCAGGCTTGGTGCTGTAATCACTGCTCTGGGGAACCTGTTCCAGTGCTCGGGCACACTGTGTGAAAAGCCTTTTCCTGATATCCAACCTAAACCTCCCCCATTCAGCTCCATGCCATTTCCTCAAGTCCTGTCACTGGTCACCAAAGAGAAGAGATCTGTACCTGCCCCTCCTCTTCCCCTCACATGGAAGCTGTAACTGCAATGAGGTCTCCCCTCAGCCTTCTCCAGGCAGAACAGGCAAAGTGTCCTTAGTTACTTCTTGTAAGGCCATTCTTGTTGCCCTCCTCTGGACACTCTCTAATACCTTTATATGTTTCTTATATTGTGGCGCCCAAAACTGCCACCAGGACTTGAGGTGAGGCCTCCCCAGAGCAGAGCAGAGCAGAGCAGAGCAGAGCAGAGCAGAGCAGAACAATCCCCTCCCCTGCCTGGCTGGTGATGCTGTGCCTGATGCCCCAGGACAGGGTTGACCCTTCTGGCTGCCAGGGCACTGCTGACTCACATTCAGCTTCCACTGACCAGGACCCCCAGGTCCCATCCCACAGCTGCTCTCCAGCCTCTCATTCCCCAGTCTGTCTGTACATCCAGGGCTGCCCATCCCAGGTGCAGAATCCAGCACTATGGATTCACACCAATCACCATACAATTGGTGATAGCCCAGTTCATTTGTCAAGGTCTCTCTTGAGGGCCTCTTTGCCCACAAGGCAGTTGACAGATAAGAGTGGGAGTGAGATACCTGCTTAGCATTTTTGGAGGCAGTCACTTGGGTCTCAGTACTGCTGTTTAATGGGTCACTTTTTTAAGTAGTCACAGAGACTTGATGATAGCTCACTCCTTAAAGGACATCATGGAGTTTACCTGCAGTGCTTTGAGTCAGTGCTGTTATCATCCTGTGTGAGAGAGAACCTGTGTGTATAGGAGGGTGATGAGCAAACAACAGTACAGGGAAAAGATATATGCCTTGCTAAGAGGTTTTCTACAGACTGTCCATTGGATTGTGTGCTATTAAATTTAGCTGTAAGTGTGAATTTTTAGGAATCTTCTATTTGGGAAGATAGTGCATGCAGACTTTAGTCAATGCCTCAGCAGAAAAGGGCATTCACTTGCTTTCTTCTAATTTCCCAGACGTTAGAAAATATCACTTTAGCAAATAGCTCTGCAGTGGTTTGCTCATAAGGTGGTAAGTTAGGAATTATCCTGGTTTTAAAGCTTACTGTGAAACATTGTGTCTTGAATAAGATTAATAGAGTATATTAGCTGGGTAAAGGACAGTGATCCATCAGGATTTGCAACAGGACAGAAAATGCTCCTGTTAATGATCATTTGATTATAGATGTCATTTGATCTGTTCTGTCTTTGAATTTTTCTCTAGACTCTGTTGTGTCTAGCTAGTTAGACTTCTCCTAAGGGTCTTTATTAGTCACCAAGCATCTTAGATGAATAGATATATTTTTTTAATTAAAGGCCATTATTCAATGACTGAATTCATGAGATGAATCAAAGTACTGGGCTTGGTGGATCTACACAGATCTCATCTGGGGGCAGGAGATAACAATTCCAACCTGAACCAAGCAACTGGATTGTGTTCATTTTATTAGTCAGAAGTGCCTGGCACCTGATGTCTGCATTTTGACAATGATACCCTCACATCAGGAGCACACTGTGTGAAGAAAAATGCTTTGCTATTCTCATGTGACCTGTAAAACCTTTGAGTGACAGACAATACTGTCCTGATTTTATTAAAACTGCCTGAAAAAGGAGAACTCAGAGTCTGCTTTCACTTTTAAGGTGGTTTTGTGGTTTTCTTCCCTCTTCCTGTCCTTTTCCTTCTGTAAAATTGAAGAGAATTGAAGTGCTTTGGTTCTGCTCTCAAGTCTTTGATACCTGATCTACTGAAATATTTGTTGGAAATAAAACCAAATTTTTTCATGATAGGCACAAAAGGTGCAGACGTATGACATGCTCCTGGAAAGCACGCAGATCTGTGGCCAGTACAGACTAAACATAGGGTTCTTCTGAAGTGTGCTCAATAATTTGGATCTCAATAATTTTCCTCTTTTTTTGAAATACTACAAATTCATTCAAGTGATTGAAATTTCAGAAAGAGACCAAGAGAAAACATTTATGCTGCAGCAGTCATGAACTATCAAATTAGTTTTATAAAACTGCACTGATAAAATCTGTCCAAGTTCAAGGTACAATCAGTACAAAACAAAAAACAATACAGGAATCTAATGGAGTAGTAAGAATAATCTTATGAAAAGAAAATTAATAGAAAATATATTTATAATATAATATAATTTAATGAATGTCCTTCTCCATGTTTAAGACTTAATGTACATAAGTCAGGCAGATAAGTAATAATAATAATAATAGTTAAAACTGGGAACTCCTGGGTTCAGGGTACATCCTCCACCCAAAGGAGGAGTGTTCAGATCATTTGTCAGTGCAGGAAAGGTCTCTGGAGGGCTGCTGAGCTTTTCCTCTGCTTGATGGTGGAAGAAGTACGGTATTTGACTTTCCATTCTTGACCCATCTTTTACCTGAGTGGATTGTTGCATATGATTTTCCTGTTCAGGCCAGTCACAACTTGAATTTGGAAGTCAACACTATTTCAACTCTTCTCTGTATATGAACTGCCCTGGATTTGAAGCACTTTAGGCTCCCAGGATCCAAGAGAAGGAGAGAGCTGACTGGTAACTCCAGGGTGAAATGGGTAAATAATCCAGGAGAGAGAGGAGAATAAATTTGCCTAGAAAATTAAGTAGCTTTTCAGAAGGAGCCAGTCTCAAGGTGAGGTCTCTCCCAATGTCCAGAAGTCCTTGTAACCCTTTACTTTGCCACAACTGCCCCAATAATTATCCATTATCTGGTGGTATTTTCCTCCTCAAGCTACCAAGATGCTCTCACTTCAACCTTTACTGGTGTTATCTAATGCACATGGAGACTGCAAAAGGCTGTTGCCTTTAGGGAGCTCAAACATTGGTTAACATTGCTGGATTTCTTCTGATTTTTCTAGTAATACAGGGGTAAAAAGACTGGATTAAATAGGTAATCCTAGTATCCCATCTAGGTTACAGGGGAAACAATTGGAATTTATGCTAGAAGTCATATTCATTCACAAGAAAAGATGTTTTCTCTGTACTTTGTACCAAATCCACCTCTGTTCCTGGGCCAAACCTCAGAGAAAAACATGATAAAAAAGTGGGTATTCTGGCTATTGGACAGCAAGATAGGAAACAGTCTTGGGCTATGGTACCTTTCAGAATTCCCCTCCAGCAGAGTGGAAACAACATTTTTCCTTGGTTTCCTGTTTTCTACATAGTAGATATCTTTCTGATGGATGGTTGTGTTCACATTCATTTGTGGGTGTTTGAAATGTTCAGATGACTTTGCCTGCCCTGGCAAAGTTCAGCCATGCAGAAATCAAACTGTAAGCGAGTTAACAAAAGAAAGGAAAAGGGATTGATGCCATAGATTAAATCCAGAGTGAAACTAATTGTCAGTGAGGTAAATACACAAATTTCCAATAAAACACATATTTTTAACTGTTTTTGTTCAAATTGCTTGTAAAGGCAAATAGGATGTATTTTATATTGTCAAAGGTTACACAATCATAGACTTACCTGATTCTTACTGTAGGTAACAGAGTATAATTTTGGGGTTTCTCTGTCACATTATTAGGCAGTGTGACGTTTAACTGAGTTTTGCTCTCATAGGTATAATTTCTCCCAGCAAGTGTTTTTGTCCTTTACAGACAGACTAATGCTTTGGAGCAAATCTGTTGTAGTTGGATTTCAGCTAAGCTCCAAGTGGCCCACAAGTCCCCTTCACCATGGGAAACCTCTCTCAGTCTCTGTATAATTACATGTTGCTTTAAGGGATTTCTTAATGTTTTGAAAAGCACTGAAATTTCTCAGCATTATACCCAAGGAAAGAATAAACAGCTCCTCTCACATCTCTCATTGCTACCACAGATCAGTGTTCCTGGGCATCAGTCTGGAGACACCACAGTTGGTTGGTGGGACATGAAGGAGTCAGTAGCACTGTCTTGTTTTGATGGACACAATTAAGGATGCTTCCTATTTGCCTGATGCCAAATCCACCTCTGTTCCTGGGACCAAGCCTCAGAGACAAACACTGCAACATCTCTCTTCTGAGGAAAACTGAGGGAGCTGGGGCTGTTCAGCCTGGAGAAATGACTGAGGGGGGACTTGTCAATGTCTGTCAGTGTCTGCAGGGAGGGTGAGAGCATGGACCAGGCTCTTGTCCCAGCAATGGGACAAGAGGCAACAGGCAGAAACTGATGCCCAGGAAGTTCCATCTGACTATGAGGAAGAATTTCTTTACTGTGAAGTGACTGAGAACTGGAGTCTCCCTCCAGTCTCCAGGAATCTCCAGGAATATCCCTGGAGATATTCTAGAATTGTCTGGACACAATCCTGTGTCTGTGCTCTGGGATGGTCCTGCCTGAGCAGGGAGGTTGGAGCAGGTGATCTGCTGTGGTGCCTTCCAACCTGACCCATTCTGTGATTCTCTGTTCTGGCCTCAGTGTTGTAACTCTGGAAGTAGCCACCTTGGCATGTAGGTTCCACATAGATAGGAAGCTGGAGGTGGCTCATCTCCCATGTCTGGCCCCACACACCACATCCTGTATGCTTTATTCATAAGCTTACTTATTTATTAAAATGAGTATTTTAACAGTGTCCTTTGCATGGTCACCTTAGCAGTGGGCAAAATGATCATCTTTAACTAGAAAACATAATGTTAAATCATGTGGCAACATGAGTCCCTCAAATTAAAAATGAGCTCTTGTTGGCTTTGACGAGGAAATAAATGATGGACGTTGGAAAAGTAGAAGGAACATTTATGAATAGTGGGTGTGCTAGAGTATATAATTCAAATTTTTATTAATATTGAGTCCTGGAAATGATTACAAATTCCTTCTGATAACTGAGGACCCTATAATCACTCCTTTAATATTCTTCTTAAATTCTTCTGTATATTACCACTGATTGTTTTGGGGTAGAGGGTTGTTGGAGATTTTTTTATTAGAAAAATAATTAAAATAACTGATTTTGACACACTACCTAATAAATCTCATTCACAGCTGAGGAAAATATGATGAAAACTTTTTTTGATGGTTTAGATTTTTCATTCATTTAAGTTAGCAGAAAGCTGTTGTTCTTAAATGCTGTTTCTGCACATCTTTCAATGAAGAAAAATAAAGGCAAAATTTTATATATGACCCTTACATTATCAGGGACACAAAACTTTGTTAATTATATTATCCTTCTAAAAAAAAAAATAAATCAGTCAGGATGAGTAGAAATGAGGGAGGAAAAAGTCTGTTTCTCAGGTATTTACAGGACTCCTCTTGTACCCTCCTACTATATTACTAAGAGCCTCAGAAATATTAATGATTCAGTGTCTGTTACATATAAGGGAAGAAGAGATAATTTTTTTATAAAATATGTGACTTATCTAAAGTAACACAGCAAGTCACCTGTTGGGTTGAGAAACAAATCCAAACTCTGCCTTAACTCCAGTGCTTACTTCATCCTTTCTTCCTCATTTTTCTCATGAAGGATATTTTCCTTTTGAATTATTTGAGGTCAAACCCATGGGGACACAGAGCTCCACCATCCATACAGGTGACCTCGTCTCAGGGTTGTTCTCCAGCTCTGGGCTTGTCCTTACCTTGCACCAGTGGAGTTCTTTGACTCCTTTGAAAGGATATTTTTTACTTGCAGAGGAGTTAGTGAGCTCTGCTGCTTGGTGAATGCCTCATGGGTTCCTGTTTCCCAGCTTAGAGATTATGAATCTTTTCTATTCAACCATGCACCAGACTTTTTAATTATTTTATTTCTTAATGCACAAAGCAGTGCAAGGGACCAGAGGGACATTGCTTTACCTCTCAGCCCATGTTTACACTTGGTACCTCCCCTGGCTGTATCACAGCACCATGACTTCCCTACCCCTCTGTAGGGGGAAGCCAGGTGGGATTGCAGGGTGTAGGAGATGCCATGATGTGTGTGAGAACAGCTCTCAACTTTACAACTATTGTTACAATTTGGGGGATACAGGATTGTCAAAGGCAACTGGTGTTTCATTTCCAGATTATGGCTATTGTCTTCATTTCTAGCTTTTGTGTTTTGTGTACCCACATTACATTGATTTACCAGTTTGGGGGTGAAAGACTGGAAAATCAATAGCAGTCTTTGGTCTGCTCTCTAATATGTGTTCCTTTGTTGAACATGCAGGGTAAAAAGGGAGAACCAGGATTCCCAGGAATCAATGGTCTGATTGGCCCTCAGGTAAGCAATGATTTCTTCATTCTCCTATAAAATGTGTAAAACCAGATTTTGTGGCAACAGGGAACATGGAACCACACAATGCAGCATGTGTGAGCTTCTTCTTTGTACTGTATTTGAAGTTCATGTTTCTCCTTTCAAGACCAAAATAATTTATCTTGTTGAGACTGAGAGATGTCTGTCTGACAGCAATTACTTTTACCACCCAGAGTTTTTCAATATCTTTGAATTAGGACAGGTTGTATGGGATTTCCCCATTGCTTATGCTTAGAGCAGCATCATTCCAGGGGGAACTCACTGATTTGTGGTTTTTGAGGAAGGGGGATGTCTTAAGTTAATCATCCTTTAACTCCTTCTTTTAAAAGCTTTTGGAGAATTAGAGCTCCAAATTGCACCATAACATCATAAGGGCAAAACAGTGTGGTTTATGTTAAGAGTTGTCAGAGAGGATTTTGCTCCACTGTGGATCAGCCCATTTGGCCCTGTGTCTTAATAACAATGACACCTCTGACTTAGTTTCCTCCTAACTTTGCAGACAAATTCAGCAGACCTGAATCGCTTTTTACAGTCACCCTGTAGAGTCATCCATGGGAATGTCCTATAGCAGGAAAGGTGCAACCTCACATTGAGCTGTCTGCTCAGAATAAAACTGAGTGTTTCATTTGTTTCCCTTTCAATAGTAAATTAACAAACTGGACTTTGGCTTTAGGATTATGTTTCAATAATTGCTAAAGTTTGGGGAAGAATGATGAGCTTCCATTGCTGCAGCTTTTGGTGATGTATTGCAACAAGCAGCACACTTCTTGTGTGAGATTGCTCATTTATTTGCTCTGGCAATTTATGCCCTTGTAACCAGGAGAAATGATCTAGAAGTGGTTTGTGTGACAGGAGTTTTCAGTAAAGAGCTGTTCACATGTCTGTGGAGAATGTCAGAGAAGTAATCCAAGGGCTTGAAGCTCCATGCAGGTGAAGTCCCTTGTGTCCAGCAGGGAACCTTGCCCTGTAAAACACCACTTGATACTGGTTTACATATCTTAAGACATTTTTCCTTCACTATAGTATCTAATTTGCAAGTATTTCAGCAGCAGCTTACAAGAATGAAGACAGTGTTTCCAATTGATTTAAAAGATTTTAGAATTATAGAATATTCTAAGTTTGAAGTAACTCATAAAGATCATCGAGTCCAACTTCTGGCCCTGCACAGGACACCCCAAAATCCCTTCCTATGCCTGAGAGCATACAAGAAAGCCGCTTGAATTCTTGGATCATTGAGTCCAACACCCTGCTTTTGTTGTGTTATTTTTCTTAGGTTGTTTGGTTGTTGTTTTGGGGTTCTTTTTCCTTAATTTTGGAGGAAGATTTTTATCTGTGTATTATTTTTAAGATACCTGACAGTATCCATCCAAACAATGTCACACTTATTTTGTTCAAGTTCCCTGCAAATTAAACATATATATGCATGTGTTAGCAATTTTATAAATCTATCTGTGAAAATTGCTGACATAGGATTAAGTAATTTTCTTTTTTGCACAAGCTAAATAATGGTAGCAAATTTCATGTTAATTAAAACTTCACAAAATGCTTGCCCCATCAAGGGATACTTAAATTGACTGCTCCTCCAATCTAACTGTAGAGGCAAAATATTGTTCTGGTTCCTGCAGTGGCAGTCTGTTCTGGACATATTACTGCAGATTTCCATATTTCCTTTTAAAGAAAATGCTTGCATTCACTTTTTGACAAAACTACTTTTCAGCTTAACAGCACTTTTGGTGGTGCTAGATTTTTAAAGCATTTTATCAGCATTTTCTTTTCTTTTTTATTATTTTTTTTTCTTAATTAGATTATGCCCCAAAAATGCTTAGGAAGAAAAGTGGTTTTCTTACAGTGTAGTTACATGGATATTCAAGTTATGTATGGAATCCTATGTCAGCTATTCCTGTGCTGTCCCTGTGGTGTTGAGGGACAACTGATCTGAGTTGGTTGCACATAAACCAAATTAGGACATGAAAATAGCCTCCCTTTCCTCTGCAATTTTAAATTGATGTCTACTTTTGTTTTCTGACCTGATTCCCCACATTGATACCTGTATGGACAAGAGGAAGGGGTTGATATAGAAGCTTTAGAAGGCTCATTGTTGCTGAAGGACACAGGAAAGACCTTCTGAAGTTGTTATTGGGCTTTGTCAAGAAAAATCGTTGCAGTCATGCTCAGTTCAGCTGAGAAGCCACAGAAGATCAGGCAGCTGTGCAAGGGAACCGACTTAAGGGCTGCTCTTGTGGGTCCCTTCCAGCTCAGGATATTCTGTGATTCTGTGGTTCAGTGGTAAAGTGCAGTTGAGATAAGTCAGTCCAAGTCTCAAGGACCATTTGAGAGATAATTTAAGTGTCAGACCCTGAAGCAGCATCTAGGAGGCAGCTTCCCTGCTAGACTGCAGGTGTTTTGTGACAGTAGGTTAGCTTTGTCTGTCTTTGCACACACCAATTCAAACAAAATTGTAATATAAAAATATTTTTAAATTTTCATTTTCCTTCCAAATCAGTTGTGATGGTGAAC
Organism: Poecile atricapillus; assembly: GCF_030490865.1. Lineage (NCBI taxonomy): Eukaryota > Metazoa > Chordata > Aves > Passeriformes > Paridae > Poecile > Poecile atricapillus. The sequence continues at coordinate 148,614,968 of NC_081250.1, read as the reverse complement.
CTGTCCATCTGCTTATTTGTTTCATGTTGTCTGATCAGCACCTTTAAAACTGAGCATTTATTTTCCAGTCTTTACAAATGGTGCATATTGCAACATCATTAAGCTTTGGAGTGGAAACTTTGGATGTTTTTTCCCCTCTGGACTTGAACAATTTTCATGCAGCAAAGACACAGACACCCAAACTTATAATGTGTTTATGTTGTTATTATTTATTTCTACTGTTTTAGTGTCCAAGAACCTTAATCATAGGGCTAACTTTTATTGCAGTAGGATGTTCAAATGCAGACTGAAAAATGAACATTTCTATAAAGAACTTTCAGCTGAAATAGTTGGCTCAGTCACTCAGAGCTGTATCACTGAGTTACAAGGGCTGAGGTTTGGCTCCAAATGCAAGTGCTTTTTGGGTTCAGAATGGGGATGCAGGTGCCTGCTCTTGTTGATGAAGATCCAATTAGTATCCTCAGTGGATCCTGAAGCTCTCTTAAAACAGGCACCTACAAAAGGGCCACTGAGCCACTGTTGAGACTCCATGTGCTGAGTGGGTACTTTCTGGCCACCTGTGAGACAGCAAAAGTCTCAAAGTCTTTGAGATTAAAAGATAAAAACCATACCTCTGCCTTGCAATACCTCTGGGCTGTCACTGAGGCTTGCCTTGTGCTGGATAACCTGGTGGTGTCAGTCAGACCTGAGAGTCAGACCAGTACAAGCTGTACCTGTTATGGTTCTGGCTGGCAGTGATTTAATTAGTATAGACTTGTCTGTAGGGTGTGAGCACAAGCCCAGCTTTTCTTAAGTAATTCAGATGATAAACGATCTTCTCTGAAACGCACCGTGTCCTTAATGTCCTTTTTATAATGCAAGTTAATACTACAAAATGTAAGAAAAGGATGTGGGCCCCAGCTGCAAAGCTCAGATTGAATTCAAACTTTGCTAGTGCTGCTTGGAATTGGAAGATATTGCTCAGAGCGATCTTTAATAAGATCTGTACTGTTAAAAAAATAAATTAAAAAAGTCTTCACCTGTGAAGATTACTAATAGTGCTGAAACAAAAGACATTAAAGGAGGTTTTTTTAGTTGTTTTTTCTCATTTGCTGCACTGACTCAGTAAACCAACTCCAAGCAAACACATGGGGAAGTAAATCTTCCTCTGTAGACAAAAGAGATCATGGCCATAGCTTACACTAAGTGATTAAATTAAACAAACACTGCCTTTCACTGGAAGCAGGAAACTCTCCTAGAGAGACTGTTGTGTACAAAGTCAACTTTATTCCATACTTTTAAAGAGCTGCAAAGACAGTTCAGAGAATTTTTTATTGACAGAACTTTTATTTTAATGCTGGTACTCCAGTTGCAGTGCCACCTGATGAAATGACTGGAGTCTGGATCCGTGTATGAATTATGGCACTGTCACTGACACTGACTCTAGGACATGTACTGTAGACAAATGCTCAGGTCTGTTGGCTCTTCAGGCTTTTGATTTTTAGTGTCATCAGCAACAGCTTTTTTTATGTGTTCTATTACTTTTGTATTAATTTGTAAGGCAGGGTTTAAGCAGAGGGAGAAATACAGTGCTCTAATGCAGTATTACAGAAAATATCTTAGTTTCCATTTTAGATTGGATATAAGGAAATATTTCTTCACTGAAAGGGTGGTCAAGCACTGGATTAGGCTATCCAGGGTAGTGGTAGAATCACTGTCCCTGCAGCTATTTAAAAGAAGTGGCACTTAGAGATGTGGCTTGGCTGTGGCAGCCCTGGGTTGATGGTTGGACCTGAGGATCTTAGAGGTCTTTTCCAACTGTAACAATTCTCTGATTGTATAATTACGATTTGTAGCAGAAGTGGCTGGGTGAGAAATCAAAAGCAGATTTGAGGAGCTGATCCTGGAATCCACTCAGATGCCATGGAGAAGAAGTGGAGTGCTGGAGTGGCAAGGGACATAGTGAGACATGTGGGCTGCTCCACAAAACTGTCTGCAACAGCTTCATTTCTGGTGGGAAAGGAATGTAAATAAAGGAAAGACAGTACAAAGCCAAGAGTAAGAGTCTGTGGGGTCTTTCTAAGAGGCAAAATTGTGGGGAATGTCTTTGGAGACAAGAAGAGAGAGTGGGAGAGAGTATCAGTCCCTCAGTTACCCATTTTGCTGTCATTCTGGCATCAGAAAGAGTGCTCCTGCATGTCCCTTCTTGTTTGTAAACCTGGCACACTGCATTAACAACCCAGACCAGAATCTGTTTTAGTATGGGTTAAGGGCTTATCTAAACCTTTGTCATAGTGTAAGAGAATCGAGGCAGCAGCGTGGAATAGTACACAGAAAATATCTCTGTAAGCTTTGCCTTCAGGCGTCTGGGAAAGCCATCAGACTTCAGTTTTCATTGTGGAATATTATTTGTTCACCTCCCTTTAAGACTTAGTCATCCCTTCTTTCATGGAAAAGAGATTTAGACCAAGCAGTCTACTGATGGAGTCAAAGAAAAACGTTTCTGTCCTTTCTCAGAGCGTCCTTTGGGAGTGCACAACCTAAATCTTAATATCTCCACCTTTCCCAGACTGTCTTCAGCAAGGTGCACGCTGGAAGAGGAGAGCAGTGCAGAGTGGATTCTGGAGGACAGACACAGCAGTGTCTCCAGTATGAACAGTGTCAGATTTCTTTCCTGAGCACTGTCACTGCATTGCATTGTCTAAGGAATGGGGCTGGATGAAATGCAAGCCTGAAAAAATCCACCCTCCACAATGTTTTTAATGATATTCTATCCCAAAACACACACGCCTCTACACAATATTTAGATTTTAGATTTTAATGAACATTTGAAATATTTTTGTTTCAGGACAACAGTTTGAAAATATTCTGGTCTAAACATTTTAATAAAAAAATTCCATGTTTTGAATTTGTTTTCCAAAGTGAGTTTGTGTAGATCTGTTTTAAAATCAAGTTTTCATGTATCAGTTTTTGCTTCAACACATACAAAGCACACGTTGGAGTGTTTACCAGCTGGAAAAAAAAAAATACACCCTGTTACTATTTTCTTCTGGTTCAGGGTTTTAACAGGATGATATTTGTGGTCTGGATTTGGGATAGGGACTCTCATCTGTGTAATTCATCAAATAATCTTTGAAAAAGGTGGTTGTATAAATCAGGTGCTTTAATCTGGATTCACTTAAAAATGGAAGCAAAGAAAACAGATGGTGTGAGATTTTTTTGGGGTAAACACTGCACACAGTCCTGGTGCTGTAGATTTATGGTGTTGGGCTTTTAAAAACATAAATAGATTCTGTCAGTTTGGTGAATTCTAATATTTAAAAAGAATATTACTTGCTCTGAATTATACTCAGAAGTCAGGAGAAGGGCTACAATACAAGATGTTGATATACAAGTGGAACAGAAAATCTCTGAACTGTAGCAAAAGGGAGTGCTCTATAAAAGATATTTATGATGTATTTCTGCCATTTTATTTCACTTTGTCCCATCTCTTCTTGTAGCCCAGGCTGTAGAAGGCAGGAACCCCAGCAGGACAGTCAATGTACTGCTGTGTGCAGTCAGCTGGAGCAGGCTGCCAGTCCCTTGTGCATCTCCAAGGGATACTGCTGGCCATTCCATAAAACTGTTTTTTCTGCCACCTCAGACAAGATTTTATAAGAAGAGCTTCCCATTAGCCAGTGTAGCATTTGTTGGTACAACAAATTGCAGTTTGGGCATGATGTTAATCATGGGTAATTATCTCTTGGAGGACAATGACATTGAATTATTTGTGGCAATTTAGGAAAAGGATCAGTGGGTTTCAATTTCAGGACTTACGGTTGCATAAGGTTATTGTGGTCTAGCATATGGAAAGTTTAAGAGATTAATTAGAAATTGTCTTGGATGGTGAGAATACCAAGAGTTACTGAGAGAAAGAGTTGGGATGAGGAGGATGTGTCACTTTACATTTTAGGGATTACACTGGTTCCTGACAGATGCTGGAGTTAGACTTTGCTTTTAGATCAGATTGACCCCTGCCAATTCACTGTGTGGGGTAACACAACACACTTGGGACTGCTTGGGCTGAGGCTGGGTCCTGACTGGGGTTTTTCACCTCCTGATAGAAGTTCTCTGTTACAGGGCTAGGAAGGACATGTATTTCCTGGTGGGAGACAGTTCACTTAGTGACAGAGGGAGAACAAAATTAAATTATTAGAAATAAATTGATGGAATTGTCAAGGAAAGCCTGCAAAGGTAAATTTATACATAGTGCAATCAGAATCAGTTTGTAGTTTTTTCTAAAGTTTTACCTTCTTTCCCAGTACTCCCCCCATTCTTCATGGAAGCCCCTTCTTGGAGCCCATCCCTTCTGTAGGGCCTCTCAGCCATGCCTTGTACAGGTGGAGTGGGGCCAAGCAGAATTTCCATGCCCTTGGTGTCTGTTGGCTCCATCCAGCTGTGTCTGCACACAGTTGGGTCTGTGTGTAGTGTTTTCTCTTATGCTGGGCTTATTTGGAATGTTGAGTCTTTCCCTGAATGCTGAAGCCTTTTTAAGTGAAGGATGGTGGTGACCAAGTGTCTGCTGATGGGTGTAGAATCTATAACTACAGGATCCAGCTGCAGAACTCCCCCAGAATTAAATCATCAGCATCAGTGTATCTGAAGGCACATCTTTTGCTGTATTCACATTTGAGGCAGTTTACAAGTAAGAGTGCTGTTGACAGAATAATTCCATGTCTGCTCTGAGTTGCAATGAGGCAAGTGCAGCTAGAGGATCCTTTCCTGGTCTCTTTGCCCCATCTTTTGGTGAGAGACTGTCTTAGCTCTTGACTGAAGTTATCTGCCATCTCAGGCCAGCCATGCCTCAAATAGCTCCTTCTCCTCACTTTTTTACACCATTTTCTTCTCATCATCTACAGTTGTCACTAAAAATAAATGCTAATACTGATCTACGAGTTGTAATACCTAAATATTGAATAATGACAGAGAAAATGATGTCTGGCCATTTTCTGTCTTGTATTAGGTGCTTAGTTTCAAATCTTTACAGAGGTTTTGGGTGGGGTGTTTTGGTTTTTTTTTAAGTACAATCACATCAGAACTCCTCTTATGCTGAAAACTAAAAATTAATGGTATCATCATGTTAGAAAGACAGAAAGAGGCAGACAGGGTAAAATTTAAGCTCAGTCATATATCCGTTTCTCACGCTGTTTGCTCAGGTCCTGATCCAAAAAATACATGAACACTTTTCATTCCAAGCACTGGAGAAATCCTGTCTTGCCTACAGGGGAAGCTGGCAGTAACAAGAACCTTTGTATATCAAGAAGCATACTAAGATTTGTCAAGGATGGAAACAAATCTCTCATAGGAAGCCAAATTTAACAATTTGCTTGATGCATAGAAATAAATTCCTCTTTAAATCAGGTGGCTATTGAGAGAATATTTCTCCTGAGAGAAACAGCTGTTGCAGGGAACTGAGTAAGAATGTTAAGATATTTCCAACTGAATGTGTTCATCAAACTATGAGTTTGTGAGCATCTTTTACTACCTACCAGGTGGATGTTGAGCAACAAAATGGTGTCACATTTTGTTTTAAAACACTTGAGTCATTGCAGCATTTCTCCATACTCTTGGATTCATATTTTTAACCCCACACTCCCAAAAAAAGCAAGCTCAAACCACAAGTCATTAGTTGCTTTCAGCAATTATTTTGCAGAGGTAAATTATTCACTTTGAAACAACTTGAATCAAGGTTAACTTTGACTGGTCAAGCTTTGTGCTGTAGGTTACCACTGATGGCCTTCAACTCCTCCTCCTCTTGGAGTGGAGGAGGGAGCCCTCTTAGCAATGGCAGCAGTGCCTTAAGCAAAATATAATGTTCTACCTGTGTTCATGGCCCCTTGGTTTGGCATCTTGCATTTTTTGGGTAGAAGTTAAGCAAGTAAAGCTCAGTTCTCTTACCTGTTTCCTACAGGGTCCCTATTTCACAGGGGAGGACCTGAGGTTTTCAGCTACAATCAGAGAATTTGATAAACTGGCTTTGTTTCCTCTCTTGCAGGGACCTCCAGGGCCCCCAGGCATTGCTGGATCCCCGGGACCACCTGGGCCACCGGTAAGAAAGCTCGGGGGATTTTGTTCCATATAAAGGAGAAGAAAAAACAGCTGGAGAAAATTTTAGGTCATGGCTTGCAGAAGGAGCAGAGTTAAGGCCTCTGGCAAAGTGTGTTTTCTCCTATATTTTCTCTACTGCAAAGCCACAGCCAGTCCTAGAGCACAGCTTCTCCCTGCTGAGCCTTGGAACCACACTGGTGCTTCCTGGGGATAATTCAATGTCTCCAGGGCTCCCCATGGCAGGGACCTGACTGCAGTAGAGGGAAAACTGCACTTCAATTGAAAGCAGCAATCTCCAGTGAGATTCTTACAAAGAACAGAAATACTAATTTATATTTTGTTCTGATTTAATTTCTCAGGGACTGCCAGGAGAGATTGGAGTTTCTGGTAAAACTGGACCACCTGGACCACCTGTAAGTGTTAAGGAACTGTTTCCCTCAACTCAAAGCTCTTCATTACTTCAGATTGTTTAATTCTCAAATCTACTTTGTTTCCCACATCTTGTCTGCACACAAGGTTTTAACATGGGCTCCAATACTGTCACTTTTAATTCAGAAATTAATCCCAGATACCTTTTGTGAATAAGAATTTTACCAGGTGCAGTCTCACTATTCCTATGGAATTGGATCATGATATTTTCCTTAGATGGTACCTTTCAGAATTCTTTTTGCATTTGACACAGTATTGTTTTCCCAACCTGGAATTTCCTGAATCAGGCCAAATAACTCATGATTGAAATCCCAGATTTGGCAGAGGGTAGCAATTTATTTTGGTCTTAAGTCATAAAAGCTGAATTATTAAATACTTAGTACAGAATTGCCACCTACAGCCTGCAGTGCGTGTGGATTGACTGACAGTTGGAAAAGGGAAGAAAACTTCTTCTCACCATTTTAAATGCATTGCAGGAAGTAATATTAATTCTTATCTTGCTGAACCACTCTCTCACTATGTGCTATATAATTTAATTTTAGGCGTCTATACTGTATAAGAAATTACCAAGATTTAAAAGGAAAAATAAATGTAAAAAAAATATATTTATAGCTACAGATAATAGGGACTTATAAAGAGTAAGTTAAAATGTAGGTAAGATACATAAAAAAATTTAAAGTACATAAAAGCTCAATACTGGAGTTTCCCTGTAACAATGCTGACATCCTGTGGTCATGCATTAAAACTGGGATATTGAACAAAGAGCAGCACAAATACATACAGCGGGAGAATTTTTGTGTTTTTTGGGACAAAGTAGGAAAAAGAAATCAAACCAAAATGAATGAGGGGATTCTTCTTTTCTTAAACTTAGGTGTGTGGCAGGAGGGATGAACTGAGCATACTTATGCTGAATTTGCTGATAACAATTTAAAGAACTGGCACTTAGAGCTTGTGTTTTCCTCATGTTTAGGGGCTGCCTGGCAAAGATGGACTCAGTGGGCTTCCAGGGCTTCCAGGTCAAAAGGCAAGTGACACCACAGACCCTGGGATTAAGCTGCTTACCTGGGCAGATCACTGGGATAAGCAAGCAAGGGAAACAGGAAAAACACTGCTGGGCATTGCAAACAATCAGTCAGGAAAGCCAGTGACTCTGGCAAGTCAAGGCATATATCCAAGGCCCAGAGAAAAAGAACAAAGAGTATCAGACTCCAAAGATGTACCTTTCTTTCCTCCCTGAAGGGCTGCAAAGAAGAGATGCCATCCTCCTGAGCTTTCTCTATTGTCTGTGTGACAGAAAGTTGGTTCATTATTATTTCCTACCTCTTATGCTCCATTTGAAAGCTTCTCCAAATTATGGCTTGGTAGGGAGAGTTATCTCCTCCATTGTCTCTGCATTGGGAGAAGGGAGATAAATGTAGAGATTGGAGACACTTGACTTCTCATCCCCCTGCAAATAAGTGTCAAAGAAATGTACCATGTTTTGACTACAAAGGCCAAACTAAGTTTTGGGGATGATGATTATATTAAATATGATTGTATTGAAGAAAACAGCTCTTGGACATGTATTGCATTGGCAGAGGTTTTCTTGCATCTGATACTTGATCCCAGGTCTAACAGAGTCCCCAGTTCCCATTTATTGATGAATAAAGGTGAGGAATTTGCAGCCCATAACATATTTCTGGTGTTAAATAAACTTTGGATTTTATCCATACATCTGTGTAGTCCTTACTGCCCTTCCCAGCTATCTAGCCACATTTCAACCACTGCAGCCTCTGCTGTCCATGCTGACACCACCCACATTGGAAGATCAGTTTTAAAGTATTTACATAATGTAACCAGTGACCAAGGCCCCAGTCAAAAAATTTTATGTTTTTTTTAAACACTTTCTGACTTTCCAGCCATATACAATTTGAAGAAACTGAATGGAGGTGGTTTTTTTCCAGATAATTCACTATGGACATCTTTAATGTAACAGTGATTGTGTTATTCCAGAAATTCTCCAGTAGGGTGCTGCAGATGTGACTGCAAATGGCACTAGAATGGAGAAACATTCCAGGAAGCATATTCTTATATGACTCTATTTACACCCTCAAGCTGATCCTGAGGAGCTGAGTTAAAATACTCCTCACCACTCCCCACCAGAGGAGCTTGTGTATTGACCTCTTGTGTTCCCTGCAGGGAGAACGAGGGGAAAAGGGTGAGGAAGGCTTTCCTGGAAAAGTTGGCCCTAAGGTAAGGGGTTGTACTTCATAGTCTGCTGTATCCACTGAATCAATCAAGGTGTGATTTTGGAAGGTCTTCTGCTGAAGAGAGGAGAATAAGATTCCTCTGAAGTTGGAGATGTAAGGGGATGAGCAGATGGGGTTCACTGATTTTCATGTTATTCCAAAATACCAACCCTCGTCTGATTCTCGTCTCTCAGTCCTAAGTGTGCTGGGAGATCTAACCCAGACCTTGTGTTAGCTCCCTGCAGTCTGCATTCCCAAGCCATCAGAAAGGCAATTTCAGGGCCTTGTGGGATGTAGGTAGATCACAGACCAGTAGGGACCACACCTTGCTAATGAGGAAGTGTTCTTACCAAAGGGTCAAGTCCTTACAATGTTACAGATTTGCTTTTGTTTTCCCAGGGTGAACCAGGGAGCCGTGGCCAACCTGGTGAGCAGGTGAGCAGGAAAAAGTCTGAACAGCAAACCCTGCCTGTCAACACAATAGCACATGACCACATGAGATGGAAAAGCCATTCACCAGTGACAGGATCTGTGCATGTCATTTGCATCTGTGAATGAAGGTGCAACAGTTGTATGGATGAGACTTATGGTTGATCTTAGAAGTCTTTTCCAACCTTAATGATTCTAGGATTGATGGAATAAAGCTACAAGTCTGAGGCACAAATTGAGGTTTATTGGGATAAGGCACTCATTAAGTTAGTAACAATTATCCTACCCTGAAAGTCTGGACTGTACTGCTGCTATTCCAAAAGTAAGGTAAGGGGAAATCACCACAGCACAGGCAAATGCTTCCTCAGGAGTGTTTTCATCAGGCTCCAAGGGAGGAGAGGTTTCTGTACCCTTCCTTGATTTCACTGTAGCTGGGCAAACAAACTGCCAGGCTTGAAGTTTCCAGGCAGGCTTGGCCCAAGTGCAGCAAAGGGCCAGGTCCCAAGCAGAACACTGTTCCTTGTTCTGAGTCATCTCCCCACACAGGGCTGTTTTGAATTTTAACACCACCTTGCCCCTCTCTCCACAATGTGATATTCTCCACATGTTTTATAAATGTTCTCTTTCCTGTCATAAGTTGAATAGGGCTGTCCTTGAGAAGACTTCAAATATCTGAATTTTGACAGTAAGTTGCTAATAGCAGGTCTATGAATGCTGTTCCTTCATTCAGTTATACACCACCCTGCAGAGACCATTCTATATCACATTTCTGTACTTACAGATGACATCATCTTGGCCTATGTCAGACATTTTACTAAAGTCAAGATACATCAGAAAAATGCTTTCTTCTTGTCTGCTTAGTTTTCATGTCTAGGGAAGGAGCTGGATGATCTTAATATGATTAATTTTTAACAAATCCACATTGGCTGTTTCATGTTCTCTTTCTATCCTTGAACTCTTACAAACTCACTGGTATTTTGCTTCAGGCTCTTTTCAGAGTCCAAATTTCCACCATGTTCTTATTTTCCCTCTAAATTCTCCTCTGTCTCCTTCAATGTTAGATGCTCTGATTGTTCTCTGAATCTCTGGGATTGCTGGGATCTCATTGCCATTTCCATTCCTGGAAGTGTCCAAGGCCAGATTGGATGTGTCGTTAGAAACCTGGTTGAGGGGCAGGTGTCCCTGCCCATGGCAGGGGGCTGGAACTAGAAGATCTTTAGGATTCCTTCCAACCCAAGCCATTCTATGATTCCATGAAAGCCAGGATCCCGCAGTAGCTCTGAGAAAGCACCACTCCATCTCTCTCCAAATCCCACTTTCCTTAAAATTCTCCCAACATCTCCCAGATGTTCTTAGTCATCCTCAGTTACCACAGAATCTTGTTCCTCATCTGATTTTGTCTACAGACCCATTGCATCTCTACCATGATTATCTTTGGTTCTCTTTAGAGCAGCGATTACCTTTTCTTAGTTCAGCATTTGTACAAGACTTAGTGAATTTGGGTCCTGTCCATGGCTGATCTCCTTTCTGATGTCACGCTATAAATTCAGATAGAAAAGAATTATAAATAGGAAACCACATGGTTGTTTTCAGGTTACAAACTGGGTCAACTGGGAGCTAAATTTGAGAGTACTTGATATATTTAGGAGAAACCACATGACACAGAGATCATAGTTACTCCAATAACAATTATTATAAAGAAGAAACTCAAAGGTAATGTTCAAACAAAAATAAATCCAAATGTGCAATAGTGCACTCAGATAATTTTAGATCTGTTCATCAGGTGACATCTATACCATTCAGATTAATACACTGCAGTTTTTGCATTTCCAGACTACACCAGATCATTAAAGATGAAAATAAAAGTCAGATTTTTATTTATTTTTGTGCTTTCATTTGCTTTCTTGCTCTTGCTACAGAGAAGCATGAAGGAAATATGTCCTAAATTCTGTGGCATCAGTTAACAGGCAAAAACTAGAGAAGTCTTAATTGCTGCTTTAAGTAATGTTTAAAAAAAAAATATATATATATATATATATATATTATTTAATAATGAAATCTAAGGAAGACTAAGAAATTATTTGATAATCTCATTCTCTCTCAGCAAACTACATCTACAGTTAATCTCATGAGAAAACTCAGGCAGGGTCTGTATTACAGCATTCAGATTTCACACACTTTTTCTTATTTTCAGGGTGAAGCAGGTTTTCCTGGTCCTAGGGGCTTACCTGGACTGAGAGGAGAAAAAGGAGACCGGGTGAGTGACTTTGAGACACAAATTATCTTCTTTTGGCCATTTAGCACCAGGAGGACTTATCTTGAGTGTCCCTAGATGATGTTGTCCCTTGGTGTGATGGCTGTGGTGAGCAGCTGATTGGCAACCAGCAAAGTTACCAAGAACCCAAAAAGGTACTTTTGGGGCACTGCCTAGTGACTGCTCCCAATTGACACAGAAGTGCTGAGGAACAGTGTCTATCCTAAATGTGAAGAGTTGTGCCATGCTGCTTGTGAGGCAGTAGAAAAGATTATGACTCTAGAGGTTAGATTACACTTTACAACTCCCTTTCAGAATTACTTGGTAGATTTAAGGACATTTAAAATTCTTGATAACAGCTAAAAATTACTAATCCTGGACAGGATTTCTGAGCCTGAGAGAAATTTAGGCCTGTCAGGAGCTCATCTGTTCCCAGGGAACAGTTCCTGGGAACAGTTTTTCTCTCCGGAAGTGTTACTGTAAAGAGATAATAATTCTCAAAATAATAAGAACAGATGTCCTTGATGTGTTTTTCTCTGGTCCTACCAATGGGATCAAAGGGGGTGTTGGTCCTTCTACCAATTTGGGTAACCTGGTTAGAAAAACTATAAAAGAGTTGACAAGACCCTGGAAATGAAAGCTTTGCCTCATGAAGGCGGCTGCAGTGTGGATTTTCTGGAGACCCTTGAAAATACTTCAAGTCCTCTGGTGACAATCTGCCTTGTCACTGAGCCCTGGAAAAGGCTTCAGAAGGCTGGATTGATTTCTGCTGGCTTAACTTCTACCCAAGTCCTGGTGTCTGCTGCTTCCTCTGGGTAGCTGCAGAACCCTGGAGATGTCTTCATGCTGGGAAATATTTGGGCCAGGGGCCTGACTCGCAAATCTAGCCACATAAGTGAGGTCTGTAATCCTGATAACTGATTACATGCTTGAATGTGATCAAGAAGGATCTAAAATCAACTGAGGTTTTTCCATGCAGTTTGCTCCATTATATGCCTTGTAGAGCACAGGATACAGAATATATTCATGTCAGGGGTTTGAAACTAAATGGTCTTTAAGGTACCTTCCAACCCAAACCAAAAATAGTAATATGAATATTCATTCTGGGTATTAGCAACTGTTTTGCTGCCTGTCTTTTCCAACTGGAAAAAAAAACAATCTTCTGTTTTTGTATTACTACATCAGGCAGTAGGATCTTCTACAAACAAGTTATTTTAGGATTGGTGCTTTACTTTCTGTGAAGTCAATTGATATTCATTGATTTTGAAAATATAATGGATTTTTGAAGCCATCTTCAAAATGTTACAATTTTAATTGCTTGCTCTACATCTTGGAAGACAGGTAAGATAACTGAGAGTGTAAAATATTTTGGTGAGGCTGATGCATTCAAATCAAAATGTGTAAATTTCTTGCTTTCCTTTCCCTGCTTGTAGGGAGAAAAAGGAAGAGACGGTCTCCCAGCAATGAAAGGTGAAAGAGGAGAAAAGGTAAGTCATGAAATGACCATGATCTTCCTTAGACAAGAGAGGAAAACAGACCAAGGGGCAGAGACAAGTGATAGAGGAGGCTTTCTGAGGAAGAGTAGTAAATTTGGAAGACTTTTAGCTGAACTTTACAGAGAAGCAGCAGAAATAGCTATGTGTGGGATGTAGACAATAATTTATCGAGCAATTAAATCTGATGAAATTAAAGACAATTCAGTTAATTCAAGGAAAATATTCTTCTTTCATAATTTTATTTTGTTAAAATTTTTAACAAAAAAATAAATTTCAGTTTTATAATTGGCTGATATAAATGAGCCTGGAACTAAAATCTAAAAATTTTTCTGTGCCTGTCTGTGGGGGATAGAACAATAATTTCAGGAACAGTCTGGGTTTCTGCCATCACAACACCATTAATTTTAGTGAAAGTGAGAGAAATAGACAAAGGTAATGTCCACCAAAATTTACATTCAACCCTTGTGAACATGAAGGTGGAGAAGAAGTACTGACCTTGCAGATGCTTGTGGGTGTATAGTGGGAAAACTGCCCTCATTACAGAGGCAGTAACATTCAGGGTGTGGGTTCTTCCATCAGTCCTCAGTTTATCTGTGACTTTCACCATCTGTGGAGGTGGGAATTCTTTCATGGGTGGTCCACTGACATCAATGAGGCACCTGAACTTCCTGTACCTGGGAGGTTAACAAGTGTTGTTGGTAGTTCTTGGCTTCCAAGTGTCAGGGGACAGATGTTTGTGGAGCACAGCTCACAGGAAGGTCAATGCCACTGCTCAGGAGATCCTCCAGCAACAGCGTAGTTTTAACTCAAAATCAGGGGAGAACTGGGTTTAGCAACTTAAATATTTGATGAAAAATGTGTTGTTTTTTTTATTTTTATATCAGTGAAAGAATTTCAGCTAGAACATGTTTTTCAGTCAAGACTTCTGGTCAACTTTTATTTAAAAAGCAAATTAAACTCCATATCCTAAACTGGATGGGGCAACTTTAGAAATTTATCAACCTGTGAAGTCAGGTCAATGATAAAATCAAACAGAATGAGAATCCTGCGTGCAACAAAGCAAGGACAGCAAAAATTCTGTCCAGAAGTGTCACTGAGCTGGGGGGTTGGGGTACATCTCATCTGGTAATGCTGCATCTTCTAAATGATAATGTTGAGTTATATTTGGAAGTCTTTTTATGTAATTGGTTACATTTTTTTCCTCTGTCCAGGGTGACACAGGTTCCCCTGGACCCCCAGGCTTACCTGGAACAGTAAGTAAGATTGTGTTTGGTGCTGTGACAATATTCAAGGCATCATTGCACTCCCTCCACATAAATTCCTCAGAAACAATTTTCAAGTTTCTTACTTCTCTGCAGAAATTTTGGGACCTATTTGCTCTGAGATTATCTCCTTTTGTTTCACAGAAGCAATATCAAGGTGTATTTGGTATTTTTATTTTTTTGGTGAGGTTGTACCTTCCTCTGCCTCTTTGCAAAAATAGACCAAGAATACATAAATTTATTGCTTTCAAAATGAAGACGCAAAGTTGCTTTGGGGAGCCTGAGTATAATTACAATGAAGTTCACTGGTGATTAAATCAGCACCCACTGAATGTAAATACACAAACCTCTGAGTTCCCTCTAAGAAAACCTGAGTAAGCAGCTTGGAACAACACCATCATTGCAACTGGAGGACTTAGGCCAGTCACAGAGCATCCAAGACATGGCACACCTCCTCTCATCAGCTCTGCCAACCACTGCTGGATACAGCTGCCTCATTCACAGATTGTGGAGAAAATTTGAATCAAGGTCTGTTGGTGAAAATTGAGTGCCTAAAGACCTTGAGGTGGCAGTGGAGAAGGTGTTGTAATTTATTCCCTGCCATTAATTGGGCCTCAGTCTATGCCAGAGCACTTGATGGTGCTTTGTGTAGAAAGGCTCCACGTATATCAGACAAGAATGACCCAGTCACAACACCAGAGATGAATCTGCGTTAGAAGGCAGTTCACAAACAAAATGCAAATGTCTAGGCATAGAGAAGATGTGCACCACTGCTCAAGTTCTCTGTGTTTGTAGGGAGAAATCATTTCTGTTTGTCATGGTTTAGGAATGATATTCCCCAATTTAGGCCCCAAGACCCCAAAACTGCTCACTGCTCACTCACTTCCTGGTCTCCCCTCTTCCACCCATGTGTGGCCAGAGAGGAGAACTGGAGGCACAAAGGGCAAAGATTGCAGGTTGGGATAAGAGCAATTTATGGAAACATCAATAAGATAAAAAAAAACCCCAAGCAGTAATAGCAAGAATATTAATAACAAAAGTGGATAAAAGAAGGAGTATGGAGCTTGACCTGACTGCAGTCATGCCACCCAAAACGCTTCCTCCAGTCAGGACCTGCTCCATCCGCCTCGTTTGCTCCAACAGAAAGGGACTGCCTTCCCTTCTCCAAAGTGAGAGGAACAACCCCTTTCTTCCACCCCTGGCAATGGCATAAGGTGATATTGAGTAACTTAATGTCTTGGCCATGCTCCCTCCCAGTGATCTAGGCTCTAACCAGGGCACTGTTGCAGCTGTTGAAAGTAGGTAATGCTTTTGACATGTCACCAAGATCTATTTTTTTCTTCAAAATTTTAACAGCTTTGAGAAAAGATGCTGTCTCTTTCTACAAAACTTTGTAATTTCTTTTTGTGGCTACTCCTTCAGAATGACTATGTATTCCCATTGAGATTTTATGTGCATGGTACAAAGCAGAGGGAGAACACACCAAGCTCAATCATGGTATCAGGAAATTTAATAATACAGAAGATGGCTCCAAGTGGAAAAGTGAGCTGGAGATTGCTAGCAGTAAAATTGCTATAAAATTTAAAGATTGATTGTTTTTTCATCGTGGTAGGACACACATAATTGAATTTATGTTCATATTTCAAATATTCTGAGAGATGTAAGATATTTGTGGGCTTCTTTCCAAACACCCAGATGTTACAATGGGTTGCTCTTTTATAAACCTACTTATGGATGTATGGAATGTGAAATCTGTGATGACAGGAGTACATGAAAACTATTGCATTTTAAGGAAAATAGGCTATTCTGTTTTTAACACTCTGGTTTCTGTTCCAGACAGCCTTCTTCACCCCACACCCCAGGATTCCTGTAAGTAACATAGAGATGTTATATGATAGATAAATATGGTCTCTGGCATATCCCCTCTTATATCTGATAGACACACAGCCCTTAGTTTTTTTCTGTCTTATTTAAATGCTTTCATTAAAGAACCCAGATTGAGTCTGGTTCTGGGCATCCTCATCACTGTAAACAGCTATGATGAAAAGTGCAAATATAATAATAAATTAAAAAAAGTGCAAAGCTGTGTTCGTAAGATCAGCTGTGGCTGGGACAGAGCTGTGTGCTATCCCAGCCTCTTAAACCGAGTTTAAAATGAAGATTTAGTTTCCATTTGCAGCACCTAGTGGGAAGTAAATGACATAATATGATCTGTGAATAAGTTTGTTATGGATCAGGGGGTTTTATGGATGGCAGAGGTAGACTGTAGGAGTGCCATTATAAAGAAAACATATATGCCAGGTTCTTCAGAGGCTGAGGAAGGAAATAAGGATGTGAAGTAGTACTGGGAAAAGAGGCCAAATTTCCTTCTCTTGCTTTTCGCCTTTGCTCAAAGGTTATGCTTAAATATAAATGTATCTACAATCTAAGGAAACATGCAGAACAATGACATCTTACGTGGTCTTTGTAATGCTACAGTCACAGAAGGAATTTTTTGAGTACATTGCTCTTGTAAATGAGCTGCAAGACAGTAAGAAATAAAAGGCTTGAAGTGTGTCAGCTGTTCCATTTGCTGGGATTTCTCCATGTGCAAGATGACTGCAGTGACACCTGCCATAGCGCAGCTCTGCACATAGCACTGTGAGGGAGGAGAAGGGAAGGGAAGAATTGTTGCCTTGGATGTACAGGTGTACATATTAAAGTGTCAAAAGGAGGTGATGAGCCTTAAGAGAGTGTCATGGGTAATGTTACAGAGGTGGCAGGACCAGCAGGGTGCTGACAGTTGTCATACACTCTCCAAAACCAATCCTTGCCATTGTTTGCCATTGTGTGTTGTATTGTAGCAGGGAGCTATTTCACATATATTTATTCTAGTCAGTTAGGATCATGAAATAGTCTTGGAGATGGGGTGAGAGAGCCACAGTGGTGGTCAGGTATAATGGCTGGGAAGAGGCAAAAGCAGTAGAAAAAGAGGTGGCTCCTCACTTTGCCTCCTGTCTCCTACTGTAGCTGGGCACAGCTGGACCCTCACTGTGCAATTCATGTGCTTTCCTTTAAGTAGCACAGGAATTTTTGAGGCATAATTGAGACTACAGGAGGATACTGCTGAGAGCAGGTCATGGAAGCTGTAAGTCCTCTTCTAGGCCAGGCTGGTGGCAGCTGTCACTGTGTCTTTTCTGTGCACTGAGGTGTAGGTAAGAAGTGGGTGGCAATGGATTAAGAGCAGCTGCCAGTGGGCAGCACTGGCAGGCAGTGTTAACAGCCTTGGCAGAGAGTCATGGATTTGGAAAACTTGAAAGGACTCACAGGCAGCTTTGCTGGTGGGTTGTGTTAGCAAAAGCCAGTTGTGTCCTGGGCTGCAGCAATGGCCAGCAGATCAAGGGAGGTGATTCTACCCCTCTGCCCTGGTGAGACCCCTCCTGGAGTGCTGCATCCAGCTCTGGAGCTCCCAAAACAAGGACATCTGGGATCTCTTGGAGCAAATCCAAAGGAGGCCACAACAGTGATCAGAGGCTTTAAACTGTCAGAGGGCAGGTTTGGATTAGGCATTTGGGACTTTATTGTGAGAGTGCTGAGACACTGGCACAGGTTGTCCAGAGAAGCTGTGGGTGTCCCATGCCTGGAAATGTTCAAGGCCAGGTTCGATGGGGCTTTGAGTGATCTGGTCTAGTGGGTGGCATCCTTTCCAATGGCAGAGGGGCTGGAATTAGATGATTTTAAGGTCCCTTCCTCCCCATACCAGTGTATGAATCTACAAAGAAATCCTTCCTCTGCCCATGTCTGTGGTTGTTAGGTTTTGCACTACTGTGCAAGTCAAGTATCAAGGAAAAAGTAGAAGAAAGGAAAATCTTAAAAACTTTTCCCCTTTACCTGTTTCATTACTTCTTCCCTTTGCAGTTTTGTTTTCCCTGGTAATATACATCCTTATTCCCACTCAGTAGCACCATCCCTGCCTACAAATGTACTGACCTATGTCTGTGCTTTGTTGTTCTGCTCTCTCAAATGAGTTTCAGAATTTGAAATGTCATTGCACAAAACAACTTCCAGGCACAAACACACAGGTTTGCAGCTTTAGACCCTTTGCTTGAGCTGCTTTAGGTGAGCCTGATGTCTTTCTGAGGGACACTAGATGGCATCAGGGACTGCCTGGTTAAAAGTTGATCTAATGGGATGCTACTTGTAGAGTAAAATTCCTCCCATTATTTATCACAAATGATAATATTTATTCATAATGCATAATAAATACAAGCATAGGTAATATTTATGCAACTACACTTATTTTGTCTGTTAGAGAATCATTTGAAAATGGACTGTGAATTCCCAGGTGTTGCAGAAATGATTGGCAAATAGCAGATGTAAATAAAATTCAAGCTGATTTGTCTGGCTCTGCGTTTTGGCTGATCACTATTCCTTGCTTGTGTGTGTAGCTCAAATCACTGATGTTCTTACTCTTCCTTGATTACATAATTGAAACGCTTGGTATGATAAATAATGAATAAGTAATGATTGCTGTTGCCTGAATACATACATTCATAACAATACATAAATGTGAGTATTCGTGTAGTGCCTGGTTTATTCCAGCTAGTTCCATAATTGTATGCTTTCCTTTTCAATTTATAAAAAAGCAGAAATATGGATTTATTGATTATTACTCTAGACAGGACAAAGCTGATGAACTTCTGTCTGAATGCATATTCAATTTACTGTTAGGAGGAAGAACAGGAATAAATTAATCTTATTAGGTAGTGATGGTGGTGCATGAAAAAATGTACTGACATTGCAGGAGGGAGAGGAAGCTGCATGAGCGAATGGAGATGTTAATAGAACTAGAGATCAGGAGTAGCCATGTAGTGCACACCTGGAAATGCTCCAGGATGGTCACTGAACACTTCTCTTTCATAGGTGGAGTAGGGAACTGTCTTTATCTATGATCACTGTAGAATGATATTAGGGCTGTGGTCCTACAGAGGGGTAGTGCAGTGTCACTGGTGCTTTTGCTATTGGTCACATCATGTGGCCTTTTAAAACATTAGAGATTAATTTTTTGATTTTGGGAATATTCTTAGCTACTCTTCTGCGTGAGGGAAAAATGTTCTCCCTTTGAGCTGAATATTTTTTTCAGTTAGAATCAGAGCAGACCAAGAAGTTTAGACAGTGATCTCCATGTCTTATTGTGACACACAGTTTTGACTCACTGACACATTCTACTTTGTGTCAGAAGTGAGTAACTGATTGAAAGAGCCCACTTGCTAAATAGGGCTAGTGTGAGTTCCAGCCCTGGAAATAGCTTTTATTTCTCTCTTTGTCTTATTGTTTTATATCAGGGTGAACCTGGACCAAAAGGAGACAAAGGAGATCGAGGAATGAGTGGAGAACCTGTAAGTACAGCCAAGTGTTTCTTCAACTGGCTTTGAACTTTAACAAGGAGAGGACATGAGAGTGGTCAGTTTTGGAAGGAGAGGCTGGGACATGCTCCTTACATAGTTGGGATGCTTCTCTCATCAGAAATAGCCACAGTAGTGCTTATCTTTGTACTGCCTGTAGAGGAAGCTACATGACTACTGGAGTTTAGCACCTAATCTATAGTTCTGGGCCTTAGTAGCTGAAAGGAGGACTATGGGATTTGCTTGAAGCTTGTCTGGCAGTAATTTATGTGCAAGATTTATTAAGGGATTTTGAAGTGGTGTGGTTCAGCTAAATTGTGCATTTGGGTACTGCATTTGTATTCTGGACTCTCTTGTTCTGGATGGAGCTCCCAGAAGGGACAGCGCCCTGTGTAGTGACAGCCTCTGCAAAAATCACATTTCTTTCTCTCCGTGGAAGGAGCTCCTTTACCTCTCCCTCTGTGTTTCAGGGATTACCTGGGGTCCCAGGTGAGCAAGGTGCACCAGGACCTGCAGGAGTACAGGTAAGAGGGACCTTGAAGAAAATCTTTGACATGACTCGTGTGGAGTGCCTTCAAGGTCTGTATCACTGTGAATAAACCTTCCTGTATGCACCAGCAGCCCATTTCTTTTTTCTCTCTGTTGTAAGTTCAGGGAGTTCTGTAGAGGTATTTACTTCTGTTGGACTGCAGGAGAACAGGAGGAAAAAAAGCTCAGAAATACAGTATCTTTGTTGCATGCTCAGTATTGTTAGAGAGACTTCTTCCAGCCTTGTGGTCCTTCAGGAGGGCATCTTGTACTGCTGCTACCAAACCACAGGTCATGCAGATAAATCACTGCAGTACATTTTCAAAACATTGCAGAGCAGTCAGAGTCAACCCCAGCTCATCTAACCTGGAATGAGAAATTACTCATTTGAAATGGTTCTATGGTCTCAACCATCTTCAGAAATGTATTTGGGTCACACAAAACTATTTCAAATCAGCACTGAGGTGTTTCCATTCAACATAGGTAGGTGTTTACTCTGCCATCATATGTGCTGTACCCAACCTATATAATCAGTGATACTTGGGCATCGACACCTTAAATAGGCTGACAGCAGTCTGAGCATTCAAAAAAAAGACAAAAACAATAAAACCCAAAACAAACAAAAAAACAAACAAAAAACAACCAAACCAAACAAAACCAAACCCCCCAAAACCCAAGAAAAAAACACAGTAATGCCCTGCAGCTTATAACTAATATCTGCTAAATGGGGGACAGTTCAGTAAGTAGCCTTCATCCTGCCAGAATTCTTCAGAAAGGGTTCTCTGATATGTATGATTAGGACAAACTCTCTGGGTATCTATTTTTAAAATTTCTAGATGGCTGTTGTTTATATTTCAGAAGTGTAGGCAAGTCTTCTGTGAAGGGAGACCATCAAAGTTCAGCTGGAAATGAGGTACTTGGTAGGCCTGAGGGGAGGAAGGCGTTTCACCCAGATGAATACCTCAGGTTTCAGCATCTTGTGCTGAGAAACAATATCTGAGCTGATCAGTCACTAGTAACTCTTCTTAAGTCTCAGGGTTTTATTTTTATAGTTCCTTTTCTTGCTGCCAACAGAACTGGGAGCTGTTTCTTCAGCCATTAACTCCTCTGTGAATTTGTTTAACAAAAACCATTGCCTAGTACACATTCAGGTATCTTGAGGCTTTTTTTCTGGCAGGAGGTCTCCTTCCATGTCTAATCAGCTGGTATCTCTCCTTTCTGCACAGGGTGCAAAGGGGGAGAAAGGAGCCCGAGGAGAGGCTGGAGCCCCTGGAGAGACTGTGAGTAACTGCTTCCCTTGCAGCATTTTCCCCTGACAGTGACACACTGACATCAACATCTTGTGGATTTGCAGTCCCAGGCTGCTTGGGCACAGGGTACATCCTAATCCACAGCTGGAAGAGGCTGTTTGTGGGCAAACAGGACCATCTGTACCAAACAGATCAATGCCCCATTCAGCCCAGCTCAAGGCTGTGCATCTTTTCCTGCTCAAATCTCTCCCTGCCTAACAAAACACGCTTTTCTGGGTGAGTGTGACTGCGCTGCAATGTCAGCCCAGTTCAGGCAGCCAGCTGGAGCAGGTAGCTCACTGCTCAGCAGCAGCACGAATCGGTTTTTGATCAGGGTTGCTTTTAGGTTTCACTGTCAATTCTGCTATTTTTTTTTAATATTGGCTTATCCAGAAGACTCATCCCACACCCCTTCTTGAGGCATTTATTGTAGGAAGTGTTGCTCTTGTCTGTCTGTGTGCTTAGGAACAGCAAAGGATTCCAGTCCAGTTTTATTATTGTGAGAGTATATAAGACCTGAGCAGCTGAATAAAAGGCCACAGACTTTCTTTGCAAGCAAAGAAGGAAGAAACACTGAACAACTGTTTGAAATAATGATTGAGAGAGGGAATGGCTGTGATTAGGAGAAGGAAGGAATAGGAAATCCAAATGAAGCATCCTAGAGCACTGAAATTTATTATTCTACCTTTGTGTTCATGGTTTTCTTTCTTGGGCTTGTGCTTAAACATTGTCCCTAAGGAGTGCTCTGACTCTAAACCCTGAACTGCCTATTTTCAGGTGTCTTTCACTCTTGGTTCAAGGACCCCTTAGTGTTTTGGAGAGGAGAAAACAAAAACAAAACCCACAAAAAACCTTGGTTTTATTTCTTTGTATAACCTGGTGGTGGTGGCTCAGAGGATGTTAATGATATGGAAATGCAGGTATTTGCAGGCACCTTCTCTTTTCTTGCCATCCCTTCACAGACTGCTGCTGCTCTGGCTGTTTCTACTGGCTCATAGACCAGTGACTGTAAATAACACAGAAATGAGGAAACCTTTAAACCTCTGCTATAAGCAAAGGCAGAGAGGATTGGGATTGTTCAGCCTGGAGAAGAGAAGGCTCCCGGGAGATCTTAGAGCCCCTTTGTGTACCTAAAAAGGAAATACAACAGAGCTGGGGAGGGACTTTCTATAAGGGCATGGAGTGATAGGACAAGGGGGAATGGCTTCAAACTGAGAGTAGGTTTAGATTAAGATTAGGAGGAAATTATTTCCTGTGAAGGGGGTAAAGCACAGGCTGCCCAGAGCAAGCTGGTCTAGGGGAAAATGTCCCTGTTTATGACAGAGGGTTTGGAACCAGATGATGTTTAAGGTCCCTTCCAACCCAAATCTCTGACTCTATGAAACCTTTAAATATAGCCTGATAACCCCAAACATACATCTCTGTGGGGACATGAATCCCCAAATATATGTCCCCTAATGTCTCTCATCAAATTTTGGGGACACACATGGGCTTTTTCATGCTGCAAAGCTTTGACTTGGAAATGGATAAAGACCTGCAGTTGAAAATTATAGATTCTGGATGGTTTAAGCTGTTTCACCTTTTTAATGCAAAAGAATGTTTTCAGGTTTTGTTCCCCACAGCAGAGAAAGGTAGAATTGTCAACAAAGCATATTTTGTTGACCTATTTTTTTTTTCATGATAAATCAACATTTACTCTGTTCTTCTGATGTTTCTGGCCCAGACTTTTCTTCCTGTATCTGAGCTAGATTTAGAATTTCTTTTGATAGAAGGTATCTTTAAGCTCCCAAAGAGAGCCTTCATCCATTTTGTATTGTTTCATTTATCTTTACACTAAAAATTTTCAAACAAACCTACTATTTTTTGCCTTCTTGATGTACAACACCTTGTCTTACATGAAATTCAATCTCACTTGGAACATCCTGTTCCTATGGTGATACAAGTTGTGATTTATATATGCACACACACACACTTCATTTTTCTTAAAACAGGGTTTGAGTGGACCAGCAGGGCCCCCAGGTCCAAGAGGCTTGCCAGGAAATGTGGTAAGTATGCACCAGTGTATTTGTTTTCCCATCTGTGCCCTGATTTCTTTATTTAATGTGTTTAGTTTCCCCTTCTGTGGGGATTACTATGAAGTTCAAAAGTCTGTGTTTCATTAGACTTGTTTCTTATGGCTGAATTGAAAGATCTGGGGGCACCTGGGAATGGTGCATCCATGAACTATCTCCTCATATTCATTTTATCAAGGGGAGGAACAGAGCTGCTTCATTCCTTACCAAATTGTCAAAATAAATTTTTGCTTCCAAGTCTTCAAGAGAAAAAATTCAATGTTTATTGTGTCTTTGGTTTTGTTTTCTTTGCCTTTTTTTAATTTGTCCTCTCATTTTGTAAACAAGACTTCTTGATATAAAAATGGCATGGTAAACTCTCACTTTTATTATGAAAGCATATAGGCATTTGAGCCTAAAGACCCTTGAAATCAATGCAGTGTCCCCCTTACCTGGGGTTTCATCACCACATCATAAAACATTTCATATTTGTTAAAAAATATCTTTGGATTAACTCTACTCTTAGCTCCACTAGGGTAACTTTCTTTCTTGTTCTTACTTCCTTTCTTTCTTTCCTTTCTAGTTTCACTGGACTTAGACTGGAGTAGGTGAAAAAGCAGCATTTAGATCTCAGGATATGATGTATTCAGGCACAGGGTTTTTGAACACATCACTGTTAAAACTAGAGTTTATTGCCTGGGCAGTCCAAGAAAACCTAAATTGCCCTTCTACTAATTGTTAAGATACATTTGATTTAATTCTATTAATGTAGTGATTTAATTTCTAACTGAAAGGTGATATTGAAAATGAAGAACTTTTCAATTTCATATTCCATTAAGCAAACTTCTATAACAGTAATATCAATATATTACCTATAAAAACCAGTATCGTTGGAAATATTTTTTGCTGGTGCAGAAAGGAAAATAATTATCACATCCATTCTGAGGTCAATCCAATCTTAATGGTGCCAAGACATGATTTCACATCTTAAAATGGAGTACCATTCTAAAATATGTTTTGGTGGGTTATGAAGTTACACTATTTAATTTAGAGCTCTAAATCATCTATATTTTGACACAGAGTCCTTTGAGACCTGCCAAGATGTTAAAAGGATTGAAAGCTGAAATAGAGGAAGAAATGAACACAGCTATATTTCCCAGTGTTGGGAGGCTTTCAGCTTCTCTGATACAGAGGTGGTGATTGCGGGGTTGTTGCATATTAGGAACTTCTGAGAATTTCACAAAATGAAGGAAATAGTTACTGATAGAATGCAGAAATCTGGTACTAGCTCAGTTTCTGCTTTTTCTCTTCAGCTTTTTTTTATATTGAAAAATAATTTCTACCTTTAAGGACCTGTTACACAGCTCTTCTGTGGTGTTCTCTGGATTATAGGTTCTTCTCTACTGGGGAATGTAGAGCTGATACTGATCCTTGAGATAAACCATACTGAACCCACAGCTCTGCCCCTTTCTTTAAAATCCAATACTGCCTACAAAAAAAATTCTAAGCTTTAAAATTCTCTTCTCTCCAGGGTGTGCCTGGAGCCCCTGGACTCCCAGGAAAGGCAGGAGAAAAGGGGGAAAAGGTGAGTTGGTTCTTTGATGGGTTTGTTTCTTTTTTTTTCTTGAGCATTTTAAGTAATAGGGACAGATGCAGTCTGAACTGGGAAATTATTTCATAGGTTCATGGATGTTTAAGACACATGGGTTCATGAATTCATCTTGTCTGTGCTCTTCTATTACACATGCTGTAAGATTTTCACCCAGTTGCAACTTTATAATTTACCTAATAAATCACTGAGATATGACTGGATATAGTGAAGTCACTGCTACACAATTATGGTCTTCTGCTGTCCTCATTACCTGACAAGTGCAGGCATTTGGTGTTTTAAGAAACTCTTATTTATCACTGTAAATCCAAAGCTGGAAGGAAAAATGCCTTTCTGTCCCCTTTCATGAGCTTTCTGAAGTCAGGGGATTGTGTTTGATCATGCACCCCAGGGTGCCCAGCATGCTGGAGTCCTGATCTTTGTTTCCTGGAGTAGGAATGATTAATCACAAGCATGACCCCCTATATCCATGTATTTAAGGCTTAAAAGGGAACGAATCCCAATTCCTTCAGTAAAATCTTCCAAATTGCTGAGCTCTACCTCAGGGTCATGTGAGGACCAAGGGCTCTCTCATTCAGTGTTGCAGAAAGAGTGATGCACTGCACTCACAAGAAAGATGCAACAGTATATTTTATTGGTATAACACACCAAGTTAACAAAGTTCAATGGTAAATGCCACAGTGGTTTAACAAGATTCAGTGCAAGGTACACTTGATTATTTACTGCATTGAGGACAGGCACAGACAAAACTGTCAGGGAGACTCTTCCATTGAGTCATGAGGTTCAAAAAGGAGCCCTTTTTGTTCTAAACTCCTCAGAGAGGAATTTAGGTGTGGCTGCATCCAGAATTAGTCCCAAACTTGATCAATATTTTGTCTAAAGCATTATATGTGTGCAACCAATCCTTCATATCACTTAGTTAAGGTTTCAAAGTTTCAAATGCATTTATTCCCTTTTTTTTTTTTTTCTGAGTATCTGATGTGATAAGGTGGTAATTTGAGGGGTGACCCTGAGAGGCATCCATGCTCAAAGGGAGATCTGCAGCCCACTGCAGGCCCTGGGCTGTCCATGGTTCTTGGGATAAGATGGTTGGCTCATATTTTCATGCTGGATACAAATGTTAGTTCCTCCCAAAATTGCCAAGACATTGACCAGCACTGTGGTTAGGTGAGCACAGTGCCC
This sequence comes from Poecile atricapillus, assembly GCF_030490865.1. Taxonomy (NCBI): domain Eukaryota; kingdom Metazoa; phylum Chordata; class Aves; order Passeriformes; family Paridae; genus Poecile; species Poecile atricapillus. Next base: position 148,588,761 of record NC_081250.1, on the reverse strand, counting down.
AAGCCAGCCCTCGCCTGCAGGGTTGTTATCTGCCTCCCCTGAACCCACTGTGAGTCAGATGCAGCCATCACAACCAGATGCATCCACTACTGTTGCTGCTGCTGGGTGTCACTTGGGCAGAGCTCTGGGAAGCAAAGGCCAGGTTGGGGTCAGGGCACATTCCAACATTTCTCAGTGTCACAGCGAGGATAAACAATTTTGATGAGTTCAGGTTGGGGTGTGCTCCATGGAGAGAGCTGCTACATATAGCTGGTTCCCAAAACATTTTGAAGTCTTTTTGTACTTTCCTTAATGGAAATTACAAGTGCCTTAAGATTTCTGAAGGAAAAGAATTCCCATTAAATAGGCTTTCCTATGATACTAAAAGAAATCCAGATAAGACAGCTAGGAAAAGAATCCATGTCTTTCAGTTTCAATGAAAGACCTGAGGTGGCAATTGTCTATAGTAGTCAAATGAATTCTGATGGCTTCTCTTCTACAGGGTGATCCTGGAAAAGAAGGAAAAGTGGGTTTACCTGGGCCGCCAGGTGAGCCAGGGCGTGCTGGAGAGCCAGGTTTGCCTGGGAAGGGTAAAGATGGAGAAAGGGTAAGTACTGCTGGCAAGCTTTGTGCTTGACTAGTTCAATATGAGACAGGCAGGCATAACTTCTGCAGGAGAGCATGGATTTACCTGAATCCATGGAAGGCCTGCCTGTGGAAAATGCTCCAGATCCCATCTGTGCTTGTAAAAAGGTCAGAGAGAACTGAAGATGTGTTTCTGAAATTTACACTGAAAACAGTGACCTCCACAAGGAGTAGCCATTGTCCTTGTGACTAGTACAAAAATTATTAGCTTGATGGAAGTTCCCTAAAAGCTTTTAATTCTTTCCCAGTTAGCAGATTGTTTAATTTGGTTGCCTGCTGTCAGTAAAACATTGCCAGGACTGCGTGAGCTCAGGAGGGCAGTAGTGGGAGAATTGCTGCTTTGACTAAAACAAAGTCCAAGCTCTTGTTTGGCTGGATGGTGACTGTTTTCTTGGTTTGCTTTTGTCACTTTAGGGGGAAAGAGGACCACCAGGCTTGCCAGGACCCTTTGGACATAAGGTGAGCATGGACTTCATTGTGGACTGCTCATCGTAATCACGTGAACTGGAGAAAAGAACGTGGTGCAAACATGGTCTGTTTTCCACTGGAAAACAGAGTTTACAAAGCTCTGACTCAAAAATGCACTTCTAGCCTTTTAGGAGGTTCTTTTCTTTATTATTCCAGCATCTCTGTGGATGTAAATACTCAGAGATGAATTAGCTGTGTTCACTTTTCACCTTTAAAATACCTTCCAGCACTGTAAGAATTCATCACAGATGGAGGTCTAAGTGCACACTTTTTCAGGGAAACTGTGACTGGGACCCTTTAATCCACACAGCCAGGGAGACACTGCATGGCTCAGGTGTGATCTGCTCTCAGGACCACCTGTCAGCCCTCATACCACTCATTCCTTTCACCTCTCTGCAAGGAGAGTGGAAATTATTTTCCAGTAGAACCAGGTAGTCCTGGTTTCCCCTCCTGTACTGAGGCAAAGACTAGCTAGTTGAAGAGGTTGATGCCATCAACTTCTGCTGAAAGTAATGTTTGTTTCCTTATAAGCACACAGAAAAGAGAGAAAGGAATAAAACACCAAAAGCCTTTGATTCTGGGAGGATCTGGATTGTGCTTGAACATTTAATCAGACATTTCAGAAATTGTCTTCTTCCAAATGGCCATGTTCTGATCTGGACTGGAAGAATCAGATGTTGAAACAGATTCTGTAAATGATAGAAACAGGATTGCAGCATTATGAGACCAAATCCATCTACATCCCATGTTTTTGAAATAACCAAACTGCTATGAGTTTCTTTTAATTTTGATGCATTTTGTACAAATGCATTGTAGTCTTTTCTATATATCTTTGACAGGTCAGAACACAGACCTATACTCACACAGACACACACTAATAGACTGAGAATAAATATAAAAGTCATAAAAAACACTAAAAGAAATCTCATTAAGTATTCTATTCAATAGCAACAGAAGATGATAAAAGTCTTAATTGTGTGTGGGAAAATACTATTGAAATTTTTGTATTAAAATTATCTTTTTGAATAAAATAACTGATAAGGGATGTCTGGAGTGTTTGAACTAATTGAAATGCATTTTTTCTTACTGGCCTTGCAGTATTATTTCTTTGTAGTAAAAGATTAGTTTAAGAAGAAAGCAAGAAAGGGGAAAAATAGGAGATATTGCAGATTTAAATTTGAGTGGGCAGAATCCACAGGTAACAATTTTTCTATCATACTTCTATATAGCTAGAAAAAATGTCATAATAAATAGCATAAATAAGATTTGTTGTTATAAATCTACTGCCAACATGAGACCAAATCTCACAACTGCAATGCAATCCATAAAAATCTTATTGATTTCTCCCTATAACTAGAAAACAGATGTTTAAACTGAAGTCTTACAGCTGAATTCTTTCTTAGCCCTCTGTCTACAGTGTACATTGAACAATGTCAAGCTGCTTTCTGTGCTATTCAGCTTTTGCTTTGAAAAGCCTGTTCTTTAGAAGGGAAAACTCTCCTTTTCTAGTACAGGGCTCAATAGAGAGTGGTAGAAATGTTGACTTATATTTTACCAAAATAATTTCATACACTTCTGTGAGTAGGCCTACGTTGGTAAAGGAAAGGAGAATATGAAGATGTAATAAAACTTCCCTAATCCTGTCTTCCCCAGATAAATGATTTATGCTCAATAATTTTTGTGCCTTAGCCTTCTACCACAGAAGCACAGGGAGAGAAAAGTGATTTATGGTGCCTAGTGCTTCCCCAAGCCAAGGAAAGTGCCTGCTACCTTGGTGAAATCACTGTTTCTGGATGTGGCTCTTGGGGGTATGGTTTTGGGTGATTGAGGTGGTGTTGGGCTGGTGCTTGGACTGACTGATCTTGAAGGTCTCTTCCAACCTTGCTGGTTCATGAAATGCTGGAAATTTGATGCAGCACACTAAAGTAAATGAAGATGCTTGCAAAGATTGTGTTTCCACTCAGTTTCGTGATGTGATGTGATGTGATGTGATGTGATGTGATGTGATGTGATGTGATGTGATGTGATGTGATGTGATGTGATGTGATGTGGCACACACTGAGCCCACAGAGGTGGGCTGGGCCTGTGTGGTGGAAGAGGACACTTTATTGGCACGATGAGACAGTAACTGTGCCATATCCCCATGCTGCCACAAGCAGAATCTGTCCCTCTGTGGGCAGGATCAGGACCAGATGTACTCATGTGACATTCTGATGTACAACCTGCTTGCAATTTCAGCACATTTTCTCATCAGTGCACAAAGCTTTTAATTCTTTCCTTTATTTCAGGGTGAGAGGGGAGCTCCTGGCCTCCCTGGACAGCCAGGAGACAGAGGAGTGCCAGGAATCGGCCTGGCTGGACCCCCTGTAAGTAGCAGGTCCTGCTGCAACCTGGAACAAGGTGGAAAATCAGGCATTGCCACCTGGGGAATGTGTTGCCTGTGCTCAGCTGTGCTGAGAGCCTGTGGGACATTTTGCCTTCTGAAGCTGCAGATTCCAGACGAGCCCAGAGGCTGCCATTTGTAGCTTACTTGTCTCATGTCTGTTAAGAGGGTTAAAAGTGCTGTAGGATGGATGGGTGTCACTGACTCACTCCTGAATTTTGTGCATCATCCTGGCACACTGGCTGTAGATATGAGTGGAGATCTGTGCCAGGGCAGCAGCTCTGGTCTCCTGGACAGATGTGACCTCGCTGTTGTATAACCCCTGTTGGAAGGGATGTGTGTGGCACACACGCCCACATCAGTGACATAGCGACACTCCAATAGCAAAATACAACAGCAGATTACTTAAACTGCTGTGTTCCAAGAGAGCCATGCTCCCCATCATTTCACACAAATATTTGATAGGTTTGGCCTCATCCAGCTCTGCCCTCCTGAGTATCAGTTGGCCACATGGTGTACATGGGAGTCTGCTCAGAAAATTTGGATTTTCCTGTTGGTGGGGCTTTGATCACGCCAGTATTTGTCATGTACAACTCCTCTAGAAATGAGGGGGATTTGGTAGTGCTCTGGCAGTAGTCCTGCTGAGAGACCTCCAGCTATGTACTGAATTTGCTAGTGAAATATGTTTAGGAGGAAGCAAATGCTATTTCTGGCTGTAATTGCTAGAGGACATCTGAGCCCCATTCTTTTGCAATACCTCATTCATGCCATGATCCTGGACCAACCATTCAATGTTTGGTTATCAGTGCTGTTTATCTAGCTATAAATGTCCCAATTAGTACAGGAAGTTGAAATGATAAGTCATAGTGCTGGGTAATGAATTGAAAAGTCTGACTTTCTGAGGTGTATGTCCACTTAATATTTGCTTTTACCATGCTGGATTCTATCTGAGTTAAAGCAGACAGGGTCCTGTTCACTCTTTGGCTGTATCATGGCTTTTGTGGTCCTCACAGGGTTACCAATGACTGCAGGTTTCCTGAGTGTCCTTTGTTATGATTAATCTAAGGAAGAGTGGTGTTCTTTCACTTCTCAATGTTCAGCCATTAATTAAATTAAAACTAAATTAACAAATGAGTATCTGGCTTGTTTGAAAATCACTAGCTAGTGCATAGTCTTTAATTACAGATTTTTAGATTCAGTCCAGGGCTAGATGAGTTCATGTCTGCGTCCTGATGTACACAGGCTGACAAAGTTGCTCTTCATTGGGGGTTTAGCATCCTCATCTCCATAAACACAAATGACTAAGGACTTGACTCCAAATGCAGACATCTCTTGTCTCACACCAGAAGATTGTTTTTTTTTGGTGTCTTCATTATTTGCCCACTGTCAGGATGTGTAGCCACCTACACACCACACTGTTCTCAAATGCTATGTTTTCTTTATTTAATTTGCTTTACTAAATGCTTCTTTAAAAAAAGAAAAAATAAAAACAAAAAACAAAACCCCACAAAAACAAACAAACAAACAAAAAAACCAAGCCACTATTATGATGCTTTTTTTTCCCACTGTAGATTCATCATAACCTCAGCTCTCGTGCAAAGACTGGAATTGGAAAAAAAAACCAAACCTCTCTGTATAACCTTGAATCTAGCAGACTGTCACAAAGACTGAATCCCACACTAAAAAAACCCCATAATAAAATCAGTGGAGTTGCTTCAGTGCATATTATACACTGAATTAAAGACGTCAGCCTCTACTCTTTTTAGCAATGTGACAAAATTGTGTTTATAATACTTCAGCTTCAGAGCTGAGAGCCAACAACTCTTTTTAATTGGAATCCTCACTCTGCTTCCTCCTGTGCCCTTAACCTCTCTCAGGCTTTGCTTCCTGCACAAAAAGTATGTATAGATGAGGATTTTTTTTTACCTTATCTGCTGAAGTATTGAGTTACAATTTACATACCACCAAGCCATAAAGTTGAGCATTAGCAGAGTGTGTTATTTCCAACACACTCTGCTAATGACTGTGTTTTACTCTATATGCTATGGACTAATGGACAGCTAGGACTATTGGGGTGAATTCACATGTTTATGCTGAAATTGCCTATTGGATGGATGCACAGTATAAGCACAGAGGTTTCAATCTTGGCCTGCCTTGCCTTGTTGGTATTAATTAAATTACGCATTTAGCCATTTCTTTAATATGCATTAAGGTGTCTTCTTTCATGGAGACATTGTGAGGATTAGTGAGTTACTGTGTGTGAAATAGAAACCAAAAGGAGAGGAGTTATAGTAGCCAATTTATTCCAGCCTTGTTTTGGGTGTGTGTGGAATACCAGATTGATTCACCCGTGCTGGATGTGGTACTGCATCACTTCTGTGGTGTCCCTATAAAAGCGGGTGCCTGCCAGCAGCTCACTCTACTCAGCAGCACATTTTAAGTTGCATCCACAAACAAACAGCATGCACAAGCCCACTGCCCCCCCTGCTCTGACCAAAATTAAAGAGCACAGAAGTCCTGTGGGATGTTTTTCTTCCATAAGCGGTATTTGAATGTAATGGGATTCAGAATCTGGGGGACTTGTCCTGTCCCAGCCCAAGGGATGTGAGCATGCTGTGGTTCTGTGTCCCCAGACCCAGCCAGGAGCAGGGATTGTCCATGGGCCCAGGCAGTGCACACACATCCACACTCATGAGTGCAGCACACAGTCCAGTGCAGAGAGTAATGCCTTAATGTGTTATTAATGCTTAATGCTCAGCCTTAATGCTCAGCCAAAGGAGGATGGGAATTTCAAGTGTTTTGATTGCTGTGTCTTTTCTGTTTGTAGGGCCCTGCAGGACCCCCAGGAGACAAAGGATCCCTGGTACAGTATGTCTTTCTAGCTAAACCCAAATTCTTTGAGGAGGGGAAAACCACACTAATTATGTTTCTACCAGTCATTTTATGAGAGCACGTGTAATTGTTTTGGTTTTGCTTGAGGAATGGTCATGGGGTGGTTGACCCTCCAAAGGGAACTTCTCCTTTGTATTACCAGGTACTTGTCTGCTATACTGAGTTGTGAGAAAGAGTTACTCAAGAGCCTTGTTCTGGTGGAAACTTTGCCTTACATGTCAATAGTTCTACAAGAGAGATAATGAGTGACTTGTTTCATCCTTCATTCAAAAAATTTTAACATAAATTATATTATATTGTATTGTATTATATTTATAAAATATAAATATTTTAAGGCACATAATTCAAGGCACATTTCTTATAGCCAAGGTCTCAAAGGTTTAAAATAAACCATTTAAAACATTTTTGTTACTTAAATCTTACAGATTTCAGTATTCACCAAACACACTTTAGTCCCTCAACATTCACTTTTTCAAGGATGCAATCCATTGGGGTTGCACAAACAACTGTGTATCATGGTCTCCATAGACCCTGGCCTGAATTTCCAGCACAACAGCCAGTCCTAGCCAGTGTGATAGCCTGGAACTGAGGAGATGGACCTTCTTTTCCATATTTCCCTGTGTGCAGTCATATTTTCTCCCTGTTCAAAGACCTGCCTCCTGTAAAGACTCATTATTACCTCTCCAATCAATGTATGGGAAGCTTGACTTTAGTGATGCACATGAAGTCCCTTGAGGCACAGAAATGACTGATACCAGCATAGTGCAATGTGACCTGTAATATTATTTTTTCTTAAACTCTTTCATAGTTGTGTAGGTGCTGGTTTTTTCTCCAATTTTCCAATTTTTCCACCAGTAACTATTATGTTAAGGATTTCTTCTCTTCAGCTAAGAAGCACCTCATCAATACCACTCACGTTACTGGGTTTGTCTGTTCTCTCCATGCCAGGGTCCCCGTGGTGTACCTGGTATCCCTGGACCACAGGGGCCTCCTGGCCAGGATGTAAGTAAAATAAAAGTGTAAGTGCTCAAGAAATTTGTCAGTGCTTGGATCTCATTTCCTTAAAAATTTGTGCTGATAATCAACTGCAGTCACTGAATGTTTTTAGGATTGTCTAAGGGACATGATTTGCAGAAATGGAGCTCTTACAACTTAGAATGTCAAAGGGGAAAACAGTTGGAATGAGAAGGATTGCTTCAAGGAAAATGAGGGACTTCACCACTGAACCGTTTTAAAATGACACTGGGGAAGGGACTTGGCAGCAGACACTGGGAAAAGATCCCACACTGAAAAAGGATGGTGGTTAGGCTGTCTAGGAACTTCTTAGAGTCCACTGAGATAAGTACCCTTTCTGTTAAAACAGGGCCACAGCTGTTAAGAAGTTCTCTATGAGTTCATTTTGCTGCTGCTATTGTGCATGTTTGAGGACATTTTAACCTCTTGGTGCATTGTTCTCCTGCTGTCTCAGTGGTGAGTCATGGAACTGAGGAATAGAGAGGAACGTGGCAGACTCCCAGCTGGAAAGCTGGCCCCTCTCTCTGCCTGGTTCCTCTTCACTGCTGCATCAGAAAGAGGAGAATTTTTTTCCTCTATGATGTGGCAACCAGTCCTCTGAAGGAGGCTCTGAAGATTTTGAAGGGCTTGATGTTTGGATTTTTGCCTGTTGAGGGAACACTGTGAAGAGGGGGAAGTGACCTCCTTATTCTCCTGCTCAGTGCTGCTGAATGATGCTGTTATGTCTGAAATGGCAGCTCTCACCAACTTCACAGCAAGCACTTTTCAACCCTAGTGTGGCTTTACTGACATCCATCAGGTGGTCTAGTAGGTGCCTTCTCACCTACTTATTGCCCACAGAGGTTGTGCATGCCATCCCTGGCAGTGTTCAAGGCCAGGTTGGATGGGACTTTGAGCAACCTGATTTTGTGGAAGGTGTTCCTGCCTATGGCAGGAGAGTTGGAACTGGATGACCTTTAAGGTCCCTTCCAACCCAAACCATTTTGTGATTCTATGACTCAATACTTTGTCACAAGACAAATGATTATGCCAAGGGCTTTCTTCCACAGCCCATGATAGCTGAAATGGTCCTTTGCCTCCATCATCTTGTGTCCCTGAGCAGCCAGAGATTTGGGATTGATTGTGTCCTGCTGCCTGTCCCTAGATCTCATCACCTTGCCTCAGATGTTTGAGACTTCTAACCAAGAGATTTTGAACAGGAGAGAGGATAGATGGGTTTCCTAGAGCTGTACTGTGTGAGGAGAGTGCCTGAGGCAGATTTTTGAGTCTCATTCTGTCTCTGCTCAGATCAGTGTTGGTTGGCCAACTCTTCGAGATGCAGCTCTAAGGTCTTTACATTTTTCTTTTCCCTGCAGGAAATTAAACCAAGAACAACCATTCCTCAGGCAACTTATAAAACACAATCTCTGTTACATTCACTGCTTTAACTGTAGTCAGTATGTCTTCTAGGACCTTTCTGCATTGTCTGATCACTTGCTAAACCATTCTATCTGTGTTTCAGGAGGTGTAATTAGAGGCATGGGGCACATTCTGACAATTTTTGCTGTGTCAGCAGAGATAATCTATTTTGACAGGGTCATGCATTTGCAGTTTCATGATCCTTATCTTTATTTAACTCGCATAAGGAAAATTTTGTTCTACTTCTGCACCCTTGTATGCCAATGCAGTGTTCCTGTATCCTCTGAACCATGTCCATTTTTGTACTCTGCTGTGTTCAAACAGGATATCATTGGATAGGAAAGCTCCAATTTGAATTGCTAATATGAATTTGCCGTGCAGCTCCCAAGCCATGCAGTGTCAATTGCCTGAATGACTTGCCTCAGTGTCTTGTATTTTGCTGTGGCCTTTGCAAATATATTCCATGCTTTTTTTCTGAGACTGAAAAAAATCTTTTAAATCACATTTACATACATTGAGTTACTCTCTGAATTATTTTTCCAGTTGCAAACTCATCAGATGCTTGTCGAAGTGCCTGCTATCAGTTGCATTCTCTGATATAGCAAATCAGACTTACAAGGGGAATTGAAAGAGTCAATACTCCTTTTGCAATAGCTTTGGCCAGAATTCTCTCCCACTGGTGAATAAATTAGGTTTTTTACATGACTACATTCTAGATTTTTTTCTGGTTTCCTAAAAGCATGTGTCATATTTTTTTGAGATAGTCCAAAGTCACCTTTTGAAATACCTGTTGGCTACTCAATCTAATATCAAGAGTTCTCAGGACAGTATCTTGTTTTATTAAAATTTAGGTTTTGAAAATACTTGCCTAGGTTTACAGTACAATTGTACTGCTTTGGCCTTGTTCTGTTCTTCTTAGCAAAAGCCTTGCTATTTGTCTGTCTTCTAGAGTTCATTGTATCTATAAATCCCTATGAATTGTCTTTTTCTGCAACAAAGCTAGGACATGTTGTCTTCTTCCACATATATAATTTTCTTGTCTTTAAATTCACATTTCTTTCTCTGATTAACCAAACCTCCAATTCTTAAAGCCTAAAATGTGTTCTTTATTTAGGCCTTTTTTCCCCAATAATATCATGAATTTTTGCCATAAGAGAATTACTACACATTGTGCCTACTTTACGGATCTCAGCCACTTAAAAAAATTACTTTCTCTTGCTTTTGGAAAAAAAAAAAAATCACATTTTAATCTGACAGTATTCCTGTATCAAGCATTAAAACAGTGTGGTCTTAAGTACCTTCTGTCAGAGAAGTTGGCCAATCTCCTTGTCTGAGAATAATCAAAAAGTATTTCTATGTGTTCAGTGATGTTATATGTAGTGCCTTCTCCTCCAGCTGCTGCAGACAAGGTCCCTCCTGCCTGGTTAGATTGGATATTAGGAAGAAATTCTTAACTGTTCATGTAGTGAAGCACTGGAGCAGAATGCCCAGGCTGGATGGGTCTTGGAGCAGCCTGGTCCAGTGGAAAGTGACTTGCCCATGGCAAGGGGTTGGAGTGAGATGGGCTTTAAGGTCCCTTCCAACCCAAACCATCCCTTGACTCTATGAAAAGGTTTATTAGAGGATATAAAATGACAGGACAAACCATGGTAGGCAGATGACTGCTCAGCCAGACAAATGCACCAGCCAGCTTGGGCTTACACACAACCAGCCTCTTTCATACCCTTTCCTGTCTCCCCCCTGTTTGTTTGTTGCTCTTTCTTCCCCTGCACAGCCCCTCATGCATCTCCCCAGCTCTATCAGTCCCTCAGCCCTCCCAGTTCATAGTCTCCCAGTTCACAATCTTATCACTTGGAAGGTCCAGATTGATCTCCCAGGAAGTGCAATCCATGGTTTTTGTTAGCCCATTAGTTACTGTGAGTGACAAGATCTGCTGCTTCTTAGATATGAGTCTTGGAAAATTTAGTTTCTGATTTCCCCTTGATTTCCCAGCTGACAAGGTCCTGGATAAGGTAACCTTGCTGCAATAAAATGCCTCATATTTCCACATGCCTTGATCAATTAGTGTGAACGTCCAGGCTTGCTTCCCATCACTGCCATCCTTTTCTGTTGGTCAGGCTTGTGTCCTTGATGTTGTAATTTATGACTTTTTCCTTCTCTTCCTTTGTTGAATTCAAAAAGGTCCTTGACCAAATACCCCTAAAGGAGCAGACACTCTTTGGCCAGCCACCCTTACACTTCATGTTTTGAATCATCTGTTCTTCCCAGACTGTCTGCTGGGAGATAAAATGTTTCTGTTCAACACACCTATTTAGTGTCCTTAGATTAGCAAACAATCTGAATGAGACGTTCTCTTATCCTCCTATTAGCAGTGAGGGCACCTGTTTAATAGGATCTTTCTGTATTTTGATTATGATAATTTTAATTAACATAAACATTGAATTAATCACTTTTTAATTAGGTTAATTATTTATGGTAACTAAGTTCCAGCATTACTGAGGAGTTAATCTTCCCCCTGCGTTTGCTTTCATAATTGCAAAACCTTTGTGGATGCATAAATTACTGCCAATGAATTTGAAAAGCAGAGTTGGCTTTTCTGAGGTTGATTTTCCCATCCAGTTAGAAGGAAAGTTCCTTTTAGGAACTGTTTGTTTTAAGGTACTTACATCTCTAACCAGAATGTACTTATTAACCCCCCTACTGTCTCTTTATTGCTGTGACATATAATTGATTTAAGACATTGCATTTCAAGTTTAATTTTCTGGTTTCTTATAGACCTGTCCCACCATGTGCCTGTGTGACTTATACACTTCCCTTATACACTTATGTTTCCTTACAGACTTTCTTCATTTTTGAGTATTTTTGCATGCACCCCTTACCTGAGCATCATTTTTCCCATCGTAGGATTTTGCCTGTTAACTGCACCAACATGTAATTTCTTCTTAGTTACAGAATCAAATATTCTGAATTGAAAGGGACCCACAAGGCTTATCAAGTCCAAGTCTGAAGTGAAAGGGCCATGAGGGGATTAAACCCACAACCTTGGCATAATTGGCACCATTTGCCAAACAACTAAGTTAAATACTGTTTTTTAGCATTATCAGCAGCACAGTTTCCATCAGTTCCCATTTCAAGACCATTCCTGTGTGTCAGATTTTGCAGACTGATGCTCTGGATCCTGTGCATCACACCTCCTCATGGCTGACATCTTTTCCCTGTACTGGTGTTCTGTACCACTCATTGGATATTCTGCTTTGTGCCAGCCACTCTTGGCTGCAAGCTCCTGAAAGTGTTCAAACTTTATAAGCTTTCCAACACTGGTTGTTATTTGTGTCTGTGCATTTTCCCACATCATGTTAGCAGCATTTCATTTCAGTGCCATGCAGTTTTTTAGTCAGAGTCGCTTTTTTTATGAAATTTTTTGCTTTCTCTTTTCCATTTCCCTCCCCTATTAGTTTGTCAGATGCAGTTTTAACTTCCATGTCTTCATTCTAGCATTTTCATTCTGCTCTGAGCAATGTGAAGCTGCATCAGGGGAGGTTTAGGTTGGATATTAGGAAAAGGTTCTTCATCCAGAAAGTGGCCAGACACTGGAACAGGATCCCCAGGTAAGTGGTCACAGCACCAAGACTGACAGAGTTTGAAGCTTGTCTGGGCAATGCTCTCAGGCACATGATGTGATTCTTGGGATTGTCCTGTGCAAGAACAGGAGCTGGACTTGATTTTTTGTGGGTCCCTTACAACCCAGGATATTCTGTGATTCTATGTTTGCAGCTTGTCTGTTTTTGTCAGCCTTTCCTAACTCCAGGTCTCTACAGACCAGCAATATTTTCTCTGCTTTTGACTCTGTTTCCATTGGCCTGTTTTCTGATAATGTGCCATGCTGAAGTGCCATCATCTACATCTGGCTTTTTGGATCACAAAAGCATTCTTCAATGGGCATTCTCTGCAGTCTTGTACCTTCCAATTGTTTGATTTTTCTTGGGGATTCAGTGCTTTTTTCAGGTATGCCAGCCATGGCGCAGAGCTTACTTAATCTCTTTTTCCATCTCATTTCCACCCTGTTAGAGATATCACCAGCTCAACATCATACAGCATGCAAGAAAATGGATTCATCCCTTTTTGTCTCAAGGCAATCTGATACCATGTGGGCATGATAGCTGTGCTTAATCCTTTCCAAGGATTTCCATTTTATTCACTCTCTTCTTGTGTGTCTCTTCACATAACTAAGAAGTCTTTTCCTACATTATTTTTTTAAAAGATCTTTAAATACTCAATTACACTGCTAGTTCCATGTTCATATTTCAGATCCCAAAGCAGAAGGCTGTCAGTGAGCCCTATGGCATATATTTATAGCTGTGCTACTAGTCAGCATGAAAGGCATTTCTGAACTGTGTTTTCTGTGTTGCTTTCTGATCCAGGATTATTCTCATGGCTCAAGTTTTTGCTTTGCATCACACTTCATAAAGCAAGTTCTGTGTGAGTCTTCCTGAACAAAGTAGGTCTGGGAATATAAGATCTGTGTAATTGTTATTTAGCCATCCCTCTTCCCACTTGCAGAAGTGGCTGAGAAGCACAGTGGAGAGGATGCCAAAAGCGTGACCTGACAGTTAGCATCTGTGAAAGGGAAGGGGCTTTGGGAACAATGCACAGTCCTCTGTATTCACCTTGAAATTCTGTGGAAGAAGGAGAGCTATAAATGACTAAAATATTTACCAATATTTACTCAATTCCCCAGAAGGACATCTGAGGAGAATTCTGAGCTAAACATCTTCTGCAGACATTATCTTCTTTTTGTTCTCACCTGCAGAAGGTTTAGTTCCTTAGGAAACAAGAGTTCATCCATGAACTTCAGTACTACTTCAGCTCCACTTCAGCTGCACTTCAGTTTGTGTTTAATTTTCATCTCTTAGAAAGTCAAGGTAATTGAAGGGTTGTTGCTCACCCAGAAGCATTTAATGTGGACATAGAAAAAGATAATCAATATATTTTCCCATTTTTTCTCTCCTCTAGAAAGATTTAAGTACTAATTGAGACTCAAGGATGAAATCCAAGTTTCTCCTATAGCTATAATTGTGGTGTGTCATAACACACAGTGCTCCCCAGTCATTAATGCCCATGTCCCCATCTGGTTGTCTATGTAAATAATACAATGAATTGATTGGCAAATCAGACTAGCCTGAGACAAGGTGCAGAAAGAACACCCAGTACCCTTCCTGGATAAGTATTTGACCAAATTTTAAAGGGACTTTCCATTTGGAAATAGTAGGTAATCTCAAAGAGTAGCTCCTACTGAGCCTAGAATGATTGAAAGCCACTGCTTGTACCTTGATCAACATCCAGATGTTGATGCAGCCCAAAAAGCCAATCAAGTCCTGGGCTGTATCAAAACCAGCGTGGCCAGGAGGTCAAGGGAGGGAATTCTGCCCCTCTGCTCTGCTCTGGTGAGACCCCACCTGCAGTGCTGTGTCCAGCTCTGGGGTCCCACAGCACAGGAAGGACAAGGAGCTGTTGGAGCAAGTCTAGAGGAAGCGGCAAGGCAACTGAAGGGATAGAGCAACTCTCATACAAGGAAAGGTGGAGAGAATTGGGATTGCTCAGCCTGGAAAAGTGAAGGCTTCAGGGTGACCTGTTTGTGGTCTTCCAGTACCTGAAGAGAGCCTTGAAGAAAGATGGAGAGGGACTTTTGACAGGATGTGAGAACTATATATACATAGATAACCAAGACAGCCAAAATCCAGAGCTGAAGTGTAAAGAGTAGATTTATTCCATTACCACACTGGCAGAATGGGGACACGTGCACTGCTAAGCTTATTCCATCTTAGCAGAGGCAAAAAGTGCTCAGGGTAACCTCCAAGCTTCTTATCTCTCCTTCTCCCAGCAGGGAGGCCCCAGCCTATGAGGAAAACCTTTTAAGTTTTTTACAGCAGTCTGTTATCTTCTACAAAACCTCCACTTCTCAGGACAGACAGAAAACAACCCAAGGAAAACACAGCACGTGAAATTTTCCACACTGAATATTCTTAGAATCCTCCAGCTGCAAGGTTGTCTTGAGTGAAAACAACTCTATTTTTTCCTCCCCATCAAATCTTCCACTTTCAGCCTTTTCCTTGCCACACAAGTGGTGTGACAGTAAAAGGGGTAATGGTTTCAAATTGGAAGAGAGTAGGTTTAAATTTGATATATGGAAGAAGTTCTTTATTGTGAGGTTGCTGGAACACTGGCACAGGTTTCCCAGAGAAGCTGTGGATGCTCCATACCTGGAAGTGTTCAAGGCCAGGTTGGATGGGGCTCTGAGTAACCTGGTCTGGTGGAAGGTGTTCCTGCCCAGGGCAGGGGGTTGAATTTAGATGCTACTGAAGGTCCCTCCCAACCCATTCCATGATTCTGTGAACATCCTGGGTGGCAAATCTGGAACCATCTCAGAGAAAACCCCATGTGGAACTTCTGCAGAATCAACAAAGCTGAACACAAATAAGATGCTTTTAGACGGTCAGTAGAAACTGTTCCTTTAGAAACAAAAGTGATCAGGTAGGACAGCTTTTGTATGTGGTAAATTTTGTATGCTTTTTAAGGTAATCATAATCTAGTATGCACTTGCTTGAGTGATGACACAGGGTGATGGACCAGGTGAATACAGGAATTCAGCAGAAAATGGTTTGGGGAAATGTCACCAAGTATCTTAAAACACTGCTGCAAGGATCCTCACAATGCAGATTTTTGTAATCATCTGAGCAGTGGCAAACTGTCTTGTTCAAAAGATTTGGTTTACCAAGAGAGCATTACTTTATGCAAAGATTTTACAAAAGTTTTTAGACATGGTTTTTGTTTTGTTTTTAGCAAACTTAATTCCTCATTAATGACATGTAGGAGGTGCCCACTGAGGGGTAGAGGTTGTCCCTTTTCCCAACCCTGCCTTTCTGGACATAAAATTCTCACAGTGGTGGTAACTTCTATGCCTTTGCCTCATGATAACTGATACCACTACACCTCAACAAAAAACAACCAACCAACCAACCTGATTTTGATTGTTTTCAGATGCCTTCAGAGATTTAAATCTTCATCCTTCACACTAGTAAAGGTCATAGTGTTTCCTATGACCAGAAAACAAACTAAAGCAATTCCAGTGTCTGTGTGACTCAAATGAATTTAGCAAGGGCTTGAGAGCATGTTCAAATTGCAGATATTTGGAGGACTTTTCTGTTTGTCACATGCAAGAAGCAGTGCTGCTCAGCAGCAGAAAGTAAAATATTTGCTAGTTCAGATCAGTAAGAGCAACCAGGAGATTACTGTATAATAATTTCACTTTTTTTTTTTCTTTTTCTTGATCTGTAGGGTGTGCCTGGAAATCCAGGGGAAAGAGGACCTCCTGGAAAACCTGTATGTAACTTCAATTCTGTATTACATCTTCCTTATAACTCAGTTTCCACCTGTGCACCTCCCCTCAGAAGTGCACTTAGGTGCTTTTCCACTGTTAATTTTCCCAGCAGAGCAGTAGGAAAAAGACTAAAACCCACTAAAGGTTTAGTGAAGGCTTTGGAATGGTATGAAAATAACTGGATATTCTGTGTGTAAATAAAAGCCAGAATTTTAAAGGCACGTCCTTAGTGCCACTGTGCACTACCTTCAGCAAAAACTCATCTCAGGTGTGATGAAGAGCATTGGTAAGGTAGGGTGGGAAGTACAAGTTTGGCCCAGTGAGTCCTAGACAGGACAAGAGAAACCAGTGAGAATCCATGATCATGTTCAGGAAAAATTCTCATGTCTTGATGCTTCTTACAATTGCCTGAAATAATGAATTTCTCATTCCACAGGGTTCCCCACCCTTGCTGACTCCAGAGGACATAAATCTCCTAGTGAAGGTAATCAGCCTTTAATGAAGGTGGGAGTTTATCTCTCTGTTTGATTCAGACCTGACTAATGCTCTGTGATGGGAAAGTGTCTGAACTACAAGTGCAAAAGCTGTCTTTAAACACGCTTTCAAAGCTCAAGACTTGCAGGTCTCCTACTTGCACTGGTATTGGGACACGACCTGACAGTGGAGATCAAAATCCCTTCCCCAGCAGTGAAATGACCTACAAAGTTCTTTATAACAACTCTGAGACTTTCTCAGCTCTTTCTGAGGCATGCATTCCCAAGTAGAAATAAACACTATCAAGTTGCATTATCTAAACCAGAAAGTGGAAACTATTTTAATAAAATTCTGGATTTTTTCACATACACCTTCAACAGTGACTGGAGTCATTTTGGGTAAGTGTGGGTACAAATTTAGTTTGCATTGTGAATTAAAAAGGATGCAGGTAATTAACCCCAGAAGTACCTGTGTTTCAAAAGTGATAATCTGTCTGCCTTTACTCTCCATGTAGAGAATTCTCTGCAAAATTAGTCAGTCTTTGATAGGTGTTGACTGAAAAATCTTTATAGATTTACGTGGGCTGAGTTGTGAGTTTTTAAGCTGTCTTAAACCAGACAAGAAATCTTTTCTTATTGATTAAAAGAAATTAAAAAATTACCTTCTTTTACCAACCACATTAACCAAAGGACCCTTTTCAGATTGCTGCAGTGAAATTACTTTTTAGTGAAGAGCTGTCTTTGTTTTGTGGATCCCAATATTGTTTTGGAGGTTTCAATGTAAAATATTGTTTGGGATTTTTGATCTGGAAAAGAGCAAAAGACTCATTCTTGGGTACAGGATGTCACTTTGATGTTCTTTCATTTTCTTCCTTTGCTTATATTATGGTCAAACACATTTGTGCATTTTTTCTGCTTGGTATTTTTTCACTCCATGCTTCTTGGTACAAAAAGCAGTACCTTGAAATCCCAGATGAAATTAGAGCTCTGCTGTTCTGGGTGTTTCTCAAGCACTTACATTCTAAGTAGGTAAATGTGGATGTAGGCAGTGAGACTCAGAAAGACAATTTACCCCACAGTTTTGCAACAGATCATTGACAGCTGGGTGTTGTAGCAGGGGCTCCTGACTCTCAACCTGATGATCTGTTTTATATTATGCTCTTATAGGCAGAATTCCCTCCTCTTCCACTGAAGGGAGTCTGCCTTTGAAATGGAAATGTCATAGATGGATTAAATTTCCCCAGGATAGTTGGAATGTAAAGACTGCTGAGACGATGCTTCAAAGAGGTTTGGAAGGAGGAAGGTAGTGATTCTCCCTGATAAAAAAGGACACTGTGGCATTCACTTGGTCTTCACAAACTCAATTGGATGAGTTGTCCTTAGCCAAGCTGAATAATTTCCTCTGCAGAACCCTTTCTGACATTGTGTTGCTCCTGATTTTTCCCTAGAAACCCACCCTCTAAGCTGTAACACAGATCTTTCAGACTGGAGCAGAAGACACAGGCTTCTTGTGGTCTTGCAGATTCAAACCAATGTTTTTCTTGATAGTCTTGCTAGTCTCCCTGACCTACCCATTAGGAAGAGCTTTTCCTTTCTTTCCTGATCCTGGATGACCAATTAGGATGCAGAACTGATAGGAAAGTTCCCATGGGAGCATGTGTGAGCTCAGCTGCTGACCCTCACTCTGCTTCATGCAGCCCTCATTGTGTTTCTTTAAGGCAAATTCACCCCAATCCTGAGATAGAACAGAAAATGTTTAGGAATTATACCAGCACCACAGTGCTGCATTCATGGTGGGTGTCCATAGGGTCTGCTAAGTGCCTGCAGCCTATTGGTGATGTGTTTTTCCATGTTCTCTCCCAGGATGTGTGCAGTGAGTGCCCTCCTGGCCCACCAGGACTGCCAGGCATCCCAGGTTTCAAAGGGGATAAAGGTCTCCGAGGACCACCAGGTAGAGATGGCCAGGATGGGAAAATGGTAAGAGAGCTGAGGAGTGACCATGCCTTGGATCTGCTGTGACCTTGGTTTTCTATTAGCATGGTTGATGGTTTCTTATAAGTTGTTTTTTTTCTTATTATTATTTTTTATCAACAACCTGCTAATCTTTTTTTTTAGAGACCTGTGGAGTCCATGAACTAAATTAGTGTTTACCTCTACCTCTTGTGCATTGCAGGGGATTGCTGGTCCCAGGGGTCCTCCAGGCCCACCTGGGCTCGATGGCCCAAAGGTTGGTTGGTTTTCTTCAGCTGTCTAATGAAAACTTATTTGTGACTAATTAGTCACCCTAATTATTTTGGGAACAGGTTACCCAAAGAAGTTCTGAATGTCCCATCTCTGGAAATGTTAAAGGCTAATGGTGTTTTGAACAACTTGGTTTAGTGGAAGGTGTCCTTGGCCATGGCATGAGAAATTGTCTCTCTTTAATAGTGTCTTCTACCATCCCTTTGTTCACACACAGACAGGCAGACACATCTAAAGGGCCTGATTCTTGATGTTGAACTTCATTGCATTGTTGGATAGACTTGAGAGTAAGTTTCAACTCAAATTAGGTGAGAAAGAAATTAAAGCCTCAGCAGCAGCCACCATGCTTGTTCCTCTCCTTTTTGAATCTTATGTTCTGGAACCACTTAAATTAAAGTTGCAGTGGGCTGCTGGGCTCCAAACACACTCTCTGTTCTGGTGGTCTTACCCAGAAAACCCAAATATTTCCAGAAACATGTTACAGGAAAAACTAGTGGTTTTAGCTATATGCTCCTGCTTCATGGTTTAGGACATAGGTCACCATAAAACTTCCCTTGTTTGAAGTATTCCAATAATGTCACATTTCAAACATTTCCCATAAAGAACGCCAGTCTGCTCATGATGCCAGTGCCTGGCCACAAGTAAAACCTTTACAACTGCCTAATGTGAAATAAATCAAAACAAATCAATGGAGGGAAAGATAAGGTGATTTAATGATTGGCCACAGTTTCCTCCAGACACCCATTCACTACTGACTTACTGTCTAAAATAGCTCCTGCTATTTTAACATCTTTGTATTTACACTTGTTAGAGCGCAGTACAAACCAATAGAGTTTCATTAATTAATTTCATATCTTGCAATTAAAAGTGTGGTGGGGACAGCAGCACAATCTCAAAAGTAAACACAGAGTTGATCAAAATGAAAGTATACTCCAGGATAAAATTTACAAGAGAATTAGTAACCCATAAAGCCAATAACTGGCAGAAATGCCAAGGAATCTGAGACATACCACATCTGCTGGTTCTTATATGTCATGAGAAAGCAGACATTTTGGCAGCAAGAATGGATAGTTAGGTGAAATAACAAGATAAATTTCAAACTGTATATGTGCATATAGTCAAATCAAGTAACTGATAAGTAGTCTAACTTGAATTCAATAAAAAGAGTTCTCAAATGAAAAAATAAAAAGTATTGTAAGACCACTGGGAAGGAGCAAACACTAAGACTGTCTTAGTGACTCTTTTATACATATCTTAGGAGAATCCTTGCAGTGGAAGACCCAAATTGCTCTGCACTTTTGACTCTGTGATGTATTGTCCTTACCAGCACTATCCAAGCTATTAGGTCCTGCTCTGAAAGAAGAGCAGTAGAACTGTAGATCTTTACTCATGAACAGCTTCATTCCTTCTGGTCATACAAATTAAAACTCTTTTATTAATAAATAGCAACCGTTTTTCTGCCCCTTGTCTCCTAGCTGTCATGTAGTAAAGCAGTGCATTATTTCCATGGCCAGCAATTCATTATTGCTCTGTGCATTGTTCACACCTCGTTCACCATTACCTCAGTAATCCTCACTGTCTTGTCTCGCTGTAAGCACTGATAATGCACACATGCACATTTGAGTTAGCTGTCTCTGTCCTGTGTCTCTAGAACAGAAAGAGAGAGAAAGCAGGGGAGCACATTCTCATTCTGAATTTTCTGGCCGCACATTAGAAATGCTGATTTTATTGCTGTTGTCCCTGAAGGGTGTGGGTGCCTTTGTTGGGCCAGGTGATTCTTTATGAAGATGTGATTTAGTGAAGTGCTAACAACCCACCTAGTCTTTACGGATGTGTAATTGCTCTTTATCCCTAGGATAACAAAACATTAAAAACAGCTATGCTGGGTCCACTCAAAGGCCACTTTCCACATATATTTCTGGCTCCAGTACTGGTTGTGGAAGTCTAGAGAAGAATTTAAGAGGAGGGCAAAGAGGGCTCAGTTCTGACTCTTGAGTTTTATTCTTGTATGTCCAAGTGCTTTATGAGAGAGGTCAAAAAGCTGTCACAACACTGAATCTCATTGACTTTCAATGGCTCTTTTTTTATTACCAGGGTGCTAAAGGAGACCGTGGTATGACTGGGGAAGTAGGAGAAAAAGGTGAACAGGTAAAAACAGAGTGTGCTTTCCAGCAGTGCTGTCACTGTGATTGTTCTTTCATCAGTAACTCCTACGACGCCTGTACAAGAGCAGCCTTCTCAGAGGCAGAGCAGGAAGATGGGAGCTCTTCATCACTGACAAACCACACATGGACTCTGCCAAAGAGTGGAACCATAGCAATCCTCCACAGACTTCCATCTTCATCCCCAATAAAAACCTGACAGTACCATCTATTTTCTCACCTCTGGACTGAATGCCTTAAATTTTCTACATTACCTAACCCTTACTCATTTCCTTGGATAATCCCCAGATGATTTCCAGTTCAGGTGTTTTTGGGTTGAAAAAGCCAAAAAAAGCCAGTGTGTCTGTTTGTCTAAGATGATGAATGTAAGGAGGACCTCTTTTAAGGAGGGACTGAGATGCCACAGGAAAGATGAGAATGGTTTAAATTAGAGTTAACTTTCGTAGTTAATTTTGCCAAGGGCTGAGTCACTGGTTTAGGGTGCAAATCAGCACCTCTTCAATGACATTTTTAGGATATTTTAAATGGCTTGATTTCCCAACTGACCTCCTGTCTTGTGTAATTCCACAATATCTGCTCTCATCTTCCATTAGCATAGACTAAAATAGGCATGGGAAGAATTACACCTGAAAATTAACTATGTTATTTCTGAAATATGTGCTTTGAAAACCAAGGTTTCACTTTAAAAAGCCATGGATCTTTATTCCCTTACAACCAGCTCTCTGTGAATTGACTAATTTTAGTGTTACCTCACAATAATCACTTAACTTTCATACAAGTATGTGACTAATGCATAAAGAAAGTCTCTGTTTTCATTCTGCAGGGCCACCCTGGGATGCCTGGTTTCTCAGGGGCTCCTGGAAACCCTGGTCCACCTGTAAGTTCCTCTGTTACAAAGATGGTCCTTGTAGTTTCTTGCTGATAAAGGGTATTGCAAGCTCCATGTGGTGGAAAGGACCATTCCCATCTGTCTGTGCACTGAGTTTGCATTTTCCAGTGGGTTCCTAATGATCCCCTGAGTGTGATGGAGTTGCCCACTCATGGTAATTGCTATTTAATACATTGGCCACTTTCCACTGATTGCTTCAACTCATTCTATAAATTGTTGCTAAGCTTCAGTTGCTCTCTTTATACAACACAAAGATGATGATGAAAAGTCTTCCACAGGGACTATTTAGTACATGTATAGGTGCTTTCCTGTATGTGGAATAAGTTGTTAGTCTAGAACTAGCAGATCTAAGAGCGTTTTAGTTCTCAATTTTACACAGTGCTATGAGACTGGATTTTCTCCAATTTTCATGTAGTGTGAGTTACTTTTGATTTAAAAGGCATTATACATATCTGTCTCCATCACAGTCCTTCTCATTCTTAGTTATGCTCTCTCCATTAATAAAATTATGCTTCTTTGTATTTAAAAGGGGGTGATAGTGAAGAATCAGGGCTGAAATCACTTGGCTCTCCTGCTGGTGATATTTCTGCTTTACTCCCTTCGAGTTTGGGGATTTTTTTCTGAGTCAGGGACTTTTCTCTCCAAACCACCTTTCATTGCCCAGAGTCATCACTGCTCATACTGCTGCTTACAGTGCAGTTTGGCTCTGCTGTGCTGAGGGTGTGCCACCCTCATCTGTTCTGGGGACCAGCACAGCCTGAATTCACACTGCACTGACTAAATGACAGGACATACCAGATAAGGGGGTTAGATTAAAATTCCATATTCAGATGGTAGCACTACCTAAAGGATGCTGGATACTTTGCTGCAGGGACAACACATGGACTTGCTTTGTGGGTCATTTGAGCTCCCATGAGCATTATTTTAGAAGTTAATAACAGGCACATTTGCTGTGTCTCTATTAACCTAATACTGCTACAACTACAGAGCTGTACCAGTGGGATTAAAACATTTAAAATTGTCCTATGAGACCTCCTGAACAGACTCACAGCCAAAGGAAAAGTGCAAAGTAAAACTGAGCCTGTCAAAACAGAGCAAAATGTGATGTCCCCTAGACAATTTTATTCTTCAGCTTTTGCTGACTTTTCCCTCCGTCCGCATTGACTCATGGCTCCAGGAGTTTGCCTGCCACAGAGTGTGCTACATAATTTCTGTTCTCCCATAATTGCTGTTCTTCAGAGTTATTTTTGTCATGATTGGCTTTTTCCTATTTGTCCCCTGTTTTCAGAAGGAAGAGCCAAGACCAAACTCAAATATCTGATTATTTCTGGCTTTGCAGGCTGATTGAGTGCAGAGGTTGTCACTGCTTTTTAGTGATGAATGAAGAAATGGAATGAATGTTGAGCTGAGTGATTAAAGAAAGCTCCAGAGTTGCCAGCTATTTTAGGGAATGTGTTGACAAACATATAAAATGCATTAATCATTCACATTGTTTCTGCTTTATTTTTTTTCAGGGGTCAGATGGGGCACCAGGACCAATAGGACCAGCAGGAAACCCGGGAGACGTGGTAAGCTCTAAGCTCTGGGCTCAACCACTGCCTTCACCTAGGTTTAGGTCTGTGAAGTAAAGCTGAGCTGGCATCCATATAATATCCTTTGAAAGCTCCCCAAAATATTCAGCCTGCAAGTAGAACCTCCACAAATAACCACAGATTACTGTTCTAGCATTTTTTTGTGCACCAAATGAAATTCCAAGTTAGCCAGAGGACAGTCCAGCCCATGGGACCTCTGTGGAAGCTTTTGTACCTCTTGTCTGTCTGTCCTTGCTAATAACATCTCTTAGCCTCCAGAACAGGATTTCTAAATCTGTTAGGATGCTTCATGACCTAAGGCTAATATCTGAACCCTGTGTGGGGATTATCAAAATATAACCAGCAACCTGTTGAAGGACATCACAGCACATCCATGCTGAGATGTGGAGCCTGGCACTCTTTCCTGGCACCACCAAAAATGCCAAATGGCACGTATAACCTCCTGGAAGCCCATGAAGAATTTTGGCACTGCTGTTTGATTAGAAGGGTTTTCGGATGCTGCTTTGGGGTAATGCATCAGAAAACCTTGGGAGACAGAGGTAATCTCAGTGATGATAGCTTCAGTTTGAAATGTTGGACATGAACCTTCCCTGAAGAATAGCCCCTATTGAGTTGGAAGAGTTTAAAACTGTGTAATTCCATGATGAATTTCTAGAGCAAGGTTTCCTAAGGGACAAGGTGTCTTCTGCAAAGCCATTTCACAACCTGAACTTCATCATAAGTAAACAGTGATGGTCATTCTGATGGCTGATTATGAAATCAGTGAGCATTCTCAGAGAGGCCAGAGAGAAGATGATCAGGCTGGCTGAAATTCTGTTTCAAATGGATGACAAGGTTGTGGCATTGTGAAAGACTTGGGATGATGTTTTCCAGTCCTGTGGGTTAAGGGGATTTCTTGGGATGGTCAGCAAGGTACTTCTTGTAACTACTCATTTAAAACATATACAATATACATCTGCTTCCTGGCAGGACACCTCATCCAGAAGGTTGAGGATGAAATATTAAATATAATTAAACTTCTGGAAAAAAATTACCAGTGATTTCAGTGTTTTATTTTTAAGAACTCATACATAATACTGATTTTTTTTTAATGTGAAAAGAGAGCCATCCATTCCAAACTAGAAGGAGTTCAAGAAAACCTCATAGACTGTGTGACATGGGCTACAAGACCACCTTCTCCCAGTTGTCCCATGGCAGACTCTAGATGTAATAAATCTTCATCTGATAGAAGCCTCTGAGGAGGTTGCCTGACCCTCAGTGTTTGTTCTTTCTTTCTTTCCAGGGCAAAGATGGTCCCCCAGGTCCACAGGGCCCACCAGGGCTGCCCGGACTTCCAGTGAGTGTGACTAAGCTCCTTCTAGTCAAGTACATTAAATTATTCATGCACATGCACACATAGGTGTGTAAAACAAAGAGGTGACACTTCTGAGGTGCTTTGAGAGCCATGCATTGTCTGCAGCAGTTCTGTCATGCTGATGTAATGTCCTTGTTCCAGGACAGTGTGGATGCTGTATTTGAACACTTTAAAGCAAAGTTTTAATAACAATGTGAATCAGGACTGTTCCTTGTGAGTCTTCTCATTGGAAGAAACACTCTTCTACAGAGCACAAAAATCAACTTGTAACTCCAGTGTAAGGGATTCAAGGATTCAGAGGCTGGGACATTGAATTTATCTGAATTCACAGTCAAAATGATTCCTTTGCACTGATTCACGTTCAAGTGCACCTTGGGTATAGACTCCTCTCTTCTGGAAAATGTAACAGCACAAGATTCTGGGATTCTTTTTAATCAGTCATAAATATAGAACCAAAGATAATTCAACTGTAAAGTAGCCTACCTGAATTAAGATAATGGCATTACAAGGATTTATAACAGCTGGTTTTAAAATCCTGATTTAAGATTGTTGGAGTACTTGCCTTGCTGGAAAGGGAAATACTGCCATATTGGAAAAGGAAAGGTTGTGCTGTTAGAGGGGTGTGGCAGGGAGAGGTTTATGACTGAGCTACAGAAGTAGGGAAGGTTTTGGAGATTTAGGCAAACATAAACATGTCATGATGAGCAGAGTTTTCACACTGACAAAACTCCCACCAATCTTCCTTATTGATTCCTTTTTTTTTTTGCATTTCATTTAACAGGGCATTGCTGGGAATGATGGCAAAGATGGCAAACCAGGATCTCTGGGGGAGCCGGTAATGTAATTTATAATTGTTTTGCTCAGGCAATCAGAAGCTACATCCAGTTGTTGTTTTTAGAGCTGCCTATCTATGGACTCCTTAGGGGGAACAAGGAGCCTGTTTGCACATCTGTTCTTAACACCAGAATGACTGTATTGTCTTGAGCGATTTATAGGCATGACACATGAGCAATCTTGAAAAGAAACTGGGTTCTTCTACTTTTACAACTACCATAAATACACTAAAACTTAGTGACTCCACTTTTACAGCTGTCTTAAACACTGTAGAGAAAGAAGGTTGTCTTGTAACATTAAACCTAGTGATCCATCCTTTTGATAGAAGTTTATGGGGCATAAAAAAGTTTAGGGAAGGAGGAGTCTTTAAAGCTTTTTTTCTGGATTGCTCTGAGATAGTTCTGTTGCCCAGAATTAGAGGATTTATATTTTATTTTCTCTATTTAGTCTATACTTGCATTTGCTGAGGGAAAAAAGCTGAGCCACAAAGTTGTCAGCTAAAAGGCAATGTCAGTAAATTTGGTAGTGAATGTTATTTCTTGAAACTCTGTGTTTCATGTGTTACATGAAGAATGTGCTTCAAATATCAGGCATTGCCAACTTGTCAAATGGGACTTAGTGGTTCTGGGAACAGCCAAGTTCCCAGGCATTAGGACAACTGCTAAGTAGAGGAGTGCTTGTCACAGCAGCAGCAGATAGTTTGTGTTTGCACCAAACCACCCCATTTCTATGTGCAGATGCTGATTCTTTGTGTGCTGATTAGGTAGTGGTGCAGCTCTGTGCATCACCCCTCTGGCACTACAACACTGCAAATGTGCACCAGTCCAGAGCTGTAAAATGCCTCAGGACCTCAGAGTGCAGGTGACAGTGCAGGTCGAGGTGTGTTTGGGAATGTCTGTCACTGCTGTTCTCTTTGCAAACTCAGACTCTGCTGGACAAACCCTGGAGATCCCAGTTCTCAGTGATGTTATGGCTAAGGGAGAGGAGTGGGAAGTTTTCAACAGCAGTGAGATGGACCTGGGGCTCTCTCTAACGTGAGCATTATTGTTTCCCACAGGGAAAGCCTGGAGAACAAGGGCTCCCAGGCCGGGAGGGTGCCAGAGGATTGCCGGTGGGTGCTGCTCTGAGGGGTTCCACTCACTCAACCCCCTGTACTGTAGTAAGGGAGCATTTCTTGGGCAAATGAGGTTCTTTACTGATGCAAACATATAACCAGCTGTGGCATTGTGACTAAACAAAATACATGAATAAGCAACAAAAATAGAACACAGACATTTCTGAATCCTTCACACATGAAGAAGAGTAAATCCCTTCCCTAGAAATGAAAGCCTGTAACCTCGTGACATCTCTCCACCAGATGTCACAGCTATAGTCCTTGTGTTCTCTGTCCTCTGAAAGAGTGGGGACAGCAAAATTTAGGGTTAAATAACATACTGGCTGGTCACACCAGGGATACACAGACCACAGCATTGGTTTTACAGTTTAAGGAGCTATGGGAGGTTCTTCCTGTGATGTGGCCCTGCCTGATTACTCCCTAGGATACAGTTGCTCCGTGCTGACCAGTCCCTAGTAACTTTTGGCAAAACTGGAAAGGTTATTAAATAAACATTCAAGCCAGAGTTTTCTTAGTGTTTCCTGCATCAGGGTGATGGATAATGATTGATTTCATTCCCTTGTGTAGGGCTTCAAAGGACAGAGAGGAGATACAGGTCCCCCAGGTCCCCGGGTAAGTAACAGGTACCACATGCACAATCCTTTGGATAAAGATTGTGGGAAATGAAGTTGCCCTTTCTGAGGCAGAAGGTAAAAATGATGACTGTGTTTCATGTGGCTTTTCAACTATGATTCCATGGGCCACATCTATGGCACAAAAATGACAGCAGCTGTCTTCATTCCCTCTTCTGAACTTCTAATTCTGGGGAAGGTAAGGCAGCTGGTAGAACGTAATGCTTTGATGCTCCCTTTGAGATAGTCCTTTGTGAAGAAGTCTCAAGGATGCCTCCATACCACATCCTTCTGCTAAAATGCTGGCAAAGTGTGGAACCCTACTGTACTTGTTGAACAAGTACTAACTCTCCTCCACAAGTGCTGAAGAAGTGCAAAAAAGTCCAAGTATAAAACTTACAGAAAAGTGAATAGATATGTCCCTTTGACTTAGTTGCCTGTGGGGTCATAAAACTCAAACCTCAAGTCTGCATGAAAATTGTTCTCCACTCTGTTTGGAGCTCCTTGGTGTAAAAGGGAGAATACAAAACTGGATGTTCTTCCACCTAATTCTGCCTTTTTTACAGGGAAATAAATTTCTCTGCTTGCAGAAGCTTGTATGAAAAATCCAGTGCTGGAGATCCTCATCTCTTCCTCATTATGATAGCTTCTGTATCATGAATGTGTTGGTTTCTTTCAGTGCCTGCAGTAGCAGCAGCAAATAATTTGCTGGAAAGCAGAGCATTGCCGTGTGCATCACTTACAGGAGACGTTTCTGAGTTATTTTTATAAGCTGCATGTCATATAAGACGAAGGAGGCTCTTGCTGGCTTTAAAAAAAGTTTTCACTGAGTTCAGTCACACACTGCAGAGACCCCATACCACTTATAGTGGTGATACTGGTCTGAATTTGACCTTGAGCTGATCTCTCTTCCCTTTTTGCTGAATTGCAGGGGGAGCCAGGTGTGATGGGTCCTGCTGGTCGTGAGGGGCCACCAGGGAAAGATGTAAGTGCACTATTTTGAGCAGAAATGAATCTCCTTCTCCCTGACAAATGAAAAATTTAATTCACAGTGACCCTGACCTGAAACAGCTGCAGAAACTTCAGTAAAGGGTGAATTACTGCAGGGAATGATTTGTGCAAAGATCATTAAGGGAAACAAAGAATTAGAGGGCCTTTGTCACTGCTGGCACTAAAATGCCAGCTACATCTTTGGATAAGCAGAGAAAGCAGCATTGTGTGAAACCCAGGCTGTGCTTGGGAGCCATGGACCTGTCTTCTGGCACCCATCTCTGAGCAATGCTTCGCTCTGCAGGTCCCACCAGGCCAGGCTCTGTCACGCTTCCTGTGCCACAGCTGCACCTGACTGAGTGTGTTGCTCCACTGAAGTCTGTGAAATACCTATGGAATAAGTTGCTGCTGCTCAGAGGAAAGAAAGATGGTACAAACAGTTCCTCTGGCATGATTAGTGTCCCATGCAGTGATATAACAAAGTCCTGGGAGGGAGCAGTTGACGTGGGATCCTGCAGCAGCTGCAGTGCAATGTTCCAAGCAGCTGATGTGCCACTGCCATGGGACCTGGAGAAGTGGCTTCTCATTTGCACCTTGCTGTGCCACTGGAAACTGGTGAACGAAGCAAAATGTAAGGCAGATGAAAAGGAACCCCTCAGAGAAGATGGAAGCGGCTCTGAAGCCTCCTGGGAGAGAGAACAAACTAGTCAATTCTTGAGAAATATCAGAGAATCTCTGTCCCTAAGAAATACAGCTTTAAGATAATCTGATTATAACCTGATAGAAATTGTTTCTGCCTGTAATTGGACTGCATTTAGTGGTAGGTGTTTAAAATTCAGAGGTTTGGTTTTCCTCACAAATAACTGAAAGGGGGAAGTGAGATTCCTTTAATACTGCTTCCCCTAATATGTGAACAGTGTAATTTAGCAGGAACATTTTAAAATGTTTGTTCACTTGCATCCATGTCAGACCTTTCTCACTCACCAGAATACTTTTCTTCCTCTCAGGGTGATCCTGGTCCCATAGGACCACAGGGCCCTCGAGGACTCCGAGGGCAGCCGGTGAGTTTTCTCTCCTGACAAGCCATTTCTAGAGGTACATCATAATTCATAGAGTGGTTTGGATTGGAAGGAACATTAAAGATAATGTAGTTCTAACCCCTTGCCATGGAAAGGGATGCCACCCACTAAAGCAGCTTGCTCAGAGCCCCATCAAGCCCAGCCTTGAAAACTTCCAGGGATGGGGCATTGTGTGTGATGGGAATGTTCTGCAGTCCAGAACTCTGGCTTGGAAGAAGACAGTTTAGGAAGATTCAGAATGTTTGATTAAAACACTTTGCCTTTCAGAAAGACAAATAACAATATTGCTAGAAATTGATGAAGACTTACAGTATTGCAAGGGACTGATGGTTGCTGACTCAACTGCAGCAACTGTTCAGTGGGAAGAACAGTTCAATGGATTCTGTCAGGACTGCAGAGTCAGAAATACTCATATTTCAGTCTTACCTCTGGGATTCTACTCACTTCTCACATGATCTCACTTTTCAAAGGCAGGCACTCACTGTGGGTACCCAGGCTGAGTTTTGTGGGGTCCACTTGTAATACTATTTACCTGTACTATTTTATTTCAGCTTCAGTGGAGAAATAGAAATCTAGTTGACACTTCAAAAAGTCTCATTTGGGATGGCTCAGAAATTACTTTTATTAATTTCATAGGGTTTAAAATTCTGTCTTAGAAATTAATCCTTATGAAATCTGAATAGAGATCTCTGTTGCTGAACCAAGGCACATCTTTAGTGTGTTGCAATGAATGAGTTCCTTTCCTTCTTGGAAGACCTGGTAGTGAAACAGATTCTGCAGCATGATTGGGGGTGGGGAAATGCTGACTCAGCAATGCCAGGAGTTGGAGCAGCAGGTCCCTCCAAGCTGGGGCAGTTTAGATGAGATTGCAAGAACATAAGGAGAGTTCCTGTGTCTACTTCATAAATGATCTCATTGCTCCTGTACTGCTGGCATCGCTCACTGTTGTGTCGTGCCCCTGCATAACACTAGCAGTGAGTAAAAATATTTGAAGAGATAGAAATTATCATAACTCCAGGCCATATTCTTCTTTGCAGAAGAGTTACTTTTATGTTGAAGGTCAAAATGTCAGTTTGTCTCCCTAATTTGCCCTAAACTAGGACATCTTGTTCTTTCTTTTCCTTATTTTTTATCTAAAAAAGAGTGTAAGGCATGATTTTGAATATTGAGAGTACAAGGGCTAGTCTTTATGGCCAACTCTAATGAAGGGAAAGACTCTGCATGTTGAATTGAGAGGAGTGTAGAACTTCATCTCACCAAACTTTGTGCATGATTAGCTCAGCTGCTTTCTTAAGGAACAGTGAGAAACAGGTCCCTTCAAAGTATCACTTGGCTAGTTCTGAATTTTGGTGTCAGGTAAGTATCAACTGCTAGAACAAGTGTTTCTCTCCATTCCCCAAAAAAGGGGAAGCCTGAGATGATTAAAAAGACTCTTGTCTGAACAGTGATGACTTGGAGCAGCCAGAGGAGGTGGCTCTGTCCATACAGAAGGATGCTGCATATGATAAGGACAAGGGTGAAGGAAAGGAGAAGTGGTTTGGTCCTCTTCAGGCCTGTGGATTTGTGTCCAAATACTATTTTTTTTCCTGAGATCAGCCGTGCAATCAGGGATGCAGAAGCTGTGAGGTCAATTGGAAATAAGATACTTCACAGTCTGTCAGGAGAGGAGATTGAACAATGCTAAAGAAATCCCTGCTGGTGTAGGTGTAGCTGGATATTTCTAGTTTTAGCATGCATTACATCACTAAACTATTTTTCTTTTGACACAGGGCAAGAATGGAGTGCCTGGATCTGCAGGAGAACCTGGCCCAGCTGGTATCCCAGTAAGTACCACAAAGGGAAACTCATGCATCCAGGAGAGGTGACTGATGAAATGTAGGAGGAGTGGATTATCTGTAGCATCTGTAGCTGGTTTATGTGTTGAGGTTTCCATGCCTGAAGAAGGGTAATCTGAAAATCACTGGCTGGCCACAACTTTGAAGGGGGTTTGGCTACGTTCCTGGAATTGAGATGCTAGTTGGGTCATCACTGTTCCCAGTGAAAGTTAAGTTTTCACAGCAAATGGAAATGATTGATTGCCTAGCATGGCAAAAAGATTGGCATGCCTCGTCTT
The DNA here is from genome assembly GCF_030490865.1 of Poecile atricapillus. NCBI lineage: Eukaryota > Metazoa > Chordata > Aves > Passeriformes > Paridae > Poecile > Poecile atricapillus. Next base: position 148,557,152 of record NC_081250.1, on the reverse strand, counting down.
CACCAGTAGATTTAATTTTGCCAAGCAGAGAGCGTGCAGCCAGCAGAGAGTTGTCACAAGGAAGGAGAGGGCCTCAGGGAGTTGGCAGGATGCCATTGAGGAATAGTGGCAGCAGAAAAATCCTCACAGGCAATTGGGGGAAGAACAGACAGCGGGCAGTAAACCAGGATCAGGAAGCATAATGAAACTCCCCTGAGGCCATCCTGTGGGGAAGAACAGCTTGGAAATGAAGAGCTGTTAGAAGGACAGTGAGGAGCTGGTGGTTTGCTTGTTTTTTTGTGTTTTTTTCCTCTATTCTGCTGAAAGTCGTCCAGAATTCAGCAAATCCATGAAAATATTCCCTTGTGCCCAGTAGCATCTATCACAATGCAGGGCTCTTCCCTCTCTTTGCCCATGGAGACAGTACAGCTTGCTGGACTGTTGCATTAATAAGGAAACAAAGGCAGAGCAGGAGAAATGTGAAAAGCTGCAGCAGGACTTCACTCTTTGTGACCCTTGCAAAGCCATAAAGCCAGCCCAGCCTCATCACTGACTTGTGCCCTGATCAAGCATCTGCAGGGATGTCTCAGAGAAGCAAATAACACCTTTCTGTGTGGGGAGGTAGGACAGGGTGCTGCAGTCTGACAGCCTTTCTGCATCAAAAAATAAGTGCCACAGGCTTTTTGTCCTTGACATAAGCTCTTTTTACCTTCCTGGGACTTCTGACATTGCTTCTTTTACCCCTTGGATCATTGCTTTTGCCTTTCAAATTTCTTTTCTTCTTTTCATTACACCCACCCATTCCCAATTCCTATCACTGATTTTTCACCTTCTGGGTCTTTATCAGGTCACTGTGGCTTTGGGATGCCTTGTGAATGCCAAGTGGGGATTATTATTTTAATCATCATAGTGTTATCACAGTACCTATACGATGTGACCCAGAGACTCACCAGACAGCTTCCTGCACAAACAGCACCACAGCAGCCTTTGCTCCAGAGGATTTAGAGTCCAAAAATAACATAGGAGATTGAAAAAGGATAAAGTCAGATGGATGAGGAAGGGGAAACAACGAGACAGTGCTGGTCAGCAGAACAGACAGTCATCTCATCATTATCTTTCTCTGTCATTAAAATGAATCCTCTCCTTTTCATAAAGGTTATTATGGGAAGTGTCTGCTTGTGCTGTACATAAATCCATTTATTTTGAAATGCACTAATTTCCTTCACTGTGTGGTGTGACAAGCCAATATTTTATATTTCTATTTTGAAAAGAAGGAGATATGAGGAAGGTTAACATGACAATAAGGGTGATTTTTTTTTTCCACCTTCACCACTGCTGACTTGTAACCATAAGGTAAAACCTGCCAGGAGCCTTCTCTTTAGGCATTTGCTGTTTGACAATACCCATCACAAATCACACTTGCTCATGCTTAAGCCCACACACAGAAACACAGTCCAGCTCCTGAAGTCTCCAGGGCAAGTTGCACACCCCAAATCCATGTGCTTTGTGCCTGTCAGGCTCATTGGTGCTCACTTTGTATGAGTTTTACTCTAAGAAGAAAAAGGGCTATGTTCTGAACTGAAAAAGTAGGGAACAAAGCTCTGAAAGCAAAGGTTAAACTAAGAGTTAAAACCACATCAGAAGTGTGCCTGAAACAGTTCTGTATCATGAACTGTCATTTCTACTGCCCTGATCTGCAAGGGAAAAGGGACAGTTTGACAGAATATCACAAGAGATAAGTGAAAGACAGACATTTTATAAATTGAACCTGGAAATAAAGGCAAAGGAGAAGCCCTGTAGCTGTCTGTTGGTTATATTTTTGGATTTGAGCAGTATGACCACCTGCACTGTTTCCCTGTCATCACCCATCACAGCATTTCCACTCTCAACACCCCCTTATAAACCATGTGACACCACCACAACCATGGAACACACCTCCTCCCCCTGCCATAATTGTCCCTTCCTTTTCATCTTCTCCCAGGGACCCTGCATAGCTTATTAATAATGCAACCACGGTGCCTGCAACCTGCTTTTCTATAATACTTTGTTCTTCCTTGTCAGTGTTGGGAGTCCTGCTGCTAAAGGGAAATTTCCCAGTTCCAGTATCTCTAAATGAATGCTCTGGGAAAGAAGTGCTGGGGAAAGGGCTGCTAGTGTCTGTTTCATTTCTGTCCTAAGGGTCCCAAAGGAAATAAAGGAGAAACGGGCAGCCCAGGACTCCCTGGCTTTATAGGACCCCGAGGACCACCTGTAAGTATGTCTGGGGATGGATTAGATCCTCTCTTTACCTGCTTTTAAATGTTAGACAGGAAGATGGGACACGATCATCTTCAGTTAGATAAAAAAAAAAAGCATAAGCAGGAGATCTGACAAATCCAGAAGCCATATAATTTTACTTCCAAAGGAAACCGGACTGCAAAAATAGCATTTTTCATATGGATGAGCAACCATAATTTCATGTATGGAGCTGGATAATGTGTTCATTAATCAGACTGCCTCAGTAGTCTTCTTAATTCAAGTATAGGGTATTTAAGTTCTCAGATGATACCTCTGCATGAACCTTAAATGGACTAAATAGGGAAATTTTGAGTGCCAGTAATAATACAGGTATTTCTGATATTTGCTACTCTAAAGGGAAATTCCTTTGTTGCTACTAACAGAGGTACATTGCAATTAAAGCATTCATGTATCTCCCAAAGTGATCTGAAATAATAAATAATTAAGCTATACCCATGACAATATCACAGCCTCAGAATCCAGTATCTTTAGACCTTTCAAAGTGAGTAAAAGATGTTGAATTCCACTGGAAGGATGGGAAAAGTGAATGCTGGGGTTTTGTTGCTTTTTTTTTATTTCTAGATTTGTTGTGACAAAAAATGAGATTTAAAAGATTTTTGTGTCTCTAGCAGAGCTGAATCTTTCATGGGATGGTTCTTTCTTCTTTCTGTATTTTTTAATATTTTATTTTATAATTTGAAAGTGAGCTTTTGGATGAAAAGAGGAGAAAGAAATATTTTTCTGGATAATTAATTTTAAGCAGCAAACATGGTGGCCATTTAAAACTAAAGTGGCTTTAAGGAAAACTCAAGTGAGTTTAATGCAGTCTAATTTGCATCATACATCTCTGATTAGTTCCATTTCTCATGGATACATGCATGGATGCTAACACAGCTGAAGATGCTCTGTTTCCAGGGGAAAATATCACCTGAATGCATGTTATTGATATGATCATGTGTTTTGCCTGCAAACAGACTTAGATTATTTTTTTCTGTACATGAGATGGGAAAGTGGCCAGAATTTCAGGAACAACTAGTTTAATGTTCATTTTGCTTTATGTGCAGTCCAGGACTGCAGTGATACTTTTTTCATTGAAACACTAAAATGGAAACTCTATTGTGTACTCATCACATTGTAAGTGAAAAAAAAAATTATATATATATATATATATATATATATAAATAATTATATGAGGGTGCTTATTCAAATTATGATTATTTAATATAGTTCTGAAAGACAGGTGAGCAGGCTTAAAATTCCTTTATCCTCTGTATGTGTTTTTCCAGCTGGTGTAATACAAGTTGGGACTTCTACCTGCAAAATTTACTTAATTTACATCTTCAGACACTTACGGGTATGATGCTGGTGCTCCTTAAGTTAAGCAAGGCCATATAAAGTGTATGAAGCTTTGGGAATTGTTGGTAAGAAAAAGGAACAAAATGTATTGAAAGCAGGAACACACTTTGAGTGAAACATCTGCCCTCAGCTGGTTTGTTAGAAATTACCTCCTGTTACTTATTTTAACATGGCATGCAAATTCACTAAAAAATGCTTTCCAAATAGCAGGATGTGTCTATCCAGGAATGACCAATAGCAGTAGGATAAGGATAAATCATGCAAACCTGCTACCATGTAGAAGAAAACTTGTTAACACAACGAAAGACTTATGGTTATTAGGTGGAATCGTTCTTCCAACTCCTCCAGTGCAATGCTAAATCCACTTTCTGTGTCTCTTAGGGAGAGCCAGGTGAGAAAGGTCCTCCTGGAAAAGAGGTAAGTTAAATTCCTAATTGTTTCAATATAAGATTGGTGTCACAGGGAAAAAAATCACCAAGGGTGTTACCATAGTTGCAACAAATTGGGTTTTTTTGATAGAATGGTTGGAAGGGATCTTAAATATCATTGATTTATGCCCACCCTGCCGGGGGCGGAGACACCTTCCACTAAACCAGGTTGCTCAGAACCTCATTCAACCTGATTTTAAACCATTGCAGAAATGGGAAATTCACAGCTTCTCTGGACAATTTGTTCTAGTGCCTCACCACCCTCACAGTGAAAAATTTCTACCAAATACCACCCTCTCTGACTGTGAAGCCATTTAACTCTTGTCCTATCACTACAGTCCCTGACAAAAAAGTTCATCCCCATTTTTCTTAAAAACTCCCTTTTAGTACTGGAAGGGGCTCTAAGGTTCCCCCAGAACCTTCCCTCCTTCAGGCTGAACAATCCCTGCCCTCTCAGCCTGAATCCACAGCAGAGGTGCTCCAGCTCTCTGAGCATCTTTGTGGCCTCATCTGAACTTGCTGTAACTGATTCATGTCCTTGCTTATATTCTGGCACCAGAGCTGGACACAGCACACCAGGTGGGGTCTAACTGAAGGGAAGTGGGAGAATCATCCCCTCAACATGCTTGTCATGCTTTCTGTTTTGTTTTCTTTTGTGGGTTGTTGATTTTCTTTTTGTTTCAGATTTTTTTGTCTGGGGTTTTTTTGGGTGGTTTTTTTTGGTTATTTTTCTTTAATAAAGAAAGAAGATTGTTGATAATTGAGAGCAAAAGGGAAAGCTCTCAGGAAACTGTGGGGTTGTCATGGAAATAAATTTTCCTGGGGTCACAGGAATCATTACAAAGGCATATGTTTCATTATTTACTCTTATTATGGATGGTTCTTTTATATTTACCTTTATTTTGTTGCAGGGCACACCAGGGAAACAGGGTGCAATTGGCTCCAAAGGAGAGAGGGTAAGTTGGAGAACATTACAAGTTATTTCATTATGTTGAAATAAAGAGAGCTATTTTGAGTTAGGGCCTGGGGGCAGAGGTCATTCAAAACTGAGGCCAGTGTTTCCCAGTCTCCCAGGTCTCTCTTTAATCTTTCTCCATCAGAATAATTTGTGGATCATTTGTAATGCACCAGATGTTGTACTCAGCATCTTAGCCAGCTCAGCTGTGAGCATTTCTCTGTGTTTGAAAATCAGAAGTTTGCCTCTTATTCTGTGGTGGTAATGTCCTTCTTTTCACTTAGGGTGAGCCTGGCATGAAAGGAGAAAAAGGCCCTCATGGAGAAAAGGGTCCTCCAGGTGATCCCGGGATACCTGGTCGTAAGGGCCATCCAGGACTGATGGGTCCCCATGGACCTCCAGGAGACACTGGGCAAGTTGGACCTCCCGGTGCTCCGGGACAACCAGGATTTCCAGGACCAAGGGTAAGATCGCCAGAGAAATGCTTTGTATGGTAATCTTCCTGCCACAGGGATCAGAAAAGTGTCTCAGAATGCACTGAGGCTGACAGAAACTGGAGCAGGAGAATGTTGTAAAGGGAGACAGTGTTTTTAGCTCTTGATACCCATAAAGGGGAGCTGTCTCACATCTCAGGGAATCATAGCATCATAGAATGGTTTGGGTTAGAAGAAACGTTAAAGACCATCTAGTTCCAGCCCCCTGCTATGGGCAGGGGACACCTTCCACTGGATCAGGCTGCTCCAAGCTCTATCCAACCTCAGACACTTCCATGGATGGAAGTTGGAAAAGGCTTGTGGGGGTGTTGACTTGAACTTCAGGGGAGCTAAATAATCCAGACCCATAGTCAGTGTGGCCAGTTGCTGACACTTTTTATTGCTAAATGCCTAAATCAGGTTCTCTGATGGTGGCCACAGCACTGGAGTCTCAAAAAAGATTCTTTCTATAAGGGCAGTAATATGTAGCACTTCATACAGAGGACTAACACCTTCCTCTGCTGCTGGTTGTTACAAGAGACAAAATACTGAGCCGTGGAAAGGTCACCGCTCTATTTCTGGAAATCCTGGAGTCAGCTCATCAGAATTCATGAAATACTATTTTTGTTTAATATTCTGCCTCTTTTTTTTTTTTTTTTTTCCTTCTCCCTGTTGGGTCTCACTACTGAAATGCCTGAGGGTGGTTCATGTTGTAGTATGAGAAAAACTACCAACAGCAGTGAAGCAACTGTGCCCATCCTGAGGATGAATTGGAGATTATCTCAGAGGAAAATAAACAGAGAATAATGTCTGATGTAAATTCTGACTAAATTTTAGACAAAGCATTTCTTTGTGTGTGAAATCAAGCAATGGTTATGGAAACTTAATTTAACTAATAGGGTTAAAACTTGAAAACATAATTTGTAAGCCTTTAAAGTATGCTTCACAATTATGTTTACTTAGTGGGATATACACCAAGAACTATCAAAAATGCTTAGTACTTAATGACAAAATTGTTTCTTTTGTCACCAGTGACACATCTTTTTCTCATGCAAAATTTGTGACAGCAAGAAGGTAACAAATAGACCAACTCTGTATTTATTAACAATGCTATTGATTAAAACTGAAATGTCACTTAGCTATTTAATTAAATCTCATGTTTTTAATGAAGAATAACTTCTGATTCAGATGAACTCACTAGGTTTTCATAAAGAGAGGACACAAACTGCATCCTTGTATAAATGAGTAAGTGTGAGGAAAAAGCAACACTTTTGTAAGCAGCTGATCTACAAAAGAATGAAGTCTTTAGGTTGACCAGACACATTTTCAAAACTGGCAGAAATGCAAAGAATAATTTTAGCCAAAAAAAATTGCAAATTATATTTAAAGTGAAACATCTTACTTTCTGATTTATAAAAGAAATTTTTGCTCTTGCTGCTTGAAAATGGTTTATTGTTTAAATGTAGCTACAATTTTCTTTTGAGTTTTTGCAAAAGCAAGAGCCTGGCTACCCTAAAAACTTTTTATTATTATTATTTACTTGGAAAGCCACAATCTAAAAAATTATTCTATTTATCAAAAATGCTTTCATAATTTTTTTAGTTACATCATCCAGAGTTGTTCACATTACTTTCAGTTTCTACAGCTATTGCAGCTGTACAACAGCAACAGCACAAAAGACCTCAGAGAAAGGAATAAAGATACTGTACCTTGAGGGCTGGGTAGGGGGCCAAGGCCAGGAAGCCACATCCCCTGTCTCTCTTCAATAGCCAGAAATCAGGCAAAACCTTGCACTGCTTTGGAAGAATAGGTATCATATGCATGTACTGGCTTCTGTTTCCCGAGATAAGGCCTGTTGGCAGGGGATGCATCCAATATAAGTGTTTTTACCAAGTCCAGATACCCAGCATTAGAACCTTTGGGGCACATGTACATCTCTCTGTGAGGAAATGTGCCATGATGAAAAAGAACATGGGATCTCTGCTGTGATCTGATAGGGCAGAGATGTCTCCTGATGTGATTTCTACAACTTGTCCTATAAATGCATAGTTAGGAGATTTTCTTAAGGATGGACATGGGAACAGTGTTGCAACTAGTGACCTCGGTACCCAGCTCCCTGCTTAAACCACTGAGCTCATGGTTTTCTAGCAGGCTGGAAACAGAGAATGACTTTGTATCCCACAGCACAATCCTGGAAAAGTTGACAGCCCAGGGCTTGAGCAGGGGCACTCTGCTGGTTTAAGAACTGTCAGGATGGCCATATCCAGAGAGTGGTGGGGAATGGTGCTGCATCCAGTTGGTCTCTGGTCCCCTGTGGCCAGTCCTGTTCAGTGTCTGTCCTGTTGATGTAGCCAAGGGCATTGAGGGTATCCTCAGCAGGAAATTTGTGATGACACCAAGGTGGGTGGGAGTGTTGATGTGCTGGAGGGTAGGCAGGATCTGCAGGGAGATGTGGCCAGGCTGGATTGATGGTGTGAGGCCATCAGGGTGAGGTTCCAGAAGAGCCAGGCCTGGGTCCTGCCTTTGTGTCCCAAGAATCCCCTCAGTGCCCCCAGGCTCGGGGCAGAGTGGCTGGAAAGCTGCCCAGCAGGAAAGGCCATGGGGATTTCTGGCTGAGAGTATCCAAACTGACATGACCTGGCATGTGCCCAGGTGGGTAAGGGGGTCAGTGGCCTCCTGGCCTTCTGTGTCAGCAGCAGCGTGGCCAGCAGGACCAGGGCAGTGATTGTCCCTCTGTGCTGGGCCCTGAGGAGGCCACACCTGGAGTGCTGTGTGCAGGTGTGTGCCCCTGGTAAGGTGTGGTCAGTGAGAGATGCCTGTGTGTGAATGAAGGTGCCAAAGAGACCATCTACCAAAGTTAACAATGGGGATTTTATTTAACAAGAAATGTGGGGTAGAGGGATAGGGATGGGAAAGAAACAATGGGGATTTTATTTAACAAGAAATGTGGGGTAGAGAGGTAGGGATGGGAAAGAAGAGAGTGAGAAGGGGAGGAGGGGGTAAAGTTGGGGTGGGGTGCCAATGCCCCACGGACCTGCCACCGGGAGCCGATCATTCTCAGGGGGAGCCGGCATCTCAGGGCCTCCTCCTGGTCCTGGCTCTGGGCTCATTCCTCTCGCTGTCCCCTGAGGCAGCTGAAGGAGAAGAGCCGGCGCAGAGCCCGCCGGGCCATCTTGGCGATGGAGCGCCATGGCCGTGGGGCCGGGGGCTGCGGGAGGGCTGCGCTGCCGGCGGGGCAAGCAGGAGCGCTGCGTGCCAGGGGCTGGGCAGGCAGCGGGCAAGCCCCTGCTGGCTCCCCAGCCCTGTGGGGCTCTTCCTGGGGAGGGGCGGCCTGGGCACAGCCAGCCTCAAGCCATTCCACTTCAATCTCCTCCATGGTTTCAGCAGATGAGGCGCAAACCAGAGACATCTTTGCCTCTTCGTGAAGAGCCATGGGGAGAGGCTCGCTGTGCCCCTCATTGCAGGGATCACCGTCTGCCGCTGGTGCTGTCTCTTCCTCTTCTTCTTCTTGTGTTGGGAGAGACAGCGCGCTCTCTGGCTCACTCTGCATCTCTCCTGCCTCTGCTCTGTCATGGAGCTCTTCTTCGTCCCGTATTTCCAGTACCTGGTTTAGAAGGGTACTTGATGGCGAGTCCCCAGAGACAGAGCACAGCTGTTCCAGCAGGTCAGGATGTGCAGTCTCTGCATTGTTTTCTGCCTCTCCTGTGGAGCCCTTGACGAGAGCATCAGAAGGCATGGAGTTGTCTGCGACAGGGTCCAGCTCGGCCAACAACTGGTCAAGAGACACAAGCTGGGAGAACTTTTGTGTCTCTCCTGCAGCATCTTCTGTCATGCTGGATGCACTGTGCAGGTCTGAGGGGCCTACAGCTGGCTTCAGGGTGGGGCTTGGTGGATCCCTGGAGATGCATGTGGACCTTACGGGGCTTTCTTTGTCTTCTAGGGAGGAGAAGATGTCTCTAAACATCACATCATACACTTTGTCTTCCATCTCCTCCAGCTGCTTACTCATTTTACAGAGACGAAGCATCACAGCCTCGTCATCCTCTGGGCACAGCTGCTTGCGATGCGCACTTTGCTTGGCTGGACGATGAAGTGCCTCTGCCCCTTGGCGCCCACTCAACCACTTTGTGGTTCTCTGGGTGGACTCGATGGGCCTGTTCTCATGAAGACATGGGCCCAGGTCTCTGAACACATCACTGCAGGTGCTGCTACCATGCCCTTCCAGAAGCTCGAGGAGCACCTCTGTCTCAGAGTGCCCCAGGTGCTGCCAAGCCGGCTGGCTCCCAGTGCAGATCTGCACGCCGTGTGCGGGTTGCACGGGTGGCAGGCGATGGCCCTGCCTTGCCGCTGACCCATGCCAGAACCCTTCGGTTCTGCTTGCCAGGGAAGGTGTTTCCCAGGCCCCACCAGCTGCCAGAGAGCCCCATGGTGAAGGTGTCATGAGCTCTTGGTAGCCACTGGCCACAGAGCCCACAACACGTGCTGTGCCTCTGGGAGGAGACCCAGAGGCTGCTGCTGCTGGCAGAGGGGGCAGCTCGACCCTCGCAGAGGCTGCTCTTTGCATTTGAGGGCTGAGCTGGCAAGGAGGTTCCAGTGGCAATGGAGGGCCATGGAGAGGCGGCAAGTCGGACACAGACAGTCTCTGTGTCTGTGTGACACTGCCTCGTGGCATCTTGATTGTTGAGGTGACCTGCGGTGGTCCCTGTGGCTGGCTGTGGGTCACCTGTGGGAAGCAGGGGTAGGAGTGGGATGGAGGTGGCTGTGTGGGCACGGTGTCCCCCACGTGTCAGCAAGCCCAGGCCTGGCCCCAGGACAGGTGCTGGCCACAGCAGCCAGGCTGGGCTGGGTTCCCAGCTGTGCTCGTTGCCTCTGGGTCATTGCTGTGCCTGAGCCATCCCATCATTGGCTCCCTTGCAGAGCGTGGCCTGGTGCCAGGCCTGGCTGTCTGTGCCCCAGGGCTTCCCCCAGGTCCCACTGCAGCCTCTCCCTCCATCCCCGGCCCTCACCTTTTGCTGCTTGGATAGCAGTGACTGCCCCTCACGGGGCTGGTCATGGGCATTTGCTTCCTCTTTCTTCCACATTGTGGGAGTGCTCTGACGAACACTGGCCACAATCACCCAGGGGAGCTGCTGCCTCCAGAGAAGCTGCTGCCTCCTCAGAGAGCTGCTCTCCTGAGAGTGACCACTGCAGGGTTTTGTTGCCCCCACAGTCACGACACAAACCCATGTCACAATGGCCTCTGGGCACGATGTCACTGCAGGTCACAAAGGCCTGGTGGGCACGGCCGCCCTTTGTTCCAGGGGCCAGGCGGTTTCCATGCAGCCAGCCCTGGTCACAAAGGACTTTTTTAGGCCTTTGTCCCTCTCTTTCCGTATGCTAGTTCTTCTACCAATGACTTGCAGCTCTCTTTTCTCCCACCTTGTGTGTTCCTCCCCTAAACATCCCCAAAGAAGCCTTTTGCTGGTGCCCAAGTGTTTTACCCATCCAGCCAACCATGTGTCCCAGCACTTGGCCCCAACACCAGGTAAAAAGGATCATCAGAAGACAAAAAATCATTGAATTTAATCTGGCCACTACTGTAAAAGACAATAAAAAGTCTTTGTTAGAAGAGATTAGGAACACAGGAGTGCCAAGGAAAAATCTCCTTTCTTTATTCGATGTGGGGGTGAGGGGAACATGGTCACAAAGGACGAGGAAAATGCTGAGGTACAGAATGCCTTGTTTGCCTCAGCTTTCAGGAGTCAGATGGGTTATCTGGAGGACAAGCAGTCCCCTGAGCTGGCACACAGGGACAGGGAGCAGACCTGACCCTCTGCAATCCTGGTGGAAGTCATTGGTGACCTGCAGAGTCACTGAGTCCCTGACAAGTCTATGGGGCTGCCCAGAGTGCCCCAGGGGTGCTGAGGGAGCCCACGGAAGAGCTTGCCAAGCAACTCTCCCATCCTTTATTGTCATCATTCCTGGCCAGTCGGGGAGGTCCCAGGTGACTGGAGGTGCCAATGGGACACCCAGGCCCAAGAAGGGCGGCAGGGAGGATGTGAGGAACTGCAGGCCTGTCAGCCTGACCTCGGGGCCCGGCGAGGTTCTGGAGCAGATCATTGTGAGGGGGATCACACGGCCCAGAGAGGACAACTGAGGGATCAGGCCCAGCCAATGTGGGTTTAGGAAAGGCTGGTCCTGCCTGAGCAACCTGATGTCCTTAGGGCTGAGCATGACACGCCTCAGGGCTGTGTGAAAAGTTGTGGATGGAGTCTCCCTGGACTTGAGCCAAGCCTTTGACTGTATCCCACAGCACAGTCCTGGAAAAGCTGACAGCTCAGGGATTGTGCTGTGGGCACTCTGCTGGGTTAAGAACTGTCAGGATGGCTCTGTCCAGAGAGTGGTGGGGAATGGTGCTGCATCCAGTTGGTGTCTGGTGACTAGTGCTGTCCCTTGTGGCCAGTCCTGTTCAGTTTCTGTCCTGCTGATGTAGCCAAGGGCATTGAGGGTATCCTCAGTAGGAAATTTGTGATGACACCAAGGTGGGTGGGAGTGTTGATGGGCTGAGGGTAGGAAGGATCTGCAGGGGGATGTGGACAGGCTGGATTGATGGTGTAAGGCCAGTGGGGTGTGGTTCCAGAAGAGCCAGGTCTGGGTCCTGCCCTTGTGTCCCAAGAATCCCCTCAGTGCCCCAGGCTGGGGCCAGAGTGGCTGGAAAGCTGCCTGGCAGGAAAGGCCATGGGGTTGCTTGTCAACAGTGGCCAAACATGATCCAGCATTTGCCCAGGTGGGTAAGGGTGCTGGTGGCCTCCTGGTCTTCTGTGTCAGCAGCAATGTGGCCAGCAGGACCAGGGCAGTGATTGTCCCTCTGAGCTGGGCTCTGGGGAGGCCACACCTGGAGTGCTGTGAGCAGGTGTGTGCCCCTGGTATGGTGTGGTCAGTGAGAGATGCCTATGTGTGAATGAAGGTGCCACAGAGACCATCTACCAAAGTTAACAATGGGGATTTTATTTAACAAGAAATGTGGGGTAGAGGGATAGGGATGGGAGAGGGGAGAGGGAGAAGAGGAGAAGGGGTAAAGCTGGGGTGGGGTGCCAATGCCACCCGGCCCTGCCACCGGGAGCCGATCATTCTCAGGGGGAGCCGGCATCTCAGGGCCTCCTCCTGGTCCTGGCTCTGGGCTCAGTCCTCCGGCTGCCCCCGGAGGCAGCTGAAGGAGAAGAGCCGGCGCAGAGCCCGCCGGGCCGTCTTGGCGATGGAGCGCCATGGCCGTGGGGCCGAGGGCTGCGGGAGGGCTGCGCTGCCGGCGGGGCAAGCAGGAGCGCTGCGTGCCAGGGGCTGGGCAGGCAGCGGGCAAGCCCCTGCCAGCTCCCCAGCCCTGCGTGGCCCTTCCTGGGGAGGGGTGGCCTGGGCACAGCCAGCCTCAAGCCATGCTGCGTCGGCCTCGCCCACGGCAGCCGAGGCACACACTGCAGACGTGTTTGCCTCTTCGGGCAGTGCCGTGGGGAGAGGCTCGCTGAGGCCCTCATCGCTGTCCGCAGTCAAAGATGCTGGCTCTTTTTCTTCTTCTGTTGGGAGAGGCTGTGCACTCTCTGGCTCATTGTCACTCTCTCCTGCTGCTCCTCTTTCTTCCTCCCACTTTTCCAGGAGCTCGTTTAGAAGAGCATCGCAGGGCAGTGACTCGCCAGAGGTGGAGCACAGCTGTTCCAACAGGTCGGGAGCTGCCGTCTCTGCCTTGTTTTCTGCCTGTCCTCCCGAGTCTGTGGTCACGCCCGAAGTGCTGTGTGGCACCTGGGAGCCTGCAGCAAGTTCCGGGGTGACCCTTGACTCATCCCTGAGGACACATCCTGCTTTGCCTTGCGGTGGCAGAAACAAGGCACTCTCTGGCTCGCTGTCCCTGTCTCCTGCTCGTTCTCTGTCAGGGAGCTCTTTTTGCTCCCAGTCTTCCAGGAGCTCCTTGACGAGAGAGTCACAGGACAACGAGTCGTCAGAGACGGGGCCCAGCTCGGCCAGCAACTGGTCCAGAGACACCAGCTCAGAGGACTTTGGTGTCTCTCCTGCAGCGTCTTTGGTCACGCTGCAAGTGCTGTGAGGCACCGCGGGGCCTGCAGCTGGCTCTAGAGTAGGGCTTGGTGTATCCTTGAGGATGCACCTGGGCGTCGTGGGGCTTTCTTTGTCGTGCAGGGGGGAGAAGCTGCATCTAAACAACAGCTCATCCGCCTCCTGCAACGTTTTATCCGCACGATGCAGCAAAGCCTCAACATCCTCTAGGCACAGCTGCTTGTCACGCGCACTCTGCCCGGTGGGCCGACGCATTCCCTCCCCTCCCTGACGTCCACTTAACCACTTTGTGGTTCTCAGGGTGGACTCGATGGGCCTGTTCTCCCGCAGATGTGGGCCCAGCTCTCTGAAAACGTCCTTGCAGACGCTGCTGCTGGGCCCTCCCATTAGCTTGAGGAGCACCTCTCTCTCAGAGTGCTCCAGCTGTTTCCAAACTGGCAGGGTCTGAATGTCGAGCAGGTCCCCACGTGCAGGTTGAATGGGCGGCAGGTGACTGTCCTGCCTTCCCGCTGACCCATGCCGCTTGTACAGCAGGGGCTGCCACTCACGGGGCTGGCCGCGAGCGTTCGCCTGCTGCTTCTCGGTCATCTTCTGTGTGCTTTGCCAGACACTGGCCACAAGCACACCGGGTAGCTGCTGCCTTCGGAGAAGCTGCTGCCTCCAGTGAAGCTGCTGCCTCCTCAGAGAGCTGCACTCCTGAGAGTGGCGACTGTCGGTATTTATAGCCCCCATGGTCATGACGTTGACCTGTGTCACAATGGCCTCTGCACGTGACGTCACCGCGGGTCACAAAGGCCTGGTGGGCAAGGCCACGCCCTGTCCCTGAGGCCTGGCGGTTTCCATGCAGCCAAGCCTGGTCACAAAGGCCTTTTTTAGGCCTTTTCCTTTTAACTTTGCCTTTGCTTGTTCTGGTTCCAATGACCTACAGCTCTGTGTTGTGCCACCTTGTGTGTTCCTCCCCTAAACATCCCCAAAGAAGCCCTGTGCCATGCTGAAGTGTTTTACCCACCCAGCCCACCCTGTGTCCCGGCCCTGAGCCCAGGCAGAAGGATCATCAGCAAGGCAAAAATCTGTTTGAATTTAATCTGTTCACTACTGTAAAAGCCAATAAAAGTCTTTGTTAGAAGAGATTAGGAACACAGGAGTGCCAAGGAAAAATCTCCTTTCTTTATTCGATGTGGGGGTGAGGGGAACATGGTCACAAAGGACGAGGAAAAGGCTGAGGTAGAGAATGCCTTGTTTGCCTCAGCTTTCAGGAGTCAGATGGGTTATCTGGAGGACAAGCAGTCCCCTGAGCTGGCACACAGGGATGGGGAGCAGACCTGACCCCCTGCAATCCTGGTGGATGTCACTGGTGACCTACAGAGCCGCTGAGTCCCTGACAAGTCTATGGGGCTGCCCAGAGTGCCCCAGGGGTGCTGAGGGAGCCCACGGAAGAGCTTGCCAAGCAACTCTCCCATCCTTTATTGTCATCATTCCTGGCCAGTCGGGGAGGTCCCAGGTGACTGGAGGTGCCAATGGGACACCCAGGCCCAAGAAGGGCGGCAGGGAGGATGTGAGGAACTGCAGGCCTGTCAGCCTGACCTCGGGGCCCGGCGAGGTTCTGGAGCAGATCATTGTGAGGGGGATCACACGGCCCAGAGAGGACAACTGAGGGATCAGGCCCAGCCAATGTGGGTTTAGGAAAGGCTGGTCCTGCCTGAGCAACCTGATGTCCTTAGGGCTGAGCATGACACGCCTCAGGGCTGTGTGAAAAGTTGTGGATGGAGTCTCCCTGGACTTGAGCCAAGCCTTTGACTCTGTATCCCACAGCACAATCCTGGAAGAGCTGACAACTCAGGGATTGGGCAGGGGCACTCTGCTGGGTTAAGAACTTTTGGGTGTCCAGAGAGTGGCTTTGAATGGTGCTGTACTGAGTTAGCATCCAGTCAGTAGTGGTGGCCCCTGGATCCATTTCTGTTCAGTGTCTGACCTGCTGATGTGGCCAAGGGCATTGAGGGTATCCTCAGGAGGAAATTTGTGATGACACCAAGGTGGGTGGGAGTGTTGATGTGCTGAGGGTAGGAAGGATCTGCAGGAGGATGTGGCCAGGCTGGATTGATGGTATAAGGCCAGTGGGGTGAGTTTCCAGAAGAGCCAGGCCTGGGTCCTGCCCTTGTGTCCCAAGAATCCCCTCAGTGCCCCAGGCTGGGGCCAGAGTGGCTGGAAAGCTGCCCAGCAGGAAAGGCCATGGGGTTGCTCACCAACAGAGGCCAAACATGAGCCAGCATTTGCCCAGGTGGGCAAGGAGGCCGGTGGCTTCCTGGCCTTCTGTGTCAGCACTAGTGCAGCCAGCAGGACCAGGGCAGTGATTTTTCCTCTGTGCTGGGCACTGGGGAGCCTACACGTTATATTCTCTATTGTCATGGTTTTAAAGCATTAACTAAAAAAATTACTAGAAAACTTACTTATTTCTTGCTGTGAGATATGGATTAGAACAAGAGCAAAACAGGCTTAAAACTTAAAAGGAACAAAGAAAGTTTATTAACAAAACTACAAGAATAAGAACACCAGAATAAACTTCCAGAAAACCCTTTCATCCCTCACTACCCTCCATTCCCTTGTTCATATGACAACATAGAGACAAAAAAGTTTGGAACTTTGGTGTTTAAAACAGTCCCAATTCCTGCTAGAGTCTTTTCATCAGCCTTTGTAGAGAAACAGAAGTCTTCTTCTGCTAATCTATGGAGTTTCTCACAAGAAAGCTATTTCTGTTATAGCTTTCTATTTTTCTGATGCCAGCTGCCCGGAAATCCTGCCATTAGTTCACTCCTCCCATTTCACATCACGCTGAGGTGTGTATGGGTCAATGAGTCTAGGGATGTAATTTTTAAGGATGAGTTATTCAAAGGCAAAAGTTTTCTTCATCTGTCTCTGTGAGCTTCTCTGGAAAACAGAAGTTTTCTCTTTGCCTCTACAATGGCTCCAAATCTTCAACTATTACTTCTCCCCGCTCTGTTCCAGCACCTCACTGTATCACAATTACGCCACCTTTTGCTCAAAATCCACACTTTGAACACTCCATTCCTCCCAATATACTCTGTCATGAATTAAAGGAGTTTTTTCAGAACACTATTGTCCATCTCCATAGCTTTAACAGAAAAATATTTCAGCTATTAAAGCATCTCCTTATTCTCTACCTCTTCTGAAGTTTAATTCTTTTCTTTACTGTCTCTGATAGTTTATAAAGTCTCTTTACATGTTGATTAGTCTCTTTTTCTTTCTCTGGAAAAAAGGATTAATCTGCAAGTCTCATCTGGGTAACGAAAAGGTTAAAATCTTGCCCAGGCTTTGTAGATGGTTCTGTGATCTCTGCCAGAGCAGGAGCTGGAGCTGTCTGTGATAGAAGATTCTTCATGGCTGCTCTAGAGAGTGTGGTCACTGTCTCAGCCCGCTGCAGGTCAAGAGCTTTTTTCTTTCTTTACTCGGCAGTCTCTGGTGAATTCAGTCACGGCAAAAACTGCAGCCGAGCCAGGGACCGGCCCGGCCCGGCCAGAGCTCAGGGCAAGCCCCGCAGGCCCCATCTCCCGACCGGGAGCCGTGGCAGGCCCAGCCCAGCCCCCGCCCGGCCGCATGGCCTGGGCAGGGAACGGGAGGCCAGCCAGAGCTCTGTTACCTTTCACAGCCAGGAAACAAAGAGACAAAGACATTCCCAGGCTTAGGTCTTAAGGTAGTGTTCACAGGTTGATCTCACTTTTCAATGGTTAAAACTGCTGTCAATTCTTAGAAATGGCCAGCTGTTGGCTAGGAGAAAAACTCCCATCAGCCGCCAGTAGTTTTAACTTCCTTAGGTGTTTTTCTTTATTTTCTTAAATGCCAATCTATCACATCTATGCAGTTCTGGGCCCCTCATTTCAGTGAGGATGTTGAGGTTCTGGAGTAGTTCCAGAGAAGAGAACAGATATGGTGAAATGTCTGGAACCCAACTCCTGTGAAAACTGAGGGTGCTAGTTTTGGTCATCTGGGAGAAACGGACCCTTATGGGACATTTTATTGCCCAATAAGTGCCTAACAAGAGGATGTATCCACATGGAGTTCAGTCTCTTCTCTGAGACAGCTAGTGATAGGACAAGAGGACATAGGCTGTGCCAGGGAGGTTTATGTTCAACACTATGAAGAATTTCCTCATAGAAGGGATAATTAAATCTTGGAATGAGCTGTCTTGGGAACTGGTGAAGTCACTGTCCCTGGAGGTGTTTAAGGAATGACTGGACATGTTACTCAGTGCCATGGTTAACTTGACATGGTGTTGTTCAGTCAAAGGCTGGACTTCATGATCTCAGAGGTCTTTTCCAGTCCAAATTATTTTGTGATCGTTTTGAGTCCATTTACATTTCTGTTTTAGGCAGAGCAGCCCAGTGTGTGCTGTGGGTGATTACATGGCACCTGCTGAGCCCTTTATGGAGGGCTCAGTTTGCACATCATAGAATCACAGAGTGTTTTGGGTTAAAGGGACCTTGATGATCATCTGGTTTCAAGCACCCACCCACCACAAGCAGGGATGCCACCCACTAGAGGAGGTCGCTCCAAAGTCCACCCAACTTGCCTTGAACACTTCCAGGGGTGGGGCATCCACAGTTTCTCATGGCAGTGTGTTCCAATGCCTTGCCACCCTCACAGTAAAGAATTTCTTCCTAACGTCTAATCTAAATCTCTCCTCTTTTAGTTTAAGACAGTTTCCCCTTGTCCTATAAGCATCTGATCCCTTCACTGTGAATGTCTAGTCTCATCACTGTGATTCTGACTCTTTAGGGAGAACCTCCATCTCTAGAGACTTTGAGGAGACTCATCCAAGAGGAGTTATCCAAGCAGCTAGATGGTAAGTAATTGGTATCAGGAAGCCAGAAGATGGATCTGAGAGTATGGAAGATGCTTTCCTTCCCATAGCTGTGCTGGCACGTGAACCTCTCATGCTTAAGAAAGGTAGTATTGCAGCAAGCTTGCTTGGAAGATGTGTGAAATGAAATGTGGTTTACAGTTCCCCAGGCTTCGATGTTCCCAGCAATAGCACAAAAAGTAATCAGAGTAGATTGTAAACTTTTAAGGTCCCAGCTGGAGACGAAATGTTCCTGATTTTTGCCAGTGACTTGATACTCATCAGTATAAGAAGAGGGGCTGGAGAGGATATGGGCTGCTGTTTCTCTCAAAGTATGTGAATTGCAGACCACTACTGATCCCATTGACAGTGAAATGCAGAGCTGTAGTTCTCACACAGCTCTTGATGCAGCTGACACACAGCTGCAGGCATTTTGTTTTATGCTAAAGATCACAGGTAAATGGGGTGATTATTTCACAGATTTTATGTACACACTCAGTCTTCAATATCCACACCAGTCTGAAAGCACTTAAGATAAATGAAGAGAAGACAGAACACTCTCCTCCCTCTGTTCTGTTGGATGTTTATGTGATGCTGAGTTTTATGAGCTCTCAAGGTTGTCATGGTGTAACCCCAGTCAGCAGCCAAGGCCCACGCAGCCGCTCACTCACTCCCCCACCAACAGGATCAGGGAGAGAATCAGAAGAGTAAAAGCTGGAAAACTCATGGGTGGAGATAAAGACTATTTAATAGGGAAAGCAAAAGCTGTGCCCAGAAGCAAAACAAAGCAAGGAATTAATTCTCTGCTTCCCATGGGCAGGCAGGTGTTCTGCCAGCTCCAGGAGAGCAGGGCCCCATCACAGTAATGGTTACTTGGGAAGACAAACACCATCACTGCAAATGTTCCCCCCTTCCTCCCCTCACTTTATATATGATGAGTTTATATGAGCATGATGTCATGTGGTGTGGAATATCGCTTTGGTCAGTTTGGGTCACCTGTTCTGGCTGTGTCTCTTCCCAACCTTCCCCACACCCCCAATTTCCTCCCCAGTGTGGCCGTACAGAAAGCAGAAAAGGCCTTGGCTCTGTGTAGGCCCTGCTCAGCAATAACAAAAACACCTCTGTATTATCAACACAAATCCAAAACAAGCCCCAGACCAGCCACTGGGAAGAAAATTAACTCCACCCCAGCCAAAAACAGCATGGTTGTTCAGGGTCTTAGCACTGAAATGGCAGGCAGTGTGTGCCTGCCTGGAACAGCCTGGAACAAGAAAAGCTTTCTCCCTACACAGCAGCCATGTGGCATCTCTGCATAACAGAAGCAGTAGGAAAAGGCTCTCCTTTTCAGAGCAGCAGTGGCCCCAGTTTAACAGGGATCCATCAGCTGCACAACTAAAGGAAGGGACATTTCAGATTCTTGGAGTATAAGGAGCAGAGGATGAGTGAAAAGTTTATGATAAAGTATGAAATTTAGGAGAAATTTAAGGCTACCAAAAAATGAGATTTAAATAATTTAGAGAGGATCAGGGAGTCACAATCATGGATTATGGGGGAACAAAAAATGGGTGGTCCTGAAAAATTCAGCTGTGACAGTACTTGGACTTTACTGGGCTCCTGTTTCTGTCTCTCCATCTCTTGGAACATAGTCCTTCTAGTATAACAAATCCATTTCCCTCTCTTCACAGCGAAGTTACCCTATATCCTGGCTCAGATACAGCCTGCACAGGTAAAAGCATCCCATGGCAGACCAGGACCTCCTGGTCCCCCTGGGAAGGAAGGACTCCCAGGAAGAACTGGCCCTCCGGGAGAGCCTGGGCGGCCTGGACAGACTGGGTCTGAAGGGCCACCTGGACCAACTGGTCCCAAAGGTAAGTGAAACTTGGGGTGTTGGGGCAGTCCAATAAAAGGATGTGTCCACTCCACTTTGGCATCTACCTTTCCTTTTAGTAGTTTATAAATTGTCCTCAAAATGCAGGTGTTGGAAGCAACCTCAGTCTGTTGAACCAGAGGTGTTGAATATGACCAGCAATTGCTGGTGTGTTTAATCTCTGGCCAGAACAAGAGTGGGGCAAGTCTTCATTCTCACCTGATGTCCACTCTCAGAGGATTGGCCACAATTAGGAACTGTTTCTACCAAATAAATTGGCTTCAGTGTGAATGGAAGACCTATAATAGTGTTTATTTCCATAGATCACACTCATCAGTTCATATTTTTTCTTTCCTTTTCTAAAGGAGAAAGAGGAGCAAAGGGTGAGAAAGGAGACACTGGCATTGGTCAACGAGGGGAAATGG
This sequence comes from Poecile atricapillus, assembly GCF_030490865.1. Lineage (NCBI taxonomy): Eukaryota > Metazoa > Chordata > Aves > Passeriformes > Paridae > Poecile > Poecile atricapillus. Next base: position 148,536,497 of record NC_081250.1, on the reverse strand, counting down.
GTCCTCCAGGAATTCCAGGTGTGTTACTCAGAACACTCCACAAAACACATCACTTAGAACAACTACCAGGACACAGGTCTCTGCTGTACTAGAGAGGTGATCAGGATGACATAAAAATACCGTACACGATTTCTGTAGGATGTGGCCCAAAGGGCAGAACTATATCACTAACATCGTATCTGGCCACCTTTATTTCCTCAGCCTCATAATGAATACAGTGAACCATCTCAGTTACAGCTAAGTTAACTGACCTTTGGGTCAAATCCAAAGTGAAGCTTTAATTATTAGATGCACTGTGAAGTGTTTTCTCTGTCCTTGGCAGAGTCTTCCGGTGACCAAGCTGAACCCAGAGCTTCAGGCATCTTCAGATGTTATAAAAGGTCATATTGAACACATGTGCCTTGGGGATACAGCTTCTGCTTTACTATTACTGACAAAGCAGGAGCAAATACAGTTTGTCTGCAGTCTGAAATTAGGAACCATTGATCAGTTTTGCCTTCACTGCTTTCTTGGGAAAAGAACTATGGGAAACCCTCATAACCCCTTAGTCTGCATTCAGCAGACTGGCCTTGCATTGCCTTCAAATAACAATGTGCCCGCTATGCTCTGCAGCAGTGAGTTACCTCCCTAGGCTGGCTCTTGCCTCCACTTTCCCATTCTCACCTCCTGTCTGTCAGGGCTGTATGTCATTAGTTGTCTCATGCAGCTCCACGACTTCAGCATGGAGATAGAGGAAGAGCAGCCATATCAAAGCTGAGCATCCCAAGGCTGCCATAGGGAGTGGAAATCTTAAGTTCAGAGGAGACACTCTAGTTAAAACCTCAAGATACATCCTAGCACATCCAAACCTATGGAAGCTGCTGTCTACACCCAAGTTTGGCAGCAAAGCCATCTCCTGTTACACTGCAGAGTACTGCACACTGGGCATGACACTCTGGTGCCACTCACCAAGGGCATTTTGTTTCTGTTTCAGGCCTCCCAGGGGAGCCTGGTTATGCCAAAGATGGGATGCCAGGACCTCCTGGCCCTCAAGGTGAAGCCGGTGTGCCAGGTCTGGCAGGTCCCCAGGGACCCCCGGGAGCCAATGGACAGTGTGACCCCTCTCAGTGCGCTTACTATGCGAGCCTGGCTGCCCGGCCCTCCAATGTCAAAGGGCCATAGCGTGCAGGGAGCACCCCCAGACTTGTTTTGAAAACTTGAATTCCTCACACCTGCCAAGAGCTCTCCATGTCTTCAGCTGTGTTTCTTTTGCAGGAGGCCTTCTAAAGCCAACAAATGCTGCCGGTCGGTCAGATTATTTTTATGAATTATAATTATTATTATTATTATTATCTTTGATGTGATATGTGAACTTATTTTTTTGTTTGTTTTCTCTAACATCAGGGCATATTAAAATGTTAAAAATAAGTGGGATTTTTTTCCTCTTCTGAAGAGCATATAATAGCAATGCGTTGTGTGACTGTTTATGCAAAACCATTCCTATGCCAAATTTTTAATCTGTTACCTGATTAATTCTTTACAAAGCTTTATCCCTCACCTTTTCAACTGAAATCAAATCCTGCAGCCTGGGGCATTAACTGTGACACACAGGCACAGGATTGTTGGTGCTATTTGACATCCACATGGAGGAGAGGAAGATAAAGTCATACCAAAGCTAGGAAAGGTATCTCTAGTACATCCAACTCCCAATGGACAATTTCGAACAACTAGTGTGTGCTTTCCAGAAGATCCCTGTTAAATTTAATATTCTTCTGCTGATAAATGAATCAATATTCTATAGGAGCTACTTTTTCATGGAGTCATGTGGAATTTCATAATAAAGGCCTGAAGGGATGACACAGAAGATCTCCCTGTATTTGAGAGTTTTGTTCCAAGAAATGGAGCTTACTTACCTCTGTCAGGGATATGCCTTTTCAAGGTTATCCTCTGTCAGGTCAAGGATGCCAAATCCCCTGTCAGCACATGCACAGCTCCCTACCACTGCTTCACCCAAAAATCAGTCAGAGCAGCATAGAAAGTCCCCTGGTATTAAAAACTCAGGAAGGCAACTGTGGCCCAATTCACCATTTTGGTTGATCCATTAGGACAATAACCTAGCAAGCTGTGTTACTTAGGGGGCTGGTGTGTAGTGCAGGCTGGTCTAGGAGGATGTTGATCTTTGATGAAAGGATCAGAGCACAGAGATGTTCAGAAACATGGGGGAAAACTGTGTTTGAGGGTGAAAGCAACAAGCCAGAAACTGGCTATTTCTTCTTATCAGCTAATTGCCAAAATCAACTTTAGAATGCAAAGACAAAGTAAAAAGGGGATGGAGTCTGAAAAGACCTTCACAATAGGTCATTTGTGACCCAAACCCTCTGACCAAGCCATGCCACTCAATATGAGCAGATCTGAGAAGTGATCAGGCCTTGGAAATGTGCCAGCCAGCAAAGCAGCTGCATTTTCAAACCTCTTCTGCACAAAGCAGTTTGTAGTGAGAGATGGGAGTAATGGACCTGACACAGGCACTAAGTGCTGAATGTGTTTGGGAATCTCATCTGTTCTTTTGGAGACAGAAAAGAGGCACCCTGCCCTGCTAACACATTCACCATATGGCATGGTGCTTCCAAACTGGCCAGCCCAAGCAGAAGCCACAGCTGTAGCTAACCAGCCCAGAATCAGACCCTGAGGCTAAAGCCCAGAGATAAGCATTTGCCAGCCTTGGAGTCTTTTCTCACCCAGTAGAAGATAAAATTTGTCTCTGCTTTATTGGAAAATGAAATTAAAGAACAAGTATAAATGCCAGGGTTAAACAAAGTCTTTACTGTGTAGCTCTCAATGGTGCTATTTTTGCTATTTCCTATGCAAATAAACTCTTTGATTTGATTTTACTGTGTTTCTTGCTATGCAAAGACCAATCAAAGTGAAAATACCACGAAGTGAAAAGCTCACCACTTTTAAGTAACTCTCGATGGTGTATCTGTTACTGTGCTGCATCTTGGGTTAGTTTGCTGGATTTTAGTATTAAAAAAATGGGTTGATCACACATTTAACAGAAACATTTTTCTTAGTCCAGGCTGAGATTTCATCCCTCCAGTGATGAGGCAGAGCAGGGTCCCTATTTGAGAGCACCTCCTAACATGGGATGAGACATTGTTTTGGGTAAATGTGGTGGTAATGAAAAGGTATTATGGAGGTCAAACATGTTAGCTGGGCCATGCAAATGTGACATTTAATTCCTGTCGTGATGGTGACTCCTTCTTCTCTACAGGTTCGCTCTCATTGTGGTGTGTCTGATGTGCCATGTGTGTCACAGAATTCAGTACATTCTAGTGCACCATGAGAAGGGAATATACATAATGCTGTTCTTTTAAACAAAATTCAGGGTCTTAAACTCCTGCGAGGTCGTAGAATCACAGAATAATTTGGGTTGGAAGGGAATTCTAAGGGTCATCTAGTGCAATCCCACAGTATGTGAGGTGGTGCCGTAGTGTCCAGTTGAAGGAGATGAAAGGAGTTTTTTTGATAACACTTTTAATTTGAACAGGAGCCATTTCCAAGAATCTCTATGAGGAACACAAGGGACATACTTGCATCTTTAGTTGTGGTGTAGATTTCCCAGCCAATGCACCAAATAAATGTGGTTTTAAAGCAGCAACTAAAAAAATCACTACAAAACTTACTTATTTCTTGCTGTGAGATATGGATTAGAACAAGAGCAAAACAGGCTTAAAACTTAAAAGGAACAAAGAAAGTTTATTAACAAAACTACAAGAATAAGAACACCAGAATAAACTTCCAGAAAACCCTTTTATCCCTCACTACCCACCATTCCCTTGTTCACATGACAACATAGAGACAAAAAAGTTTGGAACTTTGGTGTTTAAAATAGTCCCAGTTCCTGCTAGAGTCTTTTCATCAGTCTTTGTAGAGAAACAGAAGTCTTCTGCTAATCTATGGAGTTTCTCACAATAAAACTATTTCTATTATAGTTTTCTATTTTTCTGATGCCAGCTGCCTGGAAAACCTGTCACCAGTTCACTCCTCCCATTTCACATCACTCTGAGGTGTGTTATGGGCCATGAGTCTAGGGATGGCATTTTTAAGGCTGAGTTATTCAAAGCAAAAGTTCTCTTCATCTGTCTCTGTGAGCCTCCCTGGCAACAGAAGTTTTCTTTTTGCCTCTTCAAGGCCCCAAATCTTCAACTATTACTTCTCCCCCTCTGTTCCAGCACCTCACAGTATCACAACCACTTCACCATTTGCTCAAAATCCACACTTTGAAACACTCCATTCCTCCCAATATACTCTGTCATGAATTAAAGGAGTTTTTCCAGAACATTACTGTCCATCTCTATAGCTTTAACAGAAAAATATTTCAGCTTATTAAAGCATCTCCTTCTTTCTCTACCTCCTCTGAGGCTTAATTCCTTTCTTCACTGTCTTTGACAGTTTATAAGGTCTCTTTACATGTTGATCACTCTCTCTCTGGAAAAAAAGGATTAATCTGCAAGTTTCATCTGGGTAATTAAAGGGTTAAAATCTTGCCCAGGCCTTGTAGCTGGTTCTGTTATCTCTTCTGGAGCGGCGGCTGGAGCTATCTGCGGTGACTTCTCTCTTTACTCGGCAGTCTCTGATAAACTCAGCAGCGGCAGAAACTGCAGCCGAGCCGGGGTAACCGGCCTGACCCAGCCTGGGCCCCGCTCGCTTCCCCCCTCACCTTCCGCAGCCTTGTCCAGCCTGGGGGGAGGAGGAGGCCGAGCCAGAGCCTGTTACCTCTTCAAAAGCCAGAAACCAAAGACAGCAAGAAATTCCCAGACTTACCTCTTAAAGTAGGTGTTCACAGGTTGATCTTACTTTTCAATGGTTAAAACTGCTGTCAGTTCTCAGAAATGGCTAGTAATTGGTCAGGAGAAAAAACTCCCATCAGCCTCCAGCAGTTTCAACTTCCCCCAGCTCTCAAAGCTAATCTTAAAGGTGAAGAATTCAATATATATATAAAGCAGGAGATTGGGAATACCAGTATCATAAAGTCACCCCAGGACAAATAGCAATTGAAAAATGTGCATGATTTAGACACAGACTTCATCTCTGAGCATTTTCCACCCGTAAAAGGGGATGCAGCCTAATTCCCTTTGTTCCACCATATTCCCTAGCATATGGCTATCTGTTCAGTCTGTTCCCAGAGACACCCCAGACTGTCTCTGTGCCCTGAATTCAGTGGGTGCCATTTCTCTGCTTTTTCTTAAACCTTGTTTTCTCTCCAGCCAGCTAAATGACATTTACCAGTCAGAATCTGTCCTTAGTGAGCGGAGAACAAGTTGTTAGTGACAGAATACTCTGGTCTGCAGACCCAGATCAAGACCTGTGTTTGTACTCACCCAGATTTTAGTCATCAAAGGGAGGTTTCTACAGCTGCCACCTCTTGCAGAAGCAAGCCCTACAGGAATGTGCCTCAAAGGACACCTGCAATAACAGGTAAGAAAGGAGGGTGTATTTGGAGGATTTTAAAAACTGCCACAGTCTGCATCAGTCTGTTTGTATGTATTTGCAGTCTTTGGAAAAGTAGCCTGAGATTACTTTCCAAAGTAGGTCTGCCATCTGGGAAGCCAGTAAACCTACAGGTACAGCCCTGGGCATGGTCAGAAAATGCAGATGCCTCTGTGCCTGAGCAGGTGACCGTGTGTGAGTACTGTCTGTCCAGCACTGTGCACGGTGAACACACAGGCAGGAGCTGGCAGGTAGGGCAGGACAGTGCTGGTGGCTCTTTCCTAACCACCCCTGAGTAAGGGAAAGTTGTGGCTTTGGCATCTCAGTGTTCCTGTCTCTGTGACCAAGTGTGTGGTAAATCACCATGCAGTCTGTTCACTGCGTCTGAGGTTTAAACCTGGGAATAGGCTGATTTTTTGTTAGATTTTGTTTTGGCCCTGTGGCAATGTACTGCTAAAATTGCATTACAGAGCCAGACAATATATTATTCAGATTTTTAAAGGGTACACATGGGATTTGTGGCATCACTGTCAGTTGCTCTTTTTTTTCCTTTTTTTTTAAATCATGTGTAAATTACTGTAATTATAGCAAACAGACCATTATTTCATTCATTTTTTTGCTTGTCAAATAAACAAATTACAAAGATAGAACAAAGCAATGGGATCATTTGGGGAAAATATTTTTTTCTGTTAAATTATTTAACAATTTCTACTTGTTTTCTACATAGTTTTGAATTAGCTGCTTCTTAGAAGCTGTATCAAATGCCTGTGTTTTTTTTTTTTTTTTCTTTCCAGAGAGACAATAAAAATACTGTGGCAGCTAAGCCCAAACTCTGTGCTCTGACCACAGAACAGGTTAGGAGACAAACACAGATTTTACATTCTGGGCAATTATTAAAACAAAAAAAAGTTTAAAAATTATGTATTTTTTAAAAAACTAAAATAGAGTCTTCTGTTGGTTCCGTCTTTTAATGTGGAAACCGGCCAGGCTCTACCCTGTTAAATATTGCACTTGACAGCTTCTGGAGCAGGACTTGGTGCCTAGGAATGGCTGGGTGTCACTATCCACAATATATGGGGCCAGGGACACTGTCAGGTGTCAGGGACACTGGCAGGTAAGATATAGGACCTAGGAGAGCCTTTCCGGAGCTTCAGTGGGTGACCCCAGGGGAGAGCACATCAAATAATGTAAAATGTCTGTGTCTGGGTACCTCAATCCCATGCTCAGGCTCTCACAGTGAGATTCAGAATCACACAACATAGAACCATAGAATAGCCATAGTTGGAAGGGACCCACAAGGATAATCAAAGTCCAGCTCCTTGACCTTAAGGAGTCAAGCTGTGGCACCTGCGTTTTGGTGGCTCCAACGAGAGCTGTAGAGCCTGGAGATCCAGTAGGTTTATCCTGAAGCATTCAGCTTCAGCACCCTGGGCCGTGTTGCCTACATTAACTACATCTCCATGGAAAAGGAATCTGGTAGCTGTCTTTATCTTCCACCATCAGTAACTCACATCCCCCCTGAGCTAGTGTGAGGATATTCATGTTACAGGTGATGGCAGGTGAGGTGCCCTGTGACCAGCAGCCAGGCTGCTCAGGGCAAGAGAGGCAATGTTATAGCAGGAACTTGTACTGTCCTTGGGCAATGAAAACTTTCTTAAATTACTGCATTAACTCAACAGTTATAACACAGACTGAAAAAAATCCCCTCTCAGCCTCTGTGAGCTGAAGCCCTGTGCTGATGAGGGTTAAGGTGGCTTCTCCATGGCATGTCAGGAAGAGCAGCATAGGGATAAAGCCAGTCTGGAGTTAAAGGCAGGCTCTTGCCCCAGTCTGCAGCCCCGTGCAAGGGTAAGCATCCACCAGAGACCAAGACTCCTCCTTGCTGATGCTTCTGCAGAGTTCCTGGAGGAAGAGTCTCTTTATCAGCCAGCTAGTTGCCTCCTACATACTAAATTTGGTAGCTGAGGCCTTTAGGGCAATATGGGTCCATCAGAGTTTGGATTTTTCTTTCAACACCTTGGTAAATGGTGAAGCTGAATCAAGAAAAAGCCTGCTTAATTTTCTTGAATTGGTTTAAACCTGGAAGTCACATACATAGTAGATCACACACACAATCACAAGGTTGGAAGAGACCTCCAAGATCATCGAGTCCAACCCAGCCCTAACAGCTCAACTAGACCATGGCACCAAGTGCCACATCCAGTCTTTTTTTAAACACATCCAAAGATGGTGACTCCACCACCTCCCTGGGCAAACCATTCCAGTGCTTTTTCACCTTTTCTGTAAAGAACTTTTTCCTAATATCCAACCTTTATTTCCCTTGGCACAGCTTGAGACTGTGTCCTCTCGTTCTGTCAGCTGCTGCCTGGTGAAAGAGACCAACCCCTACCTGCCTGCAACCACTTTTCAGGAAGTTGTAGAGAGTGGTAATGTTGCCGCCCATATTGCTTGGTTTTATTAAGTTCAGAGGTAGTTTACCCCAGTTGCTCCCCGGTCATAAAGAATGGTTTGTCCCCAGGTGCCCATCATGGTAAACCCTTCCCATTTTTCCAGATTGTTCCCCATCCATCACCCTAATCCTGCCCCTAAGCCCTGTCAATCTATGTGAACCCCCACCTTTTGTTCCAGTTCTTTCCCTGCCTATCATCCCTTCCTCGACGCCCTATTGATTGTACAGTTGCTTTCCCCCCCCCCGGGTCCCTACCATTGGTCCTGCATATTGTAATCCCCACCCTTAACCCCTCCGTGGCTGTTGTCCCATTGGTCACCATACGAGCCGCCCACGGTCCTTAAAACCTGGCGCATGGGGGTGCCCAGGGTCTCGGCTCAGACCTCTCCCCTGTGATCCCAGCCCCGCACCTGTTGGAATAAACTTGTTCCTGGGAAATCGGAGGAGTTTGAGCACTCTTTCTCCCTTCGTCACAACCTGTGTCGCCCTGTAAGCCTCAACGCCAGAGCGCAGAGGAGCTCTGGAGGTTCCAGGTTGAGCCTCGCAGTGCTTGCCTGGTTCCCCACTCCTGCCGCTGACATTGGCCACAGCTAGCCGAGGCAAAAGAGGCCGATTCGGGCAGCGACAGATGACGCTCAACGCGGGGCCTCTCGTGAAGCATGGAGACCCCCGGAGAAGTCGGTGAATCTACGCACTTGTGTGGATTTTACAAAAGACTGTGAGCGGCAGCTATCCCCGGTAGAGCAGACTCATTTTTGTCGAGTGCTGCTCCTGGGGATCGAGGTGGCAACCGTCGACGTGCCGACGATCGCCTCGGGGTTTGTGGACGTCTCCTGCAGCACCGGTCTGGAATTGGGTGAGTAGCCCCACGTGGGGGACGAGGGGGTGTGCAAGTGTGTGCAGCTCCCCCTGCTGTGTGTTGGTGTGCAGCTCCCCCTGCTGTGTGTTGAGAATCCCTCGGGGAGGGAGTGTGGGGTAGCCCGGTTCAGACCCGTACTTTGTTACGTTTGCCTTTAGCTGCAGGGGGTGGTGGGAATTGCTGTGCTGGGGTTAAAAAGATGGGCGCACGTCTGTCAGCACAGCAAAAAAGAGTTTTCTACCAAGTTGTGACTACCCTTGAAGGACAGAGTAGACGGTTTTCTCGTGAGAGGGTGAAACAGTTTGTGAGATGGCTGTTCCTGCATTTCCCCAACTTCACCCCAGACAGAGCAAACACCGTAGAGTTTTGGAATGAAGTCGGAATAAAGTTAACAGAGTTAGTAAATGAAGGAGATACATCGGCTGACAAATTTGTAACATTGTTTATCTTAATTCAGTCTGCCGTAATAAAAGAAAAAAAAATGCAACAGCAAACGCCACAAACTGCCCCAGTTTCCCCAGTTTTCCCATCCCCGTGTTCCTCTCCCCCTGATCCCGAGTTGAGGGAGACCTGTGGAGCGACCTGCAGGGCAAATTGTCCTGTTCAGGGTTCCCCCAAGGGTAACAGGATCCCTGGCCCCCCACGTCTCTCCCAGAACCCCTGCCCTGGTAGCCCTGGCCAAGTTACCAGAGCACTTTTCGATTCCCCCGTCTCCCCAGTTACAAACCCTCAGCTAAACATTTCCCAAGTTGCAAGTCCCCAGTTTTCACCCTCAGACCCCCGTGCCTCAGTTTCCCCCAGTTTCCAGTGTTCCCCTGTGTTCCCCTACCCCTCTCCTAACCCTCAAGAGGGCTCCCGGAGGGCACAAAATGGCGGGGACCACATGGCTGGGACCTTCCCTTGTGCCTCTTCTCCCCATAATCCCTTTCAGACCCCCATGAACAACCCTTTCCTCCCTAGCTCCACCCCTTCTCCCTACCCTAACTCCACCCAGTTCCCCTCGAAAACCTCCTCCTCCTCAGGGGCGGGCCCCTCTGAAGTCATGCACCTAAACCCCGCCTTTTCTGATTGCCGCTCCTCCCCCTTGCCCTCCTCCTCAGTCGGTCCTCCAGTCCCGCCCCCTCCGGCTCCTGGTTCCCACGCCCTTTCTTCCGGTTCCCACGGTACCACACCCGGTTCCCATGCTTTGGGAGCTAGAGGTGGTAAGCCTGGAAGCCAGAACCCGGAACAGGTAGAAATCCCCCTTGCCGCACCGGTGACTTCTAGTGGAAGGGGGGGGCGGTCCCGGGAATGGGAAGCCCTCTCCTTCCAGACTAAGAGAGAGCTGTGCAAGGCACAGAAGGAGTTTGGGAGAGGTAGTGAATATTTTAAAGGTCTATTAAAAGCTACCTTTTCTGCGAACGAAATGGTGCCCAGTGATCTGAAGGAGCTGTTTTCCTGCCTCCTTTCCACAGCTGACTTCAGGTTGTGGAAACAGGGGTGGAAGAGATCATTAGAGACCATCCTTCCAAGCCTCTTGCACAGTATTGATAGATGTATAGATGGAGTCCCTCTGACTTTAGATCACTTGTGCGGTGAGGGAAATTGGGACAAGCCAGAGGAGCAGGCCAGGGTATTACCCCGGCCTGTCCTGATTAAAATCATGGAGGCCGCAGAAAAGGTTTTCAATACATTACCTGAGGAGGGACCCCAGATAAATTTAATGAGTATTTTCCAGCTCCCTAATGAACCTTTTAATAAGTTTATCAATAGATTGCAAGCCCAGGCAGAGAAGCAAGTAGAAGAGGCAAATCTACAAGAACAGCTTGTATTAGAAGTGGCAAAAGCCAATGCCAATGACATTTGTAAACAGATAATTTTCAGTTTGCCTCTCTACCCAACCCCGACACTAGACATCCTCATCGAAGCCTGCTCCAGGAAGGTGCCGATGATGGGGATGTCCAGAGCCATCCCACCGCAACAGTTGAGACGAGCGCCTACGGCAGCAGTGACGCAGTTTCCACCATCACCAGCGCGTCAACCACTGTGTTTCCGCTGCAGGCAACCTGGACATCTAGCTAGGGACTGCCCGGCAGAGCATCCTAGCCAAGGGAGCAGTGCGGGGGCGAGGGCAAACAATACAATAATAAAAAAAAACTAGGGGAGCTGCGCGAGCCTGCCCCGCGCGAAGCGATAAATGGGGCAGGCCTTGCGGGGGAGGGGGGCTTTTCACATCAGGCTTGGACACCCAACCGGACGCGACATCTAACCACCACCAAGGACATCCTCTTTCAAACCCAGCACTGGACAGTAGTTGCTGTGGATCCACTGGAGGGAGGCAAGAAAAACACTGGATGTGACTGTAAGTACATCGCCATCGGGGACACTAAACACACACCCCCAGAGATTGAAATCTCCCCGATCACCTTCCCAGAGGGTCCGGAAGATCTCCTCCTCTTAGCGCGCTGCATTCACCCACCATATTTTCTCCCAAAGGGGCAAATCATAGCCCAATATGTTCCTGTCCCGGAGGGAGTCCCAGTGGACGACCACGCACCAGGCGTCTACTGGACAGAAATAGTGGGTGAGGACAAACCCATCATCGATTGCAGCATCAAGCAGGGTGCGGAATCTGTCCATCTGAAGGGTCTGCTTGATACGGGGGCAGATGTGACGATCATCCCCCAGAGGAGATGGCCGTCACATTGGGAGCTGCAACCTGTGGCAGGGAAAATTCAGGGTATAGGGGGTACTCAATTAGCGCAAGTATCAAGGAGCGTAGTGCAAATTATGGGGCCGGATGGGCAATTGGCAAATTTACGCCCATTCATTGCGGATTTCCAGGTTCCCTTGTGGGGGAGAGACCTTATGTCACAATGGGGGGTAAAGATTGAAATCCCGAAAACCCCTCGGGATTTTTAATAGCGGCCACTGTAGAGCGCCCCTTCCAAAAACTTGATTGGACCACTGATGAAGCAATCTGGATTGATCAGTGGCCGCTTCGAAAAGACAAATTAAAGGCGCTCAACGAGCTCGTGGAGGAGCAATTATTAAAAGGTAATCTTGTAGAGACTACCAGCCCTTGGAACTCCCCAGTATTTGTTATCCGGAAGCCGGGGAAAGACAAGTGGTGGCTCCTTCACGACCTTCGTGCCATCAATAAAATCATTGTTGACATGGGACCCCTCCAACCAGGGATGCCTACTCCAACGATGCTCCCCCGAAATTGGAATCTGGCCGTAATTGATATAAAAGACTGCTTCTTTCAAATTCCCTTGCACCCTGATGACGCCCCACGGTTTGCCTTCTCGGTGCCCACCCTCAACCGAGAAGCCCCAATGAGGAGATTCCACTGGCGGGTGTTGCCACAAGGCATGAAGAATTCACCCACCATCTGCCAGTGGTATGTCTCCTCATTGCTGTCTCCCGTGCGCAAAGAGATGGGGGAGGTCATCATCCATCACTATATGGATGATGTCCTAGTGTGCGCCCCCCATGACGATCTACTCACCCGATCACTTGACCGAGTGGTTAAGGCTTTAACATCTGCAGGCTTTCAACTCCAGGAGGATAAAGTTCAACGGATGCCACCCTGGAAGTATCTGGGTCTGCGGATTGCTGAGAGGACCGTTGTGCCTCAAAAATTGGCAATAAACAGCAATCCGAAAACCTTGTCAGACCTTCACTCGCTGTGTGGGACCTTAAACTGGGTCAGGCCTTGGCTGGGCCTTTCCACTGAAGACCTAGCCCCCCTCTTCACACTTTTGAAGGGGGAGAAAGAGCTGAGTTCTCCCAGGACCCTGACCCCAGAAGCGAGGAAAGCCCTGGAGAAAGTAGAAGAGGCCCTTGTTGAAAGACAGGCGCATCGGTACGAACCGACCCTGCCTTTTGAGTTTATTGTGCTCGGGAGAATGCCACACCTCAGTGGGCTGATTTTTCAGTGGGACCAGGACTCAAAGGATCCCCTCTTAATCATAGAGTGGGTTTTTTTGAGCCATCAAAGGTCCAAAAGTGTCACCCGGCCACAGGAGCTGATGGCTCAGCTCATCGGGAGAGCTCGGGCCAGGCTTCGGGAGATGGCTGGGTGCGACTTTGCATGCATTCGGGTACCAGTCAGCTTGTCTCGGGACAAAGAGTCCCCAAATAAGCTGACAAAAGAGATGTTTAATCAGTTACTTCGGGAAAATGAGACACTCCAGATTGCTTTAGATAGTTTTGAGGGCCAGGTCTCTGTTCATGCCCCTGCCCACAAATTTTTCAATTCCAAATTCGAACCAATTCCCAAAGAAGTACGGAGCAGGAAGCCCCTCAAAGCCCTGACTGTGTTCACTGACGCATCCGGGGCATCTCACAAGTCTGTGGTGACTTGGAAAAATCCTGAGACTCAGCAGTGGGAAGCAGATGTTCAATATGTGGAGGGATCTCCACAGGTTGCTGAGTTGGATGCAGTCGTCAGGGCCTTTGAGAGGTTCTCTGAACCTTTCAATTTAGTCACTGATTCGGCCTATGTTGCAGGGGTGGTTGCCAGAGCGGAACACGCTGCCCTGAAGGAGGTCTCTAACCCAAAATTGTTCGAGTTGCTTTCTAAATTAATATATACTGTTTCCCACAGGAAGCAACCATTCTTCGTGATGCATGTGAGGTCGCACACAGATCTCCCCGGCCCAGTAGCCGAGGGAAACCAGATGGCTGATTCCCTCGCTGCCCCTGTTTCCATGGCTCAGCTCCCCGATCGGTTCCAACAAGCTAAGCTGAGCCACCAAATGTTCCATCAGAATGTGCCTGGCCTGGTCCGCCAATTCCACCTGCGGCGGGATCAGGCCAGAGCCATTGTGGCCACATGCCCCCATTGCCAGACCACTGTCATGCCCTCTCTAGGGGCGGGGGTGAACCCTCGAGGCCTGGGGAGCTGTGAGGTGTGGCAGATGGATATAACTCACATTCCCGAATTTGGCGGGCTGAAGTTCGTACATGTATCCATAGACACTTTCTCAGGGGCAGTCTTTGCTTCTGCCCACACAGGAGAGAAAGCCGAGCATGTCTGCAAACACCTCTTGCAGGCTTTCTCTGTGCTGGGGGTCCCCAAAGAGCTAAAGACAGATAATGGCCCAGCATACATTTCCAGGAAACTGGAAGAATTCCTGCAGAGTTGGGGAGTGACACATAAGAGAGGCATCCCACACTCCCCCACCGGCCAAGCGATTGTAGAGCGAGCCCACCAGTCGCTCAAACGCGTCCTAAAACGTCAATGGGATTCAATGAAAGGTTGCGCCCCTCAGGATAGGCTATCAAAGGCGCTGTTTACTATCAATTTTCTGAACTGTACTGATACTAATCCCAATCCTCCAGTGGCACTGCACTTTAACTCCACCAGCAACTACGAGCTCCAACATCGCCCTCCAGTGCTGGTCCGAGACCCAGAGACCCAAAAGATCATGGGTCCATTCGATCTGGTGACCTGGGGGCGAGGTTACGCTTGCGTCTCCTCGCCCCAGGGACTAAGGTGGATCCCACAAAAGTGGGTGAAACCTTATGTCCCAAAACATCCTACCAGGCCACCAGATGAGCAAGAGGATGTCGCTGCGTCCGTGCAGGCCGCCCCAGTAACCCCCGAGGACGACGAGGAGGAGGAATGTCTCGAACCCCTTTTCTCTATTGATTTTTTGCTCTCCCTTTATGTTAACTGAAGTATTTGTTTTCCTTTAATTTTAGAGAGCCATCAGAAGGATGACCACCCCGAACGTCGCACTAGCCACCGTGCTCCTGCAGGATGGGGTGTCTCCGGATGGCTCTCTTCTGTTATAAGAACCATATTATAGATTGTTTTTGTGAATTTTATTAGGTACATTCGCGGTGTTGCGGAAGTGTTTAATTCAATTTATCCTTTCTTTGTTATTCCCCCACGGCAAGTTGACTATGTTGATGTAAACCCTCTTTCCCCTCCTCCTCCTCTTCCCTCTCCCACTCCTGAATGGTTTGCTGTACCCTCTGCTCCCCTAGACCCCACGCCTTCCTCTGTTTCTTAAAAGGAAAGGGGGAGATGTTGCCGCCCATATTGCTTGGTTTTATTAAGTTCAGAGGTAGTTTACCCCAGTTGCTCCCCGGTCATAAAGAATGGTTTGTCCCCAGGTGCCCATCATGGTAAACCCTTCCCATTTTTCCAGATTGTTCCCCATCCATCACCCTAATCCTGCCCCTAAGCCCTGTCAATCTATGTGAACCCCCACCTTTTGTTCCAGTTCTTTCCCTGCCTATCATCCCTTCCTCGACGCCCTATTGATTGTACAGTTGCTTTCCCCCCCCCCGGGTCCCTACCATTGGTCCTGCATATTGTAATCCCCACCCTTAACCCCTCCGTGGCTGTTGTCCCATTGGTCACCATACGAGCCGCCCACGGTCCTTAAAACCTGGCGCATGGGGGTGCCCAGGGTCTCGGCTCAGACCTCTCCCCTGTGATCCCAGCCCCGCACCTGTTGGAATAAACTTGTTCCTGGGAAATCGGAGGAGTTTGAGCACTCTTTCTCCCTTCGTCACAACCTGTGTCGCCCTGTAAGCCTCAACGCCAGAGCGCAGAGGAGCTCTGGAGGTTCCAGGTTGAGCCTCGCAGTGCTTGCCTGGTTCCCCACTCCTGCCGCTGACATTGGCCACAGCTAGCCGAGGCAAAAGAGGCCGATTCGGGCAGCGACATGGTAAGGTCACCTTCTTTTCTCCAAGGTAAACACCCCCAGCTCCCTCAGCTGTTCCTCTCAGGGTTTGTGTTCCCAGCCCCACTCCAGCCTCATTGCCTCCTCTGGACGCACTCAAGCATCTCAAGGTCCTTCCCGAACTGAGGGCCCAGAACTGGACACAGCACTCAGGTGTGGCCTCACCAGTGCCCAGTACAGGGGGAGAATGAGCTCCCTGCTCCTGCTGGCCACATCATTCCTGATCCAGGCCAGGGGCCACTGGCCTTCTTGGCCACCAGGGCACGTTGCTGGCTCATGTTCAGTCGGCTGTTGACCAGTGTCAATACTTGTCTTCTGACTTGTGAAATGGGAACAATTGCTCAGAAAAGCATGAAGATGTTATGAAGAGGAGACTGCTTTTGGTAGTTGCTTTAAAAATCAGATTTTTGTTTTAAGGGTTAATGTCTGAATACCTTGCAGGGCTTGGCTGCACAATATTGATGCTGGCAACATTGTTGAAGTTTGTCTCAACTGAGAATGAGACCCTACTGCTGAGTCTCTAGGGGATTATGTGTTGAAAATGTAGGTTCCTTCTTGCTACTTTACATTTTGTGACATGAACTTTATGCAGAAAATACAAGGGGACAATTAGGAGCATGAATCACACTCTGAATATTCCTATCAGCATCAGAAAAAAGGATGTCCTGCAAGATGGAGCAGAGAAGAACCTGCCACTTTCATAAAGGAAAACACAGGGTCAAACTCCAGGTTTGAAAAAGTGCAGCAAGAGAACGGTGCCAAAAACAACAGAAACTTCTTTATGACCATAGCTTTGTCTCTGCATGACATGCTGTCTGAAAGACTCAGGTTTGGATTTGAAGAGAAAAGCATGTTCAAACAGAAGGCAGCATATACAGCAATTTGGTTTATTTCACAGGACAGATGTATTTGACAATGTGTTCTTAGAGACACATTTTTCCCCTTAGCAATGTGGGGGATGGTTTTCACCCAAGTCTGAAATTATTGTCAGTGCAGTAACTTCTTCAGCACCTTCTTGATGGGAGTTGAATCTTATTTTTACAGTAATTTGTGAGGCCTGTTGGAAAGCAACCTTCCTCTGCAAGTGAAAATCTCACTTTTCCTTGGCTGCTTTACGTGTGTCTGATGTACAGATATTTCTAAGTTATTGCACCCATTCATGCTTATGAAAGATAATTAGACTCCCTCAAGTTCTGCTGAATCTTTTTCATGTAAAATCCATCCCTGGAAGGTTTCAAGGCCAGGTTGGATGGGGACCTGAGTAATCTGGTCTAGTGGATGGCATCCCTACCCATGGCAAAGGGGTTGGAACTAGATGATATTTAAGGTCTCTTCCAACCCAAAGAATTCTGTGATTCTATCCTGGGAGCCTAAAATGCCTAAGCAGCCTCATAGGCAAATGATATGGTTTTCTCTTACAGATGCTGAAAATTTATCTGAAAGAAATCCAGGGCTTGATTTCAATATGATTATGATATTTGCACTCTGAATCCAAGTCAAGGGTGACATCTGATATATGGCAGACCTTAAAATGTGTATTTCAGGGTGAAAACCAAAATCTATAATGTAAGAAAGAGAACAAGAATCCCCAAATTCTCTTGCCAGCATCATCTGAATAGACAGCTACCACTACTCACCCCTCACCTCTGCAGCCATACACTCCCCTGGTGCTGGAACACAGGTTTCAGCAAATTCAGGACCATCCTGGCCTGAGATGATCAGAACTGAGGAGGCTGGGAAAGCAAAGCTGATGTGCAAAACCTGACCACAAGACCTGACCTGGTAGACCCACTTAGACTACACCTCTAGCACATTGTCTGCTACCTATAATGGCCTGTGGGCTGCTGTGCAGACCTCTCTCCTTAAGAAGTATTTGAAATGGCTGTCCTAAGCAGTTTTTAAGCTGAAAGGCTTAAGGATTAGAGGATGAAGTAAAAGAGGTCAGCTTTCTCAGCCTGAGGCTTCAAACCCACAATTTTCTCCTTCCAGAAAAATGCCTTGCTCTCTACATCACATGCTGTGCTGAGTGGCTTGGGATAAAACTGGCATTTTACACATCTACAAAACCTTTGACAGCAAGGAATAAAAGCCTGCTTTTAAATATGCTAGAACAAGTGCAACACAAGAAGAATGGTATCTCCATGGTGTAGAGGTTCACACACTT
The DNA here is from genome assembly GCF_030490865.1 of Poecile atricapillus. Taxonomy (NCBI): domain Eukaryota; kingdom Metazoa; phylum Chordata; class Aves; order Passeriformes; family Paridae; genus Poecile; species Poecile atricapillus. The sequence continues at coordinate 148,518,873 of NC_081250.1, read as the reverse complement.
AGCAGCAGTGAGGAGGACCTTCAGATTTCAAAACTGATCCTTTATTGTGTTTGCCAAATATTAAAGGCACAAACTGACCTGATGACAAGATAAGTTCATGGTTCCCAGTCCACCAGTTCTTACTCTGTCTTCTTCTTGTGCAATTTACTATGTTCTTGTCCCATTCACCATGTTCTTGTCCCATTTACCATGTGCCTTATCTACTCTGCCTTGCTGCTTCCATTGCAAGCCCAGTCAATGTGAATTCTTCAGGCAAAGGCAACCTTGGTGCTTCCAGAAGGAGAGAGTTACACACAAGCAGAGATTTGAGCACATCTGCTGAAAAGCAGAGGAAGTTTTCTGTCTGACCACTGCTCACTGGTTGCAGCTGGAAGAGGCCATGTCACAGCCCAGGAGCTGGGTTTGTCTGCTCTGCAGAGCAGGAGGGGAAACACCTGATTTTGTGAGAATACCAAATGTTTACTCAGTGGGATGTATCTGAGCAACTCAAACACTCTGCATGTGTGTTGGTAACGTGCCCAGCAGAGCAGAAATCTGACAGAGAACCTCAATCCACCAAAAGCCTCAGAGGTTGCCTGTGGTGCATGCAAGTAACTGACTGACACTCTCTGTTCAACCAGCCACTGTTCTGGTGGGATATGGTTGCAGTCACCTCTCCCAGACGTGCTTCTCCAGGTCCTGATCCACTCTGGAGGTACCTTACAGAGCATGATCCGAAATATGAAGGGAAGAAGAAACTCAAGATCTCTGGCAGAGAGCTGCTGTCAGTCCCTATAGAGGTCTTTGGTTTGGACCAGCTGCAGGTGCTGGAGATGAGCCCAGAACGAGAGGGCTGCCTGAGGTACAGGATGGAGCTCCTTCCCCAGGAGATCGGCCACCTGAGGAACCTCACCTGCCTTTATGTGGACTCCAACAACTTGAAGAAAATCCCTGCTGAAATTGGCACTTTGAGTTGCTTGGAGAGGCTCACTCTGAGCAACAACAGCCTGAGCTCGCTGCCCGCAGAGACGGGGGCACTCCAAAGGCTGCACAGCCTCCACCTTGCCAACAACAGCCTCACTGAGTTACCTGCACCCCTCTGCCAGCTGAGGAGCCTCACCTTTCTGGATGTGAGTGACAATGAAATAGATACCATCCCCTCCAGCATTCGGCATCTGCAGAAACTGGAAATGCTGCTATTGCTCTTTAACTCACTGGAGAGCCTTCCTGAGGATGTCTGCCTTCTAAGGAATCTGCACACACTTTGGTTGGGAAACAACCATCTATGGTCCCTTCCAGCAACCTTTGGGGAGCTGGTGAACCTGGACTGGGGATACAACTACTGCTCACGCAATTTTGAGGGGAATCCACTGGAGAGTCCTCCCCCTGAAGTCTGCAGCAGAGGCCCTGAAGGGATCAGAGACTATTTCTCATCACTTTGTAGGATTTGGAGAGACTAAACCTCTAGTGTCAGTCATCTTGAAATGACTGTGATGGATTTATCCTGTGCAAATCATCTGCACAACCAAAATGTGTTTCAGACAGAAAGGTCTGGTGAAATCACTCTATGGAGCTCAAAAGCTTCCTCTCTGCTGTAAGGTGATTTCTCTGGCAGTCTTTTTTTATTTTTTTTTAATTTTTTTTTTAACTAGTATTGAACAGTGGCGTACACCTTTCAAAAACTCACCCAGGGACAACTGTAATATTTTTTTTTTAACTTATAGTTGCATAGATTTATCTCAGGAAATGTTGCAGACAAATATCCAGTCTGAGAAAATAAGCAAGTCTGAAAGGATAGAGTCAGGTAAACAACTGGTATGTAAATAGCAATAATCTGTACTCTTTGTTTGCACACTGGGTTGGGGCTTGAGTCTGTACTGGAAGGAATTGCAAGCTGAGATTTCTGGAAGCTTTTACAGTCATACTAACTTGTGAATTTGGCTTTGCTTCAAGTAGCCCAGAATCTCATCATTTTCCACGGTATTTTGTATGAAACACACAGGTTGAATTAGCTCAGGCTTCTGTCTGGCTCTGCATAAAAAACAACCTGTATCCATGTCCCACAAGATATTGTGCAAACAGTGTCTCCATTCCTCTGGCAGGACAGAGTGTATTTCTCCTGCAGAGCAGCCTCAGCTGGCTCTGCAGAGTACACAGCCAGGGCTGTCACACTCTCTGGAGGCAGCAAGGACCTGGGCTTGATGTGCCAGCCCATCCAGAGCAGACCTCAGAGATACAGCTCCTTGGAGCTTGGTGATGCACAGGGGTAGCCCAGATTTAGAGCAGGCAGCATTAGCAGAAAAAGTTTCCACTTTTACTGAGTCTGGGAAAGTGTTCAGAGCTATTAAAATATAAGTATGCAAACTTCCTGCAAGGGAACATTCTGAGAATCCCTTCCATAATCATAAAAGGCTTCATCAGTGTTACATTATGGAAATTTGCTGAGACTCCTTTCTGTTTCATTTTGCTCTCTCTTCCCCCTATCATCATTTCCCTCCCACCTCTCTTTAACTTTGCTCTTCGTGGGTGTTTTCTCTGTGGCTACTCCCTCTGACATTTGTGTTTCATTATTTTCTCATCATCAAAAATCTCTCATTCCCTTATAAATCCTTTTCTTTGCCCTCTGTCTCCTTTGTTTCCTAGTTCTCCTTTGGCCAACACGCTGAAAGATGCAGTTTTGTGTCTCTCCTGGCAGGAAGGGCTGAGTCAGGCCTGGTGGGAGCTGAGCATGTTCTTACAGCATTCAGAGAAAAAGGGAGGAAGGCAAAGACATTGATACATAGGCCATTAATTCTCTTGTTCAGTGTCCTGTCATTTTTTTTCTCCTTATAACAAAGATCAGCACAAGGAGATCTGAATCAATGCTGATTTTTTTCTGGGTAACAGAAGCACAACTCCAGATATGTTTAACATGAACTGATTTTTACACTGCCCTGCCCCTGACCTCTGTGAATTTTTCAAACCAGCTGTGACTTTTTGGTGTCATGGTAACCAGATTCGTTAAATCAGTGGGCTATCATCACACAGAGATAAATGAGTGCATGGCACGCAATTACATCACACCAGTTCATTCGGTTTTCCTGCAGCTGATTATTTCTAAGACATGTAACATAGGAAAGAAAGGAGTAAATGGACAGTGGTGCCTTGCTCAGTTGGCTCTTTCTATGGCAGCATGGAGAACTGGAGATGAATGAGGACAATGAACTTCAAGTCTTCTGTGATTCAGGCTTTTTTTCAGAGGAGATTTGGGACAGTATGTGAAGTAGCTCCTGAAGCTGATGCAAATTTAGGCAGAGGCTGTATTCAAGGTACCAACATTGAAGATTTTGAATGACTGTGTTCTTGCTCCTGTTCCTGTCATTTATGCATTCTCTAGACTCTTATTTCCCTACTGTTTCTGCTATTTCCCCATTTCTGCCACCCCGTTCAATATGTGCAGGCATTGGGCCTTCCTAAAGCTTGTCTGGTATATGAGGCATGCATATGGACATGAGGTTAAAGGCAGTATGAGCAGGGGGGCCCAAGTAAAGACAAGGTTATCACCCTGGTTTTGGACTTGTGTGGGAATTAAATTCTAGTAACTGTGGTCTTTTTAGAGGATTGAGTCTTAACACACAAAATCCTTCCAGAGCATCATCTTACACAGGTGCTTAGAGGGACAAATTTCTCATGTCCCATATCAAACCCTTCCAATTGAATGTTGCTGTTTTTCTTCTACATTGCACAGGATTTGGGCTTGAGATTCCATTTCCAATTTTTTCCTGCCTTTCCCTTCTGCCTCTTGTCTGGTGATTCCTGAAAGGCAAGCTGACTTCAGCTTCTTTGGGGACTACACAGCAATTCAAAGCTTTTCCTTTTGGTTTTAGGCAATAAGATTCACACATTTTGTTTAAATAATCATCTCTCCAAAACCTACAAACATAATTTGTGAAGCCTGCTTGTGTCTGTTAATAATATACCTGTCATAGCTAGAAATGAACGGAGCTAAAAGGGGGTTAAAGAATGCAAAAATAAAAAGGAATCTCTAAAAAAATGGCAATATTGCCATTATAATTCTCTAGTCAGTGGGAACAAGAGAAATTCTGTGAAACTAATGCGAGTGAGGGCACTTTGACCCATGCCATCAAGCTGCATGAGCACATTGAATATGTTATTGAGATACGTCCTGACACCTTGCTGTCTGTTGCCCTTTCCTTTCCCTTTGTCCTGATTGCTTCCAAAATCCCATTTTCCCAAAGTGGAAAACCCAATCATTCATATTCTTTGCAGTATTCTGGCATCTGTGTTAATGACATAGTTATATAGAGGAATAAGTAGATGCTGGTGTTGTCATTAAGATGGCATTAAAATCTAATCTCAAACTGCTTATCCTGTATTTTTTGTACTTTATGTATTGTTGCTAAGCATCCTCCTTTGCCTGTGCTCATTAAAACTTCAAGTGTTAATATCAGAGAATGGTAAACTGCTAGGATATAGGCCCCTGGTGGAGACATGGATATAATCCATACTCAGGGGTAGCGGGGAGGAGGGAGAGGGGGAATTGTCAAACCTGTCATTCAGTGCTGATGGGAGATGTGCTTGATTTTCCCTTTACCTTGTCTTGCACTGCAAACAGCTTGGCCTAGGAGAGCGCTGTCCCCTGGAACCACACAGGACTTCCATTTGAAAACTTTGAACTCTTGCAGCAGAGCAGTAATGAAATGTAAATGCAGTGAGTGGAAATAGCTCTGAATAGAAATTCAGGGAAATATTATATATAAGGGCAGAGGGCTTTTTAATTTAACATACAAGTACATAACACTTCACAGGCTGGTAGCTCGAGCTGGACAAGTTCTGACTACAGATAAGCTGCATATTTTTAATGCTGGAGAGTTCACCTCAGGACATGGCAGATTCTCTATCCCCTGAAATACAAAAACCCCACAGTCTCACTCACCTGAAGGTATGACTGTATAACACTTGCCTTGTTTTATGCAAAGTCAAATTTTAAAAGGCTCTTTTGTCTTAAAAGTATATGTTTACAATGTATGGCTGCCATCAATCTAAAAGATTAGGTCCCAGCATTTACTTATTTCTCCCTCAATTTACCTTTACATGAAATTCAGCTTTTTAGTTTTTAATGGCTACGAGCAATACTTAAAAAGTTTAAGGTTCCTAAGTTTCATGATCAGGGCTCTTGTGGCCAGTGATGGAGTCTCTGAGTTGGCAAAACAAAAATGAAAAAGCAGTTGCTGTTCTCCTCATGCATGTTGGAGTCAGCAGCAGATTTTCAAAGTCACAAATATAAAAGGCTGATCCTAAATTCACCTTGAGTGGACTTTTAATACCAAGTGGACTGTTAATACCAAAAGTTTCCAATTCTTTGAAATGTCTTGAGGTTGATCAGTTGGACATTAGCAGACTTCAAAGGAAACATGACTTTGCAGACTGCCAGAAAACAAAGGACACTGCATGTGCTGTCCTACATGAATGACAAACGTATTTGGTATCAGAGAGTGGTAGCTTGTGAATGTGCTGTTGTTGGGGAAAAGGCCATTCCCAATGAGAGAGACCACTGTCCCTTCTGTCTTCCTCTGGGCTGAGTCCAACTTCAGCAATGACAATTTTCAGGTGATGCAGCACTGTCAGTGCAAGAGGCTCAGGTCTGACATGAATCCAGAGGATTGACAGGTTTGGTAATCATTGAGTGCAAATGATTCCTCACTGCCACAGGAACCACATTCAATGGAAGTTGTTTCCTTACACTTGGGCAATGGTACCGTAGGAGAAACAAAGCAATCTATCATGAGCAACTGGTATATCATTCAGCATGTTAAATTGCAATGAAAGCCTAAGTAGCATAGCTAATGAAGGTCACTCTAACCCATAAAAAGAGTGGGTTTTGACTTCTCAGAGTGTTCTACCCACAAACCAAGAGACAATGGTGCTTAAATAGATGACATATCCAAGCCATGGATTTCTTATATTTAATAAAGATCTCAGCAGTCATCAATAAACTCTTTATTTTTCTGCCACTCTATGGAAACTATAAAATGTGTTGTCATTCTCACTTCCATGCAAACAACTTTCTTTGAACAGTTCAGGCAGCAAGAGGGGGAGAGACTGATGCCACAAGCAAAGCCCAGATGGAATAACCCACACTGAGATTTTGTACTGAAACTCAGTGGGTTTTGCCAGACTTGAGACAGAGCCAGTCTGGAGCTCACTGCTGCTGAGATTCCCAACAAGATCCCACTTCCAGTCATTTGGTGCGTGAAATTTATAAGGAGTTGCTTTCAGCAGGATGCACTGACTCCTGCATCAAAGGTATTGATCCAGCTGAGGTCAGGCCATTAGCACAAAGCCGTGTCTAAAAAGAAATCTTCCCAGTGCTTTGCAATCTCACTGTTGAAAAATTCAAACTGAAACTTCTAATTGTAAAAAAGCTACTTTTTGTTTGTTTTGTTTCCTATTCCCTGGAGATTTAGAAACTAGATTATTGTACTTTTGTTTGCAACAAACTCTTTAAATACATGAAGCTTGTTGAAGAGCTTCCTGTGAGACTTACTAATGTTAAATAAACACTGAGCCTCCAAATCTTACTGCTCTGGCCATGTTTTTTACATCTCAGATAGCCTTCTTCTCCTCTGGACTGCTGCACACCTTTTTACTGAGCTGTCACATTCAAAATGGAATATGACATGGTAGCTGAAGTCTTTCTAGGGACAAAGGAAGGACTGTTGTACATCTTTAATGTTATAACCCTGTTTGTTCCCTCCTGTGAGGTGGCTGTTTCTTTTTTTTAACAAGGAATTCACCTTGTCGTCTACTGCAATTCTGCACTTTGTTGCAGAGCTGCTATTGGCAAATTTTGGTATTTGTGTATAGTGTGAGCTGAAGTTTGTGGCCTTGCACTTGTCCCTGCTGAATTTCATCTTCCCCTTTCCCACCCCAGATATGTTATATGATTCTCCCAAATCATTCTGAATTCAAACCCTGTCCTCCTGTTCTTACGATGTCTCTGAGCGTTACGCCATCTGAAAATTTAATAACCATACTTTCTTTTCTATCATCTAATTCATTAATGAAAGCATATGCCAGGACTATATCCAGGAGAGACCTGGCTGAACTCCATTTCTGCATCCTTCCACTCTGACAAAGCACCATTGATAACCTTTCTGATACGTTATCAAACCAGCTTTGTACCCAATCGATCACAGTCTCATCTAGACCAGGCTGCCAGGGCTCACTTATGAGAATGCCACATGCAGCCCTTTTGAAAACCTTAGCAAGGGGGTAATATTTGTGACAGCTACTTCTCCTTTATTCTTAAGGCCTGTTACATTGCTAAAAGTGGAGATTAGATCAGTTCAACACAATTTATTCTTGACAAATCCACATGGGCTACTTGTCCTTGCTGCTACATGAAGCAGCTGTTTCACATTTCAAGCTGTGACTTGTTATCTTCCAAGTGCTTATGAAATGTGCATTTGTTCCAGAATCTCTGCAAGTCTCAAAGGCAGGTGAGGATCATTTCCCACCCCTATCTCCCAACAAGAAATTATCTTTAATGCAACAGCCACTTACTGTTTCAACCTCAGGGGAAAAATTCAGGGCTGGTGGGGGACCAGGACTGCAGCAGAGCTCAGTAGAGCACAAGCACATCGAGGCTGGGAGGATTTGGTAGGGTCTGTTCCATGGCATAGCCAGTCCTGATATTCTCTGGGTGGCCCCACAGTGGGAGTGGAGGGCTGCTCTTGCTGTTTGGGGAATGCAGAAACAGGTTGGGATAACACTAATTTCCATTTTCCTACTTGGCTGCTGTGCAGAGGACTTCAGCATGGTCATGACCTGGGGAAAAGGTAGTCACTGTGAAGGGGAAAAGACACAAATCTCGAGGTACCTAACCCATTTTGGTCTTGTCCTGTCAGCTGGGAGCTCTTCTTGACTTTTTTTCATGTGTCCTATTTTCAAATGGATGTTCTTAATCCTATTTCTCAGACTCAGAATGGGCCTGAGCAGCATGAAATTTCTCAGAAGGCAGCAGGAAACTCAGAGTTTTGATCCTGAAGTAACTAGCTTCAGTAGCTCACAGCATGTGTCTGTGTGTGTTCCCTGGGCAGCTGTGTCAACTGGACCATATCTGCACCCTTCCACTTGTAAAAAGGCTCAGATCAGCTCAGACATCTTCTTTTGATGTAGATGAAAGGAGGATTCCTTTGTGTTTTCAACTCTAGCACTGCCTGTTAGGAGGATGTCCCTTTGCATTGGGTCTGTATGTTCACAGAAAGAATAAGGGGGAAAAAAAAAGTTATCTCACATGGTCTAAATAACTGCCAGACTGATTGCTCCTGTATCATTTTCACACATAAAATACTGTTGCACTTCAGCTATTTCTAAACATCCACACAAGTGATAACAGCAGGGCTCTGTATTTAGTGGCTTTTGCCAAAGTTTCCTTTTCAGGTCTAAAGTAGGCCTTACCCAGACTGAATAACTGATTAGTTCCTAAAGAACTAATGAACCTAAATTATCCCTTATTAAATTACTTTTGGGCTTTTTGGGTGTTTTTTTTTTTTTTCCTCAACTATGAGGTTCAAGCACTTTGACCATGCCCTTGATCCACTCTTCTGTTTGGTGGTGTCTGGATTTGCAAAACTGTGAAGGGAATATGGGACTGAGAGGCAGAGCTTCTCTGTAGACTCTTTTTGAGCTAATAACTCTCAAAAAGCTGCCTGCTCTTCCAAGGACTTAGACTTGATGACCCTGCTTGTTCTTTCCAGTTCTGTGTTCCCAGTTGTCTCTTTGTTTATTAGATGATATTGCTTGTTAGGAACATGCTAAACTGATGCTCTGCATATCAAGACTTTTTCTGTTTGAATTACTACTTTTCTTTAGCTTTTCATTCTGTTTTTTTGTATTTTTCAGGCTGATCAGTTCTGCACAGTTGTGCCATTCTGCACAGTCATATACACTGAGATTTTTTTGTTGTTTCCTAGTAAACTTTTGATAATCTGAATGAATGAAACTGTAAAATAAAATAAGTTATACGATTCGATGTGTATGTGTATATAAGGATTCTGCATCCTCATTCAGCAGAGCCATTAGGCAGGTGCCCTGTACAGATCCCAGTTCTTTGCCTCGTTTTAATATTCAAAGCATTTTATAGACTCTTCTGGATGTCATTGTGTTCATGCCAGACCTTCAGAGAGAAAGGATAATAATGGTCTGACATTATACAGGAAAAATAACATTTGCTTTATTTGAATTAGGTAGATTGTCACTGGAAATGTCTTGCATTTCAGACTGGTAGAAAAAGCATAGGCCAAAATAATTTTTCTGTCTAGAGAATACCACATAGGCTATTCTGCAATTAATTTTCAAAATCAGATGTGCTTTTCAGTTTAAAATCTTCCCTTGCCCTCTCCCAAATAAATTTAAGTAAGAACAGTGCTTTGTTTCAGAATTATGAAATGTTTGTCAGTAACCCAAACCATTTTCTGATTCTTTGCTTTTGAATGGACACCTTCTACCTCCTGCCCAGGCTGCAGCTCCCTCCGGGCCAAGTTTCTTCTCTGCCCATTACATCTTAAATTTTCTCTTCCAGGCATGTTTCATTATTCTAAGGAAGGTTCTCCTTTCTAAGCTTCTCCTTTCTTGGTGCTTTTACCTGGCCAGGTTGTTGAAGCAATATCAAAAGGAAATCATCAGGGCTGCCTTTTTACTTCTCACCACAGCCTTTGAAAGGAGAACACATAAACACATGAACAACATGTGAGTTTTTCTCTCAGTGACAAATTCTGAATCCCTTCACTTTTTTGCAGCCCACTCCACTCCAGCAGTTTTTGTTCTAAAAACAGTGTTTGTTTTTCAATTAGAATCAACTTACTTTTGAGCTAATATATTAATTTAAACTAAATGTTTTGGGGGCTGAATTACAAGTCTCTGTGGGATAAAGGACACCTCAGTACTAAAAGGAAAGATGCAAAGTCATTGAGTATAAAATGCAAGTTTGATCTCTAGTGAAGTCTGCTTTTGTTCCACTTGTTTCTGTACAACTGCAGCAATTTAGAGCACTTGACCTTTACTGTGAGATTTAGAAAGGAAATGTTTGATATTCTACTCTATTTTCAAGAAACCTATGAGGCAGATAAGTAATACTGCTCCTTTTCCAGATTGTTCCCTGAATAATTTCTTTGATACGCAGTCAGAATTCAGAGACCTTGATTTCTTGCTCAACAAACTCTTAGGAAGTAAAAAACTGGCACTGAACACAGTGAATTTTGACATAACAAGTCACTACACTCCAGTTTTCAGTAAGTGCAAATCTACCTACCCGGAGTGTTAGCATTCTGACTTTGTTTCCTCTGTACTTTGTATGTCTTGGGTATCAGTTATAATTTGCACATGAAATTACCTCTACAGGAATCCCATCAAAAACCCACAGAGTCTGCAGCACAGAAATGAATCTTTTCTGCCCTGTTCACTGGTGAGCTGTACTGGATATTATATGAAGTGGATGAATCATGGATGAGGAGGACATTGATTTAATTCTTTCCATATTCATTTTACTCTTGAATTTCAATATACATCTCTAAATACCTGAACAGAGCATTCCAGCATTATTTCTTCCTTTTTAAAAGACAGAGTTGGAATAGTATTTCCAATTTTTATTAAAGCTTTACATCCTGAGCTTTGCAGGACCATAACTATATTAGAGCACTATAAAATATCTACATAATATCTACCCATAAACAGTTGGATGAAGCTTCCATGCTGGGAATGCACTAAGGGAGTGCTGCAAAGGTGCTCATACAATGTTTTAGGCCATAAATCATAACTAGGGTATGATGGTGAACACTGAGGAGAAAGGACTGGTTTTAGGAAGGAGCCTTTTGAGGGTAGCATCCAGGTCTTTAAGAAGCTGAGCTCCATCTACGCAGTGAAGTTTGTAATTCCAGTCTGTGGCACTGACCACTTTGTATGGTCAAGCCTGAACTTTCTCACAGAATAACATCTCTCATTATTAATGAAGAACACAGGTACTCTCTTTAATCCTCCCACTCACTTCATTTTTAGTGATATTTACTGAGTAAATCCCAGGTGCATTTTTTTTCCATTATTATTTTTTATTTTCTTTCCTTCCTTGCCTACTTTCCCACTGGGTCCATGAGGCAAAGTGCAACCAAGAGCAACCCAGGCAGTGGAGTTTCAGACTGGATTCTGTTGCACCTATTGAAGGATGCTTAACTTCTGCACACAAATAGCTTTTCCAAAATGGTCTCCAAAATGAAAATGAGATTTCACAACAGCAGGTGTTCTTGTGCCTCTGTATTTCTGCTTTTTTTTTCCTGATGCAAGAAAATTTTATGCAGTGTTCAGTATATTTATATTGTGGATTCATAAACTCCCCACAGATAACAATGCTAGAGATAGCAGCAGGGATCAAGAGCTACAGCATATTTGTGTGGAGAAATTCTATAAATGAAAAAGTGCCATGGAAATGCAAGGCATGAATACATTGCAGCCTCCTGAGCTTTCAGACCTGTCAAAGGTCTCAATAAATGTAATTACATCAGTCACATGCTTTCTTCATGCCATGTTAACAGAACAGAGGGAACACAGAGTGGCTGATAAACTCCTTGGTCCAGATTTAATTCAGTCATTCACATGTGGAAAATAAATTGGCTACAGAAGTATTTTTTGCTGCCTTTATGGTGAATTATCACAAAACTAAGTATTCTGGACCATTTTATATCTGCTTCAACAACTAAACAGAAAAACACACCCTTGCCTCCAGAAATTAAAATCAACTTAGTACAAGACTGTGGTCAATGAGCATTCATGTTCACACTTTTCTGCCTGGGCTAATGCCAAGGGATTTGAGAAAACAGCAAATGGAGAGAAGATACCAGATTGCAGGGATTGCTGTTAAGTCTTTGCTTACGAGACCAAGACTTGAAATGTCATCAGGTAACAGTGAAGAACAAGTCCAGCACAGCGAGGGTCACAGGATGCTTGCCTTTACTAAGGGAGAGGAGTGATGTGCTGAATTAGGTGCAGAGGAAGACAAGGCAATGACATTACACAGGCTGCTTGATTTAGCTGCTGTTCACTCTCCTGGCAAAGGAGTCTCAGGGTAGACTAGATTCTGTATGCTAGCCCACAGCAGCATCTCATTTTATATAGATTTTTCTGGCTGCTGACTGTTTTTATTAACATCTCTAGAACAACAACAAAAAAGAGCCCAGTCAGTAAGATTGTGTGCAAGTTATTGAAGAAGCTTAAATCCTTTGGGTTAGCAGCAGTAGTTTCTATCCATTTTTTATATAATGACTGTGGAAGTTGTCCGTGAGCACCAGAAAGTGTTTTCAGAAAAGATTGCTTTCATCTGGTTGACAGTCTTCTATTTATAGTTGGCAAATATTTCATGGTTCAGGTTTATGAGCACACTGTAGACTTTGGTATAATGACTTTAGCTTAAGCCACTTACAGCCATACAGCAGGTTGCACATGAGGCTTTTTGCTGGGGGGAGCAATAGAGGATGCAGCACTTACCAACATTTCAAAAATTCAGAGCTGCTAGCCACAAAGCCCAGTAATGAAGAAAAAAATGTGCAATGCCTCAGAAAGTTAAGCTTAATACTTTGCTTTGTCAATGAATAACACAAAAAAAATCAGAAGTAAGGCACCCAAAAGCTGTGAGTCCCTTTGCTTTAATAAATTCAAGTGTAACGCCGAGGAAAAGAATCCCAAGCAGAAAGTCAACAGTCTGCATCTCAGACTGTGGGTCCTGGCTGACTCTAATCAGTGATAAAGATGCAGCTATCTTTGTGCTCTGTCCTGAGGGATGCCTTACCCAGAGTACCAAAATACTGTTGGACATATCTGGAGAACAATGACATTACAACACAGTGTTCTTCCCTGGATGCAAAGCAATACTGCACTTGTGTGCCAGTCAGACTGCTAGGGGAAAAGAATTAAAGAAAAGTGCCCTAAAACTTAAGCAGTGAGGAAATAATCTTTTTCAAAGCTGAGATAAGAATAAGGATGTGAGTTTTCAGTGTTTCCCACTCAGAATTGCAGGGGTTTGCATGCTATCCTTAGTAGTGCAGGGAATACCTTTTCCCAAAGAGATTAAGCTGTGCCAGCATCTGTCATTCAGATCAGTCCATTATTTATGACATGGGAGCTGTCAGGTTAGATCCCAGACATGTTCCCTGCAGGCTTAAGCCTTGTACCCCAGGCAAGCACACACACAGAGTGTCACTGACATCCCACGGGAGTCCAGATCTGCCTGAGATGGATTACAAGTTCCCTTTAGAGTAGACAGTGAGGGATAATAAGGAGAATCATCATGGCAATGTTTGGAATGTGTGTCTAACACATGCTTTGCACTCTATCTAATATGTCCACTTCTTTGGGGAACTTTCTTTGTGCTATTAATTTGTGTTGAAATAACCCCCAAATATAGATCCATACTAACATTTTTAGGGGTGAAGATATAAAGCTCGTGAGGGTTTGCCAAGGGTAAGATGAAGTGTACCATAACCTCTGGTGTTTCTTGTTTCTGGAATCTATTTAAGAACCATAGAGACAGTAATTTTTACCCTACTTCATTATCTCAGACTCACACATGCACTTTGTCACACAGTGTTTGCAGCCATCAGGATTCATCTTCCCTTCCCTGCAGGGAGGTTGCTGTTGGCCTGGGATGTTTGGGAAGTCATGTCAGTCTGCACTGAGCTGGTGCTCACATGTACAGCCCTTGGGCATTAATGGTCAGGTCCCTGAGTGTCCCCTTGGACTTGGCCTCATCCATCTGTCCCACCTCCAAGGCCTCCCTCCACTCTCAAGGTCTTTTCTCCAGGCAAGATCTTTGCTTTCCAGGTCCCCAACTTCTTCTCAAAAACATTTATTCTTTTCAGGTATAAGTCTCCTCCTCTTTCCAGACTGGAAGTGCTCAGTTTTCCCTGTCTGAATGGTCTAGGTACAGAACTACAGAAAGTGATCAGCCTCCTCTCTGGTGGTCCTTTTTCAGATCCCTTTACTGATAGGAGGATTCAGGATGTGCCATTTCTGTTTAGACCAGAGCCTGTAAAAATTTACAGCCACCCTCTACTGTTGCAGCAAACAGATTTCTGCTTGAGAGTTCAGTTGGATCTCAGACATTTCCCAAAAACATGGAATCATGGAATGGTTTGGATTGGAAGCAACTGGAATCACTAGATGAGAAGTGTGGTCACTTTGGCTATTGAAGCAGTCTTAAAATGTTGTCTCCAGAAAGTATCACTGCTACTCCAGAAAAAGTACCATTTTTAAAATTAAAAATAAAGTGCATCCATTTCTCTCATCTCAAAGGCTGCTTAAATTTGATATTTCCATAAATCCAGAAAAAATCAATCAAAACCAAACAGCCCTTACTCTTCTTTGCTCCAGCATACTTTTCACCCTTCTTCTCACTTTTTGTTGGAGACACAAATTATGACAGTCACTGTTTTGCCCCATGCTCAGTGTTTTCAGCTACAGAACTGAGGTCTCTGGCCATAATTCACTCTCTTGTTGCTAGAAGGTTAAGCCCAGAGCATGTCCTCTCCTGTACACACTTGGAGAGCAGAGAACTGAAGCAAAGCAGGAATCTGATTAAAAAAAAAAAAAAAAAATCTGAATCAAAAGCTGATTTTGACTTTGATTATAATCTCCTATAGGCAGAGCAGAGTAGCATCTCTTTCATTTGTTTCCACATATGGGAGTCTTGAAAATGGTTAATTAATAATGGTTTTCAATGTATTGTATAAAAACTTCAGAATTGCTTTAAATATTAGATTGTTGTGATGTTCGAGGCTGAGATTTCTGGCATGGAGTTGTTGTTCTCTCTGCCTTTTCCTCACTCTTTGTTAGTAACAGAGGCCAAATTGTTCAGTGTCAAAGTAAACATTTCAAAGTTCATAGCTCAGCAGCTGGTGAGTCACTCCTGAGCCAAAGGGAATGTCAATGAGAAGAGATGCTGTGTGAGAGGTGATTAGTTTCTGTAGAGAGATTCAGTGATTCATTATCAGGTCTGGCTGCATTTTAATTGCAAAGGTTAGAAAACTCTGTGTTGACCTAAGGATTAATAGGGAGAATAACACATTTTTGATGTCTGGAATGTCTTAGCTGAAACTTTTGCTAAGATCTGCTTGTAGCCATTAGTTGTACATGTTTTTCTTGTCTTTTATTTGTATCTGTGCACTGGCATTTAGAAGATGAATCTTGTGCAGGGATTGCATTGGAAAGCTGTGGGAACAGAACAGAACAGTGGACTCTGAACTAAAAAGATACTATCAATGTAGAGCATGAAAAGAAGTCTAGGTAACTAGATATGTACAGATGATGGGGAAGTACAAGCAGAGTAGAAACCAACGCACATCTGAAATCTCTGAAAGAGGCAAGGATTTGAGAAGCAGTCATGTGGGTCGCACAAGGGTAACCTAAATAAGAAATCAGAGGGAATGAGTGGAATTGCACTGGCAGAGCAGAGAGAAGACTGACTTTTCATTTATTTAAGCAAGAAAAGCTTTTTTTTGTTTTTAACAATAAGGGATAAGAACAAAGTCTAGGATTCTCTCTCCTTGAGAAGTCACTGAAAACATAGAGGAGGAGAAAGAACTGTGTGTGGTTGATTGAAGGAAAGTTTTTTGCATCATAAACTGAGCTAGTCGAGCCAGATAGGGTTAAGATTATGCAAGACGTGTCCTCATTTCTGTTACTTGTAACTTTGCCAAATTTTAATTATCTTGGCTGAATTTTTTATGCTGGGTGTATGCCTAAAACTGAAGGGTGTGTGTCTCCGTGTGTTTTACTATTTCAGTCATTCTGAAACCTGAGAAGCAAAGGAAGATTTTTTTTTCTCCCTGTAAAACAAAGATGCCAGCCTATTTTATTTCCTCAAGAGGCTCTGATATACAGAGTTCCTGAAAATCCGGTTCTTAATGTTAATGCCACAGATGTATCTTTTGGCTGGCTGGAAACAGATATCCAAATTTGTAAATTTTGGAAAACATAGCAGAAGCAAAAAGCTCCCAAGACTTGGGAGCTCTCCCAGAACCACCATGAGCAGGGGTAGCACCTGCAGCTCCCACACATGGAGCAGGACCTTCTCTTCATTGACCCTGTCACAGGATTATCACGGGACCCAAGGTCTTCCTGAGTGTCAACATCCACATCAGTTACGTGAAGGTTCATCGGAGAGGAAAGGAGAGATTAACTGTTCTCCAGGCTTGATTGACTGATTGGCCAAATCTCTGTTGACTTCAGGGAAAATTGGACACCTACATGTTGACATCCATATGTAGGTACTTGAATCTGGAATTCAGTCCCATCCCTCCTCTCTCTGGAAAACTGGAGATAAAGGGTGTTGACAGCAGAAGGTGTTGACAGGGAATGAGTGATGACAACAGAAACCCTGTGGCTTGTGTTCAGGGCTGCTTTTTGTGCAGGGACCACGATGAAGGAAAGGAGATACTAAAACCAACAGTGGAGGGTTGCAAACCAACAAATCTGAGGGCAAAGTCCAAAGACCTCAGATACCAAGAGACATCAGACTGAAAGGACAGACAGCTGGAATGGGCAGGCAACAAAGCAGATTAAAATAGAGCCAGCAGTAGAGGACTATTTTTATATTGAAGGAAACCACTTTCTGGATAAAAGGATAGGAGTAGCTTTTTTTTTACTTTTTCCCCCTCCACAAGAAAAGCAAAATAAGACTTAAAGGATGCCCTTGCATAACATGCAACAGAAACAAATTCCTAAACTTGAGAATATCTATGTCATAACCTCATTTCTTCATAAAATAAAATAAAGGACAGATGGAGGAGAAAATAACTTTTGGAACTCCGGTTTTCATTAAAAGCAAAACAGAAAAAAGATCATCAACAACAAAACATTAAAAAGTCTTGGCAAAACCTGTTGCACACTCTCCATAGCCATGCAACACATGGTGCTCCCAGCTGGCAATGATCTATGCAGGGTCTTATATAGACAAAGTTTAGATCAGAGGCTGGAAAACAGCACAGCTCTGAACAACTCATCCACTTGTCTATCATGTTTACACCCAGAGTGACTCTTTGGACAATCTACATTTCTTTCTTAGTCTTTTGAAAATAAATCAATTCATTTTATTAACTAGTTGTTATGACACAGCAAAGCATAAGCAAATATTTTGCGAAATTACAGCAAATTTTACCTAGTATTTCTGCAAGCTCTGTAGCCCTTAGCTGTTGTGGTGTGCTTTTTCTTTATTAAGTTTGAAGCTCTCATACATGGTTCACTTGATTACTTCCCTGCTTTGTCACTATAATCCAAGTTATTTTCTCCTCCCCTGTACCATCAATCATTGTATCCCAACCCCTTCTTCCAGTACCTTCCCTGCCAGTCACAGTAACCCTACCCCTTTATCCAGATCCTTCCCTGTCAGTTTTGCTTGGCACCTACCCCTTGTTCTGGAATCTTCCCTGTCGATCATCCAATATTGATGCCCCATTGGATTAAATGAACTGTTCCCTCCCCTCAAGCTTCTCCATTGGTCAATGTTTTGTGAACCCTGCCTTGTGCTCCTCCCCTATATCAGTTCATTATTTGTACACTCCCCTTACTCCTCCCCCGTATATAAGTTGCTGTATCGCTGTATTCCTTTTCTGTTGTTCCTGGACCCTTCTGGATATTGAAGTTCCTTGGAAATCCACACAAAAGACCCTTCCTTGGTCTTTGCCTTGACCCTCGACACTGACTACAAGCGTGCCTTGGAAAGCAGGCTTACTGCTGCTGAGCTGAGCAGACCTGCTCAACTTCTACTTGAGGCTATTTCATAGTCGGAGTGAGGCCACACCTCCTGGCACAGTCCAGGACAGGCTATAGCTGGTGGATTAATCCAGGCACTGCATCACATACCCAAAATTTGATTTCAGATAGCTTTGCAGGACCTTTACAGTTCTCTGTTTCAGAGTGTCTGAGGTTTGTTCCAAATGTGAGAAAGTTACTGAGGAGGGTTTCAGCTCGTCTTCTTAGACTTATGTTGTCACACAGATGGATTTTATAATTACTATTTTGTAACGCCCAGGAGTCCTGGTCATGGATCAGGAATCCTCTTAACAGCCATACAAACATAGGTTCAATGAAGTCTCCCTCCTTGTGAATAGCATCCCTTCCCCTTTAATAAGATGTAGTTTTGTTGAAGTCAGGTCAAACTCTGTTGTCAGCTAGTCTGGAGTATATCTAAAGCC
The DNA here is from genome assembly GCF_030490865.1 of Poecile atricapillus. NCBI lineage: Eukaryota > Metazoa > Chordata > Aves > Passeriformes > Paridae > Poecile > Poecile atricapillus. Next base: position 148,500,655 of record NC_081250.1, on the reverse strand, counting down.
ACTTCGTTGTTACTTCGACAAAAACACAGAGTACACAGCAAGGTTTTTGTTTCAAAGTAAATGCCCTTCATCAGTGTGAAATTGCCTGCTACAGCAGAAACGTATCTCGGAGCTCTGCTGCTTAATCTGCCAGGCACTGGCACTTACTGCACTGAGTGCCAGCAGTGCCAACTGGCAGCCGAGTCCTTGGGCGGATTAAACCAGTTATTGCTGCTCTTTGTCTTCCTGCTTCATGCTCTCCTCTGACTTCCCAAGTCTTTCTGTTAACACATGATTTTATATGAATGCTATAGATTTACGTTGTTTCTCTGGAAGGATGCTCATTGTGGCTCAGTGCTCCTCCATAGGCAGACACACCAGCCAAAGGTTTTGGTGCACTGGAAGATGCCCTGTGTGTGGCTTTCTGCTTCCTTTCCTCTTTAAGAACCTGTTGTTAGGTTGTTTTTCTGGTTCTGAAGGCTGAACCACCCAGTGGTTACCCTCATTTGAATTTTCCTGCTTCTCTGTGTGTTCCCAAAATCAGGTCCATGGTGGTGCTGCTGAATGGGTGTGTGGATATATAAAGAGGTTGATTTCTGTGAAGGTTTTAGGTCTTCTTTTCACCTCTGATGCAGAAAGAGGGATGTTTCCTAATGAGTGATTAGGGAAGGTGGTGCAGCCTGCAGTGGTATGTGCACACCTCAGTGCAGCCTCACCATCTCATCCTTATGATCCATTCACTGTAGACCTTCAGTGTGCAGAAAAATCTTCCCAGTGACACTTAAAGGTGGTTTAAATATTTTAATATCTGAAGAAAACCTAGGCTGACAGAAGTATTCTGAAGACTGAAAAGTTATCTGTTTTATATGGTAATTTTTATTGAATGGTACTGGGGCTGTTCTCACAAATGGAAGAACAATAATGAAGCCAGGACTGTGCTCTGTTTTTAATGAACATTTTTGCACTGCACTGTGCATAACTAGTTTATACAAAAAAAAATAAAAAATCTAGTATTCCATTGTATGTTCATTTCCTATCTTCAAGGCATTTGTTCTGTAAGGACTCAGTTACACAATCTGTGGCCAAGCTAGAAAGTATTTTCAGTGCTACACCAATATGATGTCTCCAGACTTCAGCAAATAGATTTAATCACATTTGTAGGTACACTTAGCTGGAAAGACCAAGAAAGTTACTCCTCCAGCTCTCCAGTATGACAGTCTTCCAGAGCTCCTTGCCAAATGGAATGTTTTAACATTGATGAATCCTTACAATTTAACATGAGCTATACCAGGTCTTCCAGAAGCAAAAACATTTTCCTGAAATACCAGAACATCCACAAATATTCCACCTACACATGTCCTGTGTCTCTTTGCCATGCAAATAGAAAACTGAGGGCTCCTACCAGACACAAATTGCACAGCAACATGAGAACTAATATTTGATACTTCTGAAAACGTACTATTTTTCCCAGCCAATTGATTTTATCAAATATTCTCCAGTGAATAAATCAAGGATGGGAGGGCTAGTTTAGAACTGATTCTGTATCATTAGTGCTACAGCATGACCTCAGGATATGTCTACATCCTAACTCCTCCTTTTCAAAGTCGTCTATCATATACTGCAGAGTCAATAAGCCATGCTGTGATTTCATATCTTCCATATACACAGCAGCAAAATGGGTGAAAATCTAGCTGATTCAGGGTTTTTCATCAAACATTAAGACTTCTTAAGAGAAGGTTCTACCTACAACTGGTATGTTTCACACTTAGAATGTTGTAGTCTTGTTAATGGGAGTAAGAATTGAGCAACAAAGCTCCCATGGCAGAGAGTCAGGTGACTTAGGATTCATGATGGGCACTTGAACTTTGCAGTTTCTACTTGTCTGGTCTCCATCTTAACCCAAATGAGCATCTTTGTGGAGAAGGTGGCAGACCAGGTGATGTCCCAGCTGAACCCACAAATTCAGCTATCATCTATTTAAGCTCATGTTCAGTGTGTCACCACAGAATCACAGAGGGGCTTGGCTTGGAAGAGACCATAAAAGACCACCTTGTTCCAACCCCCTGCCATGGGCAAGGACAACTTCCACTAGATAAGACTGGGAAAAACCTCATCCAACCTGAACACTTCCAGGGATTCCACAGCTTTTCCAGGCAGCCTGTGCCAGGGCCTCACCAGTCTCACCCTGTTTGAAGGTCCCTGTATGAAGCACCTTAGTCTGCCACAACCTCTCCTCTCAGAGGGAGATGCTGATCTGATGCTATGTCTGCACTGCAGATAAACTGCAGAACAAAGAAAAGTCAATGAAGGAAACCAAGGAGCTGTTGAAGTGATGGCATTGAGCTGGCTGGTGACCTTTTCATCAGTATCCTAATGACTGACAACAATTTGCAGCTGTTCGTCAACATTTACAGGTGAGACCTCAGTGCAAAACATCTGAAGGATTTCCTCCAGGTACAGTAATTAGAGCATAATTATAATATACTGTTCCCTCCCTGGGAACATGGAGATCTCTCCTCCCTGTGCCTGTTACAGCTCAGCTGCATCCATCAGTGCAGGGGCCAGGCTTCACACTGCATTTCTTTCCTTATTCTGACTAGTTGTTTAAGGCCTCTGCTGCACAGAGAAAATAGAAACAAAAAATCTGGGAACACAAGATTGGCATCTCTCAACCACTCCTTTTGCCAGGTGCTGAGCCTTTCCCTTTGATCTGTCTCAGCAGGGAAGAGGCAGTAACTTTTCCACCTGTTCCAGCTTGACACCTTGTTAAATCATTTGAGTTCACTGTTTCCTGTGAATATATACATATATTATCAGAGTTTCCAAAGGAAATCCCATTAACAGTGTTAGCAGCTGAAACTAGAGGACCTGTTCCATCTCACCAAGTACAGCCTCCTAGAACTGCATTTTTTCCCCTCTGAAGGTGGATTTTTCACCCTGATCTTCTTACATGGATTATAGTGTCTGAAGAGGTTATCCTCTATGTTTTATGTATTGCTCTGGTCTTCATATTGTAGGAGATGGTTTTTTTACTAGTCCAAAATCTTCATCTTAAATCGGACAAAGTTTCCATACTTCCTGCTGTGGAAGACCAGAGATATTCCTGGTTTTGGTTAAGAGTGGGATGTGTTTTCATTCTCACTATAAGCACTTGCTTGAGGGTATTGATCCAACACAATTCTGTTGATGGCATTTGCTAAATCCCTTTGCGTACTGAACAGTAAGAGCAGCTCACTCAGCACCAAGAGTAGCCTGGGAGTTTTGTTGGGTGCCTTTTGATGATTAAATGGCTTTCAGTGGAAAATTACCCCTTTTACCAAAGCTTTTCCTCACCTCAAATGTAAGGCAAAAACTTGCTGGAATGTATTTCAGGGCAGCCTGGAACAGATTGCTCTTGACCTTATCTAATTTTCTCTTGAAAAATTGTCTCAGATTTTAATCTTCCCTCAACCTCACCTTCCCTTCATTTAAACTATATGAGCTAAGGCTCTTTACACTTCCTCCCCATTTCATCCCTTGCAGGCCTTTTGCCACCTATGCTATGGATTCTGCTTTGTTTCAAGCTATTTTAAAACTTCACTACTTCAATTTCTTCGAGTCTGAGCAAAACACTGGCATGGTAGACATCATTAGCAAGATTAGATCAAAACTATCCTTTCATAAGTGGATGGTGCAGACAGTAGCATTCAACTCCCTACATTTTTCAAAACAGGTGCCACTTGAACATCAGAAGAAGTTATATAAGGTGTTTTCCTTCTCCAACATGTTGCTTTTTCAAATACATAGCCCTGCCAGGCATGTTAAACAACATGCACAGAACAGTATTGATTAGCATGTCATTAGTTTCACAAGCAGAGCCTGGGACCGTGGGTATGTTGTGAGTAAGCCTGGAGATGCTAATGACAACTGTGAGCAGAATGCAGATGGACCCTGCTCAAACATCAGCTCTCAGCAGCTTCATTGGAACAGTTCAGGTGTACAGCTGGCTGTAAATGGGAGCATGTACTCAACAGGACACACTGTGGCAGCCTGATTAAAATCTGTGCTGGTCTGGAGCAGCCCTACTGAATTGAATGCACATTGAATTGTTGAATCATTTAGATTGAAAAAGATCTTCAAGATCATTGAGCCCAACTATGGACCCAGCAGTGCCAATTCAAACACTAACCCATGTCCCCAAGGCCCACATCTACACATCTTATAAGTATCTCAAGGGTTGGGGATTCCACTATTTCCATAAACAGCTTGTTCCAGTGCTTGACAACTTTTTGGTGAAGCCATTTTCCTTAATATCCAATCCAAACCTCCCCTGGTGCAACTGGAGGCTTTTTCTTCTTGTACTCTTGATTGTAACTTGGCTAAGAGGCAAATCTGCATGTGGCTATGACCTCCTTTCAGATAGTTTGAGAGAGCAAAAGAAAGTCTATCCTGAGCCTCTTTCTCTCCAGAATAAACATCCCCAGCTCCCTCAGCTGCTTCTCATCACTCTTGTGCTCCAGAGCCTTCCCCAGCTCTGTTGCCCTTCTTTGGTGTCAGCTGAGATTGGTTGAAGGAGCTCTTTCCCAATCCCACTGTCTTCTCTCTCCTCATCCTCCCCCATGTTTGTCTCTTGTAGGGCAGGCCTTCTTCTAACCAGATGGGATGCACTACCTTCACTTCTGCTTTGAAATCTTATGTAACAGGGAAGACCAGAGTGCTGGAGTAAATAGACTCAGTAGTGAACATTTATTTGGCCAGGGAATAAGGCTGTATCAAAGAAAGAGAGTGGACCTGAGAAAACACAAGCCCATTTGTTCTCCCCCAGCCCCAACCCTCCTCTCAAAAGCAGCACACAGATCAAGGAGGTTAACACAGAGGAAAAAAGCAGAAAAAAGAAAGCTACACTCCAAGGAAGTAATTTTTGCTTCTTCCTTGGTGGCAACTCAAGACTAAAATATTTCAGGGATGTCTACAATGAAAATGGTGGTGTTACTTCAGGTTCAGCCAAAGATTGAAACTTTTTTTTCATGGTTTCTTTTGTACTAATTCTGTGGCAATTCATGTTCCTGAGAGGCAGTGACAAGCCCTGCTCTGCTGTGGGGTGGTTACAGCACATCAGCTGTCATGAGAGGGGAAATATATGCTGAGAATCACTGCTCTCACACTGAGATTGCTAAGCAGCAATCCTTCTTCCTACCTATCACTTAAGAAAAAAAGGAAAAAAGAAGGAAGAAAAAAAAGGAAAAAAAGAAGGAAAAAATAATTAGGTCTCTTTAGGGCATCTGGGTGAACATCAGATATCTTGCACAGACCACTGGGAAATTTTTGGTAGGAACAGATTTAGTTCATGACTAACCTGAACCATATTTAAACCATGACCTCACTTACTCATTAATTTCTAGCTCAATAGGATGCACTGGAGTGAGGAAAATCATCCATGTGCTATTTCTTCACATCAGTTGTTTATATCTGAAATCATCTTTTTCACTGGAAAGTATCAGCCTACAAACAAAAATTGCTAGACCTGGAAGAAATCCCAGCTGTAAATCTGAGTATTCTGGGGCCATAGCACATTGCTTCCCCTGGAAGCATTGCTTTCCCTTTTAGGTGTAATCATGCAGGAAGTTTAACATCAAAACCGACAAAGGAAATCCTTATTGATTTATTCAACACTATAAAAGTGTAATAGCAAAGCAAGAAGATATCCCTGAAGTGCCTTTTAAAGATTTGCACTGCATAGCAAATGGGTTTTAAAGTGAAACTCTGGAAAAAAATAATTAATTCAAAGTTTGTTCCTGATACCTGAAACAAAAATACCTAAAAGGGAATGTGGGGGGGAAGAAAAGTTTATGCAGGCATTCCAGTGTAAATGCTTCCTGCTGAGGAGAAAAGGAAGAAATGGTTATCCATAATCCAAAATAGAATTTTATTATGGTTTGTGGATTTACAGAATTTAATATTTATAGAAGTTTATCTCCTTGAATCTCAGCTGCAAAAATTAATGACTTGCTTAAAAGTCCAGAGTCATACTGCAAGATTTCAGATACTTACCTTAAAGCACTGCGCATGTCTGTTTGGCAAATGTTTCTTCTATAGAGACAGGATCTCCTTTAGAGTTATTTATCCTGTCCTGAGGTCTGGAGGACCCTGGCTCTCCCAGCTGGCTGCACAGGCTTCTTAGAGAGAGAATAGATCCCATGTTTTTCTAATTGTTGGATTGAGAACCAGAGTATTACTCTGGGTAATATTTTTTCATAGTTCATATATTAATCTCACATATAAAAACACTGGCTGTGAACTGGAAGTATTCATCTGATAAAGAAGGAAAAGCCTTGATATAAAAGCTGCTCAGATAGCTTACAGAGATCCAGTCAGATTCTTAAAATCACATATTTTCTAATGCAAATGGAGCCACTGGAGCAACTTATAAAGGGAAAAAGCCAAAAACCAAAACATAATGAGACTGGCAACCTTTCAAACAAAACATTTAGCTTTATCTATTTGGCTTGGTTGGTGGTAAGAACAGGTGAGTTAGATTGTGATTATCAGTCCCTGTGTCATTACATCTCTACCAGTGTTTGAACGGGATGTGATGGCACCTGGGCATAACACCACTGAGGAGCAGCACAGCTGGATCCCTACTCTGGCAGCATCCTGCTCATCATGTCAGGGAAAAAGGTGAATGCCATCATTTGCAGGAAAGCTGGGAGCAGCACTGTGCTTCAGTTCATGCCTTAGTGTTAAGTCTGAAGGAAGGACAGCAGAATCCGTTTTGGTTTTGAGAAGTTAATGAGACAGTTAAATGGGACGGGGCATAAATTACCAGTCTGCTTAAAAGATCTTGTTTCTGGTGTAGAGGAAGATTAAATGATCAAAGGGAGCTCAATGAGAGCCATGTGCCCAGATTAACTGCAGCTGGAAAAGTGCAAAAGGAAGCCTGTGGTAGCCAAAGAACAGAAATGAGACAGAGAGAGAGATATTTTTACCTGTGTGCACAGCCAAGGTCACTACCTTGGAAATACCATTTGAGAAAGTTTTGTTGAAGAAAGAACATGTATAGAAAGAAGAATTTCCTTCCTGGCTAAAATTAAAAGGTAACAACCCTAAGTAACAACCAGCTGAGTGCAGCTCTGTGTCAGAGGCAGGATGGGTAGAACAATCTGATCAATGTTAGATCATAAGTGTAGCTGGGATCATTATGAAAATGAATGATAATCAGCCTTGTGGGATTAAACCTCAGTAAAGCATACTTAACACCACATCCAGCTTTTCTGGTGCCCAGCTGAGAAGCTGCTTTCATTCCCACTTTCCCAGGACAGTCACATGGAATAACTAGCCAGTAAATACCACATCAAATGGGCAGTAGCATAAGTTGCTCTTCATGATAGAGCAGTATTTTCACTCTCCTCAGATATAAGGCAACTAGTACAGAGACCTATTTCTGTTAACAGCATATGGCTACTTGAAATAAACCACAAAGGCAGAGAGACCAGCTCTGGAAAGCTAATGATGAACAGAGACAAGGGAACAGAAGGACTTTGGTAAGTAAACCTTGCTACCTGCTTGCTTTGGTGTGCCTGCTCAGTAAATCTCTGCTCATCTGTCTTACTCTGGAAGTACCAAGGTTGCTGACACTGAGTTTCAAGAGGTAAATTCCTAAGGTGCTCACTGCTCTTCTCTTGAATGTGTCCCAGTTTTGTAAATCCCAATTAATTTAAATGTTAACCAAATCAGCAATCTCTCATGGTGATCATCTCCCTGTATCTCTCAGTCTCGTAGAAAGGCTTGGAGTATCCCTTACAGATCTGTCCTGGAGCACAACACATAAAGATGTTACAACATCCTTTCATCCAACACCTCAGTAGTTAGAGCACTCATAGAGTCTTGAGAGATTTAACTCCTTCTGCTTAAAGGTAACATAGAATCAGAACTCCAAATCTGAGGTGAAGAGATTAAGCACCTGGTACTGCTCAGAAGAGCACTGTGGAGTAGCTCCCTTTCTGTAGTTTATTGAAGCAGTTTCACTTTTTTTTTAAATAGTGATAAATTCTTTAGGTTAAAAGAGAGCGTGATATTTTTGCTAAATGGTAAATCTCCCCTTGGGACAAAGAAGGAAAAACCTTTCCATCCTTTGTTTCATTGAGCACCTAAGGGAGAAAATATAAGTTAATGAAGTGTTAGAGGCAGGTGGAGAGAGTTCTGTTTAGTCACTGGGTTCACGTAATATTTTTAGACTATCTCCAAAAGTCCAACTTCAACATGAGGTGCACACTACTTCCAAAGCTGCTCTCAGTATTTTATGGAACAAAAACCCTTTGAGCAGATTGAGGTGAGGAGATGTGGATTAAGATCAATAGAAGCAGGGCAAGGGAACTAATCTTCAGAGTCTGCCATGTGACTGTGAATAGTTTATTCATTGAATTTTTGAATGAAAGACATCACTGTGACTGCTCCAGCTGTCCTTTGTAAGGAGCCTGGATACAGAAAATACAGTTTGAAGTGCTTATGTTTCCCTTGTGTTTTCTCCATGAAAACTTCTTTGGTAACACTGGAAGAGGAATTGCTAACTTTTGTGTCCTCCCTGGGTTAGATATCATTTAGACCTTCAGCTACTGACCCCTCAAAGCAAAACACTGTACCCAAGATACAAAGGACACAGTGACTTAAATGTGTGGAGCCACTCCTGTTCTTTCTGGGGCATTGTGGATAAAACAGGAGCAAAAGAAGGAATTTGTAGCTTGTGATTTTGAGGGCTCTCATCCTGAAATTCTGTTGACTCACAGTTCAGCATATGCAAGCACAGAGCATGTTGCTGGCAATTACATGTATCTTAATGTCCAACAAAGCACTGGAATGTGCAGGTAGCTGGAAGGAAACACCTGGTCTGTTCAGCCCAACCCAGCACTCTGCACACTGGAAAGGTCAAACCAGTGTTGCTTTTAGATGAGTCTGCAGAAGGTTTCTGGCATAGATGCAGTTGCTCTGATACACATGTGTGTAAATACACGTTGCTGCAGTACAGAGGTGACAGTACTTGTAGTCTTCATGTGCAAAAGGGGGATCAGAGACGGTTTGGTTGTCTTCAGCTCCTGCAGGATGAAGGAATTAGCTGTTGGAAAATACAGCTAATACAGGAAAATAGCAACAGCTTCTAGTTAATCATGTGTTAGGCGCACCTTAGCCATCGAAATGGATCCTGTGTAACTAAGGGTGGATGAATCAACTGCAGGTGACAATTTCAAAGAGAAAAAACTGAAGAGGTAAACAAGAGGAAGCCATATGTGGTCCCAGAGTCATTCTGGAGTAATTTCTACTGCTGCATTCCCCCCCCTCACCACAATATTAGTGATAAATATGCTTTTAGCTGCCTTTTACTTGATTCTGCTGTAGGCTCAAATCCATGAGATATGCAGGAGAAAATGACAAAATTAATTAACCAGACCTACTAAATAAACATTCCACTTGAAAATAAGGTTTGATCGTTATGTTTAATCTAATAGCAGCTAAAAATTAATCTATTTCAAGTTCAAGAACTAAAGCTAGCTGTGTTCAAGTTTGTGTGTTTCACTGAGGTTTCTAGTTTTTGCAGTAAGAAAGTTGTGTGAATTTTTGTTTGTCCTAGCAGGAAATGAGTTTTTAGCTCTACCTGTGGGCATACAATTGATTTCTCACCATACTGGTGTGCTGATCACCCTGTGCTAATTGGCACCCTAAGAAGTCAAATTAAAGAGGGAGGAGGGTTATTCTCTCATGCCTGGGAGCAGTTTCCCCAGAATCAGACAAGACCGTGCTGGCAGAGCAGCACGATCAAGGCAGGCTGTGTAAATGCCTGTGCTGTAACCTCTTTTGAAGAGTTACAAGGTGGGTCCTTGGGGATTCAGTATATTAATTTGCCCTGCCCTAAATTGACTCTAATCTACTTCACGGTATTATTGATCTGAATGTTAAAGTCATTAGCCTCAGCATTTAGCTGAGGACATGAAGACTTCCACTGAAGTTAACTTCACCTGGTCAAAACATAACCATAACATCACCTCACATACATGTGAGACAGAAACCACTTCTGGACTTCCCATGAATTGATGCAAAAAAAGATAATATCTCTGCATTGAGGCCTTGGTTCCCACACGTCACACTTGTTCTATATACAGTCATGTCTCCATGGTAAGCTGCTTTGAAATTTTTATTTTTTTTTTACCAAGTCAGTAGCAAGCTAATGGGAAACCAGGAAGGTGAGAAGTTTTGAAGAGAAGCTATTTTAATGAGAAGATAGAAATTCTTATATCTGAGTGGCCAAATAATTTGGTATAGTTTATCTTCTACTCTGAGCTTTGGGCTGACAAATAGGCAGGTGCTCCTGGAAATGTATTTTGAAATAATGAGTAGCAATGTGTCCTGAACACCTGCAGCTCTCAGATACTCTGGGCACAAGGACAGTGGGGTTTGGGGCTCAGAAATTCCACTTTGCCCAAGAGAAGCTGAGGCCCAGCCCCATTCATTTGAAACCATGGGGTAGAATGGAAATGTTAGAATTAACAATTGAAAGATGTGAATAATTGTCTCTGTGAGCTGGGACTTGTCCAGAGCCCATAATATTTGGAAATTCTCTTAAGCCCTACAGCATGAGATTTAGTGTCCTTTCTTAATAGTTTGTCCGAGTGAATTATTTTAATTAAAAATTTGAATCATCAATAAAAATAACTGTGGATGCTTCTGGTGTGTATGTACATCTTCTGTCCCATTTAAAATTCTGCCATTTTTGGCCTTATCCCCATCCTACAGCAATTAATTACAGTTTAATCACATGGGTGAATTAAAAATGACATTCCTTTGATCTGCCTTTCATTCCTCACCTCTTAATTTCTTTGAACAACTATCTGGACACATGAGAAAGGAAGAATCTTCTCCAGAGCATTCATTATCCTATATTATTTTACCACATCCCATCCCAGCCATCTGCTTTCTCAAATACAAAATTACAGCCTTTCAGGGGTTAGAATTTAGAGTAGTCTGCAATGTCCTTTGAAAAAAATGGAACACTCACATCTCTCATGGAAAATCTTCTTCCCATGAACAGCAACTGCTGTTGCATTCAGCTGTGAGTTACTGCACGTATTTGTATGCTACTTTACTTTAATCTTCATGATTCTCACTTGTCTGGGTCATTTGGTTGGAAGGGATGTAGCTGCTGACAGCAACACTGAGGCTGAGCTTGTCTCTGATTTACATGTTGGCTCTCACTGCCTCATCTGCTCATTGCAGTTTGCTACACCTCAGGCTTCTCCAGGAGCAGAAATGTGAGTGTCCTGGTTGTTTTTCTGTGTAGGGATCTTCTCTGACACAGACCTTCACTCCATAGCAGTGCCCACACCAAAATCAACCAAAAATCTTTAGCAGAGCAGATGATTTAACTGTTTCCCTCCTTCCTGGCTCTGTTCCCACATGACTGATAAAATCTTAATAAAATCTTAAATAAAACCGATGACACAGGAATTACTTTTAAAGCAAGTCTTTAATCCATCAATTCATTCACACACACACCTGGAAGTTCTCAAGGCCAGGCTGGATGGAGCTCTGAGCAACCTGGTCTAAGAAAGGTGTCCCTGCCCATTTCAGGGGATGTGGACAAGGTGATCTTTCAGGTCCCTTCAAACCCAGACCATTCTGTGATTCTGAGTCTATGACTCAAGTTCTATTACATAGGTGAGGGTTTGAAACTGTGTAGGTGTATTCCCAATAAAAAGATGCTGTTCTGGGTTGGAGTATTGAGCTATCACCAGCTGATTTGGGACTGTGATTGGAATTCCTGTGGCCCTGCAGCTTTGGGATACAGAGCCCCAGTGATGTGCTTTCCTTTGAAAGCAGATATTGTGGGTCTGGGCTGTGCCAGCTGAAGGATCAAGAACATGAGGAGACTGTATGGCTGCTTTCCTAAAAAGGGAGAGCTCTTCCACACTCTTCCCAGGTGTCATGTTAGATGGAGAGCCATGCTTCAGCCCTCAATTACAGAGCTATGAAGAATAGGATGTGCAAATACACTAAGACAATTGGGAGTCTGAGACCTTGCTTAATGAAATTAGGGTAGAGATAACTGCCTATAAATATACTTGGAAGAAAAGAAAGGTAGCACCACAGAGGGAACAGAGGTAGTTAAGCTAAGTAATAATGCACATTAGTAAATAAATGTTGGAAATTAGAAGGATTCTTTTTTTTAACCAGTGAAAGTACATACAGGTAACCCTATCTGAAATTATCCAGAAGACCACAGTAAGGAAGAAATTAAATCCTGCAGAGGGACAAAAATTGACAGATTTATCTTCTCTATCCTTCTGTTTGTTAAAAAAACCCAAAACCAGACCAATCTGCTTCTATGTGACTGAAACTTGAAAAGCTAGGACAGTGATAACGAGGAGGGGACACGGATGCTTGAAAATCGTTTCAGGAGTGAAAAATAAAGAGCTAAAGGTTAAAAAAAAAAAGTTTGAAATGCCTTTCTTTGGAAATACGACCTGCCCTCACAGCAGGGAGCAGAAAGGAACAGCTCAGCACCTGAGACTGGAAAATGCAGAAGAAACACAATAAATGGCAAGTCCTGGCACGAGGCGCTTGCGTGGTTGTGCAGAGAGGGCAAGAGGAAAAGTGACATTGCCCGGGAGCAGAGCAGCTGATACCATCGGTGTTTGCACATCACCTCATATTAACAGCAGCACGTTCTTGCCAGGTGCTGGTTTGTTTCAGGGCTGCAGAGAAAGGCTGAACGCAGCCCTGTCACTGTGGTGTTCTTTTTATCCCTAAACGGAGGATTTCTGAATTAGAAAGAACTTCAGCTGGCAAAATCCTTTTGATTTCAGGAAACACAACAGCTCTCCTGATTCAGGTGCAACAAGCAGCCCTCATGCTTGTTTTATTCCCCAAAACTGTTGCATGTTGTTGAAAACGCAGAAAAAAATATTACAAAAGACACCAGAAGCTCGCTGTATAGTTTCATTCTTGGTTTGTTGTTTTTTTTTTTGGTTTTTTTTTTTTTGGTTTTTTTTTTGCATTTCCAGAGAATTTACTCACTTACAGCTCCAGCTTCAGATCTTAGACTCTCAGTTTCTCAAACATCAGGTCTGACACACATAAACAGAAAGCAAACCAGTTCTGTTCCACATAAGAGAAAGAAATAAAAAGAAAACAACAAACACACCTGAATGCCATTTTTTCCAGATCTAACTCAGGCTGGCAGTCACCAGGGTCATTTATGTGTTTTAACAGAATCTTATTATTGCAAAATGTAGTTATCTCAAAACAAAATTTTATTCAGCTGCTATCCCCATCGTTCTGATTTCAGAAGAAGAAACAAAACAAATCCAAGCTTCAAAATGATGCAGATAAGCGAAATGCCTCGATGTGAGCCAGCACCTGCAGCAGGACGAGCTCACCTAATGCTGCCAGTGATGCTGTGGGTGTAGATGAATATGTATGCACATGTTTGGGATCTTAGTCCTTCCCACCACTTAACATAATCTAGACTGTGGTGGAGCTTCTCCTATAAACACTCTGCCTCCTAAGGCACGTATTTTTGTTTTTAAGAGACGCCACCCAGAAGAGCAAGCTTGCTGAAACTGGTAAGTTATTTGAACTAGGAAAGGATGAAGATAGAGAAAAACAGATTTAGAAAGGAAAAAGAAAAAGTTATTTTGCATTTGAATAGGAAAAAGTGATAAAAGTAAGGCTTGGAAATAGATGTTGCAGATCAATATTGTTCTCTGTGCAAGGAGACATCTCAAATCTCCAAGCTGTCTGTCAGTCTTGACGTTAGCTCATTATTGTGCAAAATTTTGCTTATTGTCTTCCTGTAATTGAAATGCACTGAAGACTCCTCTTTGAGTGAGGTGACAAGATCAGCTGTCAAAAGCTGACAAAAAGGAGGTGAAATACCACATAAACTGTAACTTCATTAATATATTGTCTTCCCCATGATGATGGCATTGTATTCTCACCATCTGATTGTTTCAGTTGTCTAGTTGAGACAAAGGTAACAGTGTAGGATATTTACTGATAAATAAGGGTTGTATGAAGCTTCCAAAATATTGTTTCTTTTGTACAGCATGTGGAAATTGGGATGTTAGTCTATGAGCCTTCCTTGAGGACCTTGGTATATTAGTATCCATAATGAGGCGTGATGTAATAAAGCCTTGTTGAAAGAAATTATTCAAACAAAATGAAAAGAGTAATCTGTTTGTTTATTTGCTGATTCCCTGCTTGAATTTCCAGCTCAGTGGCCTGTGTAAAGTTGCCCTGTAAGTTATGGGTTTGTACACAGTTGTATTATGCTAATCATAGAAATGGAATTAGACTTTCTAATATGAGACTATTCAGATTTGTTTGAGGGGGGTTTTTCCCTCTTCCTGGTAGAATCATCTGTATGTCTGCTGCTTCTGGAGTAGCAGAAATTATTCCAGAGAGTAGCTGGAAAAGGAGGATTGCTGTAGTGGTAGATGGTTGTGGTGAAGAGCTAAGGGAGGAATAATGATACAGTCTGTGGAAGTGTAGGTTGTTTGTCTTGGTTGTTGAGATTTTTTAAGGTGTTTTCGTATGGCTCATTTGAATTTCCTGGAGTGACACTGGGACAGCCACAGCAGAGTCATTTCCAGAAGGAACAGAATTGTGGGGAGGGACTCGGATGGTTGCACAGGCTGGTTGTGTCAGCAGTGCTCACAGAGGAGCAGGATGCAGGCAGAGGGATGGGTGGCATCCAGAACAGACCATTAAAATGTTTTTTATTGTGGAGGGGTGTCCCACAAGAGAAAGATGATTGACTCTGCTCCCAGGGAAGGCATCTGCTCACCTTCCCCTGCAGCAGAATGACTAAACTTTACATCCTGTTTGAGTCACCTGAAGTCCTGGCCTCTGTGGAGCTTTTGCATATCTTTTATCTGGCTTGGCTGTGGTTTGGAGGTTCTCTTATTCTGGGTGAGCTCCTTGCTGCTGGGAGCTCAGGTAACTCCTTCCACAGACTCTTCAATGTGCATAGCTCTTGTTTGTTGGACTTGGCACACACCCTCCTAATCAAAGGTAATGTCAGGGAGAACTTGCTGGAGTGTTTAACCACAGTGAAATGTGTGTGAAAGGAGACACTTCAAAGCATGTTTGAACTGATGAATGTTTTGAATGCTTTCTGATGTTACACTCCATAGAAACTGCCAGAGATGAAGGGGCATGGTAAGAGCTACTGAAGGAAGGTAAAAAGTTGTGGGTGCCCTCCTGGGTGTTTGGGATGTCCATTAGTGAGCTGGGGTGCTCTAGCAGCTCTAATCTTGCCTTGTTTCTTTTAACTCTGGGGATCAGACCATCCCTGATAAGGTATTCTTTAGCCCTGTCATCTCTCCTGCTGGTATTTATTTACAGATTCATTAAGTACTATTTTCCATAGTTAGTTTGACTGGGGACTGCTCAGCTCTGATAGAAGATTGTATTAAAACTCATATAATCCCTGCCTGGTTTATTTGTTTGCAGAATAATTCTGCAATCATGTTAACTTAGTAAGACATCTTTTAATATTCTGCTCCTCCTGTGTTTCTGTGATCCTAGTGGAAGTCACTACTGGGACGGCGTGTAAGAAAAGATTCTGCTTCAAGCCCCAAATTCCTGCACTTCTTTCAGATCCTCTGCCATTTCCCTGTAACAATGAAATCAGTGGAATGGACTCTGGCATTAGAAAGGTCCAGGTGCTTCCTGGGGATGGGATCTAAAGCAAGCACTTGGATTTTTTTTAATTGCTTTGTTTAATTCAGGATTTGAGCTAGATAAGATTTATGGCATGAAATCCTGTCATCAGAAGACTATTGACTCCGGTAGTAGCAGATACCACTATTTCAAAGGCTCCTCACTTGGGTGTTGATTGTTCTGCTGAGTTATTCATGCAGAGCTGGGTATGACACAAGACCTGTAGGAGCCCTGGTCTCCTCTGGAGTAACAGCTGGAGGGAAGCCTGGTGCATCTTCAGTGGCATCAGACATCTTCATGTAGGCAGCTCTATCCTGCCGTGGGTCAGAAGCCCTCTGATGTAAAAGCACTCCCTCTTTTGCCATAGAGGAATCTTGTATTAAAGTAAATTCTATCTAAATTTGATAGCTCATATTTTAGATTGCATATACAATGTGAAGAACAGTGCTTCTGATGTCCACGGCTGTGGGGAGGCTGTGGGGACTAACAACCAACACAGCTCTTCTGGAAAAACAAAAATGGATAAATATGTGAGGTTTTAATACTCTGAGCAGAGTAAAATGTGTTGCTTTTCAGTACTGAAAGGAGCTTACAAAAAGGAGGGAGAACAACATTTAACACAGACAGGTAGTGATAGGACAAGGGAGGCTGGTTTTAAACTGGAAGAGGAGAGATTTAGGTTAGGTGTTAGGAGGAAGTTTTTTACTGTGAGGATGACAAGGCACTGGCGCAGGTTTCCCAGAGAAGCTGTGGATGCCCCATCCCTGGAAGTGTTCAAGGCCAGGTTGGATGGGACCCTGAGCAGCCTGGTCTGGTGAGTGTCATCCCTACCCCTGACAGGGGTTTGGAACTAGATGATCCTTAAGATTCCTTCCAACCCAAACCATTCTATGATGACTCTATGTTATTCGACATTTCTGTATATGCCTTTTCAATTTAAAATAACAAGCAACCATATAATCAGAAGATTGTGTAAAATTCCTTTCTTATCTGAAATTTCAGAAAAAAACCCCAGAAAACAAACAAACCCCAGCACATGGAAAATAATATGAATAAAGTAGGGGAAGCAGCTGAAACCCTTGGGGTTGATTTGCTGGAAAGCTTTCCTGGGCACTATACTTGTAGATACTTTCTTTCATAAGCATCTTGTAATGCAAGGTTGGGCTGTGTTGTCATGGAGACTTTCAGGTTACCTCATCATTCTGCTAGAAAAGACAAATTTCAGAGTTGCTGTCATTGTACTAATTTAGTCACGAGACCTGACTTCCCACCGGTTTCATGCCTTCAGTCCCTATCTTTGTTTACGATAAATCTTGTTTAATGCCATTACAGGCATAAGAGTGGTTGCATGTTCTTTTTTGAAGCTGTCTTCATGTGAATTCACAGTGCACAGCACAATAAATTAGTGTGAAGAGGGATTTATGGCCAGGCTGAGAAAAGCCTGCAGAAAGAGTTCAGTCTGAGGAAGGGAGAAATTTGCACTGCCATTGTCAGAAACCTGGTGGACTGTTTGCTCTGTCAGGTGGCACAGACTGCCCAGAGCCTGGGGAGGAATCATCCAGACACTGTGTATGTGATGTCTAAGCAAATACCTGGATAGCATCATTATTTCTCTCTGTGGTGATTCCAGGTTCAGTACTGTGACCAAAGCATCTCCAGCTGACACTGGAAATGATGAATTTGAATGCATTCTGTTGCAAAGTGGTTTGTGTGTATTGGGCTTTTTCTGCTCTCTGCCTACCTCTTCTTCAGATGGGATTTGCCCTGCAGTTAAGTGGAAAAATAGATTTTACTCCTGGTGTGTGCAGGGTTGGCCTCAGGCAGCTGTCCACCTATAAGGGTTTAAGAGAAAAAATCAACATCTAACTGCCACAAACAGCTTCCAAGCATGACTTTTGCTCTGACCTGTCTCTCCACTTTTCAACTCCCCTCACCTCAAGGTTGCTGGAAGATCCACTCAGTTTTAGGAATTTGAAAAACTCAGTTTTAGGAATTCATCAATCATTCCTTGCTTCATTCCTGGCATTCCCTGCTCCAGCTTCATACCCCCTCAAACCTTCAGGACGCTCTCACTTCACTTTCTCTCTCTCTGTTTTTCCTGTCATCTCCCTCCTGCAAGAAACCATGGAGGTTATCAGATGCTGCTGGTATTAGACAGTAAAGAATAATTTTCAGGGATGCCAGTCTCTATCTCTGCCCTTCCCTGGGAAGTACGTGTAGGTGGAGGTGACAAATGACATGAAGCCCTCACAAGGCTATTTCAGACAGACAATGTGGGAAGAAAATGGACCTCTGGTTGTCTGGGTTGCTGTGTCCTGTCTGCTGTCCCTTGGATTTATTTCACCTTTGTAGGATATAATGATTACGTGAAACCTATTTCAGGCTGATGTCCTGAAAGGACTCTTTGTCCCAATGACTGCTTTTTTTTGTTGTTTTTTTTGGGGGGGGCAGGGGTTGTTGCTTTTTTGTTGTTGATTCTTTGTTTCTTTTTTTCTTGTCCTCAGCTAGAGGTAAATAAAAGGATGTTTTTGGACTGTTGTAAAGGGTCAAATGGTCAGTGGACATCCTCATCTCATTTTTCCAAGTCAATTGATCTCAGGACTGATATAAGATACCCCTACTCTCCTATTTCATGGAGCAAGGGAGTTACACTTTATCTACTTGATAAAAAATACCTTTGCTTTCCCCTTCTGAATGATGCTTTTTTCCATGTTGAAAGATTGAGGGGGAATCAAAAAACCCCAACTGACTGTAGAGAGATAAATGATTCTCCAATGGTCAAAGCCTCTTCCTTTCCTTTTTTGCCTTCTACCCTTTTCTTTCAAGCATTTCCCCAGATTTTTAATCCTCCTTTGGATTTTTCCATCACCCCAAATGCACCATGCTGTAAGAGGGAGGCTGGGTTCTTTGTGGGTTGGTTGTGATTGCTGAGCTTGGAACAACACCCCAATCTTCACTGTCCAGGGCTAAGGAAATAAGGGAAAATTTTGCCTGCTAAAGAGATGATACATTTTTTGAATCTCCCTGTGGTTCCTTTTTAGCTTCATCTCATGGTGCTGGATGCATTGGCATTGCTGAGGGAAACATCCTTAACAAAAGGATCTAGGAAGACCCTGCCATTCTTGAATCTCGAGACTCTCCCAGGAACTGATAAACTGCTATTAAGTCTTCTGGGACCTGCCACTGATATTCCCACACATAGTTTCCCACAGGTTTGAAATGGCACCAAATAGAGGAGGTCACCTACATGGGAGGGACAGTCAACTCAAAACTGTCACACTGATTGCTTCTGCAGATCACCTTGGCTTCTTCCAGTTTAGGTCAGCAGATACCTGTCAATTTACATTCCCTGGGAATAGATCCCAGAGAATGCCATGTTCTGCTGAACAGCCTCATCCCATTCATCATTACATCAGTGTTCAGCTTCAAGAAATACAATGAGGTAGGGAGGGAAGTATTTGATATCTGTTCTGACTTGCAAGTGTGCTGTGCGTTGAGGTAGTGAGAACTCCTGCAGAGGATGGATCTCTGCATTTCTCCTCAAGAGTAGCTAAAGAGCAACCCAAGTACTACATGTTCTCTCAGTAGTGGGATGCAAAAGCTTTTATGCCTTTATTTTATTTTTTTCATGATATATTCAGGGATTTTCTAGCAGGAAGTGTTTCAGTTGCTGCTTTGCTGTCACATGTCTAAGCTGGTCCCAAAGTCAACAAAACAGGTACACAGCAACAAGAGAAACCATAACAACTGGTAATGGTCTCACATGATCCTGCAAGATCCTAGGCAGATTCTTGAAGCTCTTTTGACATGATACTGTTGAAAAAAGTGTTCTGATTTTAAATGCTTTGAATTTCAAATGTGTTGCCAGTCCTTTGTCCCACTAAAATTCTTCTAGGTCTCAGGAAAGCTAGGCTGGCTAAGTGCTTGATGGTTATTTTAAGCAATCTTCTGCATTTAGCAACCTGTCATAAATCTTAAAAATGCCAGCATGCACATTTGTAAAATATGGACACGATGGAGCAGACTGCAGCTTTTAAGGAGTGACAGTAAAGCTAACTCATGTGGCTCTTTACCTGACCCTTGTCTGTCTTCTTCAAATGCAGCACATTAACCAAGCTATTCTACTAATGCAAGGTGTACTTACGGAAAAGGCAGAGATATTTCACAACCCTAAACACCATTCCTCTGCAAGCAGAGATAAAACCTCCCTTCAAATGTATAAAATCCTGCAGTAATCTGTTTCTTTAAGAAATCTTTCAATCTCTTGTATGTAGTTATTGACTAGGATGTCCCAATTGCTTTTGCCTGCAAAGAGCTTGGGAAGAATGGATTAAATGATTTTGTTAATTGCCCACTCTGCTTGGCTCAGATGGGTGTATATGTACCAGTTATATTTATTTGGCAGATGTTCCTTTCCTCTCTCTCCTTTGGACTTGTTGTTCCCTGTTCTGTTACTCAATCAAGGCTTATAGAGAAAAAAGGAATAAATAAAAGAAATTAGTATGATGCTTGAGCACTCTCTACCAGCACAGCAGGGTGGAAGGTACACAAGGAGCCTTGCACATCTGACCTTTCCTTCAGATGCTGCTGTACTCCTTACTAGATAGGAAAGCTGAGGTGGAGAAATTAGGGTCACAATGATTAAAGCATTATTTCACACGCAGAGATATCTAAATGCAGAATTCAGGTTACATTTAGGTCATCAGTATCTATGCAAAACTCATTAATCTGATGTATGCTGTACTTCAGAACATGTCTGTATGGAAGAGAAGTTCTGTTGCCACATTTTTAAAGACTGAGTGTCATAGTACATGACAGAGAAGTGGCTCAGCTCATATGAGCAAAGAAGTCTGGCCCAGGCTGGGATTCAGAGCTGTCTCTTGAGCAGTGAACAGGAAACTGCTACCAAGCAGATTGCCAGCTCTGACTTCATGTCATGGAATATGGCAATCAAAGCTAAAGATATCAGCCAGAAATGCTTAGAAACCCACTGTGAGCAGACACAAGTCTTGTGGCTCTCTTAAGCTAACTCTGCAAACCAGTGAGTTACCAGAAATCTCAAGCAGAAAAAAAAAAAAAAAAAAAAAGAACAGGTTCAGGCAGGATTTGAGGAGTTAATTTCAGACACAAAGATTATGATGAATGAAATGTGTGGATGAATCCCCAGATGAGTTCTGATTTTATTAGTCACTGGTCTGAGACTATAGAACATACATAAGATCACAGTGTTGACTTCTGTCCTTTTCTTCTTTGTGTATTCGAGGGAAGAACATATATCTGTAATTTACTGAGACAGGTGCTGTGCTGCCATAGATTATGGCAGCCCAAGGAAAGTCTTAGGAGTGCATGTAAAATACCAGCTTAGAGCTCCAGAGCCAGCTCTGCCAGCTCGTGTGGGCGAGGGTTTGACCTTCTGTTTTGAGATGCCATTCTGGATACCAGAACAGAACATGGGTGCTGTGATCATCCATAGCCGCTTACGAGATGGAGAATAATCTTACACCCTTCTGTCCTTCAGTAAATGAAGCTAAAGGCCAGACACTCTGGCTTCTGTCACCTGAAATCCTGGGAAGATTGCCATACCACTCTGTTTCATCTTCCTTTCTAGCAGTCAGCTTTACTGCTGCCTGACATAGCACACAAGACACTTCAAAGTCAGACAGCTCTCAGGCAGTCGCACTGGAGAAGTGGCAATGAAATTTCTGTGGTCCCATGGATGCCCCTAACCTAATGATCAGTTTTTTATGTGTCTGTATAAGTCATTTTAAATACCTGATGCTATTATGAAACACCTACCTGCCAACCTCAATGGGACATCATAAGGCTTAATTAAATGCTTGCAGTGTATTCTGCCATGCTGAGAAGCAAGGTACTGCAGAAGGCAAAATATTATTACAAATAAAAAAGTCTATCACAATCTGGAAAATGGATAAAAAAAATCAAAACAGAGTCTAGTACAATTACTTTCTGTTGCACTCTGCAAGCACAGAACTCATGAATTCAAGGAGATTCCTCCCCAAAGGCAGGTCCTTCATTGACACAAGAAGCTGTCTCACACAAAGCAAGTAAATTGTGAGTGTTAGGCAGATACAGAGACAGAAATTGGGAATGATTCTGACCTTTTTTTTTTTTTTCTCCTGTTTTTTTTGTTTGTTTTTGGTTCAAAAAAGATCTTGCTGTGCTCAAGATCTGATCTGATCTCTCTAGCCAGGGCAGATAAATTAGTTATTTTGCCACAGTACCCCTGGCTGGTTTGGGCTCTTTTTTTTAGAGCATTATGAGTTTTCACATAGGTTGTAACTAGAGAAGTTTATGGTTTCAGTTGTATTTGTATATCTACACTGTACATATCTAAATAATCTGTGTCTGGAAACACAAATTCAGTCAGCCAACATGCAGCAGAAAGATTTTGTATAATGTATCTGAAGGGCCCCAGTATGTCAAAATATCTTCAAGAAAGGTGAAATCTGGCTTGTGCTGAGACCCTGAATTTATCCTTATCTCAGCCACTGAGTCTGAAAATGGCTTGCATAGAACTCATCACCCAGGACAGGAGGTGGACATCCGTATGCTGCTTAGATAGTGCTGGGATTTTTTCTGCTGATGGAGATCTTCAGGTTTTATACATCATATCAGCAAAATGCTCAGATTGCTAAGCATGAGACCCATGGATTTTGCTTGTTCATCCACTCTCCATGCTGTGACTTGTTTTGCATTTGATATCCTTCTCTGGGTACAGCAACTGGCACAAATGTGTCACTAAGTGGTAGCCATAAAGAAAATCAGCTACTCCTGTCTCTGCTGTCACCAGAGGGGAGCAATCCTAAAGGCAAAAGAAGATAGTGTGAATCATAAGAGGAAAATTAAATTCCCATCTCCTTCTGCACAGTCTCCAGGTATCATTTGTACTCCAGCACAATCACAGCCAGTGGGAAAGCTCTAGATATTATTTCCACTCTTGTTTTTATTAGCAACAATCTGGAATTAGAGCAGTAGGTAGTGTTATCTGTTACAGTGCTGTCTGAGAACAGATTACAGACATCATGATGGGACACTGGGGCAGATAAAGTGAGGATCATTTGAGGCATATCTCATGTTCTCTTGGTGGGATAGGAAAGCTTGCTTTGATCTTTAATATCTTTCAGGTTCAAAAGCCAACAGGTTCATGTTGCTCAGAAGGCATTAAATGAAACTTTTTTCTGTCCAAGGGGGAGCTATGTAATGTAAATTTTTTGGAAAGTTATGCAGAGTTAGCAGATGGCAGTGGAGAAGGTGAAAGTGATGCTGAAAAACTGGAGTTGTTACAAGCAGCAGTGGGAAAAGATAATGGCTGAAATGGTGGGGTTGTTTGGGGGAAATAGACTTGGATGTGTTGGTAGAGTCAGAAAAACATTAAGATCTGATGTGTGATTAGTGATGTTGAGCTCTAGCACAACCTTCCTGAAGGAGACTTGATTTTAATGGGGAAGCTTCCTGATATTTAATGAAAACTGAGCTTATTAAATTAGTTCTGATTGAGTTTTATTAGAACTTCAAAGCAAAACATCTGCCACTGTTGGCTCTACCAGTACTGAAGAGTTTTATAGGAAAATAAAGCTACAAGAGCAATTAATATATGCACTAATGCACAAGCTGTAAATATTTTCAGTCCAGTCAAAGTATCTTAAATAGCACTTACAGCATTGCTCTTGGTGTTACTCCAAGAAGACAATCATAATTCATGTGAATAGGTGTTAAAAGCATCGGTGCTTCTAGAAGCATTTGGAATTATGATTTGTTCTTCTACACTGGCCTTAATTTTCTGCCTTTTTTTGCTAATATATGTAGTCTAATCCAGAATACCCAACCAATAAAGTAAGAAATCTTGCAGGTAAAAGGCAGGCTGGGGTGTCTCAATAGTTCAGCTCTCTGCTTCCTGCTTCTTCCTGTCTTCATTTCTGCAGGGAGGAGGTGGGACTGGGGCTGGGGATGATTTGCTATGGAAGCTGTGCCATGTGCTGAGCTCTGCTTAACCAAACACCCAGCTCACAGTTAGAGCCAGCCCAAATCAGGTGAGCTGGAGGCACCTGCAGTTCTGTGCTTTCTGTTCCTCTGCCCTCATCTCCACTGACTTCCAGGACCACCTCCTCATGTTGGAGCTGAGAAGAAAACAAAGTGTGGAGAGAGTTGGTGTTCTGGCAAGAGGATGTAGATTTGGAGATGAACTGCTGAGACAGAGATGGTGGGAGGAATTGGGATGGATGGACCTCAGGGTGATGGGAATAATGGACAGTCAGGGAGATTCACTCTAAAAAAATTGGGAACCACTTGACTAAGAGTTTATTTTTCCTACCTGGGATGTAGGAATATTCCAGTGGTGTGAACCATGAGTTTTTGCCAAGCACAGACAAATCTTTCTGTGAGAAATGCATAAATAGAGTTATTGTTTTCCTGGTCTGAGTTTTTAGAAAGCAATCTTCTTTTGACAGATGTAGTAAACCAAATTTTTAAGCTGTTTGAGTCCTTCACTTCAAACATTTATTTCTAAATTTCTTTCCTTTTTATCTTTGTGTTCAATTTAGCGTGTCCACACACTAACTGAAGTATATTTTGTAAAGTGATGGATCTTATAAAAATACATTCCATGGTGTGTTATGCATCCTGAATTTGGGTCTGAACAGAAACTCAAACCATTTCAAGAAAAACTTGAGAGTTCATTAGTAACAAAGATGAACTAGCAGAGATGAAGATAGACACATTGAGAAGGGACAGAAATCAATGAATGCTGAGATACTTGTGTTTGTCTGGGGGGGATTTCTTCAGCAAGCAGCTCTAATTTCAGTTGTCAATCTAAAGTGTTAAGAATTATCAGAGCCAAATTTTCTTGGTTTTTTTTTTTTTTTCCCCCTACTTTTTTAGGGATTACATTTGAAAGATTTTTCTCTAACAGTAAGTATTAAGTATGCTGTATGTGAACAGAACCTTCACTTCAGATCTCTGTTTCTATAGTGGGGTATTTTAAGAAAAAAGGCAAATATTGTCAGATTCTAAAAGAATATAGCTAATGTGTGATAGTAGTACTGCAGTTTGTTCGAATTTCAAGAAAATAATTACTAACTAAAGCTAACCTATGTGTTTCATCAATGACAGCTGCTAATGATGCAGAGCAATAGCTCTCAAAGAGAGTATATGCATGTACAGCCACGTGTCCTGGAGAGCAGCTGTGCACAGTAATGACCAACACACGTGCTGTGCCTGTGGTGAACTCAACCTGCATTTAAATGGCAATAATTGCTACAGATTTATCATGGTAAAAAAGCAAGTCAAAAGCTGAAAGCTTGGTTGAACATATGACTATGTGAACAAGTATGTGAATGAGGAAGACAGTCTTCTACACTAAGTTTGTCATTGTGGTAAAGGCAACAGTTCAGAACTTAATAAAAATGAAAATTTAAAAAAGAAAAAAAACACAAAAAACAACAAAAAACCCCAAAACATCATGCAAACAACGGTGCTTTTTTTGATAGCTACACCTTCATACGAGTTTGATATGGCTATCTAATCTGTTCCAGACATCCTTTTATATTAAATGTCTCAGTAATGGAAGGTGATTTCCATGTTTCCATTACTGCTATAAAGATCCAGTACATAATCCATATGAACTACAAGCAAACCAAGTATTAATGACCATATTAATGAAAAAAAAAATAGCTAAAGAGATAGAGATTGCAGTTTCTATTTATTTTGTGTGTTTAAAATCCATTGTACCATGTGGAGCATTCTTCAGAGTTCTCTAGAAAAAAAAGAATAAGAAAAAAATTACTTGAGAGACTTAAATATGACTTGTGAGACTTACTCTCAGTCATTCTTAACTCAAACCCAGTCTCATTTTTTGAGTGAGGAAGAGGTTTTATTGTCTTATATCTGTGAAGAAGAAGAGTATGGACATATCAGAAAGAACCCCAAAAACTTGGTCCCCTTGTCTTTGTTAAAAAAGTTTTTGGGAAAAAGTCATTATTAGAACCACAGCATTCCCTTAACATTATTTTGCAACACTCAAAAACTAAAGAAAATGCTGACTAAATAGCTTTTTTCAGAGCTAATCTGTCTCAGGAAGTTGTCTGGAACGTCTTTTCCCCATGGAGTTTCTTCACAGCAGTATTTTTTATGTTAGTTAGCATATGTCTGCCTAGGACTGAGCTTGGAGGAGCATCAAAATGTCACTTGGAGCAGGAAGAGCATCGGTGGAGGGGGTTGGGAGGGTTGTACTGGCTGTCCATGTTGGCAGTCATCTTGAAATAACTTTCCTGTACAGCCCAAGATCTGATCATGGACAAAAGTAGGTTGGGAGAAATTTGTTTTTACCATTGCAGGCACAAGGAAGATGCAGTTTTCCACGTCTTTTCATAGAATCATAGAATGGTTTGGGTTGGAAGGGACCTTAAAGATCACCTGCCATGGACAGGGGCACCTTCCACCAGACCAGGTTATTCAAAGCCCTGTCCAATGTGGCCTTGAGCACTTCCAGGGAGTCACGACGTCTCTGGACAACAACCTGAAATCTTCTGATTCATTGTGTTGTGTGCTAAAGGGAGCAAGAAGTGCATTAGTTTCTGTATTTATCAGAATTAAAAATGTTTTTTTTCTGCATTTTTGGGGCCTATTTGAAGTCATTCAGCTGTAGGTGTATCCTTAGTGAAATAACAGTGGGTTTAACCTCACCCTCAGACTAATAACTTGCATGTAATACACTCTGTTACTCTGAGGAAGCATCTTGGCAGGGGAAAACCTTTTGAAGGAACTCATATTTCTTACACAATTTTTTCACTGTGTTGTTCTGGCAGGGGTTCTTTTACTACTGCATCTCAGAGATCTTGAGAAAGTTCTGGCTGTATCATGCTCAGTGCTTTGCCACAGGCGATAATCCTGTGATAGCCTGAAATTCATAAATCTGTCATGTGCCAGCCCAGCATATCCAAGTATCATGGGAGTTCCACGTCTGTGTGTGGGATAAAGAGCACATCCAGCATGGGATTGTATCATTATACATTTGTGTTGCAAGAGCTCACACTAATAATCTACAGGTATCTTAGCGCAGGGCTGTGTGAAAAGCAAAAACAGTTCTTGAAACATAAAAAAAAAAAAAAAAAAAAGGAAGAAAATAATTCCCTCTTTTCACAAATTTACAGAACATGTTCATCACCTTGCTGTAGATCCTATTAATCTTTTATATTGTGATTGTAAAACCAGCTCCCTCCTTGAACCAAAGCTAAAATCCTTCTCACAGGTGAAAAAGCATAAGCTTTAACAATATGAGAAAAATTCATTTTGTATTGCCATCTGCTTCTGGGATGTGAAGAGGAAGGGGGTTGATGCTGTACAGACTCTGCCTTTGTGGTTTAGTTAATCCTGCTGTGATAAAGTCCCACATCTGAAGTAGTGGCTGTCAGCAGTTCCTCTGCAATAATGCACATTGAAAACCAGGTGAACAAAAGAATTACAAAGCCAGAAGGAAAATGTAAATGCAGAAATTTCAGTTGTAATATTGCATGTCAGGTTCATGAGAAAATTAAACCTTCCCTGTTCTCATGCCCACTGCTGATTTTCTACCTTCTGGAGACTTTCAGAGGAAACACAGTCCAGTACTGCGTGGAAAGAAGGGAGTTTGTCTCATTTCTGTGTCATGGGCTTCTGCCATGACCCCTGGCTTGTCATTCAGGCCCTCTTGCTGAGAAAAATGGTTAATTATCTTTAACCAGAATGAGATTTCAACAGCAGATTTGTGTCACAGGCTTCCTTATCCAGCAAATAACAAGCCTGTATATCCATGCTTAACCAGGATGCCATGAGATGCAACTGCTCAGCTGCTGCCAGGGGAGAGACATAGCACAAGTTCCTTTTATATGCACTTAAATACATCTCTGTACATTATATATATGGATCTCTCGCAGATATATGCCCATAAAAAAGTGTATTTTTCTTCTTCCATGAAACCTGAACTGATTTCTGAGACTGTAATCCTTTGTTCTGACTGTTTTGAGAGATGTTGACAATGAGATTTGAAAAGTCAGAAGCTTCATTCTTCTTGAGGAAAGCAGATGGCATTTTGGTCAAAGACATGGCAAGATCTTGTGACAAAAAATCTGAATTTTTATGCCATTACTTGAAGGTGCTGATCTTCAGTCTTCCTGAAAACTGCCACACAAACTGAGAAGAAAAGATCATGAACATTGATTTTAGAAAGCCCTTTGTATGAAACACCAGACTCAGCTGGCCCAGATGCAATCTTAAAAAGGGTCAGTACCATATCTCTTAGAAAATATTTGACCCAGTTCAATGACAGTTTAAAGAATTCAGAGGTAGGAACACATTAAAGAAAAAGGGTTTTCCCTGCTGCACTGAGTGAAAGGGTCTAACGTCATGGAGTAGCTAAGAATAGATGATTGCATTGTCCCTGCTGATCTTATCTTGGAAACCACATATGCCTGCAGTGGGAGATCTGTGACCTTTGCTAAACTTTGTCGTTCTCTCTTAAATGTAGCCTGAGACTAGCTACTACTCTGTCATATTTGTTAATATTGCACTCAATTCCCATCAAAAACTAAGTCTGTGTCAATGAAAAATATATTATTAACAGACAACAGGATCCTTGTGTTAAGTCTTGTAAAGGTTACAAATGCAGTCTTTGATAATCCAAGGACACTAAACTTTAAAAGGAAATGTGAGGGTTTGGATGAGTGTTGGCTTTGGACTGTCTGCCAGGTTTGTGTGCCCAGCACTGAGGACGTGCTTGCCAGCAAGTCTAGGCTGGGAGATGGTACCTGCAGCAGGAGATCATTTTGCCTAAACTGAAAAACATCTGAGATTTTTAGGAGTGCTGTGACTCCTCTGGGAAGAGAGGGAGCTGGGGGTATTCCCAAAGTGCTGCTTGCCCTCATGGATTTGAGCCTCATGGTAGAAAACCTTCAGTGCCTTATGGTTTCTAGTGGTCATAGTGACTGTGGGATAAAGTCTGCAGTGTCTCTAACTGGAGTTCAGGCACAGCTGGGCACTCTGTGCCTGGAAAAGGAGATTGCATATGATTAGCCTTTTTAAATTATATAGTGTGTTTCCTGGATAACGTGAAACATGAAACAAAATAAAAAAGAAATAGCAATACATATTGTTAAATTGACACTAGAGTTGACTCAGAGTAGAATTCACAACTGAAGGCTGTGATTTAAACATCTTCATGCTGTGGTTTCTCTGCTCAAAAGACTCTTTCTACCTTAACCAGAAAAAAAACAAAACCTGAATTGTATTATTTGTTTCTTTCACTGGAAGCACCTTTTTAAATTTATTTTAACCAGTTGGTGCCAGCTATTGCCCCTCTATAAGGATTGTGAAAGGCAATAAATATCTGCCATGCAGACAGCTAACTCAGCCACGGCTGCTGATTTATTTTAAACAACTGCTTTGATTTTTTTCTCCAAGATCTACTCTGTAGTAGGAGGTGACACTGTTGTCTTGTGCCATTAATGTTCTTCTCTCCCAGTGACACAGCCTGTTAATTAGAGAAAGGAGATAAATTCAGAGCCAGGTGGAAATCAACACATCTCGATTTTAAAAGATTATTTTCTTTGTTTCAGGCTTAAGCACCTTTATTTCAGTACAAAAATAAAAAGAAGTGTGTTTTTTATGATTTCTGATAGCCAAGTTTCAATATTACTAGTGTTACAGTAGTGTTTAAACCATCTGACCCTTCAATGCCTCTTGGTCATGTTATTTTCTAAATTCTTTTTCTGACTCAGAGATTTCTGCATGTTGCTTTACTTTCTTTCAGTTTTCATCACAATGATTGTTTCTAAAGCTGCCTGTTTTGTTTTTTTTTTTCATTCTTCCTCAGATTTTTTAGAAGTGCAGCAACAAATAATTTGATTTGACTTCAGTAGAAAACATAAAACTCTTCTGCAAGGTGCTTGAGGGTGCCTAGCTGTGTCAGAACCGAGAAATGTTATTTACTGCTCAGTGATCCTTTAGGCCAAGGGAAGATCCATCCCTTTAAAGCTATACCTGAGCAGTAGTGTGGGAGCTGTGATGGGAGGAGGAAATAGAGCAGCAGTGATCCAGAAATCATTGCTGCCCTGACTCATTCCTCCTTTTTGGTTTGCCTCAGAGCCAGAATTAGTTGACCTCTTGGTCAGAGCACAGAAAAGGGCGATTGCAAGTGGGAGAAGGCACAGAGAGAAGAATTCTTGACCTACTGTGAAGACTTGGTTGTGTGGATGATTTTCTTGGTGGGCTGTGTCCCATTTGACAAGTTCATTGTGCACACAGAGACTCTCCAAGCAGGCTTTGGGCACCTGAAGGAGTGCACAGCAATTCTTTGCTGGCTAATGCACACGGCAGACACCTGTTTAATGAGCTGGCAGGATAAGCATTAATATGCTCACCACAGTGCTCCTGTTGGCCAGGAGCTCATCAATCAGGCGGGGAGGGCTCATCTCCATTGCTCCCTGGAACAGCCTGGCCCCTGCTGCTGCCATCTTCTGATTGCCTGATTTTTTAATTAGGGTCTCATACCTTTTTGGTGTCAATACTTCTTCCCTCTTGAGTGCTAGCACTGCTAGCTAATTAGGTACTATTTTTCTGTCTTTGTTTTCACCTTTCTGGTCATGCATGGTTTTAATTCTTGGGTGTTCTCACCACGGGGGTGGACATACTCACTACCACCTCCCAACACTTTTGTTAGGGACACAGAACCAGGGTTATGCAGCTGTTCTGCACCAAGCTGGGTCTTGGTTCACAAACAGCTGAGTCCTTCAGCCAAAGGCAATCAGAGAATCAGGGAAAAAAGGGAAAACTGGACACTTGTAAGTTAGAATAGGTAAATTTCTAGAAAATCTTCTACTAGCCCTCCAGGGTGCAGCAGATTTGGATAACTGAAAGACAGTAGGTTTAGAGTAGATATTACTCTAAGGGTGGAGAGGCACTCAAACAGGTTGCCCAGAAAATCTGCAGATTCCCTATCCCTGGGAGTATTCAAGGCCAGATTTGATGGGGCTTTGAGCACTCTGGCCTAGTAGAAAGTGTCCCTACCCATGGCAGGAGTTTGGAGCTGGATGCTCTTTAAAGTCCATTTTAACCCAAGCCATTCTAAGATTCTATGAGTCTATACATCTATGATTTTATGTTACAGTATTTAAGAATATGTTATGGACAGATTTATAACCTGCTACTCTTGGAGGTGGAGAAGACAATAGCTAGTGGGTGAACTCTAATTTATTTTAACTTTTTGTGTACACTGCTTTATGGTCCATTTTTGCCATGATCAATTTGCTTATTTGCTAATAGACTGCTTTTAGGGTTGTATTGGTATAGCCTGTGACCCATTTGAGCTGTTTCTGTCACTGAGAACTCTTTGAAATCGAACCTTATAGACTTGAGGACTGGTTTCCAGTTGAAAAGGTAATGTTGCTCCTTTCTCCTATACCATCTGTCATCTTGACAGCAATCTAAAACGCTCTTTGTGTTACACTTGGAGTAAATAGTATGGATCTGATAGCTGTGTGCATGAATCCCTGCTGCTTTGCTGACTTGGATTTATGCTTGGAGTTACTGAATTGACTGCCTAAGATGACATCTGATTTGTTCTTTGAGATTATACTGTAAAAAACAAACAGAACTTGTCTCCAGCTGAAGGGTGATCTCTGAATCTGTGCCTCCCACCTCTTCCTCTCTGTGTTTTTGGATCAACATGTATTAGGTGGGAATGGGCTCACACTGTAATGTGTTGAGCAACTATGCAGATATGATGCCTGGCAAAACAGCAGGCCCAATTGCACCCTTATCTTCTTTTTAATTTCTTTTTTTTTTTTTTTTAATTTAATTTTATTCTGACCCCTGGACCTTGATGTGACCAGTGACTTAGTGCCTGATTATTGGCTGTTTCTATGGCTATTTTAGTCTAGAAAGCTGTCATGGGGTGGCTTTACCTTTAAGGTGGTTTTGAGAGCTAAGGAAGTTGAAACTGCTGGTGGCTGATGGGAGTCTTTCCTCCTGACCAATTATCAGTCATTTCTAAAATTGACAGCAGTTTTGACCATTAAAACGTGGAGTCAACCTGTGAACACCTCCTTAAGATGTAAAGTCAGAGTACTCTGGTTCTCTTTTGTTTCGGGCTTCTGAGAAGATAACAAGGCTCTGTCTTGGCCTCCTCCTCTCCAGGCCGGACAGAGCTGCAGAGGACGAAGAGGGGGCGGGGGAAGGAAAGGAGATGGAGCTGGCCAGCCGGGCTTAGTTTTCAGTTTCTGCTGCTGGACTGAAACCTGACACCATGAACCCTTGCAGCTTTTCTAAGACTTTAATTCTTTTACTACATGGATAAAACGTACAGATTACTCCTTTTTCCCAGAAAGACCGAGAAAGACAGACAATCAATATGAAGAAGACATCATAAAACGACCAAAACAGTGAGGAAAAGAGTTAAGTTTTAAATGGGGAAGAGAGAATAAGGAGATGCTTTACAAGCTGAAATACCTTTCTGTTAAAGCTATGGAGATGGACATTAGTAGTTTAAAAAGACTCCTTTAATTCATGACAGAGTATATGGGGAGGAATGGAGTGTTCAAAGTTTGGATTTTGAGCAAAGAGTGGAGTAATTGTGATACAGTGAGGTGCTGGAACTGAGTGAAGCGAAGACTTGAGGCCGCTTGAGGCAATGAGAAAACTGTTTCCAGAGAAGCTCACAGAGACAGATGAAGAGGACTTTTGCTTTTGAATAACTCATCCTTAAAATGACATCCCTAGACTCATGGCCCATACACACCTCAGAGTGATATGAAATGGGAGGGTAAATCTGATGACAGATTTCCGGGCAGCTGGCATCAGAGCAATAGAAAACCATAACAGAAATAGTTTTCTTGTGAGAAACTCCATAGGTTAGCAGAAGGAGACTTCTGTTTCTCTACAAAGATTGATAAAAACACTGTAGCAGGAATTGGGACTGTTTTTAACCACCAAAGTTCTAAAGTTTTTTGTCTCTATGTTCACACGTGTACAAAGGAATGGTCAAGTAGTGGGGGATAAAAGGGTTTTCTGGAAGTGTTTTCTGGTGTTCTTATTCTTGTAGTTTGTTAATAAACTTTCTTTATTCCTTTTTAAGTTTTAAGCCTGTTTTGCTCTTGTTCTAATCCATATCTCACAGCAAGAAATAAGTAATTTTTTAGTTACTGGTTTAAAACCACGACAAAACCTATGCCCAGTGTAGCATGAATTAAAGAGGAACAGGGTCCACACTATCATAGAACAATTTGGTTGGAAGGGACTTCAAAAATCATGTAATTCCAACCCCACTGCCATGGGCAGGGAAAGCTTCAATCCCCATGGTATGGAGATTGGAATTAGAGCTGCTACAGTGCTGTCAGAGTGGGACTCTTGGCTTCCAGAGAACAGCCTGTACCAGCTCCAAAGCAGGAGCTCCAATGCCAAGGAACACCGTTTTCATAGTAGGAAACTGATGTTTCAATACTTGTAACCATATTTCTGCATGTTAGAATTGGAAACCAAATTTTGTGGCTTCAGATGAGTCTGGTGAGTAGGCAAAAGGTTTAGAGCTGCCACATTGAGCTAAAATTCAAACTTTTTCATTGCTGTCCTGAGTCAACAAGTCTTAACAGGAGTGGAGGACTCAGAGTAGTAAAATGGGAAGCAGAGTTTCTACATAACAGACTAGAGATCTGATGATTTGAAAAATATTGAGACAGCACTTTTTTTTCCAAAGGAGTGAGGAGGATGCACTTAAACATTGAAGTTCTTGCTGACTTCCCTCTTAATGCCCTGGTCTGACACCACACACATCCCAGGCTGTGTCAGGAGCTCCCTGTAGGAAAGCAGGAGCCTTCCTGCAGGCAGAGACCTTCTGTGAAACTAATCAAGGTGAGATAATTCACCTTTTGGGTAATTCAGGGACTGTTCTGCAGGTTCTGCTTGGGTGCAAAGAGGCAGCTGGACTTTAGTTGTGTAGAGGTAATTTGATCTTCCATTAATGAAATACCTCCATAATCCTGGAGGCAGAATGTAGGCATGAACCAGGCTTGGTGGAGCTGCCCTAGGACTGTTGGACAGCATTTATGATCTCTGTGTTAGACTTTGTGAAACTGAGATTTTTTTTGTTTGTTGAGAACAGGACACAAGATTGTTGAAGATCGGAGAAATGCAGATTAAACCGGACTTTTCTAACATGAAAGATACATTCTGAAAGGGGTGAAAAAGGCTACTGCTATGTGGTGCACCCTGCAAAAGCATTCACAGATGGGATATTTTGATGAAGCAGCTGTCCTGTCCAAATGTAGCTGAAGCAGTTGGTTAGTTCCCACTGAGACCAGAGACACACTTGGCAGGATTCTAGCAAAATGTTAATGTATTGTGAATGTATCTGCCAGCCAGCCATTTGAACTGTCACCGTTCTTTGCTACAGGCTGCAGCACAGCAAGGGCAGGGCCATGGGCACTGAATTTCAAGGCATTTGTCAGAGCTGTCGTCTTGGTGCTGTCTCAAAGCAGAATGCAGCCAGCAGCCAAATTCTGTTCCAAGGGAACATCCAACTGCATTAGTGTCAGCCTCTTTGCAGCATTGCAGGCTGGCTGTGCCTGTCCCTGGGTCATTCATTGTCTGAGGAGAAGGCTTGCTCACGGGGGAGCAGGGAAACCTGATGATTCCTATTTATTTATCTGTTGTCTTTTTTTTTTTTTTTTTTTTTTTTAAGTTTTAAGCAAGTTGTAAATCAGGAAGTTGTACTTTCTGAGCAGCAGTGATTCGGAAGAGAGAAGCAGCACAGTGTTAGACAGACTTCACTGGCTTGTGCTGTATAGCTATTAAAAGACTGGATCACAGCAGGAACTTGGGCACGGTGAACGGATGCATCTCGGAGGGGTGGAGGGGACTGTGCATCCCTAAAATAGGCACAGCATTTGATGCAGCTCTTCATGACACCCAAATTAGAATAGTGGTGGGTGTGTGCCTGACAGGTTGTCCCTGCTGAAGATGTTACTGTACCACTGTCAACCACAAAGATTGAAAATAGGTAGAAAACCTGGAGGATAATTGTATTTTTAAGATATGGCTGGAATGGCTTAAAGCCTAAGAGAAGACCACTCAGGTCAGGTGGTGTGGTGTGCTGCAGGTGTCCAGATTTGCTGGCACTTCCAAAGGGTGAATCCTCTGTTGAAATTTTACAGAAGTCCAGGTATACAACGTCTCCAGTTGAAGTCCATAGTTTACCCTAATCCATGCTGTATCCTGCAGTGTTCTACAAGGAATTTCAACATTTAGTTTTGGTATGAACAGTTCCCACTGTTCCCTGAAATGAGGTTAACCTTGATGCATAAATCCATGCTCATTTTATCTGAGCTCTCTCAAGCAGCATTGCTGCATGGCACCATAGCATTTTTTAAGTACTTGCCAAGAATGATTGCAATAATGATGCTGACTGCTGCTCTAACAGGTAAAGAAAGCATGTTTTGTTGTTATTACTGTGGATATTGCTTCAAAGGTAGCATATCTAGGGTGAAGCAAACGTGGGCAGAAGAGCAGAGGCTTTGCAGAGATTGAGCAGTTGAATTTTGATAGAATAATTGCTTACCTTTTCTAAAAATGAGACTTATACATATGTATTAGGATTGAAGAATCCATTTGTTGGAAGTACATTCAGGAAACTGAAATTACTGCAATACTAAGGTTAACATATCTTCAGCTGTTACTAGTGCCAATATAACTAACCTCTTCTTTAAATAATGTTTGAATATAATTAAACAACAGCACAGTGTAAACTTAATGGTGAATTTATCATTGAGAAAACTTTCATTTCCTTGAAGGACAAGAGCAGAGATAGGAAGAATAAAAAATATATAAGTCCTCTGAGATTATGTGAGTGTATCAATCTGTTTATTGCCTACCATACCTCCTTTTCTGAAACAACAGCACCAGAAGAGTGTTTTCATTCCTGTCCCTAAACACAATGAGCATCATTAAATAGTTCCGTGTAGTTAATAAAGAAGGTAACTTAATCCTTCTGTATCTTCAAAAAAAAAATCCTTCCAGTGTCATATGAATTGCCAGTAAAATATGGAATGAAAACCAATAGGCACAAAACATGAAAAGTTAGGTCATGCAGCTTTTGAGATAGAAGTAGTAGAACAGGAAAAATAAAAATCTGTGTCTTCAGTTTTAAAAGAGCCTCTCAAATTCCTTTTTTGTGAGTTTGTTGCAGAGAAAACACCTCTCTGAAGGTCAAAATACTGTGAGTTTCAGGGTATCTGTTTAGAAACATAAACAAATATTTATTTTAAAATAAAACATGGATCTTCTTTGACACAAAGTTATCAAATGTGCTGTATGTTTGGATTTGATTTTCAATTGAATCAGGTTCAGTTTACGTTATTACAATGTTTATCAAGTGTGTGTTTCCATGAAATGTCTTGTGTTTTTAATGAAGAAGATAGATAGGTAATACACTCCCAGGAAGCTCCCTGTGGTGAAACAGAGTGGGATGTCATGAGAATGATTCAGGATAGAACAGAAAAGAAAAGAAAGGCAGGCTCTGATCTGTGAGAGCAAAACTTTGGGGAAGGAGATAAAGAGGTGATACAGGCAAAAGGAAGATCATAAAAAGTCATTAAACGGTTTGGATGACAAATATTAAGCTTTGGTTAGGAGAGATTATTCTTACCTAAATTATTATTCCAAAACCAGTGAGCTGAGATTTAAAACCCCAGAAAGAAGCAAAGCTTGCAGTAGCTGCAGTGATGGAGAACACCTGGACAAATCCTTATGATGGAAGATCCATGTTGCCAGATACTGCAAAATAATCAGAGAATTTCTGATTGCTTCAGACAATCATATGTCTCAGACACTTGGAAGCTCTCTGAACATGCCTAAGACACTTGGAAAGCAACACAGAGGATATTCCACCATGGTTGTGGAAGAAAAAGGATAAATAACAGACATTATTAGGGAAGAAAAGGCCATTAATGGATGAATGTAAATTTTATGCACAGAAGGTTGTAAATTAATCCGCCAGACATGAATGAAAAATGTACCTCTTGTTAGATTTGGCTATTGGATAGTCCCATGGAGATGTGACACCAAAACTGGGCAAAGGCCAATTCAGTTTTTGGGAGCTGGCAGGTTTGGAAGACAGAAACAAATGCTGAGTGATTGCTTGTCATCCAAGCCCAAACACTTTAAAGGGGTGAAAGGAGGGCAGATCCTGGAGGGGCATGACCAGTGGTGATGTCTACAAGAAGACACAGGAGCTACAACCCAAAATAACCGAATGATGGCCCAGTGCAGTAGCTTAAAGAATTGTCACAACAGGCAAATAAGACCCATTCACCAGCAAAGAGACCCATGAGGATGATTGTCAATAGCAGCAGAAGGAACCAGACTACAAAAGTGCTGCTGCTTTGCTAAATAAAACAGTTTAGACATTGATCTCCAGCCCAGAGGTCAAATGCCAAGGGGTTGCTCCTTCTTCCCTCAGCTCACACTGCCTTCAGGGAATGGTCCCTGGCAAGTGCTTGTCCTAAACCTGTCTGAAAAGCTGCTAATTGGCGTTCTAAATACACCACAGGAAGCTTGTGCTAACAATTAAAAGCCAAGAATTACAGTTAACATTTAAGTCCATATTTTTATGTACTAACACACCTCACCCAATGAAGCAGGACATTGAGGACATTAAAAATGCAAAACAGGCTGTGCCATCAAAGTTTGAATGTAGGAGGAAGGGCTCATACATTCAAAGACAGGGGATGAGGAGGAGCATGTTCCTGCTGTACCTAAGAGACAGGCATGAATACAACAGACATTGAATAAGGAGAAGAGAATTAGGCTGAAAATGAGCCATTCAGAAACTCTGGAGTGATGGGGTCAAGAGGGCAAGCCAAAGAGATAGAGATCAAGGACAGGGGAGACAGCTCTGAATCAGCAGCTCTGCAAGGAAATCAAGTGAATTTCTCTCTTATGGCCTGGGGTCCTTCTATATCATTTCTCTGCAGTGCTAGCAGCAGCAATATTTGCTGTAGCAGATGTGGATTTAATTAATGTGCAGCTTATTTCTTTCTCTGGGTCACTCTGAAACCTCAAATGGAGGGCACAAGTGTGTGTGGGGAATTGCTTGCAAATTCTGATGGGGCAAGGGGAGACTGTAGGGTCAGTCGTGGGGTGAAGGGAGCAGCGAGTGGTGCCTCTCACCCTCATCTCCCTGCTGAGGTCAACAGTAGGAGTGAGACATGGTTGTTCTTTTCTGAAATTGGAGCTCTGGACACCGTGACCATCACAGTCTTGAGGGACTTTTACAGCAGCTCATTAACTTTCAGACTGTTATGTTTGCATGGCTGTGTAGGTCACTACAGGATTTATTTTCCCCTCAATTTTCCTGAACCCACAGAAGTCCACTTCCTTGGGAGGTGTTTCCCTAGAGAGGGCTCTGTGATAGGAAAGAGATCTCACAGAAAAGGATTGAAGGGATGGTGTCAGCAGGAAAGGTCTGGAGTTTTTTCTGCATATCTTCCTCTTGCATCTCACAGACATTTTGACAAAACTGCCACAACTGGCATCTAAAAATATGATTTAAAAAATACTGAAAAGTTAAGAGCCTGGGGGAAAATACTAAAATTTTTCAAATTTTGTGGGAGTAAAAGGTAAATTTTTAGAGCCACATGAAAATTCTTATTTTGACAGATAGACATATTTCTGTTGAATGGGATTGCAAGAAAAATTAATGGAAAAGTTCACTCTGTGGGAAAGGTTGGAGTGCACAGTGAGGTTATAATAAGTATTTCTATTTGAATGCCCTTCCTGCAGGGTCAGTGTCTGATCTCCATTGCGAAGAAACTGTGGGGGCAATTCCATATCAGAAAGGCTGAAGCAGAGGTAGCTGGGCTTTCTCAAAAGGGGGTGAACCTTTCCAACATGTTTTTGGCTGTTGCAAGATTGATGGAGCATGGTCAGTTCATGTGTCACTGAATGGAAAATGACAGCAGCACTGCAGAACTGCTGATCAGGTGGATGAGAATAGACTGGCCAAGTAATATTGTAGAATAGTTGGAAACGTTGGTAAAGAGGGGACAATTAAGGATTAAGGCTTAAGTGAGTCTGCAGAGGCAATATCAGTGATCTGATTGTTCTGCTTGTTTTTGTCTGCACTCTTGACATCATTTTGCAGCTCACATTCCTTGCTGAGCCTACTTCTGCTCCAAAACCCTTCCATGATGACTCCAGACTTTGGCCACGACCTATAGATGTGTGTGCTATCCCAGATCTATAGGTTCCTAATCTGACACGGTGGAAAGGAAGCTTTGCAAAGTCCATTTCCAAACTCCCATGTGAGGCTCCAAAGAGTGACTGATTACCTTCCATTGCCAGTAACTTCATAAGGCACATTCTGCTGTAGCTGGTTGGCATAGTAATTAGTTGGACTGAATTTGGCTTGGCTGATTTATAATAGAAGACAATAAAGTATTTTGGCTCCAGCTAAGGGGTCATTAGTTTTTTTAATTCCCGAGGCAATGCAGAGCTGTCTCTGATAACTGATTTCTTGCTCCCTCTTTCCTTCTCTTTCGAAATATCTCATTTGTTAAGTGGCTGCCCCACTCTTGAAGCTCAGCCAGGTAGCAACAGAGAGTTTATATTGAAGTGTTCATATTAAAAGAAAGTGCTCAGAGTTAAAAGCATTGCCAAGGGCTTGTTCAAATTCAACTTTAGGAGGTTGATTTCTCATGGAGGATGGGTTGTCCCCCATTCAGAAATGAACATTTATGAAACCCAAAAATGTCTAGTGTCAGGATAGAGAAAGTCAGTCTTACTTCATAGCTAGAAATGAACTGTGTTCATTCGTAAAGACTTTGGGGACATGGTTTAATGCTGGTCTTGGCAGTTCTGGGTCAACAGTTGGACTCAATGATCTTAAAGGTCTTTTTCAACTTAAATGATTCTATGATTCTAAAAGTAATCTTTATAATGAGGCCATTCATTTATATTATGATTCTGCTATGGAAACTCCTCTTTAAGGTTGGAAAATATTTTATATAGAGAAAGATGAATTACCAAGATAGTCAGCCCTCCAGGCACAGAATTCCTTTAAAAAAGTGACTAAACATAAATATGTGCCAACGAGTTTCCTGATGAGCTGTGAGGATACAAGTGGATAGAGGGGTTGGAATGAGACACTGGACTCACCATAAAGATGAGGCTTTTTATGGCTCAGGAAGAACCCTTAGGGATGTCTTCAGGGCATCACCCACACCCTGGGAAAGGGGTCCACACCTTTCTGTCAGTTGTAATAACACTAAAGTGACCCAGGAGTGTGCTGTACAACCTGCTTGATCTTTGACAGTGCAAAGTTGCTTTTCCTCCTCACTGGCAAAAGTGCTGTCAGTCCTGGAGGATCAGATCAGGGAAGACGCCACAGAACAAAAAGGGCCACATCCCTTTATTCCAAAAAAGCCTTTTTACACAACCAGTTGTCTTAAGAGGAAGTTCAAACACGCCTTCAGTGTTCCATCCTCTTTTGTGAATGGTTCATTCAGAACTCGTTTTTTGCAGTAGATGCATCAGCCCTGTTTATTCACTCCATGTGTTAAGTATCAACCATTCACTAGACCCTCATAGTCAATCTCTGCAAGATCAAAGGTTCTACTGGCCCTGGGTTTAAAGTGGATATCCAAGGGAGAATAAAAAGGGATGAGTATCCTCATGAAGTTCTTCCCTGAGGTTTCTCTCCCACTGTTGTACTACTTTCCCCTTCAGAGAGTCACAATTCCCCTTCCTGAGTCACAATTTGTTGCTCTACCTCCTCAGTGCATTTCTCTTCAATGCACTTACCTCACTTTAACACTATTCAAACTTCTGCATTCAAAATTACTCATTCTTTCTCTACAGTGTCCCTGTTCAGTCCTAATTCAACACTATCCCACAAAAAAAAAACCAAAAAACCCCCAAACACCAAACCAAGCCCTCAAACAAACTCCTCCCAGAAAGCTACAAACCAAAACCCCAAACCTAGAAGTCTTTGTACAGACACAGTAAAAACATCTTTCCTAACTGAAATCCATAAAAACCTGGATTATTTCAACCCAGGAGGGATTTTCATGGAAAAAAGAAATCTTTAGAGCTGTAGGTGTTTTAAATCAACACCTTGGCACCTTCCAGGAGTTGTCTACCTAAGGGGTAGGAAGTGATATATTATAAAGTGTCTATTGATGCTGTGTTCTGTATCCCCTCTCCACCTCTTGGAAGTGGAGGGCAAATAGTGGCCAGGCTGGTGGTGAGAAAGGAGAGGGATGTTCCCTTAGGTCTCCCCATGGGACTGTTTTAGAAAATAGTAAAGAGTAAGAAGAAACAAATATTTTCCATCACAGAGAAAGTCTGGAAGAGGCTCCAGCACCACTCAGCTGCAAACCAAGAAAGCAAAGGTTGGTGAAGCTTTGTATGTTCCATTCTCAATTAGTCCTACATGGCCAGAGATACCAAGGGAGATGGGATAAAATTTCTTAATTGATGAGGAACTGTGGCAATAGCAGATTACTTTTGTGGGATCAGATAGAATTATACCTTTCTGTCAAGTTTTACCAGTTTGACAAGCAAATATTATGAGTGAGAAGGAGATAGTGGTAACATCTGATTGACTCCATGTCTTTTTTGACTGAAGAACTTGATTCCAGTGGAAGAGATTTTTATCTTGGAGAAAAGTATCAAGTAATCAAATGGGCTAAAACAAAATTGGCATCTCTAAAATCCTTCTCCATTTTATTTCAAAGATTTTATAACATTATAGCATTCTCAAGTGTTTTTAAATAGTTGCTTAGCTTTCACTCTCTTGAGAGCTCTTCTATTGCTTCTCACCATCTTTCTAAACTCAAGCCTCTAGCATTTGGGATCCTGTGGTACTGTTCCAAAACAAAAGCATCCATACAAGCTGGTTTCACTCCATTAGCTTGGAGATGTTTTCCACCTGCTTTGCACCTTTTCCAGCCTTACCATCTCTTCCATACTGTGTTGTTAGTTTGTGTGTCTCTGGGGTTGTTTTCTGTGCCTTTGAAATTGATCCAACTTCCTGAGATTTGTTGTCACATCACAGGATGAAGCAAAATGCTCAAGAGACCAGCAAAGGCAGAATGAAACTTTCACATCCCGTTTGGTCACTGTTCCTTACTGAGCTGCTTGGTCCTCCCCTGAGTTGGAGTACCACCAGTGTGGAACAGTGACTTTTCCTTTGTGGACTCTGAAATTGTAAGGGACTAACTGTATCAGCTAAATGTTCACAAGCCCATGGAGCCTGGTGGGATTTGTCCCAGAGTTTTGAGGGAGCTAGAAAATGTTATGGCAGGAGCCATCTCTTTCATCTACAAAAGATCTGGGGAGTCTGGAGAGTCCCTGTTGACTGGACACTTGCCAGTACCATTCCAATCTAAAAAAAAAAAGCATGAGGAAAGACCCAGGGAACTACAGATGGGCTTTTCTAATCTCAGTTCCTGTAAAAAATTATGTAGTAGATGGTACTGAGTACAGTTGAGAGGCATTTAAAGAATAATACAGTCATCAGGCACAGTCAACATGGGTTTGTAAAAGAAAATTTATTTTAAAATAATTTGGTATCTTTCTATGTTAGAGTCACCATCCAGGTGGTTGAAGGGAAGGTGGTGTTTTTGGGTTTTAGTGAAGCTTTTGATGCTGTCACTCACAGCATCCTTGTGGATGAGCTGTCCAGCTGTGGGATGAGTGGGTTCATGGAGAACTGGATGAAGGGCAGAGCTCAGAGGGTTGTGGTGAATGTGGCTACGTCTGGCTGGAGACTGGGCACCAGAGGTGTTTCTCTGAGTTCAAGCCTAGGTCCAGTCCTGTTCAGTGTAGCTATCAATGATCCTCATGCAGGAGTTGGATGTGTCATTAACAAGTTTGTCTCCTCTCCTTGATTACATATAAAGGAAG
The DNA here is from genome assembly GCF_030490865.1 of Poecile atricapillus. Classification (NCBI taxonomy): domain Eukaryota; kingdom Metazoa; phylum Chordata; class Aves; order Passeriformes; family Paridae; genus Poecile; species Poecile atricapillus. The sequence continues at coordinate 148,458,040 of NC_081250.1, read as the reverse complement.
AAAGTATATGGATAGTTAAGTGGCTAAGATTGGTGATCTACAAATCTACAGGAAGGTGGTGAATCACATGTTGCTATTTTCTGACCTCTGAGGTGTCTACTATATTGAATAAACTAATACTTCAACTGTGCCAACACCTGGTTGTCCAATCACACAGTAAATTTGAATTTGAATTACTCTCTTTGCTCTGCTTTGCTTCATTGAATTGCAAATGATCACATAGCTGTAAAAGGTATCTGGTGGAGGTGTTGCTTGATTCTTTATAGTTTTCAAACTAGTGATGTTAGTTCTATATTCAGTACACTCTCAGGAACAGGCTCTGGAAGATTTTGTCAGCCTTTACAGTGAGTCAAAGTTATTGAGGGTGAATTCAATGAGAACTGATGAGACCAGCACATATCTGAAGTCTGGGCTGCAGCTGTGGTGGTAGGTTTTTTGGAGATCTGTTTCTTGATCATTTTTAAGAGCAATACACCTTCACTAAGCCAAATACTTTGGAATGTGGCTTTAACTCTGTAAAAGAACAATGAAGAGTCTGTAAAAAAAAGTAAAAAAAAAAAGTCTTAATATGCTTCTTGTATTCTCTGGCAAAGGCATCAAGACAACCTTCTATTTCTGGCATCTGTATTTACTGAAGAGTAGTACGAAGCTGTAATTCTTGAATTGAGAGTTTTACGTATTTTCTTTTTCTGTTTTTTTCTTTTCCTTAGTTTTCTAGAAGATATCAAATACTCTCTCAGTTTGCTAAGCCCATCATGCAGGGCTTAGCCCAGGAACTAATTTGCCTATCAGTCACTCAGCCAGCTCTATATTTGTGGTTTCAATGGAGACTTGATTGCATAGACTCAGTGTGGGGTAGATGGTGTCTGGCTTTCACTGATATACTTGGAAGGATTCTGTATGTGCAAGTATATTCAGTGGGTGATGAAGTGAAAATGCATGATTTAATTCCATCCTTGTTTGATTCAATGTTTGAGTAAAATGGTAGGAAGTGTTGACTGCAGATCAACATGAGCTTTGCTATCCTGGAAAATTCCATGGGGAGAGCATCCATTTGTTTGTCCTACTCTGTTTCATTGGGCATAGAAGGACTTTATTACAACAGTAACTGTGGTTTTATGTTAAAAAAAACCCACAACTTATTCCCTTCTCTAGAAATCAATGCTCAAAATTATTTTAGAGGAGAAAGTGTGGCAGTGGGATTCTGCATACAGGGTTTATTGCCTAACCATAAACAACAGACCTTGTTAGCTTTTCCCAATGGAGTGGAAACTTGATCTGTTGAATGCCTACTAAGGTTTAGACTGAACCAGTCTGCCTGAAAATGGCAGAGTTTGGACATACTTGGTAGTAAAACAAGATAGTGTGTTATACTACTACACATTCCTTTGCTTTTAGCATCATTCTGGATATTTTGGGGTTAAGTTTTTGTCTTTTGTTTTTAAAATGACTAAAAGGGAATTCTCTAGAGAGCCAACCTCACTCCACATGACTCCTATTTATCAAGAAATTTGGGTGTTTTCCTATGTCCTGCAAAACAAAAATTTTCCTTGGAGGGAAAAACTTCAAGGTTAATTGGAAAAGCATAAAGTGTGACAATAGCCCATGTGACATAGACTTGTTAAAGACTGTCATGGCAAAGTGGATTACTCTTGCGTTTTCTGTGGCTTAGGAAGGAAAAAAGTTGGGAAGATGTGAAGTCTCTGATCCATGAACAGTGGGGTTATAAAGGTTCATCACACATATTTAACCCAACTCTTTCCAAACGGCAGATGGCAGAATTTTCCACCATATGTGTTTTAGAGTCCAGTTTCCTGCAATTCTCCAAGTCTTGCTTTTAGGATTCAGGTGTTAAGTACTATGCTTTTTCTTCAAAACCTGTGATGTTTGTGAAGTGCTTGATGGAAAAGGAGGTATTTGAAGGAAAATAATAAGGTATCCCACTGCATGCTTCTGGAAGTTTCCTTGAAGGCAGGAACTCGATGGCAAGATGAGAAAACAACATTTGAAAATGTTAGTAATTCTCACTAGCTCTGAAGGAGGGGTGAAGTGAGGGAAGTGCACAAAGTGAGGTGAGGTTACTGCTCAAACTGGTTTTGGCAAAGGAGGACAGGTAAGGGGTTACTGAGACAGAAAATAAACCCATGGCAGGCTGGGAAAATGGCCTTAGAAATCTCATGCCAAGCAGGCAATGAACATGGCAGGACCAGGGAAAAGCTGTTCCTGGTCAGAGACTGATCAGGGGAGACAGGGGATGAGCTTTAGGTATGTGCAGAGATAGCAAAATTCCTCTGCAATTAACCTTCCACCATACAGACTACATGTAAGGACCTAAATATTTGCATTTGATTTTAAGACCTTGCAAGATTAACCCTTGTGTCTCAAGCAGAAAAATTATTAAATCTGTATTGATGAAGAAAGCAAAGGAGGTCAAACTTTTAGGGGGAATTTTCCCATAATTCAGCAGAAGCTTTAGGGCTGTTCATGTGTATTGCCACACTTAATTTAATATAAAGCAATACGTACAGAAAAACTGTTTCTAAATGTATTTTATGGTTTTCAGTTTTTACAAAAAAGTTTTTTGAAGGGATTTTAAAAACAAACAAAAAAAATCTTTAAATGTTTTCAAACATGAGATTTGTAATTAAAAACAGGAAAAACCAAACAACCCCCCTAATTCCCATATAGTCAAACACAGGCTTTTACAATAACTTTGTTCCTACCAGTTTAAATCAACAGTAATTTGATTTGAGGAGAGCATGCAAAAGGAAAAGAAAAATGTTGGGTTTCACGGATCATTGTGTAGAAGTCATGGAGTTCAGGGCACTAGGTTCAGGGTAAGGATCTTCTAATCAGTCAATAGAAGTGCTCTATATGTCAGGAAAATAAAAATACCTCGATACTTCTATTTGTTTCAAAGCAACTGGAACCAGACTATAACAATACATGTTATAGAAGAAAAAACTAAAAGTGATGGTTGTGGGGTTGCAAATAATTCCGTGTAAAGATCTCATTTAAAGACAGAAAACCAAGATGACCTTCCCAAATAACATTCCTCTGATAGCTGAAATGCCTATGTGAAAGATCCATAATGATTCTTTGAATGTATTTTCAAGCATGACACTGTTGAGGCATTAAGTCCCTTAAAAAGGATCTCAGGATTGAGAATGCAACTCCAAAAGTGTTTAATAGCTTTTTTTATTATACCCCTTGCACACTGGCTGGCAAAACTCTCCCAGATGGATTGTGTTCAAAGCTGCCACAGGCACATTTTGCAATTTAGCAGTGGCCTGAGCTGTACTGAACAGTTTCCTCTGCTGTTGGCAGTGTTAAATGCTCTGCCATTACTCTGAAAAAGCAGCTTTGTCTCTGAGATGATCAGGACAATCTCATTTTTGTAATGGGAATATGTTTACAATCACTTTGTTTTTCTTATCTCTGGCTAGTGTTGTGTTGTACTGATAGTGGTGTTAGCACTGACTTGGGAAGAATGCAGAAAGCTCTGGGACAAAGGCAGTCAGTTGTCTGTGCAGAGTGAGTTAGCTCAGGAAAGATAAACCCAGGCAAGGATCCTGGTCCTGGCTCTGCTGGAAGAACTGATTATGCCTGATATTTGAAAATCAGTCCTCTGGGTTGCAAACCTTTTCAGGAAAGCATTTACAGGCTTCCATGAGGCTGAACACAGGAGTCAGCTGCTGGAGAACTTTTGATAACAGAAGCAGGTGAATTTTAACATTTTCCCCTTTCCCTTCCTCCTTTTCCTTTGCTATTCCATAAGAATTTGCTCTGGGAATACTGACCAGTCTCCTCCTTATCGAACTTCAGATGTAACAATACTGATGTACTTGGGAGACTGTCTGCACCAAGGACACTCTGCTGCAGGTGATCTTTGCCAGCTCTCACTGACCTTTTGATAGGCTTGGTTTTGTGCTCTCACAGCATGGCTCCAGAAATTGCAAGTGCTTATCCACCGTAAGAAAGATCAAAATGCTTGCAAGTCTTCACTCTTAATATGATTTCAGAATCTTTATGAGAAGACTATGTGAAGCATAATTAGTGATAAATATTTTTTGCAGACAGAATGTGGAGAAAACAGCATGAGGAAAATATTGTGGCAGGGTTTGCATTCTGTTACTGTGAAAACTGCATTTTTAAATGGGAATTTTAAAATTAAGATTATATTATCTACCCATTTTATTTGGAACTTTTGACACTTCTAATTAAAAAAAATCTTAAATTTTTTGTCTTTGATATTTCCCTGATCTGCTTCTCTGCCACACACCTCTGAAACCCTAACACATATAGGTTTGTATTGTCTCAAACATTTGTACTTATATGCATTTTGTCTCTAGAAAATAATTGTAAAATATATATAGGGATTGAATATACCTACTGAAGTAGAGGTGCCAATGAATAACCCAGATAACCTGAGCAGTTAAAAACATTAAAATCATAGAAAGACTTGCACTGGAAGGAATCTTAAAGATTATCTTGTTCCAACCCCCCTGCAATGGGCAGGGAACCTTCCACAGAACAGGTTGCTCAGAGCCTTGTCCAGCCTGGCCTGGAGGATTTCTAGGGATGGGGCATCCACAGCTTCTCATGGCAGCTTTAGGAAAAGGGATTCTGATCTTTCCTGATGGTGGAACTGCAAACATGAGGAATGATTCTTGTCACTTCAGGCTCTGGTGTGATAAAAGCAGAGAAGCAGACACAGGAGATGCTGATGAAGAGAGATCATCAGACTTCTCTCCTGTTTATTATTCCATGGCTGGAAGATGGCTCTTCCCTTGCCTACCTTGGAATATCCTGATTCTCCTTTTCCATCATATCCTAAATCCTTTGCTCATGGAAGATGATTGCTTTAATCTCTGTGGTATGTGGCTCCCCAGGTTTGTTTCAGACAATATCCTGTGACTTTTGTGAGCTTCCACTTTGGATACCTCCTTGTGTTCACTTGTGGCACCTTTATTTTCATATCTGCTGATGAAATGTGTTGTCTGGAAGGTTCCTTAGGGAGTTTTCCATTCCCTCCTTCTCATCTCACATTTTATTGCTGTTTTCTCTGCCCAATGAAATTTGATACCCAAGGACATCCAGTTGTCTGTGTTAATTTATTGTCTCTCAGCCCTGAATATCCCAACAGCACCACAGACTGTATTAGCAACTTTCAACAACCTGGGAATTAAACTTGAGTTCTTAGAATTTCCATGAGTGCTTAACCATGTTATCTAACAAGTGGGTAAGAAAAATTTTTACATTTTACCAAGATCACACTGCTGATCAGTTTTGTTTTTCTGCAGTGCTGAAGGCTTAGCACAACTGTGGTACTGTACAGCTTTCCAGACTGGCTTGCAGGCCATACTTGTAATAGGGATGCATTTGCCATTTAATTGGTCTGATGAAAAAAAAAAAAAAATAGTCAGAAGAGATTAAATTTTCATTTTCTTTCATATGAAAATTAATTTCTCTTGGTACTTCTTGGTGATGAGAAGGGCATGTTTCTATCTAATTATGTAGCAGGACTTCCATAATTACAATTTAGCTCTTCTGGCTTACATCAAAAACTATCCATCCCTCTCATGGCTCTTAACATTCCTTCTAATGGGCTTACAACCATGTTGGAGGGTTTTTCTTTTCCCACACAGATGAATTCTGCTGAGCATGGGGTAAGACTCATTGCTAGAACCCTGCTGCAGAGATCTGTGCCACATCCCAAAAGTCCATTTCATCTGGGAATCTTCCATCAATTTACCACTGAAATGTAACAAGTAATTAACAAAAATTATTATGATTTCTTTATTTTGTTGTTGGTGGAGATATTTTGCTTTACTCTAGAGAAGATCATGTCTGTGTTGATTTTGATTTTTAACTTTGAGTAATTTCTCACTGTTTCTTTTCACTTCCACAAATGAACGCCCTAACATTTCTAAAAGGATCTCTGTTGCATCCACACTATTGCTATTTTATACTTGAAAAGAAAGTTTTAAAGAAAATAAATCAAATTTAGAACTATGTAGAGAGGAAATCAAAACAGAAATCAAGACTAATTTTGTACTCTAGTCCTGCAAAGGCAGCTGGCCTTTGCTTTCCACCTTTCTCTCAGTGCTGTCTAAAGGCACTGTCCAAAATATAAAACGTAAAAGAAAGAGATTAGAAAAGACAAGATGGGGGAATAAAATCACTTATTTTCTTCCCTTGGCTTCCATTATTCACATTCACCACTGATGAGTGGCAGATTCATGGTTTCTTTTGCAATAGCTCAGGCTTTCATTGAGAAGGGAGAAGGTATTTCAAAAGCCAGATAATATGATTATGAAAGCATAAAGAGTATCAGAGAGAATGTGCAGACAGAAGTAGAACTCAGAGTGGTAGATATTTTTTTTTTTTTCAAGAACTTTAAAGTTTCCTTTTATGTCCACTGTAGCTGGAATCACAATAGGTGTTGGGAACATTGGAAATCAACTTCTATGTATATACAAATGTATAAACAGTACCTTTTACTTTCTTGGAAAACATCCCAAACAATCACTTTGATCCAGAGTGGGAGGGTTATCATTATTTGGAGAGAAAAATGGGACTACCTTTACAGTTTTAATTGCTACAGAATAAGTTTCAATTGGTTTTGGTTCAGCTATCTGCAGAGTTAAACAACGAAGTAGAAAAGTACATTCTGATATATATGGAGTGTGCTAGAGACTTCTAAGAAAAAAGTGCATTTTACTTGAGATGCTATGTGTAGAACTGATGCCTTATCTCAAAAAGGATATTTTAGACCTCAAATGAGTGCAAAGAAGGGTGATGACTCTAATATGGAGTATTGTGAGAGGTCTTCTTTGAAGCAAAACTATGAATTTTAATACTATTTTTAAAAAATGCAAGTATTTTTAGGAAATAGATCAAGAGATTCGGTGTTTTCCCTGTATCTGAACATTTGGAACTAAGCACAGTCACTGAAACCAAACAGTGAGAAGCTCAGATTCGACCAAGAAAAATGTGGGGATTTTTTCCCCCAAAATTTGTGATCAGGATGTGCAAAGTGCTGAGAACAGAAAGTGAATTAGAAAGGTAGGAGATGTTTGTACACAGATAACCAGAGGCTCAGCAATGCTGCTGGTATGTTTTTTGAAGTGGATCCTGAGTCTCATGCTTTGGCATACAGAAAGCTGATAAAGATCAGGTGAGATGGATCAAATTTCCCCCGTGTGGGTTTTAAGGGTGTCATCCCTTGGTCCTGGATGTCACTGACTCTGTAGGACAGGGGAAACTTCTGACAGATTCCCAGAAGCTGCCCCCAGAGCCCCCCTTTGCCCCACACCTGCTCAATGAGGAACCTGAGGCTCCCAGCGCATGATTCAACAAAGCACAGGAAATAAGAATATACTTGAAATTAAACACTTATCCAAATGTGTTGTTGCATAAGAATGTTTACTGCCCAGAAAATCTTCTTCTTCATAAAATGCAATAGGAGGAAGCTGTTAAAAAAATGAACAAAGTCAGCATGAAATTGAAGTTTTCTACTGAATGTTTCAAACTGCATATTCAGCCCTAGTGCCTTTAGAAAATATTTTAGGCAGGCCTCAGGTTTCTTCTGCTTAATAGAATGTTTTCACTCTCCATCTCCAAACGGCCTCTCCATCACAACTGGCTGGTTGTATGTTTAATTCTTTTTTATCACAGTTGTTCTCACTTTCAGGAGCTACCTGCTAAATAGATCTGCTCCTACCAAAACAAAACCATCAAGTAACTTGTGAATATTACTTGCTTGTTTGGTGGGAATTAAAACCGGGTACTCTTAATCTAAGTTTTTTTGATTTTGTATTTTTCTGATTAGCTGCATTTAGTCCTGCTGGCCCACCTCTATTTCTGTGTGGGTTGCCTTTATGAAAATACCAATGGACAGTGAGAAAGCTCAGGTGTTCAACTAAGCTGTCACCTGGAGTTTGGCACTGTGTGGATTCTGTGGGGCAGTAAAGAAGCGTGTAAACTGCTCTAGGTGGCTTTTGGGTGATGTGGGGATTCTTTTCCTATTCATACAGCATTTAATACAGCACAGCTACAGGCTGAAGAATGTACAAGTACACCTATATCCTTTCTCTAGAAGAGCACGAGGTGCTGAGTGTTGAAAGCATATTTGTGGATGCACAGTTAATTTCTCTGGTATCTTATTGTTTAATTTCAACTTGTGGACGAGAAAAAAAATCCTTGATGTGGCTTTTGCTGAAGTGCAAGGTGTATGCTCCCTTTTTAATGGATTCATAAAGGGATGGTAGCAGTGTTGTTTCAGCCTTTCTCAGTGTCTAAATCTTGATAAATAATTCAACAAAAGTCATCACCACAGTGAATGGTAATTAGGTTTATGAAAGAAAGAACAGTTGCTTCAGATAAAAGAATGAGGGCCCTATTTCTCACACTGCCCAGACAAATATTCATCACTGCTCACTCTCGGTGTAACAGCAGGTCACACGTTCCATGCAAAGCAAGCAGGGAAGTTTCCACTTGAGAAAATTAAGGTTCAAATATATCCTTGTACTTTTTAGCACAACTGCTAAGTGTCATGCAGTTAGCCTGTGCTTGGTCCTAAAGCCAGCTGAAATTTCACTGCAATTACAAGAGAACATGAGATTTACCATGACCAGCTCTTAGAAAAATGAATCCCTGACCTGTCTCCAGGTATTAGCCAGCTTTTTCTGGTTTAGATCACCAGATTGTCCAGAATAACTAATTTAATTTGTCCAACTAGACCACACCAGCTGCTCTGTGCACTGTTAAGCAATTAAACACTGATTAAAAATATTTAAAGGCATAAACTTTATAAGTTCCCAAAATTCTCATTTATAGCTGTGATAGGAGTTTGTCATTCAGCCATCTACATTTTTTAGCCGTTCATTTAAATAAGATGTCCCTGCTTTGTAGGACATTATATGCTGTCCAATTTCTTTGACTGTTTGAGTAGTTCACAAGTTTTCAAAGTTCACTGTGTTCTTGAACATCTTCTACTCCTGTGGCTCCTTTAGGGGGTCAGAGGAGGGTAATGTAGTCAAATAAATTTTTGTACCAAAATAATTGCAACAATTCTATCTAGTCTGTCTTGTCAAAATCCTTTCAACTTTGTGAAGTTATGCATTTCAAGGGATAATAGACCATAAAAAACCAGGTTTTTTTCCCATTGAAAACATTAAATAAATAATGACAAGAATGAAAAATACTGCACTACACTCTAACATTATGCAACCAGCATGACTGATGTGATTTATCAGTCTCTTACAACTCCTTTTGCTGCTGAAGGTACTGTTCTATGAAAAATATTCTGTAGAGCAGGAGCAATGTGAGGAGATTTAGTTACATCATATTTTTATGATACACATCAGTATAGATTCATTAAAATTTCAGAAAAAAAACCTGCCAGTCACAGAGGTCTTCCCTTTGCTTCCTCCCATCCTTATTTTCCACCACGTTTCCCCACATGGGGACTATGCCCTCCTCCTTTCCCCTGAACCACTGAGCCCAAAGTTGTATGCCTGCAAGGAAATCAACTGTTTTCCTTGCTATACATTTAATATTTAATATCTAACATTCAGCTCCGTGTTCTAACTTAAATCCTCCAATAGACTATGTATTATTCAACAGAGGAAACCTAAAATGTTAAATAAGCAGGGTTTTCAGATCCATTTATATGAGTGGGCCTGATTGCATAACATTTCCTTGTTTTATTGTAGGTTCATTAACACTTTTAATTCTTTCACTATTTGATTAAGTTTAAAGCAAAGCAGTTTGCTATCCAGGACACTTCTAGCAGTGACCTCCTTTCTTCTAGGTAAGTACAAATGTGCATTTAGCCCAAGTTCATAATGCATGCAAAATTAATAGATGGCCAAGATTTGCTGAGTGTTAAAAAACCAGGACAAATGTATGTACTGGGATTTATCTTTTCCCCTCCATATAGTTTCTTGCAGAGTTCTAGAGGCACTTTTGCAGAGTGTTCTTTTATTAAATAGGGTGGAGGATTCACACCTGCTGGCACATGTGAATTACTTATGCATTCCCAGCTCCTGTTGTTATTTATCTCACAATAAAGTGCAAGCACATGCTCTGACTGAGGTGTCTTCAGTGAACCACAGAGCTCAAAACTGAGTCTAGAGAAAGGCCAAAGGACAGCAGCATTGGTTTTCTGTTATATTTGTTTACCAGGGATTTAAATATGAAAAAAAACCAAAACTTTAGGCCAGTTTTACTGAGGTGTTTGGTTGCCTCAGTTCCATTTAAATAAATGGGAATTAAGTGCCAAATTGATGCTTAAAAGACTGGCTGACAGTGATATCTAAAAAACAAATTATACCAGGTCTTGGCTAGAGGCATAAAATGCCCTGAAGTTTGCTGACACCCATTTCAAAACAAACCCATTTTTTAGCACAGTCACTGGGATAATTTGATACCTGATAAATAATACTCACCTTCCTACATCCCAGTGTGAAACCTAGAGCTGCTATGGTACAGTTCCTCAAGAAGTAGGAGACATGGCTGTTAGCATTTATCCTACCCCCCTGCAGCGGTAGAAATTCAGTCTAACAAATCCCTTCTGAGATCTGAGGAAGAAGACAAAGTCAAGTATCATAAAGGGAAGCAATTTTTTTCTTTCTTCAGTCCACGACAAACCTTATCAATCTTGCCTGGGCAAAATCACCAAACCTGGATTGCTAGAAATCATCTTGTAATTTTCCAGCCTAAGTCTATTTCTGAACATTATATATCCCATTGATCTTGTGCCAGTACCATACTTAAAGTTAGCTAACTCTTCCACTATCTTGACATTCAGCCTTTACAAGTATGAGTCACCTTATCCTCCCACAACCTTTATATTCCTATGCCAAGTTGAGCTTCTTGTATATCCTTGTCCACATGATCCTAGTCACCTTTTTAGTTCCTCCTTCCATTTCCTTACTTTTTTCTTGAAAACACACATTTAGAAATGCTAAACACAATTCCATCTGATGCTACAACCAGGCATTTTTTACAACTGGATGGGTAATTCCTTACCTGTACTGAACCAAATTCAGAATGCTTTGCCATTTGTACCTGTACAAACCTATACCTGTACAACCTGTACTTGTGTCCATAAATTCATAGAATATCTTGGGTTCAAAGGGACCCACAAGGATCATTGAGTCCAACTTGTGGTCCTGTACAGGGCAGCCTCAAGAATCACCCCAAGTGTCTGAGTGTGTTGTCCAAATGCTTGAGCTCTGTCAGGCTTGGGGCTGTGACCGCTTTCCTGGGGAGCCTGTTTAGCACCCAGCCACGCTCTGGGTGATGAACCTTTAGCTGATGTCCAGCCTAAACCTGACACAGCTTCATTGCAAACCCCTCGGGTCCTGTCACTTTTCACCGGAGAGAAGAGATCCTTGTCAGTCCCTCTGGTTCTCTTTGTGAGGAAATTTTGGTGTGAGGTCTCCCCTCAGTCTCCTCCAGGCTGAACAAGCCAAGTGACCTCAGCCACATTTCATACTAATTGCCCATCACAGCCCTCCTTTAGACACTCCAATAGCTTTATATCTTATATTGTGCTATGGGGAACTCACTCATGGGCTGAGCTCTCACAAGCACAGAAATGGAGCTCCTTAGGGATGAGCAAAGGTGAGGCACAGCCCATTGGAATGTGGCAACAAGGGAGACCACTAAGGAGATAAGTTAACTTTGAAGACACAAATTTTTATCTCATCTCTGGGGATGCAGTTTTGTCCTTATCAGTATATGATTTAGTATCTTTGCATTTAGGTCATGGGATGGAGTCCTTGTTTTGTACACAGATATGTCACAATAACAGCTCTGTTGAATTCACAACAAATTCACAGCAAATTCACAGCCTTGGAGAGCCCTGGCAGGAGCATCAATCCTGCTGCAGCCTGGGGAAAGGCCTGAGCTGGCACAGAGAGACAGGAGAGGAGGGAGGAGCAGCCTGGAGAGGCTGGGATGGACCAGCCACTGGCCCATCCCCACCCTGTCAGGGAAGAGGAGTCAGGAATGAAGTGAGGAAGGGAAAAAGCTGGGTGGAAGGTGGTTTTTATGCTGCTTGTCATTCTTTCTCAATTGCAGAATGTATTTTAATTGTGAATAAATTAAATTCATTTTCTCCATACAATCCTATTTAGCCCATGATAGGAACTGGTAAATGGTCTCCCTGTCTTTACCTAAGTCCCTGAGCTCTCTCATCATGCTTTCTCTCCTTGTACCTCTGAGGGGGCGAGTGCAGCTGGGTGGGTGTTTGGCCCTTTAACAGGAATGACTGCATTGTCTGCTTCTTTTAAGGCTTCTCAAAGGGATTTTTTTCAGGATATCAATGTCTATTTTGTATGAGAAATGTCTTGGCTCTCTGGAAGACAGGACACCCGAAGGTTGTGGTGTGAATTTCTGCATGCCTGTGAGAGCCCACTCTGAGCCAGAGGCTGTATAACACGGGTACATGTGTCTGCACCCCAAATTAGTAAGTCCTGAGAGCCCCTGATGTGTATTAGTTCAGGCTTTAGCCCCACAAATGCAGCTGCATATCTCTGTCTATATATCCAGGCAGCAGGGCCTGGCTATTTTTGTCTGCCCTGCCAAGGGGGAAACAAAAGCCCACAAGATACATTCTGGATGACCCTAGACTGAGGCTTGCCAGGAAAAAAAAATGTCTTGAAGAATAGCAGATTTGTTTTTTATTTCAGCATTTAGGAGAAGGCAGCTTCCCAAAACATCTAGGCATGATCTGCATAGCAGTAAATGTTGTGTGTGTGAGGTACTGCAGAGGCTGTATTTGCATTTATGCTGAAAGAGCAGTGCTGCACAAGGAGGTGTGTTTGTAAATAGTTCTGAAGCATCCCTCTGAATTACAGCAGTCTGCCAGGCTCCTGGTGGTGAGAAGAGACATGCTAAGGATGTGCAAAGGAGTTAAGCACGATTGCTTCATCCCAGGTGTGATTCAGAGGTTTATGTGAGGCCAAGACTGACTTTTTAAAAAAACGCTCCCTCAAGCTGTCCTGAGATAGGAGGTGAATTTCCTCAAATATTTAGAGACTGGCCGCTCCTGGCAGCATGTGGGGTGGTGATCAGAGCGATGGGGGCTTGTAAAATAGAGAAAGAAAGATTTTTTTACATGAGCAGATAGTGGTAGGACAAGGGGAAACATTTTTAAAGTAAGAGGAGAGATTTAGATTAGCTGTTAGGGAGAAATTGTTTCCTGTGAGGATACTGAAGCCCTGGCACAGGTTACCTAGAGAAGCTGTGGATGCCCCACTCCTGGAAGTGTTCAAGGTAAGGATGGATGGAACTTTGAGCAAGCTGGGAGAGTGGCAGGTGTCCCTGCCCGCAGCAGAGGGCTTGAAACTAGATTATCTTTAAGGTCCTTTCCAACCCAAGCCTTTTTATTATTTTATGATTCTGTGACAAGCCCTCTTAGGTTTGTACACGTGTGTGCCACTTCTGCTGTGCTTGTGAGCTCTGCCTCTCCACCCGAGGCTGCCAATGGCTGGAAGTGATAGAAATCTCCTTTACCCAAATGCAGGAAACTCAGTGTGTGGGGTTATGGGAGGGGGGACAAGTAATTGCACAGTGTGTTTATAGGGGTGGAGGAAACAAAGGACAAGGCTTCAGTGAGGAAAAGCACAATGAAATGAGAGCCAAGAAAGTGAATCTCATTTTTAATGAGCAAACAGGGACGCTGGTCACTGTAACTCAGATATGCTTGTACCACCAGTGTATGTACCAGTTTGGTTTGCTCTAGAGATCTCTCTCTCTATAGTGAATATATTATTGCCATGGGTTATTTCTTAGTGTAACAGCTCTTCAATCGTGAAGTCTCAATGTGATTTTTCTTTTCATGAAGTTTCCTTTTTTGCTTCTCAAGAAATATTAAGGAGAAAATAAAATGCTGTGCAATTATGAACATTAGCACAGATATTTAAATTGAAAATAATCACAAGTTGCTGGTGGAATGAAATAAGGAAAGGTAAAAATTACTAGAAGAAAATTTTTATTTCAGGGACTGAATGATGAGGGATAAACTTGATGGTTTGTTTCTTATCTGCCCTCTAGTGTTCAGGACTCTTTTTCCTCTGGTGGCTTCTCATGTCCAAGGAGTTCTTTGAGCATGGGAAGTGAATTAAAAAAACAAAGGCAAAGCTGCTGAGTTAGTGGAAAAAAAACTTTTTAATGTCCTTTACCATATGAGTTCAAAGGATTCAGTTTGTTTAATTAATTTCTCATATTATGTAAACAGGAGGAAAAATAAGTAATCAGTCTCATCTCCAGTCTCATCTCAAATTTCTTAGTCTTTTTTAGAAGCTGACAAAATCTGTTCAAGTCTGTGAAAATGTGAGGATTGATATAATCAGAGATCATTTTCCTTGTGCTTGAAACAGATTTGTTGAACCTTCATTGGAATGCTCTGAGGTAGCTGAAAATGTTAATTTATGGTAATTTAGAGCTTGAAAAATAAAAATATAAGAATATTTTGGAAAACAACTCTTTTTTTTTTTTTTTTAAACTGAGCTTAACCCTTAGAGCCAGCATTGTATTAGTCATCTCAAAATATTGTTTACATTTCAAATTCAGGAGAAAAATAAAAAAAAAAATTAACTTATTCTAGGAACTTGGATTGAACCTTACTTACGCTAAATGTGCACTAAACGTGTGTGTAATTGAATTAGTTCTGTAATACCTAAAGTTATATTTGCAAAAAAACACACACACACTCACACTCACATATAAATATCTTGTCAATATGTGATTATGGACTAATTCATAATGTGTGCATGTATACTGACATATTTAATGTCTGTGTGCATTTGTATGAATTCAGTATATTTAAAGAAAGAATGCATTTGTGGATGTATATATATATATTTGTGAATGTATATATATATATGTATATATATATATAATCATGTGTGATTCTAGGGCATGTGATTAAAACATGGAGTGAGGAAACCTGGACTTCTGTATTACTTTTGGAGCAAGGTTCTCAGCTGAGTTTCCCACTCTTGCACATAAATAATATTTAATAATATTTAATTGACTCTCAGCACCTCCTGGAAGCTGGGAAGTGCAAAGCTACTCCCCCTGTCCCAGGGGAGACCCTTGAGAGCTGATCCCCCCTTGCCTGCAGCCTGCCCAGCCAGAGAGTGACTGAACAGGCAGGGAGGTCACTGTCTTGGGTGAATGCTGGTGCTGGTCTCCAGGAAAATCCCCTGGAAACTGAGAGGCCTCCAGGGTAGAATTCAGTCTGCCTATGATGAAGTAGCTCAAAATGATGATTAGGTCAGTTCTGATGTTTTTCATAGCTACTGCAGAAGGTAGGATAGAGATAAACTCAAATGGGTGTCCTTTGAGTGGCATTTTGGAGCACCCAGGTCTCTGCAGGAGAGAGAGCTCTTCTAAGACTGAATTCCCAGCCAGGTTTTATTTTCCTCAGGGCTGCAGGGAAGATCCTGCAGCAGGGCTAACCACATCACACAGTCCTGCTGTTCAGGGCCAGTATTGACAAAGCTTCCCTTTTCAATCTCTGCCTGAGGAGTCACTTCCAGCTTCTTGTGGAATCATCATTATTCTGCCACACACCATGTCTCTGTTTGTTCCTTATGTCACAGCTATACCTCAGCAGAGGATTTACTAAAGTTCACTCTGAAATGAGTAATGGTGGTGCTTGGTGAGAGAACAGAGCTTAAACAAAATGGTATCACTTTTTCCTCCATTTCAAACAAAAATACATGTGGTGATACCTGGCCACATTAATGAATGAACCTGTTTTTGCCTGGAAGGGAAAGGTACAGCTGCCTTCTGAGGAGTGGGATCGTGGAGGAGCCTGTGTTGTCAATAACAAGACAGGCAGGGTTGGAAACATCTCTCAGTGTTCAGTGACACGCAGCATGCAGGTGGTTGTGATTTCTGTCAGGAGGCAGTGTTTGTTGTGGGTCTGTGCTGTGGTCACTCAAACTAAGGATCCTGTTAAAATCCAAGCACTGTGTGCTGGTTTGGGTTGTTTCTGTGGATTGCAGAGGATGATGCTAAAACCTAATTAACATAGAGGGGCTGTTACCATCCCTTGTCCTGTGACAGAAGGGCAAACAGGGGTGTGCTCTGTGGTGGGAACTGGACAAAACAACAGATAAGAGTTCATATCTTCTCAATCCACAGGCTGTGAGGAGAACTTGTGCCACTTTTCACCTCAATCTATCCTTTCTTTCTCTTTCATATCTCTCATATCTGGGTGTTGGCAGGGAACTGGGTCATGCAGGCTTTCAAGGCAGAGGGAAATGTTTACTTTCCCCTTTGTGTTGAAGAGATTGAGCCTCTCTCTTGCCCCATTTAATTTCAGAGCTGGGTAATGAAGTCAATGCTATTGCTGTGTTTGTGACTGGAGAAGAAAGGATAATAAAAAGAATGTGATGTAATGCTCTGATAAATTCCATGATTATCTTTAGCCTCCTTTCCTTTCCCTTTTTATTGTCCTGACATGTACCTGCTGTGCCAATCTGTTAGCCAGGATGTCGTCACTGAGAAGTACACAAACAATCTCTGCTTTTCATTTCACAGACTGAGTGCAAAGCAGGTTATTAAGGGAAGATTTGAAAACCTGGGAAAGTGACTTTTGTAGTGAGACGAGACACGGGTATCACAGAATAATCCAAAAGGTCTTTACCTCAGTTCCCTACTCCAGCAGAGTCAGCTGTGGAGCCAGCTATGATTGCTCAGAGCTTTATCCAGTCCAGTCTTGAAAATTTCCAAGAATGGACACCACACAATCCCTCTGGACATCCTGCTCCACTGCTTGACTGTCCTCAGGGGAAAATGGTTTGAATCTCTCTCATCTAAGTTTGTGCCTGCTATTTCTGGTTCTCCTGCCATGCACCACCATAAAGAACCTTTTCCCTACTTCTGGGTGGTCTGTCCCAATGAGTAGTGTGGGATGCTGCTGACTTCCCGAACAGTACATGCAGAGCAGTGCTTTATCCAGGCTGAAGACACTGGTCCTCCACTCTCTCCTTACTTGGAATATTCTTCAGATCCCTTCTTAGTGATCCTCTATGCTCTGGTTTATCTAGATTCTCCTTGTACTGGGGGGACCAAAGCTGAGTTCAGTGTTAGGTGTGCTCTGAAGAGCACTGGGCAGGGTGGGATAATCTCTTCCCTTTATCTACAGGCTGTAGCCTTGTTGGCACAGCCCTGCAGGCCCACTGTCTTTGCTGCCAAGTCTCACATCCATCTCACTGTCCAGCGAGAACCCCTGAGCCTTTTCTGCAGTCCATCAGCCCCAGTGTCTCTTCCTTCCCAATCCCCTGCACTGAATCAGGGATTCTAAGGGCATGGCAGTGTTTGTAAGAGCCGTGTTTTGCAGCTCTCACTGGTTTCTGGATCTGTAGATAACAATATTTTGGATGTTTTGAGATGATGTTGCTGTGGGTAGTGGCAGGTGCCTCATGTTCCCATCTGCATGGTCTGTGTAGGCTGTGCTGTGTGCACGTGGAGGTTTCTTTTAGCACTTAGGTGTCAGGGAAGACCATAAAATATACTCTGGTGATGGAGCTGTGCCCAGAGTTTTGGCTCTGCTCAGGGCTTGGTTGCTGCCTGTGTGTGTGAGAATTTTTCCTGCTAGGGTGGAATGGGAGAGGGGAAACAAAAAGATGTTTCCCCTCCCATTCCCCAGATCTAGAAAGCTGAGAAGGGAAAGGAATCATTCTTTATCTTTCTTGCTTTCACATGTACATCCAGCCTTTGCAGTCATTCTCTGGACTCTCACCGTGCTAAATTATATAAGGTGCTCTGCAGCTGTTCCTCAGGAATAACAGGGGTGGCCTACAGGGAAAATCCTCAACAGTTTTCTTTATTTTCCATTTGGAGATGGATAACATCTTTTCTTAACATTTTTGGTCAGATCATATAGAAGGATATTCTGCTTTGACTGAATGCTGAACGTGAGTTTTGCTGATGGGGTTCAGTACACTGGGAAATCAAACCCCTCTGTTCCTGTCAAACCTCCAGCTGAGAAGCTACTGAACACAAACACCCAAATCCTTCCATTTCTAGTCTTTCAGATATGTCAATACACCTGTCAATATCCTGGCTGTTTGGTCTCAGTGTTACAGACATGCCTACCTGGTTGGGACACGCAGTGAGTCCATTGTCATCCTGCCAGATGAACTTCAACTCAACATCATCATTCTTTGTCCTCCTCATTGAGAGAAACCATTTGGTGGCTTGTGTTATCACTCATTTCTGTTGTCATATGCTCAGTTGAGGCATTAAGAGGAGGAAATGTTTTTGAATTCTTTACCTTTGAACTTCAAGATAAATATTTTTCTATGGCAAACCTCTGAAGTCCTGCAGTTACTCTCTGCACCTGTGGTCCACGTGTTTACATTTGGAGCAGTTCTCACTGTCTCTTCAATAAATAATAAGCTTTAAGAAGAACAGCAGATGTCTACACAGGTGCTAAGACAGAGTTCCTTGATTTTTTGTCCAGTGTAGTATCTTTCACCTTTCTTTCAACTACCCTAGACCCAAGAACCTCATATAACTGGCATAGTCCCCTTTATGAGAATCCTTCAGTTGATTTTAAAGTTACAACACGTGTGTATCATAAACATTGTTTGCCTTTCATTCAAAGAGAGA
The DNA here is from genome assembly GCF_030490865.1 of Poecile atricapillus. Classification (NCBI taxonomy): domain Eukaryota; kingdom Metazoa; phylum Chordata; class Aves; order Passeriformes; family Paridae; genus Poecile; species Poecile atricapillus. The sequence goes on along the minus strand of NC_081250.1, from coordinate 148,439,395 downwards.
AGAGGTTTTTGGCATAAGATCTACAAAGCATGTTGGTTAATTTCTTCTGATTAACTTTTCTAGCCACCCAGGAGAGAGGTAAGAACTGGTCCTATGCAGCCACAATCTATGGGATTTCAGAGGTCAGTGAGAGTGAAGTTCTTTCCAAAGCAATGTAGACATGTCTCAAAAGTTTCTATACTAAGCTGCTTCCTTCTCATGAATGACTTAATTGCTAAAAGCAAATATGAATGTGAGGTAATGAAGTGTCCACTAGCAACCACCATCATTACCTAGGGTAGTGGAAATGCTGAAAAATATCCTATTCTGGTTTGTTGTATTGAAGTCCATAGAGCTGTGGTAAAAGGTGTGATTCATCAATCCAGATAGTTGAATTCTTAATTTGCTTTTCCCAGACTTTAAAATACTGTTAAGAGCTTGACTTTTCCCTCATCTTATTCCTTCATACCATTGAACTTCAGCCTTGAGCCAGGGAAGAAAAAATGTCTGTAGCAGTTTCCACCTTTCCCATTTAAATGGGCTTTGGGGTGTCATTAACCTAGAAAGAAAAACAGTGGTTGGACGTTATAGGTCAGCACTTAGAGCAACTTTAAATTGGTGTTCAAATCTCAACCCTGGAACTTCTCTCACTTCTAAAAATACTGGTTTGCCACTCACTTGGGATTTGCCAACAAATTGCTATCCCGTGTCTGAATAATTTGTTGCATTCAAGAATATTTAGGAGTAAGATGCCTGCTCCCATGTCCTTTTCCCACCTCTAATATACCCTTCCTCAAGCATATTTAGCTTTCCTGCACCATGGTTTACCTAGACACAAATGAGGATGGATGTTTCTCCTCTCCTTGCAAGGCTGAAACATTGTGCTTATTGAAAGCAATGCTAGACAAGTGTTTGGTTTTGATATTTTAAAATAATCTTTGGTTCAGATATTTTAAAATAATCTTTATATTCAAACTCCAGTTAGTAGTTAGGTACTAGTAGTACTGCCTGCCAGCTGGTATTTTGCATTATAAAAGACATATATATTAAAAAAAAAAAATAAAACTGAAAACCTCTAGGGAAGAGTCTTAAACAAACAAGCCCATCTGGCTGTTTAGTGAATTAATATGTATTTTAGGTGGGAGTGATACCAGTGAGTGTTGTTAAGGTTGTCCAGCATTTCTTATAGTAACACTCTAGCTTTTCTTGCTTATCACTTTGTTGTATCTTAATTGCTTGGGCCAAAACATTTTATGCAGGGGCATCTTCCTTGGAATGAATTAATTTGTAAAAACTGCAGCCAAAACAGTTTTGATATTTCCATAAAGGAATTTAGGAGAAATAATCTGTTTTGCCTACATTAGAAATGGGTCATCTGCTCTTCTTTGGAAGACTGCACTTATGTGATTAGGAGCAGATAGTCCAAAGAGAAAAGAAATTGTCCTTCCGTTGTGTCCATCTCTCAGAACTTCTGTAATAAGACAGCCCATAAACCTTTGAATAAAATCAGTTTTTGTGTGCTCAGCAGCAGCTAGACAAACAGCTAAGTTCTTCTGACATGTTGAATGCCCGGGATATTTTCCAGTCTATGTCAAAATAGAATTCTCATCAACTTTCCTTCCTTTTTCTGTGATGTTGTGGGTTAGGCCACATCTAAAGTGGGACATGAGGTGGGAGATGCTCCACTCAAGGTGAGAGGAAAGCTTGCACTGTGCCCAAATTAAATAGGGGAGGAAGTTGCCCTTATGATTTACTGTACAAAATTGGCAGAGGGTGTTCTAGGAAGTATCAAGGGGCCTAGGAGGAGACAAGTGATTTAAGTTTAGGGTACTGTAGGTTGACTGGGATGGAGGAGTGTAAGGTGTGACTATAGGTGTATGGCAGTAGGTTTGTGTGTGGAGAAAAAAGAGGTTGTGTATAAAACCAAGGAAGAGCTTAGGAGTTGTTGAACAAGGGGGCAGAGATCAGGAGTCTCTGGAATGCATGCTGGGAACAATGGGGTATGGGACTTGTTAATGATTTCGTAGAATGGTTGATGTCAGAAATCAGTTCTTGAGGTCACATCATCCCTGGCCTTCCCCAAAGCAGGATCAACTACATCAGGATACAGAGGAAAATATGTATTCAAATTTTGAATATTTCCAGTGATGGAGACTCCACAACTGTCTAAACAACCTATTCCAATGCTCAGAGAGTTCAGCATTGACCTCCAGAAAATCTCAGCTGCTTGTGTGGGTGCCTCTGAAAAAGTCCAGGACTTATTTTCCATGCACAAAATAGATGTCAGTGGCAGCCCTTTTTCAATAGGAGTTTTTAGAAAAATATTGATTGTGATTCTGTGAGGTACTGCAGTAGGGAGCAGTGCTCTGCAGCTCCTAAGGCTGTCTGCAAAATGATGTTTTTGGCCTGGGCTGTGTTATTCACAAAATCTTTCTTTTATTTGTGTGTGGTTTTTTTTGTTTTGTTTTTGTTTGTTTGTTTGTTTGTTTGTTTTTTGAACTTCTAATACTGCAGCAGTTCCTTCAAGTCCTATCAGATGTTTGTATCATGTTAAACATTTGAAGTGTGCTTATTTACTCTGTTTTCTATCCAGTATGCAATCTTCCAGAACCCTGAATGAGAGGACTGTAAGCTGAGGTTTCCCGCTGCCTTCCAGGTAAGGTAGGCACTGGTGGGTAAAAGTAGATTTTTTGATACTTACAGCAAGGCTGTTTACCTGGCAGGCTGTCTGTAACAAAACACTGGACTAAAACTGAGTGGTAGAATGAACAAAATATTAAATGGATGGTGACTGAATGAGGACTCTGTGGTTTGAAGACAGGATAAGTGTAAAGACTTGCAAGGAGAGATAGAAACTTTTCTTGGAAGTAACTATTAAAACAAGCTAAGTCTTTATGATCCTTTTTATATTGTACTGTGAAGGTTTTGTGTGAAATACATACTTGTTAAAATGATAAATTATGCTTTATATTTTTTCTAATACTGTAGACTTTACCTTTAATTCTTCACTATGATATGTGAAAATACTGCATGATTTTAAATGCTGCATGGTATAAAAAAAATACATTATTTTAAAAACAACTTTATACTGTGGAACTCTCTAAGAATCTGCTATATTTATTAGAACCATAAAATGGTTTGGAGATCATTCCAAACTTCTTGCCATGGAAAACAATAATTTTCACTGGATCAAGTTGCCCAAAGCCCCTTCAGTCTGACTTTGAATGCTTCCAATGATGGGGCATGGGTGATCGAGATCTGACTGTGGATCAAAATAAATATTGATAGATTTTAGTTGACACTTGTGGTTATATTTTTCTTAAATATCTGTATGAAAGACATCTTTTTATCCCTTCTCCTGTTTTTCTCCTTCTTTTGCTTAACTGCTTCTCTGTTGCATAGCATGAAACTGGATTATGTGAGGCTGTGTAATTCACATTAGAGGGTGCTTCAAATCCTGCTATAACAATATGGTGCATTTGCTTCCTAAAAGTGTCTTTCCATCTGAATGCTCCTAGAGCATACAGAGGATCCAGAAGTAATCAAAGCCTCAAGACTGAGAGTTCTGTTTGTTTTTCTGTGTCAGACTTCCCTTTTGGATCTTACCCTTTCCTAAAATTATAAAGTAGAGAGAAACAGCCCCTGGAAACTGTGTTGCAATCAAAAGGTAGATTCAGCTTCTCAGTTCACTAAAAGAGAAGCTTAACCTGCTCTGTCCATTACCTACAGCTGCTGTGTTTCCTGCTGCTAGCCTGGAGCACACATTTAGCCCTTCCTTCTTCTCCCCAGCCACGGTGTGACATGTTACACAGCCACAGGGAGCTTTCACAGAGGCTTCCTGCCGCAAATTGTGTCCCAGAGCTGGAGGAAAGCTCTTACAGCCAGGATGAGGTCTCTGCTTAGAGTCTCTCCTTGTGTGCTCCAGGTGGAAGCTGAGGGTTGTGGTCTTTCCTTGACACGAGACACACTCACTTCCTTGCTCTGTGTGTGTGTTTAAATCACAAGCTTGTGTCTCATCACGTAAGGTTTTATGTGCTGCTGTTGAGGTGTCAGAGGAGTCACACAATCATAGAATGTTAAGGGGTTGGAAAGGATCTTAAAGATCATCTGGTGCCAGGGACACATCCCACTAGACCAGGTTGCTCGAGGTCTTTTCCAGCCTGGCTTTGAACACTTCCAGGGTTGGGGTATCCACAACCTCCCTGAGCAACCTGGTCCAGTGTCTCACCACCCTCACAGCAAAGAATTTCTTCCTAATATCTAACCTAGGTTTGCTCTCTTCATACCCATTACTCCTTGTCCTATCCCTACAGTTCCTGACAAAGAGTTCCTCTCCTTGTTGACCATCATGTAGTGGAAGATTCTCTTCTTCAGGCTAAACAGCTCCAACTTTCTTAGCCTGTCTTCATAGGAGAGGTCCTCTTATCAACTTTATGACCTCCTCTGGACTTGCTCCAATAGTTCTCTGTCCTTAAGCTGGGAGAACAAGAGCTGTGCTCAGCACTCCAGGTGGGATCTCACAGGAGCAGAGTAGAGGGACAGAATCACCTCCTTTGACCTGCTGGCCACGTTCCTTTGGATGCTGCTCATGATTCTGTTGGTTTTTCTTCAGCCATCACCCCTAAGCTCTTCTCCTCAGGACTGCTCTGAATCACTTCTCCACCCAACCTGCCATGACCTAGGTGCAGGACCTTGTATTTTGCTTTGTTGAACTTCTTGAGGTTTGCACAGTCCTACCTCTCTGGCCTGCTCAGGTCCCTCTGGATCCTTCCCTTCTCCCCAGCCTGTGGCTGCACCACAGAGCTTGGTGTGATGAGTGAATTTGCTGAGGGTGCCTGCATCCCACCATCCATGTCACTGATAAAGCTGTTGGACAGCATCAGCCCCAGTACGGACCCCTGAGGGATTGCACCCATCACTGGTTTCCATGTGGAAAATTTGCTGATGGCCACAGCTCTTTGTGTGCACCATCCAGCCAGTTCTCTGTCTACCAAGTGGTCCATCCACCAAATCCCTGTCTCTGTGATATGGAGACAAGGATGTCATGTGGGACAGTGTCAAATACTCTGCACAAGTCCAGGTAGACAATGTCAGTCGCTCTGACCCATCCACCAACACTGTAGCCCTGTCGTAGAAGGTCACCAAATTTGTAAGGCATGAACAGGCAGTTAGAAGTTTGTAGTTCTACGTGTAGTTCTGAATTTTTTATTTGACCCTGCTCTTAGAAATTGTACAATTGCTATTACAGTCCAGCTCTGGTAGTGTAGATAGCGGACTGAAGTGGAGTTTACAACCTGTGGAAATGTTTACCAGCCCAATGTGTGCCCTGCAGCATGGACTGGATGCTCCAGTGAACATTTATTAGTTATCTTGCTACCTAATGGGAATATCTGTTTCAGGTTATTATTAAATAACCCAAAGGCTCCACACAAAGAATCCAGAATATAAATTTTTCTGCCTATGATGGGATATAGGACACTAAGCATGTCCAAGGATGTCTGTGCCGTAGGGATTGCAGCCAGTCTGGGAACATTCAGCAGCTAAACAGGCTCTGAGATATCCTCATTGCTGAAACCTCAGTCTGCTGTGGGGCTAAGATGGCAGTTAAGAGACATTTCCAGAAGATGTGTTTTGGTTTAAAACTTTGTTGACAGGCATCAGGGCTCAGATGGCTGATTTGGTGGGATAGTTCTGAGCTGGAGTTAGGGATGGGATTTACCTTTGCCTCAGGATGTTGTAGATAAATACAGCTAAGTCAGCCCTTATGTTTTCTTAACAACAGGGAGAGAAAAGGAGGCAAAAGGGAGAATTTACCTGATTTGCTTTAGAAATCTGTGTTAGGCTGAGTTGATTTGCTTGTCTTTAGTATTTAATGCAAAAAGTTAATCCAGACATGACTACACATAGGTGCCAAGTACCATCTGAGATGCCCAGAGGGGTCTGTAATTCCTCAGCAGGTCTGCAAGACATTGGTTCTATCTTTAAAAACAAATGCTGTGCTTAAAACCTCAGCCTTTCCTCTTGACTCTGTCAAATACATCTGTGATGTGTCTTTTCTTTATTGAATCATAGCTACTTATGAAATCAGCATGCTTTACATACTCTAACACCACTTATCTCCCCAGTGAACGATGTGAGTCTTCGATCCCATCATGCAGGACCTTCTTGCATGACTGAGGGAAAATGAAACCATTTTTTTTTTTTCCCCTGTGCTGTGTTAGACCTTTATATCCACTTTGTCCTCACTTGGCACAGTTGAAGATGCCCACTCTGCAGGGTACAGACAGAGAGGTATCAAAGCCATTTATTTTGGTGGACTCTGTATCTCCTTCAAGGTGGATTTTTCCTCAGTGTTGCAGATTAGCACCAGCAAGAGAATTAAGGTGGGCAATTCCTCAGTGGTATAACATGGCCATGCTGAGCCAAAGAACCTGAAGCTAGGGGAAAACTCTCTCCTGCTATTCTTATGTTTCTTCTTGAAATCAGAGATGCAGCTTCCAAAAAAAATCTCCAGTAAACAAACTTGAAAAATATAATCTTGCAAACTGGTTACACACATCTCAGCAGGTACATTTTGCAATACACATCCTGATTTAGCAGAAATAAGATCTGTCTGTGGTCTCAGTGATCTATTCAGCATAACCATGGGTTTTGCTGTCAGCTGGTTAATCATGGAGTGGGTGATTTAGATGTGCTCACCATCATTACTGCAATGAGATCTTCTTGCCCTGCATTCAAAATTACAGCAGGGAATCTCCTGGGCCACACATGCAGCAAATATATTTTAGCTCTTGAGAAGGGTTTCAGGGTCCTGCCTAATTTTACATGCATTGCATTTTTAAAGATTAAAGTAGGTAACATACATATTTCTTATTTCTTTTTAGAGTGCTAGAAAGTCCCTTTGAGTCAGCTATATAATCTCTGAGCAGACATCAAAATTGTTGCCTAAAAGAGGATTAATTAAAAAATCTTCAAGGATAATGGTTTATAAGATACTTGGAGATTGTGAAATCAGAAGTTACTCCAAGGAGGTCTGACAGTGTATGCTGGCTGGCATTTTTTCCTCCTCAGTCAGGTAGTTCCAGTATTTCCTACAGTCATGAGATATGTAGGAAACTATTTTATATGAACTAGATTATGCCTCTGAAAATGAACACGGTGTGGAGACACTGTCTTCTAGAATATCTTGAGAAATGCTGCCAACAGCAGGCCATAGAATCATAGAATTGCTTGGGCTTGAAGAGACCTTAAAGAACATCTCATTCCAGCCTCTCTGCTAGGAACAGGAACACCTTCCACTAAACCAGGTGGCTCCAAGCTCCATTCAGCCTGGCCTTGAACAGCCCCTTTCTGGGGCTGGTGCATCCACAGCTTCTCTGGGCAAACTGTTCCAGGGCTTCACCACCTTCACAGTAAAGAACTTTCCCTTAATATCTAATCCAAACCTACTCTTCTTCATCTTGAAGCCATTCCTCCTTGTCCTGTCACTACCTGCTCTTGTAAAAAATCCCTGTCCATCTTTCTTGTATGCTCCCCTCTTCTATAACCATTTATCTGGGTTTGATACTTAATAGGAAATACCATCCAGTTCATTTTCTTGGTGCCTCAAGCTCATAGATTCATATCATCTGCAGCATCCAGGCTGCAAGCAGAGATCTGGCAGCAGGAAGCAAATCCCTTTAGAAAGTTTCCACCAGTGATTTTTCTTTTTTTTTTTCTTTTTCTTTTCCCCAGCATTTTTTAGACAGGGTTTCACAATGTCCTGCAAACAGTACCAGCTCCTGAAAGAACTGTCATGGCTTATGAGCATTACGTAGCTTTGCACTGACATTTTGGGATGGAAGTGACATTTGATTGTTGTGACCTGGTTGTGTCTTGTGATGTTCCAGTGCAAAATGAGAGCCTCACAACATGCCTCTTTGATAGATAAATGGCAGCTGAATGCCTTGATTTCACGTCTCTCTCAGTTAATACTCTGTATTTTGATCATGTGGCAGTCCATTCACCTGAATGGTGAATGGTCTTTTTCCTTTCTTATTTTCAGATCATTAGATAGAGGCAAAGTTCAGATTGTTTGCTTCATGCATGAAAGAATTAGTGCCCTGTGCTGTGTAAGTGGGTTCCTTTCTGAAACGTTTTTTTCTCACTGTTTGGTGGTTAGAGGCAGTTCTCTGTCACACAAGGAACTCACTTCTAGAGGGATTTCTCTATTGAAAGAAACTTTTACATGATAAGACAGTAATTTTTAAGTCCTAATTTAAAGGCAGAGGGTTGGCCTTTAGTTTGAAAAAAAAAATAAAGTTTAAAACTGCATCACAGCAGCAACTTTGAAAGTCATTCTCTTCCCCAACTTTGCTGTTTTGTTCAGTTCTCTATAAAAATGCAAGAATCCCCTAAAAAAGGAAACTTCTCCCTCCTGGAAGCTGGCGTTTGACCTTTGCAGGGCGGGGAGCTCTTTGCCGACAAGTGCAGAATGCAAACATTTTGGATGCATCACTCCATCTGTTTTCCCAGAGCCCCAAAGCCGTGCCAAGGAGTGACCTCCATCCTCCTGGCTGTCACTTTCCCTATGGAGAGGGGCTCTGGGGATGTCCCTGTGCCTGTACATCGAGGGCTGCTCGGCAGCCATGGGTTCCAGCAGATCTGGGTGCTGGGGCAGCTGTTGCTCTGAGCGGTGCCGCCGCCGAGTTGGGTAACCATGGCAACAGCATCACCGCCAGCATCCTCCTCCTCCTCACTCGGCTCTCCTCCTCCTCGGCATCATCAGGAGCAGCAGCAGCAGCAGCAGCAGCCCTGGCAGGAGCCAGAGCCCGGCAGCCGAGGCTGCAGCCAGCTGCTGCCAACCCCTACCCGCAGCGGCACCCGCTGACAGCCCCGGCCCCGCTGCTCCCGGGGGGAACAGGGCAGAGGGAGCTGAGAGGGCTGCACTGCAGAGGGATCCCAGACAAGCCAGGTAAGAGCTGTGGGGCTGCTCACAAACTCCCCGGGATCGATGTGCCGTGTGCCTGGCGTGTGTTTGCGTGCGAGTGTTGGCTGCGAGTTTTCCGGCTTGCTCCTTCCAACAGCAGTGTGATGACAATTCCAGGCAAGCATGTTTTCCAGCTCATGTTCCCCATCCCTGCCATACCGTCCCTCTCTCTCCCCCCCACCCAGATACATAAGGAATAATAAATAATGTTCTAAAAGGTTGCTAGAAAATGGGATGGCGGGGGGGGCCCAATGTGATCAGAGTGGGGAACGGCTGCGCTTCTAAAATAAAAGTGGACAGCAGCAGCGGAGCAAAGGTTGATGTGGTAATTAATAACCCTTAAAGAAAAAAATTATGCGACAACGCACTTCTGTCTCTACCCACTCTACAAATAAATCTCATCATCTTCAGCAGAGAGCTGCGAAGCAGAGGGGTATATGAATAGACAAGACTAGAAACCTCACTGTAGTCCACAACTCTCAGATTCACCTTAAGTGCTTTAAAACCAGACTAAAATATTACAATATGAGTGCAGTCATGCCTGAGAATATTTGTATGTATAGAATTGCAAAAATATTGCTCTCAAACCTTTCCACCTCCTAAGAAATATAAAAAAATAAAATTATATTAAAGATGTGCGTCTGATGGCCACACAGTAAAAGATGCTCACTTCATCTGTTGTGAGAAATCTTGGAGTGGGTACATTTCAAAAGGTAGGAAGAATAGTTCTGATCCATGAGGCATGAGGACAGTCCTTGTAATTTTATAAACAGAAGAGATACAAAGCTCTGGAGTGTCCTTGTGCAGGCAAATAGATGTGGATGAGTGCGTATGTCTGAGGAGCACAAAGGGGGGGAAAAGAGGAAGTAAGTTTAAGCCAAGTGTTTAAGCGGTGAGTGTTTGCTGTGTAATGACTGCAGAGAGCTCTTTCCACTTCCACAGAACTATTTTTATTTCCTTGTTTGTTTGTTATTGTCAGCAGTAAGGAGAAAGAGATTTGATGCTGTCTCTGCTGTCTCTGTCTCCTTCTCTAAATCCCTGTTTCTTCCTCTCTGGTGTCCCTTGTCCTCCCTAAATCATCCTTGTCTGTGTAGCTGGAAATGCTTTCTAATTCAAACATGGGGTAGGTCTGAGTATGACCCAACACAATTACTCGTAATCTCATGTTTATATCTATTTATATATAATGTATATCCTTGTACATAGGTTACAAGGCACCCGTCTGTTATATTCAACCTGATTTGAAAATCAGAGTGGTTTTTGGTCCCAGTCCTGCATTTTGCTACAGCTGTAGATCCTCCTAAAATCAGCAGGAGCTGGAATATAATTTAAGTTTCTGGGTACAGAGCAGAGAGCAGAATTGTGCCCACCTTTTCTCTATGTTTACAAACATCCTCCTCCTGCATGCTACAGAACAAGGAATTTGGGTAGACAGGACCTCATGTCCAGTTCTTATGCAGAAGTGCTGTAAGAATTACCTGGGAATTATGTTCCATTCCAAGGGAAATTGATAAGGTAAAGGATAGAAAGAGAAAATACAGGCAGCTATTTGGAATCAGTGCTTCCATTTGAAAAATAATTTATTGAGGATCTTGACCTCATCACAACAGGTCTTCTTTTCAAGGGGCTCTTTGGTCCATGGTAATGACAGGGCTCACAGACACCAAGTTTAACTGAAGAGGATGGTTTGGGATACTTAGATTAATTAAACTAAAGCACTGTAGAGCTACAGTCTTAAAGAGTCTGGGCACATTTCATGGTGTATTTCTGGATGAGATTTGGTATTTGCTTCAAATTCAGAGAATATTTAAATCTTGAGAGTTCTTTTCAATAACAGAGAGGGAATAAAAGTGTCTGTCAAAATGCCTGTAAAAAGATCAGAAACCTGATCATGTGTGTGACATGAGACACCAGTAAGAGAGCCACAATCCTGTTTACATGTGTTGCAGAGATGTACAGTGCATAATCCAGGGGCAGCTCAGTGAGGTGCAGAACAGTGACCCTCTCATCAGCACAAGCAGATGATTGAAGGTCAAAGGGCTCTGGGAATTACACATTAACACTCTGCAAGTATTCCTGCACAATCCTACTTTGCTGCTAGTGGTGGGCAGGTGATTACAGAGAAACCAGAATTTGTACATGGACTTTTGATTGCTACAGGGCTGAAAACTTCTGTTAGAAATGACTCTGGGTAAGGCAGGGAAGCTTGATGTTTTCATGAGCATTGCTTGGCCATAGAAATCCTCTATGGAGGGCTGCTCATGGACAGTCAGGGCACAGAGGCTGATACCAGTGGAAGCAGCAAGGATGTTCCCCACCTCAGATATTCAATATTTAATTCTCAGTGTCCCCCATTCCTGCAGCTCTTTCCATTGCTTATCTGGAAAGCTTAGGGGAGATTTTATTTTTTATTTTGCCTTATGGCTTTTTCTATTATATTTTATTAGTTTAGTAATGGATTGGAGCACAGTCTTTCTTCTGTTTTGTGCATGGCTGTTAAGAGCTGCTCCCTCAGTGCTCGCTTTTTGTTCACTAGCACCATTCTAAGGGAAAAATATATATCTCATGATATAACTAAGCATCTTTTAAAATCTTGCTCCTAATTTTTATTAGTCACCCACTGTGGCTCTCAGAGCTCAGAACAAAAGTAGACTTATATAGTAGTTGCTGTTCTAAAGTCAGCATTTGCCAACAGGTTGAGCCTAGAATTTTGGAAATGCTGCAGCCAGGGTTTGGGTGTTTTTTGTTGTTGTTAATTTTTTGTATTGTATTGTTGTTGTTGTTTATTCTTTTTTATTTAAATAAGGAAAATTTTTCCAGATCCTGCTCTCTAGTAAGCTGAAGCAAAAGATGGTTTGAAGAAGGATGTTGTACTTTGCCTTTACTTTAACAATGCTATTCATTTTATTTTGAGCCTATGTGTACACTGCTGTTTATTATTCTATTCAATAATCACACTGTTATTTTCCATGTTTCAATATTATGTTTTTTTTCCTTTACACTCTGTTGTGATTGGCTAGATTTGCTGTTTAATGAGACAGACACTTAACCATAGAAAAGCTTCCCAGTGAGGAGGGGGGTGATGGGATCTTTACACTAGAAACTGGACACTGCTCTGTGTATTTGGTTCCCTTAAAATTATGTACCCAATCCATACTTGATACAGAAATAACCTTTTTTTTTTGCCAGTTTTCATCTTCTTGCAAAATCAGACTGGTCTTGTCAGGTGCTGTTAATCTAAATGATGCCCATGGTGATGCAATGGGAACCTTTGTGTCCACTGAACAGATACCCCATCAGTGCTCAGGAAGGTTGTAATTCCTTCCTGCTCTACTGGCACAGCTGGTGTAAGCTTGGGGTCTCTTTGCTCTGTAGCTCCTGGGGTCCATCTCCTTCCTTGCTCATGGGTTGAAACCTTCCTCCCCTCCTGCTGAGATAATCTGGGTGTCTGTGCTTCTCCCCAGCAGAGCTCTCACAGAAGTGTGCCCACGAGCACAAATAATGCAGATGTCTCATTTTGGGTGTATTTCTTCTGGCCACCCCTGTACCCAGTTCCCTCCCCTGTGTTCTGGCAGTGCCTGACATGCTGCAAGAACCTCAGGGTCTGGGATGTAGCATGACCTCTGCTAACACTGCTCCAGGAGGGAATGGGCTGGAACCACCTGGGCAGTTGTGGCTGCTGGGCTGATCCTCCTTCAGAAGGTCAGCACAGTGACATGCCTGATCTCAACTTGTTGGGAGAGTGAGTCAGAAGCTGGCTTCCTCCAAATGTTCCAAATCCAAGAGGATATGATTTTATTCTCTAATCCTATTATTAGTGCCTGCAATGTTAAGGACTCTGTTATTCAGCAGTTTTATTTCTTCCCTGTTCCACTGCTGCAGATGGAGCATCCAAACAAAGTGTAAAAGGAAGAATTTCTTTATTTTGTACACTCAGATGCTGCTGACATCCACGTGCTGTCCCGTATTCAAAGAGAATACCTCTGGCATTCTCTCTGGTCCTCCTACAAATCTGCCAGAAATCTCATGGCATTCTGCCTCTCTCTCAGGTTCAGACGTGCCTTGGTGTGGATTCTTTGTTTCTGTAGCCCCCACACCTCTAACCTGGGTATGTTTCAGTACTAAGATCATTTTCAATGGTCACAGAGGGACTCACAAAGTTTACTTCTCTTACTGCACATGAGGCACTGCAGGTAAATGCAATATCGTGATATGCTCTTCCTACCTCAGAAGAAGTTGTGTTTTCTCATCCTTAGGATCATAGGAATAAGACAACATAAGCAGTACTTTGACCTTCTCCTGGTATATATACCCACCAAATTCTTGATTTTGTAGTACTATATCTAGTAGATACAGATATACATGTAGATATAGATATGTAACATGTATACCTAGTAGTTATATTCATCACAATTCCTTTTTGTTTGTTCTTAGCTATGTGGTGTTGTCATGGTGCACTCTATTGAAATTTAGAGGTGAAACTGCAGGTGTTAAACAATAGACTTGTACTGAAAATGCATAGCAGTGGTGTGACAGTAAATTGATGTTTGTCTTATTTGCATGGAAATTTCAAACTCTGGTCACTGGCTTTTGAGGATTCACAGAATGCAGCAGAATGACAAGTGGGACTTTCTTATTGTAACTTGGCTTGGTAGGGACCACCTGTGTTATTAAGACCCTACTGCCAACATTTAGCAGCCTGGGGAGGACCAGGCTCTTTCTTGGTCCAGCTGGTTGGGCAAAAAAGTCTCCCTGTTTTATTGCATTGTATTGCTGTGCAGATCTGCACAACTGGGAAGGAATCTGCCTCTGCACCATCTTCTAATGTGTAATTCTGGTTTCTCTCATTGCTAACATTGAATTTATTTCTGAGGCTGGCAAGCACAGTCCCATTAGCTTTTTATGGCCCTAAAGAATGCAAGTATTATTTGGAGAATGTGGCTCGAGTGAAATGTAGCTTGTATCTTGGTCAGTTTGTCAACCCATACTGCCAAAACCATTGTTGCAGTAGGAAAAGCAATCCTGTTGTATGAGAATAATTTCTTAAAGAACAGAGCAAAAGGACCAGTATTTCCATTCACTGAATCCTAGACGAGAGGTGTTTCAGTATGAAACTTGCATCTCTGTTAAATTATGTCCTCCTTTCCACTCATAGCCTCTTGTTCTGCTCAGTGCCTTTGACTTGACCTCATTGCAGGGAGATGATGCCTATAGATGATGTAACCTCATATTCTTGCTAAATAGGCCCTTGGCTTGTAAGTGTTAGCTTTGAGGTGTCTGCATGAAACCAATGATTTTATTTGCATAAAAAAGTCTCTCATTTGTTTCAGAGGTGATGGGGAAGAATGGGGCAACATCCACTTTTGGGAGATTGCATCTCTTTGTATACCACTTTTCCAGATTTGTGTGCTCTAAAAAAAAAAAATATGGGTTCTTACTGGTATTTTGGCTCCTGCAGAGGACTCTGGGCTACAGGTTTTGAGCTGGCAGTCCGCCAGTACCTGTAGCAGTTGCTCCCCCTCTGTGTGATTGAGCACCTGGGTGGTGCAGGTACTGCCTCACATCTGCACAGCTCTTCTGCGCTATTAGGGCCCAACTATCCCACGTCACAGGACGTGAGGAGCTCTGTGGGACGAGGCAGATGGATTTCATTAGAACTGAGCAGTGTCTGCTGCTGTGAGTATCTCTTACAGGCGCTTACAGAGTACACTGCCCTGCATAATAAACCTGTTCTACACCCTGCAGTCACACAGCGCTATTTATTTTGTTTTCCTGCTTGTCTTGGTTTAAAATCTCAGCTGAAAATTTCTCTTTTCTGTTTGTGCCTCATTGTTTTCCCTCTGTTTCCCTCTCCTTTTGCAGCTGTTTAGGCTGAGCTGTGTGAGGGTACAGTTTGCCACGGTAGATGTTAGAGGAAATAAAGTCTCATTGTGTGATGTTCTAGAGTGCTTTGCTCCACAGCCACCCAGCCTTGCACCACTGGAGGCTGTGGGATGTTTGCCACTGACCTCAGGAACAGCAGGAGTCATCCCCGTGCACAAAAGTCTTTTCAGAAGGAAAGATAATGCACAAGGCTGTGAAGAGATTGTTGTTTGAGAAAGACATGGAAGCCTGAACCCTCTCGGTCGAAAAGCTTTTGTTGGCTGCCATGGATGGATCAAAGTCAATCTGCTGTTTTAGTCTGGGATATCACAACCACCTGAACATTCCTTGTCTTTGCTTGGGGAACCAGGCAGCAAAGTCAGGGACATTGTGAGGCAGAAGAGGGACAAGGCAGAGAGACATTATTTCAGCAAGGCTACTTATTTTTGCAAGAAGTCCATATGGATGAATGGATGAAATGGAGATGAATAATAATTCTAGAAGGTTACGTGAAAAGCCCTTAGATGTGTTCTTTCTTTTATGGTGGGGAAGGAAGGAATAGATTTTGGATTGCATCAATTCATTTGGATTGCTTCAATTCTTTTGGATTGCATCAATTCTTTTGTCTGAAGAGGGAAGAAAGATTGTTGGAAAAAAAAGAAAAAAAAACAGTGAAAAAAAAAAACTAGTGAGGAATGATCATCAGATTCTTGCTAATTTTTAGTAGCACTGTAAATTAGGCCTTGTTTTCTTTAGGTGCCTTGCGTTGGTAGTGGTGACATTAGTGCTT
Organism: Poecile atricapillus; assembly: GCF_030490865.1. Taxonomy (NCBI): domain Eukaryota; kingdom Metazoa; phylum Chordata; class Aves; order Passeriformes; family Paridae; genus Poecile; species Poecile atricapillus. The sequence continues at coordinate 148,423,796 of NC_081250.1, read as the reverse complement.
TATTAAACTTGCTGTGCTGAGGAGCTCATGGGTTTAGTGCAGCTAATAATAATACCCTGATGGAGAAACAGAAGGTGGGATAGCTCAGCATCAGACATCGGCGTGCAGAAATAGTCTCTGCTAGTTGAACTAAAAATACACCCCAGCATAACCCTCTTGCCTACAGCAGCACATGCTGAACACACTCTGGACACTGGTATCGAGGGGAATGGCCTCCCTTGGTTTTTGCTGGATCTGCAGTGCTCTGTGGTGATTCGTTTGTGTGACTGCCTAATGCTACCTTAGGTGTGCAAGGCCCCTCAGAGCAAGTTAATTAATATCATTGGATAGTTAATCATTACCCAGAGTCATAAACAGACTACACAGGTTGAAACGGGCTGCATCAGATGACTTGATAAGCCAGTTTGTCCCAGGGTGGGACTTTGTGATCGTGGAATCACCCAACGACATGGGAGTGACCGGCAGCAGCGACCGAGGTGTAACCATGGCTACTCTGTTCCACTGCTCCCTGCTCCTGCTTGGGGACAAACAGCAGATGTCAAGATCTCTGCTGAATTATGAGCCTTGGACTTATTGCTGCACAATGTGGTCAAAGAGATTTATCTACTTTTTTCCTACCGCCTCCTGGGGTTTACCCAACCTCTCCACTTGGGCTCTACACGGGTGAAATTCAGTTTAGCATGTACATGTTTTTCTGCTATGAGCTTCAAAATCTCCATGACAATAAGCTAAAAGTGGCCCAGATGTAGTGGGGATAGGGTACCCTGAAATAGGTTAGTTAGATGAAATTAGGACACGTCTAATGCCAGAATCAGCAGCGCAACATGGATATCTGCTGCATTGTCAGATGGTAGATCAAAGGTGAGGAATGCCTTGTAGATGAATCACAGAACAATTTAAGTTGGAAAAGACCTTTAAGATCATCAAGTCCAATCTCTAACCCAGCACTGCCGAGATGAGGAAAAGTGCTGGGTGAAAAGAGGGAGTTAATTGACTTTGTTGGGCACAAGTGATGAGACATTGTCTCTAGATAAAGGATACAAGCACAAAGTGCTGAGACAGTGAAGAAAAGAAGCAAGGCCTGAATGCTCTAATTTGAAAATCCTGCATTATGTGTAATAAAACCCAGCTGTGGTGGGACTCCTTCACTTGTTTGAGTACTGAGAGACCTGTGGCTGGGATAGGAATGGACCAGGATATGTTGTAGCTACTTTGGTCACCACATCTGCAGGTGGGAAGAATGCAGGGGCTGCATCAGCACTCCTGCTTGCTTCACCTCCCAAAGCCAGGTGCACAAGCACAGGTGCTTCCCTCAGAGCAGAAGGTGTCAGGATATTGCATGAAGAAATGTCAGCTAACAGAACTGGTTTTATAAAATCCAACACAGAGGTAAGCCCTTTCCACAATGCACCTCTGCTTTTCCAGGAGATCCGAGGACCTCAATCTCCTTTGTGTCTCTTCTGAGACTCTTTGGAGTTTGAGGGTTCAGCTGGAGACAGAGCAGGCAAAGCACAGTGTTTTTTTCTCTTGGGATAGATGTTTCTGGTGTGGACTTCTCTGAGCTTACCTTAATAGAGGGAGCACCAGGAATGACAAGCTTCCTTGCCTTTCTTAGCCAGTCAGCTTCTTTCTGTGACTGCTATTGTACTTACTCTCTGATTAAGTGAATAGCAAAAAGCTGTTTTTGTTCACTGGATAGTTTCATAGGATAATTCTGGTTGGAAGGGACATCTATTCCAGTCACCTGCTAAAATCAGGGTCACCCGTGGGGTCAGACCAGCCTTCTTAGGGTTTTATCTAGTCCAGCTTTTTATACATCTATAACAGAAAGTCAGTGGCCTCTAAAATTTTTTGAATTGTCAGGACCAGGGTCATCAGGAGCTTTCAGAGAGAGTTTTGAGAGAGAGACAGGAGGTCTGGCAGCATGTGCAAAGAGCATTTCCATGAGGACTTCTGACTGTGGAGATATCCAGGGGAAACTGTCTACAGCTCTGAAAGCAGAGTGGTGTGCAGAGCATGACAGAGGTGAAAATGAACTTATCCAAAGCTTTCTTAGCCTGCCAAGGGCAGGTTTATTCCTCAGCATAAGTGGCTTCCTCTGGGGACTTGTGGAATACTCCCTGCCGGGGGGAAAGTGCTGACGTTTGTGGTGAAGTGGGTCTGTCTTGTCCTGTGCCTGTACATGGTAGATGACTGTTCTGGGAGATAATGCCTCAGGTCAGTGACTTAATTATGTCTGGTTTGGAGACCTTTTACCATGCCTGAGATAACTCAAGGCTTACAGGATGGTGTTTGGAAGAATCATCTTGTTCAGCAGCAATAATCACCAATTACTAAGAAAAGATCACCTTACTTAGTCATTTCCCTCTGGTTTCATCTTCCCACCAAACGTTCTGTTTATAAAAGCTTTTCTTCCAGGACCGGTGCCACTGATAATCAGAACCCTCCCATCACAGAAACATTTTAAAAAGAGTTTGAGGGCCAATTATATAAATGTTTCCTCTTTTGTAAAACAGCTTGGGACTTGTAAACATATTAAGTCCACATATCTCTAAATAATGCATGATGATGAATTATTTACTTGTGTAAGCTGTGTTTTAAGTAAGGAAATCTTTTCCTAATATGAAGGACTTAAAGATACTTTAGATAATTTTGAAAGAAGTAGCTGCCATTTCACTCTTGCTTTTTTTGTATTCCAATTGATTTTTCTTATGAGTGTGTTCTTCAGGAGTGCCTGATACCAGGTCTGTAGTGTGTGAAGGTGACTTCCTTAGCACCAAAACCCACAAAACCTTTCAGCAGAATAAGGCTGATCAGAAATCAAGGTGTCCAATTCATGTAGATGTCTGAAGGGCATCTTAGAACTTAGAATTTTAGAATCATTGTTTATTTTCCAGCTGAAGTTGAGGATGGCAACTTCAATCCATGCAAAGTAAAGGTGAATGCTGTAACTGGAGTCCTTTGTACGATGCTTTTGGGTTTGAGCCTTATTTATGAGATTATTTTGAACTTAGTCCCTTATATGTGTGTGTGTATCATTCTGTTGCATTTTCTTTTCTCTCTCCTTCCCTTTCCTCCCTCAACAACAGATGATTTTGAAGACAGCATGAATGAAACAAAATGTTGGCATGGTCTAGCTGAATTTCCTGACAAGATAAACATTAAGTTAAATGTGAGACATATGCCTTAGTGTGTGACTGTAATTTTATAGGTTCTTTTATATGTTATGGTTGGCAACAAAATCCCTGTATTCTGTCTAGAAGGAACAGTTCTTCTTAGTCTAAAGACAGATATGTGATTTAAAATCTGTATATGCTACCAGCTATACCATGTGGGTGCTGAAGTATATCTTGGTTGTAAGTACTGTCCATTCCAGTTCATCTCATAATCAAAGATGGTTATGCAACCATGGTGAATTTGTGATGGGTATAATGTTCTCATCAGAAATCCTCTTTTCTGCCTTCATCCCACCTTTGGAGTTAAACTGTCTGGGGGTGATGCTCCTCCATTTGCTCCCACTGTGGAATGCAGGCTTGCATTGGGTGAGAATATTTCCCCTGATGGCTGCACAAAATTAGAGGGATATTGTCTCTAGCTCATCCCGTGAGACTTTAGTTTGTGCAGCCAGACCACCAGAGGATAAATGCTGTGCCCTTCCCCAGGCCCCTTAATTTTGGGGACTGCTCAGATAATCTTGGAGTACTTTGAACTGCAATGAAATTTGCTCATCCCCCCTCACCTTTTTACACAAGGATCCCCCTGTTGAAATGACACCGATAATTTTTCTGTGATAATGTTCAGGTCTAGGACTGCATTTTTTCTGAGATCTTGATCATGAGTGGAATTTATTTTAGTTTACTTATTCTACTTAGTAGATTCAGCTTAATTCAAAGTAGCCACCAGCTTTCTTTTTGTTGGCAGGGCAGAGAAACAGATATTTCTAAGGCATTACCCAGATGACTCTTTTAAAATGCATGCTTTGGGATAGAAAAATCATTCTCAAGCTTTGTCTTCACTGTCTGAACAGGAGCCTGGGCAAATAGTTGAGCAACAACCATTTACACTGTAGATGTGTGTCCTTTCACAGAACATAAACTTATTTATTGTCAAAATATGGAACAGGGGACAGACATCCTGAGCCTTATCCCTCTTTTCCAAACACCCTTCACACTTTATGGCATAGTGATCTTTTGTTTTCAATCAATCATACAATTCCTTCTGCCTTTGCTTTTCAGGTTTCCAGTCTGTTCTGACATTTTGCATGGCAAAACCACATTTCCTGTGATCTGCCATCACGTTCCTCTGTGTGATGCCCCACTCTGGACTCCAGGCTGCTTTTCTGGACTAGCACAGGGTGAGGCAATCCCAGCATTGCTTCACATTATGCATACTAAAGGATTTTGGTTCTAAGATATAATCAGGGAAAAAATGGCACATTTGGCAAAAATGTAGCCTGTTCAGAAACAGCATTTAAACTTGAAAGGTGCAAAGATCCATGAGCCAGCTTGGATAGCAGAGGCACTATAGCTTGCTTAGCCTGGTGCCCAGCTGCAGCAGGACTTCACTGGGATGCACAACTGTTGGGAAGGGTTCTTTAGCCCAAGCAGAGCAGCATCTGTTCCTTGCCCCTGAGAGAGCTGGTTCAGAGACTGCTCATGCACACCTCTGTACAGAGTTCAGAATCTCTGAACTCTGTAGTGGTTCAGAGATTCAGTACCCTTTGTTTGGAAGAGTAATTTAGCACTTTGTGTGGGTGCATTTATGGGAACACACAAATCCTCTTAAAGAAATAGGCATGCTTCTGGTATTTGCAGAGGTTATGGGTGCACATTAAGAGAGAAAAAACTAAACCAAAACACATTTAGTGGAGGAAATTTCCATTATTCACCAGCAGTTCTTATTTGTACCTTAATAGCTTATTCTGTGTGGGGAAAGGAGTTGGAAGCTGATTTCCAAAAGGATGAAGCATGTCTGGTACTTAGTAAATCAACAAACTTGTGGAAAGAATCCCGCCTGAAGGTCTAATTCCTACACCTGCTATTAGAGTGGCAATAAGAGAGGCTGGGGATGTGAGGGTATAGAGCTAATGGGAATTGTCCCAAGGAAGGATATGGAGATGGTGGAGGGCCTGGAGGGGAAGCCACACAAGGAGTAGCTGAGGTCACTTAGCTTGTTCAGGCTGAAGAAGAGGAGGCTGAGGGGAGAGACCCCATCATAGACCACACCTTCTTCATGAGGGGAAGATGAGGGGCAGGCACTGATCTCTGCTCTGTGGTGACCAGCAATTAGGCTCAAGAGAACATCATGAAGCTGCCAGGGGAGGTTTAGTTCGGATATTAGGAAAAAGGTTTTCACCCAGAGGGTGGCTGGGCACTGGAACAGGCTCCCCAGGGAAGTGATCATAGCCCCATCCTGACAGACTTCAAAAAGTACTTGGACTTTTTGGCACATGGTAGGATTCTTGGGACGTCCTGTGCAGGGCCAGGAGTTGGACTCAATTATCCTTATGGGTCTCTTTCAACTCAGGACATTCCATGATTCTGTGCTTCTATGAGGCTTAGCCATCTCTGTCTCTATGAGAACTTTCCCAGAATTTTCCTTTTGTTACTCTAGAGCCTGAACTTTCAATGTGTGTGTTTGCAGATTTATCCTGCCACATGCACTGCAAATCTTTCTGACTCTTGCTGAAGTCAAGGAGAGCAGCAGCAGGTGCCAGGTGAATACCTAAAGCCTGAAGTGGGCAGAATTGAGAAAAATAATCAAGAATCAAGGGAGTAAACTGAGTCCCTGGCCCATGGCTGCCTCCCCACTGCAAACACAGGCCTGGATGATGTTTGTAAGGCATGGCCACTGTGCCTCTGTCTCCAGCCCCCCAGGGAATGTGCTGAGCCAGCCCAGCCTGTGCTGCCCTCCCTGACTGTGGCTGGTGCTGCAGAGGGGTGCTGAGGTGCTCTGCTGCAGCAGATGCTGACATGAGTGGCTGTAGCTGCCAGTGAAATTTGTGACCTTTCTCCAGCCTGTGACTAGACAGCTCTGCTGCACAGCTGTGCTGGTGCTGCTGATCATCCAGTTGTTCCTCTCTGTAGTGGGTGATATGTTCTGGAAACTTGTTCCAGAAATTTTCACTCCTGTGTCTTCTTAGACATTGCTGACAATATGTTAAGAAGACAGCTTAAATGGTTGTTTTTTTCTCTCTCCACCTCTGTGCAGTGCACTAGCCAGTGACTGCTCACTTGCTTTCCGTGGTTGTTGTGGTAGGATCAACCACAGAATCCCAGAGCAGTTTGAGTTGGGAGGGACCTCAAAGATCATCTCATTCCAGCTGCCCTGTCACAGGCTGGGACACTTTCCACTAGACAGGGCAGCTCAGGATCTGCAGGTCAGGAGGGTGGGTTATCACCAGGAACCTGAGCTATTTGTTTAAACATCTTGTTCCTTCAGTCTGTAGCACTGGAACTGCTGAGGTAGAAGACAAACTCCTCCTTTTTAATTTTAATGGCAATATTTATCTTGTTTTGTTTATGGATATTTGTCAACTCTCAGCACATCTGCTGTAAGCCTCAAATCAGTGTTGAATACATCCTTTTTTTTTTTTTCAGATCATTGATTTAATGATCAACAAAGTAATAAAGAGGGTAGGAAATGCAGAATTATTATGCCTAGGTGAGACTTGTGGCACCTTAACAAAGCTGCCTGAAAGAAGATGAAATTCTCTGTTGATGAATACAAAGTAATGTACAATGGAAAGAATTAACTTAAATGATTCATAGCCCTTGCTAGCTTAAAAATAAATTCTGACTACTTGAGAGGAAAGAAAGCCTTCAGAAAACCTTTATATGTTTATGGGTACCTTAGGAAATGAAATCTGCTGTGAATAAATAAAATATTTGGTGTATAAGAACTGGGATGAAAATTATTTGTGAATAGAAAAATTAATCATGGTTTTTTGCTTTCCGTATAGTGAAATATTTGGCAATTAAAAATGTTTTAACTTCAATTAACTTGAACCTGTGGAAAGTATTGATCTAGAATTTATTTAGGACAAAATCTGGAAATTAAGGGATCCAGTTGGAAAGTTCAGGGTTTGTTTGTTTTGAAACACTTTTTTTTTTTTTTTATAATGTTAAAATGCAATTGTTTTAGAAAAATAACCTATTTACATAAAAAAAAAAATCTGAAATGAAAAGTGTTGATTCACTGAGACGCAGTGTTTCTGATCCATCAAAATATTTTTATTTATGTCAAAAAGTTTTGTGGGAAATATAGGGCTTTCACTTGGAGTCTGAACACAAACACCCACCCACTCACAGCCTGAAAATTTCTTGCTACAGGTCCCACGGGTGTGTTCTTCCAAACATTGCAATGTCTCACCAGAAACGTGGCCTCTCCTCAAGTGCTGCATTTTAATTTGGTCACTGTCTCCCAAGGGTCCATATCACACAAGCAGGAGGCTCCAGAAGCAGGTGACCAGAATTCATTCTGGTTTTTGTGCTTTGGATCTGACTAAAATGAATATGTAATTTTAGCTGAGAATTGAGGAAATGCTTAGCTGAAGGGTGAGGTATTCATGTTCTCAGTTTCTGTTAAGTTAATGGAAAAATTTCCTATTGGATGAGTAAGGTTTTCACTCCTGGTTTTGGTATCAACAAGGTAGTCCATGTGGCAAGCTGGGTGCAGTTGTGTTCTGCAGAATTAACTGCAGAATCCCTAGAATGACACAAAGTGAAACAATTTACATTTGTCACTTTTATTTTCCTAAATATAGGAGAAAGATATCATTCTGTGAAAGTCAAAGGCATTACTTTGAATGCAGATTAAAAAAAGAAAAACAACACTTTTGAACACTTGCAAAAAACTAAACCAAAACAAATGCCCCCAAAACTAGGAAAAAAATATCAGAGGAAAATTTAAAAAAAGAAAATGGGGAAGGAAGGGAAAAGTGTTCCATTTGTGGTTAGAGAATGAGTTTAAAATCAGGTTTTAAACAGAGGCTGAAGTCACAGGGACCGAGAAAATGGAACGATTCCCACCTGGTTCATTTTTGCATCATGCACTGTCTGAGAGAAATTATAATAAAATATATCTGCTGGGAAACACATTTTTAAACTTTTCATTGTCAAAGAATAGCCCAGCTTGGAAGAGATGTCCAAAGCTCATTAAGCCCAGGCTGTTGTGGGAAGGGGAGCCAAGAGGGGGTCATGTAGCAACCTGCCCAGTGACATCTGAAAAACATCCAGAGATGGAGGCTCTACCATGAGCATGCAGGACTGTTCCAGGGAATGATTATTCTCACTGTAAAAACTTCCTCTTATACAGGGATGAAACCTTTTTCTGGTGTAAATTGTAACCTTTTTGCCTTTCCTTCTCCATGTGGTTCCTCATGTTGAAACACTGTCCTCTTTGTAGTTACCCAGGAATAGTTACTGGAATAATGTGCTGAGATTCCCCCTGAGGCTTCTCTTCTCCAGGGAAGAGATCTCCTGCTGTAATTCCTCAGAGGTCAGGTCATGGCACTCCTTTGGAGCTGCTCCCATTTTTCTGTGTCTCTCTTGAATTGTGGGGACCAGAGCTGGACACACTCTGATCACCACTCTCTGAGTGCTGCCTTTTAGCCAATTTCCTGCCCATCTTGCAGACCACACATCCAGTCTGTATCTTGCCCACTTGTCCCATAGATGCAGTTTGCTTAATTTGTAATTGCAGGATGTTTTTCACCTTTTCATTGAAGCCTCTCTCATTGGTACAGCAACGTGGTATTTGTCTCCAGTATTCTGAAGTGAAAAGTGAAGTCCAGCATCTATTTCTTGGGTCATAACCCCCTACCATATGTAGAGATGTTTCTCAGGTTTTATTTTTTTTATGTTTGTTTCTATCAGTACTGAAATTCTTAGGTCACAGTGCACATAAGACTAGGCTTTGGTACATGGAACACATATTCTGCATTTGCTTTTTAAATGTCATAGTGCTTTCCTCGCTAAAAGCATTCAGAAAGTCTGGGTTTGGTGCTGCATTGGGAAAAAAAAGGATTAGGGGGAAAAAAAAGGAAATACTCAACACAACCCGTTAATTAACTTCCTTAGGATTTTTTTAGGCTTTGGTTTTGGTTTTTTTTTGTTGTTGGTTTTGTTTTTTGTTTTTTTTTTGGTAAAAATTGAAGTTCCATTTATTCAGTGTGTAAGAAATAAGGATGTTGAACTCTATGTGAAAAATGGAGAGGAGGAAATAAAAAGGTACCGCAGAATGCCAGGGCTCACTATATGCACAGAAAAATAAGATACTTGTGACAATGGAAAACAAAACTAGAAACATTTTTTTCTCTTCTATTTGCATGGTGAAATTTCCCTGTAATAAATTGTTAGCAATCTCTTCTTCAGGGCTCAAAGGAGACCCATCTGCATTGCCAGAGTAGATTAAAACATCCAATGTCTCTCTCAAGAAAAACCCCCACTGTGCCATAATAGGATTTAATATTTTCCATCATCATGTAGCTGTGTTTGTAAAAGGTAATTGTTAAAAGCCCCAGTGTTCATAATGACAGGTTTAGAACAGGAAGGCTAAAGGTAGCAAAGTTCCAATGGGCATTTTCTTTTCTTCTTTTCTTTCAGCTTAGAAACACCTCTTTCACAGCTTGTCCTTCCTCTTTCCCCTCTTTGTCAGCCTCTTCCAAGGCCTCCCCTAGGTCATGTAAATGGGGGCAGAGTTGTGTAAAATACCTCTCAATATAATGGACTTCTGGTACTGCTTGGGCCCATTCCTATCCCCAGCTCCCATAAACAGAGTGCTGCAGAAGCCAGGGAAATTGTTTCATAGCCACTTCTCTGAAATTGTGTTCCCTTATCCTTTGTGTTAATGTGCCCAGGCATAATTCCTGACTGGAACACGTCCTGACTTCAGTGGTGCTTCAGCAGGTTTGTCCTGCCCATCTCCAATTTCATGGGCATGTGCTGACCATTGTTTCCTGCTGTCTTGCACTCTTCTCCTCTGTCCTTGTCTCTGCTGTCCCTGCATGGGAACCTGACACATTTCTGTCACAACTCAGAGTCAACCCCAGCAAGCCACCATGCTGACTGCCACGTACTGCTCCCAGGGGTTTGCCTTTTCTTTTGCCCTTCTTCCCATTAGACAAGAACAAAAAGCTGTGATAAATAAAAAACTTGAATAAAAAACTTGTCTCTGGTTTTGTAGGGTAGTTCTTCCCTTCCAAAATTAAATCTCCTTCTCCCCTCTCATTCAGTTTGGGAAGGATGTTCTTGAGCTGGGCCTACCCTTGGGCTTTTCTGTGTCAAAGAGGCTCAGCTCCTTCCCACTGTTGATTGATTTCTCTCTCTGTAAGCATGTTCAGCTCTGGGTGCTGAACAGGTCTGAAGTGTTGCAGAAATAAACATCATATCTTTACTGAAATCTGTTGCCCTTTCATCTTAGGTGTGCTTGAGATTGCTGTATTTTCTGGAAAAATAAGCTAGATTTTCCATGTTCTTCTTTTCATTCACTGCCTTCCCTCTCCATACGTTTGTTCCCTACCTTCCAACCTGTAACCAATCTGTGTTTCTCAAAAATTTCATAATCTTTCCATAGAAAGGTGGCTTTTTCCCATCCCTCTCTCCTGTCCTGTAGAGTTCTAATCATCCAGACCCTCTGGAGCCAGCAGTGCCCTTGTGGCCATAAAGGCCAATGAGATCCTGGGCTGCTTTAGGAGGGTCATTGATTGCCAGCAGGTTGGGGGAGGTGATCCTGTCCCTTTACTCAGCCCTAGTGAGGGGCATCTGGAGTGCTGTGTGCAATTCTGTGCTCCTCAGGACAAGAGACACATAGAGCTCCTGGAGCAGGTCCAGTGGAAATAATGAAGGGACTGGAGCATCTCTTATAAGGAAAAGCTGAAGGAGCTGGGGCTGTTCAGCCTCGAGAAGATACGACTGAGATGAGACCTCATCCCTGTGTCAGTGTCTGCAGGGAGGGCTCAGAGCAGGGACCAGGCTCTGCTCGGTGTCCCCAGCAATGGGACAAGAGGAACAGGCAGGAACTGATGCCCAGGAAGTTCCTGGACATGAGGAATAATTTCTTCCCTGTGCAGTGGCAGAGCACTGAACAGATTGCCCAGAGAAGGTGTGGAGTCTCTCTCACTAGAGATATTCCAGCACTGCCTGAACACAATCCTGTGCCTGTGCTCTGGGGTGACCCTGTTTGAGCAGGGAGGTTTGACAGATGACCCACCATGGTTGTTTCCAACCTGACCCATTCTGTGATTTTGGGATTGATTCTGTACTGATGTGGGGACCAGTTTTGCCATGCTCTTATCTCTGCTGCCAGCTGTCTTCTGGAAGGACCCCATCCTCTTCTAAGCCAGGGAAAGAACTGAGAGGAAATGGCAATATTTAAAATTGTTCCTCTCTAAATGGTCACAACTAATTATGAAGGCTACAGCTACTGTGAGATGAGCTTTTAAATGCCTTGAACAGGTTTCTGAAGTCTGTACTAGAATGGGATGAGTCACAGTTGCACCAGCTGACTGCAAATGAGTGGGTGGGAGGGGAAGAGGCCCTGTACTTTGCTGGCAAGGTAGGAATAAAGAGCTATCCACAGGCCTGGGATATGATTTGGGGGGAGTTAGGACTGACAGCTCACAGCAGTAAGATGGAGGCAACAGAGTTCTCATTAAAGAGGTAAAGCCTGTGCTTTTAAGTTAAATCACACCTTGTAACCATTCTGTCTGAATGAAGGAAGTGGGAGATTTGCAGAGGATTGGTCAGGCTATGAGATGACGTGTAGGATTTAGTCTCTGCTTCTTGGTCTCAGTGCTTGTATATAGCTCCTTGAACACCAACATTAGGGAAAAGAATGTGCTGTGATTTGAGTCAAATCAGAAAACACATTCAAGCTTCAGTGTTTAAGATCAATATGATGGAACATGGCCAGATAGTGACAGGACTATCTGTTACTAGGAGTAACAGTTTTAAACTAAGAGAGGTGAGATTACATGTTAGGAAGAAATTCTTCACTGTGAGGGTGGTGAGCCAAGTTTGCCAGAGAAACTGTGCATACCCCATCCCTGAAAGGGTTCAGGGCCAGGTTGGATGGCATTCTGAGCAACCTGACCTAGTGGAGGGTGTCCCTGCCCATGGCAAGGGGGTAGAAATTGGATGGTCTTCACAGTCCCTTTCAGCTCAAGCCAGTCTGTGATTTCAGTGACTCTACACAACTGTCTGCATCTGTGGCCTGTTACAGAGGCTCCAGATAAAAAATTCAATTCTGGACCTGGGTTTATGCCAAAGATTTGGTGAAATTATGGCAGAGATTTCTCATTTGCCACCATGATCCTGCAGAGGCCAGAGTTTGTTGTATCTGATTTGCAGCAAAACTGTGCAGACTTGGTTGAGGGAGGATAATATCCTGACAAGACTCCTGAGTGTCCTGTCCCAGACTAAGCACCCTCATCTCCCTCAGCTGCTCCTCACCAGACTTGTGCTCCAGAACCTTCCCCAGCTCCGTTCCCTTCTCTGGACATGCTCCAGCACCTCAATGTCCTTCTTGACCATTCTTGAAAATTCTTGACCCTTGAGGGGTGAAGTGACATTCTGACACTGAATGCAGGATTCAAGGTGTGGCCTCACCAGTGCCCAGTACAGAGGGATGGTCACTGCTTTGGCCCTGTTGGTCACATTACTGCTGATACAAGCAAGTCAGTGCTGCTTATTTTGGAAAACTCACCCAGACTAGACCAGGCATGGTGTTTTCTGCACTCTCTGATGAGATAATGCAGGAGATAATTATTTTTGGCACATCTTACTTGAGTTTTTGAGATGTCATCTGGCCTTCTGAGGCATGCAGATCGACTTGCTGTTTTCAGCATGGCCTAGACTAGACAAAATGGGATACAGCCTTGCAGGTGGATAGACAGGGGTGGATGGACAGTCTTGAGTCAGGTCTAGTGTGAGGCTAACAGTGAATATTGGGAAAACAAGAAACTGTGGGCAACTCATGCCAGGAAGATGACAGTATGAGAATGTGGTCTCCTTGCAATAAGAAAAAACAATCCACACTGACTGATCTAGTTAAAAAAATATTCTAGAGAGGTTAAAACAATTCAGCCAGACACATCATCAATAACTGATTATTTGCATCTAAAATTAGACCTGGAATTGGCATTTTGTATCTTAATTAAAACAAAGCTATCTTTATCAATGAGCTATGACAACTTTGAGCAGACATTTCCTAGTGAATGTTAATCCCTCAATCTCTTTTGATTAGAAGATGGGATTACATTAAAATTGATCCTCCTTCCGAGGTCCATTTGTGTGCTCTGTCTCAGTATTGAATTACATGGCTGGCCCTGTGCCAGGCACAGGTTCTCCATTGGGACAATGAAATCACAGCCACAGTGATGCTCATTTGTGTTTTACAGTATGCCATTTATTTATCACAAAAGGCTCAGGAGACTGTGCCTGGGTGAGATATTATTTAGGCTTCAGATCTCTGTCAAACCTTATTGCTCTCTTCAGTTCACTTTCTACAGAGATGACTTTTGAAGATAGGAAGGGAAAGGCTATGGAAGAAAAACAATGTCATATTTAAAATCTAGCTCTAGTGAGTTTTCTTCAATTGTACAGGCTGTTCTGAGGGAATTGTTGCGTTTCAACCTGGGAGAAAAGATCACGAGGCAAAACATCACTGGTCAAGCTCAGTGTAACAGGTTTGGACGCTTCAGTTTGGAGCTGTGTGGATCTCATTAAAAGATGAGTCCCTCTGGCTCATAATTGTGCTTCAGACAACCAAACCCTGCAAGAAGCTGCTCCTAAATTGTGCTGACCTGTTGCAACTGTTCTCTGAGGGTCCCTGTGAAGCTGGTGGGAGTCGGGTGAGATATGATCCTTACAAAATTCAGGAGCAGAGGAGAACTGCTGTGTCTTTGTTTTCTGTTTCAGTGTTCTTTCTTAGTAATTGAGAGTAATTAAAGCGATGAACAATTCTCCCCAGGGGAATTGAAAAAAAAACTTCACAAAAAAAAATAACAGAGAAGAGCTGTTGACAGTCTGAAAAGCTGGACAGCTTTCCATTTAACTCCCTCCCACCTTTTCCATCTGTAGCTCCTGTCATCAGCTAGCAAGCTGGCCAGGAGACGGTGATAGATAAATGGTGTGCAATCCCCTAAAGTTCTATATTACATCTTTCCCTTTCTTCCCTTCCCCTTCTTCTCTTATATCCTTTAATAGTCAGCTTTTATAAAGGGTGCTGTGTTGCTTGGCTTGTGCTGTTGTGATCTGGAAGCTATTTTCCAGTATCTGACTGGTTCACTAGGGAGTTACATGAGCCTTTTGTAAGAGTGTGAACTGATGCCTTAACTGAGCTAGTAAAGCATCATTCTATATATATTTATATATATATAAAATTTAGGCAGGAAATTATTAAACATTATGGGATTCCATACAGTGTTGTAAACAATATTCTGTTCCTCTTTGCTTATGTGTTTTAACATTTCTCACAGAACTAATGCTCTGTGATAGCAGTAAGAAGGATGCCATGCTTGAGTGGAAATAACGTGGGATGCAAGTGATTGATGTTGCTTGAAATGAGGAATATAAGAGATTCTGGATAGGAGACAAATTATGTAGCTTGTTTATTTTCCAGGGAAGGTCTCATTACTACAATTGGTGTCAAATGGGGAAGAGGAATCACTTATTCACTCTCTTGGTTCTGTTTATTCTTTCATCTGCAGGTCTTTGCATGCCTAGAGATGGGCTGGTAAGGGTTTCAGAGGAAAGGAGATGGACACAGTACATGTTTATATTTTGTAAAAGTGTCACCTTGAATCCACAAACCCACATTGATTTTTCTTTTTTTTTTTATTGTGATAGCCATACCCAGGTAGATGTGGAGGAGTTTATCATCTTTTATTGTGCTTCAGCCAATATTTCTCCTGCAACATTTCCAAGTTTTCCAAGTACATGAAGTGCTACACAGCATTGTGTGCTTCTCAAAACTATACAAAAAACTGGGAGATGAGGCGTAGGTGCTAGAAGTTTTTTTTTTTTTTTTACTGTGATCTTTCCACTCAGGAAAAAGCAGCCTTAATTAGACTGGTTAAGAACTGATAGCAACCTTTATCAAGTGAAGTTGATGATGATAATTCTGTCTTGGAACTATAACACGAACATGAACATATGTAGCTTTAAAACAGTCTCCTGCCTTTGTAGTGCACTGAGACAAGAAACTTCCAGAGCAAATCTGAAAAAGAAACATAGGATACCTCCAGTAGTATATGACTGAGAAAAAACCCCAAACTAACCCACTGATTGTTTTCTATAATTCAAATGTCTTTATAATGCTGTGGGAAACATTCATAACCCTGTTTCTTCTGTTTTATCTGGACATTTCCAGCATAAGGAATGACTTCTCCATGCTGCTATTTTCCTGCAGAATCTGGGCCTTTCCACCCTATATCTCCAAAGGCACTATGGTGTCAGTTTGAGTTATGTTATTTTGAGACACTAGCTTGTCTCGCTTTGCTCAGGGTAGTCCATTTTATCATGACAGCTGACCAAAAAATGAGGAATAATGATTTTTTTTTTTCTTAGTGTTTCTTCAGTCTTTTGTAGCCAAATATCTTTGGACAAAGGATTGATTAATTTAATTTAATTTAATTTTCCTAGTTGTTAGTGGCTTTCTCCCAACATAAAAGAGGCTTGTGATAAGCAAACCAGTTCTGTTATTTGCCTACCTAACTGCATGCAAGCTGGAAGTTTCATTTTATGCAGCAAGCTCCCTACTGTTATATTGAGCCTTGGAGAGTCTTGGCTTTCCATCTACCCAGGCTCTGTGGTTGTGCTTGCCATGCTTGTAATACCAGAAGTGACTGTTAAACATAATGCCAAATGCTGTTTTTCAGCTCAATGATTCATTTGTGTGATTGGGAAGGGGCTGCAGGTCTTTTGACTACTATCACAAAATCAAATAAAGTAGTAGATCTGTATATGTATTTTTGAAAGCAAACAGAGCTGTTGCTTAAATTTGTTTAATTTTGCTAGAAATGTGAGGAAACGTGTTTTGGGAGCAATCAATCCAGTGGTGCCAGCTCCAGGTTTGACAGACAGCCTGAAGACTTACCACAAAACAAAGCAGAGTGATTTGGAAGATGATGTGGGTAGAAGAATCTAATCCCCTGAAGCTTTGTTTGTATGGATTTAGGCATGAGTTTGCACTATTAACATGTACTTTCTCTACCCTGGTTGTTATACTTTCAAAATCAGGTTAGATTGCAAATGGATTTGAGCTGCTGTGCATCCACCTTGACATCAGTATCAAGTTTTGCATGGAAGAGCAGATTTTGTTTTTATAGGTGTTTCAAACAGGTTCACTATATAAATCCCTTGTACACAACCACTGAGACCAGATTTTGCACATGGTACTGAAGGAGAACATAGAAGACAAGTCATACTGCCTTTAATTTGGTATTTTTTCATTACTGGAAGGGTGCTTTTGCTTAATGCCTTTTCTAGCAAGACACCATATCAGTAGAGCTCTCTGGTTCAAGGTAAAGAACAGGCTGATTTCTTCATGATTTCTAGCAGACAACTGTAAATAATTCCCTCACACTTCTTTTACAGTGTCTGAGCTAAAGCAATGCTATTTTTCCTCTGCTGGTGGTGCAAATAGCTAACTACTGTGGTAAACCAAGCTGATCCCTTCTCATGTCACTCCTTGCTGCAGGTCACTGTCCTCCATAGATCAATTCAGAATGAGGTGGCAGAACTTTGTGGCAAATTGATTGCCAGAGAGACTTTAATGATACCAGTGAATATGAGACAAAGCAATAATTTCAGCGCCTACTTAGAAGCAAAAATTCATCCTGATTTGAAATATGAGTATACTCTGATGAACATTAAATTTTAAAGCATTTCTGCTAGTTCTGGGTATTTTAAGCTATTGAAGTTGATCTCCAAGCACAGAAGCTGAGAAACCATTTCCCCATAAAAAGTTGCTGAACTCCATGGAGAGGAACAAGAGCATGTAGTGATAGGCCAAGGGGTAATGGCTTCAAACCAAAATAAAGGAGCTTTTGATTAGATATTAAGAAGAAATTATTCACTGTGAGGGTGGAGAGGCAGTGACACAGGTTGCCCAGAGGAGCTGTGAATGCCCCAGCCCTGGAAATACTCAAGGACTGGTTGGATGAGGTTCTGAGCAACCTGGTCCAGTGGAAGGCGACCCTGCCTATGGCAGGGGATTCAGAACTGGATGTTTTTTAAGGTCCATTCCAAACCCAAACCATTCTATGACCCTCTCTGTACATAGCCCATGACTGCAGTCAGTCATTTTGTGCAAAGTGGCTTCTTGAAGTAATAAAAAAAACCAAAACTGCTTATTTAAAATAATCTACTGCTGCCTAAACTGGAAAAAAAAAAAAAAATCACCATGAAAGTTAGTCTCTGTCCTTGTTTTGTCTGGGATGGGGTAATTTTCTTCCTAGTAGCTGGTATAGTCTGGGGACAGAGACCCTCTCATGCCAGAGCAATGTGCTTATTGCCTTGACTAAAATCAGCATTTCCCTTGCTAGTTTTTCAGAACGAAGCCTTCTCTAGTTTACTGCTGTGTGCAGTCAATAGCTGCTGCAAGAACAGTATCCACAGATGGAGGGTGAACAGCTCTGTAGCAATTTCAGATATGAAATGTTGGTTTTCAGTTTATCAACATTTAGCAATTTCTTAATTATAGTACCCAGCACTTTGAGCTCTTTACCTTTTCAAAGCACGGCACAATTATTAAAAATTAATTGCTGCCTCATTGCCCTGTGAAATATGATGATAGTTATTTGATTATCTGTTTCTGCACTAAACGAAAACAACCATATTGCTTATACATATTATATATATGTATATAAATAGTAATATATGGCATATATATATATATCATTCAAAGTTTGCTAAATGAGGGCACTGAAGCTACCCTTTATGAATTTGTTTATTGCATAGGTTATTTGGTGCTACTGTAAAATTCCTGTATTGTGGCAGATTATTTGGGGAGAACAGAAAGAACAAAGGGAAGTTTGTCCTGTAATGGAAGCCAAGAATCTTTTGTTCATATGGGAATCAACTGTGGTGGGAGTGTGACTTAGCAGGCAGAGGATTATAATTTCTGCAAGCTTCTCCTGAGAAATGGAAATAAAAGGATAGCATAGAATCATAGAATGGTTCCTTGGAATGGACTCTAAACACAGTTTATGTCCAGCCCTGCTGCCATGGGCAGGGACACCTTGCACTGAACCAGGCTGCTCAAAGCCCAGTCCAACCTGGCCTTGGACACTTTCAGGGATGGGACATCCATTTCCCTGGGAAACCTATTCCAATGTGGATGAAATGAGTAATGTTTGAAGTATTGCAATTAGCAAGACTATAATTGGACAGAAGATCTGAACTTTTTTTTTTTTTTTTTGAGAAAGAGTAGCTTCTATTTTGTTGATATCCTTTCTTTACCTTCTACAGATTTAAGAAACTATGATCTAACACGAGGATTAATTAAACAGTTGACCATGTTTATCTCCTTTACACAAGAGATCATTCCCTGATGGTGGGTGGGGGGAGAAGGGGGGTAAAGGGATGTTTTATAACGAGTAATGAAAATATGGCAATTTAGGGAATTAACATAGTGTAGTGGCTGACGCAAATGTTTTTTCTATTTATAAGACTAAATATGTTCAGCTGTCTGAGCCTTGAGAGCTAAACATTGGGAATCATGGACCCCTAGTGCCAAGGCTGTACAAACAGGCAAGGGGAAGAGTTGCTTGCTGAAGGCAAGAAAGGGATCAAAATGAAATGGGAATTGTTCAGTGCCTAATAAAGCTTCAGTTTTTGTGTCCTCCTTACAAAGGCTACCAGTTTTTAGATCAGTTTAAATCAGTTTTTAAATTTTAAATTTAATAATACAACATATTAAATGCATTTGTCATATTCTGGTATCTTTAAGGGTTCCTCTGATAACTTTGCTTAGTCTTTTTGAGGATTCAGGTATGTGTTTAGTCTTTGTGAGCAATGATGGAAGCATATTTAGATTGTTGGCATGAAAAGGCAGCTTCTCTGTCCAGTAGGTTTTTGTGCTTCCTGTTGTCTAATGGGTCTGTGCTGATTTGGCTTAATAAAGTGAGGGCATTAGAAATCACCAGCTGTGAATTATGCAGCCATACATCACTTGACAGAAATATACTGCCTTTATGCCTGTTTGACCTCCTAAACACCAGGAGAAAACAACACATTCCTGTTTGAAGATTGACCTCTCTTTTTCTTCTTTTTTGTTTTTGTTTCTGGTTTTGATTTATTGCTGATGTGTTATATAAACCACAGCTTTGAGTTCCAAAGGTTCCAAAGGCAAATGCATTTGAGCGGTGCCTTTTCCATTTGCTGTTGCTCACACAATTTTATTCTTCGTGCTGGTACAATCCTGTATCGAGATACTTTCACATTTCAGCTTTGTTTTTCTTGCATGGTTTATTCATGCTCATCTCAAGATCATGTTTCAACACTTTGGGATCCTCAAACAAACTGAAGATTTAAAGTTTGCAAAGGAACAAGGGATAGATCTTATTTCCTGACAGAAAAATACCTGGAGGTTATGGAGTTAGAGAATAGCAAATGCATCCTTAGTTTTCATTGCTTTTGAGACTGTGGGTTCTCTCTGTGAGGCTCTGGGTCCTCCTGAAAAGGATTCTTTACTGCCTTAACCATTCTTTTGTTCATTGCTCTCATTTCTTGGTGAATTTATTCTGCTTCCTTGAATCATTTGTGCTGTTTTTACTTTTAAAACCAGGTTATGAATCTCTTTCTCCAGTAGCATGTCCCTGTTCTCCAGACTTTAGCTGGAGGTTTTTTTGCTAGAGAGACTGAGTCGATGATTTGGCCACTAAATGTTCATACCAGATTTGTCTCTTGCCATTGCAATAAAGCTGACAGCATGTGTCTGGATCTTTTTGATCTTGTTTTTGATTTTTTTTTTCTTTAAATGAATTAATATTCCCAGCTGACAAAACCCTCTAGCAAAAAGGATGGTTAACCTGTGAGCCATGTTTATGCAGATGAAATTTTTTCATTCTGAAGATGTAATTAATATTTTACTTCATGGGGTTAGGAATAAAGTCCTGAAGGTTTTATTTATTCTATCACTTTAAAATTTAGCATTTAAAATCTCCTTTCAAAAGATTAGTGCAGTGTTGTTGACTAAATGGTTCAGTACATCCTTTTTATATAACCCTTTTGCTGGGCTGGATTCCAGATTTTCTTGATTTCATATGTTTTATATCTCCTCAAGAGAGATTAATTCTATGTTAATTACCATATTAGGGTCAACTAAGTTAACAAATATGATTTGTGACTTATATAACCTTAAAAGCACTTTCCCTGATAATTTTTGGTTTTTTAATCTGATATTTTAATACATTTGAGAAAAAGTTAATAATATTTTTTTTTGAAGATAAACATTTTCACGTATTAATATAAAGATCCAGACTTTAATAAGTGTTTTTGTATTCTGTGGCACTTTGTTTTAGGGGGACTGTCAATAGTGATGAGAAGAGAGTAAGTATTAATTCTTCCCTGGAGCTCAGAGACTGCCACTGGCAGACTTTCAAAAAATAAAGTTCTGCTTTTTGTCCTTTCCTACCAGAGATAGTCATATTGTAGAGATATGACCCAGTGCAAAATTAAGCCATTCTATGCTGATAATTCTTTATTAAAATTTAACTCATTTAACCTTTAAAACTGTCTTTTATTCTTTAATGTAATAGTTTGGTTTTGTTTGGTTTCTTGGTTTGTTTGTTTGTGTTAAATCCCTTGTTCTTTGGCTGTGCTGTCCAGCAGAAGCTGTTTAAAAATCACAGTTGTAGCAAAAGTTAGCAGGCAGATCCCAGCACAGATCTGCCTTGGAAGTGATAAACTGACCAGGTCCGAACAGTTTCCCCAGACAGTCACACTGTGTGCAATATTTTTCACAGATTTCACAAAAGAGGAATACAGCTTCCTCACAGGAGAAGGCAGAGGGGTGGGCACTGATCTCTTCTCCCTGAGGACCAGTGACAGGACCTGAGATAATGACCTAAGCTGTGTCAGAGCAGATTTAGGTTGAATATTGGGAAAAGTTTCTTCCCCCAGACAGTAGCTGGGCACTGGAAGAGGCTCCCCAGGACAGTGGTCACAGCACCAAGCCTGACAGAGCTCAAGAAATCTTCAGACATTGCTCTCAGAAACATGGTAGGATTGTTGGGGTATCCTGTTTAAGGCCAAGAATTGGAGTCAGTGATCCATGTGGGTCCTTTCCAGCTCTCTTTCTGTGATTCTATGAAGGCTTAGAAAAGAGATAATCCTTGATCAAAGCAATAAAGATTTGGAAAGGCTTCTCTTTTCCCTCTGTAATCAGTGCTATGCAAAAAAAGTTCCAAAAACATTCAAGGAGAGATTTCAAGATAGACAAAAATCATGAGACTGCAGTAATGATAGTGGGTTCATAGTCAATTGCCAAGATCATCAGCCAGGTTTCCACTTTGCCAATTCCAAAACTCTTCTGTTAAATATGAGCTAAAAAAGACCACTTGTGGCATGAAGTAGGAATGGGTGGTGAGCCTTTATGGAAACCAGTTCAATATCTGCAGGCTCCTGAAATTGCCTGGTGTGCTGGAGGAAGAAGGAAGTATTTGAAATAGCATGAGAAAAACAGTGTGTGAAGAAATCTGCTGGGATGTGAGCTTTAATTGCAACCATTGGGTCAAGTAAGTGGTATTGATTCTGTGGATTTGGGGTGGATTAGGTTTTGTTTTTCTGTAAAGGGAGTAAAAACACAAAGAAACAAAAAGGTGTCTCAACACAGAAACAAACACAGATCACAACAAAATGCCAGGGTTGCCCAGTGCATATGAAATCATTGTTCCACCTTGAGACAGAGACCAGGGTGCCAGGCTGTTTTGTATGGAACAAATATCAATGCAGGAGTGAGACTGTGAAATGAAGTTTTGGAAAGGATACAGGGACCCCTGTAATCACAGCTTGGAAGAGCTGATCATGGTTTCTCTGCATCCAGCCAAGAGACAAGTAGTGGAAAGATCCAAGAGCTGAATACATAGGTAATTTCATCAAAATGTTTAGTGACTAGAACACCCACTGCTGTTTAGTGAACAAAAATGATGCTTTTGAGTCTCTGTTTCTTGACCAATTGCCCTGGCTGAAGTGACTGAGGAAAACAGGCAGAACTCATAATAGGAAAATTCTTTTAGAATTCATAGGGGATTTAAACTTTTATGTAGTTTCATTTGGTTGGAAGTGTGGGTATTTAATTTTTTTGAGCAGTTACCCCAAGCCATATGAAAAGCCACTCCATACTCACAGGCAATGAACAGATATTAATTTCATTTCTTCTCAGATGAAATATGAAAATGTGGTATTTCTGTACATAAACCCTGGAAACTCCAAATTATACAGAACAGTAAAATATGTTTCTTCAGAGACATCTGGCAGCCAACCCCCTGCATATACATTATATTTTCTGTCCAAGAATATCTGAAACATTTCAGTCTTCAGTAGCATCAGATAATCACGACACCTTGGAGATCAGCTAATGATGATGAAAAACATAGTTTGTTGGACAGATCTTCTGATCTGTTTAAACTCTATGGAATAAAAGCTCTTGCATGTGTAAGAGAGGAATTTTTCAGTGGAAGTCCACATTGACCTTCTACAGGCAGCAAAGGGTTGACATATGTCTCACTGTTCTGTCTGTAAGAAATATGTGCTTTTAATACTCTTTAATTCAAATAGTGACATGAATGCATATTAAGTGCAACTTAAATGAAACTTTAAAAAAAAAAAGTCCAAAGCAAGAAATATTCACATTTGTGAGATTTATGCTGGTTTTGAACAATTCTCACAGAAAAAGGCAGAGAGTCTGGTACTGACAAGGCTTGATGAAGGAGCCCAGGCTTTAGTAGCGATGTACTTTGATTTCTAACTGATTTTTCTTCCATAACTTGTTTCAATATTGTTAATTTTTCTCAGGGTTGTTAAATTTGAGGGTGCCCTTTTAAGGGGTCGGATGTGAGCCATGATTTAAAGGGCTGCTCCCTCAAGTATCAAGGCTTGGTGAAGTGAGAGATGAAACTACAGCCTAACAACTAGCTGAAGTTTGAAACATTTTCAGCACAAATGACAAAAAAACCCAAAAACATTCTCAAAACTGCAGGGTCTAGTTTTCAGTGTTGACATACATTTGTCATGTTTATACAAGTCATCATTCACCATCTTTCTATGCTTTGGGGGAGCACTTGGGATATTTTCAGACACTGTGGCTCAGCTGTGGAACAAAACCCTAATATTGTCACTTCTGTCATGGGGATTGCTAGCCATGCTCATAAACAACAGGAATATGGCCTTCAAAACATTTAGATTTTGCCATTAGATATCATCAAAAAAGCAACAAGCATGGAAATGGCATAAAGAATTCTCCTGCACTCACATTATATAAATCACCATGGGTTTATGATTTTGTGCAGGTGTATTTTTTGGCTGTATAAAAGTGTGTTGGTAGAAATATGGTGTGAGAAGTTGTGGCTGCCCCATCCCTGGGAATGTTCGAGGTAGGATGGGGCTTTGAGTCATGTGTTCTGGTGAAAGGTGTCCCTGCCCATGGCAGAACAAGATGAGCTTGAAGGTCCCTTCCAACCATTCTGTGACTCTACATTTCTTCCTTCAGTCTGTAGCAAACATAACTTGAATAAGCCTCATCCTCAGCTATAGCATTTCTTGTATTCCCATGCCTGTGCTCAGTTCACTGAGGAAATCTTTAAATTCTAATATATCTTCACACCTTACTTGCAATTTTTAAATACCCAGCTATTCCATCTCCTTCCCAAGGACTGAAGAAGTAAGCACTGCTTCCTGTTAAAACATTTAGCCACCTTTTTGTAGCTGCAGAACATTCTGGGCTGTTGACAGGCAGAGAAGAATGAAGACATTGACTTCACAAAGTACAGCTTGTAGATCCCTCCTGTGTGCATTTCTTGCTGCATTAAAGTGTAATAATCCACTCACTCCACACAGCTGGAACTTTATATGTCTCAAAATATAAGAACTTTATATATTTTAGTGTGAAAATCCCTGGGAAGCAGGGGATGGGAGTTGCTTTGTTGCTTTCAGGTGTTGACTGTATATGGAAAGATTAAGAATTTAATTATGAATTTACCTAAAACAGAATTTTATTTGGTACTTCAAGTTGAAGACAAGGTCCATGAGGTTTAATCTCCTATATTTGTTGGTTAGATGCCTGAATTCATATTACCATATTGGCATCCCAGATTGACACAGTACCTGGTGTTGGGCTAAGCTTGCCTTTCCTTTACTAAAATCCTGGTTGAAGCATCAAGAGTGGATTTTTGGGTTTGAGGTTGCAGATCAGATGCAGTCCATGGCTGAACATTGATTTCTCAGATACCAAAAGCACTGAAAAGGTGCATCTGACTCATCAAGCCAAAAGACAGAATTTCGCTGGGGTGGAGGGAGAATTTTAGCATGAAAAAAGGGGGAAACAACAACTCATTTCTCCTCCTGTACAGAATCTTGTTCACCCAGTTGTGCCATTTGTGTGCAGGCCAATAAAGCACAGCTCCTAAGGTCAATTTTCATGTGCACCAGAGCCAAAGAAGCATGGTATCTTTCAGATCTTGTTCCTGCAGCTCAGGCTGGGCCAATATTCACATTTTGTGTTGTCTGCTATCATGGCTTGTTTGTCTGAGGGTTTTAAAGTGGAGAGATAGAAATTTTCCTGTCATTTAAAATATTGTATTCATTTGTAAGGGAAAGGCTGAAGGAACTTGAGTAAATTCCTTTAAAATCTTCATTTTTGGTGTGGTGCCTTTATTCTGTGATACCAGTTTGTCAAGGCTGTGTGTGCAGCCTTCCTTCTCTTGTCCTGGAACTTTCCTTACCCTGTGAAATCATGCTTTTTCCTGGGAGTATTTCCATTATGCTGATAAGAAAAGTATAAAAGTGCTCTGGGCTGAAACTCAAGGAAGGAAGAAAAATCAACTTCTCAAAATTTGATTCTGTAATGTATTCTTTTCACATATCTTTTTTTAATATTTTTTATTTCTAATTAGGGAAGTGGTTGTTTATTTGAATTTTTCATGCAGCAATAGGAAAGAAAAGAATAGGGCTTAAAATTGGAATGTTTTTATTACAAACTTCCAAAATTAAAAATATTTTTGCCACACATGATGTTTGCCACAGAAAATTGGCTTTTCTTTCCTTTTTTAAGTTTTTGTTTGTTTGTTTGTCTACTATGAAACCAGATCTTTTTAGATCTTCAGATGGCAACTGAATAATAAGGAAACAACACCAAGAGTAGACCCAGCACGTCACAACAAGGAAACAAAAAGATGTTTCTACAGTCCTGTTTGTAGTCATATGCAGGTAGTATGTAGTCATATAGGTTATAGATCACATATTCACAGAATTTTTAGGGTTGGAAGGGGCTTCTGGAGATCATCCAGTCCAACCCCCCTGCCAAGGCAGGGTCACCTGAAGCAGTGACACAGGAACACATCCAGGTGGGTTTGGAATGTTTCCAGAGAGTGAGACTCCAAGACTTCCCTGAGCCATCTGTACCTAAATTCACAGATGAGGGAATCATCCACATGTCAGGAGAAACATTGTGCCTTTTCAGTTTCTCCTTTAGCCTTCTTCACTTTCCACTTTTAATAAAGAAAGAAATATATCTTTATCTTTACTCTTTTCTTAAAAAAACCCCAAAAAACAACAAACACCTATTTTTAAATAAATGTTGCACACCTAGGTAAGTAATCTACTGGAAAGTAAGTCTGTATATCATAGCTCACAGCTATTTTAAAAGAGATGAGTCCCATGATGTTTGCTTTATGCAAGAAAAGTAAGTTCAACACTTTGCTCGGCATTCTACAGCTCTCATCATTTTAATGTCCAGTGGTTAGTGCTGATAGGAAAGTGCCAGTATGCTTTAAAATCCTGGGGGACTTTCTGCCTCCTGACAAGGCTATGGATGCTTTCAACTCAGGTAAAATGAACAAACAGATTACTGTACAAATCTAAAGCTCTGAAGATTTCCTTAAAGCAGTATCAAAATACATTGCTAAAGTGATGGCAGCTTGGGGTAATGCAACAAGTAAATCTACCTTATGAAATTTCCAGCATTTGCCATGTGCAGGTACACACGAACTGGAATGGGAATTTATGCACCATCCTGCTCTTCTGCAGACACAGAAATCTCGTGTATGTTAGAGCTGGTGTGATCCCACATTTGTTATGTAGGTAACTCCATGCCCGTTATAATGAACATCAGTGCTCGTGCTGCATTTTGAAAATCGTATTTTATTTCCTATATGAGGCTAATGGTGATTTATTGAGCTCACTAAAACAGCTCATTGGTGGATTTGTTTAGAACAAATGCCAGTTCAACTGACTAAATGACATCGAACTACTAATGGGAAATTTTAACAACAAAAGAAAATAGCTTCTGTTGTTCCTTTGATTTAGGCTATGAAGCTAGACAAAAAATCCACTGAAACATTATTCTCTTATTCTCTACCATGACTGGTTCTGGCTAACAGTTGTGTTGATATCCTCTTAGCAACAGTGAATAGCTCCTAAATAGGCTTTATCAGTATTTCTGTCTATTCCTGGCACAAAATTATACAGAGGAATGCGAGAATGCGAGTAAGTTCTGAATTAGTGGGTTGTTTAAAAAAAAAAAAAAAAGGATGTATTACAATATAATTTATTTAATAGCTTTTAGAAAAAGCAGATGTGCAGATAGCATATTAAGCTAAATTAGATGTTGAAAGAGTGAGGCATTTGCTTGGTATTTCAGCAATAGAAGCCTTTCAGGCAGGCTGTATACAGGTGGATTTCAGTAATTATTAGTTATTTAGATTATTAGGGAGTTGTTGATGTTGAAGTACCAGAGTGCTTCATTTTCATGCACGTTGTCGTGTGGGCATTGGGGCTGATTTCCAGACTGGTTTGGCTTCCACAAATTGCACTTAATGTGAGCTGCAGGTGTTCAGGAGCTCTTTAAAGGAGAGGTGTGCAGAGACAGAAAAACTCTGCTCTGCCTGCAGTGCTCTTCCAGCTGCAGCCCCCACGCCTCCCCTCACATTTAGAGTTAAGTAACATCAAAGCTCAAGTGCCATCCATGAGATTTTGGGAATTTTAAATTCTCTATTCAGGTGGTTTGATTGCAAGGGAAGGCTGCCCAGAAAAGAAATTAATCTCCCTTCTCCTAGGAGAGAATTTTGCCAGGGTTGTAGAGGGCTTCAAGTTTTAGATTGGCTTTTTATTGATTTATTAAAGTTCTTCTGTTTTGTATTTAAAAAATTAAACATAAATGACAGTGTAGTTGGAGACAATGTGTCTTGCAACCCCTCCAAATTTATTATTTTATATGAAATAGAGATGTTTCTTCTATTAAAACTTGGAGAAGATAAAAATAAGATCCGTTAGTATTTTTAATACATTGCAATACATTTTATATCTATTCCTATATGCATTAAGAGTGGTGAAGGACAGGGTGACAAGAGTAAAAATGTTTTCATGTAGGTTGATCTTTCTATTACCCTGCCAAGGAACTTATATCACTTTCCATTCTTCTCATTCATCCTTCTTTGGACTCTTCATTTTTGTTCATCTCTTTCACAACACAAATTTTGAGGAGAACCCAGGAGAAAGGTGCTGATCTTTCTGCTGCAAAGGCCACCCTATAGCTGTTAGCAATGGAGAAAATAGTAAATTTACAATTAACACATCTAATTTAAGTTTTTGTTCCAGAGATAATGCTTTCCTACAATTTAAAACAAAGTTTTGTCAAGGAAATGAAAGGTACTAGTCAGTATTTTCAGGTTTCACCTTCTCTCAATATTCTTTAAATTAGGCTCAAAATGTAAATACAGAAAGAGCTTGAATACTGTAGAGGTTTTTTTCAGGGCTGACCCAGTCTATTAATTTGTCTACATATTACTGCAGTGTATAGGCACAGGTATGGATTTAAGCTTGCAGCCCTAACTGTTTTCCTTTATCATCCCTGCCCAAATGACATCAGGATTTTCAGTCTCATTTTTGCCCCTCCTGCTCTTACCCCTAACTTCACCACTTGGCTGACATGGGCAATATGAGGCAAGGAACAAGAAGTGTCCCCTGGCTTGTGCATCCTGCAGTCCATCACCTTTACAGCCTGACCCTGGATCTCCCTGTGCTGGTAACAGCAGCCTGCAGTGCTCATCTCATCCTGTGCTCCTCTCACAGGCACTGCTTTATTTCCCCCCCTGCACCCAGGCCTGCGGGGCTGAGGAGCACAGAGAGGTTCAGGTGGGGCTGTACCAGCTGTGAATCTCACAGCTGGGAGCAGCTCTGTGTAGGTGTTTGCCAGGGCCCTGCTGTGAAAGAAAAGCTGCAGTGTTTCCTCCTACTTCCCTCTTGAGACAGTACTTACAGCACGTCTTGCTTGTCTGATTGCTCTCAGGTTGTATTTGGGATGTTGCAGAGTCCTGGAGTATAAGGAAAGGACACAGAGGAGGTGGATCTGATAGCCTTTGTGTAACACTTGCTGATTTTTTTCTTACAGTTATGACTGATGAGTTATTAATTTAATTTTGCTCTGAAATATTCCTGCTCTTGTAGAAAGGGCCACAGTAGCTCTGCTGTGGAATTTCTCCACAGTTGGTGCATTTCTCTACAGTTGATGACATTTCTCTACATATGCCAGCAAATATGGCACAAATACCCTTTCCCCTTTTACTCTTCCTGTTGTAACAACACAGATGTGCAGTTCTAAATGCCCTGATTTAGCTGTGCCTCTTGGGAAGGATCATCTTCATGCTGTAGATTTACAGTCAGGCATCATGACTAGGTTTAGCTGTCTGTCAGCTTGTCATGGCTGTAAAGTACTGCAAAGCTTTGTCATATCATTACTAATTTCAGTTGGAAGGAGCCCCTGGAGAGCTGGCCCATCCCATGCCCAAAGCAGGGAGGCCTTTGAAGACATACTCAATTGCACAGACCCATGTCCTGAAGAGTTTTAAAATATCTCTAGCGATTGAGATTCCATCAGCCCTCTGGGCAAGTTACCAAAGTGAAACCGCACAGAGTAAATATTTCCCTTACCTCTCATCATAATTTACTTTGCTGCATTTTATGCCTATTGTCATCTAAACTAAATATTTTGCCTGATGTTATCAACTTACTTTATATGAGGTGATTCTCTGTTGTTTATGCAGAATTCTCTGTGGACACAGAAAACTGCTGTAAGGAAGTTCCTTACTGCAGAAAAAGTGACAGAAGTCATAAGTCAAGGATTTAACCTGCTTTTTGTCTAAATCCTGAGTGTTCTGAGCAACACCTTAGTTAGACTCAGACTGTGCTGGGCCCATACTAGACTGCTTTCAGCATCAGGTGCAGGTCTTTGGATTTGCCCATATCAATCAAATAACACAGAGCACCATGAGGAGTCGCTTCAACTGTTGAATGCTCAGTCCTACCAAACCCATGTAATTCCTCATCTGTGAACCAGGAAAGCCCACTAAATTAGCTTGGGGATGTTGATATCAAAATAGCATATGAACAGAAATACTTAGATAAGCAGAGAGGGAAACAAGTGAGAAATGACTCTGCAGAGCTGAGTTAGAAGATAAGACTTTCCTGTTAATGGTTAAGATGTGAATCCCTTGATAGAAAGAAGTGTCTGATTTTGAGGGCTTGCTGGAAATCTTGTACATTACATTACATTACATTATATTACAGGTTTGGCCCTTATATGTAATTGAGCATAGATGTGTTGATTTCATTGCCACTGTTTCAGGCCAGATGAGGATTTTGTTCTTAGGTTATTTTCATTTTAATTTAGTGCCCGTTGTGCAATGGTATCACAGTGACTGAGCAGGCAATAGAATGCTGCAGCGGGTTTGTGTGGAAAGGTTTTGGTACCAGGGGGGGCTACAGGGGTGGCTTCTGTGAGAAGCTGCCAGAAGCTTCTTCCATGTCTTACATAGTCAGTCACTAGCTCTAAGATGGACCCACAGCTGGCCAAAGATGAGGCCATCAGTGATGGTGGGAGCACCTCTGGGACAATGCATTTAAGAAGTAGGGAAAAAGTCCTACCCACCTGTGAGAGCAACAGCTCTGGAAACACCAGGTTTGTAGGAGGAAGGGGAAGAGGTGCTCCAGGTGCTGGAGCAGAGGTTGCCCTGCAGCTCCACGGGACAAGAGCAGATCATGGGAGCCCCACTCCAGAGCAGGTGGCCGTGTCCAGAGGAGGCTGTGAGCCCGTGGAGAGCCTGTGCTGGAGCAGGTTTGTGCCAGACCTTGTGACCCCATGGGGGATCTGTGCTGCAGCAGGTCGTGAAAGAAAGAAGTGGAAAGGACTCAGGGTGGAGAAGGATGTCTCCCCTGGGAGGGAGCCCACATAGGCAGGGAGGAGTGTGAGGGGTCCTCTCGCTGAGGAGGAAGGAGAGGCTGAAACAACATGGGATGAGCTGAGCACAATCCCCACTCCCCATCCTCCTGCACTGCTGAGAAATTGGAAGTAAAGATGAACCCAGGAAGAGAGGAAGGGTGGGGGCGAAGGTGTTTTAAGATTTATGGGTTTTTTTATTATTATCCTACTCTGATTTGATTTGCAATAAATTCAATTTTTTCCCAAGTCACATCTGTTTTGCCCATGGTGGTCACTGATGAGTGATCTCACTTTGTCCTTATCTCAATCCACAAGCTTTCCATCTTAATTTCTTCCTGCTCTGTCCAGCTGAGGAGGGAAGTGACAGTCTGGCTTTGATGTGCCCCTGCATCCAGCCAAGGTCAACACACCACAAATGTGCTGAATAAATATTACAGATCAAGCTGAGGGAAAAGAAATTGTCAAGAAATATTTTCCTATTGTACAAATTCTGCTTTTATCACAAAAGGTAGTAATATTGCAAGTAAGTGTTGATTGTGATGAAATTTTCATTTGGGAAGGGGAAATAAACAGTAGAACTGAAACCTACTGAAACACATCAGCAATGGCAAAATTTCTTAAAAAAACACTAACAGAAAAAAAATACTCTGTACCTCTCAAAAAAGAAGAAAAACCTTGTCCAAGATTGTTCCAGAAAAGGTCTGCCGTAGGAAGCTCCTAAATTCACCATTGATTTTGATTCAAAATCTAACCACTTTGTCTGATGAATGATTTAATATTACTTTTGTGGGACCTAGACTGTGAAGAACATGGTCAGGGGCTCAGGATTCCCCATTCAGCCATGTCCCTACATCTGTGATTTTCTGCATCTCTAAATCCACAGAGAAATTTGGACCTGCAGGAGGGATTGCCCAAATGGGTTTCCTTCTTGCAGATGCACACTACACTTTGTAATTTCACTGAAGGTCTTCCAAGATGCTTTATCATTTAGAGACATAGAATCATGGACTTCTTTTAAGATAACTTCTAAAAGTCACCCAAAACATCTTGCTTAGAGAAAAGCCACCTGCAAAATTAGGTCAGATTGCTCAGGGACATTTCCAGGTGATCTTCAAGTAACTGCATGGATGGAGAACCCACAGCCTCTCTGAACACCAAATCAAAATGCATACATAGGAATATAAAAACACTTCTGTTACTTGGTTTAAAACTACAGAATTAAATAGTTTTGTGTTTTACATAACCTTTAAAATTTACAAATCTATTTTTTTCTCTTATATACCCGAAGATGAACATTTCTATATCCAATCTGAGATCTGGAATTTCAAGAAAAGAGCAAAATATTTGGAAATTAATCACACATAATTTCCACCATTTTACCTTTTCAACTTTGTCCTCTCCTTTCTCTTAATCCAGGGTGTGGAATTTATCATTAAAATAATTAATTCTCTCACAAGAAATGTCTCCAGATGATATGTCCAGATAAAAGAAATGTAAAAAAACCACAACACAAATACTTTCAGGTTG
Organism: Poecile atricapillus; assembly: GCF_030490865.1. Lineage (NCBI taxonomy): Eukaryota > Metazoa > Chordata > Aves > Passeriformes > Paridae > Poecile > Poecile atricapillus. The sequence goes on along the minus strand of NC_081250.1, from coordinate 148,391,831 downwards.
GAGAGTTATTACAAAGACAGATTAATATTTCCCCTTAAATTTTGAACTTTGAGTGAATGATAAAACAAGCAAAACTTTTTAGAAAACAGTTGAATACTTCTTGTTAAGGACAGCTTTGGCATCTTATTGCAGGTTCTTTACAACTTCAGTAAATATTTAAAATGTATTGTTTAAAAATTAATACAGCAGACATCCCTAGTGAACTGAAATAATTGAGCCTCCAGGCACCCCCATCATTATGTAGCTAATTAGAATATATCAGAAAAATGCAGACCAAAGAATAAACTTCTAATACTGGCTCCATAGCAAATTATAATCTGTTGGTTTCTTTGAGGTCCTTTGATCTTTCCTCAGGTGCTGGAAGTACCCAAGCACCAAGGTAAGCTCTGAAAACAACAGGCCTGAAATTTTCCACTGCAATCGTCTTTCCTGTATGTTTTTCCTTTTCTCGCATGCAACTAGTGATAGGACAAAGGGAAATGACCTCATGTTGCACCAGGGGAGGTTCAGGTTGGATATTAGGAAAAACTTCTTCACTGAAAGAGTGTTAAACATGGGAACAGGATTCCCAGGGACGTGGTGGAGTCATCATCTTGGGAAGTGCTCAGAGAATGAGGAGACCTGGCACTTTGTAACATGGTTTAGCAGGTGTGATGGTACTTGGTTGAAGGCTGGACTTGATCATCTTGGAGGTCTTTTCCACCTTGATGATTTTATGAGTATTATCTGTTTTCTGTTGGAAAATTCCATTTCTCTTTTCATTAACTAGGGAATTTGCTCTATTTCACTTCCTTTATTAAAGATAAAACCTCTCCAGATGTAGAGAGTGCTAGAGTAGTGGGTGCTACTCATATTGGTGCCACAGGTGCCACTTATTGTCACTGAGAGGTGACTTGGGACAGATTTGCCTCCAATCACCAGCTGCATGTGCCCACACTGTAAGAAGGGCAGGCTGTGCCTGTGCACAATTCACCTGGTGATCCCAAATACCTGCTGGTTGGAGTGAGCTGCAATGAGTGAGGTGCACTGCCTCACTGAAGCTGGATCTCTTTGCTAATGGCAACATTTTCCCCATAATTCTCAAGTCAGTATCAGGATATTTTTCAGTCTCTTCTCTGAGATGCCGTCAGCTTCAAAATACGTATTTTCCATTGCTGGCAGGGAACTTGCTGGCCTCAATGCCCCACAGAGGGGAGGAGAACCCTGTCTTGCTCCACTGCCCTGTGCCTCTGAGCAATTACACCATTAGTTCATCACAGAGCAGAGAGAGCTCTGCTGGCATTGTCAGCCCACATTCTGTTTATCTTTTTGGCCACTGCTCTGCAGGTATATTTTCTACTTTGAGACTAGATTCCCCTACCCCAATAATTTTTTTTTTGTTTGGTTTTTGCAAAGCTGTCCTGTCTAAGATGACCTTGCCTTATCAAGAATTGACTCGGAGTAAATAAAGCAATAAATGCTTAGTGTGAACAGCCCCAGTGAGGTGACCCATGATGATTTCTTCTGGCTGCCCTATGGCATTGCATGGAGGTGTGGCTCTCTGCCCTCCCTATGACTTGGAAAGAGTGAGGAGAGACTCAACCAGCAGAAAGGACCCCCAGCTTCTTTAATCAGGATTTCTGCTTCAACTCAGCAGCTTTTCTAGCATAAGATGGGTTGCAGTTCTGTGAAAAGCTGATGTCTCTCCTGCCACCTGAAATTCCAGTTTCATCTGGGCTTTTTTTCTATGGTGGCAACATTCCCTCTGCATGGTCTGCTAAATGTAAGCTGGGTAGTCGGGAGATACCTGAACGTTTGTTATAGCAAATGAGGCAATAAATGTCTGAGGTTATGACAGGCAGAAAAGTCAAGGTATTTACCAAATTGCCATGGGAAATAGCTTTGCCAAGTGTTAAGTAATAAACTTTCAATTATCATCTTTATGCTCCTACTGCAGAATGCTTCTGAGATCAGATTGCTTCTGGTGGTTGAAATAAGATCAGAGGTGAAGCTGTTTTGCTCTGTGAGCAGAGAGGTGATGCATGTCCATGTATGTGCTTATGTTCTGTGCCTCTACAGCTCTCTGGTACTCTAATTTTTTTCTTTCCCTTTATTTTGCTACTTTTTTTTTTTTTTATAATTTGTGCCTGAGGACTTTCCTCAACTCTGGATTAACTGACCTACATGCTGATAGTGAGGATTTTAGGATAATCCACTAAATGGTTCTTTGAAAGGTACTTACCTTTAGATTCTAAAAGATTATTGTACTTTGTTATTGTTGTTGTTATCACTGTAGTATCCTCTTCTGCCTGGTATGTACTTCCCAGCTGTATATTGGCTTCTCTATCGTATCTTCCTTAGGGAATAAGAGAGGATTTTCCCTTCTGCTGACACCTGGTTTGACATGCTCTCTTGTCAAAATACAAGCTGTGTTTAATATTCAACCTGTCCTTGATTTAAGTAAAAGTCAAGTCAAGCTCAGATGAACTTTCTGTAGAAGCAAAATTTCCACATCAGTTGATAAGGAAAAATGCTCAGGGGAAAAAGAACCCTCAAAATCCTCAGTAGTTAACAAAACTAATTCTCTAAAGTGAGAAGTGGGTGAGGTCACTTGGCTTGTTCAGCCTGGAGAAGAGGAGACTGAGGGAACAGCACATCACAAGCTACAGCTTCCTCATGAGGGGAAGAGAAGGGGCAGGCACTGGTCTCTTGTCTCTGGTGACAGTGACAGGACCCTGGGAATGGCCTGAAGTTGTGTCCCAGGAGGTTTAGGCTGGATATAAGGAAAAGTTTCTTCCTCTGGAGGGTGGCTGGGCACTGCAAAAGGCTCCCCAGGACAGTGGTGACAGTACAAAGCCTGGCAGAGCTCAAGAAGGGTTTGGACAATGCTCACATGCACAAGGTGGAATTCTTAGGGTTGCCCTGTGTAAGGCTGTAAGGCTGGGAGTTGAGTTGGACACAATGATGCTTGTGCTCCCTAATATTAGAATATTAGGATATTCTAAAATTTTCTAGTTCTATGAGACTCTTTATGCATGAACATTCATCAATTTGCTCAGAAGAGGCCACACGTGGTCAGTTGCTACTGACAGATTCCAGAGTCCTTTTAGCCAACCTCCAAAATTATCTGAAGCATGGAAACTAATTTTTCTCCACTTCAGAATTTATACTCTTCCCATCTTATTTTTATACAGTGATGCTGTAATTTTAAAGACCTGCTATATCTGGAATCAGCTGCACCACCTGGCTGCTTAGCCAGCAGTTCACAAACTAGCCTTGTAAAATCAGACTCTTTGAAAACATACTTGTTAAAAAGCAGGCTTCCTCACAAGCTTTCTAGTGTACTGAATTCCCACTGCATTCCAATGTGTTCTTTTATACCTCTGAAATGGCTGGTGATTTCAGAGGGAGTCTGTGATATGCTGGTTCTGTAGAATTACAACCCTAACAGCTGTAACATCACTAAAAGGATTATTCCAGAGAAAGGCTGTGTCGTAAATGAGGTGTACAAAGATTGGAACTTGCAGCTGCAGCTTCCTAACTCTGCCTGCTGCCAAAAATCATACTCCCCAGGAAAGTCCTACTCCCTCCTCATTTATAGTTTTTCTTTCAAATAGCCAAATTTAAGAAAGTTTAGGAGTAAAGGGTATGAATAAGAATTTTTGTTGGCTTGTAAAGTGGTGGAGTTTCAGATAATGAAGTCCTTGACAGATGAATGTCTGTGAGATGTCTGATGGTTAAAGACACAGTCATACTCATGTCTTCTCTGTCCCTCTGTGGGAAGATTTTCCCCCTAGGCAAGGAGAATAAGGCTGGGAGGTATTTCTGTTCACTTCAGAATTCTGTTTATTAGACAAGATATTAATGAAAGTGATTCTTTTCACTAAAAATTGTATTGGAAACTCCCAGTGCATGTATCCTCTGCAGCTCATGCTCCAGCAGGCAAACTTCTGTTTGAGGGCTGAGAATTGCAGACAAGGACTGCTAAACTCTTAGAGCCAAAAGAATGACTTTAAATTTAGGAGCTTCCAGGCAAGGCATAGGGTGGGGGCATATAGTAGTAAATATGTGTTGACTGTTTAAGCCACATAGATCTCCACACTGATCCTTAGGGAGTTTCCTTCAGTCCTCAAACCCTCTCCCTCTCCAGCCTTTGCAACCAGCATTTTGGGTTTGGGTGAAATCACCTCCAGACACTGTAACTGGGGTGTAATTTTCCCTTTTCCACGTGCTCTAAGCATGTCCAGAAGATGCTTTCTAGACTAGGACAGTCAAAGGACATGGTCAGAAAGTTGCTTGTTTTGAAGTTGCCCTCTCCCCTTCCACTGTTATGACAACATAAGTGCTCAGCCCAGCCAAAATTACTTCAGTGGGACCTCATCCCAAATTGCAACTACAGAGAGAGCTCTGATGGTAAAACCTCAGGTAAGGCACAGGATGAAATGTAAGAAAGCAAACAAGTAGACTCGTTCCTGAGCTTAATTTTAGCATAGTACAGCTATAAATACCCAAGCAGTTCTGGGCTTCTGAATTTTAAATGTTTGAGAAATTTGGGCATTTTGTTATGCCAACAAAAAAAAAAAAAAAATTAAAATAGTTTTTTGTGTAGATATTTCTATTCATATTAATCTGAATGGAAGAGAAGTTGAATCATGCCGATTTTTCTTCACAAGAAAATCTTTGTTTCACCCTTGCCAAGTTCCAAGGGTTAATTACATATTGTTACTGTCTCTATGGGTCTTATTACACTTGGTCTCCAACTGCAGTTGCACTTGCACTGCTCTCAAGCCAGAAATTAATTTTTTTTCAGACAAATAAAAACTAAAAAGAAGAAAATGCATGTTTTGCAATTTCTTATCCAATACAAATTCCTGCCCATTTTTTCATCTGTACATCTAATAGTGGATCCAGAACATAGTTTGAAAAAGAGTGGTTGAGTTTAAAATTGTGTAGTTTTATATTTTTCTCAATGCTGCTGTAAGGATTTGACTAAGGAAAGTGTATTGTTTCAGAGCACAATTTCAAATTGGCATCGAGCTGAAAGGATCAATAATAAATTCCAGCTCAAACTGTGAATCTTCTGATGCTTTTCTGAGTGAAATCTGCATGTGTCAGGGGTATTTTTATCCCTCTGACACAGAAATCATGATTTTCAGAAGCCTTGGCTGAAGAAATAATGGCTTATTATACAAGAACAGAAAAGGACAAGATATTTTAATCATATAGTGGGAAACATTCTCCAGTGGTATAAGTAGGTACAAACCCCCTTGATTTCAGTCAAACTGTAGCAGTATTCACTGCTTGAACACCTGACTGATGAGAAATATTCCAGATGCCATGTTGTTCAGGTTCCATGCTGTTTGATAATTAATGTTCTTTGTACAGTATCAGCCCACAAACCCATTCAGCTTGACAGGTTCGTGAGAACGCTCTTTGTAATTTTTCAGAGTCATTTGTCTCTCCTGATCTTCATAGTGACATGTAGTCATATGCAAAAAAAATTTGAAAATAGCCATTTTGCTGCTTTGGATGAAAGGGGAAACCTTTTCTGGAGAAACTTTTAGTGATGGCCAAATTTGTAATGTTTTGTAAGTGAGGTGCAGAACTGAAGTTATTTTTTACTTTTACAGACACAGAGTTTTTATTTTTCTGACTTAGCATGGGTATGAAATAAGATTATGTGCAATGAGTAGGTTTCAGCAGAATCATATGTCTGAGTATATCCTTACTCTGACCATGCAAATAGAAGCAAACTTTCTATCCTGAAAAAGAAACAAACAGAAAAATTGCAGTTAGCACATAAGCTATTGAAAGTAGCTCTAAGTGTGAGGTACCTGGAAAGAGGGGTAAATGTGAAAGTCTACATTGTGCCAAGGGTGTACAATGTTAAATGTGTTTATCCTGCAAATATTTTATTTCTACTGTCCTGAAGCTGCTTTTAAATTTCACAGGTATCAATCACATCAAAGTTCACTTGATGTTTCAGATGTTCAACAGCAAACTTCTGTGAGAATCTACATCATGAGAATTATAATAACAATAGTGTCCATAGTGTTGATAAAGTCTTAACAGTGACCTCAGATGCAATAGGAAGACAAATCCAGTGGTTTCTGTTTTCTCATTTTTCTGATATCCCCAAATAGCTGTTTAACATTCACAAAGCTGTTCTGTTGACACCAGTATAACCAGAATTTTATCCAACATCCTTACTTTTATTGCAGTCAGTATGTTCCAGGAATCACTGGGCTATTACTCAGTGTGTGATGTTGTCTTTGCTGCCAAAATTTTATCTCAGAAGACACACAGATGGCCCATTTCTGCATATAAATACGAATTAAGGAGTGCTGGAGCAGCCCAAAGCATGTTCATCCTGTGGGGGCTGAGTCCTGCAAACAGGACCCTGCCCCAGTCTCCTTTGCAGGATCAGAGTGAGATTCTAGACCAGGTGAAATGTCAATCCTGGCCCAAATTTGATATTCTTGCCTAGCAGGCTGTGTGGTGCTCAGCTGTTATAAACCATGGAACACTCAGGAGCTGCTCTGCCATCATCTGTCTCTGCTGCCAGGGTGGAAACACGACTGCATTCTCCTCATGACACAAGTGTAAATACTTGGGTCTCCTGTCTTCATCTGCTTCATAGTGATATTTATTCAAATGCAGAAGAACAGAACATTTCACAACTTGCTATTTATGGCCCAATGAAATCATGTGCCTGCCACAGTGTGTGTACCGTCTGTTTTCCTCATTTTCAGCACTGGGTGAGAATTACATTTCATGGATGTCTGGCTGCTAATAGGAGGATGAAATCAGAAATCAGAAATTCAGAATGAATGTTTCTTCAATACATCAAGTTCACAATTGTGATTAAAACTCCAAAGATGTGTTGAGACTTTCCCCTTTATATCACACTATTTTTCTCAGATTTTAATAGTTTCTTTTTCTTTTACAAAAAAAAAGGCATCTTGTGTGAGGGACTCAAAACTGATGTTGATGATGATAACATGAGTAGGAGAAAATAACCCTCGATACTCTCTTGCCCAGAATGACAGACCATCACTCCTGGGGAAGATGTGACTTGCTGCTTTGCTACTTTGTTCCAACAATAATTCACATTTCTTTAACCCAGAGGAGCACCAAAGTGCTCTCCAGTATACATATATCTGATTACTTTCTATCAACTGAAGTAAGGAGATATTTTATAGCATCAAAACTGGAAATTGGTATGAAACAGACTATGTGGCATTGGAAAATTATATGCAAAAAAATGCAATTGGGACTTAGGTGAAGGGAACTTCTGTGTGTGAGTGGACAGGACTTAGTTTCATAGCATAATTCCTGTTGCATCTAGGATCTTTTCTGATATTATTTAATCTTACTTTTCTTTTCCATTCAGCCCTTAGAAATTAGGAAAATATACACATGCTAAAAATTTAACTCAAATGTCCAAGGGTGATTAGTGTGATGTTCATACATGAAATCCCTACATAAAAGTCTTGGATCAATTTTTAAATCTTACTATTTATTTTTCTGTTTGAGATATTACATCTGTAGGACATATTGCATTTAAATTCTTAGCAATAGCCTTTTGTCTGGTAAGTACATAATTTGAAATTCTGAGTCCTTTATGGGGATTGTCTTGAGTTGTGTTTTGGAGAACAGTGAAATCAAGGAATTTAAAATTTAGAGTTCCAAATGAATCCTAAGTGCCTGAAGATATGTGTGGATGTCAGGTATCTTCTGAGAGGCAGGTATCTACATCCTGATCAATACCCATTTCACAGAAGTGGGATTTCTCATCTCTCCTTAAGAAGCTACATCAGAGATAAGCACTGAGATTCTCCTGGTAATCTGTGGAAACAGGTGGTGTGACTCATTTCAGTGTGAAATGGATGTAGAGAAATGGGTCAGGGGAATCTAATGCATTTTTTTTCCCCTTTTGTAGAAAAGTAGCCCATATGTATGTACCTAAAATAGGTGAGATAGGTTTCAGTCAGAGGATGGGATGAATTCCCACATTCCCATTCTGTTGCTGAGGCACTGTGTGGAGTAATCCAAGTGTTCCATTACTTCTAAAAGAGATGCAGTCAGTAAAGGCTGAATTAGTTCACTTGGGTGGCTGTTTCAGGCCAAGTTCAAGCAATTTCTAGGTTTTATTTGTTTGCAGGCTTTAGAGAAAACACTCAGATCCCTAATCATAAATGTGTGTTGTCATTTGAGAGGCTTTAAGATGCCTCATATGATATTTAGCTGCTGCTTCCAAAGAAAGCAGGACTCTCCCACATTGTGGGTAAACTGACAGTTGGGAATAATTGTCTTTTTTTATATCTTAGGGGGTATAAAATGACACTAGATCTCTATATTTAGGCACTGGAATTTCTCCCTAGCTGTCTAATTGCTGTTGAAAATAGGGCTTTAATAACTCCATCTCTGGTGTTATGGGTGAAAATAGTAATACTTTGACACTCTAGCATTTGAGTCTGCAAGATGTCCTAAATTACCCTTTTCCCAAAGTATCTTACATAGATAAAAGCATTCTAGGGGCAAAATGAGAGGTAAAATGCCACTGCTTTTAAAAAGGCCATAAAAAGACCCTGGAGGCCCTCTGTTCCTCGTGTTTTGTTGATTTTCAGATCAAATCTGAAATGTTTGCTTGCACAGCAAGCTAGTGTCAGAAATTCAAAGTGAGATACAAACATGAAGGTAGTTTCAGCTCCTTTCAGCCCTGCAGGCCCATCATCACTTCTACTGTGAGGGCTGGAAATAAAATTATGCCTCTGACAAAAGTAATATGGAATTTTAGAATTGGCTAGATCCTCTACAGCAGAGGTAAAATGAGGCCATATGAAATCTGTGATATTTGCTGGGGTTTGTGAGGCTGCACATAGCACTGAGCACTCTGAATGTGGATGTTCTCTGTATTGATTGTATTTCTAAAAATTCAATAATTTCTAAAACCAAAACCAAGGAGGGTTAGCAATTTAATTTTGGGAAAACAGGAGTGATTAATTTGTTGCCAAGAATTAAGCTATAAAAACCCCACAAGAAAATAGCAGATTTGTACTATTATTTGTACTAAATAAATATTTTCTGAACAGGGATATTCACATGACAGGGACTTTTATTTAGATGTTTGTGTACCTATTTTTGTTACAGCTTTCTGGTTAACTACATTCACTTGACTTCAAGTTCACGCCTCTCTGTCTGGTTTGGAGATGGAGGAAAAGTCCTCTGCTTGTTTTAATATAGATGATTCATCTGAGTCTGACATTTGTTATTTAATTACTGCCTCTCATAAGCTGAGTCTTTACTCTTAAGAGATCATGGATGTTCCCTGTGAGGTATGTAAATACAAGGAACTCAAAAAATTAGCAATGCTAGGATTTGGATGCTAGTCCTCTATAGATAATTCAGTTACTTAGGAAATGCTGTCAATAATTTTCAAAATGACATTTTATTTTAAGCTGGAAAGAAGCAAATAATCTGAAAAGTTCCCACGTGCCTGTAGAAATCTGCATAGTATTGTTTGGCATAAAACAAAAAAATTTGGGCTGCATCTCAGCCTTGTTTGCAAAAGATTCCTTCTATGAATAAGTGTTTCATCCAAAATGCTGTCCCAGATTCAGCTTTATTGATGAAATTTTCACTGCTCTGTTTCTGGTGTTTTGTTCTTAGAGAATTCCTGGCCAGGAGCACCAGGAGCTTTTTTGGTTTGGTTTTTAGCTCAGCAGCTTGGTGATAGATTGTGTAATTAATGTTGTACAAGATATTGGTGTGATATATATTTTCCTCAAGATATTCTTGTTCCTGGATGTGCAGTGTATTAGCAAAATGGGAGCAAAATTAACAAAATTACGCCTTTGCTGGCTGCAAAGTGTGCATGGTGTTGGGTTCATTACTTCATTTTGCTGAGATTATACTACACAATATAAAAAGGTTTAGCAGTGAACAGTTTAATTTCATTTTTCTCAGGGAGAGTTGCATCTTTCCATTTAATTTTTTCTGAAACTTTATTAAAATATCTGGATGCCTTCATATAGTGTATTTTGAATGCATGTCTAATGTTCTAAAGGCATGAGAAAGTGTGCTGAAAGATTTTCTTCATTCCTGAAATGACAAAGCAGGATTTTAATGTGGGAAAGGCAGGTAACTGGGAGAATTACTCCACAAGTTTCAGATTTGCAATATTTTGCCTTGGGAAGAATTCTCATGTGATAGTTTCCTAGAATCTTTTCTCATATTATGTTTGAGAATAAATATTTATATGGGAAGTGTTGGAGTTTTTATAAAATTGAAGCATTTGGTGTGTTCACAGTCTGGTTCTGGCTGCTGATTGAAATTTAAGCTGTACAAACTAGTAAAAGTGATCATCACGGCTATATTGTACCAAAACCACACTCACTACTGCTATGTGGCAGTGACCAAAACTAAAAATTTAATGGTGCTTAGTTTTTCTAAGTATTTCTTCAATAAGGCATAGAGTGTCCTTGTGGATGTAGAGCTTTGACAAAGGAGGTTAAAAAAACCCAAACAACAATAAAACAGGTGATAAAGTTAGCCCTTTGTTTTGTTTGTCAGGAATAACAGTCTGACAACAAAATTGGGAAGGAAGTAGAGGTATTAAGAAGAACTTCACTGCAATATTGTGAAGATGTGATGCCAATCCAGCCTTGTCCTCCAGATTTCTATGCCTGATGGGGTTTCTTATATGAATGTCCACATGAAATTTCTTCTATCTGCTACATCAGAAAGCTGCAGCTCATGGCTGGTTTATGTACACCATGGACATCCAGTCTGCTCACAGTCACTGCCAGGAAAGCAGAACTGCAAGGACAGGATGGTGGTACTGGTGACTCAGTGGCTGCAGTTCTAGAAAGCTCCCTGTCTGTGTTGCCCAAGTTTACTTGACTGGAAATACTTGAGCACACACAAAAAGTATCCCAGGAGAAAAGCCCCTGGCTGGATATCCCTGTTTTGTTAGAACCTCACCTTCCTCTTCAGATTCTTTTTGTTTTACAACTCAAGTACCTGTGTTAAAGACAACACTTAGATGCTGTGGAGAATCAGGAATTTTCAACCATTAATGGTTGCCAATGCCCCCAGTACTCTAAAATCCATCTCCATGTCCAACTGAACCTCAAAAGCTCATCATGACTTCTGCCAGCCTGTTTTAAGAAGGGACCTGATCTCCTGAGATAACTGAGCAGCATCCTTTTAGCATGACAGGCACGGCTTGAGGGACAGCTGTTCTGCAGCTGGAATAAGAGTCAGGGCCTTCAGGAAAAATACAGCCCTTCTGTGAGGCAAATCTTCCTGCTGCACACAACCTTCTGGAGGAGTTTGCCAAGATGCTGGGCTGAATTTGAGAAAGAAATATGTTTCCTGTTGTTTTGATAGACTCTGCTGGCCTCGCTGTATTCAGCAGCTGTACCTCAGGCCCTGTTGTGTTGGCTTCACGTCTAACAGTGGCACAGTTGGCCCTTTCTATTTTTGTCTCAGATCAAGCAGTGCCATGACAAATAAGTCAGCCTTTTCCTCTGTTTGTAAACCATTTAATTTAGCTCTTGCTCGATAGGAAAACCTGATGCAGTTATTTATATCAACATGGCCCCAAGCACTTAAAACTAGTCAAAATTCTTATTATGGCTCTGCATATTTTATTGGCTGTACTTAAATCATACTGCTCTAAAACAGCACCTGTTCCTCTCTTATCACATCCCAGTTTAATAGCTGCCTATCCAAAGAGCTGTTATGATGGAAAATGGTCTGCAGCTTCTTTACTTACTATTGAAGTCAATGGCTCTTGTAGTAGATGTCTGCCTCAAAGTTTGTGTGCAATTTGTTAAATACTTTACAACTAAGGGCAGTGATGAAAAATTTGATTTTAACTTTTTTTTTTCCTCTGTGAGCCTGAAAGTAAATCCATATTGTATTAATTTCAGTATTGCAAATATTCCCTGCTCCAGAAATGCCAATGGTTCTGCTGATGCTGCTCTGACCACCTCTCTCTGCCAAGTTTTCTCACCAACATCCTTCTTTTTAGAATCATAGCATTATAGAATGACTTGCATTGGAAGGGACCTTAAAGTTCATCTAGTCCCACCCCTGTGCCATGGGCAGGGACACCTTCCCTTAGACCAGGGTGTTCTAAGCCCCATCCAGCCTGGCCTTGAACACTTCCAGGGACATTTTCCCACCCTGTCCCAGCCTTTAGGCATTTCTGGTGATGGTAATTGAACCACAACTGCTTGTCAGGTTTCCAGGGCTCTGAATTCTGCTCTTGTTTGGTGTGTGAGGGTACGACACCTCTTGTTGTGCTGTTCTCTTTCAGTCCAGCACTGCAAACGCTCAATTCAACTGCTCATTACAAACATCAATAGCTCTACTGACATCCCCTGAAATATTAACATCTGCTGACTGTTTCCTTTCTAGCAACTTTAGATAATGTTATTTAATATAATGGACCACATTAAGAGCCTTTAACTTGCTCAAAACTTGTATCAAGAGAACAAGACAACAGAGAACCTGACTTGTTAAGTACGCACATATTTTCTTGGATCAGCAGAGTTGTCTTTTTATTTACAATATCTTATCTCTCTTATAGGATGTCTTTTGAAGTCTGAAAAGCCAAAAAACCTCACCTGTAATGTCCAGATTAATTCCCAGACCTTGTATGTCCTGAACACTGCAGGAGGCGGAGGTGGTTTTGATATTGTCTGGTCATAACATGATCCATGTGCATTAAGTAAGGTAATAATGGAGACTCCTTGGACAGCCTTATCTTTTACATTTCCTGTCTCCTAAGTGCTGAGCACCTTTCTGCCCACTGATAAGCTGACTGTTGATTCCACCTGGATGTCTACACCTGTATGATAAAAGGCAAAATGTTTTCAGGCGAAGAAAGGAAAAATATTGTATCATCAAGTTTTGAGGATTTGCTTTTTTTTTTTTTCTTTTTCTTTTTTTCAAGCACATGTAAGAATCATTAAGGTTAGAAAAGACCTCCAAGATCATCAAGTCCAACATAAGTTACAATGCATATATAGAGATACACACATGCTACTTCTCTCACCCTCTCCATGAGTGAGTCTGCACACATTTAAAATCCTGTTTATATGTGGAATTTGGCTATGACTGACATTCATCTAAATAGGTGTGGCTCAAATGTCTGCACCTAAAAAAGTTGCTTTCAGCTCCCTTGGAAGCAAGCAATGGTGACATGAATCCTATTGAAGGCATTTTCTGTATCCCTACTGACTACAGTGGAGCTCAAAACACCTCATACATATGAGGACATTTCTAGTTAGTGAGATTAATCTCATGGGCAAGTGCCTGTGCTTTAAATTTTTCACAAACAAGGATAATCAATGCAATTAATGTGAAGTATGTGCTCACTTAGAATGTGCTCACTTAGAATGTTCTCAGAACATCTGAAGGAGACTATAACTTGTCCAAGAAACTCTGCAGTGAATTTGATCATGCAAAATGCAAATTAAGCATTAAAGGTCTGACAAGGACAGTTGAGTTTACAGCACAGTTAGACAGTGCCATGAAATTTTTCATGGCCAGAAATGGAAATGCAGTCAGAACAGTGCCAAGAAAACATATAACTCAGCAGGCTTTCACTGTCATAACTGTCACTAGTTTATTAGCTGTGACTAGTTTGCAGCATCAGGCTGATGTTCAAGTCCCTCTGTTTCCTATCTGGATTCTTTGGTGATGTCTCTATTGACAGAACTGTTTGTGCTCCAGAGCAGAGAGCTCCTTTACTCATGCATCAGGCAGCCCCACATCTCTTGCAAGAAGATGCAGCTCATTCATCTTACCTCTCCTTTGCAGCCCTACAGAACCTGATATGGGACTTTTTACAGGGAGGATCTTGGTGAAACTGCTGTAACATTCAGAATTCAGAAGAAAGACAGAATTGACCTTTAGTTGTTGCTGAAGTTTTGAATGTAGCCAAACATTCTGTTAAACTCCCAAAGACTTAATACAGAACTATGTCCAAGCAGTTTTGACTTCAGTCAGTATGAACTGGACTAGAACTTTAAAAAAAATAATTATAAAAATAAATTGTGGGGCTCTTCTGTGAGGACATGAAAGTAAAACAAGGCCAGACCCCTAAAGAGCCCAAATTTCCTGTATGAAACCAACAAAAGAGCCCAGACTGAGAAGAATCTATCTCCCTTTACTGGGAAGAGGAGCTCAGTCAAATGTGAGAATGATGGATAATTCTGTCAGAGTGTCCTAAATAGGCTTCAAATAACTTGCTGCCTTTTGATGCATTTTGTGTTTCTAAGACTGACAACGGGAGTATCAGAAAAAAAGACTGAGGTGAACAGCTGGAATAAGACACAAAAACCGCTGAAAATTGAAGACGATGATGTTCTGAGGAGTCTGAAATTTTAGCTCTCAGTTGTGCATAAAATTTTAAACATCTTTTTCTTTTGAAGGTCATAAAGAAAGAAAATAAGTCAGAGAAGGAACTGGTAGGGAAGGTGTGAAGAAGATAGGATTATGTAGCAGTGGGAAGCTAGTCTAGGGGAAAGTTTGTATTATCTCCTTTCTCCTTCTGTTTTGCTCTTCCATCTCTTCTGTCTGAATTTCCCCTGCTGCTTCATTTTCTGCACAATACCAACAGCAGGTTATTATTAACTGGTGTAAGCAGATAGTGATTTGTGCTGAGCTGAACTCATCACTGGTGTCCTGACAGGCACGTGCTAACAGAGGACAAATCGAGGCTGCTCTTCATTCTATTTTTTGGGTTTTTTTGAATGCCCTGACCTGAATTTACACAGCTGTGTCCACATTTAATCCTGTGTAATAGCTCAAAGGCTTTATATCTCATAAGAGCAGCCTACTGGCACCTGACATTTATTCTGGCCCTCTTCAGTTCTGCCCTAAAATCTTCTGGCACAACCTGGTATTTTTGGGTTTTTCTCTTAGTAGATTTATTCCTCTGTCTAAATACCCTTGAAATGACCAGTTTATGGAAGGTATAATCTAGACTTGCTTCTCAGCCTTCTTGGACCTGGTGACCTGCACAAAATCTCTAGTGTAGCTTGGTCTCACAAACAGAACATGAAAGGAATTGAAGTAAGTTGTTGACTTGTTTTCCCGAGTGATTTTCTTTGGACCTTTAGTTACAGTCTGTTTTCACTCGGTGTGGTCCATGTATTTGAAGCTATTTAGAATGCAAGTTCTCACCTGTGGGGTTCAAGTAGCTTTAATCTTAAAACTAATTTTGTTGCTGGATATTGAATGGGCCTCTACCCCCAGTGAATTTGGTACTGCCGATACTTTGTGAATTCCAGCTGTAATGGTAAAAACAAATCACATTGGAGTTTGTAAATGCAAAAAAAAAACAACATAAAATAACACAGGTCCTTTCTTTGCTCCACTCTGAATACTCTCTGGACTATGAGTAATTTTTTAAAGGATCATTTAATATTTGTGTCTCTACCTCATTACATTTCAGTGGTGGAAATCAATGAACCTCGGGAAAAGTGGCTCATGGTGTTGCACTCTGTGAACATATGTCTAATGCATTTGACAAAATTTTGAATATTGATTTTCCTGAGAGAATTAAACAGCAAACTCTTTTTTATTTTTATTTTAATATTGGAAGATTATTTTCAGGGCTTGCATCCAAACTGAGATAGCTCTTTAGAATACGAAACTGAACTACTCTTTATAATTTTAAACTGGGCTAAATGCTTATGTACTGGATAAAATGCATGTTTCACAGATGTGACTGAGCAAGATTATGTGCCTTGTATTTATTTTTGCCTGTATCACAAATCTTTACTTTGATTTCAATACTGGAGAAAATATGCAAAGGATTACAGTAGACTGGCAACCTAAAAACCTTATCAAAAGAGCTGCAAGAGATTATCTGTGATGCTATCTCACTCTGTAAATTATGCTGGGTAATGTTAGGTAGTTGTAAAGATTGGACACCTTTCCCTGACAATTCCATGACTGAGAGAGCATTAGAACCTTTCTCATGGTGGAAAATAACTTGATTTCCAGGGAAGACTTGAGACTGAAGTCTTAATTATGATACACATGAGAACAAACAGAAAATCACAAACATGCATTGACCCAGAAGTCTAACAAGACTAGCAAGTCTTTGGACTGAGTTTTGCATCATAAAATCATAGAATCATTTAGGTTGGAAAACACTTTGAAGATCATTGAGCAAACTGTGTATGTACAGTGTCTCCTCTGCTGGATTTAGCTGGGAGTTATTTTTCTTCACAGGAGTTGGTATGGGGCTGTGTTGGATTTCTGCTGGAAAAAGTGTTGATAACACAGGGATGTTTTCATTACTGCTGAGTAGAGCTTACACAGAATAAAGGACATTTCTGCCTTTTACACCACCCCACCAGTGAGGACACATAAGGAGTTGGGAGGGGACACAGCCAGGACAGCTGACCCCAGCTGACGAGAGGGATATTCCAGACTATATTTCATCCTCCTCAGCAGGTAAACTAGGAGGAAAAATGTTCTGGGGCTGCTGTTCAGGGGCTGGCTGGACACTCATCACTTGGTGGTGGGCAATTGTTTTTCATTAGAATAATATTTCTTTCTTGGGTTTCATTTTACTCTTTTTTATTTTAATTTTCTTTTTCAATACTCTTATTACTTATATTTTTATTAATATTATATTTGAATTATTAAACCATTCTTGTCACAACCCACAAGTTTCCTCACTTTTACCCTTCCAGGTCTCTTCCCCACATTCTGCTGGGGCTAAGTGAATGAGTTGTGGGTTTCCCAGTTGCCAGTTGGGGTGAAATTACAACACTTCTTTTTAGTGCCTTTGGAGCTGTAAGAGTTTGAGATGATATATTGATAAAAGCATATTAGAAATTATTCATATGTTAACATTTGTGGATCACAATATTGATTAATCTGTTCTTGAGATCAATTTCTGTGATCTGCGCCGTGCTCTTTTTTTTTTTTTTTTTTTTTTTCAGCTCCTTTTAAAGATTGGTGTTGGCTTTGTAGTTTGCTGTGTTCTGCAGTGATTAGTGATATTTTGCCTGGGAGGTTTGTTACTGAAACACTGATCTTGAGTTTCATCTGGTATTTGGACTCTGACTTGAGGCCAAGATTGTACTTTTGGTATTCTCTTATGAAGACAATTAACAAGGAGTCTCAGTCTTTGGCAGGAATAGTCATTATCCAATTCTCCTCAAGGAAAGGCGTGAAAAGTCTCAAAGGAAATAGATACCCACAGAAGGAGATATCCAGGATCTGAGGAAATCAGCTGTGTTGGAGGTGCTCTATAATGACCTGACATCCAGAGACAAGGATGCACTCCGGTGCACACAGCCCATGTCGTGAACCTTTTCACGAGATGCGCTCGTGAATCCCACAGATCATACACCCCCAGCCAGGTGACAACGAGCTGGACACACCGAGACACCAACTGTTGATGACCAGGCCAGACAGCTCTGAGAATGTGACAGAGAGACTCCTTGGTGTGGAAGGGTTTGCTTTCACATGGAGGCCTATCCAGTACACCTGGAATTGAATATTCCAAAGGTGAAAACGTAATCCTACCATTTGTCGTGGATTGATACAGATTGCACTGGAATAATCCCAACACCTGCAGTACTTTGGTGACACCATTTTGTGGGGCAGCACAGCAGGAGAAAATGTTTGAGAAGAGAATAATAAACTAGATTATTTTGAAAGCTATTTCTGCTATAAAAAAAAAGTATGGTAAATGGATCTGCACAGGAAATTCAAATTTTAGGGCCAAAATAGCAAGGTAGATGTTTTCATACCTTAAGGGATATGATCAATGTGATCAATAAAATAACAACTAACAAAACAGAAGCACAAGATTTCTTAGGTGTCATGGTCTTTTGGAGAATGCATGTTCCAGGGTATAGTTTGACCTATAGTGGTTATAGTCTCCCTCTCTATTGAGTGACCTGGAAGAAGAAAGACTTTAAAAAGGGTGCTGAGCAGCAGCAAAACATTTGACCAAGTTAAATGGGTGAAAATTTGGACCAGTCCAGACACGGAAAGATGTAAAAATGTGCTTTTTAACCCAGATATAAACCAGGGATAATGGCTCCATCTGGAACATCTGGCCAAAAGAGCCTGGGTGATTCTAACAAAGATTCTAGGCTGGCCTCCAGGCTCTAGAAATAGGGGATATGGGGGATCTAAAGCCTGTGACACTCCAACTAAGAAAGAAATATTAGAAACATATGAAGGAATTTGAGCCTCTGCAGAGGTAGTTGGTACTGAAGCACAGGTGGTTTTTGCATCTCAGTTTTCTGGGCTCAGCTGGATGTTCAAAGGGAGGGTCCCCTCCAGGCATTGTGCAGCTGATGCAGTAAATGAGTTGCCCTGATAATGCAACGGGCTCAGACTGGAAATCCTGAGTGCCTGGGAAATGTGGATATGATCATGGACTGGCCACAGGGCTCATGTACCTGAAGAACTCGTCAACACAGGGCAAGTGGACCAGGCTGCTAGAACTGAAGTGGCTCTGGTGGATCTGGGTTTGGAACATATGCGTGAGCTGTTTATAGCTCGATCAGTCTATGACACTTCGGGACATTTAGGAAGAGAGGAAAAATACAAATGGGCTTGTGATCAAGTGGTAGACTTGGCTACTGATGGCAATGACAAGCCTTGTCACTTTTTGTGTCTTTAGTGTTGTACTTAGATTGGCTTCTTTTAAAGTGTAAATATCTTCCTGCCACCCAAAATCTTAGATGAGAAATACTAGCTTGATTTATTTTAACAAAATAAGGTGTTAACTTTTGAAATCACCTTGAAAGTGAAGACCTCACCTCTCATTTTGCTGATGCGCTGGCAGGAAAAGCTGACAGGTTCTGTAAAGTGGAGAACAGCTAATGACAGCATTGTAGTGAAAGGACTTACTGACATTTGTGACTGCTTTGTCTCAGGAAATTAATGTATGCTCAGGCAAGGCTATTGAGATGCAATCACTGTCCTAAGAACTGAGATCCAGTTCAGATGCATGAAAGTGAGCAATTAAAAATGAAAACAACAATAAAAAAGAGATTTGGTCTAATGAGTTTGCTTCTTTTAATCCTTTCATCTCAGAGCATATGTGTGTGTTTACTGTCCTTGTATTGTGCTCCTCTTACTTTTCTTACTTAGAAGTACAGTGAGTGGAGGCATTAGTGGAGAGAAGAATAAAGCTATTTCATTGTGACTTTATTCACTTAATTAAGGAATTCCTAATAAATAAATGAACTGATATAAATGCCTAGCTTGAAACAAGTGCCAGCTTCTGAAAAAAATTGCAATAAAATAAAAAATGCTTTAAAACCAGTAAGGTCAGTGGTGATATTCTGCAGATAGTATGTGCTGTGTTTCTTGAGAGGTAGCTGTATTCTCCTAAATGAATGCTTCTAGGTTCATGAGTCACTGCCCTTGGTCACATGGCCTTTCATTCTTTTGTCCTTGGTGTATTTTTACTTTTTTTTTTTTTTTCCTTTTTTTTTAAACCAGTTTCTCTAATGGAGATGCTTAAGAATCATGAAAACACAAAAAGATCCCAAACGAAAACCAAACAAAACAAAAAAGTGGTTTATGTTTAAAAAAATATGGTTTGTTTTTTTGCTTGGATGAAGTTGTGCAAATGCTAGAAGGTGCCTGGGCTGTCAGATTATGCAGTGTCCTGTCCTTCTGTCCAGTGTGATCTCTCCCATCTCACCTTCCTTAGTGTCCCTTTGTTTGGGGTGACAGTGATTACTGTTTCAGTGGGGAATTGGCAGATTAATTTATATCTTCAAGGTCTTTAATGGTGTGTTTGGTACATAATCAACTAATTGCTTTCTGGCAGAGGGCTTGGTCAGTTGACTGGATCCCTAAAATGCCAATAAATACAAATATTGTAAATTAAAAAGGTTGCATTTAGCCAGTATAATTGCTTGAACAGTCTCCAGTGCAGAACGTATTTCCACCGACAGCAATGGAAAGTGGAAAAATCCAGCCTTCCTTTAAAAATACAAATGAGACAGTCTCCAGTCCTTAAACATATAAATTTTCATAAGCTTTATTTGTATAAAGGATTCTGATTTTCTGTTGGTGTGTCCTTGCTCTGAGTAAATTGAAGATTCTAAGACAATTGAAATTGACTGTCCCTTGCTAGGACACCAGCTCTAGGACAGCTGGAAGGACAAAATGCCAAAGTGGTGAGCTGGCTCATGCCACTGGTGGTGTAGGACAGCACAGCACAGCCAGTGACAGCAGCAGGGCCACCTGAATCCTTCCAGTGCTTTGGAGTGACCAGGGTGACCACGGGCACTGCTTTTACAGCAGCAGATGTCCAAAACCCTTCCCACGATGCTTTATTAGCTTTGCATTGATATTTATTAGTGTTGTCTTAAGGTCTCTTTTGCAAATTGTAAGGAGCTTGATATAAAAACAGACATTTCAGAAATTCATAAATATGCTAAAGCCTTCCCAAATATGACCTCTATATTTTTCTTTGAACTGCTTATTAGATAACCAATGATACTTCAATACTGGCAGCACTCCCTATTGTGTTTACAATGCTGATGTCATGACAACCTTTAGTATTATTTTTACCAACTATTGCTCTATTTATAACCCAAGGTTGTCCCACACAGAGGTTGATCAGAGGTCCTTCATGAGCCCTGGATTTTGGAGGGTTATGATAAGGTTCCTTTAAGCAGGCATCTGGTACAAAAGTTTAAAATTAGTGCGTCATTTTAATGACTTAATATATTCTTGATCCAGTGGTGCCTGGAGCTATTTTGTCAAATTTCATAGCTTCTTGCTTTGAAGAATTAAACCCATGTGTCTAAGCAGGATTCTTTGAACCTTGCTAAGTGCATGAAAATAAGGTGCACCAGAGGCCCCTTTCAGTACCTGTGAGGTGCTCCCTGAAGTACCAGGCTGTTGTCCTGGGGGCATAGATCTGGGTGATCTGATCTTTGGTGTTCTCATGGGGTGGATGGAAGTTCAAACTGGTGTAGCAGGTGCTTACACTTTAATTCTGGTGATCAGTGAGGGAAATAAAGTTGCAGAAACAGGTTTTTTTGTTTGCTTGCTGTTTTTTGTTTTTAGGATAAAGTCTGTATTTGCTTTGAAGAGGTCTAAAGCTTGAAAAATATAGTGCAAATACAGAGAAGACCTGTGTACGTATTTCCATGCATCACAATTTTCCTATACCTTAGTTAATCTGAACGTCACATCATCATTTCTATCTTTGACAATACTGGTTCTGGGCTGAACTGGCTGGCCATTCATTCACACCCCTCCTCTTTAAACTGGTGTCTTCAAAAGCATGGAGTTTCCTTTGATCCTGAGCTTTTGGTCTAGGGAATATGCCTCAGCCCAACATGCAGATATATTGCCAAAGGCAATTCTTTTAATTAGCACTCTCCTCAAGACTACATACCTTGTCAGAGTATTGCTTTGTGGTTTGCATGGTTTCCTCCTAGCTTCCCACACAATCTGGTTTTAACTCGGGCAGACACACACACAGACACTCACACATAACCTGGTGGATATGTCATATTCATGACTTACCAGCTGTCTACAACTTCTTAATCTGTGCCCAAAGGCAAAAGGAGAAAATATTAGTTTTATTCCTGTTGAAATGGGGGATGAAGGAAACAAAAAGTGTTACTTTTCTTCCCCTGTACTCAGCACTGCTTAGGCTGTAGCTTGAGTGCTGTGTCCAGTTCTGCACCCCTCAGTTTAGGAAGGACATTGAGGTGCTGGAGCAGGTCCAGAGAGGGGCAATGAGGCTGGTGAAGGGTCTGGAACACAAACCCTGTGAGGAGCTGCTGAGGGAGCTGGGGATGTTTATCCTGGAGAAAAGGAGGCTCAGGGGAGACCTGACCCCTCTCCAGCTCCCTGAGAGGAGGATGCAGCCAGGGGGGTCGGGCTCTTCTCCCATGCAGCAGCAGCAGGACAAGGGACACAGTCTTAACCTGCACCAGGGGAGGTTTAGGTGGATATTAGGAAGAAAGAGTGATTGGGCATTGGAAGGGACTGCCCAGGGAGGAGGGCTGTCCCTGGAGGTCTTTAACAAAGACTGGATGTGGCACTCAAGGCCTTGTTCTGGTTGACAAGTGTTAGGTCATAGGTTGGACTCAATGATCTCAAGGGTCTTTTCCCATCTAGTTTATTCTGTGATTCTCTGACAAGTAATAGAGTTTGAATACACCTTCAGCACACCCAAATCTTGGCCTGACACATGCTAATGTAGAGTTCCTTACCTTGGAGACAATCAGATGTGTAGCTTAGCAATTCTCTTTTTCTTTCTCACAGTTATAGACATATATTACATATATTTTGCATCACATTATTGTCATTCCAAAGTTTGAGGATGGTGAATGAAAAATTAATAACCTTTTAACTCTGGAATGAGATCTTTTTGAAAAACTGTAGTGCTTGAGATGATAGCCAGAAAAAAACCTTAGTTTAAAATAATCAGTGTAATAAGCCAGTCAGCTGGAAAATTACTAATCAGGAGCAAGCTTTGAGAAAGCTAAAGCCTAATGCTTATCTGAGGACTTCATGTATCAAAATCCTCTCCACTCCTGCTTCATTAAAGGACACAGTCAAATCTATGAGTGCCATGAAAATTATTGATTAGCACCTCTGGAGAAATTTTTCACTTTGACTCTGAGCTACATATCCCTTTAAAGCCCTCTAAGGGTCTCAGAAAGGGGAATTGTTAAGAGCCCTGGTGTGGGTCTTCCTCAGAGACTGCACTTGGCTGCTGTTAAACAACTAAAATTTTGCTTATGAATGTGCTAATGAAAAAAATTTAATCTTTGTCCTATAATTGATCCTACAGAAAAGTTCCAGGCAGCTTGGCAGATTTCCAGAAGTACACTTGCTGGGGGGTGGGGGAGAAGGAGGGAAGGGCAAAAAATAATTGAAAATCTGTCTGAAAGCTGTAAAAGTCCTTGGCATGCCTCTGCTATAAATAGGGAAATGTTAAGGATCTACACTTGTGTATTAAATAGAGCTGATTTAAAAACTTACTTCCTTGAGTGAGGCATGACCTCCTGAGGTCCCTTCCAACCTGAATTATTCTATGATTCAATAAGCACATGAGTTGTACTATGTAAATGTCTGTAATGCTTCAAAATCTTGATCTGACTGTTGTGGCCTATTAAGTGCCATGACTGTCAGCATTTTCTTTAAAAGAATATCTTTCATTCATTAATATTTAAATTATTCATATTCCCTCAGTAGCTTCCCTTCTGGGACTATATTTAAGTCATAGGAGGGGTCAAAAGCAAGAGAAATCTGAATTGTGCTCTAATCTATCAAGGGTTTTTGTCTTTTTGGCCTGTGCTTTTACAGAAATGAGCTGTGCTGACCCTGGAAATCTGCCATTTCATAAAATGAGAGGAAAAAAAATCAATTTCCCATACAAGAGCTGCAAGAGAGTTAATTAAAATTTGCTTTGAGATTCTTGCACATAATATGTTATTTACTTTTTGCTACTTATACTTTTCATAATATTATCATTCTGTCCTCAGGCTTAATTAGACTTCTTACCTCTCTTAATTACTGCTTTGATCTGGCTTTTAGTGAGTTTTCCTGAAGATGGAGCCAAATGATGTAATTGGAAAGATTCCAGTTGATACTGGTCGATTTCAAGCTTTGCATGGACCCCAAGATGCTGACTAAAATGAAATCATCCAATTGTGGATTTGTTAAGTAAAATATGTCAAACATTTACAATGTTTTTTATATATGTGTTATTTAGGTGATGACCTGAAAAAACCATGTCTGAGGTTCAGGGGACTGTCGAGTTTTCTGTGGAGCTACACAAATTCCATAATGTGGACCTCTTCCAGAGGGGGTGAGTCGATGTTTCCATTAATTTCCAGCTGAAAAGAGAGGTGCAGCTTACAGAAAATAGTTAAATTGCAAAACAGGTTCTTTTCTGCCAAGAGAAGTTATATTTCATGCAATCTCCAGGGCAGAGAAGGATGTCATTGGGCTTTCATTGCTGTCAAGGAAGATCAATGTACATTACTTTCACTATAAACAGAATGACTGACTTGTTTTTGCAATACAATATTGTAATGCTCCAAAATATTTTAAGCTCCTGTTCAGATTTAAGTACAATGGCTGTTTTAAATGCTTCTGAATTGGTTTTGAGTCTCCGTGGTAAATGATAGCTGCATTGAATTATAATGCAAACAATTTCCTTTTAGGGCCATAAATCTAATGGCTAAATTAATTTAATGAAATTTAGCTGAGTTCCACCATTTCAGAAGGGAAAATGAATACTCGTGTTTGTCTAAAGCTCTGCTTCTGGTGGCCACAATGATTTTTGACATCCCCATTAATTATAGGAACATGTACAGCTCTGGTCTAGTTAAACTTTTGCTTTTATTATCTTTGCACTACTCTTCCTAGTAATTTCTGACAACCTGATGGCTGTAAAGAAGCCTGGCCAGGTGTGAGTTGTTGCTCAGCTTGCATATTGCACCCCACAGGTGTTCTTCAGTGAGGAAAAATTAGAGAAAGAAGCACTTTTGGGGGAGACCAGGACACTCAGGTCAAAAGAATGTACTTCATGGAAAACAGTGTGTCTAGAGGAATATTATTTTCTTTCACCTACCACAACTGATGTTTACAGAACACAATATATTCTCTTTCAAAGACTTAACTTGGCACAGGGGTGGTTCACAGCTGATTTGTCTGTCTCAAGCACCATTTCCCTCACGAAAACCAGGGAATTGTTTCAGGTATTGGGATGGATTAGGTAGAGCTGTTTCCATCAGTATAGACACATTTTGTTATTTGATTTACTTTGATGAACTATGTGGGAAAAATGCTGGGAACCTGAATGAAGGAAACACAGCTCTATTTGGTTTTAACAGCTGGCATCTGTCATTCTGTTGCTCTCTCCAAGAGAATGTCCACCAGGTTTATGTTAAAGAGTATTCTGACTATGTCAGATATTGGTGTCAAACTGAAAAAGAAACCATTATGCTTAATCTGTTTGGCTTATCCTAGCTATAAAAAAAATAAAATAAAAATCTCATGTGCATTCTGATCCTTATGATAACAGAAGTCAGCCCTAACTATAGATTCTTTTGTTTATTTTCCCTTGGTTTCTGATGATTACTGTAGTGTCTTTGATCTTCCTCACAACTGAAAATCCACTCCCATCTATGTGATGGCTATGTGATTTTTTGGACTTGGGCAATAGGATATTCAGAGGTTAGCCAGGAATCTTTCCATGTCCCAGTGTGATCACCTGCCTGTTTTTTCATATATTGGTCTGATTTTGCATTCAATCATTTCTGTGAAATGCCTTCCTTGGCTTTGTCAGTCAGGCCAAATCTCTGGTGTGGCGTAAGCCTAGCACTAACACAGATAATATATTCAGCTGTCACACTAATGAGTTCCTAATTACCTTTGCTTTTTTCCCCACTGGTACATACCTTGCTTTACTGATTAATATTCCAAACACATGATACTATAGGTTATACTGCATTAATTTGTTTGCAGTAATTTTTCTTTCTATGTACCCTGCACAATATTACATTTGCTTTCCTTCCATTGTTTTAACCTTTACATTTCCAGCAAAATCCTTGTTTCTCATATTTGCTGGTCACTCTCCTCTGGTTGACTTCATCTGCTCAGCAGACCCTTTCACTGTAGCATGAGCATGTGAAAAGAAAGAGTAAATGAGCTTGCCAAATTTTATTTTAACTTGAGCACATTTTTAATTTTGACATTTTTATATTGCCATTGTTGATATTGACTATAGACATCTGGGATATCTCAGACCTACGTGGTCTCCACAGGTGAGAGTGTGGTAGAATTAAGAATGATGCATATTTTCTTTTTAACTAACGTTTTTCTTCTCTGAGTGACTTGTAAATTGAATCAATATCATTCTGTCCTGATGAAGGTCAGAGAGGGCATTTATGAACTGTTGTCTATCACAAAAGCAGAGAAATTGAAATTCATCTTAACTTCTGTGGGAACCCAGCACGCTGTGGTTTTTTAACCACAAAAGCATGAGCAAAAATGAAGAGCATTAATAAAAATGTATATAATCTACTTTTTGTCCTGATATTTTGGTACAAAAACAAAATAAAAAAATCATAATAAAAACCCTGAATATGCCCACAAATACAGAATAGCTCTGCTTCTGTATGCCTAACTGACAAGGCTGAGATTTCTGGTTTGGATCTTGGCAGCTGCAGAAAGAAGGGCAATATTTCCCAAAACACTTAGTCTTGGCTAACTGCCCTTCTGAAGACATTGCCCTCTGGGAGAGTGTGGCTGTGCCAAGCACGAGTCTTCTCAAGAAGAGCCCTCCATTCAAATAAAGGAATGAATAAATCAACATGATTTAGGAAGAATCAGCCCTTCTGGAGCCATTAGGTGATAGTTAATCAGGCTTGATTAAAGGCATGATCTGCTGTCCATAAGTCACAGAGTCAAAGTGCTTTAAAGTGTTAGGCTGCTGGTAATGGCCCTGTTCTATTTTTGATTTTACTGGATGTTATTTTGAAATTATTATGCATGCACAGCCAGTTGCTACCTCTACCTCTCCATGAGAAATGGAAGTTCCTATAACTATTTGAACTACAACTTGTGCTATTTGGATCATATTTCTTTGACTGTATGAATAGTTATTATACAAAAATCAGGATTTTTTTTTTCTTTGTGAATATTTGTCATGGTTTTATGGTTTTGGCAAATATATATATCAGGAACAGTCAGTAAATTCTATGTTTCGAGTAGTTTGGTCAGTTACTGTTAAATATATCTTCTTCTGGAGGACAAATATAACCGTGTCAGTATTTATAGACATCAAAGGTTAAATGCTGTAGGTGCAGCTACAGGGGAAGAAAAAGGTTTTTTTTTTGGTTTTTTTTTTTTTTTTGGTCAAACCAAAGGATTTGCAATGCTGCTTGATGCCAGATTTCTAAAAGTTGAGTAATAAGTAATGCAATTTCTGGAAGGAAAACCATTTTTGAGTTTTATGTCTTTAATTCTTTCCATCATGTGCTGTTTAATAACTGGTGACATTTTCTCTAGTGAAATTAGCTAACTGATTCTGATTTTCCTTAATAGAGTAGGAAATAAAATTATCCCTGACTGCCGGAGATCAATTAATTGATTTGTCTGCTTCTGTCAGAAGCAATCCTTCTGCACCTTTTTTTCTAAAAGCTTTTCAAAATCTATTTGGCTGAGGAAAAAATATGAACCCCACAGCTACTGAATTCAGAGGGTGAGTAATATTTGGACTGAGGAAACAGAGAGCACAAAGAAGGTGAAATAGTGACTGGCTAGTGGTAGGATTCTGGCAATGATGTATTATAAAACTAGGACCAAGATAAGTCACTGGTTACTGATCACGGGGCTGAATCAACTGCTTATCACTCTTCTCAATCCTCAAATTCCAGGCTGCAGTTTGTAAGTGTCTGACACTTACACTGGTGGTTTATGTGTGTGAGGGCTGGTAGTGATTAAAAATGAGTGGGGAAAATGAAGTCCAGTTTCTTCTAAAAGGAATGAACCATTGCCCTTAGAAAAGATCTGTGGTTTCAGAGCTTACAAAGCCTTGCAAGGATCAGACCAGGGATCAATAGCATGCAGAGCTGCTGGAAAGGAGATCTGACTTAACAGACTAACCTTTTGTTTGGCAAAACATCCCTGTTAACTACCAGATGGACAACTGGGCTTCAGTGTACTTAGTCATGAAGTCATTCCACTAGAGATAAAATGCAGCAGCTCCTTTTCCCAACAAACTGGGGTCCAGCAATCCTTCAGTGCATCTCTTGCCAGATGGGTACCTGAAAAATACACATTGTGTTCAGAGGTTCAGGCCTTACTTCTCAGTGTGTTTGAGGGACAGTGTCAGAATATATATATATAAAATATAGTTTGAAAGTGTAGGACAGAAGTAAATATTGTTTCTTGGTTCATAAAAATATGCATTTCTTCAGACTTCTCACCTGTAATGAAATACAAATCACTTTTGGACTGTAAATCTGTCATTTTGAAAATACTAACCTAGTGCATTTATGATACATGTGTTCTCTTTATTATAAATGAAGAAAAAACAAAGAGGAAAATGAGAGGGCTTGTAAGCATTGCAAAGTGATGGAACTGATGCCTTTTTGGAATAATAAGTTCTGTCTCTTGGAACAGATGCATTGACAGAACTGACTTTTTTCTTGCCATGATGACATGTTATATTCACTTTAAGGAAGCATCCAATATTCTAAAAAAAACAAAAATAAAAATAAAAAAGCATAAAACCCCATCAGGAGTCAGTCATGGTCATGCAGTGAGCCTGCTGCACTGAACTGACAAGATGGAGCTTAGTTTAGCACAAATCCAAAGTCATGAGAGCAGCTGCAGTGCAGGTGTGCATGAAGGTAAAGATCAGTGTCCTGAAGTGCAGCAAATGGCAACTTCATGGAAATCATGAATGATGGGTTATTGTCATGACAGCTGGTGAAGACAATTTCCTCATTTGGTTAATGAGTATAGCCATCTTTAATTTCTATACACTCTGTGTCTGCTGAAGAGAGCTGGGAAGTCCTGTGCCAGTGGTAGGGATGAAACATTGAAAATAAATGGAGTGGAGCCTAAGAGGTGAGGGTGTTCTGCAGGTGAAGTGCAGCATCTCAGCAAGCTCCATTGACAGGTAATTTATTGGTCAGTGGAAAGCAGGGTGCTCTTGTACCTGGAAATTATCTTTCTCCCTCAAATAAGCTCAGATAAGAAATACCTTTACCTTAGGCTTACTTGACCCTAAATACATTAGGTAACTGTTCTGTGTCACTTGGTCACCCACAGACAACTGAGTTAAAGGCCAACACCAGCTGTCCTAAGAGGTTGTCTGACCAAGGCAGTATCACAGAATTAGTACAAATTCAGAAATAAGGGGCCTGCATAGATACTACTCAATGCCTTGAGATAAAGTTTTACATGCTAGCTTGTGATTGTTTCCCACACAATGATTCCCAGCAATCATTAATACAGAACAAAAACCAGGGATGTGCAACATCAGAGGGAAAATTCTGGACAGCAGAGTAGTTTGGAACAAACACACGTTAGAGAGGCCAGAAATTTTATAGCAATTTGAGAGCTTCTGAGAACTCCAAATGTCGTCTTGCCACTCCTCAACCCATATGGTCCAGCTTCACCACTTGTTCTGCTCCCACTTGGCACCCATGTAGCACAACATGAGCTGACTGAGTCATATGTTGAGAAAGAATGTGCTCAGTTTACTTCAGCCACCCTTCACACATGGGATAGCAACTGTTCCTCTCTTGGTCATGAACACTAGCATGGTAACTAGTCATTAAAACAACTTACTTAAAAATGCACACTGCACAACATTCAGCAAATTGGACTCTATTCATGGGCACATCAGAGGAAAAACAATAAAAAAGTATGTTTAGTGAATCAATACATTCACTTTCTATCTCTCTTTCTGATCCTGGCCTTGTTAGACTAGTCTCTGGTTTTCCCCACCTGCAGAAAATAAACAATTGGGACTTAAGAAAGACATTTTGAAGGATCCATAAATGCTGCAAAGTAATTTCTGATCCAAAGATAAAAGGTAAAAGATAAAAGATAAAAGATACTTACAGAGAGAAGAGTTTGGTATAGATATTCAGGCATCCAGGTGGAAAGCTTTGTACATACCAGGAAAATTCATAAATCAAAGGTAAGGATACAGACAGAGAAGGCATTCTGCTTGCTCCTGGAAGACAAACATTAAAATATATCATATAGACAGTGCTAGCCAAAAAGAATGTCATGCAAACAGATGGGATCCACTCTCCTAGGAAATAAAATGCAAGCTGTGATGATAGATTAAAGTCTTGGGTGGAAAAATAGAGTTAAAAAGAGAAGAAAAATACAAAATGAAACTTTTGGGATTTGGCCAGCTTTTAATGCTCATCAGCCATTAACCTGGAAGACAGTTCATTCTATCATCTGTAGCATTAAAAATTGACTATTATAAGATTTTCTTCAAAGCTCTTGATGTGTAATTTGGCACTGCCTTTCCTATTTTTTATGAATCCAATTCATAAAATAAAAAAAATATTTCTATAAGCAGAGATCTTAAATTTGAAGTATCATCCCCTAGGGTATCACAGAGTGGCTTTGATCCTCCTTAAGTTCTGCTAATCAAATGTGTTAATCTAATGGACCAAGTGCACATCTTTGAGGTGAATTTCTACTTGAACCAATAGATTTTATACAGAAGTAGCTACTCTTTGTTCATAGGTCTTTCAGAAATAGCTGTGATCTTCATTGATGTGCTTGGATCTAACTGTTTTACCCTCTATCTCCTTAATGAATTGATGACATAGACCCCATAAATTCTTTCAATTACTGTGTCATAAATTGCAGCATTAAAAATTGAGCTCCTCCAGGATGTGACACACTTGTTGAGGAACTGGACAGAGTGCCATCAAGACTTAGAGCATGGAGCATTGCATTCAGCTGAAAAGTTAGAACCTAATTTTATTAGCAAACCACATTTCTCAGCTAAAATCACATATTAATGATAATCAAGTAAACCTGTTTTGTGCTGTAAGCTAAACAGCTGGGTGGAGTACTGGAGACCATCATCCTGATGATAAATCACTCAAACAATGTTTACTTCTTGGGCTGAAACTGAGTGCAGAAAGAAACTGCACATCTTCTTTGTTGTTTCTGTGCTGAGGAAGACTATGGTCATACTCATCCTAGAGTCAGGGAACCTTTCATGCTGGAAGGGAACTTCTGTGGTCTTCAGCCCAGTACCTGCTTAAAGCAGGATTACTGAATTCAGACCAAATTACTCTGGCCATGTCCAGTCCCATCTTGAAAACTTCCAAGGATAGAGATTCCCCAGACTCTGGACAACAAATTTCAGAGCTTGAGCATAATCAAAGGATTTTACTTTTTTGTTTGCAAGAACCAGGTCTAGCTGTTCTCCCTAGAGCTTTTCCTGTATTTAACGACAAGATTTGCTGCTGGTGGTCACTCCATGCTCTCCCTAGGGATATACACAGTGTGGATGAGCCATGGAATGGTTTGGGTTGGAAGGGACCTTAAAGACCATCTAGTTCCAAACCACCTATGTAACAATGTTATAACAAATTCCAAATACAGGTAACTTCAGCTTCCTCCAGTAGTTGTTGTTTGCAGAGTGCTTTGGAGAGGAAAAGTGCCAGAAGGGTTAAAAACACCACAGTCACCCTGTCATGAAAACTTGGAGAATTAATTCTCATTCCCTAAAAAATTGCATGCAAGAAACACAGTGGGGTTTGTTGGAGCATTTCATAGTTATTTTATTACCAGACCTTCTCATTCACTAATGTCTGGGACTCTCTCTTGTTTAGAATAATTGCCCTGACTCAGTCTGTGCTGATGCCATGTTTCTGGTTTGTTCTAGTTAAGATCAGGGCTTTAAAACTGTGTCACTTCACTTGTTCTTAAGTAATAAAATGTTGTAGCACATGCACATAAATCTTTTCAGAAGCCTGAGGGCTTAGGCTTACTTCCACGATTTACACATACAGAGCTGAGTGATTCCCAGCAGCAGACATGGGTCCATCTGTAACTCCCTGAGTCAGGAACTCTAGTCAACATCTCAGGTATAGCTGTGTATAAATATAAATCATGTGAGGTGAGATCGAAGCCGCTTTCTGACATGATTCACTCAGAAAGTCATCAAAGCAACAATGTAAATGTCACTTGAAATGGGGTGATATTTGCTTTCCTCAGAGGAGATGGTATGTACATGTTAAGGGGCAAAGGTTTAATTTTTGGCCAGTCAAATTCAACATTTAGCCCAATGTAGGTTTGTTTTGTTTTGTTTTTTTTTTCTTGTGTTACATAAGGCCTTGTGAAGAACACACTTCCTTTCCACTCCTCTATTACTGATTAACAGCAATGAATTGTTTGATAAGTGAATGGAACCTGGATTTAGAATTTTTTTTTTCTTTTCTTTTACTGTTACATATTTAATTTTTTTTGAAGCTTTGGGGTACAATCAACCATGGTTTTCATAGCAACTGTGAGCATTCAAAGATTAATTATAAATAGTACAAGACTTTCTTGTCAAATTGCCTCACTCTAGGAGAGTTTGTTTTTAAAAGAAAGGGGAAGGATGGGCATATAAAACATAGACATTACCAAAGACTCAACTAGAAACCCTTTAGTTACAAACATGTAGATAAACATGCACATAAACATACCAGGTGACAAGTTGTTTTTTTTTTAAAATCTATTCTGTATGATATTTTTATATGATATTCATCCCTAACATCTGAGTAGCCCTCAGTAGTGGTAGATGAAGAAAAAAACCCCACACCAGTATTTTCTCTCATCGTTATGTCCTCGATGCACATTATTTTCAGAGAGGATGCATTGCCTAATGTCCAAGAGATACGGTTAAGCTCTATTTCCTTGTCCCATATTTGAAGCAATGCTGTCCCTTGGCAATAGTGTTCCTACACTTCATTGCACTTTTGTAAGCTGCATTTTAATATAACTATTCCAAGCTGAAATACAGGATCTGACTGTTGCTATTTGTTGGAATGAGTAGTGAGTCTGGGAAATTACTTGAGGTGGGCTTGAACAACCTTTTAGCTCATCAACTATTATCTACAGACATGGGAGTAGTAATAATATATCAGAAGATTGCTCTCTATAGGGTACAATTACAAATTCTCAGATGCTGTGATAGTAGAAAATATAACTGTCTATGGGAAAGGTTTGTTTTGACTTTCATTTATCAGATAACTTTGTATTCAGCTTAAAATATCCCAAAGTCTAATTTTCAGAATGGAAAACTTTATACAATCTCTTGATCAGATCCTTTTAAGATGGCTTATGCTGTCAACTCAAAATAATTACTCTTTTTTGGACATGTAATCCTTTTGAGTTTCCTTGCTATATTAACTGGTTTTGGAGCTGTTTAATTCTATGGATGCAATTAAGCTATATGGTGTATATGCTGCAGACAGGATGCACTCAAGATGCAATAAAAAAAAAGCAGTTGTCCTTTGTCCTTGCATTAATGGAGTTCAGTATATTGTGTGTCTGGATGGGAAGATCTCTTTTAGCACTTTAATTACTTAATGTGCTTGCTGCAGCAAAAGTATATTAACAAACACAAATCAATTTCTTCCATCAATCCACGTCCACTTTGTTATGGTGGAACATTAAGTCATTTGTGGGGATAACATCTGCCAATAAAAGGTATTACAAATAAAATGCAGCTGAAAAATGAACTGCTGTTTAGTAATCTCTAGTTCCTGTTTGGCTGTGCATGATAACACTTTACAAAGATGTCTTGCAACAAATGAGAAGCCAATTTATAATGTGATTTTTTGGAGTGGTGTCTGCAACAAAAACCCACCACAAATACTTGAGAAAGCTGTGGATTTTTAATTTATTTTGTGATTTTTTTGGTTGACCCGTTTAAAGTAATCTCTTTGGTTTAGATATTTCCAGGACTCACATGTCCTCCTCACAAGATGAGCTTTGTGAAGCAGTAGAAAGAGAAGTTGATGCAACAGACCCACTAGAGCTTGAGGAGAGGACTGGGTGTGAAGATTCTCAGAGAGGAGCAGCCCTGGGTATTTCAGTCACTTAAAACTTTTTAAAGTAAAAAGAAAGAGTGCTAAATCATAGAAGAGTTTGGGTTTGGGACATTCAAGCTCATCTTTTCCCAACTGCCCTCCCATGGGCAGGGACACATTTCACTATCCCAGGTTGCTCCAAGCCCTGTCCAACCTAGCCTTGGACACATCCAGGGCCGGGACATCCACAGCTTCTCTGGACAACCTGTGCCAGAGCCCCACCAGCCTCTGAGTAAAGAATTTCTTCATAATACCTAACCTAAACCTCTCTTCTTCAGTTTCAAATCCAGTATCCTGTCACTATCTGCTGGTGTATAAAATCTCACACTCTCTTATAAACCCCCTTTAGGTACTGGAAGGCTGCAGTGGGGTCTCCTGGAGCCTTTTCTTCTCAAGGCTGAACAATTTCTCATCTTGCCAGTAAAAAGATATTAAAATTTCTCCCTGTTCTCAGGTCCTAATGCTTCCCTTCCTGGAAGAAATGCTGGATTATTCTTGATCTACTGCTCTGCTTGAGGACTCTGCAGAACTTAGTCGATGGTCAAGCCCATTAGGATGGTCCAATCCCAAGATTAGCCTGTTGTCTCATAATATCCTTTATTTTTCAAGATTCTCTGCTAGCCAAATTAGCAAGGTACAAAATCCACTGAGTTCAGGCACTGAAAGTCGTGTAAAAACTAAGGAGAGTAGAGAAACTGTTAAAGGGATCCAGTGAGACTTTCATTCTCTAAGGTGGATGGCAAATCCATAAATGACCTGGCCAGATTGACTGAACCCTCAGCATGCTGGCTGAGGACTCTGAGCTGGTGGTGAAGTGGACATGTCAGGAGGGACCTGGACAGGCTGGAACAGCAGGCAACAACAACTGTGTGAAGTTTGACAAACACATGTGCAGGGTCCTAGCCCTGGGATGACATAACCAAAGATCTGAGCTCTGAGGAATGACAGAAGGAGATCTCTTCTGACTGAAGGTTTCATCTCCCTGGAGAGAAGAAGGCTCACAGTATTCCAGTTATTCCAGTAACTACAAAGAGGATGCAGTGTCTCTTCATGAGGAGCCTCTTGGAGAAGACAAAGGGCAATTTACACCAGGAAAGATTTCATCCCTTATAAGAAAGAAAGCTTTTACAGTGAGAATAATCATTCACTAGAACAACCTCAAGGGTTGGTAGAGTCCCCATCTCTGGAGGTTTTCTAGGTGTGATTGGTCTAGACAAGGCTGCTGGATGATCTCCTCCTGTCTTCCATTCCCATGAAAGGCTGAATTGGATTATCTTTTGAGGTCACTTCCATTCTAGGCTATTCTCTGACTCTGTGACTCTATGAAGAGCATTTTTCTGTGGATCCTGGTGGAAGACAAATGTGGGTTTCACTTCTAGCTGTTTTGGAAATCAGCCCTCCTCGTACCAAGAGCAGATTTGCAAGCAACTTGGAGGTTTTACTGCTGCTAAGATAAGTGGTTGCAAACTCTTGGTGTTTCCAGGATTTGGTGGCAGCTCAGGTGGACACATCATCATTTGTCTCTACTGCTGTGTTGTTCAGTATTGCTCTGATTCTATTTTTTCATCTGTGAATAATTTCTTCTGGGACAAAATTTCTGAAAAACAAGGTTTTATGAATTCTTACATTATTAATATTAGTATTTTTAGGATTAGCTCAAAAATGGGATCAGATCTTGAGCAGAGGGGACAGATTCATGACACAATTGGGAATGAAAACTCTTTTCACCTCTCTGTATAGATTTTCTGTAAAGAACTGAGGACACATATTGACAAAAACATTTTGAAGGGGTTTCAGTGTAGTTGTTAGTGCTGAATCCATTCAGCAGAAAAAGAGATTTCCATCTCTAGAGCTGTCAGGTTTGTGCCAGCACTGTGTGTGCTTTCAGAAGAGAGTATTCATCCTTCTTGGTAGAGGGGGAAGTGTCCCTTCAATGCTGCCAGAACTTCAATGAGAAACATAGGTGAATTTTGGTAAGATCACACATTTAGCAATGAGTTTTGTTTCTGTGGAGTGAGTGGGCAGGCAGAGTTGACCCATTTATTGAGAGAGGTTAGGAAAGAAAGTGTGATGCAGACATTGTATCACGAATCTGTCTCTTGAGGGAAGCTGAAGGGAAAGTGCTGGAGAAGGGACAGCAGGGAGGGGCTCTGTGGGGAGAGCCCAGGGCTGCACCATGCCTGGCACACATGGGGCAAGGAGCTGGAGGAGCTGGCAATGAAGGAGTAAAGTTGAGACTGGGAAAAAGGCAGGGAGAGGAGTCAGGAATCAAAGAATGTGGCTGGCTGAGCCTCAAAAAAAAGGAGTCGATGCAGGGAAAGTGTTTTATTTTTGTTTGTCATCAGCCTACTCTGCTTTTAAATATAAATAAATAATTTTCCCCAAACCATGTCTGTTTTGCCTGTGATGGTAAGTGGTAAGTGCTCTCTCTATCATTATCTTGAGCCAAGAACATTTTTTGTTTTCCTTTCTCCCACTGTTCTTTTGAGGCAGGGGAGTGAGGGAGCTGGCAGCTGACCAAGGTCAGGCCAGAACACTCAGATCCATCTCCAGGTGTGCATTCTCTGACCAAAGCTGAGGGATGGTAGAAGTCCTGTGTTTTTCCTGCATCTCTAACTGTCACTTCAGCTGTAATATCTCCTATTTTTTTTTCTGATCTCTATATTGTTGTATTAGTTCTAATAAGGCTGCAATCTCTCTTTTGTCACTAGTGTTTCCTGTTCTGCCTCCAACAGTTCCTTTAGCACTTGATCAGAGATGCCTTCTGTAGGTAGCCATGTCTTGTATCATCCAATTTAAACTGTAAAGCAGACATCTGAATCTGGTTATTGTACTCTTGCTGTTGTAATCATTCTTCATTTTCTTTTAATTCTCTTACCGCTTTCTTAATTCTTTGTAGTTGTTGTTCCAACCAGCTTACAGTCTCTAGGACCTCATTACTTCTATTCTCCAATTCTTGTATCTGTGCTACCAGTTTTTCTGTTTCTTTGTCAGAGGTTGAAAATTCTTGATCATTTTGTTCTTTTCCTAATAAAAAAATATTGTATTCATCAGTCCACTATTTGATTTCTGCTTGCAAAAATTCTACCTCGTATTCTCTAAGCATTCCAGAAATCTTTGATGTTACTGCCAAATTTTAACTGTTCTTTTAATTCCTTAATTTCATGCACCCCATTAAATTTTCTTTTTAATAGCTGATTTATCTGTCAATTGCCACAGTTTTTCAAGCTGTTTTTCAAGAACTGGGATTTGCTTTCTTAGATATGCAGGCTCCAATAATTACTTAGCTAAGTCCTGGTTTCTATGCAGTTTTTCTCCATGTTCTACATCCTATTTTATCATTTAGAGGGCAAGCTCAAATGATCCTTTCCTGCCTGACAGCAAAGCTCTAATTTTTCCTTTGCTAAAAATTCTACTTTCAGTCCTAGAAGGTAATTATAACAGGAGCAGAGGTGTTACAGTTTTGTGGTACATCACTTTCTTTTCTTATGGATTTGTATAGGCCGTGTGAAACATAAAAAAAAAAAAAAGATGTTTTGTACAAACATGTAGTTTTTGCTCCACTTTCTATTCTGACACTGAAAAGTGTCCACATTTCCTAGCTGTTCTTTGAGTGGGTTGTTTTTTTTTCTGATTCTGTTTTGAGGTCTTTAGTCTTTCAGAATAGGAAATGCTACTTGTTTGTTTGTTTGGTTTTCAGTTTATTTGCTACATATATGACACAGACATGTCAATCTCTGTTTACATCTCACAGGGGTTACCCTCATTAATAAATCTGTCTGTCTGAATTAAGAACCTCGTTATGAGAAGAAATGACCTTTGCAATTCCTTTCTCTTTAATGCGAGAACATTGAGTTGTAATGAGTGCTAGGAATCAGATTCCAAAAGAGAACAGGATCAAATTCCTCTCTGAAACCCCAGAGGCACCATTGGAAATGGCTGTGAGTGTTCAAGGAGTGTCTGGATGATGCTCTCAGTCATGTGGATTAGTTTTAGTTAGTCCTACAAGACACTTGGACCCAATGATTGCTTGGACCCAGTGATGGGTCCCTTCCAACTTGAGATATTTTATGATTCTGTGAGTTGAATGAAAAAACCATACTCCCCTCAAAATACCCCAGAACAAATAAGGCTGTACTTCAGACAGAATCCACTGAAGCAGTGTCTTTATACTTCTGAAAAAAAAATAAAAATTAAAAAATCTGTTTTTCTGATAAACCTTAAAAATAAGGTTGACTGACCTTAAGAATTGAACTGGACCCAGATAGAAATGCTGAATTTTGTATTTCTCTTTGCCGTGTTACTGATCAGCCACCCCTGGTCTCAGTTTCCCACAGCTCTGCATTCCCCTGGGAATGTTCTGTGTGCTACTGCCAGATGTTCCCACCTTGCAGCTGAGGCACCTGAGCAGAGCAGAGGTCTGACATGTGGGGTCAGTGCTGGGAAGGAGGGCCTGCAACCCCAAATTGCTTTGGGACAGAGGTGGCAGTGAGTGTGAATTCCCCTTGGGCTCCAGCAGACGTCAGGCCTCAGTGGAAGCAGTTTCCAATTTCAGTAAGGGACAGCAGCTCCTCTCTTGCTCTGAAGGCTAAAATTGATTCCAGTGGTGGCAGATCAGTAACAGAGCAATGGCTGGCTGTGATCATGGACCTGGAGACCATCCTGCAGCTGTGAGAG
This sequence comes from Poecile atricapillus, assembly GCF_030490865.1. NCBI lineage: Eukaryota > Metazoa > Chordata > Aves > Passeriformes > Paridae > Poecile > Poecile atricapillus. The sequence continues at coordinate 148,353,549 of NC_081250.1, read as the reverse complement.
GTACAGGCATGGCCAAGAGACAAAACAAGTCTGGGACCACACAACTTTTCCACACAATTTCCACCACAGGAAGTGCTCAGCCTGTGTGAGACCTCCTGGTATTTGAGCTGACCAATTCAGGGACAGAATTTAGGGATCTGCTGGATGGACTAAGTGAAGTGACTTGTCCTGGGATTGTGATTCACTGTGTCAGGTCACACTGCAACTCCACTTTGCTCATTCCCCTAAACCTCCTATTTTTGAATCTAGTTCAGGGCCAATGGCTACAAGATATTCAGCTTTTGTATTCATTTGGGATTAGAAAATTATCAGGCTGTGAATAAACTGAAAGTCTCTCCTTGGTCTGCTGGATTGGACGTTGTGTCCCCCGTAATTTGCACCATTGTTTAAATGTGTCTTTGGCTCTCAACCTTCTGAGAAGTTCTCAGATGTGAAAAAAATAAAAAATAAAAATGGTACAATTTTTTAAAGCAACAGCTTCTGAGAAGCCTTTTCATGCTTATCATTTTTATTTTTCTCTTGTTTCCAGGAATGGGATAGAAAACAAAAATGTAGTGTAAATAAGCACATCTCCAAACCTGTTTACCCATTTTGCTCTACAAGCATTACAGAAGCACTTTAGAAATCTCATGAGAGGTGATGTTTGCTTTGTTCTACTAAAAAAAAAGAAAAAAAAAAGAAAAGGAATATGAAGGTTTGTATTGATCTCCAGGAATATTCAGCTCAATTTATATTTATTAAATAATTTTTATAGTTTCTTGATTGCACCCAGAACTGGTGAAGGTTAATTCTCTCTCTCTCAGATAATCAGAGTGTAAGTTGTTCCAGGTGTTTCAGTTAGAGAAGCACAAAACCTCTCATCTTTAGCTCTTCATATAAGAACAGATTGGAAAAGGTTACTACTTGACTGTGAGACTAAATTAAACTATGTTTTCAAGGTTTCCTATTGCTTTTGAGACAGGAATATAAGTGCTCATATACTTATGGGGTCCTAATTTTTCTGCCCTTTCCTTTCACTGCCTTTCTTTTCCAACAATAAAGCACATTTCTATCATTTTACTCTTTGTTCACCATTCTATTGCCCACTCCTCTTCACCCTTACCTTGCTATGGTGAATGAAAGGGAAGTAAAGGGCAAATTGCTTTAAAAGTATGAATATGGGACTAAATAAAAGACAGCATTGCTACCTTGATGAGCATAAAAGGGCAAGAGCCCCTGAGGTGAGCATAAAAGGAGGTGTAAAGAGAGCTGGTTGGTGTAATTGTCAGAGAGCTGCAGGGTTTCATGGGCTGGAGATTTTATGGCTTGTGGGATTTCAAGTTTCTGCAGAGGAGAGATGATCTGATGAAACTACAAGAAGCTGGACATATAAAAATGATGAAGGTTGTGGCTTACCTGGATCCAAATGAAATCCTTGCCTGAAAAGCATTGAGTGCCAAGTGCAGGCTCTCCTTCAGTGATGCACTGAAATACTTCTGTGGACACTGAGGCTTATCTGCCAGAAGTTGGGTATATTTTTTCCACATTATGCCCAGAACACTCTGTTCTTGGGAGCTCCCAGCCCTAAATCCTGGACTCAGGATATAAGCATCCATGTTTGATCCAGGGATATGCTGAGCACCTTCTGAAGATATTGAGAACCCATGAGTACTGTTTGCTTGGATGAGAAGGAATCACACCAAGCACTTCTCAACCCTGCAGAACTAGGCAGCATCTGGTTTTAAAACAGGATTTTATATCATAATAAAAATAACAACAACAACAAAAAATGTTTTTCATGTATTTACAACTGAACAATTTCATCTTATCTGCATGATGCAGATCCTGGTAGGTGAAAAGTTTGCTTTCATAGATCCACTGTTTCTTTTACTGAGAGACCAGTTCATTAATTACTGCACTGCAAGGAGGGTATGTCTCACTCTCCTCACACTTAATTTTAGACCTACCTTCATCAAACGTTAAAGAGTCTGAGAATAAAACTGGGATGAGAATTGTAGAAACTGGATGTGATAAATGGCTGGGGAGTCTGGACTGGAGCACTGCAGCTGTGTTTGACTGACCTGCCCTGGCACAGCAGCTCTGGGCATTACAGAGGGACAGACCTTTCACTGTGTGTGCAAGACTGAGGGTTGGGAAAAGCCTTCCCCTCCTATCTCTAACAGCCTCCAAAGTGAGTGTAAGATTCCTGGGCTGTCCGAGGTGTTCTTCCTATTTCCAGAAAGGTGAGAAGAAAATGCTAATAGTGGTGATGACTTCTGTGAACAGCCACCTCCTACCTGCTGTTAGCTGCTGTGTCTCACACTCACTCCCTTTTTTTCTGGGCTATTCTAGAGCCTGCCAGAAGCCTGAGGTAGAGTTAGGTCAGAAAAGCTTCTTGAAATAATATTTAATTGAGAAATGTCTGGATTTTTTAGATGTGTCTGAAATATTTTGTGGTCATATTGTAGGGCTTCCTCATGTACATGGTATTTCACATTGAGCTTGCTTATATAGCAGTGTGGTCATTTTTCTGATATGCTCCACAGTCTGATTTATCTGTCTGTTTTCAATCTTAGGTGTAAAATTATCACCTTTTCCCATGGTCTTCTGTTTAAATAGCCAAAGAACCCACCCAAATATTTATATACAAAATAGGGTTGGATTTATATGGTGCACTTCTGTGTGACTCATGCACTTTAGAGATCCATCAAATATTATTGTCTCTGTTAGATATGTAACCTAATGTATTATTATCACAAACAAGGAAAATTCTCCATTGTTTTATTCAAACTTACAGAATTTTTGTGGCTATACCTCTGACTTGTTTCACCAAAGGGAAAGGGAGAAATAAACAAAGGTCTGATTGCCTTCTTTGCTCTGGTTTTCTCCCTATACCTCCACAATGGGCATTGCTTTTCAGTTTTCACTTTTTCAACAGGAAGTTAACCAGATAGAAAGCTTTATTTTTAAGCTTTTGTCCCCAGTGTTTGTACACAAAATAATAGTGTGTTTGGCAGATTATAGATTACTCTTTTCTTTTTTTTTTTTTCTGGGAATCAGCCTGGATGGCCATACTATCTTGCATAAACTTCTGGAATATCTATCAGGAAGCCCTCAGATGGTAACACACCTGGCAAAGCTCTGGTGGGGATCATCATCACAGGACAGAAAATTCTCTTAATGTTGCTAGAGAGAGAATGAGGTTTTTTACATCAGAAGACCTTGAGTTCATAGCCCATGAAGTTAAGCCTTGCAATGAGACTCAAGCTCTCCTATATTGCTGTTTTCATGAAGAAATCCATCTTTTTCCTCTCCTGTAAGGCTTTTTTTCACTGACTCCCAAAACAGTGTGCTGCAGTACTTGGCTCCCTGAAAGCAGTAATTCAATGGAGATTTGCTGATATCCAGGGGTTCCTGGAGGACAACTCCAACACTGGTCTGAGGAGCAGCTGGAACTCCAGGCTGGCTCATCATGCTCAGCTCACAGCTTGTTTGTTATCTGTATTTATTAGCTTAAGGGTTGTTTATTTAAATGCAGCTTAACCTGGGATGAAATTTTAAGCCTTGGAGCTGTTCAGGTGTAATTCAAAGTTGGTGGAATTTGAATCTGGCTCCTGTGACACTGTTATTGAGCCAAAGGTTTTGATTTCCTTGCTGCAGGAATGATCAGGAAGGAGCAGTCTGGTCTGTCAGTGCTCCTGGAGGGAGTGATCTGGTTTGGTGGAGTGATGTATCAATGTTATCTTACAAATGGCTTCTCTCAAACCAGTCAACCCCTCTTAACCTGAGTTTTACAGAGTCATTACAAGTCAATCACAGGGGAAGACAAGTAGATTTGCACTGCTAGATGAGAGCTGAGATACTCTGGTATTAATCTGGGAGGAGGAAGGGAAGGAAGGATGGAGTCCAAAGCATCAATAACAGGACTGGTACCACCCTGCTCTCTGTTGGTTTTGATGTAAATCCTCTAGGATTAGGTACTGCCTTGTGCTATGATTAGATCACTAGAGATGATGTGATGAGTTATCTGTAGCAAAACCATTTTATTATCCTTCCATTAGGAGAGGAGGTCAAGGAGCCAAGGGCAGGGCGTGTCACCCAACACATCTGTCAGCACAGCCAGGCTCCTGAGGGAGGCTCCAAAGCCAGCCAGGGAGCTGAACCAGTGCAGGTCAGCAGAGCTTACTCTGTGTCCAGCCACAGGAAAACAAAGAAACCACACAAATGCTTTAATTTTAATGATCAGAAATTCACAAATAGCCAGTGAAGGTGGAGATGGCAAATTCATTGCTACTAGGGTGACCCATGCAGTTTATCTTGAGAGATAAGAGACTTTATGCATTGCCTGCATAAATAACATTGTCCTGCAAATAAAAAGGACCCATATCTTATAAATCATTTGGAAATTTACTGAGCTTCCCCTGAAAACAAATTGGCTTTTTCATTGCTGCTTCTGGTAGAAGCTCTTTTGATTTTCTTATTTTTTTACACAGTCTTGCTCCTTTGCCAGCTAGTTTTTTGCCAGCATTGTCATAGTTTATGTCTAAACTGGATTTATTCATGGGCAGTTTATATGTGTTTGTTCTTGTGCCAATGTTGTCCTTTCTTGTACCTCAGTCTTCTTTCTTCCTGATTATTTTCCTCCTAATATATTTATAGATGGAGAGGAGGTCTGATTGCTCTGTTTTGCTGAGTTAAGTGTACCAAGTTGTTTTAGTTCTTAAAATCTGCTTGCTGTTTCTTTCGCAGTGCTTGTACCACATTAGCTGGCAATTTTCTATGCTCTCTCTACTTTACTGAAGTCTAAATAAGTTTTTCTGCACTACTCTTCCCTTTAAAAAGGGGAAAAAAACCCCACAAACCAGATGTTTACTCAAAAGGAAGTATTACCTAGCCTAATGAGCCAGACTCAATCTAATTGCAGTAAAACAGCAGTTGTACTGCAGTTTCTCATTTACACCCTAATTATTCTTAAAATCTACTGTAAAGACTTATGCATTTCTGTGGCCACACTCAGGGAGCCAGGTGATGTCCATTCCACATCCTTTGCAAAATGACTGTTCAGCTTCTGCTCTTCATCAGCCCTTCTGTAACTTTATGGATTTCTTGGATTTGTATTATATTGTGTTATCAAGGATCCAATTCACATGCCACTTCTACCAAGGTTCTCTAAGAAAAATAGCTTGTTGTTTTTGGAGAAAATATCTCATTTATCATTACTGTCAGCTCCACATCACTACCAGGCAGTGCTTTCCTACACATTTGTGGTGGGGGACCTCCTGTAACTATTTTGGTGGCCTTTGAAATGTCTGCCTCAGTCTGATTCACTTTTAAGGATAGATTTTGATCTCCACATCATACTCTGTTCTTTGTAGTTTTTATGTTCATGCTTCACGTAATTTTGGAGAGGGCCATTCAGCTGGCAAGAGATGAAGTTGTCTGTGTGATTTGTCCCCAAGCCTGGAATTCAGAGAGTGCTAATTACCCAAAGAGGGAGAAGCCATGTCCCTGCAATTGTCCCCACCCAGGCAGCATCCCCTGCTCAAGGCTCTGCTGCTGCAGTGGCCACACAGCAAATGTTCCTCTCAGGTGAGAACAGATGATGCAGACTCTAAGAGGCCTCAGGAGACAAAACTGATCCCTCTTTGTCTTTAGGAGATTGGAAGAGTCTGGGGAGGATGATCAGACTATAAGGCTACTCTTTGATGAGAGTATTTAGAGCCACCTGAAGATTCACTTTGTTTTGTATGGTCAGGTGTACCTGTTGGTTCTCAGCATGATTTATGTCATTTGTAGCTCAGAATGCCTCACTGGAACAGATGAGTGCTCTTACCACCCCAAAAAAACATTTCCTTCTGCTACCCTGTTAGAATCATAGAATGGTTTGGGTTGGAAGGGACCTTCAAGGTCTTCTTGTTCCAACCCCTTGCAAGGGCAGGAACACCTTCCACAATCACAGGTTGCTCAGGGCCAAATCCAGCCTGGCCTTGAACATTTCAAGGGATGGGGCAGCCACAGCTTCTCTGGGAAACCTGTACCAGGGCCTCATCATCCTCTGAGCAAAGAATTTCTTCCTAATATCTGACTGAAATATATTCTATTTGAGTTTGAAGCCACTCATCCTTGTCCTGCCCCTTAGCAGGGACTGAGGACAGTATTCAGCCACCCAACAGCGTGGGCTTTTGTGGAGGCACTGAAAAAATGTTTTATTTATGCTCAAAATAACATGGCTTCATTTTATGTGTTGGTCTCAGTGTCACTGAGCCTGGTACAACAAAGAGGTGTGGGACAGTGGGATGGGGAAGTGGAGACATGTATCTGTGTTTGCTGCTGAAGAAATTGTGTGGGGCTCTGCATCTTGCAGTTTATTTTATAACATACTGATTTTCCTGTATTTTGATTGGGAAGCCCCTCCTCACAATGCACAAGCTATTGGATGAGTAACATCCAGCTTCACAGTGTGGGAGCAAGAACCTTCATATTTTTGGTTTTGCTTGGTTATAAAGTCACTCTTTGGTAATTCCTCCCTGCTTACAAAGGCTTAGAGGAAGCTGTGAGGAGGAATGGGTAATGTTTGCCCATCTAATGATTGAAAAATTCATATGTGGCTTAAAAATAGGAAAAAATACCCCCAACAACCAGCAACCACACAACAGGTAATGGGCTTTATTCAGTTTCCTGTATGGAGGTTGCTTATTTTAATTGGACAATAAGCATTCTTGTGAGACTCAAATAAGGATGTCCTTGGGCTTTTCTGTCTGCCCAAGGTGAAGCTGTTCTTTGCTTATATACTGCTTGTGATATTTATCTCCTTTATTTACCTCCTCTGGAGCTGTTAAAATTTTCCTGAAACTGCCACTGAAAATATTTTCAGGAAAAGTATTAATATTTTAGAGGAATAAACTGATAAATTGTGAGCTCTAGTATTTCTCTGTAATTTTTAATTCAATCTACTGATTTGAGCCCTTAACATTTTCACTACCCTGTGTGCTTTTTACCATAAATATCCCCAGGGTGTTGGGGGGATCTGAGGTCCTCTACATCTCTGTCCTCTGCCATTAATCCAACTGAGCACCTTGAGGTGCAAATCTTGGCAATGTACTCATATGCACAACTGAACCAACAGCAGGACATTTAAAAGCCTCTTGTGTCTTCTGACTGGAAGACCGTTCTCTTCTTTAGGAATAATGTATCTAATTCCATGATGATCTATACCAGAACTCCTTTATGCCATTGCATTATGAAGGCCAGGCTTTTAGGCATTTAGTGCCAAACAATCCACGATAAATCATTTATTAATAACTGTTACTTGCCATTTTTTAAATTAAGAACTAAAACATGCTTGGTCACCTAAAAAAATATGAGTTATATTTTTGGCTGCAATCCTTAATGGTGCAGAACTTGCCAGTCTCTGGATTCTCTTTGTATCTGAACCTTCAGCCTCAGAGTTTGACCTTAGTCTGAGAGTTCCTTAGGTTCCTATGACTTTGCTATGCATTTTTTACTTTGACCAGTTCAGTTTGGTGGGTACCCAGGTAGACAACTACTTGTGACCCCTACAACAGCTCTGGCATCCAAATGAATTTACCAAAATTTAGGGGATGAATTGGGGAAAGTTTAAATAAGATGAAGACCTATTTCTTTTATGTGCTTGTGCCTAGTCCATTCAGCAAAGGACATCATGAGTGTTGGAACTAACCTCATTATGAAGTCACCAATACTGAGGTATCTTTTGATATCCAAGGCAGTATTATCTGGGCAATGAAGAAATAAAGGTCTGCCCAGCATCCTCCAGGAGCTGAATATCTCCAAGGCTGCTGAGAGTTTTGACTGAATGGCCATCATTTCCCAGACAGGTTTTGGATGCCCCACCCCTGGAAGTGTTCAGGGACAGGCTGGATGGAGCTCTGAGGAGCCTGCTCTAGTGGAAGGTGTCCCTGCCCCTGGCAGAGGGTGGAATGAGATGGGCTTTAAGGTCCCTTTCAGAATCATTCCATGATTCTATGATTCCATTATATGAAAGTGTCACCCTAGGCACCTCTGTATAATCTCTCCAGCTTTAGGTGACTTAATCAGAAGCAGCAGCCAAGCCATTGGAAATCAGTTTCCTACTGGAAGTATTTAGGGCTGGGTGGGATGTTCCTGAACATGAGACACACAAAGAGGGAATTGCCATAGTGTGGAAGGAGGTACCCAGTTAGATATTCCCTGAAGGAACTGCAGCCTGTGAAAACATCTGCACTGGAGCAGGGAATGTGTGAAGAGGAGGTATGGATGCTAACTCTGAAGCAGGCAGCATAGTGTCTGTGAGATAACAGGCCACATAACTCTCTCAGTCTTGCCTGAGAAAGGGATCTGGGAAATCATAAGGAGGAATTAAAACAATCCTCAGAGATAGAGAACAGCCTTGCAGGTGCTGTTTGTCTGTTCCTTGTTTTCTTGCAAGAGAAGGTCGAGGGGTGGTGAACCCCACTGACCAATGATGGTGATGTGTTAGTTTAATAACCAATAAGAGTTTTCTTTTCTGTACTTTCACGTGTCGGTCTATAAAAAGATCTGAGGTAATAAACCAAGAGAAATTCTTCTGTTCGACTCCAAGAGAGTCTGTGTCGTTCTTCACGCCGTTCCCAATGGAGTGACAAGGAGGGAGCAGCTGAGAGGTGCTTTTATGGACTGACACTAACTCTCATCCCCATCCCCCTGAGCTCCTTGGGAGGAAAGGAGTCTAAATTACTGAAGCCAAGCCTGGGAGAAGGGAGTGGGCTGGAGAGAGGTTTTATTTTAATGTCTGGGTTTGTTTCTAACTACCCAACTGTGAATGAATTAAATTAATTTTCCAGAAGTTGAATCAATTTTGCCAGTGGCAGTAACTGGTAAGCTGTCTCCCTGTCTTTATCCCATACTATTTTTCAGCCTATTTTCTCCTGCTGTTCTGTTGATGAGGGGGAGGGAGAGTGGATGTGGTTGGGAATTTGGCTGTTAGCCAAGGATAACCCACCACAATTCTAAGCAGCAAAAATCTAAAAAGAAGTGGCCAGACAGTTACAGAATATTATTCTTTGGAGCTGGTCCAGTGGAATGGGCACGTGGTAAATCTTAAATATCTGCATATGGAGGAGTGTCCTCTTACACTAATGTGTAATACCACTTTAATACCCTGTTACAGGTTTTTGGAAGTTATTAGATTTTATGAGTAGTCCCCTCAGAGTATTTTTGTTAGTAAAAAAATTATATTGCATAAAACTATAATGAAAATTCAAAGAGTCTTAAGACATCATTCTTGTACTTGCTTTAGAAAAAAATCAGGATCAATAACATCAATTAAAAACTCCTGCATAGTGCAAGAACAGCATAATGGAGAAAAAGATCAGGCAGCTTAGACTTGGTTGCTGTTATGTTTAACTAGATACTGTGTGTATTTAGAATATGAGCTGCTTTTATTTTCTTTTCTGAGAACTAACATGTAAACAGGGAGTTTTCATGCCCAAGATCTTGACTGAAACAGATACCTCGGAATGTAAAAGGTTGTGCTGGGATTATATCCCAGTTGGGAAGGAGCTGCCAGCTGAAGCAGGTAGAGTTACATGGGCTTTCAGCTGTGAAGGACATGGCACAATTGCTTCTGGAGTGGTGCTTTAGTTTTGCTTTGTTTTGTTTTCTCCCCATCAAACTTCTCTCTTCAACAATTACCCTCAGAAAGACAGATCTAGTTCATTCACTATTACACACTTAGCAAAGATTTTATTGGTAATTGTGTCAGATGTTAATACAGGAATTCACAGAAAACTTGGTGTTTTCATAAAGTTGCAGAATGGTTCAGGTTGGAAAAGACTTCTGCATTTAGAGGCTAGGACAAAAATCAGGCCAAAACTATCTGCAAATACTAGTGTGTTAAAGGAATTTATAAACAGAGACCAAAGGAGGGAAAATACAGAGAGAGACTGGCACCAACATGGTGTTACAGTGGGAGGTCTGCAAAGAGGTGGAGGTAGCCTGAATTACAAAATCCTGGATTGGGACTGTTCTGAACACTGCCTCATATTCCTCATCCGTGGGAGTGGTGATGAAGGAAGACCAGGATGAGTTTTTCCCTGTTTAGACTGAGCTCATATTTTGGGGACTGGAACAGGCTCCCCAGGGAAGTGGTTCCAGCACCAAACCTGCCAGAGTTCAAGAAGAGTTTAGACAATTCTCCCAGACACATGGAGGGATTTTTGGGGTCAACTGTGCAGGGCCAGAAGTTGGCCTTGATGATCCTTGTGGTTCTCTTCTAATTCAGGATATTCTATGATTCTATGTGTAACTTAAACCAGTGAAATTGCAGATGTTTTCTTTTTCTTTCTTCCTTCACCTGATGCAGGGATCCCCTATGGGATAGAAAACAACCAGAATACAGCTGGTTTAGATATGATTAACAGAATCACAGACTGGCAGGGACCACAGTGGGCCATCTGATCCACCCTCCCTGCTCAAGCAGGGTCACCCCAGGGTCACATGGCACAGGATTGTGTCCAGACTGTTCTGGAATATCTCCAGTGAGATATCTCCACACCTTCGCTGGGCAAATAATTAATGCCAACATTTTACTGATAAAGTAGAATCAACATAGAACAGCAGAGTGATAACTACTATGCATAATTTGAATGTTCTTAGATGTGAGATTAGCACTTCTGTTGTCTTTACATTGAAGTTTTTTGTTGCTTGTTTTTGTTATGGTTTTTGTTTTTTTTTGTTGTTTTTTATTTGGTTGTTTGTTTTGTATTGTTTTTTGTCACTCCTTGTCTGATCTCAGGGTCTTTTATCATGGATGTTTCTCCTTTTCCTACAGGGGGCCAAGTGCTTTTCATAGTCTTTATTCATTATTCACACATGGCCATTGTGTCCACTCCGCCTGGTGTAAAATAGAATGGGCCAGATTCAACCCACTTTAATTAAAGCTAAAAAGCAGAAGAGAAGATCCTGAGCATGCTTGCTCTCTTGAGCCTGCTCTCTCATGCCTGTTCTCTCTTTTGAGTGCAGATGCCCAGGATGTGCTCTCAGAACTTTATCTTGGATCAAGAGGTCACTTCTCTAGCAGTGTGTAATTTTCCTCCTTTCTCTCCAGGTATTACCAGATAAGAGCTGGACTGAAGATCCCATCCAGGATTCCTCACAGGCTGTTTGCCACGATTGCAGGACAGACAGGTAAGCAGGTCCCAGAGGAATGTGAATGGCTGCAGGTGGGGTAGGATGGAGACTCTGTGTGGGGAACAGGTGAGCCTGGATTGGGATCAGGCTGGTTTTTCCTAATGATCAGTAGTTGCTCATCTCTATTTGGGTGAGGATTTGTGTGTGGTATTGGGCTTGTGTCTTCCAGAAAAGCAGAGGAAATTCTCACCATCTGGTTTGAAAGTATGTCTCTTATATGTGGCTTCTTGCTGACAATTTTCCAGTTTAATATTACTTATGTATTTAAGGTTTTCTTTTTTTTTTTCTTTTCTTTTTTTTTTTTTTTTTTAACAAATAAATAAGAGAAAAAAAATTGTTCATTTTGGAAGTCTGGTTCAATTAAAATGCAAAAGTATTAGACAAGTTTTATAAAACAGAAATAGTTATACCAAAACCTGAGAAAATCACCTAAAAAAAATCCCAAACTCAAAAGCTGAATAAAGAGATTTCCTTGGAAAATCAATGAATATATAAATAATTTAATCTAAGTTTGGAAAAACATCTTGTTGTGAAAAATCCTCAAGGAAGAAACAATATTATTTTACAACATATTCCAGTGTAATTTTCCCTTGGCATATCCAGAATCTCCTGGAGTTCCTTTGATCTCTGGAAATGTCCTCAAGTTACAGCAGTTTCTGGCATATGTAGTCTTATACTAATGAAATAACCTCCTGTGAAGGCAGCTAGAATTTTCCTTGGGGCAAAAAAAAAAACCTCAATAACAAACAATAAAAAAGCCAAACTACTCCTGTTCAGAATAATCTATATTTTATATTTACTTTTTTTTACAAAATAGTATTTTCTTCTCCCTCATACATCTTCAGCACTGAGAAACAGTGAAGATTCTTTCACTCTTCTAGAAACAATTCACGTAGACACACGGGCAGGGGAGAGGCGAGGCTGGCAGTGCAGTTACAGGATTAACAGTTGACTTTCATGGTGATAATACAATCCAGACTGGGCTCTAATAGCTTTATAGGGCTAACATCAAGACAAGGGATATTTAAGCCATTAAGGCTTTAAACAGTTTCTCCTTGGCTATCTTTGCAAGTACTTCCTAATTGATTTCATAGATCTGCAAGAGAGCATTATTTAATGGGACTGAACTTACACAGGCCATAGTGGGTTTTTTCTTCGTGCCACTGATCTCTCTCAGTATGTGGATAGCTGGGGTAGGGCTAATTCAATTGCTGTGCATGTTTCAATAAGACACTCCTATTAAAATAGCATTACAACAAAACAAGGGTGATATAAAATTGTGAATAAACTCCTACCTCACCAGCAAGAGTGACTATAAAATAAGTGGAATTCATGAGTTTGGTTTAAAGGAAGTATTTTTAATCTTTCCCTTATCGGGTTCATAGGATCTGTGAAAACTGAGAATATATTTTGGAAATGATTATGCAAATTCATGAAGTAAAATTTGTGAATATATGCAGTAATAAAATATATAAAATATGTAAGTATATAAAATAAATAAGAGGCAGTATTTATCTTCCAGTGCACGTGGCTTTTTATTTTTATTAAACATACAGGATTTACAATAAAACCTTGGGAACTGACAGCATTAGCAGTGTTTGCTTCCCACTAAATGTTTTCAGCAACAGAGGCAAAAATCCCCATAGTTTGCAGTAATTCAGCAGAGGGAAAGCTGAAGTCTGTTCTAGGTGGTCCCTTGGTGGTGACCAGGTGTGCAGGAGGAACTCCATCCATGGCACGGGACTGACAGGTTGTACAGGGAGCCTTGGTCACCTACTACATGGTGCACAGTTTATCCATATCCTGGGTAAAATGTAGGAATTTAGGAAGAGAATGGGCTGTGTGTCTCAGTCAAATGACAGGAGAGCTGTGCTGGAGCCCAGGAGCCCCTGTGCTGTGGTCACTTATGTCCCCAGTACTGACCATTAGCTTGTGTTGACTCAGGGTGCATGAACAGGAATATGCTGTGAACATAGAAATATTCATAAAAACACACATTTCATTCATACTCCCAAGCATTTTTAGCAAGGTGTGTTTCCCTAAAGACAAGACAAGACTGGTATCTGGGGACTTTTCACAGAAACATGCAATCATAAAATTTGGAAAAGATCTCCAAGGTCAAGTCCAACCTTTTGGGCTGAACACCACCTTGCCCACTAAACCATACAGTGGAGTGACACTTCTTGTTCTTTGAATACTTCCAGGGATGGTGACTCCACCACTTCCCCTGGGAGCCTGTAATACCTACCCACTCTTTCAAGGAAGAATTTTTTTTTCCTCATATTCAACCTGAAATTTCCCTTTGTCCTATCACAAGTTGTTTGGGAGAAGAGACTGACTTTCACCTCCTTTCAGGTTGTTGTAGAGAGTGATAAAGTCTCACCTGAATCTTCTTTTCTCCAGACTAAACCACTCCAGCTCCCTCATCTGCTCCTCACAGGACTTATGTTCCAGATTATGCTCCTCATTTTTTAGTAATGAAAAAGAGAGAGGGAATAAGTCTTGTTGTGCAGAGGCTTTAGTTGCTGTCATGTAGATTTTGTACCCCGTGAAATTCAGCTTCCTGTCTTTTAATAGGCACCATGACTGAAGACTGCTTTGGGCTTGTGAAGAGCAAATTGTTGCTCTCTGCTCATTCATGTGCAGCTCACAACAGCACAAACTCCATTGCCCTCAGCACCCCTCCTACAGGCCTGAGTTAATGCAGACATAGCCTGAATTAAAACCCTAGAAATGCCTTTCTGAGTGGATTTATGGGGCTTTGGGCTCTGGTGCTCTTCAGCAGCATGGCTTGTTAATGTCCCCACTGATGGTGTCTGTCTGCAGCACACAGTGGGCTGGGCCTGTGGGACCCAAGCATGAGCAGCCAGAGGAGCAGGGAAGGTGAAGATGCCATCTCACAGTTACAATTTGTATAATTAGCTCCTTGCCTGCATTGTCTTATGACCCACTAAGTGTCTACCACAAGATTGTAAGCTACTGTATAAATTTTGGGGCAAGGATTCATAGAAGTAATGACCATACGGTCATTCATTGATTTCCAGGCTACAGGTACAAGCTGAAATACTGCAGGACATTATCTTAAATATATGTATTTAAAATATTTTTTTTGCTCTTAAGCACAAAAGGTCATTCCTCAAAACACTGGGACAAAGAGCAGTGCTCAGAAACAGTTAGAATTAGCTGTTTCATCCTGATGTTCCACACTGTATGAAAGAGGGGAAAACGCAGACCAGAACAGTACAGAAGAGGACAAGTTAAAGAAGATGGTATGCATGGGATAAATATTGGCAGCATTACTGCCAACAGAGACTCGGAGGGTGAATTACAACATTGAAGATGCCTGATAAACCCAGTCTCAGAAAGAATATGAATTTTCATCTCCTCAGCTGTGTTTTGCAGTAGTCTGCACGCCACTTGAAAGCATTGCATTACTGAAATAGAATTATTCTTTAATAGTGAAAGCTGAAATTGTTTTTTTTTTGTAAGTTTTCAACCCACTATGCCTCACTCCCATGCACTGCAACCAGCAATACTCATTTGCTATCAGTTTGCCTACTTGTTTACCTTAAAGGCCAAGGAAATGCTTTTCTGGGTGAAAATTAAGGAAAAAAAAAACCAAAAAAACAAACCATAAAATATTTTGCATGGCATATAACTAAAGAAATTACTCAAGACTTTGATTTGTGTCCTGATCTTTTTTTCTCCACACAGAAGTACCACATTAACAATTCTTGATACTCCAAATAGACAAATATTTTAGAAAACTTGACCTGAAAATGTAACTACAAATAATACGAGGTATTTAAGAAAAATTATCACTGGCTGTACTAATCTTTATTAGACCATAGAAGTCTTCCATCTAACTTTAGTAAATTAAATTGGGTTATTGTTTAAAAGTTCAGAAAGCCAAGGACAGCTAAGGAATGTGGTTCTTTCTTAATTTTTCTCATGAGAGGTAAGATACAATATTTCATAAAGTATATCATAAAAGATAAGATACAATATTTCTTCCAGACAAGTCAAGAAAAAGTAGCTGTGATTGACATTACACATTAACTCTTTATTAGTGATGCAAAATTGTGTAAAACCCACAATTTGATGTTTTTTCATAAAATGGAATTCCTGACTTTAGATGACAAGAAGGAGCACAATTTCAATTGTGGTATGCGAAGAAGAAATAAAATAGTAGGAGTATCAGAAAATCGTGGAATCATAGAATCATTTAGGTTAGAAAAGATCTCTTAAGAATGTATCCCACTATTACCCTAATACATTAAAGTCCACCACTAACCCATGTCCCTAAAAAAAAAACCACTGCTGTAACATCTGTCTAAACTGTACAAGTTCATGATAACCCACACTGAATTATTTTTCCTATAAATTAAATTATTTAAATAACATTAAGGCTGTGGCTACCTTTCACCTAAGACATACTTTGAAGGGTTATTCTCATTTCTGATCTCCATAATTAACTGTTTGTGCCTGTTTTTAATAAACAAGCAGTGATCTTAATCTATTCATTAATGTTTGACTATCTCAGAGCAGTTCCCAGTGAAGGAATTCTGCTTTGATTATTAAAGAGAAGCCTTTTCTTGTAAATGGCTTCTTAATGCACTCAAAACAAACAGTTGCAGTTAGTTGCTCATTAGACTAAGGAGAAACAGCACTGTGACTTGCAGAACAGTATGAAATTGCAGTCATTAGTTTCAATAACTTCTTGAAAGGTAATTTCTTCCTCCATTACGTGAAGGTAAGGCTACTGTTTTTGAAGTATGAAGAAAAGGGGTAGAAATTTATGCTTTAGCAAACACATGGGTTTATTTTCAAAGCTTATTAAAAGTAATCTGAAAATAAACAGGCATTTTATATATAAAATAAAGCATATCTGATAAATACAAATTATATCCAGAGGACATGTCACTGTGAGAGAAGGTGTTTTGGGGATGAGTTGTCTTAGAAAACTTCAGCTGTGAGGTCATAAGACAGGAGCCCATCCCTGGAAACATTCAAGACCAGATTGGATGTAGCCATGGTCTAGTGGAAGCTGTCATTGACCATGGCAGGGAAGCTGGAATGAGATGATCTTTAAGGTCCCTTCCAGCCCAAATCATTCTATGATTCTATGATCAGACATTTTAAGACTTGTTAATTCAAAATCTAAACATTACTAATTCCATGATATTCCTAGAGGAAAGGAGAAAGAAACAGAAAGAAAAGTGATACTTCTGTGTGCGTGTCTCGATCATCTTCCAGTCAAGGCCTTTCATAAATGCCTCAAAAATGGAAGCTGAAAAGTATTTGTGGCTACAAGATCCATTGTAGATCCTCAGCTAAGTTGGAAACCCTCAATTCCCCCGTCCAGAAGCTGGGTCAGATCACTCAGATGGAAATGGAGTCAGTCCCACAGTGCTGGAGATGCTGAACAGCATCCAACCCAAAACTGAGACCTGATCAGTGGAGAAAGCCAAAACAGGAAGGGTCTGCAAGCACCAACACACACCACAAGTCTCTTCCCCTGGACAGCCAGTCTGAAACACAAAATTTCAACATCAGTGGCCACCTGAAGGCCTGGCTGGGACAGAATCCAGCTGTTGATATACAGAGAGCCAACACAGTTCTTCTGGTGCCGGGGCCAAGGCTGAACTTCACCTTTGGGGTTAAATTGGCCATGCAGCTGCTTCAGACCTAACACTCCAGAGCTCTCTTTTCTTCCAGGTTCATTTATGTGCCTTCAATTTCCCCACACAGTGATTTTTTCTGTTTCATTCTGATGTAAATTTCAGTCTTGAAATTCCTTTAAAATCCAGCACTTCTCTAAACATTGTCACTTACACAGATTCAGTAGGTAAATTGCACCCAGACAACAGTTTTCTAGTATCCTGCATTGATGAAAAACTATGTGCTATAGTAATATCCTATGCTTTACTCAGAGATTTTTGCCACCTGAATTAATATTTACATATATGGAATACATATATGGAGTGGCAGCTACGGAGCTATATAAACACAGCAAATTAGTATTTGCTCACACAAGTTTCTGAAGAACAGAATTCTTTTCAGATATGAATTCTCTAACTAAACAAGGATTTTAGGGAACTGGCAATGAATTTAGGAACAGAAATAAACACTCTAAAAAACATAGATTCTGTTTATTTTAACAAAGCATTAAGCATTTAAGAAAGAAAACATTCTGCTGATCCCAAGAAGAACAGTTATTCCATCATCTCAATTTCAGCATGTCTGAGAAATGAACCTTGGTTTACAGAACAAATCTGTGATAAGAGACTGTATTTATGTTAGGATCCTTTGTACAAGGAAATTAATGGGACATCTTGCTTTTTATCATCACTGAATCTGTGCATGGGTAGAGAGGTAGTTTTATATAATTCTTTCCATGAGGCTAATTGAAAATGTCAAAAGGCAAGGTTAAGATAAAGGATTCGTCTCAGAAATGTGCAGCTTTAATCAAAAGTCACACTGAGGGAGAAAACATCGTGAACTTTTTGATCAAGCAATTTTAAAATTATGGTGTCTCCTTTAGAAATATAACATCTCCATTTATTCTAAATATAAATATGCTAAACATAATATTTCAAAATTAAAACAAGTCTCTTCAAACATTTAAATATGAAAATGATTATTCATTGAATGAGTTCATGCCTGAAAAATGTTGTCTTTGCACTTTACAAGTAGGCTTATTTTAGCCCTGGAGGGTCTGCATGAGTGTTCCTCTGCCAAAGAATGTGTATTTTCAACCTTCAGCAACTGAGTTTTCAAACTTCCTTTAAAGAGGATTTGCAACTCAGTACATGAGGATAAATGCAGCATATTCAACCCTGGTTTGTTGATTTTAGAACCTAAATTTTCAGAAGTCACTGTTTATTAGTATTGGTTCCATCTTTATTTATTTTTTTGCTCCGTCTGGAACACCAAAGTTTCAATAGAAAGGTGCTTGAAACTGGGATGTCAAAATGGGCAAAATAAATAACAAATCACATCCCCTGGCTCAAGTGGAAGGCATCCCCTTTGTGCTATTGCTTTTTAACTGGGAGAAAAGAGGAGCTCCCACCTCACTGCTTCATACAATTGAGGTCCATGGAACCAGATTCCTTTGTGGAGCCTTCCTACCCTCCATCAGACCAACACTCCTGCCCAGCTTGGTGTCACCTGCTCTTCTCTGCTGTCATCTTTCTGTTTGTCTAAAAGCTGCTTTTTACATTCTTTAGTTAGTTAAACTCCTACATGGATGGGACAGACATCTTTGTTGAAGGCTGTGAATCACGCCCTATTAAGAATCAAACCCTATTAAGAGATGACCTTCTATTTATGCAGATAATGCATAGGGGGTATGAGGGATTATATGAAGGAGCATGCAGCATGTCTGGAGCTGTTAGGGGGGTTCTCCAGAAACAAAATCATTTAGCATGATTACATTCTCATTTATCTCTGCCTCTTCATGTCTTACTTTCGTATTTAGCAGGTAATTCTGCAATAAAGAATTTGCTACACAACCAAGCTGATAAATAAAAAGTGTCAGCATCATCTGAAATGAAAGATTTTGGGGTCTAGTAGCAACTAAATTATTATGGTTTCAGGAAGGAGCAACTGTATTTTGTATGGGGACTGCAAGTATTTTTAAGACTTTCTTTAAAAAACCTTATGGATGGTGGATTATGTCCCAGTGTTGTGCTTAGGAAATCATCACCGATTGCTGATGTTGCAAGGAGTGATGGTTCCTTGAGAATACAGGTGGTCAGGATTTCCTAGTGACTATGGGATACAGAAAATCTTTAAAATTAGGATTTAAGTATCCTGAGATCTCTATATGACAGTTAAATGTCAGTTTAAATAACAGTTGTTAAGTAAGTCAATATTCATTCATTACAGTATAACTATGTATACTCTTACCAGCTAGAGGTGATAATGTTTTTTTTTTCCTGGGGCAGGTGCCTTGCATGATTTATAAATTTGCTTTATAACAAACCTTATTTCACCAAGCTTTCCACACCAGCAGGAAACAGTTGTCCTGTAATGATATGTTAGGCTATATTCGAAGGGTAGGCAATAATTCATCTGTAACCTGAGTTAAGGCTGTGAGATGGAAGAAGCCTTGGAAATCTGTGGCTAAGGGTAAAAATAATCTTATCCAAGAGCTGAAATCTGTGCTGTGGGTGTCTCTACCTAAGCTAATCAACCAGTCTCCCTTTATAGCCAGTGGAGAGAAACAGGTAATTTGAGGGAGTAATTTAACATATCTATTTTAAGATGAGTTGAATCACACCTATTTCTGTCCATTTACTATAAAAGAAGTTGCAGGAACTTTTGCAGAGAGACATTTTCATTGTGCTTGTAAAAGACTTGGCACAAAAAGTCTGTGATTGCAGTTTGTGCCTTCATGTATCTATGCAAATTAGGCAAGTAATAATAAAAGGTAGGAAAGGTGACACAGTCAACATAGAAAGAAAATGGTGCTCTTGTCCTTCCCAGCAAATAATAAAAGATGGCACCTTGGTTCAGGATTTTAAATAATGTTCTTGAAGATATTTTCAGGGTGAAAAAAGAGCATGAAGAAGACTCCAAAGTGAGAGGAACCGTCTTATTCTTTTCTTAGAAATTCTTTCTGGCACTAATAGAAAAAAAAGATCAACTGGATTTGGTAAAAAGTGAATTAGCATTTTCCTTCTGTAGTGGCGCTGTAATTTATTAATTGCAGATGAAATTGTGAAAGTGATCTAGTAGTTTGTTTATTTATATTTTTATATTTTGTAAGACTAAAACAATAACTCGATTTTCACCATAAATTACACAAATGAACAAAAAATATCCTGGGAAATAAAAGCTGGGTTTGAATTTTGACAAACCAGGAATTAAATCTGAGGTTCAGCAAAACATTCTCTGCTATTAACAGATCTCTAGGACATTACTCTGTGGTCAGTATCTCTGAAGCTTAATGCTATGTATGAGATGTGACCATAAATTAGAAAACTTAGAGAAATTTCTGTGCCTTCCAGTGTTTATGTGGGCCTTTTAGAGGGATTTGCTTAATTTACTGATATAGCCAAGGAATGCTGCTCAGTTTAATTTCCCATTTATATCACTGACAGGGAGTGCTCTGAAAAATTCCTGCAGTCTAGATGTTAAAACAGGGAACACAGCAGGAAAAGCTGTGTCTTATCTGTAAAATGATGGCACTGCTTCAGAGATGCAAATATTTATATAATTTAATAACCTTCCAAACATGTAAGATAAGCAAAATGAATCCAAATACCTAGAGACACACTCTTTAGCAGCTGCCTCAAAATATTCCACCTGAAGAAAAACTATGTTCCAGGTAAGGCAATGATGCCACAACAAGAGGGGAAAGTTATGGATGATTTGTGCATGAATTCTTTTATGTGCAGAAGGGGACATTTTTATTGCCCTGAAACACTCTAAGCTTAAGCCATCGAGTTTTAGCCAGTGCTTTGTGTGCAGAGCACAGCTCCAGAATGTGAATTGTGACATATCTTTGTAGAAGTATATTCAATATTAATTTTTAAAAGAGGCAGGTGGTTTGGGGTTATTGTTTTTGGGTTAGGTTTCTCCTTTGTTTCAGTTTTTCATTTTCTTTTCCATTTCCACATCAGGATTGTCCTTCTTTCTGTAAATATCTCAGTAGTGGAAAAAAACTGGAACACTCACTGCCTTTCTAGCAGCTGTAATCAGAGACATATGATGTCCACTCATGTAATTTTAATTAGTATTCATCTGCTTTTCCTTTTTCTGATTGCTAAAAGAAGTTAAAAAATTCAGATACAATCAGTTAGAGAGGGCTTTTAGCCACATAACCTAGTGAAAGATGTCCTTGTCCACAGCAATGAGGTTGGAATTAGGTGAATTTCAAAGGTACCTTCCAACTCAAACCATCCTGTAAGTCTATGATTTTACATATGAATTGCCATGGTCAGACTGAACAAAAAATATGGATTTGAATGCAGACATTTCAATTTTCTGTTTACAATTGTCTTATATACCATTAAGTGTGTGAAGAAATGTGCAAACAAATTGGTCCATATAGGTGTAAGCACTTTTGCTGGATTGAGATTTCCCTTCACGTGCTTACATTTAAATTGGATGTTTAAATTGAATAGATGGGGTGTGTGTGATGGATAAAACTGTGCTTGGATGCTCTGGTCAGCCCTGGCACTGGACCATTTGTCCCTGGGAGAAAACCCCAGTTTTGCTTTAGACTTCGTTGCTGGGATCCATTTTCACAGAGAGGGAATCTGGTTGGAATGACAGCCTTGAGCTCCTTGCTGCCTACGAGACCTGATCTTGCTCTCTCTCTAACAAAAAGATTGAGGGAATTTTCGGGAAGTCAGTGGAACTACAACAAGAAGGTAGAGGGCTCAGGTGAGTAAGACTTCAGGTTTGTGTAACATACTGAGGAACAGGGGAACAATTCACTCTCTCCATCCTCTTTAGACTCGTGTTTCCTGTTGGTGTGACACCACAGAGCCTGCAGACAGAGCTGAAACTCAGCACTTCCTTTCCTACAGATTTCACACACAGAAGTAATATCAGTATGTTTACATATTCACTTAACTACCCTTTTTGCCTTGGATTTCATACAAAGTTTTCACCCCTTTCATGAATTAACAGCAAGTTGTATCCCAGGCAGGGATTTACAATTTCTGCTGTCCTTGCACTTGCAGAAATGATGGGATGTACTTGAAGCTCAATTGCAAGCCAAATGGCTCAAACAGGGGCAGGCTTTGAGGGAACCAAACAACATTTAGTTTTTTTATTTCTTCCTTTCTCTACTGAGGATAATGTAAATTTAGGTCTGCTTTCGTAAGTCACGAGCAAACAACTTTCTCTACCCTATAAGTAACCTAATATTTGTGAATATGACCTAATCTGTCAGAAGCAGGTACTTTCCCCAGTAACTGATGTAAAGTCACTTGTAGTAAAATGCTGATTTATAACTTACAACTTATAATCCGATTGGCTTAAATGGAGCCCAGTTATTTATTAGATAAGCTGTTGTTTAAATAGCTTATCCTTTTTGATAGATTGGGGAAGAATGTTAGGAAAACCCATGGTCTCACCTTGATTTTAAATTGTGTAACTTGTAGCATAAAAATGATGCACTAAGAAACAGGAACTAAGGAAGTTCAAAATTACATACTTAGCCTTTACATACAGGTGGTAAAAGCTCACATTCTGCTGCAGATGAGGTGTAACTTATTCTTCCCCTTCCATATCTGTGTGGGAAGACATAATGAGTAGTAAAATTTGCTACCACAACCCCCTCCACTGGTAAGATCATAAAACTCCCTGAAATTACACGGCACACATTTAAATGTTCCTCCGAGGACTGCATGTAAAGTGGGGAGTTCAGTGGAGTACTCAACTCACTGCATCTTTCTGTGTCAGAGTAGAAAGTGATAAAATCGGTCTCCAGAAACTCTGAGGCATAATTTTTTTTACTCTGGTATTGCAGGCTATAACTTTGAGAGATCTATTTCACAAGAGTATTTTATGATGCTGTGGATAATTTAGAAAGTGTAATGTGACAAGAAAAGCGTGTAACTGAGGGACGGTACTCTATCTTCTGATTTTTCACTTTAAAGGAATAATATTGCACATTACCTAAGAGGTATCAGCTTCTAGTATCAAAAGCTAATATTGAAACAAAAAGCAAACAAACAAAATTAATTAGAAAGAAATCATACAGGAGGTAAACATGTTATCCCTTAAGAATAAGTCCTTCTCATTGTGTTAGAAGAAACAGCCATGAAAT
Organism: Poecile atricapillus; assembly: GCF_030490865.1. Taxonomy (NCBI): domain Eukaryota; kingdom Metazoa; phylum Chordata; class Aves; order Passeriformes; family Paridae; genus Poecile; species Poecile atricapillus. The sequence goes on along the minus strand of NC_081250.1, from coordinate 148,330,595 downwards.
TGTTATATTTAGGTCCCTGAAAATTATTTCAGCATTTCTTGCTGTTACAAAAGAAACTCAACTGAAAGTATAGTGTAGAGAAGCTCGCTGCATTACTGTTATTTCATCTGGCTAAAGAACACACAAAAAAAGGAAACTGTGGGTAGTTTTTTAGTAGTTTCCCAGTGTATAGGCCCAATATCCCACATTCAGTGCTGTCACTCAAGCCAGTGAATACCAGAAGCAAAACCTCAGGAAAGAATTTAACAGAAACAAAATCCCTGAGTCTTTGTAGCACTGAGCTCCGTGTCTGTGTAGAATGTGTTGCTGGAGGAGTTGAGAACCCAGGAGGATTTACTAGTCCTTAGTTCCTATCATTGCTAGGCTCTTTTCCCCTGCTCTAAGCTCGAGCAATCAGCTTCTCTCTGTTTTAGTTTCCCCATAAGTGTAATGGGGTTAATTGTAGCTGTATCATAAGGGTACTGTGCAACTTAATTACTTAATATAAAGAGCTTTTACTTTTTTGGGATATGTGACAGTGCAGGAGGGTAGATAATTATTCATGGTTTTGAAACTTTTTTGTGGTTAGTTTACATTTAGGGAATAAAACAGCAGATCCAAAGAGGGAAATGTTTGACCTACTATTTCTACTACAGACTGGGTAATGAGTCTCAGTGATAACAGTAATCTGGGAGTCTGTTAATGTAATTAAAACCACTGACTTTCTTCTAGGTGGGAGGTTTTTAAATGTGGCTGATGTCTTAAATGGAAGTATGCTGCAACTTCATCATAGCTAATGTACCACATCCAAAATTAAGAGAAAAATTCTGCTTGTGAACATATTTTTCCCTGAACCTCTACACATTAACATGTCACAATTTACTAGTATGCATTTGGAAAATCTTCAGCAGTGAAAAAAACCCTCTGCTTTCGACAGTCTGGATACAGCCAGAGGCTCTGGAGTTTCATCAGTACTACAGTCCTTCATGGCAAGAAGTAAGGGACTGCATGGTGCTGGCTCTCAGCACTCCAGAGTGGGTGACACAGTGAGGAAGGGAAGAGAGGGCCTAGGACTTGGTCTCTTACTAGGTGTAAAGGAAAACATAAAACTACCTCTTTTACCTACCCACTAAAAGCATTACCATTCACCAACACTCCACCATGGGAGACTCCTCTGAGTCTGGTGAGTGATGGACACCTCTGGAGCCAGGTGCAGGAGATGAGTCCCATGGTGAGCACAGATGATGCAGAGCTCCCTTGGAGCTCAGGCTGACACCTCATGGTGAGGCTGCTCTGCTTCACTTGCTCCAAAATCATCAAAGCTTGGCTGCACAATTTGTGAGTATGAAACAGAGACCAGCTGAGACCAGTGCACAGTCAAGGGCTGTTCAGAGGAAAAGAATTTTAAAACTCAAACGAAAATCACTTCCCCCACCAACTTAGTTACATCCCTTCTGCACAGTAGCTGGGCAGCACATCAGCAGTTAGGTACTACTTTAGTGGAAATTTTTCTTTTTAATACCCTTTACACCTTTGGCCTGCTCTTAGTCAGATGACACCTTCCTGTTTACTGGGAAATGCTCTTCAGTTTCTGGGAAACTTGACCTTAATGCGTGTCCTGTATAGAGGAAGATGCATATTTATGTCTTCAGAAGCAACAGGGCAAAACAATTAAAATGTGGGAGGAAAACCTATTTAATTTTAAACAGCTCAGATACATTGATTTATGACATTCAGTATTTTTTCATTAACAACTACTAGGTCTTGCCTCTTCTGTATAACACTTTCCACCTGCACATCTCAGCATGTCTCATCACTGTGAGTTAACTCAGCTTTGAGGCCAAGTTCTTGTGAGGCAAACAGGAGCATTTGTCTGTACTGCCAAGCACAAAAAAAAAATAAAATAAAACATATTGAAGATCTTTAGCCTGGCTCTATCCTGATGCATTCTGTGACCTAATAAACACCTTCTCTGAGCTAACTTACCTCCTGAAAGCCTGCACTTGTGCAAAATGTCTCTTTGTCAGCACATTGCATCCTGCTCTGAGAGAAGTTTGCTGGCTGTTATCTTGGGAGTATTGGCACCATTCACTCTTGTGCAATTATTGGTATCATGCCAAGTTTATTTCCAATAATTTTCACCCCAGAAAAGCCCACACAAAACCCAGCACAGATGCTGGCCAACAATTATGTAGTTTTGTCTGCAAGCCTTCTCAGGAGATGGAAAACTGTATAACTGGAGGTCAAGTTTTATCCAGGAAAATAATGGAAACTACTGAGTGAAGTCTCCCTGAGCCTCCTCTTTTCCCCTGGATAGTGTGAGGTTTTCCAGCAGTGATGGTGCTTTGGTGAAGGTCTCAGCAAGTTCAGCCAAGTAGTGCTGAGAGTACTCCCAGTCATGGAGACTAATATCATCCAGTAATTTCCTGGATTCATCTATTTCTGTCAGCCCATCTGTTCTATCTCATCTCTTCACCTAGAAGCCGTTTACAAAGGTGAATATCACTTGGCTTAAGGTTTGAGTTTTGCATATATAGGCACATTTTCTCATGACTTTGAATCTTTGAATCATCTCTTGCCTCTCTGTCTGCTGGTCTTGGTATTGGATTCCCCATCTCAGGAGGAGGAATGTGATTTTCTCCCATGATCTTAACAATAATTACAGACTTGGTTAGTCATGGACTCAGACTGAATAGCCTAAAGCTGCAGTGCAAGCTTCCCTCCTAAGTAACCCTGGAAGGGTTTCATTCCACATGTTTGAAGGACATTTTTGGTTACAGTGATTATGTCTTAATTTCTTCAGTGATTATGTCTTAATTTCTTGACACTGATATTACAAAATAAAACAAAAGCAAAAAAAACTACAACAATAACAAAACACCCCCCCCCCAAAAAAAAAAATAAAAAAAAAATCAACTTTGTTGCTTGCCCTTCCTGTGACCAAAATCAGATAGACCCCATCCTAAAAAATTTTGATCAAGACTAGTGGGTACTACCAAAGGGCAGTGCTGATATGAGGTGGATCTGGGGAACCTCATCAGTAATCTCTAAGATATATGTGGAACTCAGTATTTCAGTTTTCCCCATGTGACCTTCCCAAAAATATCAAAGGTTATTTCCTCCTGTCTTGGGCAGTAAAAAGTAGTGTAATAACACCATTGAAACACTAATAAAGTAGTGTTATATTTGTGGGAGATGAAAAATCTGTGGTATAAATAACACAATAAGGGTTTCTGTGTTACTAGATAGAATAATATTTGATTGAAAATACACTCACCAGAGTTCAGCGGCTCAAGGCTTAGGTTGGAAGACACTACAAAGGATCTCTAACAGGATCCAAGGAAAGACTGTGTGGTTCTGTCCTAATGTTACACACAGGAAGCAAAAACAGAGGTTTAGATTTCTACATTGAATTTCTCTTTTTTGAGCATTACAATTGGAAGGTTAGGGGTTTTAATTTCTTTTTTTTTTTAATTGAGTTTTAGGTTTTAATGAGATGAAATTAAACTTCAGGGTTTTTTTTTATTTTTATTTTTTTATTTCCAGTGGTAGAAGTTTCTACAATGTTAGGAAGAGAAGAGGAGAAAAAGGAGTTCATACTGTTGCTGAACTATGAAGTGTGACTTCTATTTCCTGCTGTCCAACAGGCTTCCTCTCCAATGTTAGGCATTTAGATTCAGGTCTTCAATATCCCTCAAAGGTCTAATTTACATTGACTTTAATTGAATATTCCTGAGGAAACAGATCCTCAAGTCAAGCCCTTCCTCAGTTTCCCACCTGCAAAAGAGACATGAACAGTAACTACAATTAGCATTGTGAGGGGTAAAGGTGGAAAATTCACACTGTGAGGATGTGGTGGATGTTATAAAAATATTCATGCAATACATTGCCTCTAAGCCATTCAGAAAATTTGGAGGCTTTCATGTTATGTCAAAGAGATTTAGTATAGAATATTGGTCACTGTTTACATTGACAGTGCCTGGTTTTGGCAGCTGTTAGCAGCAACAGGAAATTGAATGACTACACACAATGAAGGGAACACTTTGAATATCATCTGGAAGTGGTATTTCATCCATTTATTGTTGTCCTTTTGGGATAAAGAGGAAAGCCCATTTAAAATTTTCCTTTTTTATTTTTTTCTTTGTCTGGGTAAGCAGTTCTTTTCCCAGATTGAAATGAAAGGTTTCCAGTGTTTTTCTTCTTTTTAATTGTGAGCCAAGTGGAACCAATGGAAGTTATCAGGAACTTCACCTTCATTTACATAATTGCTATGTGGAATGGGAAATTGGCTTATGCAAGGACCCTGAGACTCATTAGTGACAAGCATCTTTAGGAGAGGGAGGGCTCCCTGCTTTAGTGTTCAGCTGAAGGTTGTGGGGGTGTCTGAGGAGATACATTCCCTTTAGCCAGCCAGCTAATGAAAACTCCAGTGAATTGTATGGAATTGAGTGTTTGCCTGTTCCTCTGAGGTCACTCGCCTGGCGAATGCAAACAAAATCCTGATGGCTTGCACAGCAAAAGAAGATGCTGAATGTATGTTTAGGGAAGTGTGGGAAGAGGTATTTTGTTTTCTTACAGGGTGATAGCCACAGATTAAATAAGTGCTTTGTAGCACTGAGTAGTGATGAAGAATTTACTCATGGGTAAAAAGGATAAAACTCTCTCCTTGTTCTTCAAGGTTTTAGGTCCATCAGCAGCCAGGGGAAAAGGGGGAATGCAGACACGAGACACCCAACCTATTCCTGCATAGGAATTTGATTGTATTCACTTACAATTCTTGATTCAAATGGCTCCTCCAACATGAGGGACAGGGTAAAATAGTGTGTTGGTGGTTTTTTGTACAAATGAGACATTATCAAATCCTGTTTTGCCAAAAAAGGTCAAGAAGGAGCAACACCTCTATGGGGATTAGTCATAACATGTTTTATACTCTACTGACTCAAACCTCACATTTAAGGCAGTGATTTTGATATCACTCCCATCCTTGCCAGTGTAATTCAGCACAGGCCAAGGGGACCTCAGCAGCATTCTTGATTTAAAAGTTCATTAACTGGAGTTAGGTGAAAAGAGAAAGGATGAGTAACAGCTGTGACTGGATGAGTTGATCAAAATGTCTTGTCTTTTCCATCAGATCCTTGTTGTTGTAAGCTTTGAGACAATCTGAGTGCAAGGTAGACCTTAATACACAACTGCTGAAAGGGAACAGCATGAAGGGAAAATCCATTCTCAGCTAGGAAGAGCTCAGCCTTACAAAATGTCTTAGATAAATGTAGCAGGAAAGAAACAAAACTATTCTAGCAGGCAGTTTTGGATTTTTTTCAGCTCTGCAGGCTTGAGTGTGAAACCATCCCTTTTTGATATATTTTGAGAGAGTTCCCAGAAGTGACCCAATGGCAAATGACTCAAGTGTGTTCTTAAGCAGGAAAGGCACAGCTGCACTGAGGGAAGAGTCACCATTCCAGCACGAGCTCTCTTCAGAGGTGCTGACCCAGCTTGACAGGAAATCTTCTTGAAACTGACTTGCAGTTCTTGCTTGGGAGAATATTTTCTCAAAAAGACATCGAAGTCCATATGAAAAGTATGAAAGAAAACCAGTTGAATTTGAGTAATTACAGCCAGAGAAATGAAGAAAACTGCAAGAAGATTAAAAAAACATTTCCCAGGTGTTGATGTTAGTGTGCTTTAAATTACTCATCTGGTTGTAGAAATTAAAATTCACCCAACTATTCAGCTGTAATTCTGACTGATTTAGACAGAGTTTCTGCAGGATTAAATTTTGGAAAGAACCTTATTGCCTTTATTCCATGTGAAACTTCAGCTGCAATTAAGGAAAACCAGAGAAAGAACACCTTCTCTGGCACTGCATGTCTCATATTTGAAGTTTATTTTGTTAAGGGATTTCACAATAGCTCCCATTTCCACCTTCCAGCTCTGATCTTTGTTACAGGGATGGCTCACAAATAGGTAGAGTCAATGGGATGGAAAATCTTGAAAAATCTGTCTGCAAAAAGTATGTTTTTTTGGTTTATTTGGGGTTTTTTTTTGCATGAAATGTTCCCCTCAAGTCTTTAAATTCCCCTTATTGATTTTGAATAAGTACAAGCTTACATTTGGTCTTTTCCCAGTGATTCATATCCATGGACTCTTACATGATTTCCCATTGCTCTCATTTTCAAGGACAGCTGACCTTGCATGGACATTGGCATGTAGAAAAGTGCCTTATTCAAAAGGCACTGTAATATTTTTTTTCATCATCTTAATATCTGTAGAACAAGCTTAACCTAAATCACTATTCCCTGGGTAATGGAAAATAACATCTTGGCTTTAGGCATTTGTAAAAGTATTAAAAAGAGAAGAGACATTGTTTTTACTGGCTTTGAGTCTTCCTACCCTGCTTTATAGTTTCCTGATTAGTGCAATATTGGGCTGGCAGTGTGTCCTTGCTGCCAGGAGCACCAAAAGTATCCTGGGGTGCATCAGGAAAAGTGTGGCCAGCAGGTCCAGGGAGGTGATCCTGCCCCTCTACTTGACCCTGGTGATGCCACAGCTGGAATATTGTGCCCAGTTCTGGTCTCCTCAGTTCCAGAAAAACATGGGGCTACTGGGCAGGGTCCATCACAAAGCCACGAAGATGATGAGGGGTCTGGAGCATCTTTTAGAGGAGAGACTGCAGGAGCTGGGCCTGTTTGGTTGTGGAGAAGAATGAGGCTCGCTGCAAACAAATATCTCCAAGGTGGGTGCCAAGAGGATGGTGCCAGACTCTTTTCTATGGTCTCCAGAGACAGGATGAGGAGCGAAACTAAAATACAGGAAATTCCACCTCACCATGAGGAAGAACTTCTTTACATTGGGGGTGGCAGAGCACTGGAACAGTCTGCCCAGAGAGGTCATGGAGTCTCTCTAGAGACTTAACCCACCTGGATGAACTCCTGTGCAACCTGCCTTGGCAGGGGAGTGCACTAGATAATCTCCAGAGGTCCCTTCCAAGCCTGATAATTCTGTGATCCTGAGATTCTCTGATTTTCCAGTTGGAATTTCCAGTACTTCTCTCAGACCTTCCTACCACTGAGTTCTCTTAGCTCTAACAGCAGAAATGATATTTTTTCCAAAGTTGTGCCATTTGAATATATACTATTCATACTGTCATTCTTTGGGAAAGGGTTTAGAAGTTAGGAAGGGAGATAGCTGTAAGCAGGTGCAACACAATCTCTCCTGCTGTCTTCTCAGAACTTTGGAAGAAGTTGTAATGCCTCCAGGAAATGGACTTCAATTCCAACTTTGCAAATCATGTCCTGAATATTATCAGCTTAAGCTTGTCTCCACAGACTGCACTTGGAGTTGTTACTTTCAAAATTATTGGGAATGCTGATGGATAAATTTAGACAAAGAAAAGCATGGTTGTCACTAGGCAAAAATATCTAAGGAAATATTGGCACAATTTATCCCTTGTGGGAACCATAAAGGACTCTCATCCCAGCTCATCAGTATTTCTCAGACAAGGTTGATACAACAGCTGAAAGTAATGTGGTAAATACTGAATAAACATTCAGCTCTCCAAGTGCAAACTGGTTAAATGAGAGACAAAGCAAAGGAGAAGTTGAGAAGGTGGGAAACTGAGGCACAGAGTTGCCTCATGATTTGCCTCATGGCTCTCCAAAAGGGAGCACAGGGATCCAGATCTCTCTGGAGATCTGAGATCCCTTCCTACACAAACCATCCTATGGGTTCCTCCCCAGGTTTGATTTTCAGGATTATCTTGAGCAGCTGACCATAACTTTGTGCAAGATTATTGTCTATAGTGGCTATAAAGCCTTTTCTGGCACCTTTGTTCTAATTGGGGAGGTAAAGACATTTAAAAATTTGAGTGCAGGGGAGGTTATATGAGATTGTTTTTGATCAAGAGGATTTGGCCCATTTCAATTTCAAAGTCTTAGATGAGTTTTGTTGTGAAAGGCAGGTGGGGTTAGATTCAAGGCACTTTATCTTATGTTGATTACTCCATTTAACAGCTCACTGCAGAACTCTGATGTGTATGCAAAGTTTATGCCAAATAAAACCCAGACTGCTCAAAAAGAAATATGAGATGCTTTTTTTTGAGTGCCCCTTCACTCAGACTGAAGGCAATCAATGAATGGGCTTACAAGAAAACAATCCAAAGAAAGAGAACAGCTAATGATATTTCTGGCACATAACAGGAAGGAAGAAAGCAGTGCAGTTTAGTGAAACCCCAGGCAGAAACCCAAATGGCTCTTGCCTGACATACCTTGACAAAGAAGGATTGGTCCCTTGCTGATTTATATCTGTGTGATACGGATGAAGCCTGAGGATTTCAATTGAGATGATCTGTGTAACAAAAAAAAGAAAAAAAAAAGAAAAAAAAACCAAACAAAAAACTCCACAAAAACAAGCAAAAAAATAAACAGAAAACAATTACCAATGTGGTGGCAGAGCTTGATGGAATCTAATTGGAGAAGCAACAGAGAAGCAAATAAATAAGAAAAAAAAGAATTAAAAAAATTGTATTTTTGTGCTGAGCTGTATAAATAGCAATTAAATCTCTAACCAGGCAAGAATTGGCTGACCTAGGAAAGGAGCAGTCTCACATCTCAGCTGGATGGGAAGTTTAAAAATATCTGCTCAAAGGAGTATTTAAAGGATACAAAACAAACATAAGAAGACTGGGTTTCAATGGAGTTTATGGCTTCTGGAAACAGTTCCTGTGGCAGATTAGCAATATGGTTTACTTACTTGGAAGCCACTTCATAATGGTATTGGCTTTATTTTTAACAGATATTGTTTCCCACCAAAAGGAAATTAAATTTATTTTTGTGTGCATGTGGGTTAGTATTTAGGAGAACTTTTTATTCCTTTAGCCTCATTAGAAAGAAGATAAAATTGTCTTTGTGTAGTTTTTCTTGACTAGTTAAGTGACACCTGTCTGCTTCAAGGGTTGTGATGACACTGGTGTTGAAAACATGAGGCCTCGACACAACTCACTTGTGGTCTGACTCTGCCAGCCTCCATCATATTCACTTCCTTTCTGGAGACTGTTCTGTAATTTCTTTGCCTTGAGAAACCAACACTGTACATGTGAGATGTCTCAAGAGCAAGAATTGTACTGTAATTTATGGAAAGAACTTGGGTCAGGAGAGGAACATCTATTTTAGAGTGCATTATCTTGACCTGGGGACTTGTAGAGCTCTTCCACATTTTTATGGGCAAGTAAGGACTGGATGTGTTTCTACTTTTCCTCCCATTATATATAAATACCAAATCTAGTGACCAGAACCAGAGACCACCTGGGCAGTAGGATCAGGTCTCTCATGAATGAGCAAGGGATCTGCACAGGCCCAGTGGGATGTTAAAAACTTAATGTAGAGGGATCCCTTTACTGCTGTGGGTGTGACAAACCCCCCTGGAACATCACACATTGAACCTGCAGCCTGTAGAATGAAAGACCCTGTCTTAGCTACAGCTGAGATATCAGGCTTCTTGTACCCAAATTAACTCTGAAATTAATCACAGAAAGGATGTGAAATACCTCATTACTGGCATTGTACACTGCAAGAAAAGATCTGTAGGACCTGGAAGCCTTTTCTATATATTTACTTTCTTGATACAGAGTTGGTGGTTTCTTTCAGTGGAAATCTGAGGTCCTTCACTCTGAATCCTCAGGATTTTTATTTTAGAATGGAATATTAGGAACTACATCCTACCTGTGACAAATTAGATTTCGACTCATATTTTTTATTAGACTGTCACAAAATGTTTTATTTATCTGTATATATTTATATTTATATAGATATTTATTATATATTTTATAGTATATATATTTATATATTTATATTTATTTATGTATTGTTTATATTCAAAGTAATTTACCCTCTGGGTGAAGTACAGCTGGCCAAAGTGCTCAAGATAAAAGTTTGGTAAATGTACAATTTCCATCCATCACCTCTTGAACACAGCAGGCATTGAGATAGCACATTAGAAAGCATTTGGTTCCCAATCTATACCATTGATAGAGTACAATCCTTCAAAGTGTTACAGATACATCAGGGAAATCTTGATTTTTCAGTTTGACTTAAGGTCTGGGATTTTAACTCAGGGACTTTCTTTTTGAGTCCGTAGCTGTTGTGTTGATGAGATGGTGCCAGATATTCCATGAGACACTGAGAGAATAACCAGTGGATTAATGCAATATCTGTGCTTGTCTGTAAAATACAGTCACACTTTTGTATATTTCAACTCTTACAGATAGTCACACTTTTATATATTTCAGCTATTACAGATAGTCACTGTACTTTTATGTACTTCAACTCTTACATTTCTGGACCTCTAAACATTTGGGATTTCCCAGCTGCCAAAGCATTATGTGAACAGTGTGAGAAAAGTGGAAGAGAATTTTCCCATTGGTAGCCAGAAGAAAAGACTAGTTGAAATGAAATTCTGCAAGTGATTTCTTTCTTCTTTGTGCACCCCTCATTTACACTAGGAGCTCTTGGTGATTGTAATGGGAAATAGCTCTCTACCTGATGGGTGGAATAAATTAAAACCATATTATTTTAATTTCACTTTTATTTAATTTTCTTTTATTAGTCTTTATTTCTGCTAGGATAGTTCTAAACTTCTTGGAAGGTCAGTGCAACAGTCTGAAATTGCCAGAGTCTTGTGATGCTGAAAGAGCTATTTAGTGTTTGGGGTTTTCAAAAGGCACTTCAACTGTTCATTTGCCATATTTAGGACTGGATTATTTTTTTTTATCCTTCAGTCTTTTTTTGTCTTTTCACATTACACAGCAAAGCAGAATAATGTTGACACTGGAGGCAGTTATAAAACATTTGCCTGAATGGTACAAATTGACATTTATACAAATGGACATTTATACAAATACTCATTGGACATGAAAGTGAAGTCTCGCCTTTTTTGAGCTCATTAGGAGATATATTGTTCTCTAAATAGGCAGGAATCTCTCTTCCAGAATTTAATTTTAGTGTTGGATCTATCTTTGCTCCAGTTCTTTAGTGCTAAAAGCCAGATGATTTTGTCACAGGGTTGTTTCTTTCCTCTCTTTCATCCACTACAGCAGCACAGGGGCAGGGAGGGAAAACTCAAATCACCAAGAGCTCTGCTCAAGAATGTGGCAGTGGGTATTTATTAGATACAATACTTTTCTGTCCCAGAGTCACCACACCTATTGTGCTCGGTGGGAGCAGAAAACAATTACTTGAGCTCTTATACTTTAGCTCTTACTACTTCCACAACTTTTTATCAATTTCTCCCACGTGTTAACACGGACGTGAGTGTGACAGCTTTAACTGCTGTGTACCTAAGTTCAGAAAACCAGAGAAAAGCAGCCCTCTCAGGACCTGGTTTGGAGGAATTTTTATCAAGGAGGAATGAAAAATCCAGTTGAAATTTGCAGCAGTTACCACTATTTGATTAGTATTGGTGGGGACCTATAATTAGCTCTTATTTAAGAAGGCATATGGCTCCAACAGATGGTAAAGGAAAAAAAGAAAGTTAGATAAACAGGGATATTTGCACAAGGTTTTCTGATCTCCTTTGCTTGATATTTTGCAGCACAGTGCTTGCTTAGGTTCTGGAAAGATGGCCTACTCCTCATGTGAGGAATACTTACATGCCTTAATTTCCTCTAAATATGCCAAAATTCTGTGGCCTGCAAGTGTTCAAGGATTCTGACAATAATAGAAAATTTGAGGTGACAAGGAAACTTAGAAAATCCTTTTTTTTTTTTTTTTTATAAGGGTTCTGAGTGAAAACCAGCTCTGCTTGTGAGGTTAATGGGAATTTCAGATGGTAAAAGCCGAGGAATAGGACAGCATGTGCATGGATGGGTGAGAGAGGTGGTCATCCATGAGAGAGATTTGGGTTGTTTATGGCAGTACCAGCCAGGATTCTGTGTGCTGTAGAGGTCACTTGGACTATAGGTAGGTGGATTGCAACTAGTCCAGACTGAGATTTTAAATGCTTTGGGGAGACCTCACTGAAGCCTTACAGCACTTCAGAAAGAGGGAGAGAGAGACTTTTTTCACAAACAGGGATAGGACAAGGGCAACAGTTTTAATTTGAAAGAGGAGAGATTTAGACTAGATGTTAGCAGGAAATACTTCCTTTTCTGTGAGGGTGGAGAGGCCTTGGCATGGGCTGCACAGAGAAACTGTGGATGATCCATCCCTGGAGATAGCCAAGTCCAGGATGGATGGGGTTGGAATAACCTGGTCTAGTGGAAGCTGTCCCTGCCCATGGCAGGGGTTGGAGCTGGAGGATCCTTAAGGTCTTTTCTAACCCAAACCATTGTGTGATTCTGTGATTATTTTATGGTGCTGTGTCTACCCATTTTTTGCCCCCTTCCTTGTTCACCTCTGTTTTACTGCCTTTGTGACTGCTTCCAAGTGGCTCCAGAGTGAGAACATCTAGCTGGGTTCAAGCTGCCTTCTGCTGGGATTTACCAGCAGCCGGCTTTCCACAGAGGCAGATTCGGAGAGATCACATGAACCGCTGACACCACATGTCTGTGTGGGCAGTAACATAAGGTTTGTGGGTAGGAAAGTTTCAAAACGTTCACAGCTCATTCTCAAGTGAGTGCCTTGCAGTGCCCTCCCTGTCTGTGCACGAGTGACCTGGGAGAATGAACCCATCTGCCTCTAAAGGTATCATCTGCCTCTGATTTTCCTGTGTGGAAACACGAGGATGATATGCTTCTCGTGGCCATGAATTAGGCTGAAATACAAATGTTTAAGTGTGCACTGGTATTTACAAAGAAACATTTACAGTCAAGCTCTTTTTACAGCTGCAGTATCTTGATTTCCCTGTATTATTGAAGAGCATCTCTTTCATTAAAGCAGAATCCTGCTATTCCATTTTTCTGAATAGCAGCATAATAATACTGCTTTTCTCAGAGAGTAAGAGAGATTCAAGAAATTGCTAGAATTTGAGTAATTATCTAATTTCCAATTCTATAGTCATAAAGACATTAAAGAGGCTAGATCTGAAGTTAAATCTGTTTCCCATATGGATTTTTTCTGGCTGTTTAAGCAGTCCTTATTTATCTTAGACCTCTGACACAGTGCTCATGAAACTGCAGAGAGCTAATTCTAGAGAAAACTGGTTGTAAACCTGAAGCTATACTTTTAAAAGGGCTGGAGTTGTAATTTTATATTTAGAATAATAATAATAAAAAAATATTTTCTCTGTTCTCTGCTTTGCATTGGGGATATGAAGTAATTTAATATTTTCAGCAGCAGCACGTAGGTGCTGAATTGTCACAGCTCATCCGTCCTTAATTTGAAAATGTAATAATTAATAATACTTTCATGGGCTGCAGAATAGAGGACAGAGTTCAGGTAAGTCCTGTCTCTGCTCTTCCTTTGTCAAACCCAGAAGTTAAACTATACTAAACAAAAAATGGTTTTTGGAATGTTTTTGCTTCTGGAAAACAGAGGGGTAGAGTGTGTTGTTTTCCCCTGAAATTCTTAGCATTATGTAGCCAAAACCTACAGGTTTAAAAGAAAAATTGTGTAGGATATAATTTGCTGTGCAGGAGGTTTTAATATGTTTCCTTTGGAGAAACAAATTTTTCACATTTCATTTCGGTCTCACACTCCTTGTTGTGTGGAGAAATCTAACATTATTAAAAGTTATTCTTAGTAAGATAGCAACTTTAAAATAAACCAAAGAACTAACTCCAAGGTTTTTTTCATGCTTCTAGTGCCTGTTGGAAGCAGAGCTATAAAGTAATGTGAAGTGAGGTAATGAAGGATTTTTAAATTTCCTTTTCTAACCTCTCCAAAATGAACTCACTCATGACTTTCAAGGTATCCTCCTAGCAGAGGAGCATTCCTTCATGCACTATTTCTCCATTAAGGGCTGTGCCACAAGGAATTTATATTTTAAAGCCTTGAAAAAGTAAATATGAACAGACTTCCATCACTTCTCAAAGATTAATACGGCTGGGCAAATCTGGGTTTGCATACTGGTGTGCTTGCCATCCTATAAAATGTTGTTGATTGACACTGATTCCGGTTTCCTTTGGCAGGTAGAGACATCATGAGGATGCAGAACCAAAATGTAATTATGGAAAGAGTGTAGGTGGCGAGACTGGAGCAGTCCAGTCACTGACATGGCAGACACAATGCAGAGGGTGTAAGGACAGGCCAATCCTATTGCTTTGCAAACAGCAAGGGGCCATGTGACTCTGGTGGCTCTGGGGAAATCATTTATCATAAGTCTCAGCAACACCAAGACTTTGCCATTTCAGAGTTTCTCCTTGGCAGAAATCAGAGGTTGAGATATGCATGTGTCATTGTTTGCTCCATGGGAGAGTTACTGATCTAGAACAATCATGAAACTTCTCAAACCATTTTTATAGTGGTTAAAAAATAAACGAGTAAAGGAGGGTTCAAATAGAAGAATTTTAAAGGAAAGTAATATAATTAGGCATCATGAAAGCAGAGAAAGAATGCTATAAATGCTCAGAGTTGAAAAATGTATAATTAGTATTTTCTGGAGTGAACAATTGGGATAACTGACTGTTGGAGTTTGGGAGGAGTGCTAATCTGTCTGGTGTGTGCATTAGGATCTTGGAAAGTTCAAGGGAACAGTTCTGACCTGCAGAATATTACCACCACCTTCCATTACTTTTTCCTAGAAATGTATTCCTCTCCCCACATGAATTGGAGTGGTGTGAGGGTTCTCTTGGGGGAAATGACACAAACAAGAATATTTGAAAATTGAGAAAATTTGAGTCCCTGTCACACCAGCTGAGGGATGCTACCAGTCTGGCCAGCAACACTTTCAGTGGGGCTTTCAATTAGAAATGCCAATTGTTCTGGCATACCACACTCCTTCAAAACACAAATAGCACAACAGGCAACAGAAGATTAATTCATTATCTACTTTATCAAATTATACCTACTGCCAACATCAAAGCTATGGCTGAGTGGGTTTTATCAGGGGGTTTGATTGGGGTTTGTCACATGTCCCTGTAAAAGGCTGAGGTTTCTGTTGGTGTCCTTCAGGTTCCAGTGCTGCTTCTAAAAGATTCCCCTTCCCTTCCCTTCCCTTCCCTTCCCTTCCCTTCCCTTCCCTTCCCTTCCCTTCCCTTCCCTTCCCTTCCCTTCCCTTCCCTTCCCTTCCCTTCCCTTCCCTTCCCTTCCCTTCCCTTCCCTTCCCTTCCCTTCCCTTCCCTTCCCTTCCCTTCCCTTCCCTTCCCTTCCCTTCCCTTCCCTTCCCTTCCCGCACCTTCCCGCACCTTCCCGCACCTTCCCTTCCCTTCCCCATAATCTGCCTCAGACATCCACCACCCCAACCCACCTCAGTGCCTTTGTCCTGGCAGTGGTCAGATTTATACGGTTTCTTTTCTCACCAAATTAGGTTTTAAATACATAACAAAATCTTTTACAGGTCACCTATCCATCAATTCCTTTCTTGTAAGATCATCTGGGGAGAATTTTTCAAAGGCCTCCAGGATCTAAATAACCTCTCTCTGAATCTTTAAAGAGATGAGTAATTTCTGTATGATGTGCTGCAATAATATTTAGAAACCTCCATCTTTAGAAACACCCAGATGGGAAATTTAGGTAGACTAGAGTGTATCTGGGGAAGCTTGGAAGATTGTGTATGGAGAGAGAGGGAAAGCAGGACATGATACAGTGACTGGTCTGTGCAAGCACCCTGGGTATGAAAGCATCTGTAAGTGCAAAGAGCCTTTCCCCCTTCCTTTTTAAAAATGCCACTGTTCAATTGCCTGTGAAGGAATTTCTAGGAATGATGGTGGGATGGCATGGGAAGAATAGTACGAGAGGGATGCATAAACAAGCTTTTCTCATTCTCTGAATGCCTGTGGAACACAACTCTCCTCTTCATACTTACAATGGTTCTCACAGCCCCGAGAGCTCTTTTGCTTTCCAGTTAAACTGAAGAGCTATTCAACCCAAAGACAATATGCAGGAAATTGAATAGACACTTAGGAAGAGGAGACAGGAAAACAGGATTCTTTCTAGCATAGGGAATACTGCACATGTCCCAAATAAATCTCCTGACAGGGAAATTTACTGATCAAAAATTCATCACCAAAAAATTAGACTTCTTTTTTTTAATTGACCAAAGCTCAAGCCTTTGAAACTGTGGAATTGATGCAGGTCAGTAGAGTTTTAGCTCCAGGTCTCACCTGGGAGTGGGAGCTCCCAGCAGGTTCCACACAGTGTGTCTGTCTCCTTTGTGCTGCCTGCAACTACTGAGATTTCTGAGCAGCTGAGGGTGTACTAGAAAGAGATGTGGGAAAACCCATGGTTCCAATCTTCTCTCTCACACTCCTGTGCTTTGTGCCAGAGGACAGAGGTCCTTGTGTGAGCACAGGGATTCACCTGCTGTGTCTCCTGAACATGGGATACACCTGCTGTGTCTCCTGAACATGGGATACACCTGCTGTGTTCTCTGCCAGCAACGCTCTCTGAAGAATGGCAGCTGTGACAAGTGCCATCCTCATTGCCACTGTCTGTCAGCAAACACACCTGTGGTGAGGAGAGACATAGGCTTCAGAAGGAATCCCAGGAACTAGGGGAAGTTTGGAAAGGTACCAGGATTATGATGTTTTCATGGAGTAGACTAAAGAAGGATATGTTTGGAGCAGCAACTGCTTCCAGTTAGTGCAAGAGGCTCAAGCAGAGTGCTGTACCTGGTCCCTGTCCATACCTGAAAGCACAGAATATTACCAGCAGGTGTTGCAGCCTGAAGGAAAATATCAGTGGGGATGTTGTCATTCCCCTTTGGTTTGAGAGGCAGGATCCCTGCATTGCTGTTGGCATTGCCAAGGCTGCCAAGCTGTCCTCTGAGGAAATTCCTGCTGCAGACTTAGGTCATACTCTGAGAAGGGAAGAAGCCACCAGTGGATGGATGTGTTTAGGGGGGATCAGTCACTCATCTGCTGTAGTTCTCTGCCAGATGTCTGCAAAGGAGGTCTCCTTGCTTAAAACTGAGCATGTAACATCACACTCATTCTGATTTGAGACAGCCCCAAATACTGTAGCATGACATTGGCTTTGACCATTCAAATAAGAGAAATGACTCCTTATGCCACTGTCAAATCCAGCTCCTAAAGCAATTACCCAAAAGGAGTGGTCTGCTCAGGAGTGTGTTTGAAAAGAAAATGAGATTAAACTTTCCATCTGAGAGGAGTGCCAGTGTATCAATATCCAAATCAAATAACATAAAGTTTCCTTTGTCTGCCAGCTAGGAGTAAGAATGCATTATACCTCTAATATGATTTTTGCAGTGTCTGTAATATCATGAAGTTTAAATTAAAATAAATATGACTGCATGCTTTTGAAGAGCTAATCAGGCTGAAACGTTCTATCCTTACTGGTGTAGCACATGAAAATAAAATGTATTTGTCTGGGCTGCCTGGATTTATGCATAACTAGTGTGCAGATGGGGTGGTGGGAAGACAATAGCAGGATGAAATACTTGGGCTGCTTCTGGGTGTGCTTGATAAAAGTCAGTAATAGGAAAATTATTTGAATGTAGCCTGGATGACACCACTATGGTTCCGATTATTAATTAGTTCAAGTCTTATTTATCTTACTGTCATTTAGTCAATTTTGCCCCATATGATTTTTTTCTTTTTTTCAGTGTCCATGCTGTTCCAGTTCCTGCAGACTGGCACCACAAAATTAATTATTATGACAAAACTCCATTCACTTGCCTACTTTTCTTCAGTCGCTTTTTATTTGGGTTTTCTTAGTTGTTTTGAAGTCCTTTCTGTTCTTTTACTTTTATTCCCTCTAACCAAACTTTACCTCATAAAATATTTAATCCTCTGTCAGTTGTGACTCACTGACCTATGATAGCAAATTATATACAAATCTCAGCAGAACAGACCTGTCCTGATTTGAAACTCTTGACAAAACAGCATCCCCTGAACTTTTATCTCAGCATAGCTTGTGGTCCCAAAACAATTCTGCAAAGGGGCAAATTCCAATAAGTACCTCCTGAAAAACTGTGCTTTCTAAAAAGCATTGCCTTCTGACTTTTTGATGATGATCATGCATCTGTGTCTCTCTGAAGGCCTAATCCTGATACACCTTTTTTAATCACCCCTTCTCAGGAGAGCTCCAAAATACCATTTGTTAAAGGACTATATTTCAAAAGCTCAGATTCCTACTGGACTGAGTGCTGGAAAGGGACAAAAGCAACTCTGTGTAAATTTTGCCACCTGTTGCTGCTCTGGGGCTTCAAAAGTAGAATTAGCAGGGGATTCTGATTACCAGCCAAGACAAAGCTTGAAAGTTCTTAACTCTGGTGCCCAGCTGTTCATTTAAAAGTCATTGCAGGCTCCTCTGGAAGGCATTTGCTTTAGTACAAGTTGTTACCTCCAGTGTGAGTTTGTAAAGCTCAGCAAGCCACAGTTTTCCTCTTACTGAAAGGGGAATTGCTCAAAAAGAAGTAGACTTGAAGCACAAATTTTCTTCAGCATAAAGCATGTTTTGTTTTTTTTTAAATGATATCCTAAATTCCATAGGCTCCATTGTAATCAAAACAAAATACATATACTGGAGGCACCTAAATGTTAGAAAGGAAAATCCCACCTGAGTTTATTTGATGTTTGTTTGTGATGATGTGATACAGCAGCACACTGGTGATGCTATTGGCTGAATTTGATATGGACAAGCTTAGAGTTTTGTTTCTTCAGTTCTTTTGATTTATCCAATTTTTTTGGACCAAACTGGTATCTCTCACATGTGCCAAGGACCTGAAGGATTACATAGGCATCTTGAAAATAAAGACTAAATTTTTATGTTTCTGTATTTTAAGATGCCTCTGCACTTGCAGTTTCTACATTCAAGATCTGGTATTGACTATTGTCCCCACTCCCAAGTAGTAACTTCTGGGAGTACCAGAGATGACAAGGAAATTCACTCTTATGAAGGATGCCCATTGCAGATAAAAGATGAAGTTTCACAGGTGAACTCCCACAGTCCTCATGGTGCTGGATGCACTGAGTTGAGCATTTGATGCTTTAGCTTTTATTAGAAATAAAGTTAATAAGTTAAGTGCTGTCATAGGATCAAGGATTCACACTTTGAAATCCAGCCTGCCTAGAGTTTAACATTTGTTTATTTAAATATCATGTCTGTGAACCTACAACTCACAACAACAGCCTCTTCTACTACCATTAATTATTGAAAATTCAAGTGTTTAATTACAAGTACTACCTAGGTAACCCTGGAGTGAACTCATAGGATAAAAAATAATCTCCCTGCTGAAATCACACCAGGAGTCTGTCTGTGTTTTGTGCAGGTGATTCCAGCCTTTGCTCAGCCTGCGTTCATGAAAACAATGTTTACAGCAGAATCTTTCAGATTTTGTACAGAAATGAAGAAATCATTCTTAATGAGTCAATGAACTTCAGAGTGCACCTACTTCTGGATGGTGAACGGGTGAGTTGTTTTGGGATGCACATAAAAACCTGCAGGGCTGGGATTCCTCTTACTTAACTTTAGGTGTGCATTGCACGGGTGTCTCCATTTCAGAAGTTCTGAAGAAGTCCATGTGCTCCAGAGGTCTCATGAATGCAGCTGGTGGAGGGAAGGGCAGTTTATCTGAGCAATCTCCAGCAGATGCATTAGAAGGAGATTGACTGTCCTGTGCCCATCAATACCTGTGATTTATTTGTTTGTACATGCTGACGCTGCAAAACTCTGCATGAGGTCAGACAGACCCTCTGCATTGTGCATCTTTATGAGGAGCAGGCTACACCTTGGCTTTCCTGTGGAATAAGATGTTGGCATACACTGGTAAATCAGAATATCAGAAAATCACGTGTCTCAACCAAAATTTATCATTTGTGTACTGGATCACTCACTTTAAACAGCTGTGCTGATCAACCCCAGGTGAGAAAACTGGGAGTCTGCTGCTTGTTTCTAGAACCAGCTACTACTGCCATGTGCCATTTTTGCTCTCTTCTCCTCCTCTCTCTTGTGACTGAAATTTTATAGAGCTACCCAGCCCCTTTACATCCTTCAGAGGTCTCCTGGCCTTTGTCCTTGGTGCTCCTGACTGCAGGAGCCCATGGGAGAGCTGATGGAGCTTTCTCTTCCTCATAGTCCATGCGCAACCCTTTAGCTTTCTGTGGGACCTCAGCAACAACTTGTCCATCCTGAGACCCTTCTTCCCTTTTTCCATCCACTCCTTCAGCCAGCAGGAGCACTCACACAAGGTAAGAACACAGTCTGGGACACCCAGCTTGTAGAACACCTTTGGCTTAATCTTACTGACGTGAAACCAAAGTCTTCCAGCAGCAATTCCTGTTCCCAGGAGCTTGAGGGGTGGAGCAATCTTTGTTCATGGAGAGCACTGTTTTACTGAAATCTTAAATGGGAAGGGGAAAGAGAGTCACAGTAGAAGGGCATTCAGGCATGTCCAGTGTGCCACCACTGTGCTTTCCCAGCCTAGGGACTCGTACAAAGTGTATGGCATTGGTATTGCTCTCGGTGGTGACAAGAGGCACGACAACAGCACCTTTGCAAAGTCAGCTTGTCATCAAAAAGAGGCACTATGAGTTACACAGCCAGTGAATCATGTGCTGGGTGGTGAACTTGGGGCCAGAGACACTCACCTGTCCTTTGTATAACTTTCATTTGATCATGATGAGATTTAAAATTCCCTTTTTGTCCTATTTCAAAACATATATATATATATATATACATATATTGAGACATATATGTGTTATGTGTGTCTTATATAGAGATCTAAATTGAAACAGCTTGAGAACCCAATTTAAGCTTAACATGCTTCCTTTTCTCTCCCACTTTCCTTTTGGTGTTTTTGTTTGATTTCTTTTTTTTGGTTGTTTTTTTTCTTTTTTTTTAATGATGGTGTCATCAATTTATTCCTCCCTAGAATTGTTGGTTTTGTTTATGTGAGAAATTACTGAATGCATGTCTATCAATATTTGTTCGGGAATGTCCTAGCGTGCTTTATCCAGTATTAATTTTATCTTTTCTCTGTGGAATAGCTCTGACTAAATATCCCTCCCCTCAAATTACAGCAGCTTCCACTGTGTTGAACAGGGATGATTTCTGATGATTTTTTCATTGTTATTCAGGAAAGTTGTGCACCTCACAAAATGGTAAATAAAAAATAGCCCACAAGATGCCTCACAGCTAAAACTCATTGCGACTCTTGATGTGCTGTGTGCAGCACCACTTGGCTTTCCATAGGAGATTCCTTGGGAAGAGGACAGCTGCACAATTCTGTACTTACAATGTGGATTTGCACAGAGAAACTCATTTTTTTTGTGTGGTGAATTATCTTTGGGTTTTCCTGGATGCAGAATAAGAGGATAAGCAGGTCTGTTGTTCCAGATGGGTTGCTGAAGGCACTCTAAAGAATCAAATACAAAAAATAAAGATCTGTAAAAATTTTTATGTATTGAGCAGATTAGCACAGTTCACTTTTGTTTAATGCTCCTAGGTTTTTTTTTTCTGCTTTGATGTCTTGGCCTCCACAGCTTTGCAAATTTGATATAAATGTGGGAGAGACCGAAGTGTGCCACTACTACATCCACAACTATTCAGAGACAGTTTGGTATCTTTGTCACATAATCTCCTGTGTTGGATGAAATCCTTGCAATGTGGTGTTGGCAAGACAGCTAGAGATTTTTAAAGTGTTTTAAATATCATCTGTGTTCATAACTCTTAATTTATTTAGCACACAACAGATGTGAATCCTTTTTTGTGCCTCTTGTGAGCTATGGTGATTTTTCTTGGTTGAGGGTGAAGGTTCTGTTCACTGTTTTTTTTTTTTTTGTTGTTTTTTTTTTTGTGGATGGAAGTTATAATAAATAGACAAAGGAGTTAGTCTGGGTAATGGAAATATTGAGTTCATACACTCCATCCAGTCAGAGCTGGAATCATCCAATAATATATTAAGGGAGCATTGCTCCTTCTGGTGCTCAGGTAGTTTTGCTGTTGAGCTGTTTTGCTCAGATAGACAAAAAAAACTCCAAACAAGCAAAACCAACCAAACAAGCAACAAAATCAATGTGAATGTCCAAATTAGAATATTTGCTATTGTTTTTTTGTTTGTTTGTTTGGTTGGTTTTTTTTATTCTCCCCCTCCTCCTCTAGCATAACCTTAGATACACTTAAGTATGTAAATATATATATATCTATTTCTTTTTGCCTGGTATTAAATGGAAGGAAGCACTATTATTTGCCTAGAAGTGGCATTGAACATGCCTTTCACCATATAAATGGTGCTTTAAATCTCTTTGGTTTATTTGATGTCTTTTTCTATATTGTCCCAGCATACAGCATTTTTTAATTCAGAGGAAAATATATTGCATGGCTGGGTCAGAATTTATTGTTACAAAGAACTCTAATTTATTTTCATAAGATTTTGCTTTCTTTCTTATTAGAGAAGAAGCTTTGTCTCTTCCATCATGCAGTAGAACAGATAACTTCTCTGGCTTCTTCCTTGCTGGCTCCATTCAGGGAAAATTTAGTGGCAGGGAGAGAACAGAGTAAGGCAAGCTGGAATATGAGAGTATATTAGATTTCATATTTTCCAGAGAAATATAAGTGATCTGGGACATCCAGATCATTCAGTTTGACACTCTGGCTAAATGGGTAAATATTAGGGAGGAAATAAGGAAAATGTTACCTCTGCAGTGAGAACTGTGTTCAGTTTTATGTGGGGTTTTGCACTATTCTCATCAGTCTGATTTCATTACAGTTTTGGGATTTTAAATATCTAATTTATGCAGCTCACTGCATGACCCCATGCAGTGAAGAGCATCTCCTGGTCTCTCAGGCATCTGCTCACTGCCTCAAGGTGTTTGGGTGAGTGTCACCAGCTACTGAAATAGTTTGGAGCACAGACTCAGATCTCAGTGGCTGTTACAGATGCTCAGCAGTGCTGGGCACAGAACCAAAATTTCATTCCTTTTATTTGGAGGAGGATGAGGTTTTCTTTGTCTGAAGCACTATACTGAATTCCTAGTTTCAATTCAGAATGTAGCTTCAGTAATGATTACACTTTTTGCCATCCATTGCCAGCAACTGTTTTTTTTAAATGAGCAACTCATTAAAAAGGAAAAAATTGTTTGTTTGTTTTTAATTTTTTTATGAAAGACATACTTCCAGGTGTTTTGAGGCAATCACAAAAGAGAAAGTGCATTTTCAATATATAGAAGTGGGAATTTTCCCTTCACATCTCTATGCCTGTGGCCATGCTAGAAGAAATACCATATTACTTCTGAAGGGATTAAATTTAACATCTTTCTGAATTTTTTCAAAGCACAATCAATCCTTGACTCTCAATTTTCTTACTCAACAGGAAAAGATTGTATATTGTCGATGCAGTTTCACCTTTGGAAAACCTGGCTAAACGTGGTTTATGTTTTTTATTTTATGAATCCTACCTGTCAGAGCAGGGTAGATGCCTCTGACAATGCCTTCAGTGCATTTTTAGTGCTCTGTTGTTAAGATGATGATGATCAGCTTTAGAAAACAGGGTTCATCTTGCCTGTTTTAAGCCGTCTAAAATGCAAATGTATCTTGAGCAAGATATTTCTCTAAACTCTATCTATTGTCGATGGAAAGAGACAGGCACAAACATAAATTAATTGTCCTGCTCCTGAGGGTACCTCAGGATGGAGCAGGTAACTCTCTGCCTCTGCTTATTGCTTGCCACTGACAGAAGACAGAACCCAAAAATCTCATATTTTTGTTGCAAAAATTGGGTAAAAATAAGTTGTATTTATAATACCACACCCCCCAGTGAATAACTTCAATTTTCCATATTTATTTCCATGCACCTGCTTCTGACATGCTATAAAAGATATTTACATTCACAAAAAAAGACTATTTTGGTTATAAAAATATGTACTTTTTTGTTCATATTTCCATTTAGGTGGTTAGAAATTAATTTTCTTTGTTCTATTAAACTTATTTTTATTGGGGAAGAATTGGCATTTCAAAGGAGTGAAAAATAAAGTGCAGGACAGTTTAATTCTCTTCTATTCTAATTTGTTTATTTCCATTGATTACAGTTGTTTTAACTGTGCCAAGCTGGGATGTGTTATCCAATTTAGTTCTTTCCTGGTGAATGTAATGAACTACTAGCTCTAGCACTGTCTCCAAAAATCCAATCAAACTATTTTATTGACAATAAAAGGAGGGTAATTTCACTGGTGGGACCTGTTGAGTTAGGATGGAGGTACCAGTGAGTCACACGTGATTTCTTCAGTGGTTTTGATGAACAGAATCCTTCCATATGTAGACACACTCAGCCATACAAGTCAAACTTCTACTTTTGTTTTAAAAACAACAAAGGCCTTTGAATTTTGGAAAGAAAATGGTCTGCATGAGAATCAATTACAAACTCCCTCCATGAATCTGCTGAGGGCCTGAAAGAGTGACTGAGGCAGGAAAGCCTTGGTTTGCTGAGACATAAACTCAAAGATCAATGATGAGTGATCAGAAATTCCCAGAATTATTTGAGCCATTTCTGAATGTTTTAGGCTGTAAACTTTGAAATTTCTATTAGTTACAGGTAGGTAACCACATGGATTTGTGGCTATTTCTCATCCAGGAAAACCCAGTCCTTGCTTTCTTTCAGCTGATAAGATAACCCAAACAAAGGCTCACTCAGTGAGGGGACAGCAGCCCCAGAAATGCTCCTCAGGCACCCAGTGTGCAAGAGCAAGGATCCAACAAATGCAGAGCCTGGTGCTCTCGGGTTCCTCTTGTCTGGAGTGATTTTTTTGACATGTCATGGCATCTGGGGGCAGATAACACCTCTGACTGCTCTGGTTCCCTCTGATTCCTTCAGCAATTACCTCGACTCGCTGTCACATTTGTTTCTTTCTGCCTCTGTGCTGTCATGCTGCTGTTGCTGTGTAGTTTTACCTTTGCTCTTATCAGACAAACCCACCCACCTTTGACTTCTGTGTTGTAGGTGCCAACTTACAAAAGCAACCTTGTCTCTCTCTTTTTGCAGGTGGAAGATGCATTGAATGAAGCAGATTTTCAGCTCAAGCTGGACCTGCACTTTACTGATAGTGAGCAACAGTAAGTTCTGGTTTAAAGATCAGTTGGTAATGTGGGGGTCTGTTCAACTGGAAAATTATTTTGATGAAATGAGTCCTTTTTCAAAAAGGAGAGCTTTGATAAAGCTTCCATTTGCCTCAGTGTTGAAGTTTTCCTGTTTCTTCTCTCTGCATTTGAAGTGTGTATCTCATATTCCTTCTTAATGGAAGAACATTTTTTTTCTCATTTAAGTGTAATTTTCTCAAAGATTTAAGTGTTTCTCTATCTCTGCTGCTGTTAAAGGGAATATCATCATTGACCTCCATGTGCTCAGGGTCTGTGACTCAGGAAAGAGTTTATCTCAGGAGGCAATGAAGTATTTTCTGGCTGGAGACAGGAGTTATGAACATGCTAAGCACTTTTCTTCTATTAAGAAGATAGCCTCTACATTTTAGGAGGAAGTAGTTTTCCTATTGAATTTGATTTCCTTTAAATGAATTTGATTCTGTAATCTTAGGTGAAGTGGGAGTAACATCCCTTCCTGAGACACAGCGGGAAGTGTGATCCCAGATGTTACTGAGCCTCACTGAATCAGGGAAAAGGGTTCCAGTGACTTGAGCAGCATTTATGGCGAGTGGGAGGGGATGCAGAGAAGTCATCTGAGCTGTGTTTCACGCTGAGACTGTCCCCGTGGGATTTTGTTCATACCCACAGAGCACGTAAACAAATTTCAAGAGCATGTTTCTGTTATCTTCAAGATGCCAAAAGAGAAAACTTGTTCTCTCAGGCGGGGGGGGGACTTGACTATCAGTGCTTATGGGTCTTGAAGAGAGAAAAAATAAACATTAAACTACACCAAAAAATAAAAGTAACTGAAATATATAAGTTACGGAATTGTGCTCTAACTGATACACTTAATTTCTGTTATCACCTGAAAGATTGGTGTGATTTACTATAAACAAAAGTAGTGATTTTTAGAAAATTATATCCTTTAAACGTTTCTTGGAACTAACCACTCAACCATCTATTCCTAGGTTTCCTTAGCTCTGGGAAACAATTGGCTTCAGAAGTGTCTTAAGTGCTTTAAAATAATTCCTCTTTAGAAGTTCCACTTGCATTGGGAGGATCTGTTTAGGCATGTTCCAGGTTTACAGCTCAGTCTCCTGCTCTGCAGATGACTCAGATGTCATGTGGTTGACTGCACACTAGGATGGTTATTCTGGAATCGTTATAAACGAACTTTAAATTAAAGTCTTGACTTTTATTTACTAAAAAGAAAACAAAAACAACCCAAAATCCAGAGAAGCTAGTCCAACCTATATTGTTTCTCTGCAGTTACTTCAGTTTCTCTTTTGAATTTTGGCCTCTTCTAAAAATGTTTTTTTTCAGATCGACAAACTATAAAGGTACACTGAATATTCTCATCTGTGTCTGACACAGGATTGCTTCTAACTCTCATAGATTGCCTGAGCTGATTGTTCTTACAAAGAAGAAGACAAGCAGTGTGGTGTCCCATCTATGAACACTCAAATAATCTGAGCAGTTTTCTAAATGCATTTCCTTCTGCTACTTAGATCTTGATGTGCCTACTAGTGCATAGCTGGACATCAAGGGCAATTACCAGGGAAAACCAGAACTGTGTCACCTCTGTTCTTCTTTTATACCATATATTCATATATAACTGCATATGTTCATTATTTTTTGTATTTCTATTTATATTAATTATATCTACATTAGTATTAATATTTATGTTTGGCACAAATACAGCACAAGATGTTCTCCAGTCATGTTAACCCTTATGAAGCTGGGGAGTGATAAAATTTCACCTCAAGCCGTCTCTGTGTGCTGCCTGTAGCGCGCTACAGGCTGTGGCGAGTCAGCCTTTCACTGACCCCTGTAAACCCGTTTCCCTTGCAGGCTGAGGGATGTCCCAGCCATCCCCATGATCAGCAGCCGCACTCTGTGTCTGCACTTCCACCCCCGCCGGGGGCTGCACCACCACGTTCCCGTCATGTTTGACTATTTCCACCTGTCCGTGGTCTCCGTCACGGTGCACGCGTCCCTGGTGGCTTTGCACCAGCCTCTGATCAGGTAACGGGCACGGGAGGAGGAGGAGGAGGCTCCTCTGCTGAATTCTCTCGTACAATTTGCTCATTGGATGGGAGGAGCAGAGAGGATAATTTAATTTAAGGGTTTTTGGTCCCGGGCTGAGAGTCTGGAGATTGGGGGTTAGAACCAAACTCTGACACAGGCCTCTTCCCTTGGTAAGACACTGGGGATCCGGTCAAAAATTACAAACTTTTGGGAAAGAGGTTAAGAATTTGGATTAGTCTTGATCTCTATTCCCTATCTGTAATGAGGAAAGTGAAAATTACGTTTTCCTTGGTGTTTTTTCCTCTTTAGACTAAAAGCATTTAGATTTTTTTCTCTCTGATGATTTGTAAAGCACTCAGGGCAGCTGGAATCATCCGTGGCCTCTGTGCATGAGCATAATTCATAAAGTGGTTAGGAGGAGGCACGCAGGAGTCACTGCTGGCTAAGGCTACTTATTTTTCCTTTGCAGCATCATCTGGTTTGACTGTGCAGCACTATAGTACCAGCTGCCACGGGGTCTAGGTGTGATTTATGTTATCTGATTCATAATAACAAGAAAATAATTCAGAACTCCTTCAAGTAAAACAGGGCTGGAGGTCAGTATCCTCTAATATTTAGAGTAGGTGAAGGGAAGCAAAGGTCTTTCTTTACTCAGAGCCCAATTTAGTCAGCATGTGAGATAGAGAGGACTGGGAGGGAGGGAACTCCTTTGGTTTTGAAGCAAAATGCAGTGTTTGGATTTGTTCAGCTTCCCTTAATTCCAGCAAGGTCTTTTTTCCCAAATGACCAAAAGATCTTAATTTTGTCAAATATTGTGCAAAGAGCACAGTGTCAGAAAGGAAAGATGAATCTGTAGAGTTTGTTTTCCTCGGGTTTCGTGTTTTGACTTAATCCTTTGCTTCAGTTCTCCATTAGGGGGAAGGAATTGCTTGAACATGATGTCACAAATGAATTGGGATTGTAAGATATTGGGCCTGAGGTTATGAGAAGTTGAGAAGTTGTGGATGCCGCATCCGTAAGCTGTTCAAGGTCAAATTGGATGGGGCTTTGAGCAGCCTGGTCTAGTGGAAGCTGTCCCTGCCCATGGCTGGAAGGTTGAAATTAGATAACCTCAAAGGTCCCTTCCAAACCAAAACCATTCTAAGGTTCTATGATTCTGTGAGACGTGACAGGGATGTGTCTCCTATCAGCAGATCACGCTGGCATATCTGTGTTCTGCTGATGTGATACAGGTAACTGCTGTGGCTCTGATTTTCTATGTGTTGACTTTTTAACAGTGAATCAGCTTGTAACAGACTACTTAGAACCAGATAGTTTTGATCAGATAATTTGCTTATTCTTCTACGATAGGAAAGGATGAAAGAAAATAGCTTAAGAAGCTTAATGATTATTTTGAGTTCTGTGTTATCCTCTAGTGAATGGTGCTGCACAGCCTTGTAACTGTTATTAGGCATAAATCACATGATGAGCAACTGTTCCATAGTCAGATTATTATAGCTTTTAAAATACTATTTTGTGGACATTTGTGAAGTATACAATGTATTTACTTAACGTGGTGGAATGAAGGTTTTTGGCAACACAATATACAGTCTCATTTGCTTAAGCCCATAAAATCATTTTAAAGTGCGATAGTGAGGATTTATCTTCTTCTTGATAAATATTCCAAACCAGAAGAGTTTTTATTTCATGCATTCTCTAAGTATAAATCAGGGTGGAGACAGTAATGTAAAACAAATGGCACTTCCAAGCACTCTAAAACAAAACCAGCCAATTAAAACTTATTTGGGTTTCCCACAGCTCAGATTTTTCCTTTTAATCATTTACCATTGAAGTTTATTGGGAGAATAAAAAAATTAAGTATACAATCAGAATTTTTTTTCATTACACAATAGAACCTGAATGACTAGAGAGTCTCTTTTTTATTTTTTTTTTGTCACATTATAGAAAAAAATAAACCCAAATCATACAATCATCGAATGGACTGGGTTGGAAGGGATCTTAAAAATCATTTAGTTCCAGCCCTCCCAACATGGGCAGGGACACCTCCCACTAGACCAGGCTGTTCAGAGCCCCATCCAGACTGGCCTTGAACATATCCAAGGAAATGAGGATAATTATACAATGAAGGAAAAAAGTACCTATGCAGTGTTTCATTGTGGTTTCATTTGTTACCTTGAATTGCCCCATCATGGTACGTACTTTGTGTGTATATACACATTATTCCTACATACATCTATAGACTCATACGTAAAATTGCAACAGTTCTAGACCTACCCTGAAAAGAATTATATAAAATTGAAATTCACTGCTGCATTGAAGTTTTCTTGCAACACTACTTTGCCTGAAGCACATCTATCAGCTCATATATGCCCTGTGGACTTAGCTTTTCATATTTTGTCAGCTCTGTTGACAAATTAGATACTCTTGTTCAACTTGCTCCATTTTGTTTGTGTTTAAAGAGGAAAACCAGCAAGACCAGTTCAGGCCTTTCCCTTCAGGTTAATGTACACTCACAAACAGCTCCTGCTGGGGAAACCTTTCCAGGGTGCCTCCATTACCTCCTGCTTCTTTGGCAAGTGAACATTTTGATATTGATGTTTGTCCTGGCTAAAAATTCTGATATAATAAATATTACATTAGGTTTGAGACTTTGAAGCCCTCAACTTTTACCAACCTGAGAATGAGTGAAATTCACGTCTGGAATCCTTTGCAGGCTTCTGGATGGAAATTTTTAGATTCAGCTTTTCTAAAAAGTGTAACACAGCTTTTTGGTAGGGTCCAAGTTCATGGCAATGGCTAATGGCTTTGTGAGAGGCTGGGTAGGAAGGTGGTGAGGCAGACTTTGAGTGAACTCATCTCCAGCTTTGTTAGCACAGAATGGTTTGGGTTGGAAGGTGCCTTAAAGATATTTTAGTTCCAACTTCCCTTCCTTGGGCAGGGACACCTTCTGCTATCCCAGCTTGCTCCAAGCCCCATCCAACCTGGCCTTGGACACTTCCAGGGATGGGGCAGCCACAGCTTCTCTGGGCAACCTGGGCTGGGACCTCACCACCTAAAATCTGATTTTTTTTTTTTTTCAGTATAAAGCCATTTCCCTTGTTCTATCACTACATCCCTTTGCCAAACATCTCTCTCCTTCTTTTTTATAATCTACCCTTAGGTACTGAAGAGTGCTGCAATGTCACCCTGGAGCCTTTTCACGGCTGAACAACCCCAGCTCTCTCAGCCTTTCCTCAGAGGAGAGATGCTCCAGCCCTCTGATCACTTTTGTGGCCTCCTCGGGGCCTGCTCTGAGAGGTCCACAATACCCCCCAATTTCCTGTGCTGGGGATGCCAGAGGTGGATGCAGCAGTGCAGCTGGGGTCTCACAAGGGCAGGACAGAGGGTCAGAATCCTCTCCCTTTACCTGCTGCTCATGGAGCTTTGGATGCAGCCCAGGATGTGGCTGGCTTTCTGAGCTGCAAGTGCTCATTGTTGGCTCATCTCCAGTTTTCCATCCACCAGAGCCCTCAAGTTCTTCTTTGCAGGGCTCCTCTCAATGAGTCTCAGTCTGTACTTTTACCTGGGAATGTCCAAACTCAGGGGTGGCACTTGGGTCTGTTGAACCCCATGAGGGTCTTGTGGGCCCACTTGTCCCCAGAGCAATCATATTTGCAGTAGATGTGGGATGACCATAAGCATAGTGTGATGCTTTGGTGTTTGGATGGTCTCTCTTGTCTCCTTGGGCAGTTGTATCCCTCTGAGCAGAGAAGGGACTGCTTGGCTTTTACTTGTCATTACAGAGCACTGAGCCACAGCTTGGTTAGAAACTCTTTCTCTGATCCTAAGAGATCTTTTACTTCTCTAAAAAGCACCCCAGGAGTGGCTCAGCAAGCTGGATTACCAGGGATCAGGTTCAGGACTTTTCCTTCCAGGCACAAGTGGAATAATAGGGGAGAACTGGGATGTAGGGTTCAGTGGTTGTGACAGCTGCTGTCTTGACCTGAAACACTGCTCCCCTCACCTGTGTCTTGCCCTAAACCCAAGGACACTGTGACACCAGGGCTGGAGCTGTGCTGTGGCAGAGCAGTGGCAGCTCTGTGCTGGCTGTGGTGTCTGCCCTGAGTGCTTTTGGCACCTGCAGATCATGGAGTAGAATTTCAGAGTTGTAGAATGTGGGAGAAATAGAGCAGAACCTACAGCAGGAGTTGCATGCCACATCCTAATATGATACAAGTGACAGTTCTCTTTGGAAAGTTGAGGGCTTGCCTCTGGCAACCTCATTTTATCCAGGGTGACAGGAGATGAGCATGGCAAGCCTGTCAAAAGATAACCAAAATAAGGGAGCAATGTTCAAGCTTGAGACTGCTCCCCTGCTGAGGCACTGGCCTCCATAAACAGCCAAAGTACCTTCCATTCTCTTACCTAATATCCAGGGGCTAAATGTCAGCAGACACTTGTAAGAGGAAGGTGAGGAGGAGGAGTGGGGGCTTTGGACTCAAGTTTTCTCATTTGTATGGATGAGTTTGGTTTCTGGCCCGAGGCACTGACTTCTCCCTCAGCTCCCTGTCACTAGCCAGGACTGTAAGTGCAGCCAGTGCTTATTAGCCCAGCTGCAGCTGTTAGAAAATACACTTTGCTCCAGCACAACTCCATGAAATATTTCTATTTTCTCTCAAAGGAAAATGTGTGGGACTGTGGTGAAGAGGTCTGCTTAGTCTCAGGCACGCTGCAAGCACAGTGCCTTACTTATACAGGACTCACTTAGGAAGCAAACACAAGAAACAAGGCTCATTAATTCTACAGAGCTCTTCACCACTTCCCAAAAAATAAAAACCCAAACCACCAAGGAAATTTAAAAAAAGCCAGTCTTGCTCATCTCGCTGCAGATGAGCAGATCCTTTGCCATGGGCAGCTGGCAAACCTGTTTCCTCTTGCTAACACAAGAAAGGGGTTAATTTTTCCCAGCTTTCTGGATTGTCCTCAGCTTTCTATTCCTTTCCTCTCTTTCATACATAAGTTTATGTGAAAAAACAAAGCAGGCTTTCGGGATTTTGCTTTAATTGCTTGTCTCCAAATCACTGTTTGAGAAACAAGAAATCTTGGTGGAATCTGAAATGGGGAAATTATATAGTATAAATTTTGCTGGTGGAGCAACCAAGACACACATACACAAGTTTTCAGTGCCTTTACCTTGTTCTTTCTGGAAGAGGAAACAGAATCAAGGGGACACAAAGTATTTAAAGATTGCTGATCCAGTCCTGATCTAGTTCTCTGCTTCACTGCACTAAGGAATTAGGCCAACCCTGGCCCTTCTTGAGCAATTCTATCTCACCTAAATCTGTTTACTTCCAGGCATCCTCCTGTTCCTCAAAAGCACAGCTGACCCATCTATAAATGATACACACACTGTGCTGCCTCGTGTGCCTTGAATCTGGGTGCAGATTATGCAGGTCCATTTTCCCACAGCTGCAAGTAGGGACAGCTTGTGTCTGAAACTGCACAAATATTATACTGGGCACTAAAGTTCTTCACTTATTTCCCCTCTCCACATTGTTTGCAAACAAATTAATCTGTAAAAAGAAAATGTAGTTTTTGTGCAGCCAAGAGCTATTCCTTCCCTAATATGTTATTAGAAGAATAGTGGTTTATATTATTTTCCTCTAAGAATGAATCTATAATAACTAGATGATTTTTCCTTTGATTTTTATTTTATTTGGTAGTTTGTTATGTATCTGCAAAGATAAACCTTCACTTTGGCATGCCATTCTTCTGTGCTACCAGCTGAGAAATCACATAAGAAAAACATGACAATTTCTGAGTCAAATTTAAAAAGAAAAATCCCACTCAAAAGTAAATTAAATATCACCACATGGCTTTATCTGCTTTCAAGTTTTATAGCAACTAAGGTTAAGTTCAGGACAAATGAGCCAGCATTTTCCAGCAGCCAAAATCACTAAAGATTTCAAACCAGATTCTCCCTCGTCTCTGTTTGGTATCTAAGGAGAGATATCTATTCTCATTAAAATTTTATTTTAATAAACCTTATCAGTTTTACCCAAAAAGCTCAGAACATTTTACAGTCACTGACTCTAACCTTACTGAAACTCCTTGAGTGAGAGAGAGCCATGTCTAGAGGAGCACAATCTGTAAACATCCACAGATTATTCTTAAAAATAAATAACAGATCACCCATGTACCCTATGGCCATGTGCCAGTAGTAATTTTCCAAAAGCTATTTTAAAGTTTTGAGTTAAAACAATGAGGGAAATTAGTGTTGTCACTACAATTTTCCT
This sequence comes from Poecile atricapillus, assembly GCF_030490865.1. Classification (NCBI taxonomy): domain Eukaryota; kingdom Metazoa; phylum Chordata; class Aves; order Passeriformes; family Paridae; genus Poecile; species Poecile atricapillus. The sequence continues at coordinate 148,297,192 of NC_081250.1, read as the reverse complement.
GATCTGTGGGAGAAGGCAGTTCCTGGTGGAATGCAAACAGATGCTAATGGAGACCATGAGGGTTTAATTCTGAGTTATGCTATTTTTGACTTATATTTTCAATTTTTAAAGCAATAATATTTTGTGTATAAGGGACAGAGAGAAAAAGAAGTGATTTCTCCAAGGATCTGGCCTAAATGGGATACAAGATAATTTCTTGAATTTCCACTCCTGATTTTACTCAAAAGATTGTAATATCTTGTCATTAGAAATGTGGTGATTGTGTGTGTACGGAGGTTGTTTGGGGTTTTTTTTTACAGTTTGATAATTTCATATGGTGCAGGATAGGGTTTTTTCCCAAGCAAGAATCATATCCCAATTTTTTTTTTCCCCATTCTGCTAAAAATGTCAATTCATGAAAAAAAATTGTTCTGCCTACCAAAAAACCCTAAAGAACCAAACCCTCCCTGCTACAAAAAGAAAGCCCCAAAATCCCAAAATAGAACTAAGAATGAAAGAAAAGTATTTAATTTTTGGGCAGGTTATTCTGAAAGAGAATATGGTGTTCTATTAAACTGCCTTAAAGTATTTTTTTCTGATTTGCTTCAATAACATATCTGAATTAACATTTATCAAGACCATTCAATTCCTTATCCTAGGGAACTGTCATTTTACTTATGTGTAACAGAATTGTCCACAGAAGAGAAAAAAAACAGGGAATGGAATAATTATTTAATATTTTGTGCTATACAAGAACCCAGTGTTGCCACATTGAATTCTACAACAGCAAGTTCAAAAGATCCAGAGAGTTCACCACTTATTACAACATGCAATTAATTCCAAAAGATGTTACAGAGGCCAAAAGTATAAATCACAAAGTCATGGACACAAATTCGTAGAAGGTAACTATGACTTCTGGAAATAATTGCTTGAATATAACCTTTGAGTCAGAAAGGTCTTAAATTTTGATTTCTGGATTTTGCAGGCTGTAACAAAGGAGGAAATGGGATTTTCAAGGCAGTTTACTGTACTGTGTGTCCACAGGTGACTGCTGTAATAATTGTGAGACTTCTTTGAAGGATAAAAGCATAAAATCAGAATTATGGAATGGTGTGAGTTGGAAGGGGCCTTAAAGATCATCTTGTTCCCTGCCATGGACAGGGACACCTTCCACTAGACCAGGTTGCTTCAGTCCCCATCCAAACTGGCCATAAAAGCTTCCAGGGATGGGGCGTCTACAAATTCTCTTGGAAACGTGCCAGGGCCTCACCACTCATGGTCTCAAGGATAAGGTCATCAAAAGGCCGGCTCAAAAAGAACCCATAAAATGTTTCACTGAAAATATTAATAGTTCTGCACACATTTTAATCCTCTTGGGCACACACATGTTACCTCTTTTGACCCTTTTTATCCTGACTCCAATTAAAAGCTGAGGTTATCATACTGGATAAGGATCTAAATGTTGATATTAAATCAGTGCTATTAAATAGATAGTCCAAATGGACACATAAGTAACAAGGTTCATGATTCATACAAATGAGCATGTTTGCAGAAATAATTAGAAGAAATAAATACAGCAAAAAAAAATAATGGATGTAGAAAATTAACCTGTTATTGCTAATAAAAATTTTCTTCAAGCATAATGTACTTCAGAAAACATTAGAGGGACTCAGCAGTTTGTAAACCTTCCAGTTAAACTTTCCCTCAGCAGACTGATGATGTTTTGGCATGTTTCCCAAAAAAAGGTTTTTGTTCTACAGTGCTATGTGAAATCAATTTCCATAAAACCAACAGATTAAAAACCCTTCTCTGGTGTAAAAGCAAAAGATAAATAAATAAAAAAGGCATTAAAAAGTGCTCCTCTTTCCCTTTAAACCTTTTAGAGCTTTGCTCATATTCAAATGAGGAGTTTTTCATGTGCACAGAACATTTGTTTAAGCTTCTCTCTGTGATGCCATAGCAATCATTTTAATTTCAGTTTCTTGAGCCTTTCCAGCAGACCACAGCAGACAGCATCGTTCAATAATAGCTGAAATTATTCAGAGTGGTGAATTCAGAGCTCCTGTCTGTTGGAAATAGCTTTATGTATTTGTTTATTTATTTATTGCTTTTTTCTTAAATGGTGCATGTAGGAAATGTATGGAAAGGCTTCATGCTGCTTAGAATCGAACAGCTGGAAATTGCTATGATCACACAAATTCAAATATACATAAGCAAGAACAACTATTTCCTGATTTCTTCTACCCCGTCATCCCTCCTCTGGAATGGCATTTTTGCCAGTATTTATCTATAACAAGCAGCAGTTTTGTTCTACAGATAAGACAGGGATTTGTGTTTTACCTTCTGAAACTGGTCCAATTTGTAATTTTGCTTGAGATTCTTTTTCTAATGTTGCAAAACTATTTCACACCACAACCTCACCTGTTGTATGGCTGTTAATGATTTTTTTTTCTTTGTATATTTAATATAAATCCTTCCAGAGTTCAAGAAGCATTTGGGAAATGCTCTTAGGCACATGGTGTGATTCTTGGGGCTGCCCTGTGCAGGGTCAAGGGTTGGATTTTGGCGATCCTTGTGGATTCTTTCCATCTCAGGATGTTCTGTGATTCTATGATTCTCTGTTTTCTGTGTGTTTCTGTGCAGCAGTCAGCACTTTAACCTGTCCTTAAAAACTGAATCAGGTGTAGATATCAATTCATTAGTTTTATCTGAGCTGATGTGGCCATGTGATACACATCTACATAGAGGGATAACCTCGGGCTAGAAAAGCATTGCAGCAGGAATGACACTTCCCTGTGGCTTTTAGTTCTGGCACATTGTGGTTTTAAGATGTTTTTTTGTGGTCTCCATCCTGGAAGTTTTTATTTTTTCAAGAAGAGCAGGTCTCCTGGGTACAGTGGGATTTGGGATGCTTGGATGGGCATCAGACACGTGTGGATGGTGATCCCAATCTGGCAGCTGCAGCACAAAGCCAGTGGCATTAGCTCTGCACCTGGTACAAGCAGCAAATGTGTTTTACCTTTTTCCCTACAGTTCACTATTTCTATTCCAACCTTTTCTGCATGTTTTTTAAGAACCCTTCTGGTTACTTGCATTGCAATTTAGCAATCACAGTTTGTAATTTGGCTCACTGCATTCCCCACAAGTAGCCTGATTTCCCTCTTGAAATCTTGAAATAGTTTGTGTACAGCATGTGTTATCAGAGGGTCTAACAGTGGGGTTAGCTCCAGTTGTTGATGATCCAGCCTCTCTTTCCAGTCCACAATTAGAATTAAATACTTGGAGAATTAAATACTCTGATCTGTTTGACATCAGTGCTTCAGCAAGAGATGACTCAGATGCTGGAAATGCCAATTCCTCTCCAATGAATTTAAAGGCAGCCCACATCATTAACTGGGGTGTAAGTACTGCTCAGATTAATCCAGAGTATGAGCCCTGGCTGTGCATCAATACTCTGGTGGGCTTGATGCTGAGTGAACTCCAGACAGGTTATTTCACCTTTAATGGGTTCTTGGTCTTCAATAGGAAATGTACAAATATAGCCAGAAGGGAGCACTGACCACAATAATCAGCACTGAGAATAAAACTACTTACATTCGGTCATTTTTTTGAGGAACAATTTGGATAACAGTGAAATCACATTGCACCCAGGAAAAATAAATGCATTTTTTGGCTGAAGTCTTATCCTTCTTGTGCTGAAAGCTAATGCTATGGGAGAGTGAGAAGTGGCAACCAAACTTATCTATAAGAATAAGTTTAGGATGAGCTAAAAAAGATATTGGTAGTTAGGAGAGATCATGCACAACTCAAAGAGGAAGGATGATGAGGTTAAAGCCAGAGAGAAAGGTGTTGCATTCATCAAGGTGCAAGCTTAAGAGGTTGCTTAAGAATGTGATCCATTTGGATAGATGGAAAGGTTGTGTTGGTGAGATGTTATGCTGGAAAAAGATCTGTAAGACAGCAGAGAAAAGAGTGAGTTAAAGATAACACTCAAACCACTCCACTGAGTGCCTAGAAAACAAACTTCATTCACACTGCTTGAGCTACTGCACACTGGACAATGATCGTTTTCAAGGAAAACGTGAATTTACAGTGTACCTTGAAATAAACAAAAGCAAAACTTACTAAAATTTTAAATCCTTTCTAAGCAAGGAAATAATACTGGGACAACAACGATTCTTCTCTAAAAATGCCCCTCTGTTTACATTTTTCTTCTCAATTTTTCTCCTTGTAGTTTCGCTCGTCCAGGGAAAGGTTCATGGCTTGGTAAAGGCAACCTGGAGGCAGGACCAGACCAGTCCAGTATGTCATTAGAAAATCTGGTCTTTGGAGCTGGCTACTGCAAACCCACTTCTTCAGAGGTAAGGAGGATGAGGAATGGTGTCTTACGTCAATTTGATCACAGAGTGTGTGCACATTGTCTGTGGAGAACATGTCATGGTTTTATATTTCCTGTAGAGGGATTTTTTGGAAGGATAACCCTTCAAACATTTCTGCATGAACCACCTGGCATTTGGATACACAGTTCTTGGGTGTTCATGATCCACCTGCAGGGATCATTTCAGGGTTCAAGATGTATGGCTATACCCCCCATTGACAGTGACACTTTTAAGACAGGATTCACCTGACCAGATGTTGGCTGTAAGGTGAAATTAATTATTTAGGAAAAGGTTCTGACTTTCAGTTCTTTTGTATGACAGTAAGGGGATATGAGTCATTATTAAGGATGTTGTGAAAGAGGGATTTGTGTCCAGAGTATTTTGTGTGTTGGTGATGGGGTGTTTCACACAATGCCTTACTCATGGCAGCTCCCACAGCTAGCCTGTGTCTTTGGTCTTGCACTTGCAACTTACCACAGGTAAAGAGGAGAGCTCTTTGTGCAATTTTTAAAATAAAGTTGTTTGTTTTAAAAGGATTAATTTCTTTTTTGTTTATATTTTTATTTTCTTTTTTATGGTTTTTAAGTGCTAACCTTGGGGTTTGCGTTTTGTTTTTGGGTTTTTTTAATCAAAAATGTTTCCTCAGGTCTAGAAACTTACTGCAGAATACTGCAACCATTAACCTGCTAAGAAACCTTGATTCAAGGCTTCTGATTAACATGCTGCCCTCAGCTTCCCTCAACCCTTCCTTTCAAAGCTTTTCTGTATAAATATTAAAAATATGCAAGTCTAGAGCACCTGGTGCAGAGGAGCTACCAGGGAATTAACGAGGGCTGAGAGAATGTTTGGCCTGAGGCTGCTGTCCCAAACATTGGGTCAGTGTATGCTTTTGGCAAACAAACTGACCTCAACCTCTGCCTCTCTGCTAGACAGTCACATCATAGACATTTAAACAACTGTTTGGATTTTAGGACAATCTCTGAACATCTCTGTATATCACATAAGAAAGAAGCTTCTTTTGAGAGTGGTGCTTATTTTCATTTTCCTCTGGACAAGTTTCTGTTGAAAGAAGAGAAATGGAAAGTTCTCCACTCTCATTTTTGCTTTTAGTCTCCATGGAAAAATCTTGGTCTGTTGTAAATAGAAAAAAACCTTATTTCCTCCCCAGTTTTCTTCCTTAGCTGGAAGCTCCATCTTCTACCTGTCTCTGTAGACTACTTGTTTGGTTATTTTTTTTAATGGCAGGATAATTGTGGTGAGTTGACCTTGACTGGAATCCAGGCGCTCACCGAGCCATTCTATCATTCCCCTCCTCAACAGGACAGGGTGCAATAGAGAAGAATGGTGGGTAAAGTTAAAGTCAGTTTAATGAAGGAAAATCAAGGCCAGAATTGCAGAAGCAAAGGAAAACAAAAAATTCATTCTCTCCTTCCCATCAGCAGGTGATGTCCAGTCTCTTCCTGGAAAGTGGAGCTTCAGGGTGTGGTTTCTCTGGAACACAAACCTTATAATTGTGAATGCTCCCCCTTCTCCTCCTTTTCCTCAGTTTTTATTGCTGAGCACACGCCCTGTGGTAGAGAATATCCCTTTGGTCATTTTGGGTCAGCTGGCCTGGCTGTGTCCCCTGCAGGATCCTGCCCACTCCCACCTGCTGATGGGGGAATTCTGGTGCTGTGCCAGCTCTGCTCAGCAGGAGCCAAAACACTGCAGTGCCACCAGCAGCTCCACAGCCAGCGATGCCCAGCACAGCGCTGGGAGGGCTGCCAGGGGGAAAGTTAACTCTGTCCCAGCCAGAGCCAGTACAATTATTATTATTATTATTATTATTATCCTAGCAGATGAACTGTGAAATACCAAATGGAAATTGCTCTACCAAGAACTCGCTTTAGCACACTGCAGTCATCAGAATGCCACACACCAAAACACCATAAATATAATGCTGCACAGTCCACGTGGCCAGATGTGCATTTGTTTAGCTTCAGAAACCTCCAAAGCTCATGACGTCTGTTCTTGAGCTGAGTGTTTTAATTTCATAGATCATGACAGCCTTTTTGCCTATGCATGATAATGAGCAAAGGCTATTTTCTCTTGACTTGACATAAAAAAATAAAAATTCAGAGCTAGAAAAGAACCTGTTGAGACCTGACTCTAAGCAAAGGCCATGTGACTGACCGCTGGTTTATATGGGAGTTTATATCAGGCTGTAAGCAATTGAAGGAAGAGGAGTAATATTAATTCCTACAGTGCTACAGTACTTGGCACTGGGCCAAGGTTTCTTCCCGTTAATGACTTCTAGATGCTATTCCAGGTTGTTTGAATGTGTTTGTTAAACTTCAGTTGGTTTGGAGAATTTTGCATCACTGCCAATGGGCATGAGAATGGATCCTACCCTTTTCATGAGATTAAAAAGCCCCAAAACCTGCAGACCTCTCTGATTACTTTATGTATATTTTTGTTTGGACCTTCCCTGCTGCGTGTCTGAATTAGTAACTGTTGAATACCAGAACTCAAAATATACCACCCATATTTATGTTTGTGAACTATTCTGATTTGAAGCAACTGGCTAAATCTAGGGTGAAACATTAATAGGTCTGGTCTTCCAAGGCTGATGAAGCTTCACTGAGAGGCAGAACACAAGAAAATCAACTTTATAGGGATGCTGGTTAGTTTCTTTTCATGTCATAAACTGCCATGGGACAGTTAGTATTGGTCTATCCTGTTTTTAATTTTGTTTAGTTCTATTTTAATCTCCTTCTACATTTCATGTGCATTTCTCTGTTTTCCTTGATCTAAGAAGTCTTCAGGCTTAAGCTCTGAAAATGCATCTCCTGGGCAAGTGCCTTCTGTTTAGTATCTTTTCTAGGGAATCAAATCTGATTATTCAGTTTACTGTAAGACTGCAAACAGTCAAGACTTTCCTTATTTCAGCCTTAGCTATTGTGAATAAACCAAAAAGAGCTTCTTTTTCCCCTGACAGCTGCAGATAGATTATTTTTCCAGAACACTTTGCAAACTTTTACAAATGAACATAAGTTTGTAAAGTGCAGGGACTCTAAATCATTACTGTTGTGCCCTTTTCCTCTGGTCTAGGCATAAAACCCCAGGAAAGTTGTAGTTTGTGGCATCTGAAACCTTACTAACTCCACCATTTATTCAGTTTCATAGGTTTGGTAAAAATTCTACAAATTCAAGAAGCAGATTGTATCACAAAAGTAAATTTTGTTCTCACTAGTTTCATGATATGCAGTAGATGGATTGGTGGCATGGAGTTTTGGGTTTATGTGGCAAGGTTTTTGGCACCAGAGGAGAGTAGGACCAGGGCAGGCTTCTGTGAGAAGAAAGAAGAACTTTTCCCCACATTAAACGAAGACAATTCACCACTCATGGTTCAGAAAAGATTTGAACACAGTAGAGTGGTTGCTGGATTGAAAGTAGTCTTAAACCCCCAGAAAAGCCAGAAATGTGATGAAATATGATGTTAAAACTGCCAAGTTATGTTTTCCATTTAACTCTTGAATACAAAGTAGAAGACTGTTACCTTGATATATCATATATAGGTCATACTTTCCATTTACTCTCTTTTTTTCCTGACAGGATTTGGATGCATCAGAGAGTTAATGCTCTTTTTAGGCCCACAGGTTGACTGTGGAAGTGCTCACATAGTTCATGTCACTGATTTCCTTTTTCCTCACTGAAAAAGCAATTGACTGCCTTAATTTTTGAAGATAGTCAGCATCAATCAGCTCTTCTTTCCACTTCCTGACACAATCTTCTGCGTTTGGGCTGCTGAGGTGTCGCTGCTTAATAACAGATCCTGAAGGCTTCTTGTTCTGCACTTCTGGCTTCTCACTGGGAGACTGATTAAATGCCAGCAGCTTTGGATTGTACATGTGCCTTTTCCCTAGATCTCATCAAATGACTTCTGGACATCACTGACACTTTCCTCATCTCCTGGCTTAGCAGAGTAGTTATAATAATTAAGTCTATTTAAACCAAAGTGATTATTTTAAGTCTTTCTGTCTCTACCCATTCTACTCCCTAGCAAACAGGTATCTTCCTTTTCTCCTTTCTTCCTTCCCTCCCTCTCTAATATTTTCTCTATATCTATACTACATTTTTCCCTTCAAGCACAATTAAGACAACAAAGATATTTATTATTGAAAGAAGATATTTTTGTGTTATCAGATAAATATGAAGGAAGACAATTTCTTTGGCCAACAAACTAGAAGAAAATAATCTACAGAATAATAAAAACTATGAAATAATAAGAAGTGCTAGAACTTTTTCAGTTATTTTCAGCCCATAACTATGCTCACAGGGAATATATATCATTGCAGATATGTCCAAAATAGGATCATATCTAGTGCAATCTTGGGAGATGCCAGTGGGGTGAAGCAGCTTCATGAGTTATGTGTGGTTTCCTTTTGGGGAACCTGAATTCCCTTTTGTGTCTGCTAAATTGCTTTTCTGTGTGAGGAAGTTCAAGGGCTTGTTTTGGATCTTACAAGGTTTGTGTCTCAACTCCACACTGACTCACTCTTTCAGGTGCTCTAAGAGCTGGATACTGGAAGATTACAGCAGCTTTATTTATCTACAGTAAAATAAACTATTCCTCCCAGATCTGAAAACTGGATGGTCAGTTACACTTCAGAATTTCTGTGCCTTACCCAGTAGCATAAACCTCTTCTGTATTCACTGTTGTCAGGCTGCTTTAATGTCTTTGTAATATTGTGCATCACATGCCTGCTGCGTTATAATCAAGTTGAATCAATGGCATACTGGGGATTATTAATAAACTGTACTCACAGTAATCTTATTTTCATTTGGCTAGCAGTTGCACTGCAGATAAATTGACTTCTAAGTAATCAGATTGATTAATCATATGATTTCTCATTAATAAGGCACTGGTGTTTGATGAGAAGTGTTCTTCTTTCATCTAGCATTGATGTAGCAGTCCCAAAAGACGTGAGGTTTATGTCTGGCATAACACAAGAACCAGGAGTGTCATTCAAATGAAATTTGTTGATGATGAGAGTTCTTTTCCACAGACAGTTTGCCAATATTTTCATTTTTTTAGCAACATATGCAAAACCTGGGCTGTTCTAGCCTAGCACCAAAACATTATTCAAACATACATTTTTGTGTCTCATAGCAGTCATCTGTGGTGTAGTTTTCTTTTCTTCTCTGTAGTTATGGCTCTTTGGCCAAATAGTTCTTTTTCAGCTCTCAGAGTAGCAGGACCCTGAGATGATGTCAGCTCATTGGAGCACAGGGCTAAGAACCCCAACATTATGGGTTTGGTCCCTGTCCAGGCCACTCCCTTAAAAGTTCAACTTGATGATCCTTGTAGATCACTTCCAACTCAGAATATTCTTTGATTCTGTAGTGATTGTGCATCAGAGAGGAGCCCTCATAGAATCCATTGTAGGAACTTTAATATGTAATATGATTCTGTGGTTCTGAGACAACTGGTATATATTTTTGCTTTTGTTTTAATCAGTTTTTAATAAATCTCATTTAAAATAGCTTTTACTTATAATTGCTCAATGCAGTTTACATCAGACTTTTATCTAGAATTACATGGAAGTGCCTTTTGCTGTCATTTCAGACTTCTCTACTCCAGTGTGAGTGTTTAATGGCAAACATTTCTTTCATGTGTTAGAATGCATTTGTAATGGGTGGTTTTAAAAGATTCCTTGGGTGTCTCGCTGATGCAAATGGTGTGATTGGGACTCCAGCAGATGTCCAACACATAATTATTCTGAAATACTAAGACAGTTGATATACTGCTCTTTATAAGGTAAAATGACAAGTATATTTAATCAGTATGTTGAGGGCACCATTTGTGATAATTACTGATGAAATCTTTAATCTTTGGTTGCCTGAAGATAAATGGCTGATCCCTAGAAAGAACTAAATGATTTCCTAGCTGTAGCAGAAAACATGTAACTAATAATGTGACAATAACTGGTTTCTTTAATCACTGGCATATTTCTTTTCTGTGGTTTTTACTTTCTGATTCGACATTTGCAATGTATGGCAAAGCAATGATCTGCATTTTTATAGAGTTCAAAACTGAGATTAATTTGGGTTTAGGCCTGAAACATGGTGTTAAAAAAGCCTTGCAATCTTTTTGCTATGGGTGTTCAATGAAAATGTCATTAAATCAACTGGAGATTCTTGTGAAATTCCAGATAGAAGGGTGACTTGCTCTGGAGAAAATCCTTGGGAATTGCTCATATTGTACTGATCATTATTTCTTTTGTTAAGCAATAGAATTTGCATAGGAAGTTGCTCTTTTCATATGCCTTTTTTTTTTTTCTGTTTTTCTGCATTGTTTATGTATTGGAAATAATCAGATTGCTGCATTCTCTTTCCAAATCTCACCTAGTCTTATATAACTGAAAGGATTTTTATTATGGCTAATTTAGAGAGTTGTGAGTAGTGTGGTAAAAAGCAGACTAAGCACGGAGGATTTATTTCTCTTTCACAGCTACCATTACAGTTATGTACTGAAGAATTTATTTGGCTTCCCCCACCATAATTTCTCACATTGTCTGAATCCATTTATGTGGTTTGTACAGCCATTCACTTGGCTGACATTGCTTCAGTTCAAGGTTTTTCTTTCTGGAGGTTTCAGCATCGGTTTTTCAGAAATTTTCAGGAAGTGGCTTGTGCAATACCTTTTTTTTTAGTTTCTTCCCCAAAGTAAAGTAGAGGAGCAGTGAGAACAGATTTTTTACTCCTCACTTCAGGAGCTGGACTTGGCTGCTCTCTACCTTTTGAAAGAATGTTTTTATTATTCACTTTTCCTTTCTTCTCAGTATTTTTTCCAGTGCTACCTTGCTTAAAAATCATGTTCATATGCCCTAAGGAGCAGTAATCCTTAGCTCCTAAGGAACAATAATTCCCACTAACTGATGATGAGAGAGTTCCTGAAGGGAGAGCAGCTCTCAGAGCTTCTGAGCTGATGGCCTTTGCAGGGTGAGCAGAGATGCCAGCACCACAGTTGAGATCCATCACCTGAAAGCCAACCCTTTGCTACTGGCAAGTGTCCCAGACAGCAGCTCGGGGACTGGGGAATGAGAAAAAAGGTTCCCTCTTTTTCCTACCACTTTGGCTTGTTTTGTGGAAACAAATCTTGAAGTGACAGCAAAAGCCTACACCTCTGTTCACAGCTATCATGACAGTTGTAATGACCCAAGAAACAGCTTCACAGCTGATAATTATAAGTTTTGGTGCTGTGTTAGGTGGGAACACTTAGAAGTGCAAAACTAAAACTGGTAACACCAGTTTGTGCAAAACCAACTGACTCCACTCAAATGGTCTCATATTTTTTCCAAGGATCAGACAAGATTTGGCATTGTGGCAGTCAGAAAAGAGTGGGCTCAGAGAAAGAGATGGGTCAGTGATGATTCTCAAAAGCACTGCCAGACAGAGGTGAATAATATTAGACAAAAGTTTAGCCAACAAAGCATTTTTTTGGTAGCTTTATGGCAAAATAAGAATAATTTTAGAAGCGCTTCAGGACAAGAATAAGTTCTTCTGAAGATGACTTGACTTAATCACATATCCAGAATCTGTACTCCAGTGTTGTGATGAGTGCCAAAAAGAAATTTGGATCAGAATTGGTTAATGCTTCAAGGAAACTCTTTGCATAACCAGGAAAATTGTGTGAGTACTCATGCAGTTACACACATGAGTACTTGGGTGAGAATATGGGACTAAAGACTTATGTAGGGTAAGCCAGACACAGCCAGAGGCAAATGAGCTCACATTACTTCTTTGAATGGCATAAACTTTGAGATATCAGCCTAATTTTAGAACAATATTTACCTCTACTGCTCCCAGCTTCACAGTCTGGTGTTTTGGTAGGGTCTGATGTATTGTTAATATCTGTGCACTCAGTCCCTGCATGATCCCAGGTTAGCTGGGTGTGTTATGAAATGTGAAGGAGCTGCAGTATTGTTTGTCTGCTGCCTCTGGTTCCTAGCAGATCAGATAAGGCCAAGTCAGATAAGCCTTTACCCATCAATTTTCTTCCTTGTCTTCTTTGTAGACTCATAGAAGTTTGGATTGAAAGAACCTTTAAACATAATCTAGTTCAAACCCCCTGCAATGAGCAGGGTCATCGTCAACTAGAACAGGCTGCTCAGAGCCCTGTCAAACCTGGCCTTGAATGTTTCCAGGGATGGGACTTTCACCAGGTCTCTGGGCAATCTGGCCCAGTGTCTCAGTACCCTCAACACTAAATATCTAGCTTAAATCTACCCTTTTATAGTTTTAAACCGTTACCCCTTGTCCTATCTCTACACACCCTGCTAAAAAATCTCTCCCCATATTTCTTATAAGTTGCCCTTAAGCATTGAAAGGTTACTGTAAAGTCTGCCAAGATATTCCCAAATTCTTTCCATGGGTAGGATAAAACCATAAAGTCAGTGGAAGGCACCATGTATCTGCTCTTTGATGACCCAAGGCAAAAGTCATTGCCACCTCACAGGTCTGTGTTAGGCCTAGATGCAATCTGCAATGTCTCTGCTGGAATTAGCTCTTCCTGTCATTGGCAGACTGGGTTGGCTGATGAGAAGCAGGGGTGAAAGGCTGAACAGGGCAGCAGGACACCCCCAAGGCAGTGCTGAATAACATTCATGTGGGTGGTAAAGCTCTGCTTCTGCTCTACACACTGTGTTTCTTTGTAAACAAATACAGCTCAACTCTCCAGAGCTGCCAGTCAGTCTCCTTCTCTACTACTGAACTCATTAGAAGTATTTTATTGAAAACCATAAAATTATGGCCTGCAGAATAAATGGTAAGCCACTCATAGCTCATGAAATTTGATTGTCTTTGAGTGCAAATTACTTGAGGGCTGGTATATGTACTATGCATAATACAGGAGGTATCTATGGGACTATGAAAATGAACCTGTGAAGATGTAATAGTTATGCAAATTCATACAGTTCCAGCTATTCAAAAGTTCCCTATTTTGTTGCAGTAAATTATAACATATCAATGTAATTGCCTTAAATAACATACCCAGGAAATAGTCTGATTAGCCATTATTTCTGTTTCAGTGTTAGAACAGAAATTGTGGATTTCTGCAGTGATAAAAAGGATTGTACATTATTTTATCATTGGCTTTTCCATTTGATGTATGTTTACATGCATGTGAAAGATCTATAAATGATTCATTCCCTGAGAGTGTCATAAGTGAAGACTTCAGGAATGTGGCATAATCAGAGGATTAGACATTGAGCTGTTTCCTGGCAGCAAAAGACATAGAAACCACATTCCCCACATCAAAGAAACTAGACCAGCATTACAACACCTGGGCCAAAGAGGAGCAATTTTTGTGCAGACCCATTTTTTGCAAAAGGAAGACGCCTTTAATCTAGGCTGTAAATTATTTTTTCTGAGTGTGAGTTGAAATAAAATAATAAAATAATACTAATAAAATAAAATAATACTCATTAAAAACAGGTCTTGAAGCATTTCTAAAAGAAAAATCTAATGGATCTCCTTGGATCACTTTGCAACTTCAATTACCTGAGTGATGGGACTCTCTGAGCCTCAGAATTATCTTCAGCAAAATAATTAGGGAAGTAATGGAAATTGATTTGACTTGGTTTTACAACAGACCTTGGAGTATGTTCTCACAACAGATCTGTTGACTATTTTTTACAATGCAATAATGGAAAAAATTCAGGTAACCTGAAAAATGGCATATTTAGACCCAATAAAAGGATTTTTTTTCCTCCCCATTTCTGTAGACCATAAAAGAGCTGGTATAACACATTGCCAGAAGGTGCTTCTGTGAACTTTGTAAGATTTTACACAATTGTGCAAAATGACAGCACAGACACAGTCCTTGTTCTGAAAGGATGGGAACTGAGAGGGCTGTGATATAAACCAATATTTGAGTATTTTGAGGAAGACTTTTCTTGAAGGCAATCAGTTTCTGAAGCTGTCAGGGCTTAGGCTTTTATTTTGTTCTCCTTGTTTACCTCTGTCTTCTCCGTGAGTATCAAATACTTGACTGTGATTGCTTGCAAAACACAAGACTTGTTGGATTTATCTCTGATCTGGTTTGACAAAGACTACAGAAGTCAAAATCTTTTACCCACCTCTTTGGGGAAAAACGTAAGTCAATCATGATCCAAGTAGAAAGTCTGGGATAGGCAGGAGCATTTGTAAATAATAATAAAAAATAACAGTCCTGTCAATAGAGACATGATTTCTTTCTGCTTGCATATGAATCATAGGAACCTACTTGGTAACATTTGTGGCTGTGTAACAGGCTGAAGGAAACAATAAAATAAAAACTCTGCCTTGGTAACGAAATGTCAAACTACTTAAAAAATGAACTCATAAAGGTTGAAGTAATTTTTCACTGTCAAAAGAGAGTTAAATATTTCCTCTTTAGCCATTGTTTGACATTGTTTCTAATGTTTAAATTTGCTAAGATGAGGAAAAAATCAGAAATAATGCTGTGATTGTTTAATTTTTTTATCTCCATTTATGAAGACAAAGGTAATTAACCAGCATGCAGCAACTGCTCTGATTATAGACATTTCAGCAGTGAATTATGAGCAAAACTCTCAATAAATTGATTTGGGTGGGCAGGGTTGGCACTGAATCTCTTCTCTCCTATGAGAGTCTGTGTGATCAAGAACCAAAATAACCTACTAGAACCTATTTTCAGATCGCACATATAATTTCAGAAGCCAAGCCAGTGGTAGTAAAATGACAGGGTTCAGTGATCTTGGCCACCTGCTGTAGTAGCCTTGAAAGCAAAGAATGCAATTCATAAACATCCTGCTAATGGGCTGGAGTATCAAAAATCACAAGGCACTCATGTCTATACCTTTGTTATTTATATAATACATTATTATTCTTAGTTTCTTGATGGCTCCATGCCATGTTGTAAGACAGTAGATGCATGTTCCCCACAACTAGCACCAGTGAGTGTTGATAAAAGCAAAGGCTCAGCCTGTTGGATTGATGTAGAACATAGTCAAATAGACTTTTTTATTATTTTTTTTTAGTGTATATGGCCTATTTGAATTTTAGGTTTCCCAAGAGAAGGAAATATATCCTATTTTTTATTGTATTTATGTGATGCTTGAATAGTGGTCCTCAGATTTTGCTTGTGGCAGCATCTAGTTCATAAACCTCTTTTCTACAAAATGTGAACAAGAGATGAGGAAATTCATCCCCTCATTTAAGTTAGACTTAATTTTTATCATTTCATTAGTATCCTTTTTGCGCTTTTGTTGTCTCTGGTCCTTTATATATTCCTTTCTTTGAAGAAGAGGATCCCTGTCTTTGCCTTTGAGTCTTTCCTTCTGCACAAATGGTGCTCCAGTGTTTGAAGTAAGCAGTTCCTCCTCTGTGCACCAACATATTTGTAGCTGAGAATAGTCTTAAGAGAGTAGCAGGATGTCAATTTTTTTGGTTTTTAGGTTTAAAATGGCATCTTTGTGTGCTTCATGTGCTCAAGGTCTTCATGCAACTCAGGCACAGTTTGTTGGGAAATTTCAAGTAGCCCCAATTAAGTTTTCATTGGTATGACCTTCTGCATAAACAGAGCAAGAGTGGTTGCAATGGGGACATTTCTTTAATGCTTCATTAATTCATTCACTGTTCAGTGCATCCTGTGCTTAGGGGCAGGATATCAGTCAGGATAACCCTAACCAGTCTGATTCCAGTGAAAATACTGTACCTTAGAAATAGAACTCATCAAATATTTGATCTCTTTGATATTTAATTTTGATGTGCTTCCTGTCAACATTTTGGAAAGGTAAAGAAGAACCCAAATTTCAGAAAGCCCAAATGGAACATCAGTGGGACAAATACAGTGGGACTTGAGTTATTTCTGCAGTCTGACTGATGTGCAGACAGTGCAGAGTCAGCCTGGTTCTCCTCCTGTATATTGAATCCCACTGACATGTTATTTTCCTAGCAAGAAAAGAACCCCAGACTCTGTGGTCAGAGACAGGAAAGAGTGGTGTGACTGCTGAGTTCAGTCCACCACGTCTGTGGGAAACTGTGAAATAGGCATATATTTTGGAATATATTTTCCATATGTGTATATATATATATATGTATATATATGCATATTTATATATATATGTATAATTATATATATATGTGTGTATATTTTATATATATTTTAATATATGTATATGTCCATATATATGTATATTTGTGTTTATATGCACATATATAAAATATATATATAATTATACACACATATATGTATATTTTTATATGTGTATAATTATATATATGCATATATATGTGTATATTCTATATATATTTATATATATGTATGTATGGAATATATCCACATGTATATATGGAATTTATTTTCCATACTGTCTTCTTCCTAATGTCTACTGCTCCCCACATTAAATAATTGTGGTGGTGTCCTGTGCTATTTCACATGACTCAGCACGTGCCAATTTATCTAAATTCACAGTGTACAGGTGAATTTAAGGTATGATTAAATTTGTATTTGTATTTGTAGTTCATTATAAGGTTTTAAAAGGTTTGTTGTGGTGCTTAAGTGTCAGGTC
The DNA here is from genome assembly GCF_030490865.1 of Poecile atricapillus. Lineage (NCBI taxonomy): Eukaryota > Metazoa > Chordata > Aves > Passeriformes > Paridae > Poecile > Poecile atricapillus. The sequence continues at coordinate 148,280,259 of NC_081250.1, read as the reverse complement.
TTGAAATGTGAAGTCACAAGGACTCGATGGTTTGCAATCACCAAGGAAAATGTCTTTGGAAAAAAAAAGAAAAAAAAATAAAGAAGGGTGTTTCATTTCACTTTGAAGAAGGAAATACTTCTTTCTAACTTGACTTAATAAGTTGTTTTTTTTCCTGTGTGGGCAGTGAACTGTAAAATCAATTATTCCTGTAGCTCTTGTCATACGTGAACAGAGGTCCAAGCCTGAAGTCACTTTCTCTCTGCCAGTCACTGTCAGTACATAATAGAGCCTGGCATTTCTAAATAGGAAGCTGCAGTCCTTGTTGCTTCTTTTATTAAATAAAAAAACATGTCAGAGTGACCATTTGCTTTGTGTCTGTGCTTCAGAAAGCAACAGAGCCAAGTAGTTTGGTACATGCAGTTTGATAGAAGTTCACTGTGTTTAATAGCATATTCTGCTAAAAAAACATGAGAGAAATGGTACCTGAAAGAGAACAGAGCTGAATTTGTTTGTTGGGTCCACAGGAATTGTCAGAGTGTCTTCAGCCAGCTCTTGTGTCAGCTGTGGCCATTCTCTCTTGAAAGGACGAGACCTCCACCTCCCCACACACCTCCCCACTTCCATCTCACATCCCTTCAGTTCCTCATTTTTCTCTAAGATGATTTCCACACTCACATTACACCCAAAAATATATGCTCTGGGGCTGATTGTCATCTTCTTGGAGTCAGCAATTGCTGCTGAGTGAAGACTCCAAATCATGCTGTCTGAAACATTTCTCCTATTGAGGGAAGAAAATGCCTATTCAAAGTCAGGATGCTTTAATTTTATTTTTATTTCTCTGTTCAAAACTATATGATTTTAATTTCTTTTTTTTTTTTTTTTTAATAATGCAGTTAACTGTAAACTTCTGTAAACAAAGCCAATAATAACTTATAAAAACCTGGGGAAAATGATTTATTTAATTAGTTAGCTCTTTGTTCAAATACTTAATATCAGACAGTATATAGCATTGATATAAAGAGAAATACTCTGCCAGCTGCTAAACTGTATAGTTACACACCATAAAGCCATTTCCATCCCAGCCAGAGCCACAGCTGAGCACATCCTTCCCTGTTCCTAGGCAGGCATACAAGTTGAATCAAAACATTTTTGACATTTTCTGGTGTCCTGAATGGCAATTGTAATGGCACAATTGTTCTAATATCACTGAACAGGGTTTCCTCTTCCATGCATGTGTGTACATACAGGTGGGAGAGACAGAAAGATGTTAACAACTGTTCTTTTAAAAATTTACTGTTTTATGCTGCTGCCTGCAGAGATGAGTAATAACAAGGCAGCTCTTCAGCTCAGGGGTCCTCGTTTGATCACAGAAACAGGAGTGGATTTGCTTTCCTTATCTGTGAGTTGGCAGCATGGACTCTTTAATCAGAATGGACAATGTATTAAGGCCCTTTTTGATGTCTTCACTGTGTTATTTTTGGTTGGGAGATCATAATTTGCACCATAAGTGTGTATGTATTAATAAATAATTTAAAATGACATGTAAAGACCAGCTTTAGATAGATAAATAGATGATGGATGGATGGATGGATGGATGGATGGATGGATGGATGGATGGATAGATTTTTATATAAATCTTTTTATCTAATCTATCCCTTTTCTTCATAAACATATATTTTTGAATGTTTTTGGTGTTTTTTTCCCCATAAAATTGTAATTATTCAGTGTTGCTCTATCATCTTTTAGCCAAGAGATACCACAGTGTGCTTTGTGAATGTTTCTCATGCAGACTCTTAGTAATAACAATATGAAGATCTGGACTAACATGTCATTTTCAGACACAGAGGTAACAGAGGGAAATAAAAGTACACCCAAAGGTTTGTAGTGGATAGGGTGACATCAGGCTGGCAATGTAAATAGTGAGATTCCTCAGGGCTCCATCCTTTTCCCAGTTCTCTTCAACATCTTCATTAACAACTTGGATGCAGAACTTGAAGAAATATGAAGTAAATTTGTTGATGACACTGAATTGGAAGGAGCTGTCGAGTCCCTCAAGGGCAGAGAGGCCCTGCAGAGGGATCTCAACAAATCAGAGAAATGGGCAATCACCAACAGTGTGGAGATTGACAAGGACAAGGACTGGATTCTGCACCTGGGATGGGCAGCCCTGGATGTACAGACAGACTGGGGAATGAGAGGCTGGAGAGCAGCTGTGGGATGGGACCTGGGGGTCCTGGTCAGTGGAAGCTGAATGTGAGTCAGCAGTGCCCTGGCAGCCAGAAGGGTCAACCCTGTCCTGGGGCATCAGGCACAGCATCACCAGCCAGGCAGGGGAGGGGATTGTTCTGCTCTGCTCTGCTCTGGGGAGGCCTCACCTCGAGTCCTGGGGGCAGTTTTGGACACCACAATAAAAGATATAAAGGTATTTCAGAGTGTCCAAGGAAAGGTTATGAAAATTGTGAAGGGCTATGAAGATAATGAAGGGTCTAGAGGGGGTCTAGAGGGGAAGACATATAAAAAGCAGCTGGGGACTAGGAATTGGATTCAACGATTCTAATGGATCCCTTCCAAATCAGGAGATTCTATGATTCTATCATACATGATTCATACGGCTTTCCTTGTGCCAGATGATTCAGTGCTCATCTTAGAAAAAGGATGCCTTGGGTCAGACTCTGACTTTGATAAGACATTTCCCCCAGTGCTTAATTTGCTGCTAAAGCAATGTTTTTATGGCTTTAATTTTCTCTGTGCTGATGTATAACCCTAGAGATCAGGTGAAGAAAAAGGATTTTTCCCCTTCTTATTTATCATAATCAGAATTGTTCAAGAACTTCTATAGAATACCTTATATGTGCCTTTACATGAAGAGCCACCATGATTGTAGGCATTTGTGATGATCCATAGGATGTAACATGTCCTCCCGTCACTAAATTCAGTTTTTAAAGTGATGTGGGAAATAGAGTACAAATAATTGAATAGAAATTAAAAAATTGTGAAATGCCCCCTAAAAGAAAAAAAACAAAGAAACCAAAACATTTGTGCATGAACTAAAGTATTTTTTTTTGTATTTTTACCTTTAAATTCTAAAATATATTGCTATATGAACTTTATCTTGATGAAAATGAAAATAAAAATTAAAAAAGAGAGCCAAAAAACTTTATTCTAAGGGAGAAATATTTTTTTTTCTTTTTCCTTCTAAAGGGGTCAATATGAGACATTTGGAACATTGTCAGTTTTTTGTTCCTCGTAGAAGAATTTTAAGGGAAATCAGTGCAATCTGTGAAATATATTTTCTTTACTAAAATGATATTTTTAGATAGTAATTTTCCCTAAAAAATACTTTCCTGGACACTCCTTCTTGGCCAATTAGAAGTAAAAAACCTACAGCCTCCATTTAGAACAATTACAATACTGGAACAGTGAGACACAATCATTAGAGCTGACCAGGAGAATTCTCTTCTATCTGTTCAGAGAATGCTCTTTTTTGGGCTTGATTGTTCCTACTTTTCAAGGGTCTCGAGTCAAATACTTTCTAACTGCTAATTTTGTACAAAGTGTAAATTATCAGTGAACCTGTCACTAAGTCTGACTGCAATGCCAAATATTTTTTCTATTGCTTTATTATCCCAGGGGTTTTAACAAAGTAGCTCTAATTTTTAGAGGCAATAAATGTCAAATTGTATTTATGAAATACCAACTGATGTTTTCTTACATAACAGATTTAGTGAGAGGCATAACATAAATAGTTCCATATATTGTCAATGCATTTCTAATTATTGCTCATTATTGAAGCTTTGGATTAGTGTTATTAGTGTAACTGAAATGGATTTAAATATAACATAATAAACCAATATATCAAATACAGATTAGTAAATCAATACAAACAAAGCAATTTATTAAGTTGATAGAACATGCACATCCGAGTCCAATATTTCTATTTATCTTAAATGTTTGGTCCTCAGTTTTATTTTTTTAATGGAAAATATTAATTTTCTCAGTTTTCCATGGCTGTTCCTCCTGTAAGCATGCTGTCTTCCTGTAGGTGGATATTAGAGGAAAGAGATTTACAGGAGCTGGCTTATGTGGGTGTCTCTACCCTCAACAATGTGCTGTGTTTACATATCTGCTGCTGTCAGATGAATACCAGAAATGCATTGTTTTTCTGCCAAATAGGATCAAGATTTGTGTACCATGCCTGTTAAGTGTAGTCTGTGGTCGCTCTGTTCAATAAAAAATGTTTAAAATTCCAAGACTGGGCTGAGAAGAAACAGTGTCACCACAGAATGGCATCCACAATCTGGCCTCCGTGGGCTTCCATCTCTTTAAACTATGGGGTTTTTTAGATTTGCCAATAATTTTTCACTGCCTGGCACAGGGATGTAAAAGATGTTTGTATTGATGAATGAATTAATGAGGGGGAGTTGTTTGGGTTTGGCAGTTTTCCATAGCTGAATGGAGATGTAAATATAAATAAACACACATATAGAATCATTAGGGGTGGAAAAGACCTTTAAGATTATCAAGTCCAGCTGTCAGCTCAGCACTACCATCATTTATACCATTAAACCATGCCCTCAAATGCCACATCCAAGGGATTTTTGAACACTTCCAGGGATAATGATTCCACCACTTTTCTGGGCAACATGTTCCTAAGCTTGACAACCCTTTTAGTGAAGAAATCTTTTTTAATATCCAATCTGAACCTCTAAAATCACTTTATGTGTATACATATGAGTTTTTTTATATATATGCCATACATATTTATAAAAATATTCTTAGTCAACCCAAATGCAGATTTTTTCCTTGTTGTTGTTGTTGTTCTTTTTGGTTGGTTGTTGTTTTCCCTAGGAAATATCATCATTAAAAGGTTTTCATTTTCAATCATCTAGATTATTTTTTTCTCTTTAAATTGCATGTAGGTTCTGTCATAAGAATGACTCAAAAGACATTCTTTGCCCCTTCAGTCTTCTCTGAGAGTTCATTTTAATGTATTTTCATGATAACCTCTTTAGGACAAAAATAATTTCTGATATGCAACCAGTTACAGAAAATGGAATAAAAACAACATCCGAAGTAGAGAGTAAAGCATTGGACCCTGAGTTTGAAGCCAGAATAGAATTTTCATATTAAGTAATCAAAATGGGCTTGCAGACAAATGGGCAGATGCTGTGAATTTAGAAACAACATTTATCTTGGGGGGCTGAGATTTATCCCTCAGTTCCAAGCAGTTCTGTAGATCTTTCCCAGAAGCAGGTAAGGTAGGGCAGCTCTCTCTGCTATTGGAAAACAGTTGGAGACTGAAAAACGTCAATTTAGTCTGGAATGGCTTTTTAGTATATTAAAATTTTTGACAGGCAATCTGAATCTGAATTGTGAAATGTGTTAGGAGTTAGATTAAGCATAAAGGGTCTCATTTACCAATTGTTAGTGCTATTGTTGAACACTGAACATAGTTAACATAGCTCATGAAATTGCTTTAATACAAAACAAATAAAAGCTACTTACTGTGCATTACAAAGCATAAAATTCAGTTGGTGCCTTTTGATATTAGATAGATGTAGTACACAGGTAGTGAATATCCACAAATTGTTTTCCACATTTGAATAATGAATTGACATGAACCTTATTTGATGAAGGTGTTTGCTTCTTGCAAGTAATTTTCCTTTCTCTTATTATAAAGGAAAAAGGACATTTATAAAGCTATACAGTCTAATTACAGGAGGAATCTGTTGACTGATAAGAGCACTGCACAGGGAACCAATTCATTTAAAAGGCTAATTTACTTAAATGTTTTCAATTGGGATATTGCAAAAATGTTTAGTTTGTTTGGGCTTGTTGATATTGAAGGCTATTTTACTTGGCTGGGTAAATCTAGCAGAAGGCCAGCTTAGAGGATAGATGGACAGGTGTCAGCGATGGTCCAGTGTTGGGGTCCAGCTTTGCACATCATGATCAAAGTGAACTGAAGCCTTTACATTCCCAAAACACTAGGCAGTAGTCTTTATCTCACATTTGTCTAGATTTTTATTTATGTGTTCATATAGTGTGAGGGCTCCCTACCCTTGGCTGGGGGTTTGGATCTAAATGATCTTTAAGATCCCTTCCAGTCCAAACCATTCTGTGACTCTGTGATTGATGATGATCACAGTAAACAGGGAAATGGAGAAATTAGGTCTGTATGCTTAGGATTCTTCATGAGGAAAGAGCTTCAGAGCTCTTCAGCTTGAGAGAGTTTAAGACCTTTGGAAGAAGTTGCAGGAAACTCAGGAGGGCTACAAGGATGTTGTAAGGTTATGCAGGGAGAAAATTAAAACAGCCAAAATTCAGGCAGAACTTAATTTGTCGACTGGTTAAAAAATACAAAATATTTGTATAAATACATTTAGAAAAAAAGGAGGGCTAAAGGGAATTTTTGATCTCTTTTGCCCTAATGACGTCACAATGGAAAAAAATCATTTTGTGTTAGTATTTATTGGCTTCTGTGTTATCATCTATTAGGTCTTAAGTCTTGAAGTGAAATTTGTCAGAAATTCATGACCTCCCAAAATTTTCAGAAATGAATAAGGGAAAAAGTCAGAGATGCAGTGTGCCACTACAGACAGGGGTTGCCTTGGAAGAGGAAATCAGCACAAATGCATTTTTCAATCAGCAAGAAGAATCTGTCTACCTACAAATTAATGAGATTAAAGTAACAGTAGGTCAAAGGAATTATTTCAAAAGGTCATGAGAATCTTTACAAAGCAAACCAACATGTACTTTTACAATGGATATTACAAGCCCAGAGCAGCCATCAGGCTTTGTGCAAGGGGGTATTTTCAGATTCAGTATTATTTTTTTATTTAATTAGAAGTTTGTCTTGACCAGAAGTAAACCAATATTTGTCATCCTGAGTCAAGAAACCTGGAAAGCTGAGTACTTTGTAGCTGTTTAATGGGTCACAGCCACTATTTTTCCTGAGATCTGGTTTTGCAGCAGTGTTTCCCTCAGAAGAAGCACGTGGCATATTACCAAACTCGATTTGTCAGTATTGTAGTCTGAATTTGTTTCAAGCTATTGGCAAGAAAATAGGGAATCACCTGAATAAAAGAAGAGGCAATTAAAGTAGCAAATATGAAAGGTCTGCAATCTTTAGATCATCCTAAAAGAAGACATTTCTTGATATTTCTCAGCTTGTGATGGATAAGTGATGGATATCCAGAGATGGATAAACTGATTAAGCTGCAGCAGTTTGTGGTGGCATCATCTGGCAGATGCCTGCCCTGCTGGGCCCCTGCAGATGAAGATGCACAGACCTTAATTCACATTAGTTTAAACTGTCCCTGAGGGGGGTTTAATAATCTCTGTAATGTCCTGCTCTGTATCCTGTATGTGTGTGACAACTTTCAGAAGAAGCAGAAACAACCCTGTGAGAGCAGTAATACTTTTAAGTCACTGAAGAACTAGAAATTTGGAGCTTGTCACCTTTTTTTTTCTGTCACGCTCACTTTCCAGCTCAACAAAAAGATTTTTAAAATTAGGATGGATGTTACCATTAAACAGCAAGGTTTCAAAGCCAGTTGCTTTGAAATAGAGTAGAACTTAATCAAAATGCTTAATGATATGACCTCGTACTCATGCACAGCCCAAAATGGTCTGTGCAGCGCTGTTCCTCTCGTGCAATGGCATTCTCAAAGCACAGCACCTTTCTTTGGCACAGTCACCCTTCCCAGACAGCTGAGACAGGAAGAAAAACAGAGCTTGGAGAAATCTTTCAGCTCTCTATTCACACAGATATCCCACCTACATCTCACAGTATGAGATGAAGAAAACTTGTAAACTTGAAGAAAGTTTGCATTGCAATGGGGATGCTGGGGATAATTTTACTTGCCTGTTGTGGTTGTACTCAGTGCTCCTAATTCCTTGTCTGCAGTTTTGAACGTGGTCAATTGTCCAGTGTAAATCAGCTAAGGACAAATTTGAAAAAGCACCATAAGATAGGAAGAAAAACACTAAAAAATTCAAAACTGGACTAATTGAGTAATATTATAAACATTAATTTAGGCAAGTTTTAAGCCTACCTGCAGGTGCATTTTCCTATTACTTTTTGTGTTTCAACTATAATCTGTGCCAAGGAATGGCTCAAAATAGATCTATTAAAGTGTAGCCATGCACAACACTTTGTCAGCATTCATATAAACTGTGAAATTAACTCGCTTTCTTCCTTCTCATCAATGTAGCTTTTAAATGCCAGACTAATTTTTGCCTAAAAGAAAAAAAAATCAGCTGTGGATAATAAAGGAGGGCATATTTTCATGACATTGTGACATTGTACATCAATCCACTTCAAATTTTCTATTGTTCTGAGCAGCGTTTCTTTATGCTCCCTTTTTTGTTTTGGCCATGGTGGGAGTAAAAAATATTGTGCTGAGGCTGGAGATTCTGAAACCTTAGAAGAAGAGCCAACTCTGTCAATTATCATCAGCTGCTTCTCTGCAGGCCTAGAGAGGAGTTCCTTTTGTGCCTACCACAGAATCCCTGTTAACTCTTTAAAGATTTGCATGGGAAGCTGAGGGAAACATCCTGGCTCAGGCCAAGATTTGTCAAATACAGGTTTTAGGGAACTAAAAGGAAAAAAAAAATCACAGGAGATATGCTGGAATGTGGTTGGTTCTTCTCTATTGCTCCTGGAGATGTGCAGATTTTGGGACTGTCCAAGAAGGCAGCCAGCACCTGGCTGGCCTGTAGGAATTCTTTCTTACCCCAGTAGTGATAAGCAGTGGATTAATTTGTAAATTATCCATGTTTCACAAACCCAGGGATTAATAAGTAGTTTCATTTTAAACCTAAGCAGTTCAAATTTCAGATATCAGTAATTTATGCAAGCATCTTTTGACAGAAGGGAAAACTTCTGATTTATGATGCCCTAATGGAAACTCAGCTTACACTCTAAGTATAAAAGTGTTGTTTGGGAAATATTGGTAAACATGCTGTGATATGTCCAATTACATTCTCCCACAAGAGATATTCTAACACAGACAGTGACCCTGGAGTACAGAGTGGCTCATATTTGTTGATGGGATAACAATGCCATCTGCATTTATTCACTGATACAGATAACTGCACCCCATGGTACCATCAAGCTAAAACCTTTGCAGAAGGCAATAAGGAAAGTGAATGTAGACATCTTTATAGTTCCTTCCACCCCTCCTCCTCCAGCAGAGAGGGTGTATTTCACACAGGACTCTTTGCTCTGGGCAGAGATATTGGCTCCACAGTGTGGGCTGGACAGAGGTAGAATTCTCTGTTGGACTGTTTGGTCTGAGGGTCTTTTCATATGACATTCTTGCTGAGACCTAATAGTTTTGTTATGGTTTGTGCAAAATGAATATATTGAATGAGATACTCTTGGATTACACATCTAGCTAATTGGGTGGCTGGGAGGTTGGGATGGTTAAAATCTCTCTTTGCTTCCATCTGCTTGATTAGAATTGAAGAATCATGGAATGGCTTGGGCTAGAAGGGGCCTGAAATATCACCTAGTTCAAATGCCCTGCCATGGGCAGAGACACCTTCCACTAGACCAGGTCACTCCAAATCCCATCCAGCCTGGCACTGAACACCCCCAGGGATGGGGCAGCCACAGCTTCTCTGGAAAACCTGTGCCAGGGCCTCACCATCCTCACAGTAAAGAATTTTGTTCCTAATATCCTGTCTAAACCTACACTTTTTTTTTTAGTTTAAAGCCATTACCCCTTGTCCTATCACTATATACTTTTGTAAAAAGAGATGAGTGGCTGTCCACAACTGGGTTTTTGTGGAAACCTGTCACACAAATGGAGACCATGAATTTTAATTTCCCTACTTTATTTTCTTGATACTTTTGCTACACAGGGCAGCTTTTATGTCCCATCTGAAAACTGCATGCAGCATGCATACAAGTGGCATAAGGATCTCTGTCTTCTGCTCCTGAATGCTCAAAGGGGTCTTCACACCTACTACACCCTCATAATGAATGAGATTCCTGATTTGCCACAGCTGAAGTTGGGTAAGTGAAAAGGTGTTTGAAATCACTGAATATTTTACACTGCTGCATTTTTAAACACATACTTTAGTACTAAAATTCTTGGTCTGCTCAGAGACTTTAAAGGATTTTCATGTGTTTTGGGATAAGTGTTTAGTTTTGCTGTTAAAGATGACTGACTCTTCAGATTATGTGAATCCTTTAATAGGTTTTGGCCTGATGTGTAGATGGATAAAATATTTTGATACATTTCTCAGAATATTTGCCTTTTGGTGATTTTTTGCCTCAGCTGCATTTTGAAAAGTGTAACTTCCAGTTCTGAATGGCAATGAAACCTTGGGAAGATATAACATATTTGTTTTTCTTTTGAGCAAACATTTTTTTATAATTGGAAAGAAAAATCTGAAAGGTGATACAAGTGGGTTTAAATTATACTCCCTTCTTTATAACTCACAATATATTTCTCCACTGTCAATTGCAACTTGCTTTTCAAAATTATTCTGATTTTCTTCCTAATTCAATTGTTTAGTAGATTTTCTGGGGTTTTTTTGGCAGAAGGTTTTTTTGGCTGCTCAGGCCTCTTAGATGTAACATGCAGGTGCTGGCTGGCTGGATTTACAGGATGGACTTCTGGAATTTGTGTTTAGTCATCTTTGTAATGACAGCATGAGGTCCTATGAAAATGAGACTCATTCATCTCATTCAAATCCTGCTGTCTCACCTGTTTCTTTGAATTCAAGGAATGTGCCTCATAATTTCACATCTGTGTTTTTGTGTCTTTGTATTTCTGTGGTGTACAGGTTTTGAAGTTACCAGTTTTGTTATGTTGCAGAGATAATTGCATTAGGAGGATCAAGTGCATTGCCCAGGATGTTTAAAAAGGGAATAAAATTTTCCAGTAAAGTCCTCATATATAAGAGCCATCAAACACAATGCATTATGCTTCACACACTTGTGGACTTAAAGGATCCTATTTTCCACTTCATCTCTTGTTTCCCAACATATATATCCCTTAAATATAGTCTAAAATTCATAGTTAGGTAACAGTGTGTCAATCCAGCCACAAGAGAAAAAAAAACAGTAACAAAACAGCATTTTAACTTGCAGTTTATGAGTTCCCAGACAGAACACAACACGCAACAAAACTGCTTCATGGATCTTGGTTATCAGGAATAGATAACAGAGGGTTTGTGGCTCACCCAGACAGGGGTATAGGTTGTGAGATGGCAGAGCTGTGCATGGATGAGTGACCACAACACCAGGACCAGCCCAGAGCACACATTTATGTTCTAAACACCATTTTCCTGGTTTTGAAATGAACACTGGTACTGAAGCAGGCAATTCATTTGCAAATGTACTTCTTGTAACACATGAAAATTTGCAAAATGCAAATACCCTTTTTAGCCTCTTGAGCAGAGTGTTATTTGCATCATTTTATTCACAGTCTGCAAAACTACGAAAGATTTGGTTTTAAGGCTGATCTTCTGACACCAGTTGCGAAAGTTGGTAAAATTATGGGGTGTAAGATTCATGCATTAAGATGAATATAAATCAAATTTTTTATGTCTGTCTCCTTACATTCTTTGGGGTGAAACATGCCCAATTAAAAATATGTTATCTGACACAGGCAGTTCTTTCTAATTTGGGATGGCATAAACTGCACCTTGCACTTGCCACATTTGTCCACTGACCAGGGGAAGAATGTAAATGGCTCATTCAGTTGTAAAATCTATAATGGTCATGTTAATCTCATAGGTTTTTACAGAAGGTTAAGATAAATCCAAGAATATAGATCTCTGCACACTTCCTTAATTATTTTTTTTTTCCTAGCTTCATGAGTAGTATATTTAAAAATAAAGTATCTTACTTTAGACATTAAATTGGGAATGGTTATTTCCCACATTTTACCAGCTCAGATTGAGTCTTTTCAAGGCACGACCCATCTTAGTCTGCCCTTTCCCATTTATTAGTGCTATCTGAGAAGAGACATTTGGGGATTGAGGCGGGGATTGGTCTGTGAGTTCTGCTTTGTTCCTGCTTTGTTTCTTTACGACACCATTAGAAAGTTCCACATTGTAAAATCAAGCTGCTGAAGTCTGGGGGTTGATTGATGTCCTCCTTTTCCTGATAGTTTGTGGTGTATTTGAAGCAGTGTCCCTGTGCTGGATTCTTTCAGGATTGCATCAAAACACTGCTGCTTGCAGTGGGGAGGTAATTCCAACTTCACAAGGCAGTAGAGAGATGCCCAATATTTTACTATTCAGGAATTTGATGTGGATACACAGTTCTCTGTAGCACACTGGAGACAACCATTCCTTGCACATCGTTTGCTCAGACTCTTTATTCAGTTCTACACTTGGCCATAAATACCAAAGGCTAAAAAAAATCAAACTTCTAGTAAAAGGGAATCAACAAAGAGTCAAATCCTGTTGTCTTTGTCACCAAAAAACCAACATTTTCTACTGGTTTAGTGGTCCAGGTTGCATAAGCAGAAGTTGCACCTGCAGGAGTACAAAGTGGGTTGCAGAGTGCCCACATGCAAACAGAAACTTGTCTGTCAGGAAGAATACCAAGATTGGTACCCAAATGACCAATTTATCTTATGAATAAACAGCAAAAAATGAATATTTCACATTCACTGTTCTCAACCCTGATGTCTGTCTTTGTGTTTTTTTCCCCAGAGGAGCTATCTGTGGAAGAGACATTCTCCCAGCTTTGTATGGAGCTGCAGGTATTTCCTTCATCAGAACCTGCCAATAGGTTTTTCAAGTCTGTTTTTCAAGTGCACTGTGACAGCCCAGCAATACATTAGAGCACGAAAAAAGGGAATTTGGTGCCATCAGAAAGTTTGTTTACTGTTTCTCTTCCACCAACAATTTTGCATAACTTTGATTAGTTGCTTATAAGGTGTTCCTGCCACTTTTAACAAGCCACCAGCTGGATTATTCTAGCTTCCTTCATTGAGCCTACCCCAAGTATCAGGATGACAAAAAAAATTATTTGGGGTAGGTTTCAATTATAACTCTTCTGCTAACAGAAGAAAAGGTATTTTGGCAGGTTGTACAACCATATATTTTCAAATAAAAATACCTAAATGTGTTTGGAGGATCATGGGAGCAAAAAAGTGATTTTGGCACAGAATTACCAGAGAACAAACTACTCTCTTGAATTTGCTTCTGCCAAGTTTATTTCAAGTGAGACAAAGACAAGTCATCAAGAGTGCTAGGAAGAAATGCAAGTGCCAGCTGATCACTGAAAAATCGGAGATTTTACATGTTTTATTTATCATAGGATCATAGAATCATTAGGTTTGGAAAAGACTTCCAAGACCATCATGTCCATCCTTTGACCCAATAGCACCATCTCCAGTAAACCATATAAACAATGTGCCACATACTCATTTTTGAGCAATTCCAGGGTTGGTGATTCCACCACTTCCCTGAGGAAGTGAATCTGGTAACAATTAATGGAGGGAAGATGAGTCCAAACCAAATGAGAAGTCCATTTACATTCCTGCTACAAATTGTGAGCTAATGTTTGTCAGCCATGGTTTTAAAACTGTTTCAGATGACAAATTTATTAGTTTTAGGTCCTGACTTGGATACTTTGAAGGAAATCTGATTTCACATAAAATTGATTTAGAGAAGCATAACTTATTGGGCTCATCTCTACTAGATTTAGAAGTTTTAAGGATATAGGACAGACAATATAGTCTAGAGTCTTCTTTGGACTAATTTTCAGTGCAGTAAGACTCCCACAGTTAGAAATACTCCTTCCTCCCTTCCTCCCTCCCTCCCTGACAAACTCAAACATTTAATAACCAGTAAATTGGACAAATAGACATCACACACCTATTCCTAAAATGTCTTGCATTAATAATGCATCTTGCTTGACGACTGAGATTTCAGTTCATGATGTAAGAAACAGCTTACTGACTTAACAAATAAAAAATTAACACTGACATACAGCATATAAAATTGGATGCCATAAAGTAAATTGTGCCCTGACTCTGCAAAGATAAATTTTTGAGCAGGATCTTTTGTTTCCCAGTACCCCCCGGATTTTTCCCACACCAGAATGGGTGCTGGAGTTTGTGCCATTTCAGTTAAGTCATTAAAATGAAATAGCATCCAAGCAGTGTAAACTCAGTGACAATATCTGTTCTATCCACACACAAATTTTCTCTGCTTCTCTCACACACAGACAATTTGTTTTTAATCATGGCTTAGTGTCACCAAGCTGAAAACTACCTGCATAATAAAATGTGAAAAATAAGCAGGTTTTCAGCTACAGTGCAGCCCTAATCAAAAAGCAGACACAGTGACTAACATGGAGGTAAAATGCAATGTCTGTCTCTCATTAAAGAAATTAACAAGTTGTGAGGTGGGTTCGTTCAGCCTGGAGAAGACTCCAGGGAGAGCATTTAACACCTTCCAGTACCTAAAGAGTCTACAGGATAGCTGGAGAGGGATGTTTTACAATGGTACATAGTGCTAGGACAAGTGGGAATGGTGCTAAACTGACAGAGGGCAGGTCTAGAGTAGATATAAGGTAGAAATCCTTTATTGTGGGAGTGGTGAGACACAGGCACAGGTCACCCAGAGAAGCTGTGGATGCCCCATTCCTGGAAGTGTTTAAAGACAGGTTGGATGGGGCTCTGAGTAACCTGGGATAGTGGAAGGTGTCCCTGCCCGTGGCAGGGGAGTTGGAAGAAGATCTTTAGCCCAACCCATTCTATGATTCTATGATTCTATGAAATTGTGAAATGAGGACATTTCTTGTGCAGAGGCTTTGCTTTCTCACAGAGCTTTAGCACAGAGCTGGAGAGCACACCAAGACCCAGCATGTTCTAGTGTGGGACATGGGCAACAGCACACTCTGGGATGTCTGTTTTCATCATGTGTTGAGGACAAAATGTTTTGGTTTGAGGCTTCTTGTTCAGTTCCCCCTCAATCACCCCTTTGTATTCTAAAGTGACATGGATGAGAGGGTGCCTTTTGCTAAAAGTCTGGCCATGGTTTATTATTTCAGAGCATCCAGCACCATCTGGTGGATAATTTGGAGCCCACATGCTTTGATTTTTCCCCCCACCCAGTTACTACACCTGCAGTAAAGTGTCTGCAAAAAATTATTTGTTCCCGCTTCTTGCTCTCTAATTGTTTAGCTGAGACCATTTGAACTAAAATATGTGATTTCAAAGTGGGAAAAAAAAATCTCACCAACTTTATTTGGGGTAAAATAATTGAAAATGGCAGCTTTAGTAATAATATTTTTAAATCAAAATAATTTTTTCTTGGTGCTGTTGTTCCTAAAAGGACTTAATATGATGTATGAAGTTATTTTTTTTCATAACATTCTTGATGTCATAATTTCCTTTCTATCCTTCAGCTGATGAGCAATCCAGAGAAGATGGCAGAACAGATAAGCAAGGACCTCGCCTGGCTTTGCTCTCACCTCCTGGCCCTGTGGACCCAGTTCCTAGAGGTGGCAACGCTCCATCCAGAAGTCACAGCTTATCTGACTCAGGAACATCACATGCTAAGGGTAATCTTAAGAAGCTAAAAGGATGTTCAGTAATGGTTACCTCCTGATAAACATTAGAGATTTATTGGATGTATATTTCCAATCCAATTCCCCCTCTATGACTATTTATATGAAATGGGGTGAGCACAACAAGAGTTGAACAGGAGGGGGAGAAGAGGCGAAGCAGAGGATTTGAAATCACATATTCAAGTTTTTGGAATGAAGATGATTTAGTTTGTGTGATCCAGGATCTTACAGAAAATGAGTAACTTTGAACACCAGGATCAGACATAGAACGGGAGGTGGGTGGGCGGGGATTATATGTCACCTGTACTTGTCATAAACACTTGTTTTAAAAAACCCAAATATCACAGTGGCAAATAAAAAAAATTACAATTTTATCTCAACTGGTTTCACAAAACTACCATAAGGAATATGGATTTGTTTTCTTCACTGTCATATATATAGCTATTTGCCTTTCTCACAACGAAGTGCACACAACAAATTATTAATATTGTCGATGTTGAAATTGCTACTTGTACTTGGTAATAAAGAAGGCACAAAACCACTTGTCATTTGAGCGAATGTTGTCAGATCTGCTTATGTGATTAGTTCAGCAAGTGTTCTGTCTTTCATCAGGACGTTCTTGGTTATTGAGCAGACACCAGCACATCACCTGAGCTGAACTCAGTCTGATCTAATCATTAGAGCAGGGACAGTAGAGGAAAGGGCAGGATTCACTGTGCATGCATTAGGAGTGTGCAGTGTAGGTGTTGGCACCTCAGCTCATTTCTGCTCCTGTCAAAGTCAGTGGAGGTCACAGTGACCAGAACGAGTCTCCCCCAGAGTTTGCAAAAATGGAGCATAAAATTCAGGAAGAGGTGGCTGAGTGCCTGATGCTGAAACTCCCCTGTTTAGTCTGATGAGGTCTCCCTTGACTCTGAGGTGGCTTTCTCTGGTGGCTTTCAGTCAAAGAACCCAACTTTGTGTGCTCCCAGCTCCAGCAATCTCAGCCTCTGGTTTGTTCCATCCTTAATCGATGTCAACTGTCCTGACCTTTGTCAAATTACATAACTTTGTATGCTCCTGTTCCTCCCCATATAAACTGTGTGCAATTATACTTTTTCAGGGTTTCAGAGCCCTAAATGAGAAGTCCTACTGTTAAGAGACAGTCTTTTTGAAGGGATGCTCATCCTTTGTTCAGTAAGGCCATTTGCTAAAGCACAGCCAGGATTTAGGGAGATGCTGAGATGCTCTGACATATGCTTTTCTCTGCCATTTTCTGTCCCTGTAACAGAGGTCACTTTTACAATTATTATTAGGAATGTATGGGCTGCAGTTTAACAGCTCAGTACATTTGATTGCATATTATGCTTGATCCATTTAAACTAAAAGTTTATTACAGGGCAGATAACAGCACTGAATTTTTTATAGCTTATTTCACACTCTGTGCATTGCCAGCCACTTCATATCCATGGCTCTTTTGTAATTGATTATCCAACACTGAACAGATCTAATGTCCATGAAGGGATTTGAAGAGCTCTCAGTTTGTAAGTATCATGACATAGACAGGTGTTTTTCTACTGTGATAGGGCTCATTCTCCTCTGGACTGATATGTAAGACTTCCTTTGCTGTTGTGGTAGTTTGAGAGTCACTGTGGATATTCTCATAGACGAGATGATCAATTATGAATTGTTCTAATTTAGTAAGTCAGTCCACTACTTCTTTTGCACAGAGGGAAAGGAATAAATCTTTTCAACTTTAATAATACAGGGGGAAATGGTAAATTTGACAGCTTTTAGAAAGTATTCAGAAGATCCAGATAAGCAAACTTTGATTTATTGTCAAAGTCTTCTTACCTCACAGCAAAATATGCAACAACAAGAGCTACTTTGCGCAGGACTAGGAAAATGAAGCAGTATCGAACTCTTTTATAGTGTCAACACTAAGGAATCTCTTCCTGTCAATGCTGTGTTCTTAGATGGATGGCACGTGTCACCTTTCAGCAGATCTTAGGTTTAATTTGTGTGTGTCTCTCTCAGGTGAGAAGATTCTCAGAAGCCTTCTTCTACACTGAGCACCAGAAACCTGCTGTGCTCATGTTCCAGGAAGGCCTGTAAGTAACCCATTAATATTCCTCTGTCTCTGGAGTGACTGAAAATTTACTTTAAAATATTTTGCAGTCAAGAAGGAGATCTTTTTCTGCAAGGTATGAAGGAATTTGGTCTGAAAGAGGTCATTGGCTCTGTCTTAACTCCATATTGTAAACCATATTGTAAACCTATTGACATGAGTTTCAAAAGTAAGTGACTGATCAGGCAGACCCCAGAAATAATTCATTTCAAGATACACACACATATATATATACATATATATATTTACCATTCATCAATTAACTTCCTAAATGAAGTGCCCTAGATCTGGCATTGGTAATTTCAGTCAGAAATACCTGTTGAAAAGCAACAAATCTTAATATTTACAAATTTGGTTTTTACCATAGACTGTTCCAAAGTAAGTATTTCCTTCTGCTGGAAAATTCCTGCTTGTAACCAAACTGTGAAGTGTAAGGAGCCAGTCTTAAAGCTATGCCAGGGCAAATCCTGCCTTTGATTTTAGCCCATGAAGCCAAGTGGAGGATTTGGATGATACTCAGGACCTGACCCCTGAAGGCAGAATTCAAAGAAGGATGCTCAGATTTGAATTTCTGAGTAATCAAGGTTATCCAGACTATTTGTCACCATGGGCAGACCACAACATTACCAGTGTGAAACCCATCTTTCAGAAGGGGCTGAAAGGCCATGACATCAGGTCCTGTCACAATGATGATTTTTAAGTGAGACATTTGCTTCTGACCTAGTGCAGAGGACAAAATTGCTTTTCTCAGAGCTGTCATTGGGGACATTAAGGCTGATTCAGAGTTGATGGAAAGGGCCCTGACTTCATTAGTGGATGGGTTGTACAAGGGTGCCTTGTTCTGCCAAATTAGAGCAGCACCATAGCTGCAGGGTCCCAGCTGTGTTCATTTTGTTCTCCCATGTCAGGATTTTAGGGAGCTGTGTAGCTGTGTACAAGGAAAAGCCCATGTCAAGATCCTGGGGTGAGGATACACACACTTATGGCCCCATTCAAACAAACATAACCCCACACAGGGGAAAGCCTAATTGCATGAAGTGCTTCTATTTCTCCAGGCAGTCACAAAAGTAGCCCATTTCCTGCAGGTAAACATAATGTTTTTCTCAGTGGTTATCAAGAAGGGTAAATAAAAAAAAAACAAAACAAAAAAAACCAAAAAAAATTAAAAGATCAATTAATTGGTCTGTGTAAAAAATTTAGTCTATAGAGGCCATGTGGCAGAGTCAGGTTTTCTTCCTGTATTTCCTAGATGATGTAGTTGGTAAAACAGAGTCTTGGCTGTCAGAGTATTATTGATATTGTGAGTGGTAGTAGGGATTAATTGGGTTCACACTGTCAGCAGCTGAGATCAGTGCTCAGTGTGCCATGAGCTGTAAGATTTGTCCCCCGTTTTGTTTTTCCTTCCTACCAGACAGGAGCTGTTTTTGCCTCCCATGCTGTTGTGGGTGTGTGTGAAGCTGTGCACCAATGTACCTGACAGCATTTGACTGCTTAGGCAGAAGAGGACACACCATTCCCAGCAGGCTGGGTGTGGCACAGGGAGGAGGCCTCTAGGAGGTCACACACCCTCCTTAGATTTTACAGACAAAAATATTTCTCCCTGCTCACTTTAATATCTATTATTTATCTTTTTCACAAGGGTAGGTAGAAATCAGATAAGGGATAACAGCTTTAAAATGAAGAACAGATTTGCTTTCAGCTGACCATCGAAAATATTTTTGCCTTTCTCTCTGTATTTCATGTTTTTCCCATTTTTCAAGACAGATGCTTAAATAGAAAAGCTCATCAGAAGTAAAAATATATTGTATTTATTATAGCTGAACACATATTCATCTGCTGGTTTAATTTCACATTCACTGAGGAGAGCCAGGTAGCATTTTGAGTGGCCTAAATGATGGAGACAGATGGGGGCTACAAAAAAGCCAGAGAGGGACTATTTACAAGGACTTGTAGTGACAAGACAAGGGGGAATGGCTTCTAACTGAAATAAAGTAGGTTTATATTAGGTATTAGAAAGAAAATCTTTATTGTGAAGGTGGTGGGGCACTGGAATGGGTTGGTCAGAAACTTTGTGGCTGGTCCATCCCTGGAAGAGTTCAAGGCCAAGCTGGGCAACCTGGTCTGGTGGAAGGTGTCCCTACCCATGTCAAGGGGGAGAGAACTAAAAAACCTTGAAGGCTCTTTCAACCCAAACCATTCTATGATTCTGTGACTCCTTCAAGAGACAGTGGCTGAGTAATGTGCCTTAGCACTTCCAGATTCACACGTGTGTGATACTTCTCTGTGGGTGCTCTGAGGTCTGATACAAGTGAGACAGAGGACTTGCCATGCATCCCCCGTGGCTTTCTTCCTCCCTACACTGCTCTAAAAAAATTTTTTATTATTGTTTCCTGCATCTGGGTTTTGAAACCCTGACCACAGCCAGAGTGACAGGCCTCATTTCCTGACCAGAGACCAGCTGAGGGATCCAGTCCCAGCCAGCAGCCGAGACCCGTGGGAAGACAGCGATGGGTTACGGCAGATAACAGGAGCCTGTGGCAGTGGGATCTGGAATTATTTCAAAAACACTGAGATTTTTCAGGAAGGGATTGTTCAAGATGTAGATATCTCTAACTAAGAGATGGAAACCTTCTAAGAGTTCTGGGTACACCCCATCATGCAATACTGCTCCCCTTTAAACACATTGACTCCGTCCTCTGCCTGCATATCTGGGCTTGCAGGAGTAATGGAGAAGCAGCACAGTAGCTGCTCAAGTACTCAATTTGTTTTGTACTTTGCTGGCAGGATCCAGAGCCACGCACAGATTTCTACAGAAATTCGTAACTCGGATTATTTCACCAGCATGCCCCCGCTGCCAGCGGAATGCCTGGACATCGATGGGGACTGGAACACGCTCCCAGTTATCTTTGAGGATAGGTACACAGACATGCCTTGCAAAGGTGAGTGAAACACCACAGGGCACAGCTCCATGACACAGCTTGAGCTGAGGGAGGTACTTCCCCAGCTCAGGATAAGTGATCTCAAATCCCCTGGGCATATGAACTCGGAAAAGAGTGTGACTCCCTAAGTAATACAGCTGAATTTTTGTGTTTTCCCTAACAACAGAGTATTTCCTTCACATTTATCATCTTTAAATTAAGTTGTTGGTTTTTTTTAGAAAAAAAAAAATGAGATGGAGGAAAAATGTAGGAAGAAAATCAGATATTTTGTATTTTTACTGCAGTATTAGTTCAAAGAAAAAACACTAGACTGATATCCCTACTATGACATCTAGTGGTAAGAAATGTCAGAACAAAACCCCACAATTTCAGTGTAAATCCCCACACTCCCCTGAAAGGTAGCATTGCCTTCCAAAAAAATATTTTGCTCTTTGAGTGCCCAAATCAAATTTTTAATTAAGAAATTATTTAGTTCCAGAGTTATTTAGTACAACCTCATAGCCCTTATTACCGTTTTTCTTTTCACTCAACCTTTATTACCAAGGAAGCAATATGTGTTAATACTATAGGTGTCCATTGTCAAGTGAATATAGCCTGTGATACAAAATCTTCACTCTTCCACTGTTATTCTACTGCCTAAATTGCAGTAATTGTTATTCTAATGCCTAAATAATGCTCATTAAAGGTATTTAAATTATTAAACTGAGTATTAAACTGATTCAAAGTAAGACCTATACCATGAACAATGTTGAATGACACCAGGAATACAAAGAAGTATCAATTTTTTGTTTAGCTATGCTCTAAAAACTAGCAGCATAGGTACAGTTATACTGAGGAAAGTGTATTTTATTAATATTGTCCTCTTTGACCTAACTATAACTCTTCAGTGAGTGTAATTTTAGTTAAATGCACTCTGGCATGTGCATTTGTAATATGCCTTTAATCATGTATAATTTTTCTAATATAAAATTATACAATAATATTTTAGACTTTAAAATCCCTTTTCAAAGTCTTCCATTTATTTGAGATGGGTGATTTGTTGTGCTCTTCAAAGTAATACTACTATCTTTCTTTCTTTCTTTCTGTCTTTTTTTTTTTCTTTCTGTCTTCCTGTCTTTCTGTCTTTCTTTTTCTCTTTCTTTTTTCAGATCAGAATTTGGAAGTTTTCCCAGATTTTGAGGTTCCTGCAAATACTCAAACAGATGTAAAACTGGAAAATGAAGACTGTGCATCAGATGATGCCACTGCAGTAATGAAAGGAGATTTTGGGAAAGATACCCCACTAATACACACAGACAGGATAAACAGGAATCCCTCATGCCTACACAGCAGTACTGAAGCTGCTGCTAAGGGTTTAAACCAGCACTCCACATCTCAGGTATGTACAATAAACAAAGAAGGCCAAAGGAAACCTGAAAATATTTTTGTTTCAAGAGAGGAAACTATTTCTGACTCAGAGCCAGGCAATACAGAACACATGTCAGAAGACTTTAAAACATCCGAGGAAGTTTTATTAAAAGATAATAGACTTGGGGCGGATGTTATCTGTGGAGACATGGAACCCAGCAATAAGGACTCTCACAAAAGTGAGCCCATGCTAATTGTCAGTGCTCAGTACGAGTGTGGAGCATGTGGAACTGATGGCTTGGAAGACAGGACTGAAATGCACAATCTAGATGAATTTGGTCATCCTGAAACTAATGTCACTTCATCTGAGATTGCACTGAATGAATTGACCAGTCTTGGAAAACCAGAGGATGCAGATAACAAGGCTTATCTCCACGTTTTGAAAGTTTTGCCTTCACACAGCTGTGAGGTGAAATCAGTCACAAAGGATCAACGAATCGAGGAGAGTGAAGAATTTACCCTGATGTCAGGGGCCATAAAAAGATCTTCCTCTATAATATCTGATTCAGGCATTGAAAGTGAACCAAGCTCGGTGGCGTGGTCTGATGCTCGTAGCCGGGCCCTGGAGCTGCCCAGTGACCGGGAGATCCTGCACCACTTGGTCCGGAGGCACGCCATCCACCGAAACTCCCTGGAGGGTGGCCATACGGAAAGCAACACCAGCTTGCCCAGTGGTATCCAAGCATCGCTCACATCCATCAGCTCTTTGCCCTTTGAGGAAGAGGAGAGGGAAGTGGAGCTTACCAAACTGACAAAATCTGTCTCTGCTCCTCAGATCAGTAGCCCAGAAGAGCCCACGGAGGAGGTGGATATATCAAAACACGGTGAAGCCACTTCAGGAGATTCAGATCAAAACTTAAGAAGCTACATGGAGACAGAGGATAAAGATGGGAAAATAATCATAGACTTTTCTGAGTGTCAAATGACCACTGAAAGTGGACAAATACAACACAGAAGACATCCCAAGCCTCTCCTCAAACACAGTAGCAGTAACACTGAGTTACAAGGGGAGGAGGAGAAAGGTTTTCCAGAGACTTGCTGTACTTTGGAAAATACAAGACAACCCACTTGTCCGAAGCAGCTCCAAGATAATGTCTCTGAGTGCCTGTCACTGGAGAGCAATGGTGAGTGCAGCTTAAAAACACCAAGGGCTTGTAATTACTTGGACAAAAATATAGATAAGGTTGATACATGCATTGAGGATCCAAAGGATAAACTTAAGCTGGACAGTTTAAAAACACAACAGGGCTCTTCCAATAGTAGAATTTCAGGAGAGGAAAGTTTTTCACAAAGCATAAAGGTGGTACCAGATTTTTGCTACCCTCTTACAGCTCCTTCAGACACCTCCACTGAATTTGGCTCACTGCGAGGAGAATGTGGCAGCTCTCTTGCTGAGGAGAGCCCAGCAGTGAATGCAGAAATGCAGGGGCTGCAAGAAATTGAGCTCAATGACTGTCCTGCCTCAGCAGACCCTGCGGCAGGGTCCCACCAGGCTGAACGTCCTCAGGAGCCCTGCAGCCAAGAGAATAAACTTGTAGCGAACGGCACCGGGTTTCCTTTGGCCACGACAGAGGGAGTAGCCCTGGAAAGCAGAAAGGCTGCTGATGTGGTTAACCTGTCCATCTCTTGCACAGCCACCTGTCTTCCCTTTTCTTCCGTGCCCAAAGAGACCCCTGCCATGGCGGGCTCCTCGGCAAAGCAGGCTGCGTTCCCCATCACGCGCCAGCCGCTGGGCTCGTTTGGAGTTGTCTGTTCTAATTCAGATGAGATGGATGAAGAGACCAACGAAAGGATGCTGAAGTAAGGATGACTAATTACTTCATTAATGTAGCTGTAATGCCAAGAGACCCTGACACAGTTCAGGACCTTAATGTACTAGGCATACAGGAAGCTTGGATTTAAGACAGTTGCCTGAGGAATTCCAGTATAAACAATCCAAACAGATGAAGGGTTCATATAGAGTAAATAATCTGAATAGACAGGAAGGAAGAAAACATACAGAAACTAAGATTGCCAAAGACATTAGGTCCTTAATTCTCATGACAAGCAGTGGGATTTAGGAATCTAAATAATCATTGAGAGCTGACCCTCCTTCCTGAAATCAGGGTTACCCATACCAGAGTATTGATCCAAGATAGTTCACTGTGGCAGTGCCTCAGACTGTTTTACTCTTCTCCTTTATAATTGCACTCAGTAGCTAAGCTATGAAGTGAGGAATTCAGATTGGCTGATAGGTCTCAACTTCACCTTCTCAAACTGGAAAAATGGGAGAATTGAAACCATGGATAGATGGAGAAGAGGCATTATTTTTGTTTCTTGCTTCATTGCCCAATGTAAAAGTGTCACAGGGGCCCATTTCACAGATTGGCACAGTAGCACTTATATTTTTCCAATATAGTTTGATGCCTCCTCTGTGCTGATGAAAAACAATAGCACTGAAATTTCTCAACCCATTCAGCTGCCCAAAATGTTGGCTGTCTGCATGTACATTCATTTTCAACCCAACACTTCATTTTTATTCGTTTTAAAGTATCCTGGAGTTTTATACACCATGCTTAACTCCTGACAAATCTAAGCACAGAATTTTTTTTCTTTGTGAAACAGAACATTTGAGCATGCATTAATGCACATAAATCCAAGGCTTCCAAATTCATGGCCCAAAAGCTATTTTTTCATTATTGTGTCCCTTACAATTATTTGGGCTGATGTAATTGCTCACCATTGGACTTGAGTATCTTAGAAGTCTTCTAATCTTAATGATTCTATGATTATATCAAGTTGCCTTAAGAAATCCCCAAGCTTTAAATCTCCGAAGCTTGTCTGACCCAGTTTTCTGCTTAATTTTGCACTTACATTGTGATTATTAATTCCTAAACTATCTAGATACGTTTTATTGAGTCAAAAAGCCACTGAAGAATTTGGCATCTTCAGCCAGCAGAATGCTTCAGGGTGAATTTGAGTGTCAAATTTTAGAGCTTTAGTAGGAAAGGTGTTATGCTAATTCTGTCAGCTTTGAGATGTTCTTCTAAATGCTGCTAAATGTTTACAAAAGAATCCAAAATCAAATAAACCCCAAAGTATCTACCACATGAAGTGCATCCCTTAACTCTAGCTTGAGGAAGAGGGAGAACTATAAGTGCATCTGATGGTAGCAAAATTATATATTTTGCATTTCAGTACCTATAAAGCCATTGATATTGTTAAAAGATAAAAGTACTAATTCTGTACCTCAGTCACATTTTATGAGCTACCAGAAAATTATTTTTTGCTACTCTTTCATTCCTCTGGCATAAGTGAGTTGCTAATGCACTTTAGTTCTTCCCTGTATGGTGACAAATTACAGAGAAACAGAGTTTATTCCCTTCATTCTGACTTCTGTCAGTCCTAATAGATAAGGCAGTGCATACAGGTCTCTACTTGAAAGTTGAAAATATAATTTCTTGCAAAGACAAGCCTCCTCATTTCTAGTTTGAAGGTTTGTTCCTGACCACCCAGTTCTATTGTGATTAATTAATGTATTCTCCAGTTTTTATCAGGCCAAAGAAAAATTTAAAAAAGAAATGAAGATTGAAGGATTTCTGTACAGTGACTTATCTGTACTAGCTTCTGATATCCCATATTTTCCACCAGAGGAAGAGGAAGAAAATTTGGAAGATGGAATTCACCTGGTTGTCTGTGTCCATGGATTGGATGGTAAGGCCAGGAAGAATTGCTGTTTGTAAGTCATTTTAGTGTAAATTACAAAAAAAGGACAGATGTTCAGCAAGTATAATAGAATGGTCTAAGTATTTGTTTTAGATAAGTATTTATTCTTTATTATGCTATCCAGTCCATTGTAATAAAGAATCTACAGGAATATTAAGTATGGTTGCTAATATATGGAGTCCTGCTATCTGTTTTTGGTTTTTGGTTTTTTGGTTTTGTTTTTTGTTTTTAAACAGCAATCTACACCAAAGCACATCAGTCCTCCCATGTACAGGAAGAGTGCACTGCAGTAACTCCTTGTCTTTCCACAGATGCTTGGTTGTTTTGCAATATGTCCTCAGGAGGGAAATGTTGTGTAAACCCCCAAAACACTGTTATAGATTAGATATGGCTGACTTTATCAAGTGAGAGAATAAAAATCATTCTTCACTGCAGAGGAAGCAGGTCTTGGGATTTTTTAAGTATATGCTTTCTAGGCAGGAAACAGTTATGTTGAATGTGAACTTTCTCTTGAAAAATTACTGATATCAATAAGAAAGGTGAGATGTTAACACTGAAACTACAGAGAAGAAGTGGTAGAGGCTCTGGAATCTCAAAAAAACCAAACCAAAAAAAAACCAGACACTTGTTTGAGCCAGGACTGTTTGCTGTTGAATATCTCAGTATCAGGAATGCCTTTCTCCTGAGGTAGTGGTACCTTCTTCACCAACAAAATATTTCAGAAAGCTTTGGAATTTCCTAGTACAGAATGAAGTATCTCTCAAAATATTAGGAGTATTTCATTGATAGTATTTCAGCACCACCTCTAATTGTGAATACATGAGATGGGCCACTCTGCATCTGAAGGTACAGCCCTAGAGCCCAGCACAGGTATCGAGGTGTCCCAGGGGTCTCACCTTAGCTTTTTATCTTTTTGTCTTACCTCTGCTGTTCAGCAAAGAGAGGACAGATTTATTCTGGACCAGATCTTTGCCCTTCCTTACCCATCATTTATACAGTCTCCCAGAGCAGCAGGTCCCAGCCCAGCTGGGGCAGGCTGTGGGAATTCCTGTTCTCTCACTGTTTCAATGCCTGATCCTGAGGTGTGATAATGTTCTTAGCAGCATTTTGCAAGAGCTCCGTGGTATCAAGGTTGTTGTGTTGAATTGACTCTCTATTGGTTATTTTTCTGTTGCATTGCATCTTATGAAGTACCATTTTTTCCTAGGTAACAGTGCAGATCTGCGGCTGGTAAAGACTTTTATAGAACTGGGACTTCCTGGTGGAAAACTGGACTTCCTAATGTCTGAAAGAAATCAGGTAGTACAGAGCTAATTTCCATCTTCCTTTCAATTGCTGAAATAGTGCCTTCAGCAAAAGCCTTTTCACCAGCTGAGTGAAACAAAAGCACTGGGGAATTCAGGGAGTTGTATATATTATTTAGTACAAAGCCTGCTTCTATTCCTGTCTATTTTGATAGGGCGTTCAAACCTATTGGAAAATATTCCTGGCATTAAAGTCAAAGGCAATGACGTTAGCAGTAATAGGACTAGACCTTAGAGAAAGAAAATGGATTTATCCTGCCAGTTTGCAAACTTGGCAGCCTGTTGCCTCTGCAAAACAGCACCAACAGAACACAGCAAGTTTAGTGATGCTAAATTCTCTGGAGGATGTGGAATATCCAGCAGGTGTTGTCAGGTCCCTTTGCTGCATCAGCCATTGTTTCTCCTGTTGCAGTGTTTGTGGGATTTATTTCCTTGAATGATAAAGAAATGTCTTCCAGAAAAAATTGATTGCTGGTCTAGGCAGAGAAACAGAAATTAATCCTGTGCTCCTCTTGGCAGTGGAGCCATGTTTATGACCAGAGGCCTAACTTTATGCACAAGATAAGGATTTCCATTGTGCAGTCAGAAACATTATTCTGATTTATGACTACATGAGAAACCTGAGTTAAAACTTTCTAACCTTCTTTGTTCAAAAGCTCTGTCAGCAGCAGATCTGGACAGTGAATGTAAGCAAGGTGAAAATAGTCAGGAGACCACTTCATACTTCTATCAAGGCCTCTTCCAAGAGAAGAGAATATTTTCAGAGAATGAAACATCTTACACCATCTGTATTTAACATTATCCAGAGTCGATAATGGAAGCTATTTAGAGATATTATTGTCTGGAAAGGTGGGGAAGTTCTCACAGCACTGGAAGTGGAAACTGGGTGGCTTGATGGCTGTTTTATTGTTGTAAAGCATCTCATCGCTACTTTTCCTTTCTCTGAGAACCACACTGAAAATGACCCAAGAAATCAGTCATTTATCTGGTTTGCCTTATAGAGGAAAATTCAAATCACTTTTTTAGGCATTCATTTGTGATGCATTTGACAAGCTCAATCAGGCTGAAATGATAGTAAAGGATGGAGATATAATCAGGTGAAATATGACGCTTGACATGTTTTGTTTATGATTAACATTCAGGCTGATATTCTTGCACTTTTAAACAACCTGAAAGGTTTGGGATAACGAGCCAAGGAGGAAATCACTAATTATCAATGCAGACAAAACAAAAAGGCAGAAGGTTACTGGACGTTTTTAGTTTATGAGAACATTTATTTTAAGTCTGTGTTGCAAAGTGAATATCGTCATGTTTTCCTGTGCAAGAGCTGCAATTAGCAAGATGAGTTGTGTCACAAAAGCATTAATTACTGATATGTTTCAAAAGCATTAATTACTCATATCTTTGCTCTGAATAGCTGTTCCAACATTTGATGATTGTTTTGTGGCATCTCATTAGTTACGAGTTTGATTTAGATTCCTGCTGGATTGCCAAATTACAAAGTTCTGAATAAGATCTGCCTGTAATTGTATAGACTGGTAATATATTGCTTGTTTTATTGTCTCACAACTGGCAGTACTGTTGCAAACAACAAATTATTCGTCTGTCTCAAGCACTCATTCTCTTACTGATGACTGTTGAATAACAAACACACAGAGTTTGATTAAGATGGCCAAATAATTTTGTGATGACATCCTTAGCATCAGCATAACCCTCATGTCAATGTATAATCCTGTAAAGTACTTTATTGCAGTAATCTGTTGAATCCTAAATGGCAAAAGCTTTTCTTCCATGTGCAGAGCCTGGTATCTAGAGCAGCTGAGCATTAGCAGTTCTCACCAGTGTCAAGTCAGGCTGCTTTAGCATCATGCTTATGATTCTGGAATCACTCAGCAACTTCTCTCAAAGGAGAACTTCAATTTAAAAGAGGACCTGGGGATTGAGAAAAATCTCCCTTCTTCCCCCTTGAGCATCTATAAAGAAAATTTACACTGGTTGTTACATTTCTGCATGCATTTGACCTTGAGAAGAATATCAGTCTGCAATAAGTGTAATATATTTTAATTCATGAATAATGTAATTTTTCAACAGACTGATACTTTTGCTGATTTTGATACAATGACAGACCGATTACTGGATGAAATTATTCAGCATATCCAGTTGTACAACCTCTCCATATCCCGAATAAGGTAAGCTTTAAGATAGCAAATAGTGTGTAACTGTTTGAGTTACATGAGCAACATCCAGTGAAATCCTAAAGTGCTTTGTGTCAAAAGCCATTGAATCAGTGAGATTAATTTTTACATTCTTATAAATGAGAATGAAAGAGAAAGATTCTTATGGAAGAGAATCTTGTCAGCTGAAAAAACATTAAATGATAACTAAAGGATCTTACTGAAAGTCCTGACGGAGTCCTCCCTCCAGATCCATTTGTGCCATCCTTACATTTATTTAAAAAAACACAGGTGGGTTTTGTATTAATGTAATTTTTTCTTTCCCAACAGTTTTATTGGACATTCCCTTGGTAATGTCATCATTCGATCTGTACTAACTCGGCCCAGGTTTCGCTATTACCTCAACAAGTTACACACCTTCCTGTCCCTCTCTGGGCCTCACCTGGGAACCCTCTACAACAACAGCACTTTGGTTAGCACAGGTAAGAGTTGATGGGAAAGCTTTGACTGGTCCGTGGCAGAGTGCATGAGAGGGCAACAAGTGGAGGTAGGAATTTATTGTGGCATCACTTGTACCTTGAAGTTCTGGGAAATATTTGCTAAAGACTTTGAACCCAAACAGAAAAAATTACAATTTCAGTATCTACAAGGCCCATCATATTGTTCCCTGGAAAGTTCAGGGCTGTGCAGCAGTGGGAGATGAATTTGTTTCCACTTAGTCTCCCACTTCTTCTCTTCTGCAAATAAAGAGAGGCATCTTCACAGCTGAAAAAGAGACATTATTATGGAAATGGAATGTCCCACATTTCAGTCTTCCTGACTGTTTTCCTATTACCGTGAGACAACCACAGAATCATAGAATAGTTTGGATTGGAAGGGACATTAAAAATCACTTAGTTCCACCCCTGCCATGAACAGAGAACTTTTTAATCAAATCAGTTTGCTCCAAGCCTTTTCCCACCTGACTTGGATTATTTCCAGGGATGAGACATCTATCACCTCTCTGGGAAACTTCTTCCAGTGTCTCACCACTCTCATTGTAAAGAATTCCTTCTTTATGTGTAGTCTAAATGTATCCTCTTTTAGTTTATAACTGTTGCCTCAATCCCATGAGACCCTTATACTTTTCTCCCTGTTGATTAGGCACAAAAGAACAAACTAGGCTTCTACTAAATTACAGTGCTATCCTTACTGTAGGCACACGTCTTTAATTCTCCTGCTTCACAATTTACAAAGGGTAAAAATATGCACCAACTTTCACTCCAGGTCTGTGGCTAATGCAGAAGTTGAAAAAGTCAGGGTCACTTTTGCAACTGACCTTCAGGGACAACGCGGACCTGCGCAAGTGTTTCCTCTATCAGCTCAGCCAAAAAACGGGTGAGTAGGGCTTCATGTCCTTTGTAAATACCAAGGGCTATTCCTCTGGCTTGTGCTGGTTTGGGCTATTCTCCAGGGAGTAAATGAAATCTGCATTTTGTCAATGAACTTTCTATGCTTTTTAGAAGGGCTGCCCTGCCTAAAAACTAATATCAATTTAATATGTGCATTTTTCCTGTGAAAGTTATCAGATAATGTCTTTGCCAAAGTGTTAGCATTAAATAAGACCTTTGTGATGCAGTAAACATGCACCTAAGTTTATATTCTGCAGGCAAGAAACATCATTCTTGACAGGCCATCATTGCTTAATTTATGCTATGAGGAGAAAACCATTTTTCCTTTTTTATTATTTTTTTGTAAGTTTAACATCTCTTGTCTATAGGAAATATGACTCTGTGTGATGAAGAGCAAATTTTATTCATGTCTGTTCTGACAATTCTGTACTACAGAGAGAGATGTATGGCCTCACACTAGAAAAATTATGTCTGAATAGAGAATCGCTTTTCCTGTTCTTTAGTCTGTCATGAATAAATTAAATAAATCAGGCTTTTCTTAAGAAAAGTAAGCAAGCATGATCCTTCTGTTGAAGTACTTGTTTTATTTTAAGAGTTACTTTTAATATTGTGTGTGAGCAAACTGGTGCTGGTATGTAGTGACAAGGTCACTACTTGATATTTAATTCTTCTCATACTTTTGTATGCTGCTAATAGGAAACAAAGACTATGTTAATATGAATAGAACATCTAAATCTTACAGATAAGACTACATAACTCAATCAATGAAAGGAAGTTGACGTAAATTGGTGTTATTGGAATTTTCCCTTTGATTCCCTAGTTCTTATTTCCACAGAATACAGTTGATGACTACTTTACTACCGTCGAGTTAAAATGAAATTGGGTCTACACAAAAATCTCATATTTTAACTTCCCAAGCAGTGAATTCTCAAGCATGTGTAGTGAGTCAAAGTGATTTGCTTCTTGTTAGCTTGGTAGACTGGAGATATAAGAAGCTATACATACAGGTGTTGTCCCTGAAAATGGAGAAAGTAGAAATTTAAATGTGGAGAGAGTTGTCTGTAAAGTCAGAATCATCTGGGTAGATGCTTAGGCAAAATATCCAAAGATGGAGATATGTCCATATGTGAAGGTATGAGCTGGCACACTGATTCAATACAGAGATGTCCCTACTCTGGCACCCTTCTCCCAAAAGAGGTGGGGAGAACCTACAGAAGGAGAAATGCCAAAAGCAGTGTGGTGCCTAACACCCACTGGGGCTACTCCTACCTTTGACTTCAGATCAAAGTTGCAAACTCAGTTGGTTTGACTGCAAAAGAGGAAATGAATAACACCTTGAGTCAGGTTTTGGAAAGGCAGCCAGCAGGACTTTTCACTGTGGTGCTGATGGTCAGATTTTCCATGAAAGTCTAGAAATCATAGTTGTGGAATCATAGAGGCATGGATGTTCCTTCAAGTTCATCTGGTTCTGATCCCCCTGCAACAGGCAGGGACCTTCCACTAGACCAGGTAGCTAAAACCCCATCCAGCCTGGCTCTGGTTCTGGACCACTTTCCCATAAGAGGGAGGGAAAGATGAAGGATGAACTTACAGCTCTTCTGTGTTCAGGATATTCTCTGCACATGTAGGTTACAGCATCAGTGTCCATTTTATCACTTTTCTGTTAAATATGGGTAAAAGGGCACTCAAGAGAACACAGACAGGTCAAACAGCAGGAGCTCATCAGTGGCCCCATTAACTCCAAGGAAGAGGGAGGATTTGGGTTTTTAGCTGATATACCAGAAGTGTGGATTTGTCAAATGACTGCTCCATGCAGGAACTGGATGGACCTTAACACTGACTCTACACCAGTGTAACAGTATTATATTATAGCAATTCCTTCTCCTTATCTCTACTTCATTTTTAATAATTTTTTGTGTTATTTTTGAACTTGATCCTGTTAAAAGGTATAAATATTTGCAACAATAAGGTTGTAATAAAAGTTTTGTTTTTATTTTCAAGAATAAGGTTTTAATAAAAGTATTTTTTTTTTACAGACAGTTCTTACTTTTCCCTGTTGACATAAAATTAACCTGTGTGAGTGTTAATAAGTTCACAGAAGCAACAGAAATGTGTTTAAGCTGTTATGAGTCTTTCTATGATTGTGTTGCATATTTTAATAATTATCATCTATTTTGCACTGTAGATTTTCAAAAGCCTTTGAAAATGAAATAGTCATGCTGACACTGTATTAATTTTTGTCATTGTGCTTAATTCTGATTATTATACTTCATATGTTTGCCACAGGTCTTCAGTATTTTAAAAACGTTGTGTTAGTGGCCTCACCCCAAGACAGATACGTACCTTTTCATTCAGCAAGAATAGAAATGTGCAAAAATGCACTTAAGGACAGACACACAGGTATGTTTAAGATCTTTTATATATTCCCAAGGCTGTGGAAGAATTGCATTTCTGTGCAACTGAGGTCATTACATTAGAAGGGTTTTTCATCAACATGATGAAAACTCAAATGTTTATTTGATAAG
Organism: Poecile atricapillus; assembly: GCF_030490865.1. Classification (NCBI taxonomy): domain Eukaryota; kingdom Metazoa; phylum Chordata; class Aves; order Passeriformes; family Paridae; genus Poecile; species Poecile atricapillus. The sequence goes on along the minus strand of NC_081250.1, from coordinate 148,247,175 downwards.
GAAGAAAGTGTTTGCTTCCCACAGGAAATTACTGAAATCAATAAAAGAAGCTTTTTGAGAAGCTCTTTGCCTGATGAAAACAAATTTCAATCAGGTCATAATCAAAGCTTTTTTACTGCTTCCTCCCCTTCCCTCTAATTTTATTTTTTTTTAAGTGATAATAGAACTAGCTCTTGACAATGTTTTTCTGTAGTCTAATGATTTACTTGTATTGTCTCTCCTTTTTTACACATAATGGAATCTTTCTCAACACATCCAAAGTAAGGGGGTTTTCCCTTTGTTTCCAATAGTGTTTGAATGATTGTAGTATAATTTAATGGACAGATCTAAAATCATTTTGTCTTGTAATAAAAATTTGTAAAACACATCAGGGCTCACATCACCAGAGGCCCTCCTATGAGCTCAGGCTGTGTGTATTTCTTTTGTTATTAGCAGTTTTCTTCATTTATAACATTTTTTTATGGCTTCAGTTTGATACCACATCCAGGAATAATGTTCAGTGCAATTTCATCCCCATTTCACACATGTGATTACCTAGAAATGGAGATAATTTGGAAGCAGAAAGAGTCACACAGACCCAATAATCAGCATGGTTCCCTTCACACCTCTTCCTTAAATAACATCTCTTTCTATCCCACTCAGACATGAATTAAAAGGAAATTCTTCAATTCACCTACAGTCATTGTTCCTCAGGGACATGTTTGACCTAGCAGGAGCCAGATCAGTACATTTATCAATACATCAGATAATTTATCTGTAAATATTTCCTGAGCCATTGTTTCTGCCCCTATAAACACCTCAACAATCTCTACATGATGCCTTTCCTGCATTAGAATCCTCAGAGAAGCACAAATGGACTTGTGTCCTGCCAGGTCCTCTCACATTTGAATTCATAGGCAGTGTGAGTCCAACCCCACTCCCCAAAAAGAAAAACTAGCATTTTCTTCACTGACAGAGGAAGGGCTGAGGATGTCTCAGGCCTCATGCTAAGCAGCTTCAGCAGATCCCTCCTTGTGCCCAGTGCCTCTATTAGATGAACATCACTCTGGCACCAGGCAAATCTTTGAACTGGACTGCTGTCTCTTACATTTATTTTGGCCTTGCTTCCATTTTCCCTCTCACCATGACTGTAATTCATTTATACTGGAAGAAAAGAGAGGATCTGGGAGCTTTGGTGTGTAGGTGTGTTATCTCAACTCTTTTTCAGGTCCTGTTTACGCAGAAATGATCAACAACCTGCTCCAGCCTTTGATTGGGGCCAAGGACTGCACTTTGATCAGACACAACGTGTTCCATTCTCTGCCTAACACCGCCAACACGTTGATAGGCCGGGCTGCCCACATTGCCGTGCTGGACTCTGAACTTTTCCTGGAGAAGTTTTTCCTCGTGGCAGGACTCAACTACTTCAAATAGTGCCTGAAGTGTGGGGTAACAGAGGCCAACCTTTCCATTGAGTGGAGGAGACTCCCTTAGCCAAAGGAGTGCAGTGTTAGAAATGAGATCAGGTGGGACTTTCAAACTTTCCATTTCCATTTCTCTTTCAGAGAACAAAGTGCTATGGCTTTAAGGCATTCAAGCTTCCAAGTATTGGTGCTTTTGGAAGAAATAAATATTCCTCTTCAGTTTCTATGTTTATTGTCCACGTAAAGACATGAGCCACTTGTGAAGTACAGAATCAGAATAAGGAGGTTAATTCTCTAAATGTGATTGGACCAATATAATTCCCATTTCTCCTGAATATTAAACCAGGAACTTGTCTGTCTTTGATTTACTGCTTATTTATGTATTAATGAACCTCTACATTTGTAGCTCTTCTGGGGTAGTTAACACACAAGGAAACAAGTGTATGTGAACTCAGGTTAAAACCTTCTTTGTGATGAACTGAGAAGTCTGAAAACCATATGTGAAAGATTCAGTATTTCTGTTTATTGGAAGAAAATATTTGGATGGTTCCATACTGGTAATAATTTGTAACATACAAATTGTACATTCAAATAATGGAAAGGAGTAAAATATTTTACACAGAATGAACAAATATTGATATTTGTCTTTAAAAAGAAACCCCAGCTTTAGTTTGGGAAGAATTTCATTCAAGTTAGAAGCTGCCAAACAAAGAGGACTACATTGGATTACTTGTAAAATATCAGTGGCATCTGTTAATATTTCTTCTGTTTACATTTATAGAGGATCATAACTGACTGTCTTTGTTATAACCTTAAAGGAACAATTTTTACGTTTACATTTGTATCTAAGTCCATTTGTCCCAATTTTTTTTTTTTTTTAATTATTACACTGATACAGAATTCAAAATCTAGCCAGTTATACCCTTGAAAACCCCAGACATTTGATAAAAAACCAAAAAAAACAGGATGGAGATATAGAATGGTAAGGATTGTGGAAAGTTTAAAAAAATATAAAGATGTCTTAAGATCCTCTGCAATACTCTCTAAATGCTAAATGTCTGAAGTGACAAATTTCAATAACTTTATGCACATTTTCGTAACATTTTGAAAACTTTTCAATGTCACAGGAGTTTTTTTAAAAAAAGTGAATAATTCTTCACAATTATTTTTGTTTGGAAGTCAGGCAATTTTTAATGCTAATACAATTTGTTTAAAAATACAAATGAAAAGTCTCTATATCTTCTAGCAGTGACTGTAAAAAAATCACAAAGTTGGGTTTAGGTGTAAAGACTCCTACCAGTAAAATAAGATCAAGATGTTGCAGATTTGTGAAATAGAATACAAAATTAAAACAAAAAAAAAAAACCATCACAGCCAAAGGGAAATATTTGTACTTGCAAAAAGTAAAACTAATTTTTTCTCAAAAGAAAAAAAAGTGAAAAACTTATACAAAATGAGTTCAAGAAAAGAGATTTTGCAGACTGGCAAATGCTGGTAAAGGAAAAAGGCTGGCTTGATAACTAATGCATGTTTTCAAAATAGGAAAGGGAAAGAAGGTATATACCGAAGGGTGAGATTAAACCACCTGAAAAGGAGTATTACACATAAAAATCTTGTGCCATCATAGAGGCAGAAATCATATGGGAACAATTCCATGGTGTGATTCGATGTTGACAATTTTCTTAAACAATACCTCAGTACTTGAATTAAATAGGTAGATACTATTGTGTTTCTCTCTCTCTTTTTTTCTTCTTTCCTTACAGATTAACTGTTAAATGTTAACAGTCAGTTTTACCCAGTTAACAAATGAATTCTATCAAAAAACCTATGGTTTCCACCTCTGGCTTGTGAATTCTTTCTCACTTTTTGGCCTCAGCAGTCTAGTTCCACCTGCACTGACATATCCCAACTTACTCCTTCCTCAATAAATTGTTTAGAGAATTTTAAATAAAATGGGACATGGAGGTCCCAGGACTAGAACTTCTACAAGGAAAACCAGGAAAGAAATCAATCTCTAACTATAAACAACAACAAAAGTGTGCTATATGAGGGTCTGGTCCACTTGTAGAAAATGCTCAGTAATCTGCAAACTGAAATTCTGAAAACCATTTAGAAAGAAGTGACTTCACACCTATGTACATGCCTGCTCTGTGTGTGTACAAAGAAGTTTGCTCCTTTCCAGGTTTCACACACCAACTTTCAGAGTCCTGAGTCTGACAACAAACCAGTGTAGCTGTTCTTACACTCAGATGGGAGGTCCTTGCCTTGCCTTGTGCATTGGACAGCATTCCCAGCCCTCTGTTTGCATGACCCCGAGAGAATGGACATAGGAAAATGTCTCTGCATTGCTGCAGGAGCTGTGTGCTTTTCCATGTGTTCATTTTGATATTCTGTACTCCTACCAGTGCTCTGACTGATGGGTTAATATACCTAAAGGTGTCAGTGTTCCTATCCATATAGAATTCTTTGATGGCTCAGTCTGATTTCACACTTGGAGTTGGATTGTTTATAGACTTGGATCAGGTCCACCTAACTTACATCTTGTGGGGAATGGAAGAAAGCTCCTGTGGAACCTCAGAAAAATCTGGGAAGCTTCATTCCTGTTAAATGCTAAGACAGATTTTATCTTCCTTTTGCTGGCAGAACATTGTGGGATATATTGGCAGTAGTGTTCTAGTTGAGCTTCCATTTTAAGTTTCTCAGAATAGCCTCCCTCACTTCTTCTTTTATTCTTTTTAATGGGATGTTGCCCCTCAATACTAAAAATGTACTCAATTGTGTAGATTATACTGCAAAGAAATCTACATTTTCATTATAATAAAAATAATATCTAAGTTTTTTGACTTCCTCAAAGAATAGTAATCAGCATGGACTTATTTTCAGATTTGTATTTACATGGAAAGAAATATACAGCAAGAATTATCTTCATAAAAGTTAGCAAAGTCAGTGCACAGTTAGCATCTTTGTTTCTGTCACAACCTTTGGAATTTCAATATATTGTCTTTTCACATTAATCTTTTTAAAATTCATTGAAGTACATTTGCAGTATTTCTGCAAGGATTTTCCCTGCAATCTGCACACCTCACCTTTGGCTTCCTCTTTCTGTAGGGGCAGGGCTTAAACTCTTCAGTGAAGCTCTCACATTCATAGAGGATAAAAGAGTTTTTCAAGACTTTGTACAGAGGAGGGAAAAACCTGGGGTTTTTTTTGTAGCTTGTCAATATTAGTATCAGCTGTATGTGAAGTGAAGCTCCCTTCAGTTCTGAGGGATTCTGTAGTTAAGTAAAAAACAGAGCCAGCATTCCAACTTTGTTTTTTAGCATCTGAAAAGCTTAGAACTAACAAGGAGGATCCCCACCAGGCAAAGTGCAATTGGCTGTTGAGGTTTTCCAGTGTCAGAGGTGAAGTTCTTGCCCAAATGAGCAAGTTCTCTGGAAGGAAAGGCGATGGCCCATGTGCAGAAAAAGAGGAGCAGAGCCAGATCTCAAGGCTTTGAAAGACAGAGAGATGGAAGAAAGACAAGAAGTTCCTGAAGCAAACTTCTAACATTTAAGAGGGCTGACATTAACTGTTTTTAAAGATTTGAAGAACTTGAAAACAGTGCAGTTATAACAATTCAGTGGATATCTATAATTCTATTATCATGTCTTTATTAATAGCTGGATTTATTTTTCTCCAATATTCTGGGTGTTCTAGAGCCCATTGCTCCACACTTTAAAAAGAATTTAGTATCTTCTGAAATTGATTTTTTATTTTTAAAGTATAGATGGAGTAAAATTACAATATTGACCAAGTGTGTGTAGATGAGGGACAGAAGAATGAGTTCTTCATGCATCTGGGCTGAGGATTTTCAAGGAGCTGGTTATAAATCTCCTAGAAAATGAGAATCTAGTCTCCTGGATCCTCTGGAATTTTTTTCTTCTTGGAGAATTCTACAATTTGTCCTATTTAATTTCATCACCTGATTTGTACTTAAATATTTGTTGCAAAATGAATTTGTTCTACTAAAATAAAATCTTAATTTCTGTCTGTAATCAGTGAAGAGAGATAGGTACTACTGAGAGTGATCCTGTTTCCTGCTTCGGTGACATTCAGGGTTATTTACCTCTGTTCCTTGTCCAGGGAACTTATTATAAGACTCACTTTCTGAGTGTCTAAGACATAGACAGAAACTGGGGGCTTGGAATTTGTGAACTGAATGACATCTTCAATTTTTCATACTTGGGTGCAGGTTTAGACTGCACACCTTGACCAAAAACAAACATTGAACACATGAATAAGGCTCCTTTAAAATCTGGCAGAAATGGGTCTTTTTCCAGCCTCCAATGAATGTTCATTTTCTCTTCAATGAAACTCAAAATTTGTTTTCAAAATCACTGACAATAAAGGAAACTGAATTTTTTTAGCTGTAAAGGATAATTTTCTAAAGACTTGAAACCTTAGCACAGAGCTTTGGAATTACCTACACAAATTCTGAGCACTCTTTTACTTCAAAGCATTTCGGAAATATCCTCTGACCAATCCTCTTCACTGTTCCCTTGCTAGCAAAGAGCCACATTTGAGAGAGAAAGCTATCACATGAAAACTGGGAATTCAAGCAAGTTTTCATTAGAATTTTTAGCTTTCTTTGGTGCTTTTGCATGTTAAAAATCAGAGAAAAGTTCTCTTGCTTTCTACCTCTGCACTGAAAACAGCTGAGTGGTGATGAAGGAGATAGATGAGAACTTCTAATAACAGGGTTAGACTCTTGTGAAGGCTTATGCAAATATCCCATGAAATTTAATGTGTAATGAATAGTCATGGAGGATTTCTGAGGCAGTCTCAGCATGCCAATATGTGTCAGCCTATCTGAATGATTATTTTCTTTGTGGACTTAAATTTCCATTTATAAATTATCAACAGAGCAGCCTAATATATTTCACTCCAGCTGGTTATTTAGATGCTAAAGGTCATGTCCATAGAGAACTCTTAAGGAGTGTTGTTTTTTTTTTAATACATATGCTCAGCAATTTTGATAGTTAATGTTATCTAATTGAAAGATTCTAGCTAAATTTACCCCCTCCACCAAATTTTCAATGTTTATTTAATCATTGAATTGTTTTCAATTTATAAACCAATATAAATACAGGTCTCTTGGATTTAGTGTTCATCTTCTTTAATGCAGTTGTTTTATGGCTGTAGTACCACAGTCTCAGGACAAATAATCACTGAATTAAAAATTAGACCATTAATGTTTGGAGCGATGAAATTCATAGTGGGGAGCTTGTTTAGCTGCAGTTCACTCTCCTCTGGTTTTGTTTTGCCTTTTGGGTCAAACATAACCACAGCAATATTGTGCCCCTGGCTGTGTTCATGGTTCCCTTAATTTGCTGCTCCTTTTAGATGCCTAAATTGCCCTAAACTACTGTTCTGCTTTGTCCAGACATTCCCATATTTGCTTGGTCACCTTTCCATGACCTGACTGCATCTCCTCCATACACTGTGAAGTCAGTGCAGACAGGGATTCACAAATGTATCCAGCACTGCCATCCCATTTATCCAGGAGAGGGACATCGTGCTCACACATTCATTCCAGTCAATTTTCTCAGCCCTTTATGAAGGCTGCTGTGCACCTATCCAGACATGTTACAGACAACAGAATATTTTGTTTCAGAGGGAAGAGCTGTAAGTATCCCTGTATAATTCCTGTTCAAAGCAGGATTATCATGAGCCTCCTGGTAAGGTCAGATATATATTTGTCTTGCTGGATATTGAAAACATCTGGTGATGGATATACTAGAGCTACTCTGGAATACCTTCTCAGCTGCTCTATATCACTCCCAGGGAAAACAACCAAGCAAATAACAACAACAAAAAAATTTTTAAAAATCCAATTTAAACTTTCTGAGCTGCAGCTTCTTTCTGTTACACTTTTTTTATCCCACCTTTTATTCCATGGGGTTGATCTTGCTTTTGGTACAGTTGCAACTTTCTTTTCCATGCTTTCAGACAGCTCTTTGTCACTTGGTGTCTTTTGTGCCGGGCTAGACAAGTTTAACTCAGTCTGCCCTCAGAAGATGTGTGCCCAGACCCCTCACCATCTTGGCGATCTTTTATTGGGCTCCATCCAGTTTCTCATTGCTGAACTGGGTTTAAGAGGCACCAGGAACTGACCAACTTCATTGGATGGTAGCTCTGCTGCAGACTGGAGCCTTTTTCCTGCTCAGGAGGGCTTCTGACTGCTGGCACTCATCACATCCTCTCCCTGTCTGAGGCTCTATCCAAAGAGCTGGAGCTGTTCTCCTGGTGCCACAACTGGAATCTTCCAGCCCCCTATGAATTAATCTTTACTTTGGGCACAGATAGTGAGGAAGCCTAATGTGACCAGAGTGGCTGCTGTTTCTTCTCTAATTTAGGAAGACTGTATAATACATTTGCACTTGCCCAAGAGAAATCCATGCACTGAATAGAAATGCTTATGAGAACAGTTTAATCAGTGTTTAACAGTTAGAATGCTTTAAATGCAGATGAGCCAGGCATTCCCCTCATAGGATAAAAGCATAAAGAATAAATATGTATAAACTCTTCTTATGCAAAAGGTCAGACTAAATTAACTTCTGCTACAACCTTGAGACTTGATTTCTCTGCTTTTGAAAATTCAGTTCTCCACTTTCATCCAAAGTGCTGCAAGATGCTCTCATCTGAGTAGCAACCTAACCATATCTGTCTGAAATGGATTTGCACACGTGTGTATATGTTCCATGAGTCCAATGTCGATATATTAATTGCGTGGAACTTCATGTCTTCAAGTATCTTCTGCCTCTTCAAATATGAAACTGTGGTACAGTGAACTCTTACTCAATCCATCATGCCTTTCAGTCTTTGAAAGGTATCAGCTACAAACACAAACAACTTATCCAGAGGAACAAAAAAAGACCCCTTCTCCACAAAAAAGTCCAGTCTTCAGTAATTCTCTTTTATTTTGGAGTGGATGGTTGGAATATTGTGATGGCCTAGCTTTTTTATGCATCCTGTAAATGGGGTTACACTAATAAGTATAACAGCTTTTGGTGCTGAAAACTCCAACTAATTTAAAGCAACTAATTTAAGAAGTTTATCATTCCTTCCTGAAAGCATAAGTGCTATTAGGAATGTACCTGTCCCAGCCCCCAGGACACTTAGTCTTTCCTACTTTTATATGGATAATACTATGTGCATCATTCCCAGCTGTGCAAAGAGGCCAAGGCATTTCTGATACTATAAAATATGCAGGTACCTGCATGGGAAAGGCTGAGTGGGAACATTTTTGATGTAAAATGAGTTATCACTTTCAGCAAAAATGCTAATATAAAGTATAGTTCTTGTATGTCACCTCTGCCATATGATTTATACCCTAAATCCATATGTACATAGAAAGTGTCTTCTCCCATAGGATCTGTGTTATTCCCATAAGAGGTGAACCTGTGTTCCCATGCAGAGTGTATATTTACCATACCACACCACACTCAGGGGGAAGCTGGTGGTGATCATTCAGGTTCCTGTTGCTTTTCTTCTTGGTTATCCTCCAGAGCCCCTGTGAAGGAGCCATTTCTTGGCTTCATCCTCCTCATTGGAGAGAGGTTGTTTTGTGCAGTGATTTGTCAATCTCTTGGCACACCATTAGCTGACTAAGCTTATCTCAGCACTCCTGAGTTTGATGTGTGTTATCTTCCACCCCCATGGTTTTCCTGGTCAATGCAATGTGTCAAACTGAGCTGCCCTGTCTCCTAAGACAGGAAGCTTGTCACCATCTTTTAATTTTCCTTGACATCCATCCTCTTCAATCAAGCATTCATTTTTTAAGCTGGTAGATCAATGATTTATCAGCTTTGCCACTCTTCTTACTAATTTTAGCATTCTATATATTTGACTATGCATCCAGTTTGGGAAATTAGCTATTTCTTCTTTCTGCAGTTAAATCTTCTTATGAAATATGAAGGAGATCAGGAAAGAAGTCTAGACAAGCCATGGTATTCCTTTCCAACTACAAATGGAAACAAAACCCACACCACTGAAAACTCACTAGTATTTGTAAAGTATTGCATGTTCATTTTCTCTGTTTTGCCAAGAAAAAATATACATTGATGTTTTGTCCCATTCCTTTTTGGGTCTCCAGGTGAGTCAGAGTCTAGATTTAGCTCTGACAGACTGAGGAGAAGGCAAAGATAAACCCTCCTCCTGTCTAGGATGTGACAGGAATATACCCCACAGAGATGTCAGTAATGACAAAGAAATCAAAAAGAACACCTTCCAAAATCCTATCCAATTCATCAAAATAAATCACTCCGGAATATTACTGGATTTTAGGAAAAAGTATCAGGTCAAAACACAGATCAGCATATTTCAAAACACAAAGTTCAGAAGTAAACTGAAAATTATGTTGATAATTTTCTACTTGGATTTGTCTCTAATAAGATTCCTTAAAAGTGGAACAGTTTAACTTAAAACTTGTTTTCTTGGACTTGAACAATGAATCTATTTATTATTGTTTTAGACTCTAGCATCAATCATTTTTATAACTCCACTAAAATATACTCAAGTCCTTTAAAAAAATAAAAAATCTGATTTTAAATCTCTGTCTTTCAATTATGTTTAGACAATTAGCCACAGCATCTGAGACAGCAGAAAATTAAATTTCTCTATGTACAGAATTACCTTCAATGAACAGTAGAAGCCTTAAGTAGGAATGACTTGTCTATTGGGAGATCTTCTTTCTTGTTTAGAGGAAGTTTATGTTGATGAGTCTAATTTAGCCAATAAAGAAAGTAGGTGAATTTTGTTCTCTTTCTTAGCCCTCTGTTCAATGCTGAAAATTCAGACACTTAAAATTAAGCATTCTAGTTTGTGTTGCAAACAAAACACATCTCTAGGCAGGTTTTGATGTCTTATTTTTCCCTGTATGCAATGTACAAATACAGTTACTCTGGTTTTGACACTGGAACCATATTCTTGGTTTAAGTATTATGAACCTTAGTGATTCTCTCTTCAAAATGTGTTAAAATTGTACCTCTTAAAATCAGACTTTGACTTTTTAATAGTTAAAGCTAACAATGGCAGCAGAAGTAACTACATTTTTATGGTATCTATTCAAATGGAACACCTTACACTGCTGGATTAATTCCCAGTTCAATGGTGACACCTAAAATCAGACCTTCATTGTTCCTCAGCTGACAGGAGCACAGTTCTGTGAAGATCCTTATGCTGTGTTTCAAAGAGTTACCTTTTACTTATTTTATGAAATATTAAGAAAATACCTCTTGGAATTAAACCCTACTGTTTCCTGTAAATAATTAGCTCTGAACGTGGTTTTCTGTATGCACACTGTTACCATTTTTTGTTAACAAAGGCAAGGCTACAAAGAAATAAAATGTTTTGAGGTTTTTTTCAGATAAGCAACTGCCAAATATTATTGGGCTGAGTTTCAAATGAGTAATTTCAACTTGAGGCATTTCAAATTTATGGGATTTTTGGTCATAAAAAAACTATACAAAATATAGAGGTTGGCCCCTGAACTTGATAACCATTTGTACTCTTGCAAAATGGATGCAAAATACTAGCACTGGATTCATGCCCATGTTTGTGCACCCGAGCTGCAAAGCAAAGCATCAAAGATATATCCTTCTCCAAGTTCTTCCTTTGGGGCTGATTGTTCAGGGCAAGCAATATGCATGATATAACTGGTGCATGTAACAGTAACTACAACATTCTGCAAATTTGAATTTATACAGCAATTTGATATTGAGGCTGAACTTTGCAGATGAGTACTCTATGGTATTTTTAATTATATCCCTTTCTGTGGTCTGAATATGAGTACAGCTGATTCCATCATGTGACACTTGAGGTTGGACTTTTAAATGAGACATTATTATATTTGATTGAGGCAGTTACGTTTCTCAAGAATTATTTCAAATCATATAGAAGAGGCAATAATTAAAGTTTGAGAGCTTAGAAAATCTGTACTTTATTTTTTTCAAGGCACCAAGATTTACAACACGTGCTCTGTCTGCCTCTGTCTAATTTACTTCCCTTTCCCTAATGAACATTTGTCAACTGCCACACACTTCAATTTTCTTTAACTATGTCTGTCAAGATTTAAGTGAGACTTACATCAAAAAACCAAAACTAATCTCACTAAGAGGAAACATGTGAAGTTGAGTCAATGCTGTGATATTTTAGGGAAAACAGAAATGCAAATCAATTTTCTTGGAATGTAGGTTCAGACTCAACAGCATTCACAAAGTCTTTATTAAAGGTCTGATCCTGAGAAATGCTGGTCAAAGGCACTCTTGGTATAATGGACCAAATCTGCAAGTGGATTGACCTGGTGAAGAGCTTTGCACAGACACAAGATCTTAACAAATGGCTACCAGCAGCATCCATGGCATCTCAAAGACAGACTACCACAAGATAACAAATGTTCTGGGTTCTTTTTAAGGCCAATTTTCCAGTTGGTCAAATGTGTTTTAAAAGTAATGTCTTTTAAGACAAATGCAGACCTCTCCAAGGGATCAAGTCAATGGATTACTGTGGACAGATCCTTATAGGTTAAGGGAAAGGGCTTTTAATTTTTAAATCTACTACTTTGAATCATGACCATACAAAAAAAGCTGAAGAAATCTGACATGGTCCCTTGTATAAATAAGATCATGAATGTAAAGCTTATAATGCCACTGTGAAATTTTAATGCTTATTTATTATGGTTATGATGAAACCTGTATAATAAGATGATGATGAGAAAATAATAATAATAATAACAATAATAATAATAATAATGAATAGTCATCAGTGCCAATATGATTCTACTATTTTTCTACATATGCTTTATCGTGGCATTTTGTGTAGCTTGTGTTCTGTGTAAAGAAATGTCAATAAAATCTTTGCTTCCTTTTGTCTGTATTTTCCGTGGTTCTTGATAGGAAATTCCCCAACCCCTTTTGTCTGTAGCTCATGGCAAACACAATGAGAGTGATAAAGAGAAGTAGAGTAAAAGATGCTCAATTACAAGCAAATAGATGAGCTTTATGAAGGGCTGTGGCTGGTGCCTTATCTCTGGAAATGTTCAAGGCCAGTTTTGATGGGGCTTGGAGCAGCAAGGTCTAGTGGAAGGTGTCTCTACCCATGGCAGGGAGATTGAAACAGGATGGTTTTAATGTCCCTTCCAACACAAAATATTCTGTGATTCTGTACTTCAGAATGTCCTTCTGTTTGAAGAATGAAAACCATCTCTGACTTAATGAATACATAATTATTAAGTAAAATATTCATGGTCTAAAAGACCTTGAACATGGAGCTCTTTTTGACCAGTGAAATGAATGAGACCTTGAAACAAGGTATTGAAACAGCAAAACATTGAAGGCAGAAAATTAGTAAATTCTTGGACACTTTGTAGTGGTTTTTATGTTTAATTTTTAAGAATGAACTTCAGGAATGTTACTTGGACTTGAGTTCCTCTGGCCCCATATATTTTGTTTGTGAGCTTCTTACACCCAGCTGTAAAATGTCCCCAGGAGGTTATGGAAATTGGTGGGCTGGAGTTGGAGGGATTTGCAGTTTCTTCATGACTCTATGGCCATGTCTATACCAGTTAACCAAACAAGTACAGGATATTTCTGCTTTTACTCTAGTCAAATAGACAGGGATTATAGCCCTAAGTTCTGGTCTTAACTCACAGTTTCCATAAAAATACATCTGTAGTTAAAATTAGTCACAGCTGTACATCAGCAACACAAGTGTCTGTTTATCTTTCTATCAAGGATATATCCCTCTCTGTTTAATTTTTCTCCAGAAATATTTACAGATTGTTGATGGCATGGGTTGTGCATTGTTATATGATGGGATACAATCCATGGTACCTAAATTGGGAAATGGAAAGGGTGGAAGTGAAACAGAATCCTGTTCCAGAAGTTTCCTGGTCCAAACCAGTGCTTTACACTCTTTCAGGCAATTCTGGTGGAAAAATAATTATTCAGAGATGTCATCCCAAGAGACTCCAAAAGAAAAAAACATTGAGAAGTTGATGGAAGCCTTTAGACAACCAGGGAGGGAGTACAAAATTTAGGGCATTGCTGCCTTCCTGTTGTAAACTGATTAGCAGGCAGCAGCAGCTGTGGTGTTGTGCCTGTGTCTGTACAGATAGTTTTTTCCCTAACTCATTTCACAATCATATCAAATGGCAAAGGGGCCAGCAGCAGAGAGGGCATAATTAGTGCATTGGTTAAATGAATTTTCCTTTTGATTATAATTACATTCCTCTCTCACAGGCAGAAAATGAATTGACCTCACTTTAATCCCAACAAGTTGCTTGTCCATCCTCAAAACATTACATCCAGGAGTTGGCATATTCTCTGTGGTTTGGCATAATGCCCCTCACAGCAATCAGGATAAGCAGATAAGCCGGTACTCTGGTCAATGCCAGGAGAGACTCATCACAACTGTGCAGCAAAATCAAACCAGTGCCCGTTTTATGGTGTGGGGCCTAAACTGGTATTTTTACTGCATTGCTAAAAAAAATTTGCTAAATAACTGTTACTGTTCTTCTGAATCTAATTGTGATAATGTGGTAAACTATATCCTCATCAGAATCTAATTTTGTGCTGGGGACTCCTAGTGATGAAACAACATCATGATTTGATGTCATGGCTGTCCAAAATGAAGTAGGTGTTTTCCAAAAAATCTGTAGCACAGTCCACTTCCTGGTTAGGTTTTATTTGGGATTCCCAGACCAATAAAGTAACATAAGAGCAACGCTTTTACAGAAGGCCTCTATTTTTTCAAAGGCAGTAAGCAGGTACCTATTAGGGTACAAAGGCTCAGTTTGAATAATTTCTTAGGGGAGTATAACAGTAAAGGATCCATGTGCCCTTGAGAAATTGGGAGAATCACAAATATCTCAATGACAGGCATGAACAATATAAAGTAGAGCACTGGTGACATGAGCTTCTATAATATTTTCAACCCTGTGGACAGTCTGGTTTTCTTTCCTTTATGGTTAGAGAGCTAAATGCAAATGGGTAATCTGGTAAAATATTACTCTGTATAGCCCAAAGCATATCTGGTCTAAAGCCTCTCCAGCACTTGGAAGTACAGTGTGCTCCCTGTGGTTCTAGCCTTTGGATGTTGGTCTTTGGTCCTGTTCTTCCACAGGTAACTCATACCTGTAGCTGCAACCTGTGTCCCTTCCCATAATATTTATATTCCAATTTTTCCCTCCTCTTCCTCTAGCCAGTGTTTCCTGCACAAATATATCCTCATTCCCTGCCTGTTACCAATGATAGTACCCAGTGTGATGAGCAGCTGACTTTAAAAGTCAGAAGGCAAATTCAAAGAGACTGAATTAGTGAAGACCCAAGCACCTGTTTAAACAATTAAGACTGCAATTAGCAAACAAATAAGCCAAAACTGGTCTGCTGGACTTTGAATTAATTATTGCAACGGCATTGAGGGTTAATTACTGAAGAAAAGAGTAAGTGTGAGTTTTCTGCATTTCATCCTTCTGGGTGTCGTTGGTCAGACACTGATATGCACAGAGTGGTGGTTGGTGGCTTTAGCAATCTGTTCTTCAGCTTGAATGGTTCCTGGGAGCTTACACTGGCTTGATCAAGTTTGTATTATTGCTCTCCAAAGAGGTTTCCTCTCTGATTTGAGTCAGAAAAGGAGTGAGACATGCATTCATACACTCTGTGCCACACACACACACATGCACACAGAGGAGAGTATGTATAGCTCAGAGTACATGCATGCTGTACTACATTCACAGTTAATTCTACTGCAGGCAGCTAATAGCTTTGTACTCATACAAAATTGCCTACATGTAGAGACAGATGAAACTTGGCCTGTGCTTTTCTTCCCTGAGCCATGGCATTGAAAATAAGAACCAACACCCAGACTGAAAATGCTGTCTTTCATCACTGATTGCCTTTTCTCCCTTTCATTATGTCTTCTGCATTTTGCATTCAAATTCACCCATTAATTAATAAGTAGTAGCAATTTTTGCACCTGCATCTAGGATATATTCATTCCATAAGCACCATGAGGTGTTCATTGCACAGACTGAAAAGAAATATATAGAAACAGAGGAGCCTGCCTTGCACTGTGCAGTAGGATAGATTAGTTCAGGAATCCCTGACTATGCTCCATCAATTTGTTTTATACAGATACGGTGATTTCTCTACCAAGTTTCAAATAATTTTGGTGGACTTGGACATCAAATTCATAAAATTGTCTCACTTTAAATAGTACAAAGTCTTTCCACAAACATGCATCTTGCCTGGTTGTATAATCCAAAGCTGCCACAAGCTTTTTAGCTGCAGAGTTATTTATGGATTACCCTTTCTGATCTTAAAGTGGGACATATACAGCAATGCCTCTCTAGAGCTGTGCTCTAGTGTGCTAACTGTAAAGAAGCAGCAGGCAGCTCAGAAAGAGCATCCTTAAGAAGCTTTGATAAATCATAAAAGCAATCTGTACATGGCAGGGAGATATAGCTAGTCAAAAAGAAAGTAATTTTAAATCACCAGTAATAGTAACTGCAGACTCTCCCTGTCTGGTTCAGTCTGGGTAAGATACGAACATTCCCAATAGCATTTTGTAGTTGTGTAACTCCATCCTGCCTCATCTCCTTGTGAATGGCTTTGAGAAGCAAGATCTTTTGTAGGGCTGTTTGCTCCTGTTCTCAATATTAAATTCTGAGCCCAAGCTGGCACCTGCATGTCCATGTCATTTCCTCCACAGCTGAAATGCCACCAACTAGTGAACCAGTGGTGTTGAATTAACAATCTCAAACAACCTGCAAACTCACTTCATGCACAACAGGAAAGCCTGTGCCACTGGAAGTATTCAGAAGGAAAACAGGAAAGACGATTTTGTTACTTTTATGTTGGCTTCCCAAACCTCAAATCATTAACAGATGCTTTTAAAAAATCACGAGGATTCTTAATTCCTACAGGCAGTGGACAGTCCCAGGAGAAGTCTGAGGAATGAGTATCTTGCCCTTGCCAGCAGCCACACGAGGTCAGTATTGGCTCATACAAATAGAATGAGCTGTGCATTGCCTTGGATGTCCTTGTGCACCTGCAGGGCGGTGACAGCCCGAGGATGTGATGCTGGAATTAACCTCAGGTAAGTGTAACACCATGGTGAAGCACAGAGCCAAGTGCAGAGTGGAATGGACATAAAGGCAAAGCTGTGTGATCTTCTGATGTGTAATGCTGCTGCTGGTAAATCATTTCTCTTTTCTAGATTACCACCATGTATCCTGAGGTATATGAATCACAGTTTCCTTATGTTTTTCCCATTGCTGGTGACATACACTGGAGATTGAGACACAGCATATGGCTTAGTGCCCATAGGTTGCTTTGTGCTTTACATCATGATGTTCTCAGAAGACAAAGAGTTGTTCTCACAAATCTGATTTCTTTTACATGCTCTTCAGGACTTACTGCTTCTTATTAAAATATCTGAGCTAAGATTAGGATAGTCCACTATCAAAAAGCATGAGGTCACAGAGCTTCCTGAAATGTAACTGGAACATTTCAATAGATCAAGCTCTTAATACAGGAATTGCCATGAGGCAGTTGTCAAATACTAATTTTTTGCTTCTTACAGCTCTCATTAAAATGGCCAGTGGAGCTTTGGTATTAATATGTCCTCCCAGAAATGGCAACCATTTCTTCAGTGGAAGGGTTCTCAAAGACTGGAACAGACTGTCCAGGGGAATAGTGGAGTAACCATCATGAGAAACATTAAAAAAATGTGTGGATATGGCAATTAAGAACATGGTTTAGTAGTGGGCACAGTGGTGGTGCTGGGTTTATGGTTGGACTTGATGATCTTAGAAATGTTTTCCAACTTTAATGGTTCTATGATTCCAGAAATTTTTTGTATGAAGTTAAATCTTGGTTGTATTTTTCCAGTGGAGAATATGCAAGCACAGAATTTGAAATGGAACAGATCTGCTACTTGGCTGAATTTCTCCTTCAGTTTGAACATCCCTAACTATTTTAAGGAATGATTCTCTAGAGCTTGTGTTAAAAAATTTAATCCATTCTGCTGGTGACATGTCAAAGCTCAGCTGAAAGCATAAGCTGGGTATATTCTGGAAACCTTTTTAGTTTTCTGTCTTTCTTGTGTTCTACACTTCCTTTTCTGCGAGATTATTCATACACAGAGAAAGATTAGCTCTGTGTTAGAACAACTGTTTTCTCTGTTGCCATACTTTTGGAGGTATAAACAGAAACAACAGCAAAAAGGCAAATCATAGTTAAATACTGAAATCCTCTTAAGCCTCCTTATCAGAAAGCCAGCTGTTGGTGATGTTATAGTTAAGAAACAAGTTTCTATTTTTGTTTAATTTTAGATTTGGTTTTGGTTTTGCATGGTATTTATTTAGAAGTCTTCCAGTGTGGTTGTCTCTGGAAAAGCAGATGCAGGAACTGGACTTTTCACTGCTCCTCAGTTACACCTTGGCTGTTCTTGAAGCATAGCAGAACAGCTACCTATGTGCTTGATTCTCTTTTTGTTGAAATGTAAATTAATAGTTGATAGAGACACTGAGGTCTTTCCAAGCTAGGGCTCTCTTGAAGTATTCTAGGAAACCTCTTCTGTTTGAGATGGAACAAGGCCATTTGCCTACTTTCCCCAGCTCAGGTCAGATTCTAGTGTCACAGTAAATAGTCCTGCTCCAGAAACAAAATCCAGGGTGAAAATGTGTCAGATTTAAAGTGGAAGTGCTTCAGCCCTTCTGGCTTTCTCAGCAGATGAAAGGATCACATTATATCACTGTTCTTCCTCTTCCATTCCCTCTTAATCCTGAGGAAGGGAGGATTCAGGACACAGACACTACTTTCTGCTTTATCTTGGGATCTAAGTGTAGAGTGAAATGGATTCTATGAGGGTGATCTTTCTTTCAACCAACCTAAAACAGTGAATGTCACAGTCTCCCTGTGAAAGGCTTTCATATGGGCTTTTTCCATAATTGAATACAAGGAAAATGAAAGTTCAAGTCATGGAAAACATCCTCAGACAGAATTCTCCCACCTTCCTTCAAGCCTCCTGCAATGCCATTCAATTTCTCTTGGATGAAAATTTCCATAATTAAGTTCCCATGACACAGACCCAAACACCAAAACATATCCCCAGCTCTCTTTTCCTCTTTGGGACTGCTCCCATCAGCAGCACGTGTTGAATGCCCTCCAGCCCAGTGCACTTCCCACAGGAATTCAACTTGTTCATATCATTTTCCACAGGGGAACTGAATCAACTTGAGTCAAACATTTTTTTTAACTACCAAAGGGTTTATCAGTTTTATTCCCATCCTCTACTACAGGTTAATTGGAAACAGATCCAAGGAGTGCAAAGTCTTCATGGTGGTCCTTGGTTCATAGAAGTGTTTGTGGTACAACTTTAGCTCTGAGCTGAAAAAATTCAGTTTCCCTCAACCTTTTTTGATAGGATATTCTTGTAGATCCAGCTAAGCACACTGTCCTCAAGGGTGCAGCCTCCAAGTCAGATGATAAATGGATGAAATAAGATATCAGAGGTCAGACCAAGCACAGTCCTAATGTAGAATGAAATACACCAAGTAAGAGCAATTAATGAAGAACAATAAATAATAATAATTTCAAAAACCCCAAAACCTTAAAAAGCCTTTTGTTAGAGAACAATCCATCAAGTCTCTGTCAGAGCTTTTAAAGCTTCAGGCACATTTATAAAAACTATTTCAGCTATCTCTGCAGTGCTCATCATTCACAGAGGAAACAAGTACATTGTTAGGGTGAAGTGCTAAGAGGAACAACCAGGAGCAAAACAAATCCAACAACTGAGAGTCCCTGAAAATGCTCATGTGATGTCACAATGTTTAAACCACCTGATTAATCTTCATCAGGGCAATTTTGAAGCAATATTCCTAGCAGGCAAGAGTGCTTATAGGTTTTGTAGTTTCGAGGCTTTTAACAGAAATTCTTCAATGGTTCCTCAATTAGAGCAAATATTGACCTCTCCTTTGAACAAGACAAAAGGGAAGAGTGGAATCAATTAAACATATCCTCTGATTGCCAGTCCAGGGAGAAGAGGTTTCCAATTGATCCTAAAGGAGTAGTGATTGGTGAAGAAGTATCACTGCTCCACTTGCTCTCTCAGGGTAAAGGAGTTTCAATACTCCCTCAGCTGTTTTGTAGACTAACTTCTTCAGGAAATGATGCTTATACTGTCCTGCTAAGCATTTCAGCAGGAGTCCAATTTCATCTAAATTTGATTGGAAGATAGAATTCACTTAGGTATTAAAATCTCACTCCTGTGCACAGGAGAATGCATCTGAAAAAAAAGAAAAAAGAAAACCAAACCAAAAACTGAAATGCAAGCTTGGTCTTTATTAAATATGTTAATTTGCTCATTTTGTTTTAGCAGCATAATAATTCAACATCAGTTTAGATTTAATTTATAATGATTATTTATTGGTTTTTAATTAATGCCTAACACTAAGAAATCTAAAATTATTGAGTAGTTCCTGGAGTTCTTAAGTAATAAAGTGAACTGTTAATTCTCCTCTTACTCTCATTTTCCCCTTTAAATTTTAAAATACATTTACTCAGTCTTGCTAGAAAACAGGAAATATTTTATTTTTCTTTCTGAAAGGAGTTAGAATGAATAACTGAGCAGCCACTGTGCCCATCTGAGCACTAAACCAACCTTAATCTACACTAAAAATATTTAGGGGATTAAAATCTCATAATGCTACAAAGTTAAAATTTATAAATCCTGAGGAAAGATAGAAGGGGTGAAAGTTGTAGGCAAATAACAAGAACCAAAATTTTTCTCTGATTGATATCCTGTATTGCTGAATTCAATCTGGGCTTATAAGTGGCTGTGTCTCACTCCAGACTAAAGAAAAGGGCAAAAAATTCACCAGGGTTCTTATTCATCCACTCCATCTTCACTAGTGGCAGGGATGATGATGGTGGATGATGTTCTCACTTATCAGGGTGCCACATGCACCTCGTGGGGTGATAAACAATCACATCAAATGCAAATAACAACAAATGATTCCCAAGGTGCCTGTCCCTCTGGGTGCCCACTCTCTTCACTGCAGTAGCTGTGTGTTTTCAAATACAAATATTAAATTTGTATTGGAGAGGCTGATAGAAAACAAAATCTCATTTCACGTCTGGTGTCACCACCGACAGGTCAGCACTGTCAGACTTTTATTTTTATTTCTTAGCCTGAGGTATTTTCCCTTCCCATTGGGTTGAGCAGGTTTTGTCCTGGAGCCAAGGCAGAGCTCAGTGAGAAAACCCACTCTTGTGTTGTTTGCTGGCTGTCAAACTGTAACTGATGTATTTTGACAAAATGCCTGTGCCTGTTAGAACTTCAGATGCAGTAGACTCCTGAAAACTCACAGCATGGGCATTAATGTAGTGGGCAGTTAGATCAGCTTTCCTGGCTGTTTCTTTCTGCAATACCATGATGTGATGAATAACAAATTGTCCATGTTTCCCTGTCTCTTCTGAGGCTTTTTTATGCTTAGCAATAACTACTCGGTCTGACAGAACTAGGTGGGACTCCTCTGAAATGAAATGTTATTTGTGGGAGGATTGAAGGTATCTCAGTGATACAACTAAATTATATGGCATGCTTGATTCAGCAGGGCAGAATACAATACCACCTGCTCTGGCCAGGAAGCAGAGTTATTTTGTCCTGTCCCTGCTGTTACAAGGAACACATAATAATTATAATGTCTAATCTGTTCAACAATCCAAGCTGGTTCTGGCCCTCATGCTGTCAAGCTTCCTGCAGTCTTACCTTTGAATAGAGTGGGAAGTTCCCAAGTCAGTCAGTGTCTGAGGACACGTGAGGTGTGACTGGGGAGCCAACCAAACTCCAAGCACTTGTTCAGTTCTGCAGTTCCTCTCTCTGGGGATTCAGGTACTGCAGGTACTTGACCAAAGCCTCTTTGTTTGTCCATGCCTGTTTAAGAAAACTATTTCAATGATTTTGACAAAGACATCACAGAGAGAAGGAAGGAAGGAAGGAAAAAAGAGGAGACAGAAAGAGGAAGATAATGAGGAAAAACAAACAGATATAAAGGGTTATGATAGACAATCAAGGGATCATAGAAACACAATGATTTGGGTTGGAAGGGACTTTCAAGATCACCTTGCTCCAACCCTTCTGCCATGGAAAGGAACACCTTCCATTAGAGCCAGTTGCTCAGAGCCTCATCCAGCCTGGCCTTGAACACTTCCTAGGATGCAGCAGCCACAGGTTCTCTGGGAAACCTGTGCCTGTGTCTTATCACCCTCACAGCAAATTTAGTCCCAATATCTAAAATGACCCTGCCCTTTTTCAGCTTAAAGCCATTTCATTTTGTCTGGTCACTAGATGACCTTGCAAAAAGTCCCTCTCTGGCTCTCTTGTAGACACTTTAGGTACTGGAATGTTGCTATAAGGTTACCTTAGAGCTTTCTCTTCTCCAGGTAAAATATCTCCTATCCTGTGGGTATTACATAATAAAAAACTCTTGGTTGGATGTATAAAACAGTCTTTTTTGAATACTCAGTCTGGTTTTGTAACAACATTAGGTTCTCCTTTTCTGGTGGGAGTAGGAAGACAGTGGGTGAGAAGCACCTGGCCCTTCTCTCTCTCCTGTTTCTTTTCTGGCACACTCCAGAGCAGCAAGTATGAGCTTCTCACAGACTGTATGTTGTTGATGGACAGGACAGAAGTGGTTCTGGAAAAGAAGCAACTTTGAATAGATACAGATCCATCCACTGCATCTGATTAGTGTGCAATATTTAAAGGATTAAGAATAAAGATTGTGGATCTTGCAAATCCAAGATAAAATTCAACATAAATCAACAAAAAGCCAAGACAAAATTACACAACAATTAATTTAAAAGACAGGGGAAAGGTCATAGATCTTATCTGTCAGACTAGCTACCAGTGAAATCTCATTTGAAGCTGCATGTACAGTGTTGGCCACTCCTGTCCAATCAATGTTAAAAAATGAATAGTTGACATAAGGATGTGAAGGAATATATAAATAGGCTAATATGAAAACAGAGTAGAAGAAAAACCTTTCAAAATCTTAAGAGTTTGGCTTTAGTCTAAAAGAAATAATCATATTTAAAAGGCAGAAATGTTGCCTGTGAAAAAGGAGGTAACAGGGAGAAGAAAATTAGAACACAAAAAACCCCAAATCCTTATAAACTAGCTGTGAATATAATTTCATTGAATATGAAGGCTTCCAGCCACCAAACACTATGGTCTGAAAAAACTTTCTGGTTGGAATAAAGGGAAGTGGAAGCTGAGCTTGCCTCAAGGTGTTGGTCACTGATTTTGTAACTGAGGATACAGGACCCTCTTCTCTGCAAGCTAAGATATCCCTTTCAATCAAATATCATACTTTTATATAGACCTGTGTTTCCAAATAAAATTTTGATTCTCATCATGTCTCAGAGCAGTGACCTTTTCTCCTTTCAGCAAAACTTGTCCACCTCTATTAAAATAAAGGTCAAGAACAGGGAATAAAAGTGAGTGTGGGAGCTGCTATTGACTATTTATGAAAATGGTCATGGTCTACTATGAGTGAAGAGGAAGGAACAGAAACATTCACAGCTGCAAGCACAACAAATTTCACAAGTAAGTTGAAATCTGAGAGTTGCTTCTAGAGAAAAGTATGATTTTTTTTTCTGCAAAAATATTAATGGTTTAAGTTTGCAAAATATATTTATGATCTGGCTTAAGCTTCATCTTCAAGTAACTTTGAAAATCAAAGTTTCATTTACCTTCAAAAACCAGAAGCCTACATCATTCCAATACCTTAAAAAGGAAATAATTTCTCATTTATGCTGCTGTTTCTAAGAGAAGCTAGAATCAGGGGGCAAAAGCTCTTAATATGACTTAAAATATTCCTAATCCTTTGCCACTAAGGAAAATTTCCATTTACTTTATTTTCAACACATAAGGCAGTTCAACATACAAAGAAGAAAATTATTATGCTTGCTAAAAGCATGCACATGTCTGCAGGATATTGTGGTTTTTGTCATTTAATGTAGAAAAGCTGGACTTGCAAGTTTCAGTCTTTATCTCAGGATCTGAAATATTAACCTAGTTTCTAAACCAATCATCACTGAATATATATATATCTATATATCTATATCTATATATATATCCTTTGACTCATTTGCTGCTCAGTCATACATGCAATACCATTAAATTCAGTCTCCAAAGCTGAGTTTTTGACTCACAGTAAAATATTATGCCCAGAAGGAACCATGGAGACTCTGCAGTGTATATCATACAAACAGCAGAATTTCACCTGGAATTCCACCTACTGAAACACATTATCTCCTAATTTCATGGAGCCTTGGAACACATTATGTTAAACACTGCAACTTAACAAAGTTGCAAGAATATCTGTCAGTTTCTGCCCATGAGTCCCTGTGATTTCAAAGTATGACCAAAAGGTAACTGGGAACTTTCAGAAATGGAGCAATCTGCACAGTTGAAAACTGTCAGCTTTCATGTACTAGACATGCAATTGAATTACCTTTTTGAGTTTGATTTCACTTCCCTGAGACCAAAACAGGATGAAATCTGTAGTTGTTGAGAGAAAAGCCTCATCAGCACAACAAAATGGGAAAACAGCCCTGAAAATAGTGCTGAGGTAAAAGCCCTTCTACTCCTGCTTATCCTTCCAAATGGCTGGGGGTGAGAAAGAGCATGTTGCTAACTGTGTAATGAGGCACAGATTGAAAATTGCTTCAAAGCCTATGCACTGTAACAGGGTGGCTTTTACCCAGCGGCACTCCGAGAAAATTATTGTAATTGCACTTTTTAGTTATTACCAACTTGGTCTCCAGGACCTTGGTAAGTGCCATTACACATCTGCTGTGGGACTATTCTCAGCAAGCAAAGAAGACACTAAGTCTTTTGAAAATATAAATAAGTGAGGAACACACTGGGTGGGTGGGGTTTTTTTTCTTTTTTTTATTCCTCACAAATACCATTCTGTTTTCTTTTTTTAAACTTAAATATTATTATTATTGGTGCAGGTTGGCATATGCTATTTGCTGTAATAAGTACTTTCCAGGTGATCTGGATAGCATGTGTTCTACTCATTTTAACACTTATAATAGTTGAACATCTGATTAAGATGCATTTTCCAAGCAATTGAAGAAAGGTGTACTACAGGTTAATAGAAGTGGAATATCCAGGCTCCCCACTTTTCACACTACACAACCCATATTTTCTTTACTTCTTCCATAGATCTGCAGGGTTACTCTTGTAAAAAGAAGGGGAAACAGGGAGAGAAAAGGGATTGGATCCAGAAAACAGTGGATGAATTTAAAATCAAAATCAAAATCAAAATCTATTCCTGATGTCTTTACTGTGAGAGCAGAAGGAGAAGCAGGAAAGGCCTTGGTTGATGTGCAGACACTGTTCAGCAGCAGATAAAATGTGAATGTGTTACCAGTATGGGTTTAATCACAAATGTAAATCACACCTCTGTACAGCTGATAGGAAGGGTGTAATAAACTCCAGCCAGACCAAGCCTGTGCAAGCACATTCATAACAAAGACCTCAGAGGGTCAAGTCCTGACTGTGAGGCCTTCTTTCACTGGAGGTCTCAAATCCATAAGGGGAATCCCAAAACTATCCTGGAACCTGGGTAGAGATGCTGTGTGCTGCTGCAGTCATGGGAATGCAAAATGTGTGGCTGCAGCAGGAAAGCAGCATGAGAGAGCACAAACTCCCAGTGAGGGTGAGATGGGAGCAGTTTTCATCCCAGCTCTTGGGTTGTTTCAGTTTATTAGCCAGTGATTACACAACAGAAATGAGTCAAGGCTAAAAGTCCACTATTAAATGAGCTGTGACTTTCCTCTGGCACTGACCCTACTGGCGTGACAAAGACAATATCCATCCTGTGAAACTCTTGCCTTCAAAAACAGGATGGATGCATGTGCTTCTTGGAAATGTCCTGTGGCCCCCTCATTGACTGGTTAAGTGCCTGGGACTTGTCTGAAGAGTTCTGACCAAAACCATGTCGGGCACAAATCCACGGTGTTACACCGCAAGGTGATGTCAGAGCCTGAGCAGGACACAGACACATCAAATGGCCCAACAAGCAGATGTGTATTTGCCCCCCAGCAGTCTGACTATCTGCTGTAGCTATTCAGGATTGCCAGGTGTCTGTGGTGAACACAGACACCTGGCCCAAATGAATCCACCTCAGAGGAAGTGGCTCCTGGATGGACCCAACTTCAGCGATCCCTGGACCTCTAACAGTCCATCAGGCCAGTGCTCAGCAAAAAACAAGAAGCCTCACCTTGCAACAACCACACTGTAGACACTTCAGAGCTGGAATGGCAGAAGGACAGGAAGGATCCATCCTTCAGAAAAGTCTTGTTTCCTCCCCACATAGGCTCTACTTTTTGTTCAGGCAATAGAAAAACTAGGGCAATAGCAAATAATAACAATGATATTTGCAGGAATCCTTCTTTCTCTCCTCTGCTCTACATTGTCCCTGTTATCACTTGTAGTTAAATTAGGACACTAAATGTAAACAAAGAACTAACCCAAACTCATCCTCTTTCTTATTCCTTGCATTTTTGTTTTCCATAAAGCCTTACCTTGGAATCAAACACAAAGCTGCTTGTCTCCAGCTTTTGAATCTTGGTAAGACAGAAGGGAGTGCCTTGAAAGTGAAGGTAACTGCAGAAGAACAGGAAGATATTCACTTCACAGCAACCCTCTTGGGCTGTTTCCTGTGCTTTTACTTCTCAGTTTCCCCCTGATCAAAGAGCAGGCTCCACTGCCTACATAATACATGAAGCCAGGATAGCTGACAGCACCTCTGGCTCTGAGAGCTGGGGAGTGTTGGGGAGACTTTGATGTCTGCATGCTCTGAATGGCCCTAATAAAGGCTCTTCCCCTGATTGCCCACATATCCTTCAAACCCCTGCTTGGGGACAGAACTGAAGAATTAGTTTCCTGACTTCTTTCACTAGGTTGGTGCCTTTTTTTATGCCCTGAAAGAAGCCACCCCAACTGGTCTATCTGGGGCCTAAGGGAGCAAGCAGAGGACAAGATTGGTATGAACATGGCGAGGGATAAGAGAAGGAGGAAGAAAATTTGGTCAGTGACACTGACAGAGATGGGTAAATACAGGGCAGTATCTCAGAGTGGAGAAAAACCATTCCCCACTGCTGCACAAAGGAAAGGGATTAGCTCCCAGCACTGAAGCCATGCTTTATGCTAGGCTTCTGCATGCTCTGAAGCACAAGCCTGAGAAATTGAAAAGGAAACAGCCCTTAATCCTGCTTTTTCACGATTTAGTGATAAAGTCAAATCCACTTTGCTGTAAGTAGCTCAGCTGTTTTCTAGAAGCCAGGCTATTTCCTGAGATACAAGGCTTTGCTTATATAAAGAGATTGACATTGTTACTGGGGCAAGGGGTGAGGAGGAGCAGGCAGAGGTGTGTGGGAGAAGTTTGGATGCCCTTTGTAGAAGGCTGCCTTTTTTGATTTCATTATTGACATTTTTACTATTTGGTTTTTGTATGACTCTGGGAGTGGTGTGTAAAAGAAGGAAAAAGAAATATGAGGAAAGAAAAGCATTTTGTCCTTTTTTACCAAGACATTATTCTGAAATTCCATTCAACTGGTCCATTTTTTTTTTACTTCCCATTACACAGAATTTCTTTTCAGAAAAGAATAACATCTGCTGTTCTCATCCTGCCCAATACAAATGACGTAGTCTGAATTACACATGACCTATCCAGCTATAAAGGACTATCCACTTATTCCCTGAATGGCTGCTGAGCACACAGGTCTTAAAAGCATCGTGCCAGTGTATTTCAAGGTCTAACCCAATGAAAACAGCTATCTGCAAAAGAATAGAAAGCTATAAAACAATTAAAATTCTGCATAAATACCATTAACAATAATGGATCTTTTAAATCAGGAAGCTTTTACTGATTCATCCTGAGACTGGAGGTTTCAATACATGAAAAAAAAAAAGCTTCCAGCAAATATGAAAGGAAAAGCCACTAGAATAGATGAATCCTGTGGTCATTCCACTCAAAATTCTGCAGTTCTATTGATGGCACTAGGCTTATATTAGTCATCCAAGATGACATATGAAAAAAATAATTTAATATTGGTTAAATAAAATCACTTTTGTTAGTAATATCTATACAACTTTTTAAAATACAGACTGAAAAGACAGAAATTACATACATGGCATTTTACCTCCCTGAGAGCAGTTTAAATTTAGAAACATAATAAAAGTTTAAGAGATAAACCATAAATATGGACATCATGCATTTTTATATTTTGTCAATTTTTTTTTGTTAAATAACCTCTCACAGTTATTGTTTTCTTTTTTTAATTTGCAAGGACCTTGGGTGAAGATTTCTTTCATAAGCATGAAGAGAAACATTTAAAATTTTCTCAAGTGCTGAGTACTGAATGACCCAATTAAAAGTAATATGCAATTCTTGCAGTCACTAAACTGCACCTGATGAAGTGAAAATGGCAACTTTTTACAAAACTTAATGTTACTGTTTATTGCTATCAGGAAAATGTAGTCCAGGCTTGTTACAAATAGAGATACTGAAAATATCATACTGGGGGGATGGCTTTAAACAGAAAGAGTGCAGGTTTAGATTAGATATTAGGAAGAAATTTTTTACTGAGTCTGGTGAGCCACTGGGACAGATTGCCCAGAGAACCTGGGGATGCTTCATCCCTGGGAGTGTTCAAAGCCAGGCTGGATGAGCCTCTGAGCAATCTGGTCCTGTGGAAGTTGTCCCTGGCCATGGCAGGGGAGATGGAACGAGATGATTTTTAAAGTCTCTCCCAGCCTGAATCATTCTGTGATTCTACGAAATAACAATTCATTTGCCTTCTCCAAACCCCCATCAGAAAAGTCTAATAATGTTACCCTATCAATGCACTCCTAATTTCTCCCTTCCTTCCTGCCACTGTGGTACCTCATCTCCAGATATTTGTGAATCTCAGGAAACCTGGAGTTCCAGTGGAGCTCATCATGCTCCAGACACCGATAGCTCAGAGCAAACCCTCTCACTGCTCTTTGCATCCCTTGTGTCTGAGACAGTTTTGCTTTGCAAAGGGGAGGCAACAGGACTCTTCTTGCCCATGTGCCCCATGGCAGGCAGGCAATAAATGCACTTTTGTCTCTTTACTTCCTGGGTATGGTGTGACTTTCTCCAAATGTTGTTCCAGTCCTTGAAGTCTCTAAGAGGGTTTTTTTTTCTGTATATAGCTTTAACCTGCATATCTTTTATTGAAAATGTTCCTTACTCTTTGTTAAGTCACATCTTAAGAGAAAATAATCCATTACAACTCTGTAAGAAGCATGTATGCCATCATAAGCCACTCCAGAAAATCTCAGGACTCTCAGAGGCAGTGTAAATACAGCAATGGAAGATCTTTATTATTTTCATGAGAATTCCCTCAACAGGGATGGTGAAATCAATGGTGACGTAACATCACTAAATTTGACTTGTCATTTTTCATGGTTAATAAGAGGTATCCTGGACTTCTCTTTTGTCTTAGGAGCAAGAATCACCCCTACAATGACCTGTCATTATTGTTTTTATTACTTTGATGGATTTACTAAATAGCCTACTTTAAGATGAAAGCTCAGATGTATTGTATGAAGTGCAGAGTGTCTGAAATTCTGTCATTGAGGCACATGAGAAATCAGTATGTGAGATGTACCTGAAAGCTGAGATACACATACCAAAAAATGCCTAAAGAAAAGTAAAACCACAACAAACCCAAAAAGAGGCAAACCAAAAAGCTGTTATATGGTAATTTCTTCCTTTTGACAGAAAAGAGTAGCAAATGAACACAAAACAAAAAGGCAGTGGGGGAGAGGGTGCTTCTATTGGAGACTCAATTTGCTGGTAAACTTTTTAGTGAGTCAGCCAAAGAGCTGAAATGAACTGAAATATGTCAATACACTATGTGGGCTGTTGCTGTGGATGTTTCATTTCCTGAGGGACTGGGGGAAATCTATTAAAAAACCAAATAGTTGCAACAAAGATGTTGACCAGGCTGTTCCTTTTTATTTTATTGATTCTATTTGTTGTGGTGGGCTACAGAATTCCCACTAATTAAAATAAATGAGGGAGTATTGCAGAGAGAAATTTGCTAAAGAAAGATTTAAAGGAAGAAGTTTTAGAAATCAGATTTCAAATCATGGAATGGTTTGATTTGGAAGGACCCTTAACAGATCATCTACAGGTAACCTGTTCCTGTGCCTCACCACTCTCACTGTAAAAAATTTCTTCCTTATGATCTAAACCTACCCTCTTTCACTTTAAAATAATTCCCCTTGTTTTATCACTAAATTATTTTTGTAAAAAGTCCCTCTCCAGCTCTATTGTAGACATGCTTTATGTACTGGAAGGTGAGAGAAGTCTCCCCTGGAATGTCCTCCAGGCTGAACAACACCAACTCTCTCAGCCTGTCTCCGTAAGAGAGACACTCCAGCCCTTTGAGCATCTTTGTGGTGTCCTCCAGACCTGGTCTAACAGGTTCATGTCTTTCTTGTAGAGGGGAGCCCAGAGCTGGACACAGTAGCCAGATGGGCTACCACCAGAGTGGAGCACTAGGGGTGAATCAGCTCCCTTGACCTGCTGGACAGCTTCCTTTTATGCAGCCCAGGGAGCTCTTTTTGTCCTTAATATTTACCATCAAGATCTGTCAAGAGAAATTCTTCACAGGGGAAGGAGAAAGACAGAATTAAATAGAAAATATAAATTAAATTAATTAGGGAAACTCAAGTTGGACCTTAAATATAGGTCAGAGCAACCTTGTTGAGATGTGTATATTCAAAGAAAAGTAGGAGCTCTTTTATTTCACTTCTTTTTTTTCCACTGTCAGTCACCAACCTAATCTAAAAGACAATATAAGACTTAACTGCAAATGAGATCACAGTAAATATCCCACCTCATCAGCAGCAGTTTCTTTTGGGTCTGTATTAGCTTTAAATCATTAGTGTCATTGTTTCTTTACTTGAACTGTTTTTCTTCTACCCAAATGCTCCCATCATACCTTGGTCATGGCAGAAGACAGAGCTCCACCTCAGTGTATGTTCTGGCACTCAATATCAACGTGAATGGTGCTCCAGGGCAATAGAGATCTCAATTAGAATACATATCCTACACTGATACAGACTTAAATAAATATTAATTTCTTCAGTCATTAATTATGTTTTTTTTCTCATACTCTGATTTGAAAGGACAAACAAAATCTCCTTCAATCTTCCTTGTTAACACAGAAGTCAACCAAATCTTGGTGTCAGCTTCAGGATGGCTTGAACTGACACCAAGGTGACAGTGTCTGACAAAGAAGAAAGTAATTGCACATTGATTATTCTGAAATAACACTAGAATTACATAGCTGTGATAAATACCTATTGTCCTAGTTTAGGGCACTTAGTTTAAAGTCACCCCAGGACACCTATGTACATGCTTTATAACTGGAATGTGTTCATTTATGAACTAAAGCTAACTTCTGGAAAAATTTCAGCCATTGCCCATAGGAAAGACATAGAAGCAGAGAATCACAGAATAAATCAACTTTAAAGGGACCCATAAGGTTTATTGAGTCCAAGCCCCTGCTCCTTTCAGACCTGCCTATTGCTAAACCATGTAACTGAGAGCATCATCCAGATGCTGCTTGAACCCTGGTAGGTTTGGTGCCATGACCACGTCCCTGGGGAGCTTGTTCAAGTGACCAAGCACCCTCTGGGTGAAGAACCTTTAAGTCTGGTGTGAACTTCATCTGACACAATGCCACCCCATTCCTTCAGGTCCTGTTGCTGGTCACCAGAGAGAGGAGATGAGCTCCTCCTCCTCTACTGTTCCTCTGGAGGAAGGTGCAGACTGAGGAGGGCACCCTCAGCCTTCTCTTCTCAGGCTGAACAAACCAAGTGGCCTCAGCTGCTCCTCTTGTCTTGCCCTGGGGGCCTTTCACACTCTTGGTCTCTCATCTCCTCTGGACACACTCCAAGACCTTTATATTCTTCTTGTATTGAGGCACCCAAAACTGGCCAGGACTCGAGGTGAGGCCTCCCCAGAGCAGAGCAGAGCAGAGCAGAGCAGAGCAGAGCAGAGCAGAGCAGAGCAGAGCAGAACAATCCCCTCCCCTGCCTGGCTGGTGATGCTGTGCCTGATGCCCCAGGACAGGGTTGACCCTTCTGGCTGCCAGGGCACTGCTGACTCACATTCAGCTTCCACTGACCAGGACCCCCAGGTCCCATCCCCCACAGCTGCTCTCCAGCCTCTCTTCCAAAAACTATGTCTTGTGTCATATCTATCATTAGACTACATCATTATGTCAGTGTCTTCTCCATTTTATACCTGGAGAGTACACAGCAAAACTCAATAAAGAAGTTTTCTCATAGCTATGCAAGAAAATAATGTATTTTACAAATGGCATTCACCAAGCCTGTGACCTAATCCCTGGTCTATTCAATTAGGTCTTGGCATCTTCTTTTTAAAGGATAAAAAAATCTGCAATTCAACTGAGAGCTGTATAGTGCATAAAAATGCATTTTCACGGCACATTTCATTAAGATATAATATATAATATTTTCAGGCAGGTGTCAGTGCTGTGAAATGTCAAATACTTTTATTTTTTCTTTTAGAGGGCTTTTAAATATTAGCACAGCAAAACTGCTGTTTAATTGAAATCCCTTTTGCTGCCACTCAGACAAACAGAAGGATTAAAACATCAATTAAATGGTGATTATGGCACTGTGTTACTTTGCAGAATCTGAAATGAAATGTTTAAGAATAAACTTTTTTGTGGAAGAAGATGTTGAAGAACTATTTGAGCAAGCAATCCCAAGCTTAGTATCTGAAAACACTTATTTCTGAAATATCATTTTATATGTATTTTATGAAGAAAATGAATGCTTTTTCTTCAGTTTTTGAGAGTACCAACAAAATATTATAAAATAAACAAAACCATGAATAAAACTGAGGAACTAAGTTTTCCCCTAAAGAATCTATGCAAATTCAGGCTCTAGCCTCCAAAACAGAGCTGAAAATAGATGCTCATCTTTGCAGCTCAGGCCATTCTCTGGGAGTGCAGGATAGCTACTGGGGACAGTGAAGATGATGAATGTCCAGTACAATTTAAAGTAGGGATTTTTTGCTCAGTACACATAAATGCTTTCATGCTCCATCTCAATGCAAAACAGACGTGGTCACTGCAGTCCTGGGATTAGAAATATATATTAGAAATATAGAAACTCTTCCTAAGTTGTGTGTAGGTACATCTGTGATGACTTAGGCACACCTTCAGAACAGATTTTCCAACTCAGTGCTTGAAATGTAGCTTCTCTGTTTGCCAGGCTGATGCAAGGCAGGCTTTCCAAAAATCCAGGAAGCTCACAACCATCAGACATTTCCAAAATTTGCCATGAGTGGTCTTAAAAGCTAAAAGAAGGGAAGGCTGGGGGAAGGTTTTGTATTTGAATGAGCTGCAAGACATGTAGCAAAAATTTTCATTGTTGAGTGCCAGCGATGAAGAGTGATCCAGTCATGTATTAAACCTTGTGTCATTGCAGTCACATGAAAAAAAACCCCAGGTTTTCAGACTTTTATCACAAAACTGCAGATAAAACAGC
Organism: Poecile atricapillus; assembly: GCF_030490865.1. Taxonomy (NCBI): domain Eukaryota; kingdom Metazoa; phylum Chordata; class Aves; order Passeriformes; family Paridae; genus Poecile; species Poecile atricapillus. The sequence goes on along the minus strand of NC_081250.1, from coordinate 148,214,089 downwards.
ATTTCCCCAAAGTGTAATCTGCTCTAGGCAACACCCCCTTTAGCTTGCACAGCTTTTTGGGAAGGGACTGGCATGTCATGGTAGGTTCCTGACCAAGACAATGGTCTAGTCCTTCTTTGATGGGCTGATTCAGTGCTCTGGCTTTCCCTGATAAAATTGCCAGTGTTCCTTCACCTCTCCTTTTTCCTCGGTACATTTAATTTACTTAACCCTTGGTCAGATAACAATATCAGTGCAAACTCTGAAGAAAGCACATCTTGGGTATCTGGCAGCTAATGTTGTTACCAAACTGTATCAAATGCCATTTGCTTGCTGCATATTCTTATCAACTTCTTAAACAAGTTATTTCAATGTCTGCACTCAACTGATAAAATGTGATGAATACAAATGCATGTAGTTCTCATAATGAAGTAGCTCAGTTTCTAATCCATTACTAATGTGCAAACATAATTACTAAGGTAAATTTTTAATGTTCTGAAGACTGAAGGCACCATCTTTTTATTGCTGTTGCTTCAGTATCAATATCTGAGGCTTGCTTTGTGCCGCCTGTACTATTTCCATGCCACACTAAAATAAGTCAGTAGCTTTTCTCTAGAATTTTACGTCAACTTCTGTTCTAATTTGATAAGCACTCTCTCATAACACAAATGTTGTGTACTGCATGGGTGACTGGAGGTATGGAAATTTTCTTCTTGCTGGAACAGAGCAGGAGTGTATTTTTGATATGGATATGATAATAGAGGGGGGTGCCTGCAAGTTCTTCTGTCTTTCAATCCATCCACACCGTGTCTGATAACTGTGAGAAAACAAATAATTTGGAAGCTTCTACCTCAACTTTATTTGAAAAGAAATGCTGCCACGGATGCCTTAAGCTTATTCAAATAAATATGCCACAGGGTGGAGTGGCTGTACTCAAAGACTTTAATAGCCTAAATGTCTAGCAAGAGGGTTCAATTCTCAGAACCAACTGTGAGTCTAAAACAGAGAAAGGATAAACAGTTGGTGGGGGAGAAGATGGGCTCAGGGGGAGAGCATGCAGCCCTGTGATTCCTGTAGGGATTTCAATGACATAAATAAACGAGTCAGAGACATTGCTGCAGCAGATCCTCCCTAAGGGCACGGTCAACTCTGAGGAACTTTAAAGGAATGCATGTTGTTTTTTCTCCTTGCCAACACAATTCATGTGCCAGGTATTGTGTTTCTATAGCAACACAAATTTACTTCAAGAGACAGTTTGAACAAAAGGAGGCCAAAGGCTCCAACTCTGAGTACACTGATTTAGATACTGCGTGGGCCATCCAGAATCTGCTGCTGTGGTGGGCTGACCACCAGGTGCCCACCAAAGCTACTCTGTCAGATGGACTGGGGAGAGAAAATGTAGCTAAAAGCTTGTGGGGTGAGATAAGGACAGGGAATGATCACTCACCAGTAACCATAATAAGGATACTTGACATGGGGAAATTAATTAAATTTATTACCAATCAAATCAGAAATAAAATCTTAAAATATTTTTCCCCCAACCCTCCCTTCCCAGGTTCAATTTCACTCTCAAATTCTCTACCTCTTCCTCTGCAGTAATTCAGGGGGACAGGGAATGGGAGCTGCAATAGTTAATCACATTTCTGCTTCTCCTTCCTCTTAAGGGGGAGAACTCCTCACAATTTCCCTCTGCCCTAGAGCAAGGTCCCACCCACCACCATTAACTTCTCCAGTGTGATCCCTTCCCACATGCTGCAGCTCTTGATGAATGGCTCCAGTGGCATCCCTCCCACAGGGTCAGTCCTTCAAGGACAGTTTGCTCCAGCGTGGGCTTCCCTCAGGGTCTCAGGTCCTGCCAGGAACCTGCTCCATCCTCTCTCCATGGGTCACAGGTCCTGCCAGGACTCTGCTCCAGCCTGGGATCCTCTCTCCATGGGTCACAGGTCCTGCCAGGACCCTGGTCCAGCCTGGGCTTCCCATGGAGTCAAAGCCTCCTTCAGGCATCCCCCTGCTCCAGTGTGGGGTCCTGCAGGGCTGTAGGGGGATCTCTGCAGGGTTTCTCTCTCTCTCACACTGTCCCCTCTCTCTGCCTGCAGTTGCTGCTGTGCAGTAACTTTACCCCTTTTTGGACACATCCTCCCAGAGGTGCTGTCACTGTGACTGAAGGGCTCAGCCTTGGTCAGTGTTGGGTCCATCCAGAAGCTGTGGCACTGGCTCTGGGACATGGGAGAAGCTTTTAGCAGCTTCTTAAGGAGTTACTCCTTAGTGCTGAAACCTGCATGGGTCCTTCAGTCATTTTCAGAAGGGGCCATAACCACAGGCAACCAGGCTCCCATGTGGTTTGGGTTCCTTCTCTTTGTCTGGAACATTTTCAGCTATTTTTCAAATCACAGCAGTTGCTCTCAAGCAGAACAGGATCCCACAGCACACAAAAGTCTGAAATTAAACAAATACATCGTTTGCTATCTGAAAATACACAGGCTGCAGAATTTAAGGAAAATAATTTACTAACCTAAATTAGCAGTTACCTGTGAAAAGAGAAATAATTACCATGCTCAGCTGAGCACAGATGATTGAAATATGTTAAATTCTAATTTTTTTGATGATCCTTTCACAAATAATGTCCCATGAAGCCACAGAAAAAAAAGTTATGTCAACAAGAGTTCTGCCTACCTTTTGCTCTAGGAAATCAAACCCTTGGATCAATGCACACCAAAAGCATACATGTCTGATATCATGCTGCAATCCATCTATTTAATTTCTTTTTTTTTTTTTTTTTTTGGTCTTTTTGTTTGGTTGTTTTTTGTTTTGTTTTGTTTTGTTTTGTTTTTTGTTTTCATTTTCATGACTTATTTGCCAATATTCACACCAAGAACAGGCTAAAAAAGGTTAGTAAGAAACTATTACTCCATACTGTAAGCAACATATGACTTGTTTTACCCCATTCCTACTGAAAGGATGCTCGAGTTGGCAACCTGTTCTTTACCTTAGGTTTTTTTCCAGGATACAAGAGGGAACACAGGCACTGCTCAGAGAAGGTATCACCTCCTGGGGAGCTGGGTCTGAAGATGAGGAGAGAAAAAGGAAAGATATGAAGCCCTGTCTGGGTCTTTTATTATCCTTCCTTTCCCTTTTTTCATTGGGTTCTAATTCCCTTCCACTGGCTTGGTGCTTTTTCAACATCTTGATTTTCCCTTCTAAGCGAATTATAATGAATGCTGGGTCTTCTGGTAACAACTGGCCCAATTCTGTCTACAATGTGAGTCTAAATCTGTAATTGCATTAATGGTGTCCTTTTCTTTGTTTGCAATATGCTCTTTCCTTAGTTTTAAATAAAAAAAAAATACTCTCTTGAATTTCCTTCTTTTTAAACTTTATGTAATTTTTACTCTCTTTCACACTCAGTTAAATAATTAGATTTTCTCCCTTCTCTGTCAATGGCTAGCTAATTCATAGAAGCTCCCAGTGCTTTTTACAGAATTTCAGCTCAGCAATGGATGCACTGAAGGGCATTACCATCACCTCAGTACTGCTCACACAGTCTGTGGATGCAGGTCTTTACCCTTGTTATCTCTGTTTGAAATGCTCATCACAGCCAACTTACCACCCCTTCACTCTAAAATGAGCTTGGAAGTCCATCCTTGTAGAGTTCTCAAGTATGACCCCAATTAACCCATGCTGCCCTTCATTGTATAATAATCTCATTTGCTATAAAATTTCTTGGTGACTTCAGTGGCAGCAGACTGTGTTCTGAAACACCAATTCCACTCAAATAAATGGAAAATAAATTCTGTCTGGGACTTAATACAGCATGTTATGCATGCTATGCTTGGGAATTTTTTTTCTTCTTACATGCTCTTTGGTTTCAATTTCCCTCAATCAACATCTTTCTTTGGTGGAATTAGAGAAATTAAATTAGAACTTGGTGATCTTTTTTTCACATTGTCCTTTTCTTCCTCTCTGTCTTTTATTTTGTGCTGTCTGAGGACTCAGGGAATAGAATGTCCTTTGCCATCCCAGCACCAGGTGCTAGGAGAGATGTGGAGGTTTGAATTATGTGGTGTCACTGTAATTTCATCTGTGTTTGTGCACACATATTGTGCATATCATCCTCTTCTTGTAGGGAGGATCAGGAAAAAAAGAAAAAAAAAGTGAAATTAAAACCTAAACGCTTGATTTTAGTTTACATGGGTATTTTAAAGATAGTTTGGCCTAAAAGCATCACTGGTTTGCAACTAGGTGAAAAAAAAAGACCAACCAGACTGGGTACAGCCACAGGTTTCCCAGAGAAGCTGTGGATGCCCCATCCCTGGGAGTGTTCAGGGCCAGGCTGGATGGGGCTTGGAGCAACCTGGGATAGTGGAAGGTGTCCCTGTCTATAGCAGGGGGGTTTAGCAGAGAATTGAAGTCCCTTCCAACAAAAACCATGGTTTTTAATCCGTGATTCTTTCAGTAAATATTAAGTTCTTTATCTGTGTTTGTGCTCTGTATCAATTCCTGCCACTGCCCTCTGTTAAGTTCTGTACAGCTCCCTCCAAGCTGCTGGGACAGAGTTTGAATCAGGGGAGCTTTAACCCTGCTCAGCATCAGAGCTGAAAATGAGGATAAGAGTCTTATAAAAGAAAGACTTTTATAAGTTTGTAAATGCTCTCTTTCAAGAGCTATCAAAGTATAAAGAAATTGTGATATTTGTGGAATTGTTTAATTCTGGGATGGAGATGTTTCCTATAAATGTAGGCAGGAGTAGAGACAATGAGATAAGGTAAAGATGGTGTGAATATATAAAAGTCTGAATGTGCCAGATACTGTTCAAAGTAGATATCTTTCTTTATTTTTTTCCCAAAGAATAAGCAAAAGTATGTTTTGTAATTATAATTGCACATACAACCTTAATGAGCTCAAGCAAAAGCAGCAACCTTTCAGAATGTATTCTCCTCTGAGTAAGAGGGAAATGTGATACACCCACTACTAATTAGACCAACCATATTCATCTGAAATGGCTCCAAAGAGAGTTTCTTTTAAAAAACTGGATTTGGTAATCCAAAGATGCTGCATTATTGAAAGAACCATTACACTTCCAGTCATAAAGCCACATTCTGTGTTTACTTAGGTTTTCACTTATTTACAATTCCACTACTTTTTTTTTTCTTTTGTGACATTCTTGCTCCCTCTGAAACAATGGGAAAAGATATGAGTCTCAGCACTGTGATACCTTTGTACATATGTTATATACACCTCAAACTCTCCATAAGGTATATGAGTCAGCTGAACAGATTGAAAATGGGAACTAAAGACCATTGTCCTGCCTAGAGCCTTCTAATTCAAATATTTGGATTCTTAGGTATGGTTGCAGGATGACTGTGAAGAGTGTGTGGGGTCCTTCTCACCTAACAAAGAATGATTTGTGTTGGAAAGGACCCTTAAATCACCTGGTTCCAATCCTTTACCTTGGAGAGACCTGCAGGGCATGGAGCACTGGTGGAAAGCCCAGGCTATGACAGGGGTGGGAATGTCTGTGTTTGAGTTTTGGCCTTTGAGATGCCTCACTGCAGGGGTGTGCAGAGAGATCACATCCATTCTCTTATCTTTTGATTAATACAGAAAGCAGCAGGCCAAAGGAAAGGCACAGAGGAATCCAGTGCTCTGTGCTCTGGAGGAGTGACTTCATCTCTGTGGACATGTTTCACATCCACTGCTCCAAACAAGTGTCATCTCCCTCAGCCCCACGACAGCACAGCCCTCTTTAGAAACCTGACACAAGTGCTTTGAGACAGGCAGGGAACAACAAAGTTCCTGAGCACACATCTACACTCAGGAATGAGAACAATGTGTGTCACAGAGCTGACATGAAACAGGCTTTGCCTACCAACCTATTAGTCTGATGTTGTTTTTGAAGAGCAAACAGAAGGTGAAAACACGTCAAAGAGCCCTGGATAACTCCAAATCTCCTGACACAATAGATTTACCAATGGTCTTAAAAAAAAAATAGATGGAAATCTGGGAACAGAATGTTTTTGGGAGCAGAGGATAGAGTCTAGTTCTCAGTTTAGTCTTCAGATAAAAAAATTCAACCTCAAAAATATGCAGGAAATGCAGCCATATGTTTATTTATTTGTTTAAACGTTCAAGGCCAGATTGGCTCTGGTTATGAAGAAACTGCTCTAGCAGGGGGATTGGAACTAAAATACCCTTGAGATCCTCCCCAACCCAAACATTCTGTGGTTCTCTGGGGCCTTTCACTGGGGACAGATGCGATGCTGATCCATATTGGGAAGCAGAGGAGAAGGCAATTGGTGCATGTGTCGCCGCAAGGCCTTTGCCATGACCCACAGCACTACAGCACCTCATGCAGATGTGATCCCAAACAAGCTCCCTCAAAAGAAAAAATCAGGAAACTTATATCATAGGCTGAAGAAAACCCAGATATGAAAATCTCTGGTACTGGTGTGGGATCTACCTTCTCTGCTCTGCAAAGGCAAGCTAAGTCCCGCCTGACATCTCCATGTCACGGCAGGTCACCCCGATGGTAATTTGCTCTAATTGGAACTTCACCTGCAGGCAAATGGCAGCTCAGAATGGTGTGAAATTCTCTGCCTCTTCTGACAGAACATCAGAGCTTTTCGAACTGATCTCTGCATCCAAAAGACTCACTGATCAGGGTAATTGAGGGGCATTTCCTCTGGGTACACATAGATGTTAGAACCCAAACCCACTGTGTAACAAATTACATGCATCAGGGTGCATGAAGGTTCTTCTGCAGGATCCTTAGGGACTGCAGGAGTTAGTTTTTGTGTGCCACATATATACATAATTTCCCTGCCTGAATCATGCAAAGAACACTTGGACCCTGCAGCTCCTCACTGGAGCCATGTGCTGTTCCTCAGACAAACCTTTCAGACAAAGTATTCCAGGAGTACATCTACTTTCTGCAATTTGGGGCAACAAACAGTGAAGGGACAGAGAGAAATCAAGTCCCTGGATCTATATCTTTAGGCTTGCTTTGATCTTATCCTAGTTTTTCTACTTGATTTTAAGGTAGATGCTGCAGCTATTTTAAGATTTAAAGAAAACTATGCCTCAAAAAAAAAAAAAAAATAGGAAAGGAAAACAATTTTAGGAGTACAAGGTGACTCGCAGGTTCATAAAGTCCAGTCCTCAAACTCACAGGAAACAGTGCAATTAATGTTGGAAAACATACTAATAAACCCTGGGGCAAAAAATACTTTCAAAGAGTCTATGTGAATCTTAAATTTTACAGTATGAGAACAAAATCTCCAAATATTATGTGTCAATGAAAAAGGCTGAGAGAGATGTTGAGTGCTGCCAGTGTACTCAACTCCTGCAAAGCCATCAATGATTAAGGAAAAAAATTAAATAAGCAAACCACACTTTACAGGTCTACAGAGCTTTGTCCTACAAACTGCCTTCTGCTTTCAGTCTGAAAAATATTTCCACCCTAATGCATGTTGAATAATTGCTATCCAGATTCTAGAGGAAATTCTGTTTCACTCCCATCCCCAGCACATCCCACCATGCACCTCTGGGTAAACTCTCACAATTCAGAGGAAAAAAGGTAAAAACCAGACAAACACTACCAGTAACAAAAAACAGTAAGAAATAATGAGCAGGGAAAGGAAAATAATCAGACTTTTTTTACCCCAATTATTGGAAGTCACAAAGGGAAACTGCAAAACATGAAGTACAGAATAAGCAGAAGGCAAACAAAGAGCAGCCAGGTCTCCTTTTAGACCTTTGACACATGCATGTTGGTACAAGTCCCTGGAAACCTTCTTTCAAGACTCACTTTTCCTACTTTTTATTCAGGAAACTGAGAACACCTTTTACTTAATTTCATTCCCTCAGCTGTATGAGGGCACAGAAATGTATCATCCAGCATCCTCCTGTAGCAGCTGGAATGAAAGATTTGCTTGGAGTCTGGCTGCACAATAGTGCTTTGCCTTCTCATTAGAATAAATCACACAAAGTGTTGTCATTGCATGCTCTGGGCTTAAAAAGAAATCCTCAGGTCCTTCATATCTTAAGGGACAGGCATGAAGGCAAACTCAGAAAGGCACATGGAGAATGCAGAGAAAAATAGTCACAAAGGGAGTGAGAAGAAACTTGCAGTGTACCTACTTTTGAAAACTCAGCCTCTGTCTATTAAAGAGTGTATTAAAGAATCCCTAAGATTTTGCATGCAGTCAATTAACTTGCCATAGTGAAAGACTTCAAATGATCATTCATTTGGGATTGGCCACTCTGTGTGTGTGTCCACCTTCCTTTTTTCCTCCTATTTGGAAACCAAATAATGCAATACAGCCTCTGGAAATGGGGTCGCTAAATTCTAAGGATTCAACTGATATTTATATGCACTACGGGGGAGAGGCAGATGCTTCTATTTACAGATAGATGCATTTATTAATATTTTGTATATCTATCTACTTTTATATATATATCTTTATCTATATGTATATTTATATATACATATATCTGTATGTGTTGAATATATATATATGTGTGGAATATAAGTGTATATATGCACCAGAAATATTCAAAGCATCACAGTATCATATTTTTTACCTTTCCCCCTTCTGTAATTGCTAAGAAAAATATCCTAAAACCTCACACACAAACCTCAGTGGGTTTTATTTTTTTCCCAAGGTCTGGGTACTGACTCCTACACCTTTGCTCCCACCTCCAGGGCAGCTGTTAGCAGTGTGTGGGACTCAGCCTGCTCCTGGCACTGGTCACCCTCAAATATTATTAAATATCACACAAGATGTTTATTACCCGGGGAAGCCCTGAAGCTCTGCAGAGTGGCTCTGAGTCACATCGTGTCCCACATCACTAGATGGCACTATTAACTTAAAATCATGGCACAGTTCAATGGGAACCTGTCTCCGAGCCTCAGACATGGAAAAGAAATAGCAAAGGGTCTCTCTGCGTGAGGAAAGGGAGGCAGAGTGGAGACCCTTGACAAAATAGTCTAGATTTTTAATTTTGCCATGTTCTAAAACAGTTGAGCTTCTGGAAATGGTCCAGGGCACTTAAAAACACACGAGGAAAAGCCTCAGGCTAAGTTGGTCAACTTGGATCTGCTCACAGAAAGGTCTGAGTTGCATCCTGAACCCTGGCTGGGCTGGCTCCTTTCTCAGCTCCTGCCCGGGAGTGTTTGCACCTGCGGAGGGAGGAGAAACACAATGTAAGTTGCCTCATTAAGTTGTTGCTGTCTTTAAAGCCTTAAAGCCCGTGGGATCAGCCCTGGGTCCATTACTTTATACTAATGAAAAAGAAAAAAACTGGTGCTTGTTCAGAAACCCACAGTTAATTAAATTGTGATCTGAAAGCAGCAGCAGTTTTCTGTCCTTTAGTGAGCTGATATTATCTGTCTCTTATCGTTGGTTAGTGGGAGAAATTACTATTTGTTGCAGGATCCTTTCCAGTTGGGTCAAAAAGTAAGGGGATGCACCAATTTGTGTGTGTAATTGCACTGTCTGACTGTGCTCTGCCTTTGTGGCACATTCAGCCTCCTCTGCCCTCTCTGGGGCTGGGCTAGTGCTGGGGTCAGCTGTGAGATGGGTGTCACAGTCCCCTGGCAGCCCCTGGGCTGGAAGATTCTCAGCCCTGAGCACAGGACCAGGACCAGATGCTCCAGGCACAAATGAAGTCAGGAGCAGAATTCATTGCTTACCTCTGTCAGCCCAGAAAAGGCAGGCTGGTGCTGGTACCCCCTTAAAATGGTGCTGGTGGGTGAGCACCTGGGGTGGGGTGTGTGCAGTGGTTTGATTTACATTTCTGACAAGTTTTGAGTCCCATGCTCAATGCCTTCTTCTAGGCAGATGCTACTATCAGACAGCTTCTCCTTTCCTGGCACTGCCATAAAGTGGGAAAACTCTGCCAGAAATTATGGATGAGCTAATATATTGTACTGCAATAAATACTTCTGGTACCCTCTGAAGTCTCAGCAATGATTAAACTGGTGTGTATTTCTGGTGAGGCCAGAGCAAAGGTGGAATCACTCCTCCAGGATTCTGCACAAGGAGAGGAACACTGTAAAGCTAAGAGATTCAGGTTCCCCAGCTCCTAAATTAATTCATGACCCTGAAATAGATGCTTGGATTCCCTGAGCAGTGAAGATGAAGAGGTAGGAACACAGTAACGGGACCTGAAAAGAACATTATCTTGAACAGAGTGTAGCAAAAACCAAGTGCTGAGAAAGGGGCTGAAAATACAGTTCTCTCAAAGATTTTGGAGCTTACCTCTGGACTTCCCTGAGATTTCAATTTCTTCTCAGGGTTCACTTCTTCTGGCAATTCAGTGTTCCAAATCCTCCAACATGCTACAAGGACTGGCCAGTTCTCCCCATTTCCATGTCTAGCAGATAAAGATACCAGGAATTCCAGGAATTCTGCTCTGCCTTCTCATGGAGAGAGAGAGACCTTTGTGATGGTGTTAAGACCCACCTTGTGAAGAAGGGAATGCAAATTCAATTACTATGTAAATATTTTAACATAAAATGCAAGAAATGAAACAACTGAGTTGTCCATGTCCTTCTCCCTTCTTCCCCTCCCTTTCCATCAGGATATTTCATTGCCTAATGATTGCAGCTTAATCTTAGGGGATTTGAGATGGGGTACTGAAATACAATTAGTGCTTCTCCATCCAAACTATGATAATGTCTGAGTGAAAAACACTGTGTGATACCAAATCCCTTATGGGGGGAATATGAAAGGTATTATATGAATGGCTTTATTTGCTGTTTTGTTGTTAGTTTTTCTTTTCTCAAAGAAAGTTCTTTGAGATGCTGGAAGTTTTGTGCTATTTCTGTTGAAAGCCGCAGACCACAACCAGAGCAAACTGTGAGGAAGTGAGTGTGGGAGGAAATGAATAATAAAAAACCAAGAGGATTTAATAAAATGGGAATATATTGACATGGTAAAGGCAGGAACTCAATAAAGAATGGACAATGCATGATTGATGGTGAGTGCTGTGTTGGTAAGCACTAATTCTGAGATCTCACTGTGAGGGAAAAATGCTTTTCTTACAAGATACCAGGTGTGTGGGGAGCAGTAAGTTTTCAAAGGTCATGTTTAAAAAAAGCCTTAAGCAGAAGGAAGTGTCTTTTTATTTTCTCCCTACCCCTTGTACACACATGCACCATGCACACACATACACAAAGCTGCGGTGGAAACAAAAACTGTTTTTATCCTCCTGCTTCTAATTCCTTTACAGATTTTCCCCACTTCTTTTTGTGCTGTTGTTGCAGCCAAAGTCTTCTGACACTTTTGTATTGCTGTGACACCTGCCAGAAGAGGGGGGAAAAGAACAAATCCTGCCTTTCCCTTCCACAGATCTTGTCATTGGTGGCTTTAGGAGAGAACAGCTGCTGCATGTATGGCAGGACAAATCAGCCTCTTTTACTTTCCTCCTTGAGCAGAAGCCACCCTGATCAGAGAAGTGATGTCTGCTTTCATGACTAGGTTGACTTTTGGGTATGCCTTTCTTTGAATTGGGTTAGGGGTGGTAACTTTCAAAAAGAAGGAGCCACTGCAGAAGGTGAAATGCATTAATACCATGGGTCTGTTGTCAGCCCTGAACATTTTCTTGAACTTTGTGCTACCTAAGGAGAGTGAATTACATTTCACTTTTGTGTTTGATTGAAGATTGGTCTAATGAAGCAGCTGCACCTATGATTGGACCAGTTAATTTTCTCAGTCCTCACAAAAAGATTTTGAGAGGGGGGAAAAAAAAAAAAAAGAGAGAGGGAAAAACCCCCTAGCTGCATGTCCAGATTCACATCCCAGTCCTGCATCATTTAGCAGAACTTTATTTAGGAATCTGTTTAGGGTTGTTTGTCATTACTTTGCCCTATATTTCACTAACCATACATAGCTATGTGGCAGTTTCTTTCTATAGAGCCTCAGCTGAGAGCTTGCAGCAGCATTTGCATGTGGAATAGACAGTGCAGCTCATACAAGAACACGTAGGAGGAAGGGAGTGAAGGGATGGCTGGAGGGAGGTGAGTGGGGGAGAGGAACAAAAAAGAAAGACTGATTTATTTAGTAGAGTATAATTTTCTGTACAGTAAATACAAGAGTAGAGATTTGTTTCTGGGAAATGATGAATCAAGTCAGATCTGGTGCTTGTGCAAGGGTGACAGGCTGGTTTTCCTCAGGCAGGAGAACAAAATGGAAAGCAGCCGTGTGACAGCTGCTAATCCTCCTCTGGAAGGCATCCAGCTGATATGGTGACAGGGCTGGCACAGACCCTGTGGAAAAGAGAAGGGAATAGCCCCAGGGAAAGTCTGCCCAGAGGGTACAGTGCAGCACCAGTAGAGGTTTCCCACCATGCTTTAGCTAAGCTTTTATTTCCACCCACAACGCTAAAATCCACTGGAGCAATAAGAAAGAGTTTAATGTGCTCTGGTTTTTATGTTAAAGGAAGGAATCAAAGCCACCTTTTCAGAGTCAGTAAGCTTAATGCTCTAGGAGTGAGGTTCACTGAGCCATGGAAATGCTTAACTTTTATGTTTCTTGCCATGTAGGGGAAGGCATGAACTAGGCATTGGAGACCTAAAATTGCTCTACAGTCAGGGAAGATCTAAGTCAGTTAAAAGGAAGTAGGTTCAAGACCATGCAGGAAAACCATCCTTTTCATATATAAGGTATCTTTGACTTAAAATTAACTAAAAATTCCTTGTGGGAGCATCTGTCCGGTAATGCCTACTTAATTAATCTGATTTCCAGAGCTGAAAACATCCCAGGGATGCTCAGCTCAGCCAAGGTGCTAATGGTTCTGGGACAAGTGTGACAAACCATGGCTAGGCACAAAGTGGTTGGGATGAGACCAGTTTTGAGCTGTGACCTTGACTTTAACCCCAGGAGGACAACTGGCATCTAAAACTCCTTTGGAGCAGGTATATGAGAGGGATGCTGTGAAGTCTGGGAATGTTAGAGCTGTTTTTTAGCTCTTTTTAGCTCTTTAAAGTGCAAAGTGCTGATTTCTAAAGTTCAAGTCAGACACACATAATGATCTGGCACCACGAGGAACCATCACTCCCACGTTTTCTCAAGGGGAACCAAAGAACACACTGGCCAGGATTTGGAAACCTCCCAGCTAAACCTGCTCTGCATGAAAGAGAGAAGACCCTAACCCAAGGTAATCTGCCTTTAAACACATATAAATTGTCACATCAGCTTATTATCAGATAAATGGGAAAGAAGGCCCAGCACTGCTTCCATTCCAGTGGAACTTTTGACAAGGTAAATCAGATCCACTTCAATGACATGGTGGGAAAAGGGTGAGGAACAGGAAAAGGAAGGAATGAGGTTCAGAGAGGTGAGGAGAGGAGAGGAGACTCGAGGAGAGGAGACTTGAGGAGAGGAGACCCGAGGAGACTCAAGGAGAGGAGAGGTTCGGAGAGGAGAGGTTCGGAGAGGTTCGGAGAGGTTCGGAGAGGTTCGGAGAGGAGAGGTTCGGAGAGGTTCGGAGAGGTTCGGAGAGGTTCGGAGAGGTTCGGAGAGGAGAGGTTCGGAGAGGTTCGGAGAGGAGAGGAGAGGTTCGGAGAGGTTCGGAGAGGTTCGGAGAGGTTCGGAGAGGTTCGGAGAGGTTCGGAGAGGAGAGGAGAGGAGAGGAGAGGAGAGGAGAGGAGAGGAGAGGAGAGGAGAGGAGAGGAGAGGAGAGGAGAGGAGAGGAGAGGAGAGGAGAGGAGAGGAGAGGAGAGGAGAGGTTCGGAGAGGAGAGGTTCGGAGAGGAGAGGTTCGGAGAGGTTCGGAGAGGTTCGGAGAGGTTCGGAGAGGTTCGGAGAGGTTCGGAGAGGAGAGGTTCGGAGAGGAGAGGTTCGGAGAGGTTCGGAGAGGTTCGGAGAGGAGAGGAGAGGAGAGGAGAGGTTCGGAGAGGAGAGGAGAGGAGAGGTTCGGAGAGGAGAGGTTCGGAGAGGAGAGGAGAGGAGAGGAGAGGAGAGGAGAGGAGAGGAGAGGAGAGGAGAGGAGAGGAGAGGAGAGGAGAGGAGAGGAGAGGAGAGGAGAGGAGAGGAGAGGAGAGGAGAGGAGAGGAGAGGAGAGGAGAGGTTCGGAGAGGAGAGGTTCGGAGAGGTTCGGAGAGGAGAGGTTCGGAGAGGAGAGGAGAGGAGAGGAGAGGAGAGGTTCGGAGAGGTTCGGAGAGGAGAGGAGAGGAGAGGAGAGGAGAGGAGAGGAGAGGAGAGGAGAGGAGAGGAGAGGAGAGGAGAGG